>NC_141693.1:780601726-781910476 GCF_964263255.1 Lissotriton vulgaris | reverse complement strand
TGGACTAGGGTTCGGACAGCCGGGACTGGGGCCGGGACCGGGCCCGGGGCTTGAGCCCCCTCCGGCAGGGCCCGGTGGAGCGGGAATACCCCTCCGTCCTGCGAGCCGGCCGGGGGTCCGGGGCGCCCGGGACGGAGGGTCGACCGGGGCCCAGGGAGGCTCTCCCCGGCCTGGACTAGGGTTCAGAAAGCCGGGACTGGGGCCGGGACCGGGCCCGGGGCTTGAGCCCCGTCCGGCAGGGCCCGGTGGAGCGGGAATACCCCTCCGTCCTGCGAGCCGGCCGGGGGTCCGGGGCGCCCGGGAGAGAGGGTCCATCAGGGCCCGGGGAGGCCTGAAGCCCCGGAGCCCCGGAGCCCCGGAGCCCCGGAGCTCTGGAGCCCTGCAGCCCCAGAGCCCTGCTGGCCCGGGGCAGGCAGATTGGCATCATTTGGGTCCCGGTCATCTGGTCGCCCCTCTCGCCTCGGCCATCTGGTCGCCTGCAATGCTTTCCTATAAAGCGACCAGATGGCCGGACTTCCCTGGAAGTGCCGATGAGGTGCCATTTGCCTCCCGGATCCCAGCCAGGGCTCCAGGAGGTTGGGCACGTTTGCGCCGTGGGTCCCCTCTGTCACCTCGAGTGCATGGATTACAAGAAATGGGGGTAATTTTCCTCCGGATTAGTAGGTGCAAGGGTATGCCCGAACACCCTTCCGGGGCTGGTTGTTCCCTGCTTGGGACCAGATGGGCGATGCCTGGGCAACACCTCCCAGGCATCCGGGGCTCCCTCCTCCGGCCCACAGAGTGGCAAAGTACCCGGGACGGGCTCCATGGGTCCCAGGCCCTGTAACCCTGGAGCCCTGCAGACCTCGAGCCCTGGAGCCCAGCAGCCCCGGAGCTCTGCAGCCCTGGAGCCCTGCAGCCCTGGAGCCCTGGAGCCCTGGAGCCCCGGAGCCCCGGAGCCCCGGAGCCCTACAGCCCCTCGAGCCGTGGAGCCCTGCAGTCCCCGAGCCCTGCAGACCCAGAGACCCAGAGACCCAGAGCCCCAGAGCCCCGGAGGCCTGGAGCCTTGGAGCCCCGGAGCTCCCTACAGGCCTGGGGCAGGCAGATTGGTGTCATTTCGGTCCCGGCCATCTGGTCGCCCCTCTCGCCTCGGCCATCTGGTCGCCCGCAATGCTTTCCTATGTAGCGACCAGATGGCCGGACTTCCCTGGAAGTCCCGATGAGGTGCCATTCGCCTCCCGGATCCCAGCGAGGGCTCCGGGAGGTCGGGCACTTTTGCGCCCTGGGTCCCCTCTGTTACCTTGTGTGCACGGATTACAAGAAATGGGGGTAATTTTCCTCCGGATTGATAGGGACAAGGTACTCTGGGACCCCTCTCGGCCTAGCGGTGTCTGTTGTGCCTGGGGAGCCTGGCTGGGTTCAAGAGCTCCGGCCGGGGCACCGTCCTGGGTCCTTCCGCGTGGCAGGGTGCCCGGGATGGGTTCCGGAGGGCCCGGGGAAGGCTACCCCTGTGCCTCTGGGCCTTGGGGTCCCCGGGCCCCGGATGGGGTGCTCTGGCACAGGGCCCTGTCCTCCGGCCTGCCGCACTGTCAAAGGCCCGGCACTGGGTTCCGTGGTGCCCGGGGTGCCTCCCCGTGCTTGGCTGGGTTCAGGAGCTCCGTCCTATGGGCCCTCAGTTGCCCCGGGGAGGTTGGCCTCCTTGCCCGGGGGGGTCCGTCCTGGGTCCTGCCGCGTGGCAGGGTGCCTGGGACGGGGTCCGGAGGACCCGGGGTAGGCTTCCCCTGCGCCTCTGGGCCTGGGAGCCCCGGCAGGGTCCAGGGGCCTCCCCGGGCCCCGAGTCGGGTGCTTGGGCCCAGGGCCCCGTCCCTCCGGCCTGCCGCACTGCCAAAGGCCCGGGACTGGGTTCCGTGGTGCCCAGGGAGCCTCCCCTTGCTCCGCTGGGTTTTGGGAGCCCCGTCCGGGGCCCCTGAGAGGGTGGCCCCCATACCGGGGGCTCCGTCCTGGGTCCTGCCGCGCGGCAGGGAGCCCCGGAGCCCCGGAGCCCTGCAGCTCCTGATCCCTACAGGCCTGGGGCAGGCAGATTGGTGTCATTTCGGCCGTGGCTATCTTGTCGCCCCTCTCGCCTCGGCCATCTGGTCGCCCGCAATGCTTTCCTATGTAGCGACCAGATGGCCGGACTTCCCTGGAAGTCCCGATGAGGTGCCATTCGCCTCCCGGATCCGAGCGAGGGCTCCGGGAGCTCGCGCACTTTTGCGCCCTGGGTCCCCTCTGTCACCTTGTGTGCACGGATTACAAGAAATATGGGTAATTTTCCTCCGGATTGATAGGGACAAGGTACTCTCGGCCTAGCTGTCCTCAGCCGGCAGCTGGACGGGCCAGGATGTTGCCCCAGCCCAGGGTCTGTTCCTGGGCCTGCCGCGTGGCAGGAAGCCCTGGATGGGGTCCGGGAGGGCCCGGGGAGGCGTCCCCAGCGCCTCCGGTCTCCCAGATGGGGCCCAGGGGCCCGGGTTGGGTTCCCCTCGCCCCCCGGCCTGCCGCACTGCCAAAGCCAGGGACGGGGTTCTGTTGTGCCCGGGGAGCCTCTCCTTGCTTGGCTGGGTCCAGGAGCACCATCATGAGCACCACAGCTCCATGCCCAAACCCATTCGAACCGCCGCAGTGAAGGGGTTAATAGTGGTCTTAAACCAAGTAGCGAGTCGTACCCGCATCTTTTTGTATCCAAGTTAGTTGAGAATTCCCTGTTAGCAGTTAAGAATCGTGTATACAAGGTTGAGAGTACATGGCAAGCAAACACGCCATCACAGATGTTACAAATGTTACAATACCATCAGAACAGAATTAGAGAAGAACAGGATCAGGAACAAAAACGTATGAAAGACACGAAAATGAAAATGTTAGTAGCCCAGTCGGTCCATACCGACGGGAATAGAAAGGGTACGACCCAGACAGGTCACGCCGCAGCTCCCGTTAAAGGGACATGCAACTATTGCAAGCAGCCAGGTCACTACGTACATGAATGCCCCGTTCTGAAACATAACATAGCGACAGGTAAAACTAAAGAAAGACCGCATCCGCCTAGACAAGACCACAACCAGCATCAGTCTTCACAGAATATGCAGCCCATGCAGAATACACAGCCTACGCATGCTTCTTCACCTACAACACAGACAGTAGCGGTATCACAGCCGCAGCCCATTGCCGCGTCTCAGCAAGTTTCACAACAGATGTACCAGTATGCCCAGTCCGCTTACCCCGATTATCCACGATATACATGAAACGGCCTAGAGAGGGAGTTTGGCTTGCCTCTTATTGAGATTCCTGTAGATCAAGAGGGTCCTTATGTACACAGTCAAGTATTGGGAAAAGACAGAAAGTTTTTAATTGACACAGGGGCAAGCCGCACAACAATCAGTCATAATTTGATGATCACGTCAGGATCACGGCAGGCTGCTGTTTCGGACTTATCAAATCTTTAAAAAAATTCTTTGACTTCCTCCCCATCGCATCCAGGAAATCGGTCGCGGTCGCATTAATACTCTCCCGACTCGACTATTGCAATGGGTTGATGGCTGGAGTGAAAAAGTCCACACTGAAGAAGTTGCAAAGTGTACAGCACGCAGCTGCAAGATTAGTGTTAAAACTTCCCAGGAAATCCTCAGCCTCAGCAGCATTAAATCGTCTTCACTGGTTGCCCCTGCACAAGAGGATCCTCTTCAAGCTTCTACTAACAGTTTTCAAAGCACTTAAAAACATCGGTCCGAAATACCTTGTCAACCGCTTTGTTCACTATGACCCCGTACGAAGTTTGAGATCCTCCGGTGGTAACCTTACCAAGATTCCGAGGTATAAATATAAAACCAGGGGCGGAAAAACTTTCACAGTCCTAGCAGCAAGGGCCTGGAACAACTTGCCTTTACACCTCAGACTGGTTGAGACTGAGAGTCTTTTCAGGAAACAACTGAAGACCTGGGTCTATCAACAATCTGATGCTTATGTTATGGCCGCTATTTAGAGCTTCCATCATCCAATCCCATCCACACACAATCTCTCAGCGCCAAGATGCTCCTTCCGGAGCGATAGGCTGCGCTTAATAAATACTCACAAATACAAATAATGAAGTCCCAGGGGCACCCCTCTCAGGCTCACAGAATGTTTCCCTTGGTTTTTCAGGACAGCCCATTGTAAATGAAGTATCTGAACCAGTCCCCCTGGCTGTGGGTCCATTATCACGTGTTACAGACTTGTTACTTACGAAATCATGTCCAGAAAATCTGTTAGGAATTAAAACATTGAAGGCTCTAGGAGCCATAATTTGCTGTTCTCCGGAGGGAGTTAGACTCTTTCTGCGGGATTTCAAGGGTCATTATATGTTGCGTGAGTTTGATGTCAGATTGAAAAATGTACCAGACCACCTGTGGGCAAAAGGCCCAACTGATGTAGGTTGTATGCACATTACCCCATACCGTGTTACACTCAAAGAAGGTGTAGTTCTACCCCGAATCAGACAATACAAATTACCGCCCGATGCTGTAGTGGCTTTACTGGAAATCATTGAAGAGCTCATTACCCAGGGGGTGGTCGTAGAGACCGACTCCAATATCTGTAATTCACCCATCATTCCGATTCTTAAACGTACTGATCCCAATGCACCGCCAGTATATCGGCTGGTGATTGATCTAAGAGAACTGAACAAATGCATTATTCCACAGTACCCTGTGGTTCCCGACATCTCATCCTTATTAACTGCTATTGATTCAGAAGCAACGTTCTTTACTGTAATTGACCTCAAGAACGCCTTCTTCAGCGTACCTATTGATCCAGAGAGCCAATATCTCTTCGGATTCAGTTTAAATGGACGCAGTTTCAAATTTTCACGCGCACCTCAAGGATTCACAGAAAGCCCCAGCATCTATAGCCAAGCACTGAAAAGACAACTTGATTGTATCACAATGCCAGTTAACACCGCTTTACTGCAATACGTCGATGATCTGCTGATCACCGCACGAAGTGAGCCCGAATGTGAACAAGCATCACTGACAGTTTTACATTTTCTGGCAGACAAGGGACACAAGGTGTCTCCTTCGAAGCTACAATTCTGTGTTCAGCAAGTTGTGTACTTGGGTCACTTGCTGTCCAAAGTGGGGAGACAGCTCACTCCCGATCGCATTCAGTTAATTGCAAATATGCCACAACCCCAGACACAAAAAGAAGTGCGGGCCTTCATAGGCCTCACCTCGTACTGTAGACAATGGATTCCTCAGTATGCATTTCTAGCTAAACCACTCATTCAGTTAACCACGCAGGAGGCAGCGACTTCGACTGTCCTTCCTTGGACTCAGGAACATACACAAGCCTTTGAGGAATTAAAGAAAGCATTATGTCAAGCACCAGTTTTAGCGACACCATGTTACAGCAAACCGTTTACACTTTTTGTTACAGAACGTGATGGTACAGCATTGTCTGTCCTCACTCAAGACCAAGCAGGTTCACATAAGCCTTGCGCTTATTTTTCAAGTACATTGGATTCAGTAGCCCAGGCACTCCCTGCGTGCTTGAAGTCAGTAGCAGCAACAGCACTAGCAATCAGACAGAGCGATTCAATTGTTTTAGGCCATCAGTTAACCGTACAAGTTCCACACTCTGTAGAGGTTCTGTTAAACAGAACCCAGACTCAACACTTGACTATAGCACGACTGACAGGTTATGAATTAACGCTATTCCAGCCACACATAGAAATCAGACGCTGCAGCATTCTGAACCCCGCAACACTGTTACCTACAATTATGACAGATCCAGCCCCGCATGATTGTATAGAAATCATTAATGCAGTAACAAAGCCACGACGAGACTTAACAGATGTCCCACTGACAAATCCAGACCTGACACTTTACGTGGATGGTTCATGCATGAGAACAAGTACAGGAGAGTTAGTGGCCGCGTATGCAGTGACCACTGAAACTGAAGTCAAAGAAACACATCGTATTGACACACTGTCTGCTCAAGCGGCAGAGCTTATTGCTCTGACCCGAGCCTGTATACTAGCCAAGAACAGAAATGTTAACATATACACTGATTCCCGTTATGCGTTCGGAGTCGTACACGACTTCGGAATGTTATGGCAAGAACGAGGTTTCTTGACCTCTCATGGTGCCAAGATACAACACGGTCCCCTCATTCAAGCACTGTTAGAAGCAATACATCTGCCCTCAGGCATATCAGTCATGAAGTGTAAGGCACATACTAAAGTTACGGATTCTGTTTCCCATGGTAACGACCTGGCAGACCAGACAGCAAAACATACAGCATTGACTCACACTCAGACAACTGACATGACAAAGACAATAGGACCGACAAATTGTATGACAGTTAGGGATCCCGCACTAGATGTTATCGATATTCAGACACATGCTACCCCAGATGAAATAAAGAAATGGATTGAACTAGGAGGGATCCAGACAGATCAAGGTTGGATGACGAAGGGAAAATCTACATGGTTTCTCCCTGACTCTATGGTTCAAGTCATAATTAATACAGCACATAGTCCAGCACATCTAGGAGAAAAAGCGATGTTAGACAGTTTACAGAATCTCTGGAGCAATAAACACTTACGAGCAGCAGCAAAACAGAAAGTGCGTACTTGCATGATCTGTTGTCAGTTCAATCCAGGAAAAAGCGTCCCTGTAGAGCAAGGTGGATTTCATCCTCCCGATCATCCTTTTGAAGTCCTCCAGATGGATTATATCCAGATGGACCGTTGTCGAGGATTTAAATATGTCCTCGTAGTTGTTTGTGCACTGTCCCGTTGGACCGAAGCCTACCCAGTCCCAGATTACACTGCTCCGACCACTGCCAAGCAGCTGGTTCGTGAATTCTTCCCACGGTACGGCATGCCTCGTGTCGTGTACTCAGATAACGGTCAGCCATTCTCATCCGAATTAATGAAGCAGGTTTCCTTGCTGCTAGGATATCAATGGAAATTCCATTGTGTCCGACATCCCGAAGCCGCAGGCCTTGTAGAAAGGCATAATCAGACACTAAAGACACGCCTTGCTAAAATATGTCAAGAGAAAGGGGTCGACTGGATAGTCACCCTGCCAGTGGCACTGTTCTATATGAGAATGGTCGCCCATTCGAGATCAGGACTATCCCCGTACGAAGTGGTCTTTGGTAGACCACCGAATATGTGGGGGACGCCCATTCCTAAGAAAATTACTGATGTTGATTGCAATATGCTGACAGATTACCTTGCCTCCTTGATGTCTGCACTCCAATCATGTCGTTCACAGGTTGCCGCAGCCTTCCCTGACAACACTGATGTAAAGCTGCATGATGTCCGTCCAGGCGACCTGATTCTCATAAGGAACTTTGACAGGAAAAGTCCGCTGGAGCCCCGCTGGAAATCGCCGAAGACCGTTCTACTTACTACGAGGACAGCGGTGAAAGTTGAGGGCCGAAAGGGGTGGATTCACATGAGCCATGTTAAATTATGCAATGAACTGAAATCCGACCCAGGCTCGTCCACCCCTTCCAAAGACTGTATCGAGCCCAGTGACTTTGAAGTTTCCGAACAAGAGAAAACTCCCCAAGAGGAGTATAGACTCAAGCTTCGATCTAGCAAGTCAGACAGTTTAATTGTTTAAGTCCTCCCCTAGGTGAATCGGTTAAATAGTTTCTGACATGTATCCCCTAGATCGAGATAGAGAGAGAGAGAGAGAATTCAAGAAACGTACATACTGCAAATCACTGCGTAGTCACTGTATAGTGACATTGTTAATCATGTTTTTTCTAAGTATTCTGATAATTGTTGCAAGCGTACTTCTTCCAATCTATTGCCCTATTTTCAAGCGTGAACAATCTGCTTACAACGTTTCTGCTGAACACTCTTTTAGCGAGTTACCTCCACATGAACTTTCTTACAGACTTGCGCTGCGCAACAACACATTCATTAGTATGTTACACCACTCCCATCAGACTAATAACGCTACAAACTGCTGGATATGTGGCCGACTCCCTCCCTACCAGAATTACAAGGGAGCTCTGCCCCTCTTTCCGTACCCGTTCACTCACAACGGCTCCTGTGGTGCATGGTTCAAAATAATTAATTCCTTAGATCCTGATATTGCTGTCCTCGACGGGAGCTGGGTTTGGGGAAACCTAAACTTAGTCCTGCTCAACGTCTGTTACCCTGATAAGGAGGGACTCCCCATTAGATTAGGAACTGATCTAGAAAATGAAGTATATGGATTGAGTAATTACACAATTAACCTTATGATTCTTACTGTTGAATCCGAAGCTGCACCAGTCCTGCCCGCTATGCCAGTATTACCAGTCACTGGTGAATTATGTGTCAGAAAGAAAGGTTCAGTACACTTAGGTCATAGTAAATGTACTACTGTGGTCGAATTCAGTGATCATGGTAAATCATCCTTTAAAGTTACCCGTCATTCTTATTTTGTTTGTGGTCATACCGCATACATACGTCTGCCTCCAGATTGGGATGGTACCTGTTATATTGCATTCCTTCTGCCACCTGTCTTTCTAGCCCCTCCTGATTACCACAGAAACACAAATCTAGTAAAGAATAGAATCCGAAGAGATCTCCCGCTTGTCGACTATACAGAAACGACATGGGAACAATACACCGATTTTAATAAAGGATTCTTTTTCTTTTTAGGCCCCGTCCAAAACAGTAAATTAATACGTAGATTAACTAGAACCCTTGAAGCTGTAGTACATGAAACTGCCTCCGCCTTAGGTAACCTAACAGAGGAGCAATCTGCCATGCGGGTTGTTGTCCTTCAGAATCGTCTTGTTATTGACGTCATCTTGGCAGATAGAGGTGGAGCCTGTAAGGTCATCGGGTCAAGTTGCTGTGTTTTCATTCCACAAAACGCGCCATCCGTATATCAAGCTATTACACGTCTGCATAAAATTGCAAATCAAATACATCAGAATCCAGGCACCTGGACTTGGTCCGGTTGGTTCTGGACAACGTTAACCGCTTGGGGATGGAAGATCCTATCCTTCCTAGGCTTTGGCCTTGTCATAGTATTCAGCTGCTGCCTGTGCCTACAGTGTGGGCCGGCGATATGTGGACTATGTGCCACTTCGTGCATTGAACATTCCAGTTTTCTCTCAAACAGACAACGGAAGAGAGACGAACAAATTATGTTACAAGAACAAACTGATCAATTTATGATGATCGATATATCATGAAGGGTCCGTAGGGAACAAGGAGGGAATGAGGAAATATAAATTTTGGTCGAGTTGTGTTCCCTAGCACGTACCCCACCGTCTCCATGTACGAGTTAAAGTGCATGTAACTTCCCTCCTGTGCCAGCTATGAAGACGCAAATACATTTGCGTCCAACGTTAACATGTCCTCTTTCAGACCCACCCTGAATGGGTTGGATAGTCTGTTCCTAAGTATACTATGCCAATGTCTTTTTGTAGTGTACTCTACATGTTTTTCAGCTCTGGCAAAGTAGGCCCAGAAGTTCTGCCATCAAGCCTTTTTCTTCCTCCTGACTCTGAAAGCCTCAGCCCAGGCTGCCTCTGTACCCGTGAACTCTGACTTACTTCCAGCACGGCCCACCGCGCTTAGCTCAGCCTGCTGCCTGCCAAGACTGACTTCAACCTTCGAGTTATCTGTTTCGCTCCTCGAAAATACATTCCTGCCTACTAGCTTCAGTAAACATCCCCCTCAGCTGCAGAGCCAAAGGATCTGTCTGTCTCCGTGCAAGTAATTCAAGTAATTCATAGCCTCTGTTACCATGCCCCCACGCTTTTCATGCAGACACTCAGGCGCTTATACACGCACTCACAGTCAGTATAGAATAGCTTCTGCCCCAGAGACCTTTCCGCCCAGATAGCTCAGTTCCTAAACACCAGATATCAGATATGATAGAAGCACAAGTTGATCTGACATGCCAGACTTCTGTCTCTTTCCGTCAGTGCAAATGTCAAGCCCACTGCACCCTCCAGTTTCACGTCAATCACACGTCATGCAGCTGCGCGCGCATCCAAGCCTCTGATTTCTGCTGACATTGCAACTTTCTGCTTAGTGCCACCCCTTTGTGACACCTATCTGTGACGTTTCTAGCACACACCTCCAGTTACGCCTAGTCCACGCCTTCTGATTACGCACTAGTAACACGTGGATGCTGTTATCTTGTCTACTCTCAGCTGTTACGCCTACTCTATTACTTCCTATGATGTAAATTAAGTATATAAGCTATGTATTGTCAATAAAACATTGCTCTATCCCTTCTTCCACCCCTGCGGTGGGAAGAACATGATATCCTGGTCTTGACCATTCCTTTTTAAGGAATAAAACCCCTAAGAACTCTAACACCACGGACTCTGGTTCTTTCTTTCCGATTGAGTTATTATTAATTAAGTACTTACCTGCATAGAAATTACGACGGTAAATTATATATTTACATCAAGGGTCAGTTTTGGGTTTTTGGGTAAAGGGGTATATTTTAGGGTTCAGGGTCAACAAATAAGATTGTAATTTTTTTTTTATTATTTTCATTTATTATTTAATTATTATAATTTAATTTAAGTATTTTTAAGTATATTTTAGTCATTAAAATTTAATATTAATTTAATTTAACACTGTTTTTAATAAAGTCGATATTTTTTACATCTATATTATTGTTAACGATATTTTGTACTCGATATTTTTGTACTTACCTGTTTGTAGATAGAAAGTCGATATTTTGTCTGTCGATATTTTGTCAACGATATTTTTGCAGGTCGATATTTTGGCAGTCTATATTATTTCAGTGATCCAACTGACCCACCAGGGGACGAGCGAGCCGTAACACCGAGCCAAGAGACGGGTCCCAGCCCAGCCTCGATCGGCCACAGACGGGGTCCGCCCTTTGCGTGGGCTTTGCTTGGGCGCGCCCCACGCAACGGGAGCTCTCAGTTGGATTTATGCACCTCCGGGCATGAAGAGAACTGTCAATGGTGCGGGGAGCCTGGGAAGTGGAGTCCCTGGTTCAGGCTTGTAACCCCGATGTGGTGACAGAGTGTCCCGCGCAGCAGGAGCTCTCATTGGATTTATGGGCCTCCAGGCACGAAGAGAAATGTCAACGGTTTGAGGAGCCGGGGAAGTGGAGTCCCTGGTTCAGGCTCGCAACCCTGATGTGGCAAAAGAGCACTTTTCAGAACTGCTTCAATACATTTAATAGTGTGTACCCACACTTCACAGTGGCAAATAGGTACCCTGAATAGAGTACCAGCACTTTTGCATTTCCAAATTTTTTATTTGATAACCAATGAGCAGTGGCCCTTTTTTGTGAGCCTAGTTATTCATCTCATGGTAAAAGTAGTTATATGTATAATTGCAAAAAACAATAAGGGGGACTAACCTTAACAAATGCCACTGTAGCACTCAATTAGACCCCGAAAATATACATCCTAGCTAATACTAGGCAAAAAACATAGTTTCCTAGATAGGATGTAATATGAAAAATATACACAAAAAGTTGCTCGGTCAGATAAAGATATATAGCATCTCCTTAAGAAATCAGGAAACTAACTTACATCTATTTTCTCTTTATATCCAGCCTGTGTTAAATAAGGGAAACCAAAAAATAACAATTTTTCCACTCTCTGTGGATCAGATAAATCAGATAACTACGTCCTTCTAACCATATATAACACCATCATCCTACCATATATCTGATAGACGAGGATTATTTGGTTAAATATATCTTTCCTCTCTCATTGTATTCTGTACAGGACGAGAGGCTGAAGTAACTCAGGTGTGAAGAAACAGACCTACACAAGCAGGTACCTCCGGCGAGGGAACATGGATGCGGACAGGAACCCGGAAGAAGAGATCAACGACCTGTAAGAGGATGGCCCACGTGTCGGAGCCGTAACATGTCAGAGACGTCCAATCAAAGGACCACGAATTCCCGACTGCGGGAAAATAGGACCCGAGAAGGTACGTTGACAACACAAAGAGAGTGCGGGAAATGCTAGGCAGATCTGTGACTGAACGCAAACCACGTTCTTGTCACGGACCGACCAATTTATCCGCACTTGACTCCACCCAGATCCCTGTCTGCAATAGGAGCGGGCGTGACTGACAATGCCCGGACCCTGGTGACTGTTTAGGGCCTTGTTTTTTGTGAACCAACTTTTGTGTCATAGATTATGGCCATCTTCAGTATTACCTGTTTTGATGCTGAAAGTAGGATGTAGAATGGATCCTTGTTCAACGAATTTGAAATGCTTTGATAGTTATGGAACAGATAGATCGCTGGTATCCTGGAAAGCTATAACTCTGCCCTGATAGTATTTCCAGAGGCATATTTGTATGAATGAGTGGTGAAGGGGCCTGGTGCCACAGTCATGCAACTGTAAAGGGACAACATTGAATCAGTCAACTGTTAAATGCCGAACTTGTCACTTCCCCAAGTTGGAAAAGATCACACAGGAAATCTCTCTCCTGTCTTTGGATGTCTTAGATGTCTATTTCTGACCTGCACCATCACTTGGCCATGTGAAAGCCACTGCAACAGTGGCTGTGCATTGAGATTCAGTCTTACAAAAATGTTTGAACCCTTGCAGCGATAATTTTACCTTTATCATGCTACCTTGGCAAAAATAATAAAGTATGTCCATGTGCTAATATATAGTGAACCCCTAGTTTTTCTAAATGTTTCTCAACCAGTCAGACTAAGCAACTTGCAACCTGAAAAAAGAAATAGCAACTGGTGACCTGACATTATATATTCATTGTTCATGGTCTGGATCACAGAGTTGTGCCCTGTTCCTTATAATCATGAGTCCATTAAATTATGTGGTCAGTGCCCCATTCCGCATGGCGGTGAAAAGTGCCATGGGGCAAACTTGCTTTGCTCTTACTAAGCATGGCCTCATGGCTATGTTTGCACTTGTCAACTGGTATTGGGGGATTCTGCTGCCCAAGCAGAACCACTCCCAGCCACTACTGGCACAATTTCCACTCTGATTGATTTAGGACTATGAAAATACATGAATATACATACAGTATTAAAATAAATGTTTGCATATGTGGTCCTAGATCATATAATTGTACAGGAACTCCTACACACTTAACTAACAGCCGTCTGAAAAAGAGCAATGGGGGAGGGGTCGTAACTCATTGAGAATTTGCGCTACAAATGGCATGCAAATCTGGCGCATAGCCTTTAGTTGGGATTTACTTTCAGCACTCCCAATAATTAGATCAGTTGCCCTGTTCCTAGCATTTGGTTGTAAGCTCCTATTTGGATTTCTGGTCAGTATGGTAATTTTTTAGACTGTTTTCCAAATGAGAATACTGTAAGTAGAGTTCAAGCTCCACAAGGCTGCCTCCATGATGGTTTTGTAAATGAAATCTGGTATTGATTACTTTCTGTTTGCAGAGGAATCATGACAGCGTCTGGTGAACAGCAGCGGTTTCTTCACTTGGACAGTTGAGTCTTCTTTACCTCCTGCCTACCTCTTCATCAATGCCTTGCTCTCGCCATTACCTCTTTGAGCAAGCAACCTTAATGTTAAACGTATGAACCCTTGTAACCATATCTCATCGGGCACACTATATGAAATTAATGGATTGGAACATTTTAAAGGCAGCCTAGTCCTATTAAAAACCTAAAATAGTGGTGTTAATATGATACTAATGGATGTTAATTTCTTTTTCCTCCAGACTCTATGAAGTCTATGTGCAGGGATAAAGGCTGGGTATCACTGGACAACAGAACTATGAGAAAGAAGCTGGCTATAAAGATTTGCAATACTGGAAGAGGACTAAAGAAAACTCTGAATCTAAAAACAAAAATTGAAGTTGCTAGCTTTCATTAAGCCTGTTTGTTCTTTTTGTAGTATTCTGGCATTTTTCCCCTCTTAGCAGTGTCCTGGACTTTCTTTATGTTCTCTTGTTCAGTATCCTGGCTCTTATGGGGACAAGGGTGTGTTTTATATCAATAAAATTACATGTTAACACATCCCCTTTGATGCTTTTTCATTTAACCATTACTTTTTTCAGTCTCTTGCCACTGGTCACCTCATTAAACAGCTTCAGATAATGATCTGTACCTCAAAGGAAGGCAGGTTCCAGTGAGTCAGGAGTATGGGAGTAGCTGCACAAGTTGTTACTCTTATCTGAATGCAAAATATAACATTGTTGAAGCCTCTACTTTGGTATGCATATGGTATTTCTATAGCACAAAGCTAGCCAAAAGGAATGTTTCTGAGATTTATTTTGTACAGTGCCTCCATCTCACGGTAGAGTTTAAAAAGTAATCTTTACAGAGTAGGAGAATATTGATCTTATAATTGGGACCACATTTATGGAAGTTTTGTTTTTGGTTTGATTAAGTTTTATAATGTGGACTTGATGCAAAATCTTTTCAGGATTCATAAACCAGAGCAAATTGGTATTTGTTACAACACTCATCCACAATGGGAAAAGTTTTCAGGTTTTTCTAGGCATACTATTTTTTGTACTGCAAGGGGGGCCCTCCCAGTACAAAACGTAAGGTAGACTCTCGCAGACACCTTTGCACCATAGTGCAAGTGTGTGTGCATGGTGCTCGGCTGCCTAATGGTGCAGTGGTGCAAGGGAGAGGGGTAGACATGACACTTTCCTGCTTTCACCCTGTGATGAAACGCAGCAAATTTGGGTGTTGAGCTGCGTTAAGTGACACTTTTGTAAATCTAGGCTTACTTTAGAACTCAAGGCATTGCAAATAATTCATGGTATTGTATAAAGAAGGCATTTTGCATCCCAGAGGCCTGTTTTGACAGTAAGGTTCATTGAGGAGGTGATCCTCTAAATATTTCCCTACCAGCAAATCCATATTCCTAAACTAATAGTGGGACCCTGCAAGGGAATACTGGCATTCGGCTAATGTGCTTGTAACATGGAATTTTTAAGGTGTAATCCAGCCCGTAATGATTTATTAGTGATCCACAGCCACTCTAAGTTATTCATTAAATCACATGGGAGCTATCTACATGGCCATGTCTGAACTGGGGTGGTGTGGAGTGCAAAAAAACGATGGATTTAGGCCCAGATCTCTGTACTGGGGTGAATGTATGACATTGTTCTGCATTCTGTCCATCACCTGTAGTTTTTGCATTTGTCAACCCGAGTGGGATGGGTATGCTCAGACGTGAGTCCCATGCACTCCACACCACTGGATTCAAGCAAGCCGGGCTGAAGACGGCTGGAATGCCAGAATACGGTCCTCGGAAGCTTGTTTCCGGTCCAGGGAAGGCATGGCTTGGCAGTTCGGGCTGGACTGTTCCCATGAGGCAAAGGGTCAGACTGATTTGCATATGGCCATGTCTGAACTGGGGTGGTGTGGAGTGCATAAAAACGATGGATTTAGGCCCAGTTCTCTGTACTGGGGTGAATGTATGACATTGTTCTGCATTCTGTCCATCACCTGTGGTTTTTGCATTTGTCACCCCGAGTGGGATGGGTATGCTCAGACGTGAGTCCCATGCACTCCACACCACTGGAATCAAGAAAGCCGGGCTGAAGACGGCTGGAATGCAAGAAACCGGTCCTCGGAAGCTTGTTTCCGGTCCAGGGAAGGCATGGCTTGGTAGTTCGGGCTGGACTGTTCCCATGAGGCACAGGGTCAGACTGATTTGCATATGGCCATGTCTGAACTGGGGTGGTGTGGAGTGCAAAAAAACGATGGATTTAGGCCCAGATCTCTGTACTGGGGTGAATGTATGACATTGTTCTGCATTCTGTCCATCACCTGTGGTTTTTGCATTTGTCACCCCGAGTGGGATGGGTATGCTCAGAGGTGAGTCCCATGCACTCCACACCACTGGATTCAAGCAAGCTGGGCTGAAGACGGCTGGAATGCCAGAAACCGGTCCTCAGAAGCTTGTTTCCAGTCCAGGGAAGGCATGGCTTGACAGTTCGGGCAGGACTTTTCCCATGAGGCACAGGGTCAGACTGATTTGCATATGGCCATGTCTGAACTGGGGTGGTGTGGAGTGCAAAATAACGATGAATTTAGGCCCAGATCTCTGTACTGGGGTGAATGTATGACATTGTTCTGCATTCTGTCCATCACCTGTGGTTTTTGCATTTGTCCCCAGAGTGGGATGGGTATGCTCAGACGTGAGTCCCATGCACTCCACACCACTGGAATCAAGAAAGCTGGGCTGAAGACGGCTGGAATGCCAGAAACCGGTCCTCGGAAGCTTGTTTCCGGTCCAGGGAAGGCATGGCTTAGCAGTTCGGGCTGGACTGTTCCCATGAGGCACAGGGTCAGACTGATTTGCATATGGCCATGTCTGAACTGGGGTGTTATAGAGTGCAAAAAACTATGGATTTAGGCCCAGATCTCTGTACTGGGGTTAATGTATGACATTGTTCTGCATTCTGTCCATCACCTGTGGTTTTTGCAGCTATCTACACTTGGCCTGCCATTGGAATAAAATCCTGCAAGAGTATTTCATAACCATCTTAAAGACCTTATGTAGTCATTGTCTAGGAATCCACGCTCATTCTTTAGTTGTCCTAATATAATCCTAAATAATCTATGCTCATTTTTGAGTTATCATTAAATTATCCTGGAGTAATCCACACTCATCCTGAAATTATCATGGGATCATTCCAGAGTAATCCACTTCCATCCTAAAGCGGTAATAGGATAATCGAGGAATAATCCACAATCATCCTTAAATTGTCTAGAGCCCATCCTGAAGTAATTCTCACTCATCCTGAAGTTGTCGATTAGTATTCATGGAGTTGTAAAAGGTAATCACTCCCTGCCAGTGGAAGTCATCAGAACACCATCCTAGAGTAGTTCTTGTGATTACAGTAAGAGTCATCCCATTTTAATATTTTCCCCTATAGGCATACTTCAGGATGGTTTGGGATGAGATCCCCAGATAATTACAGGAATAGCTCAGCTGAAGTCATCAGATGACTTCAGAATGAGTCCAGGATGATCTTCCTTTTTGACCAGGGCATACAAGCAGCCCTGAAGCTCTGCTTCTCAGACCTGCCACTGCAGTGTCTGTGTGCAGTTTATAACAACTATGTCAACCTGGCAAGTGCACCCACTTGCCAGGCCCTAATCGTCCCTTTTCTTACATTTAAGTCACCCTTCTGGTAGGGCCAAGGTACCCGTGTGCAGGGCCGGACTGGCTACCGGGCGTTTTGGCCAGCTGCCAAGCTGGGGCCCGATTTTACTGCCGTGGGGGCTGATTTATGTTGATGGGGACCTGCATTTGCTTTGAAGTAAAGAAAGCAAAGCAAATGGTTTTAAAACATACTTTAAAACCATTAGGTTTTCCATTCTTTACTTAGAAAGGCCCGTTAGCCGGTCCGGCCCTGTCTGTGGGCAGGGTGCTGTGTAAGTTAAAGGTGGGACATGTACTGGTGTGTGTTACAAGTCCTGGTAGTGAATTACAGTGTATTTTGTTTTTCACTATAGAAAGGATATCTGTCCCATAGGATAGAATGGGAGTTTACTTATAACATCTTATAAGCATAACTTCCCATCGGGACAAGATGGGAAAATGGAGTTTAGTATGCCTGGACTCAGAATGTGAAAATGCACCTTTTAGTAAAGATGATTTTTATGTTTCCGAGTTTGAAAATACACTTTTAGAGAGTAGGTATTTTCTTGCTTAGCCATCCTGTGTGCCTCTGCTGGGTTTGTGGATTGATAGTCTGGCTTTGGAGAGACAGGGGCTGGGGATGTGCATTCTCTTCAGACAGCCACTTGGGGGGGGGGGGGAGTTTGAGGTGTGTCCTGCCTTTCCTGGATGAGTCAGGGCTAGGCTGAATTTAGATTAGTGGGAGGAGTTTCCTGAATGGGCCTGGTCTGCCTTGGACAATGCTGTCTCCACCTTCTGCAGAGAAGCTGGGCCGGAGGGGACAGAACTGTTTTTTGCTGAGCACAGACACTCTCTGCCACAAGAGAACAAAAGGAATTTTGAGTATAAATATTGGGGCCCAGACCCTAGAACTTTAGAACTCGCTGAAATCAAGGAACCTGCCAAGAAGAAGAGCTGAAAGAGCTGCCAGGAGGAGTACTGCCCCTTTGCTGTGTTGTTGCTTTGTTGGCTTGACCTGCAGTTGCTTCTTCTGTCTTGGGAAGTGAAAGGACTGTTTTGAACTTTCTCTAATTTGTTGCTGAGTATCTCCAAGGGCTTCTAACCAAGCTTACCTCCTGTTTTTGAAGTTTCAGGGACAGCAAAGACTTCACTCACATCTGGGCACCATCTCTGGAACCATAGGTTTCCGTTGCCGCATAGGGGGAAAAGCAGCTGACTCCGCACCGCAGAAGGCACTGCAGCATCTCGCACCATAATCCTGGTCTCGACGACGACCGACGCCGACACCAGTGAGCCACAGCTTGCACCATGACCTGTGGGCACCAAACTCCACACTTCCTCATTTCACCTCGCCACCCTGCTCTCACCGACACCGTCGCTGCTCTTCAATCGGCTCTGTCTCCTGCACCACGATCTGTCAGCACTGCATCGAGCACCGCCCCGCTTCCTACAGTAGCTCTGGTCTCACTTCCAGCTATGTCTGCAAGCCGTCAAAGTGCTTCACCAGCCCCAACAGTACATTACAAGGGGGGAGTT
Source organism: Lissotriton vulgaris (assembly GCF_964263255.1). Lineage (NCBI taxonomy): Eukaryota > Metazoa > Chordata > Amphibia > Caudata > Salamandridae > Lissotriton > Lissotriton vulgaris. Next base: position 781,891,879 of record NC_141693.1, on the reverse strand, counting down.
CCGCTGTGTGGTCCTGGACAAAAGAAAGCTCCGGAACTATGCCCTCCCAGTAGGGCCTCAGCGCTGGACAATCCCATGCCATATGGAAAAAATCAGCTGCCGGATGCGCACACCACGCCACGCGGCAGGGACATCGGGGAGAAGCGCTCCAAATGCTGGGAGCGAGGTATGCGATGTGTAGATTATTGAATTGCAGCATATACAGTTGCACTGAAATCGCCAACTCACAGGGCACGATTTGCATTTCCAATTTAGGCACTGTTGTTATGACCACTTTGCGAGAATTATTGTAGGTTTACACCATTGTACCATTTTGCGTCACTTTTTGACGCCAAAATCATTTTGCGTGTGAAAGTTGATCCTAGTTGTGCCTACTGCAGATCTTTATGTCGCTCACACGAAGGCATAATAAATTTAGGCCAATGTTACTTTTCTGAGAAACATGAGCAGCAAAGAAGAAGGTTAGATAGAGCAACCTAAGGGTTTTTAAGAGCAGTCTTGTATGTAGTTTGATGAGTGAGGGAAAAGTAAGGATCTCTTGGGCTAATAAAAAAAAAAAGAAACGAAGGTAAGAACATTTCTTGACATTTATTTTCGGCATTTCGAGATGTATGCTGCATATTGCGTTGTAGCTCAACAAATAGTAAAGAGGATCTTGAAATGACAGACAGAGCCCCTTTCATTAGTACCCTTTCACCACGAAGCCACCGTAGTTCGGATGCCCCCCAAAAGAGTATAAAGGAGCTGCAGAAAATATGTGCTTGTTGCACATGGAGTCTGCAGGAAACGTACTTCCGCATTCTTACTTCTGGCTATGTGCACTGCAGAGCTAAGGGGCAAAAAGGAGCACGTGCTTGGAAGCCAGCAAGCCCATGAGCGAGACACATGAGAGAGTAGGTAGGGACCGTATGTGGGCGGCCTTTCAGAATAATCACTTCACAGGTTATGCAAGTAATTTGCATACAATGGCTCTAATGTATGGTCTTGAAACCCTCATAATTGGCTGTCCTGACTGAAGTGTGATTTCGGAACAATATTTTGGGCCTAGAAGTTTGATTATGAAGCCTGTCTGGTCAGCCGCTCCAGGTGACTGGAGAACGGAGTATTACTGACGCAGTTTAAATTCCAGTTTTCCGGTTCTGTCTTCAAACGAGGTGCAGAACCCATCTAGGTTGAAGCGGTGGGAATGAACCATTTCTGGGGGTGGTCGGATGGTGAGGGGAGTTATGCCTGGACTCTAGGAGCTGGCATGCAGGCAGCATACACATGATGCGCTCTCCCTCCCTCCTCTTCCTCTGTCCCCCTCTCTCTCTCGCTTATCCTGATCCCTTTACTTGGTGTGTTTGTCTTCTAGGAGCCTGGGGTGTTCTTTTGATCAACCCAATCTCTCTCTGGCACTTGAGTTCTGATTGGCTGAAGGGCTTAGGGGGAAAATCTTTAATTAAGTAGATAATCTCTGCTTAGGAAGTTTGCAGCTCTCTTTCGCTGCCCCTTTGGCTCCCGCATTGGATCGCTTACCCGGCGCTCACCCATCGCAGTGGCCGCGAGTTAGACCGAGTCTAGCCGGAGGCGCGGTTCAGAGCAAGAACAGAACCTGTTTCTCGCTGGCTCTTGGGACCCGCTGCGCGTGGATTATGCGTCACAGGGGCCTCGCGGTCTTCGTCGTCGTCCTGGCTCGCGTTCTGCAGACCTGCCACTCCTGGTAAGTGCAAGTGGGGCCCTTCGCCTTCTCCTGGAACTGCGTGACTGCGCCCATGGGTGGCAGCCAGTCCTCTAGGAGCTGCCATGACAGCATGCAAAGCTGAGCTTTGACTCAAACAAGTCTTTTTTTGGTTCTTTTTTTTTGCCAAGACGTAATTGTCACTGTGTTGGTCCATCTTAAAAAAGCAACATTCTGTGGGCCTTGACCCCTTCTATTAGACTGTCTGAAAATGTATATAGGTCACTGTAGCGCAACTGTTGGCTTTTCGGATATCACAGACTTTTCCCGATACTCCAGTACCGCATATTTCTAGCAGTGCGACTGTCTGTGGTTCTGTAGTTGTGAAGTCAGAACTATGCCTATCAGCAACGATGGGATGAATGCGTGAATGAAGAAAACATTTCACAGGAATGCCTTTCTAGGTAAATTGCCATTCTCAGCTTCTTGGTTGATATAGGAGTGCTGTGCGATGAATTGGTGGGATAGCAAGTTCTTTCTGAGTGCTAGGTGATTTATCTCGGGGTGGAGTGCGACGCAACGCCCAGAGCACGCATGTTTCTCGTGTATTAATTTATATACATAGCGTTCGTTTCTTCAAACTTTAAATCTAGAACTATCAAGCAGATGTTATTACTTTTATGTGGTTAGTTATAAACTGCTCTAAACATGCTGCCGATGGTATCTCCACTGTAAACTCAGCTTTCTCCTGCTGCGATTGACGATTCGATTGTTTACACATATTAGCAGTTGGTTGTTCACTGGTTTTTACAGAACCACACCCTGTTTTCGTGTAAAGTTAGGGACTCTGATGCGCTGGTCTTTCTGCCTTTCCTCGTTTGTTCTGTGGGTTGCGGATGCTTACATAATGCCGCGCGCACAGGAATGTCTAGAGAAAGAGATGGCTACGACAGACTGAAAGGACTTCTGTACAGCATAGAATTTTGAATATCAGAATGTGCTTAAGATACAAACGGAAACAGCCGTAATAATAACTTACTTTTTATATATTGCTCTTCAAACTGCAGTTTTGCAATTTCTAAGTGGTGTAAATGGCAGGTTTAAATATAAAAGACATTCATTTTGTAGTCACAATGGAGGGGCATCTTTACAATCTTTAATGAGTGGTCTAAAGTGTTTAAGCCCGGTAAGATAACTAAGTGAGTGAATGTATTTGCACTAAAGAACGCTGCACAATTTACCTGTTACACCGGAGTCACCGTCGTAGATGGCTTAATATTTTGATAACATCTGTAGTCATTCAATGTGTTTATTGAACAGTTGCATAAAAATCTAATGTTGCAATTTTCCGAAACTGCGTGGACAGGTGTAAATGTTCTAACAACTTTTGGGCTTATTTAATGGACTGGTTATGGCTACCCATTGTTGTCCATTCTGCATCGCAACGGATAGAATCTGACAATGTTTTTTAGAATTTATCAGATGTATCACACCACTTATTATTGAAATGTCTGCACAAAGAGGTGTATGCACTTGGACTGTAATTTTACAGCCAACTTGTTATCTGATTCTGAGTACACAATTTAGCACCCAAAACACACGTGCAAAACTAATTTATGGTACTTAATATTTTTCACATATGCAACATATTATATTTTGCCAAATGTTTACCCAGTGCCAAATGTATTTGCATTATGTTGGCACAAATCCATATTAGCGCTAATGTATTTTGCACACGTGAACAAAGAAATAGGCAGCACACGTGAAAAATATACAGCTCATAATGCAAGTTTCTATGAAATGGTAGGGGGAAAATGTGAACTGACACGTGCACAGAGTCATTTGCGTAGCCGCACCATATACCTCATACAACCTGAGAACTCTTTACAACCTCGTTTATAAATGCACAAAAGCCCATATCACAATCCAGTGGTCTCGAAACTTCGATTTAAAACATCATCACTGTGTGGAACGTAAAACAGAACAAACTGCCTGGTTGACAGTGGCATTTTTATTCAGGGAAGCAGGTTGAGGCTACAAACAGCATATAAAAGCCCCGGTCTGCATCAAACAGACGTGTGCATATGCAAATGACTCCTAGTTTTAGCAGTACCCTTTGCGAATGTGGAATTGCAGTTAGCACAGTTCCACATTAGCAACACTTTTTGTGTATGCAGTGCTACTGCATTTTATTTACATACACAATTTAAAGGGGTATGCCAACTGAATGTTGCATATCATTGCAGTGCATACATTGTCTCTAACAAATGCACAACAGTTGTTTGTACGTGTGCCTCTTGTGTGCAACAGCACTTGGCTACATTCATGGGTGACTAGCCGTGCACTACAAATTCACATACATGAAAGGGCCCAAGGGCGATATCACCAACAAGAGCTTTGTGCCTGTTTTCAACAAAATTGTGCTGGCTACTGCACATCATAGGTAGTACTTCCCGGAATTAGTGCATGAGCTCTAGTCACGGGAGCCTAGAAAGATGGAGTTATTTGTGCATCCATTCACTAGAGCTATTGCCCTAACTTTCATGGCTGGGTTCATGAACACTGCCCATAGGCCGAGCACAGAGCGCCTGTGTTCCTGAAAAAATCACAGTGCTTATAGCACATACATCAGCTTGGTAACACTTTTACTTAGTACATGAGCTTCAGACAGCATGGTTGGCCGTCTATGTGCCCAATATCGAAAGTTCATACACTAACTCCTGGAATAACGGAGTTAGCGCATGCACACAATGCAATGAAGAGAGCCTAATTTTGATAAAACTAGGCACACAGGGTACACTGCTTGTTATTTACCCTCCGAAATTGGTGTATGCACTAAACTTTCATTTAAGATGATTTCTGAGTCAGTGCATATTGTTCGGGACGCAACCACAAATACCGAGTTTATGTTTGCACACCATGTGCTGTAGACTGCGCAGTTTCATTGAAAGCACTTGCACGGCTCTGTTCTGAGCGCAGTGGTCATGATGCTGCACTGGAACCACCCAGTTAATACCCGCTGTAAGCAAAGTGATACCTTTGAAAACAGACATACAGCTTCTTTCTGTGCCTGCGTGCAGTGGTCATGACGCGACCTCAAGGGCCTAGCAGTGAGGAGGCTAGCGCTGGGAAAACTTTTTTAGGTAGCCATGCACTCTACAAATCATGCATGAAAATATAGCATGAAGAGCTGCGTAGGCTCAGCATGGTCCCCAGCGCCTTTTTAGCATTAGAGGTGTTTAAAGTTAACATATATAACCAGGGCCACTGGAATTATGTGCAGGCTGCAATTTTCACATAATTATACAGTTGCTGCGTTTGCCACATATTCCATCATCCGCTGCATAATCTACAGATTAAAAAAAAATTGTAGTTCAAACGGTTCAAAAGTTACAAAACATGCAGTAACACACATAGCCGCGTGGTGGAAAGTACTTTGAAAAGCTGGAATGGTCAACTTTCTGTTTCTTATAGCTAAATTTGGGTGTTAAATTGATACTAATGGGGTGCACCCAATGCCCAAACATTGTTATGAAGTTTAAAAATGACAAATAATTCTGAGTTATGTGTACTAACATTTTTCACCACAAAAGCAAAAAAAAGATGTCTGCATGTGCACTGAGCAGGCACAGCACGTAACTATAAGGTACCAGATTGTTTGAGGCGCTGCTGCATAAGACATAGGCAGCAATAAAAGATCAAGAAGCGAGGCCTGCAGTTCATACGTGCTATTTATCGTTTTAAGGCAGTGAGCAGCTCTTTACACAAATCGAGGTCTGCGTCTTCAACACATACATTAATTGAAAGAATCTCCAAGTTAGAGCATGTTGTGCTGACAGCAGAGCCCAGAAACACAACGAGGCAATTACTGGCAGGATTTCCATGCTCTGATGCCCGGAGCCCAAGAACTGACTCTGAGATATTTCGAGTTAATGTATACGTTAAAGTCAGTAAATTGATAATGTAGCATGTTAAATGTCCTTCTTCCATAATCACTTAAAGCATGTCTCTGCCATTCCAGGAAACATGAGGATAATGCTCAGTTTCCCACCTGCCCCAGTGAGCAAGCTGGCACCACGGGATGGGACAAAAATGCAGGCGGGGGTTAACTTTAAAAAAAACTAAATTCTTTCTGAATGCTGTCTGCAGAGAAAAAAATCAAGCGCCCTTCCACCCCAGCCTTCCCTTTTCACCCCTTCTCACCCGCTTTGCATAATCTGCTTTGAAGGCGAAGGAGATCACGGCCTGGGCTCTCGGCTGGGTTTGCGCCTGTGGCAAACCTCCCTGTGAGCCGGGGCCCCGAGGCTCGCACGAAGCCTTTGATGGCTTACACCTTTCAAAAGGAGTCACATCTGAGGTATTCCGAGGCAGTCCCCTGTCTACCTCTTATCCTCGACCACAAATCCAACCAGCCACCCCCACCGCGGCACCTCAAGAAAGCTGAAGTATTTACCTCAGATATTTACGCGCACAAGATCCATTCTCGCGGTTTGTGTGTCGCGCGCGCGCTGCAAACTTACAAATGCCTTGGATTTATTTATCGCGTATCATTCTTTCTGCCCAACACTTTTTATTTTACATATCACTACAGTAAATAGCTCCGTTTTGTTTGTTATTCAAATAATTTGAACTGTGTTCGGAAAAGTTTTTTTTTGTATTACGTACTTATTTTTTTTTGCATTACGTATTTCTCTTTTATAGTTTTACTTGGCTCTTCAGCAGTGACGGCACCATGCAGTGTCACTCATCTACTTCAAGATGTCTCAGTGAGCTGATCATTCACTGTTGATGTCTGTACGAGACATGCAAATCCAGCGTTCACACCACCACATTTTTGAACCGCTCTGATAACCGTAGGCACCTGTTACGTTTAGAAGTGGTAAATTTAGGATATTAGTCTTACGCAAGAAACAAGTCCCCGGGTCTCCAGCATCCCAGATTGTCTCCGTCTCATCAGAACACTCCAATGTAGGCTCCATTGAATGTGCGGTGGAGAAATGTCTCTGACACGTCACATTAAACTGTACACTTGCTAAACTGTACACTTGCTAATAGACACGTTACATTAAAGTGTACATTTGCTAATAGTTTTTGCATTTCAGAGGGACCAACCATTCATGGGCCTATGGGTCCACATCATGAATGGAAGTGCTGGGGCAGAGCAGACCTGTGCGCCTGTTTTTAAGGCTTTGCAGGGGCAGGTTTTGCAAAATATTGCGCCACCAAAAACTCATGCAAAGCAGCACAAAGTGTTGATAAAGTATTCACTTTCCATTGCACGTTTTGTTTTGTGCTAGAAAGTAACCCTTACAGTTACGCAAACAGCACTATGCACTGCTTCGTATTACTTGACGTCCAGGCAGCGCCCCATAGGTGATCTATAGGCATTCCCATGCTACCACCCCTGGTTTTTGACGCAAAGCCCTATCTACTAAAATTTTTATTTCTTGGTGCAAAAAAAATAATAACTGCTTGAGGCAGTCGCTAACTTGGTAAAATCTTTTAATTGTACCTAATGTTTTACACATTACATGTGTACTGCACGTACGAGATGGCAGCGCTTTACCGGGACTAATGCCTGGTTGCGCATTCCTGATTTAATCTTCGCCGAACATTCAGAAAGTCGTGTTAAATCAGCAGATCTCCCACGCCGGCAGGAAGACCACGGCTGATCGCATCACTTGGTTCGGTTGCGTCCTATGATGATCTACTAATCACGATTGAATAGGTTATTTACCTAGGGCTGTCATCTCCTACGCCCTTACATCTGTCCTGATGAAGACCTGCCTTGACTTCTTAATTAAGCATTGATTGGGTTGAAACATCGATGATCTCTTAGGGTCCAGATCCATCAAGCCTCTGAGTGCAATTGATTGAATAATTTGTACATGCATCAAAGTCATTGTTTTTATTGAAATACTCTGCCCCTAAAATATTTTTCCCTTGTATATACTGTGGTTCAATCACCTTGTATATAATATATACACCATGTTCTAGCACAAAAGTCACTTTAATACACATCACTATAAGCTTCACCTTGTCTTGACAGCCTTGTTTACAAACTTGCGGGCCCGTTCCACGCCCGAGGCAGGGAAGGGTCACCCCTCTGAGCAGTTGCATAATTGTCCCTCTCTGCGGTGATTACCAGGGGTAAGACTCTTCTTGATTAATATACCCGCAAATACTTGCTGACTGCCATTAAGCAAAGAATACCTGTATGCTCACTTTTTTATCCAGACTACTGTGGTGGCACTTTCTGAGCACTACCCATGAGTGAAGGACTTGTTGTAAATGATGTGGGGGATGATCCGGGCAATACCATCGTACTAATTGAACATTTGCGTGCTCTATTCTGTGATTTTTATCCCCTCCCGAATCCCAAGGGCGTCCCTTACATATGGGTAGTGGTGGTGTAAGATATATTTTGTAAGAGTGTTGTAAGGTCATTTGAGGGGAAAATGGGAAAAAGGGTAGCTACCAGTAGAAACAAACCACCATGTGAACCTCCAATCACTGTGATAGACAAAATACTCCAGAGGGCCATTGGGGTGGTGTCTACTGAAATAGAACGGACATAAATAAGGTTTTCCCTTACACCGGACATTTTCCAGCGAGAGTCTGAGGCGATCACACCACCAACGACAATTGACATACCACAGCAGAGCTCATTTTCACTCCCCCCTTCCGATCACTTTCCCATAGTGAGAACTGGGGATCAGGATAAACAAACATACACCATTATCCATTCACCTCAACCTGTTCGCTCTAGGAAGCAGCCACCTAGGGATAGTACTTATGTTATTTCAAACAAAGGGAAACGAAAGCAGCTTCTGGCACAAGCCCAAAAAAGAAAAAAACATGTGTGACCAATCAGGTTGACGCTTCGGGACCTAAAGAATTGGAGCAGACAAAGGGCAAATCCCAAACTGATAACACAATAGTAGAACAACCATCGTGGGTAAATAATTTAATGGTGGACCTTGTAATGAAACTAAGAATTACCATTAAAGAAGAAATAGCTCTTCTAGTAGCCCGCTTAGAGAGCCTGGAAGGATTATGGGAGGGCACAGGAGCTGCAGTGCAAACTGACCCTGTGACCAGGAAAGCAGGGGGAGGGACTGATAATGGAGATTCAGAGGCAGTGCAGGGTACAACCCACATACAAGGTGGGGGGGTCCATGCAATTGAGACCCCACCAGCCAGTGGCCCACAGAGGGAAACGAGCAAAAATACTAGGGCTGTTACCCAAGAGCTTAGTCATAGGAGAAGTATAACGAAAGTAAGTGGAGGGGCTAAGGCCAAGGCTGTATACAGGGACGCTACTAAAAATACGGCTGTACCACTAACTCAGGTTTCCAGAAGTGAGAATATGGTGTCCCCCCTCCCTACATTAACCTTCCGCCGGAATGTGCCTCCTATGTCATTATAATTACATGCATCCCTCCAATAGCTCATAACACAAAAGAACCTCAGCTCGATCTTAGGAACAAGTGCTTATTTTGGCTCTCGAGGTTCAAGCACTTTCGAGTATGCCCGTGCAGGGGAGATAATCACGGTCCGCAGGGTAGGCTGGCTGGAAGTTGCTCGGAAAACTGAGGTTGGGGAGTGCGTTGTGATTAATTTTAACAACCCAAATACTATAAGCAGATTGCTATCCACCCCCAATGTAGAGCATCATACTCCCACGAGAATTTGTCTTCGCTCGTTGGATTTTTTCTACTCACAGATAAACTCCAGCCATAGAGACAACGCATTTCCATTAATCTACCTTGGGGGCCCTGGTGCCCACACAGAAGGAAGGTGGAGCAACTCTTGCAGGCACCCTCTGTACAATATCGCAGTAAGCAATAGATTCGAAAATCTGGAAGAGGTTGACTGACTACAGAGGGGTCACCGTACTGGTAATATCTGTAAGCAACTGTATTATGACAAATCCATTGCACAAGATGGATCTAAGAGAGGTGCGAATGGATCTAGTGGTGGGGTACTAGTCTACTGGCATAGCCCACAACTGGAGGGTGGTCAATTGAGCAAGGAGGCTGCTCCTACGCTTCCCGAAACCCAGTTGACTGATACTGATATGGGAGCACCTAGTGCATTATTTGCAAAACAAGCTGGGTCTGACCAGGTTGCACCTCACCCCCCCCCATCCACTCCTTTTTGCGGGAGACTCTAGTAGAGGCAGGAGTGAGGAGTACCGACCTACGAATCCTGTCTTGAAACTTAGCAGGACTAAGAAATAAATTAATATATCCTGACTGGGGGTCTCTTGTAGACAACCAAGATATTTGTTTATTTCAATAGACTTGGGCTTGTGAAGAACACCAGAGGGTAGGCTTTGCACCTTTTAACATTGTGGCTACCAAGGGGGGGAGGGGGCGCCCGTTTGGTGGTCTTTCGATCTGGGTGGGCACACATCTTTGGTGTAAGGCAGAGCAGTTGGTAACTCCCACTAATGATATACAATGTGTTCTGCTGACATTCCCTGACAAGAAGAAACTTGCCCTAATCAATGTCTATATTAGGCCACTGACTAATAGACTAATAGACTAGCATCCACCACCATAGACCATCTCTGCCACTATATTGCAACCCTGGATCCAGCAATTCTAGGAGGCAATTTTAACTGCCAATTTGAACCTCTAACCGACACCTCCCAAGAGGTTGCCTCAGAAGAAGACCTTTATTGGTCAATTCCTGATCCACATATTACACCAATTAAAGACTGGTCCTATCTAGCCATGCAAATCTATTCTTTTACTCTGTCACACTCATTGAGGGCTTGCAATGGGAGGACAAAGTCTGACCAGCTATATTCAACCGTGATGGGCAGCTTTCGCTAATTGATTATATCATGCTTGAAACGAGAACCTGGGAGAAAGTCAAGGACTTCTATGTACAACAGAGGCAGGACAGTGATCACAATGCCCTAATTGTAACATTGAAGCTGGGGAATCTGGGTTTACCTTCCACCTGTCCTCACTCGATAACTAGCACCAGTGCTTTAGAAACAACCAATAATCGAAGGAAAATCAGATGGAACCGGGTCCAGCAATCCCCCCATAAACTATCAGAAGTTTATCAGCTTGTAATACCTTTGATAGCCAGAATGAGGGAGGTGGGACAGGTAGAGGCACCCATAGAGGACAGAGATAAAGTAAAAGTGATCCTCGTGGAGATAGTAGCAAAGCTGGCAGATGTATTCTATCCTGTATCAACCAAGAACAAATTAGATCGACCCAAATGCTCATGGTATAATAGCAAATGTCGCAATGCAAAATAAGAGCTTGTGAAAGCGAACGACAGGCCAAAAATGAAACTAGCGAGAATAAAGCATAGGAAGATCTTGCAACAGGAAAAAAAAAGAATGAGATCTAGAAAGGTGGGAGGCCATCGGGTCTGCTCTGAAGGATAATGTCCTCAAATTGTTCTGGAGGCTAGTCAGTTCTGGGGAGGAGGGGGAGCGTGTACCTATAGAGCCAAACATCGTGCCTGAAGTATGGGAATCACACTTTGGGTCTCTGTATGACTGTGAGGCAGAAGGTATATCAAGCCCAGACATCTAGAGCAACATCATGGAGAACTGTCAGGAGGGAGGCGAGTACATCTCACTGATGGAGGTTCAAGGTGTGATATCTAGCTTACTCCCTAACAAAGACCCGGGTTTAGACAAACTCCCGGGGATCTGTTCCGGGAGAAGCCCATTGTTTGGACCCCTTATCTGTGTTCCCTCTTTAATGCTATTTTGAAGGGGATGAACCCTCCAGACACTTGGAAAGGTGCAGAGATAGTACCTATAGGGTTGCCCCCTTTCACCTATTAATAATAGACCCATCAGCCTAATTAATAACACCCAAAAGCTGATGGGAAAGGTGCTATTGGTCCGCATTCAGGGATGGATAGAGGAGGAGGGAACTCTGAGCCCCTACCAGGCAGGCTTCAGATCACGTATATCGACCGTGGACCAGATATTCAGACTCCAGCTACTTTTCTGGAAAACAGTGAAGATGGCGGGTGGCAGCCTCTATCTTATATTCGTTGATCTAAAGTCGGCCTTCGACCTTGTGCCTAGGAAGAAGTTATGGGTGGTGCTTGGGGATCTTGGCATCCCCCCATACCTCCTTAACGTGCTGATAAGGTTACATACAGACAACTATGCACAGGTTAGATGTGGGAAACACGGGGAACTCTCCTCGTGCTTTTCTGTCAGAAAGGGAGTGAGATAGGGATGCGTACTAGCCCCCACATTATTTTGCCTATACATCAATGGGCTTGTCACCTACTTAAATAGCTTAAAAGACACTGATGCCCCTAAGCTTGCTACCGGAAGGATACCTGTGTTAATGTTCGCAGACGATACCTTGTTATTGTCTAAGTCCCCCCTAGGTATCCAACGTATCCTAGATGGGTTTGCACAGTTCTGCATTATGAGAGTCTTAGAGATCAATCTATCTAAGACCAAATTTATGGTATTTAATCCCCCAAAAACCTCACGTCCAAACCCCTCACTTAATGGCATCACCCTTGATAAAGTTAGGACCTTTGATTATTTGGGCATTACATTATCTGAACAATTTGGCTGGGGCCCTCAGATGACTAAAGCATGACTTAAGCTTACCCAGACAGCGAGGGGAATAATGAAAATGTTGAGAACATCCGTTTTCAAGCCAGCAGCCCCTGTAGTGGAGATGTATAAAGCCCAAGCAAGAGGGGCAACACTATATGGGGCGGATCTTTGGGCCATAGCTCTTCTATGGATCTCGTGAAGTTAGAAAATAACTTCATGAGACAGCTCATAGGGCTACCACGCAGCACTCCTTCAGTCCCCCTCCGCATGGACCTGGGTATGAGGCCAATCAAACAGGAAATCGCCCTCAGGCTATTGATATTCTGGCGGAGGTTATGGACAACCCCCAAGCTAAACCCGTACAAGGAGGAGCTGAAGGAGCTCCTCCCTAGAATTAATTCCATCAAAATAACATGGTTGGCCCATATTAGGAGTCTTTCGAACAGGTTAGGGAGGTCGGAGCTATGGTTGTCTCCTGAGCTATCCTGCCCTATGATATCTAGGGCGGATCTCGTAGAACATTTTAGGCAAATCAATCTGCTGTCTCTAAACGAGAGTGCTAAAGTGGGCAGGCTGACAATGGATTTCTTACAAGTGAAAGAGGTGTACATGAAGGAACCTTTTTTAGATGCAATTCAGCCACCCATGGCTAGGAAACTGTACATGCAATTCAGATTGGGGTACTTACCCTTGGCTGCATGCACCAGTTCATGGGCTCCCGAGAACTCAACCATGTGTCCCAGTTGTAAAACAACGGTTGAAACTGATTTGCATGTATTATTCTTTTGCCCGGCCTATGCGTCATCCCGCAAACGTTGGATAATCCAAATATTCAAAAATCTAGGGTTTACACGTTGTACAGAGGCTTTAAGAGTTTTAAAATATGATACTGACCCTCAAATAGTATTTGCAGTATCTCGGTTTTTAATTGCCACGTGGCACATCAGGCGAGGTCTTTTAAAGTATTACCAGGGGAGGAATTATTTGATGAAATCCTATGTTTATTTTAGAGTGGAGTGAAACGATTCTTTTGCTCTTATTAGGAAATTGAATTGGTATATATGTATTTTTAAAGAGTGTATATACTACGGAAGTGTAAATACTTGTAAATTTATGTAAAACTGTGGGTATTCTCCTCTATGCACTTTTATGGCCTGAAGTGCCGAAATAACGTTTTACAACAACAACAACAAACTTGCGAGTATATAAATGCTTTAATTTATATAAAACATAAGAATACTCATCAATCCACGTCTGTGTTTTTTGCTATGTGTTCCATCATTTTTTGGATATCATTAATGAAAGGTTTTGTAATAATATGTAAAAGAAATAATTCTTCTATAAAGAAATGCATGCCCCACAGAACTACTATTTTTGTTTGTATATCCATACCCAGGTTCTGAGGGACACATGGTAACCCCATTGTTGTTTAACTCGTATTACTTGACGCCCAGGCACCGTACCATAGGTGATCTATAGGCATTCCCATGCTACCTCCCCTGGTTTTTGACGCAAAGCCCTATCTACCAAACACCTGCTTGAGGCAGTTGCTAACTAGGTAAAATCTTTTCAATTCGCCTAAAGTTTTACACATTGCAAGTGTACTGCACTGTATAGCAAACAACCAATCTGTAAAACGTTTAAAAGGATATCCTTCCATTACAAAGTCTATGGTAGACATCATGGGCTCATAGGTTCACTGTGGTGCAGAGGTGTGTGTGTGGTGCTCCGCAGCCTATTTGTGGGCCGGCACTGGGGAAGAGAGCAGAAGGGCATCAGAGGCGGCTATAGGCTCATGGTGGCCCTGGGCAGGGAGCGTAGGTAGGGGGCCCCGGAAGAGGGGGTCTGGGCGGGGCGGAGCGCGGAGGCCAGTGAAGAGGGGCGGGGGGGGTCATGGTGTTCGGAAGTGGAACAGAGCCGGAGGCCACCAAATCCCTGCCAGGGGCCGCCACGCAAATATGTATCCATCCTCAGAGGATTATTATACTAAGGATATATATTGGCATGGTAGCCCCTGACGTTTGGTGGCCCTGTGCAGGTGCACAGCTTGCACATGCCTAAGGCTGCCCCTGAGGGCATTAATTATTTTGTAGGCATGGCTCTGCCATATTTTCTGTCCCTAGCACAGAGCAGCAGAGCCACTTCAACTGCTGTTCTGCACTATTTTTCATAAATCTGCCACACAGTGTCTAAAGTGCATACTCTGACCTCGGAAATTCTCAGAATTAGTGTTTGAGTTTGTAGTGGTGAGCTATTTCTTTAAACCTTCTCTTATGCTAAAAGGCACACTTCTACGTTTATGTTTCACAGGGATGTCCCATCTTTTACTCTTATTTCATGAACAAACCATTGGATTTTGTCCAAACCACCCCCAAAAACTGTGGGGAACTGTTGTATAATGCTTTCAATGTAATCTGTATAATTAACCACACTAACTTGTTCTTTAGTACCAGGTCTGAGCACCTTTTGAAACAACCCTTGGTGAAACCAACCCAAGATAGATAACACTTTGATGGCCACATAGACCTTGCCCAGCATTTTTTTTCTCTTGATTTCTAAAATGTCTTTAAAGAAACCAGCCAACTCGATTTTGTGCCTTTCATAGGAAACAGGGGAGTCAGAGCACTCGGAAAGGGAACAGTCATTGCCTTGTCCTGTTTCTGACTTGAGCAGATCATACCCAGAGTCGGAGCATTTCCAAGCCATGTGTATGTACCTGCTTTAGAGAGTGCAATTTCCTAAAAACAAGGTAGGAACTCTGATATGCTCATCACAGCTGTTAGTTATGTAGCTACTAATATGTTGCATTCCACACTTTCGACAACTGATTGAGTTGCATAAGTGCACTTTCAGCACTGTCTCACGTGTACATTATTGCAGTTATTCGGGCTCCTTGAGTGTGTGTTGCGTGGCTGTGTAAGGGTGACCAAAGTGACTTGTGTACTGTCAGCTTGTTTGAACGTGCAGGGCATGCTGTCCCGTGCCCATAGATGTTGGTCTTGCAGGTTATATGATCTTGAACCGGAAGTGTGGCAGCCCTTCACGATAGTCTGCATTTGTATTGCGCTGCATTTCAGTAACTGTCGCTTTGTCGGTTTTGCCATACCTCAATTTAAAAGTATTTATTTTACAATTTTTGTATTATGCTACCAGCTAGTGCTTGGTAACCTCAGTAAGCTTGGAATCATAAATGCAATGATTGGATAGTACGTCAAAAACAAACAGGCAACAAAAAGAACCAAAAGACATGTAAATTAATTATGTTTGATAAAGACTAGCTTTAAGTCCATTGATACCTCCATCATGTAGAACACTCAGCTCTGGCCCTCTAATTTCTGGTGAGAATGTTCGTTACCATTTTATATGAGGTGAGAAGACATTTCACACTGCCCTCTTTTGTCGTGAGGTAGCATAAAACTAAAAAACTCTAGGTTAGAGGTGTGTAACGTACACCCTTAGCCAGGGTAAGCTGTAACCTTGGCTGCCCGGGCCCCCTTGCCTAATCCTACATCCTGGTTCCTGACAGTAGGGGACAAGCACTGTGTGGTGTCGCTGGGCATCAAACTGTGGTGCGAGGCTTGGGCTGCGAGCGCATATGATATCACACCAGCATAGCCAGAGGAGTTTGTGGTCTCACATTGCCAGACCAAGTTTGGTGTCACATTTACTGGTGCTTGAGCACGGTCGCCTGTCACAACATGGCAAATGGCGCGAGCCGCGCAGCTTGGGCAGCCATGGGGGTTGCCGAATTTGTGAAGAGGATTTCATGGCCTTGTTCAGCTTAATTTTCTGGGTAAGGTTTTTCTACGACTTCATGCATAAACAATTCATCAAAATGCCCAGCAGTGAAGGCAGGCTATACATTTTAACTTTTGTTAATTGTCTAAAATGTTACTTCATCGACTGGCTTATTGGTAAAACGGCAAAGCTTATTTTTTTGTTTGCTTCAACAATTTTTATCTCTATTTCTATCTATCTATAAAATACCGATTAATTAATCTCTTGTCCCGTCTGTAAATACACTTATCTAAAAATGCTGTAAACCCTCTCACTTGTTCAACCATTCTTCATCCAGCATCCATTCATCTACTCTACCCAATTCTTTTTAATCAGCAAATGCATAGATTAATCTTATCTATCTAATGTCTATCAATCAATTTGTCACCCTGTCTTTCGACCCACTTATTTACATATGATGTATACCAACCTGTTTGTTCATCCATTCGTTCATCCATCTACCCTTCCATGAGTCCATGCACCCCACCAACGATTTGGATGAACTCACACTGATGATCACTTCTAACTCCTGTCAATTTAATATACCACAGAGAAACTGGAGTAAATTCTTGGAATGGTTTCATTGAGAGCCCAAAACGAATCAAATCAACAACAATAACCAGTCAATCACCCACTACCCTAGGGTTTGCAGGGTAGCGTGCTACCGTTCATAAAGCATTTCCACACCTCTTCAGGGGTTGCAAGTGCTGTATGAATGCAATTACACTACACTACATCCATCGATCTTTCTATTCAACCATCCATCCATCCTTCTATCCACCCACCCATTGATCCATGTTTCTGCCCACCTACCTCGCTGCCTGTCAGTTAACCATCCCCTCCAAAACCTATAGATTGCACAACTGCAACTTTTCCAAAGTGCCTCATGAATGGCCCATCTCTTCTGTTTGTGTGATCCCTGTATCGGTTTGGGATTTTGAAATTCAGCTCACCCATATTAGAAAATGACCTGCTGTAGCTCACATCACAAGCTTTTGAACACTATGTCGAATGGCATCAGGCAAGTGTGTGAGCCAAGATGGAAACATTATAACATTTTTTTTCATGGCGTAACTGAACAGTTTTCAGCAAGCCAAACTTTTCTAAATTTTAAAGCCCTTTGAGGAGACCAATTCTACCTATACTTTGAGTTTGACATGCCATTTGTTGCACAACTGCATTCTGTACACTAAGGGGCATATTTATGAGAGCCTTGTATTACGTTTGCACCACGCAAAGTAGTACATGCGTGACATGAGGCTCTGAGTAAGATTTATGAAGCCACACAAAGCCACAATGTGTGCCTTTAAGTGGCCTCATAGATCTTGGGTAACGCAATGCAGTGCACATCACTGCGTTGCCTTACTCTGCACAAGGGAGGCGTTCCATGGGAATTGCAGTGAGTGCTAAGCAAAACCATAAGGAGATGATGGACGGACAGCTGAAGCTTTTCAGAAACTCACCCCCAGTGACAGACCTGGGATGAATCCATCATCATTCTTTAGCTCACTTCACCTCCTGAGTTCAGACCCACCTATATGCAAATCAGTCTTGACCCTGTGCCTCATGGGAACAATCCAGCCTGAACTGCCAACCCAGGTCTTTCCTCAACCTGAAACAAGCATCAGTGAGACTGGTTTCTGGGTAACACCCTTCATCAGCGAGGCTAGCTTAAATCCAGTGGCAAAGTGAGCAAGGGACCCATGTCTGGGCTGACCTGGCTTGGCAGTTTGGGCTGGACTGTTCCCATGAGGCACAGGGTCAAGATTGATTTGCATATAGCTGGGTCTGAACTGAGGAGGCAAAATGAGCCAAAGAATGATGATGGATTCAACCCAGATCTGTGACGGGGGGTGAGTGTCTGAAAAGTTTCAGCGCTCCGTCCATCATCTCCATAATTGAAGGATTGCAAAAAAAACAGGTTTCTAGCTCAAACTGATTAAAATGCATTCAAATGTGCCCCACAAAGTGCCACACAGTGATAAGTTGTCAAGGTGCACTGGCACCTTTTAGATTTTGACAGCTGCATTCAGCTATTAAACAAGTAAATATAACGTTACATATACCTTTGTCCAAGCAGTGGTCTGAGGATGGGCTTTTGTTTGCAGCATCAAATGTACACATTTAAATGTAATGCAAGCAGGATGGAACTAACGATTCCTTCTTTGTCACTAAAATGATTTGCTTTGTTATTTGTATAAATGTTTTTTAAACCACTCTGTTCTTCAAAGAAACTGTTATTTTAAGAAGGATCTCAGATCAAAGGAAACCCCCATACATTTTTCTTCTCTTTTTAAGGTCTAGTATTTTGAATTTTACAGTGCCTCTTAATAAAGTGCTTATGTTATACATATTAAATCAGGAGCTTAGCATTGGAGGGGTGTTTAGGCTGTGACACCCCTCAAATAAATGCATTCTTGGCTTGGTAGTTGGGCTAAGGGGACCTGAGTCGTGTCTCCTATGTCTGAGTTGTTTTTTTCTCATCAACCTGATTTCAATAAGAGGTTTTAACTTGTATATTTTTTGGGATCAGGAACTCAAATATATATAGTGACAGATTCACAAAGAACTACTTGAATGGATGCAAATTTGCTACTTTTTAGACTCCACAAACTTTGGCAGTTGTAGGTGTAGAAAGCTGTGCCAGTCTCAGGTTTCTAGGCATACTACTGGTAATCAAACACCCGAAAGAAGGTAATGGGATGAATACTTTAAATTAGTCTAACCACTGGTAACCGCTCGGGGTGGTATTCCAACCCATTGTTTTTTGCCTACTATGCCTCTTTAGAAAGAGGGTCTGATTCAGGGTTTGGTGGTTGGAGCAAAGGCAGTCAGTGTGACAGGGCATATTACGTCAGTCAACCTGTCTTTGTTCACAAAATGTAGAGATGTCCACCACCACTCAGACATCGCTATACATTGGTAGGAACCTCCATCATTGCAGTTCCTGTCAATATAGGAAAACTTTGACAGCCTACTGCCCAGCTTTATTTTTTTTCAAAAACAACCTCTTAAAGCAGAAGTATATTTCTGGAAAAAAAATGAAAAATTAAAAACGAATAACCCCCCACACTATGGGAGTTTTCTCCCATGCTGTCGGTCATTTTCCTTTTATTTTAACTGCCCCTTACCACCAGGGTATACCTAACTGTAACAGACAGTTACAAAGAAGCCATGCAACCAACCACTCTAAATGGGGCGGCCTTATCTCTGGTCCCTACTTTGTCAGCCATTGAAGGACATTTTTCACTGATGAAGTCAATTTTACTCTCTTAGCATACAAGGTGTGTCTGCCACACGCAAGTCAGGAAGCCAGACTTTAAGTTTGGTGGACATCACAACAGACTACCATGTCCGCCAAACTCTAAATCAGCCCCTAATGCCTACCTAATGCAAATCAGTACAATCCTGCTCCTTATGGAAAACTCGAAGCTGAACCGTGGTATCTCACACATTCACCCTGTAGCTCACAGCTTTTTTAGTTCGAGAATTTGATATTCCCTCCCGAATCACACTGATCAAGCTACGCCTATGTATGAAATGGAAAACACTCTTCGGCAAAGCTGTTTCTTAATGGAAATTGATGGTTGTAGTTGTGCATAGTTTGGACACAGAGTAAAACTAAAATTGAAGCCCCTGCTAAAATAGACTAGGCCGATGCATAACAAAATAAATAACTAATAGTGCAGGAACTGTGCATATGGAGGATTACTTTCTTTTGATTGCAAAACGGTATGTTTTATACAAAGTATTTTACTTTGAGAGTTAGAAGGTACCATGTTAAAATGGTTTTCCTGTGCTTCAATGGAATGCTAAATCATTATTTGTATGATCTGATGATGGTTTTCTACTTTAAAAAAAAACCATATTTTTTAATTTGCAGCATTGCGATTCTTTTTGTATTAATGTGTGCTAAAATAAAAAATAAAATAGTGAGATAATGCTGCCGCATAATATACCACACAATGCTGAATAATTTCCCTATGTCTGTTGCAGTGACCAGCCTGCAACGGTATCAAGGTATTGCTTTGAACCTTCCTATCAATAGAACTATAAAGCTTCTATCAGGGCGTTGTCTGACGGGAAAATAATAGTGAACAAACCAGGACGCATTACTGTACTCAGCAGCTTTCAAATTCCTAGGTTTAATGTACTTGTAGGTAACGGGCCTTTACATTTAACTAGAAAATAAGTACAAGGATGTTGCTGTATGCTCGTTTTCAAGATCAAGCGACCAAGGGTGTGGCTCCTAAATATCTAGTCCAGGATGTCGTGAGACAGTAATACCGTGGCCAAAATATTGAGGGTCAAAATATTGAAAGGTAAATATGTACAGATTTATATACAGATATACACATCAATGAACATAGATGTGGAGTTAAGAATGCTAAATCTACATGTCACTCTTTGCACTTACCGTACGATATTTTCTCTCTTGATAATTTGTCCACAATATGATGTGCCATAATATTCTGGTACTCGATATTCAAGAGTACAAACCCAACCAACACATGTCACTTTCTTTAAGGCAGTTTAGTAGTAGAATTATGGTAAATCATAGGAGGAAAATTGATTGCTTCTCAATTGATAGGATGGGTGAATGGGTGGAGTGTGTGGTGGGGACCAGGAGATGGATGGGCAGATGTACGGATGTATAGATGTATGGATGTATGGATGGATAGATGGATCTAACTAAGTCAATAGACAGGACTTGTATAGAGGGTATTTACAACAAGGGGTGGTGAGGGACAGAGTCTCTGAATTAAGCAGAAAGCTCTCACCCAGTCAAGAGATCAGGGCTAGATCCAACACCGTTTTTTAGCTCACTGCACCATCCCAGTTTCAGAACCTGGCTGTATGCAAATTAGTCTGTTCCTGTCCCAGTGCATGATGGGAACAGGGCAAACCAAACTACAAAAGCCAATTCTTACACTGGGAAGGAAACAAGCTCCCGGGGACCGGTTTCTGGCATTACAGCCGTCTTCGGCCCGGTTTGCTTGAATCCTGATGGTGCAATGAGCAAGGGTCTCACATCTGAGAATACCCTTCCACGCTTAGGGTGGACAACAATATTTACAACAAGGGGTGGTGAGGGACAGAGTCTCTGAATTAAGCAGAAAGCTCTCACCCAGTCAAGAGATCAGGGCTAGATCCAACACCGTTTTTTAGCTCACTGCACCATCCCAGTTTCAGAATCTAGCTGTATGCAAATTAGTCTGTTCCTGTCCCAGTGCATGATGGGAACAGGGCAAACCAAACTACAAAAGCCAATTCTTACACTGGGAAGGAAACAAGCTCCCGGGGACCGGTTTCTGGCATTACAGCCGTCTTCGGCCCGGTTTGCTTGAATCCTGATGGTGCAATGAGCAAGGGTCTCACATCTGAGAATACCCTTCCACGCTTAGGGTGGACAACAATATTTACAACAAGGGGTGGTGAGGGACAGAGTCTCTGAATTAAGCAGAAAGCTCTCACCCAGTCAAGAGATCAGGGCTAGATCCAACACCGTTTTTTAGCTCACTGCACCATCCCAGTTTCAGAACCTGGCTGTATGCAAATTAGTCTGTTCCTGTCCCAGTGCATGATGGGAACAGGGCAAACCAAACTACAGAAGCCAATTCTTACACTGGGAAGGAAACAAGCTCCCGGGGTAACGGGATGGATCAAGCCCTGATCTTTGGACTGGGTAAGAGTGGTCTGCTTAATTCAGACACTCTGTTCATCACCACCCCCTTTCTGTATCGTTTTTGGCCACTATAGGTGTGGCAGGGTATACTCAGACATGAGTCCCTTTCTCACTGCTCCATCAGGATTCAAGCAAGCCGGGCCGAAGAGGCTGAAATGCCAGAAACCGGTCCCCGGTAGCTTGTCTCCTTTCTGGTGAAGAATTGGCTTGGTAGTTTGGTCTGCCCTGTTCCCATGATGCACTGGGCCAGGGACAGACTAATTTGCATATAGCCAGGTTCTGAGCTGGGATGGGGCAGTGAGATAAATAACGGTGATGGATCAAGCCCTGATCTTTGGACTGGGTAAGAGTGGTCTGCTTAATTCAGACACTCTGTTCATCACCACCCCCTTTCTGTATCGTTTTTGGCCACTATAGGTGTGGCAGGGTATACTCAGACATGAGTCCCTTTCTCACTGCTCCATCAGGATTCAAGCAAGCCAGGCCGAAGAGGCTGAAATGCCAGAAACCGGTCCCCGGTAGCTTGTCTCCTTTCTGGTGAAGAATTGGCTTGGTAGTTTGGTCTGCCCTGTTCCCATGATGCACTGGGCCAGGGACAGACTAATTTGCATATAGCCAGGTTCTGAGCTGGGATGGGGCAGTGAGATAAATAACGGTGATGGATCAAGCCCTGATCTTTGGACTGGGTAAGAGTGGTCTGCTTAATTCAGACACTCTGTTCATCACCACCCCCTTTCTGTATCGTTTTTGGCCACTATAGGTGTGGCAGGGTATACTCAGACATGAGTCCCTTTCTCACTGCTCCATCAGGATTCAAGCAAGCCGGGCCGAAGAGGCTGAAATGCCAGAAACCGGTCCCCGGTAGCTTGTCTCCTTTCTGGTGAAGAATTGGCTTGGTAGTTTGGTCTGCCCTGTTCCCATGATGCACTGGGCCAGGGACAGACTAATTTGCATATAGCCAGGTTCTGAGCTGGGATGGGGCAGTGAGATAAATAACGGTGATGGATCAAGCCCTGATCTTTGGACTGGGTAAGAGTGGTCTGCTTAATTCAGACACTCTGTTCATCACCACCCCCTTTTTGTATAGAGGGTGGCACTCAACAATTGCTGATGTTCGAATGCAAAATGTTAACAATAATTTGTATTAGGAAAATCAATACTGTACATATGAATAATATAATAATAATAATAATAATAATAATAGGGAGTCTTGTAAAGCGCTTGGTGACGCACAACGGCGTGTCCCGGCGCTGAGAGAGGTGCGAGGGTTAGCAGAGGAAAATACTTGAGCGTGAGGCAGCTACCTGGCGTACAAGAATGTCTTTAGCTTCGCTCTAAAGATGGATTCTGAGGGTTCCAGACGCAGCGCGGTGGGGAGTTTGTTCCAGCTTGAGGCTGCCAGATACCTAAAAGATCTGCCGCCATCCGAGCTTTGAACACTTTGGGAAAGGACAGGCGGCCTGAACCAGAAGATCTAAGGGAACGGGAGGGTTCATATCGTGTCAGCAGACCTTGCTGAGGCCGAGGTGCCAATACGATGGCAGGTGCAAAGCGCTTTAAATTCCACCCTGCTTCTCACCGGAAGCCAGTGCAGGGCTTGGAGCGCGGCTTTAGACGCTGATCTTCTGGGCAGTCTAAGAACCAGGCGAGCTGCAGCATTTTGCAAGACCTGCAGGCGACTCAAATTATTCTCCAGAGTCCCTAGGTAGAGTAGGTTGCCGTAGTCCATTTTGGACGTTACTAGTGCATGCACTAGTGTTTGGCGGGCTTTGATGGGAAGGAGCTCCAGAACCTTCCTGAGACTCTTAAGGATCCCAAAGCAGGAGCCAACCACTCGATTAACCTGGGGACCGAAGGTCAGATTGGTATCAAACCAAACACCTAAATTCCTCGCCTCCTGGCAGGGAATTGGTGCCGGACCCAGGCAGGGTGGCCACCACGCCAACGTCCATGCCGCTTGGTCTCCACCCACCACCAGCACCTCAGTCTTGCCTCCGTTGAGCTTGAGGCAGTTAGCGGACATCCAGGCAGCGAGATCTTGCATGCATGCTCTGAAGATGTCTGCTGCGAGACTGGGTGCGCGTGATAGGGAGATGACCGACTGCGTGTCGTCGGTGTATGACACCAAGCGCAGACCGTGGCTCTCCACTATGGTGGCCACCGGGGCAACGTACAGATTAAAAAGGGTAGGACTCAGGGACGAGCCCTGCGGCACTCCCTGGTCCAAGGCTACTCGCTTGGAGTAGCAGTCGCCCTGTCTGACTTGGAAGCCGCGGTCAACCAGAAACGATTGGAACCACTTTAACGCTGCACCTCCTACCCCTCCTTTGTTCAGACACTGTAGCAAGGTGGAATGTGCTACAGTGTCGAACGCTGCGCTCAGGTCCAGAAGAATCAAGGGCATGGTATGGCCCTCATCGGCGCCTTGCCTGATGGTTTCAGATGCCATAAGGAGCGCTGACTCTGTCGAGTGCCGTGGGCGGAACCCAAACTGGGTGGGATGTAGAAGGTTGGTATCTTCCACAAATTGCATTAACTGCAAATTAGCCACCTTCTCTGCCACTTTGGAGAAATAAGGTAGCAAGGAAATGGGGCGTAAATTCTCCAGCTTTTCGAGGCTGATGTTGGGCTTCTTACGAAGGGGGAGCACCACAGCTTGTTTCCCTTCCCTAGGCAACTTGCTGGACCTGAAGGAGACATCCAGCAGGTGTCTAATATAAGGTTCAAGTGCCGTTTAGGAGATACTGGGTCCCGTGGAGAGCCTGATTTCACTGACCTACATATTCTGATCAGATCTTCTGCTGGAGGGCAGGTCAGCTTGAGCAGCAAGTCCTGGCCATCTGCCTCTTTTATTAATTCTTCAAACTCACCCCCTGCAGAGGGTCGAGCAGGGAATGCCGAATAAATTTTGGCTACTTTGTCGCCAAAATATTCTGCAATGCGATTACAGGTGTCTACTGAGCAGTCCTCCGTACCTGCTGAGACCTTGGGGATGGTTAATGATTTGTAAACACAGAACAACTCTTTCGACGAGTTCTCTGCATCCAGGATCCTATCGGCATAGTGGGCAGCTTTCACTATCCTGATCAGGTTATGATATGCCCGTCTATTTACGAGATATCTCTCTCTTGCCTGATTGTCATAGGCTACCCTCCACTGCCTTTCTGCTCGCTTGCAGTCCCTCTTGGCTCCACGCAATTCCTCGTTAAACCAAGGTGCTGTTCTCTGTTTCCGGCCACCCTCCTTCGTCCGGCCAAGAGAGGCCGTGCGATCCAGGGCAGCCGTGATGCGGTCATTGAGTAGTTTATTAGCTGTCTCCGCATCAGTACCTCTGGGAGGGCCCTCCGCGGTAAGAGCCATATTAAACTCTGACAGAGAGAACTTGGCCCATTTCCGTCTTTGGTAGTTGAGGGGGGTACTATCTGTCTCCTTGTGTTTTTGGAGCTGAATTACAAATGGCACCAGGAAGTGGTCGGTCCAGGGGAAAGGCACAGGTCGCGCCACTGCGACTGCATCCCAGTTCGCAAATATCGGATCTAACAAGTGTCCGTGCTGATGAGTCGGAGACTGACCTTTTAACTCTAATTGTAAGGCCTGAAGGTCTTGTTGGAACTCAGCCGCTCCTTTATCCTTCTGATCCTCTAGGTGCATATTGAAGTCACCAAGGAGCAGAAACTTGTCTCTCCGTAACGCTGCCTCCGTAACACTCTCTAGGAGGTTATCTTTAAACCTTGGCAGGGGTCCCGGGGGACGATAGATCAAATAACCCTTAACCGTGGTACCCCCATTAATTTTAATGGTGAATGCGCCGGCCTCGCTTTCAGCTATTTGGACTAATTCTAGATGACAGGCAAGCTGCTGTTTAAAGGCAATAGCTATGCCCCTCTCTGCCCTTCGGTCTATCTAATCTCACCATTGAGTATTCCTTGAGAAATAACAGATCAAGTCGTCGTTCAGCGAGTAGATCGTTGATGTCAAACTTGTGGCAGCGTAATGATCTCACGTTAAGTAGGCTGCAGGATAGTGAGGGGCTACCCCTTGTATCCTCTATCGCTGTTTTAAATGAGTATTCGCTGTGTCTGCACCCTCCTTCCTTCCCTGTGTTTATGCTATGCTGGCCGGGGACACAAGTAATAGTGGAAAGACTTACAAGGTCGTCTCTACTCCATGTGATTAGACTGGCTGTACCAGGGGTTGTGGCCCTGGGCCGTGTCCGGTCGCGGACGGGCGCAGACGGGCTTGGCTTAGGCGCGGCTTCGGCGCGCGCCCGGCGCACCCGCTGCGCCAGCCCGCTGCGCCGTCTAGTGATACAGCACATTATATAGTGGGAGGAGGGTGGGAGGCCGGCGCGACTAGAGCGCTGCCTCACCTGAGGTTCCGTGACAATCATAACGATGTTTTCGACTCGTTCGAATATGGACGAGTTTGGTATCTATGAACCGCAAATGACGAGTTTAGTGGGTGTACGCGTTTTCGCTACACTGGCCTGAACCATTCGTCTTATTCGTGGGTTTCTCCATCTGAACCCACGGGTTCCATTTTAGATACGGCATCCATTTTATCTCTTGCATTCAAGTAGCCAGCGAACGGACACTGTCCGCTTCGTGACCCTGGGATTCCCAAGCTCTTGGGGAAGACACGTGTTCCTTTGAGGATGTCTTTATGATGAGGGGGATGACACTGCAAAGGCAGATGGCCCCGCTCAAGGCTCATCTTGCCGTGCCGGTCTATTGTTTCAGCCGTGCATGCATTAGGCACGAACCCTTTGATCCTGCAGTCGTGCTTCCGATATTACCCCCTACACTCTTTTCCAATCTGTTGTCTCTTCCTTGCACCTGTATCTGTCTCTTTCCCTCACTCGTTTACAGCCAGAACTGGAATGTACTAAATGATGGGATAGCGTACTTTACAGTTGGGAACCGGTGATGCTACTGTAATTATGTTCCAGGCTCTTGAATACATGAAAGCAACCCTTTTGAAGTTTACTGTGGTAACTGAGTTGTAACCTTTTGTTCGCCATGTTGTGCTATGACTGAAATATGTATAAAAGGAGCGACCCACTGTTGCAATTCGAAGCAGTCTCCCAGAACCTACACGCTGTGTACTTCTTGTGACTTCTGTATCCCTGCAGTAAATAAACGCTGATCTTTGACGCCGAAGGAAGTGTCCCGTGTCTCTGTAATTTGTACGCCGGAACAGGTAACCCACAAAGGTTTCAGGTGTTGTTCCCTGGCACCGCTGGGCCTTAGAATAGCCCAGTCCTTCAGTTGGCGACCAACGTGGGGCGACATCAGCGGTACCGGTCCAAAGCCCGACGATCGTGAGGAACTTCGTGTGAAATCTCCGAGGGAAGGTGCACCCCGCTTCATCGATCCTGTTGTCGAAATAAGTGGCCCGAAGACTTGTCCCGCGAAGATTCCTGCCTCCTGACGGCTGCGACGGACTGATGCCCTGACTGTCGACCTGTTTTGGCGCCTGGCGTAGTCCTTTGTACAGCGAGACGATAGACGGGCCTTCCTGGTGACGCCATTTTTCTTTCAGTTAAGTATTTGTGGGTCGCTCCCAGAGTCCTTGGTTGTTGTTGTAACTTGGTTATTTGCATGGTTCCATTGCATTTGTGGTTCTTAGTTGTTGGTTCTTAGTTGTGGGGTTTTATTTGACGATTGCAATTGCCAAAAACCGAGGGTCTTGCATTTTTGCGAGGACATCGTAATTCGATAACCCTTGAAGTTTGTAAACTCGGTTAGTGTGCACGATGCCTGGCCGTAGTACTTTGTTTAGTTGCTTTAAATGTTGCGCTGCGGATTCCCGACTGGAGGACTCATGTCCGATACCTCCAGTTGGAACTCCGATCTATGAGCTCTATAGTCGCCACGGAGTGGGTCCTATCATATATAATGATTATTGGATCTGCTACACCAAAGATGATGGTGTCCTTAGTTGGCCACCCCATGGTAGTTTCGAAACTGCAATTTTGGATAATCTTGAAGCAAAATTGTTTAAAAAGAAATCTAGGCCGGCCATGTTTGATTCCTTTCGGTTATGGCGCAAGGAGGCCAAGCAGAAAGAAATCAAGCTGATTAAGAAAAATAAGAGAGAAGGTATCGTTACGGTGATATGCAGAGCAGTTTCAGCAAGATAAAGAAGAGAAGGAAAAGGAAGTTTTTGCTAGACTGCAACATATGGCGGTGGATAAGTGTTATCCTGTTTTACCGTCGAGTTCTGATAAGAAGGGAGACGAAGTGGTAGAGGACCCTTTGTTGTCCTATCTACTGAAATCCCCACCTCCATACGCACAGGATACTACAGTCCCTGTGGTTCCTCCTGTTCCTCAACCTGTCGTTCCGGCAGCTGCTGGTCAGCCTGCTGTTGGTCCTGTCCTTCCGAATCCTCTTGTTCCTCAAATTGTCCCTGCTCCCTTGCCTACCCTTCTTCCTACTGCTACACTGTCTATACCTTCTCAGTCTGCTGCTCCCGCTACTTCTGCTACTCCTACTGCTCCTACGTTTAGCCCTCATGTTGTTGCCCCAGTGCTTCTCTCCTCTTCTCCTTCTGTCCGTAGTCGCATACCTAATGCGGTTGCTAATTTTTACTCTCCATTTGGACCGATCCTTGGGTACGATGTTTCTGATGTCCCTCAAAGACAAAGTCAAATTCCTGGTGGTAGGGAGAGTGATACGTTAGTGAAAATGTCGCGTAAATGGATTAGGTATCCCGTTAAATACACCCCGCTCATGGTTTGTGAGACGTTCTCTCAATTTAATGAGCCCACGCAGAGATTTGTGTTTGAGGAAATGTGTAAATCCTTACGAGAGGAGTTGGATAATGGTGAAGTAGACAATGTGCCATCCGAATTGACTGAACTCCAGAATCAGTTTTCGAACGGTATGATTGTGGGAAGTAATGTTCGACGTGCTTTAGAGCGCCTCCTATCCTTTCGATCTATAGTACAACCTCGAGCATTGTTTAAGGACGAAACTGAGGAGTGGATGTCACAACCTGGTCAGTATCCCATGCAAGAAGTTCCCCCAGTGTGGATGCCAGGTAATCCTGCTGCTAATCCTGCAATTTTGCCACACTTCCAGAGAGTCTGGATACACCTCCCATGGAAGCGATCTGAAGTCCTGCAGGTGAAACAATCTTTGCCTGACCCCCGCAAAAATCCGGCAGGTTATTATAAGGAGTTATCCCAACTTGTGGATGCTACTATTATGAACCTTGCCGACATTGACATTTTGTTTGGTAACGTGGTTCCGCAACCGGTTTGGGCGAAAATCCGCCAAGAGAATCACGCAGCTGAGTTAGGCGGTGATTGGGCCGCACTTGTAGCGGCTGACGCATTACGGGTTGGTGGGGCTAAGCCTGAGCAGTTAATTACGGCTCTGCCTCAAAGAATCATTACACTTATGAAGACACTTATGCCAGCAATGAGAGTTAACTGGGATAAATTGTCCGCGTGTAAGCAAAAGAAAGACGAGAGTGTCTCCGATTTCTTTACGAGATTTGAGGAGGCATTCATCGATCATAGTGGTCAGGATATGAGCACTGAGGGAGGTCAGCGATTATTTGTAGATACATTTGTATCGAATTTGTTGCCTGAACTCAGCAACAAGTTGAAAAATTCTGAAAGTTCGTGGGCTGTTTCTACTTCTGCTCAAATATTGTCCACGGCTCAATATTACGAAAATAGGGAGAAGGAGGAAAATAATCGTGCGGATAAGAAAACTAAGATCTTAAAACTAAAGTTCTGTTACAGCAAGCGTATCCTCCGCGCTCGAATGAAAATGACTCACAACAGCAAAATCGATCGCAATCACAATCTTCTAGGACGCAGTCACGTACTGACTCCTCTACACCGAGATCTATGCTAGGATATAATCAATGCGCATACTGTAGAGGTGAGGGTCATTTGAAGTTTAATTGTCCGGTTTTACGTGACCGAAATAATGGTGTTTCGGCTCGAGGAGGTCATAGTGGTCCTCAACAGGCATCGCGTGGTAGAGGTTGCGGTGTCACTCAGAATCAGAATGAGCGTTCTACCACTTCATCAGACTCGAATAACTGCTTTGACCAGCGAAATTCATCGTCTGGTAGATCTGCACAATATCATGTGGACGACTGTTACGTCGAGCATGATATCGATGCTGACGGTAATTACTAGGACAGCCACAGACAAAGAGAGGGAGTAGTATCAGTTCCGGTTGATCAGAGAGGGCCTTACGTCGCAGTTGCCACATCGGGCGTAGTTGAGCCTTTTCTGTTGGACACTGGTGCAGCGAAAAGTTCCATCATGCATTCGAAACTCCCTGGCGCACCTTTGTCTGGCTTAACGAATGTTTCCGTTGGATTCTCTGGCGCCCCCGTTAGCAATCCGGTTTCTAGCCCTTTGCCCCTTACAATTGGGCCTCGTGAGCTAGAGGCTCCTTTGATTTTAACTACTGGTTGTGGTGAGAATCTTTTGGGCCTGGATTTGTTGAAACGGTTATATGCGACTCTGTACTGTTCTCCTGCGGGAGTGGAGCTTACATTGGGTCAGAGAGTGATCTCTCCTATGTATTTGTCAACTGATAAGCTCCCACCGGAATTGAGTTCTCTTCCTGAGTCTTTGTGGGCAACAGGTCCCATTGATGTGGGCTTGCTGGACATATCACCTTATGTTGTTCAATTGAAATCGAATGTGCGATTACCACGTATTCCCCAGTACCGTATCTCTCTCGATGGCGAACGGGTGCTATTAGCGATCATATATGACTTGATCGAGAAGGATGTCATTGAGGAAACTCAGGGAAATGTGTGTAATAGTCCTGTGCTACCTATTTTGAAGCGAACAGACCCATCCAAGACTCCTGTGTACCATTTTGTCATTGATTTACGAGAGGTAAACAAAATTGTGATTCCACAATTTCCTGTGGTGCCTGATATTACGGCTTTACTGACTCTGATTCCAGCCTCTGCCTCTTGGTTCTCAGTGATCGATCTGAAGAATGCTTTCTTTAGCATTCCGATTGCTGAGGAAAGCAGAGATCTATTCGGTTTCTCATTAGGAGGTCGCAGCTTTAGATTTAAACGCGCTCCTCAGGGCTACTGTGAGAGTCCATCGATCTACAGCCAAGTTCTTAAGAGTCAACTTGACGCGTTTGTGTTACCAGCTGGTGCGGCCTTGATTCAGTACGTTGATGACCTACTAGTGGCCGCTGACACCAAAGAGATTTGCAAAACTGCTACAGTATCGCTGTTACAGCATCTATGTGACTTACATCACAATGTGTCACCTTCTAAGCTACAATATTGTTGTCAAGAAGTAACATATCTAGGTCACTTATTGTCAAAGGAGGGAAGAAGGTTGACCCCAGAACGAATTGCAGCAATCGCTCGAATGACTGTGCCAACAACTCAGAGAGATGTTCGTGCCTTTCTAGGTATCACGTCGTACTGCAGGCAATGGATTCCAAATTTTTCATTGCTAGCGAAGCCATTGGTCGCCCTCACGTGCAAGGATGTTCCGACTCCTTTGCCATGGACTGAAGAGTGTCAGAAAAGTTTTTCTGAATTGCGTGATGCGTTGTGTTCGGCTCCTGTGTTAGGTACTCCCGATTACAGTAAGCCGTTTACACTATACGTTCACGAGAGAGAGGGTTGTGCGTTGAGTGTCTTGACGCAACAATTTGGCGGTAAGCAGCGTCCATGTGCATATTTTTCCTTGACCTTGGACCCAGTAGCTAGAGCATTGCCGAGTTGTCTGAGAGCGACAGTGGCAGCTGCGGTGTCCATCCGGCAATCTGCAGGACTGGTCATGGATAATATGCTTACGGTTATGGTTCCGCATGCAGTTGACACTCTCTTGAATTGTTCAAAAACTCAACACTTGACGAGCGCAAGGTTGTCCGGTTATGAGTTGACGCTTTTGGCAAGTCATATACAAATAAAGCGCTGTAATGTACTGAACCCGGCGACATTGTTGCCGACTAATATGGAATCAGATGATGTACCACCACATGATTGCTATTTACGAACTGAGGAAGAAACGAAGGGTCGTGTTGCCCTAAAAAACACTCCATTGGCAGACCCCGATGGTACTTTGTATGTTGACGGTTCGTGTTTTAAGTTGCCGAATGGTGATGTGACGACTGCGTATGCTGTAGTGACGTTGAGTACGGTTGTGGAAACTGCGAGATTGAGTCAGAATTCCGCGCGAGCGGCAGAGTTGGTTGCGTTGACGAGAGCGTGTGTTTTGTCTAAGGGAAAGCGAGTGAATGTGTTTACGGATAGTCAGTATGCATTTGGCGTTGCACATAGCTTTGGTCGTCTGTGGAGAGAAAGAGGATTTATTACATCGCATGGCACGAAGATCCAACACGGACAGCTCGTGAACGATCTTTTAGACGCACTTACATTGCCTAAGCAGGTGGCAATCATTAAATGCAGCGCCCACCGAAAGGTTACGGATGATGTTGTTCGTGGTAACGCGTTTGCGGATGAGATTGCTAAAGAGACAGCTAAGAATCTTGCAACCCGAATGTACGTTACGAGTTCAGTGAGGTGGCCTGCGGAGACTAGTATATGTGAGGACACTGTTGAGAGTGTGAAAGCGATTCAGAATGAGGCCACTGAAACTGAAAAGACTAAGTGGAAAGAGAGCATGGGAAAGTTAGATGCGCATGGATGTTGGATTGATTTGTCGGAGTGTCAGAGGTGGATGTTGCCGGATGCATATGTGCTAGCCGTTGTGACTATGGCTCACGGCTTGGTACATATTAGCGCGAAAGGTATATGTAAGTTGTTGTCACCTGTATGGAAGAATGATGCTATTGCTAAGTGTGCTGAGAGAGTGGTTAAAAATTGTATGGTATGTATGATGTATAATCCCGGCAAAGGCACCCCCACTCCACCTGGCCATTTTGCTCCTCCTACATGTCCCTTTGAGGTTATCCAACTGGACTTCATCCATATGGAGAGATGCAATAACCTGAAGTATGTTTTAGTTGTGGTTTGCGCGTTCTCCAGATGGATTGAGGCCTATCCTCTTAAAGATAATACTGCCCTGTCCACCTTGAAAGTCCTGCTGAAGGAATACTTTCCTCGGTATGGAATGCCACGGATTGTATGGTCGGATAATGGAAGTGAGTTTGTGGGGAGTCTGATGAAGAGTGTGTGTAAGGGCCTTGGAATTCGACAAAAATTCCATAATGCCAATCATCCCCAGTCAGCAGGTTTAGTGGAAGGGTACAATGGCACTCTGAAACTAAAACTTGCTAAGATTCAAGCTACGACTGGTCTGTCATGGCCTGATGCCTTGCCTCTGGCTCTCTTGTCGACCAGGACGACTGTACACTCTCGAGTAGGGCTTAGCCCATATGAGATTGTGTTCGGCCGTCCTGCGAATATTTGGGGAGTCCCGAGGCCTAAGGCCTTTGCTAATCTCGAGTATCCAATGTTAATTGATTATCTTCATGATCTGACTGCTAAACTGAGGTTAATTCATCAACAGGTCTTTGAAGCTCTACCGGCACAGACAGAGGGTCCTGGACATCGGCTCCAACCGGGTGACTAGGTTGTCACCCGCAACTTCAGAAGAAAACGTAACTTGGAGCCGAGATTTGTTGGTCCTTTCCAAGTCCTGCTGGCCACAAGGACTGCGGTTCGGTTGGAAGGCAGGAAAATTGGGTGCATGCCACCCACACTAAAAAGGTTCCGATCCCTTTGCCAGCGGATTCTTGGGTGAGGACTGGGATCGCCGCAACGGAGACAGAGACCCCAACAAGTTTTGTGCCGTTTAGTGATGCTCAACCTGTAGGAGAAACTTCATTGCAGCCAGATACATCTGTTGAACCATCAGCATTGGAGAACTCAAGGCTTGAATTGTCGCCTGATCGATTGGACGTTGTTTCACAATCTGAACAATTGTTTGATGAACAGACTCGACCTGGCAGAAGTCGATATTTTCTTCGTTCTCGTGGCAAAGACTAATAAAACAATACTTTTTGTTTTTCCTCCCTTTTGAATTCACATTACCCCTTATTGTTGCCACGAACATTATGAACAATTGCATCCTCTATTAATTCTTGAGAGTTTTTTGTGTATTCCTTTTTCCACAGCTAGGAGATTTGCATTAAAATTGAATGTTAGTTTAAGAAAACCTTTCATCCGGGTTGACCGTAGGGCCGTGCGGGTACTTCCTTCTGTTTAGCAGGTTCCTGACACTAGGTCGGTTACTTTTGTCGATTCCTGGGAACTCCTGGGAATTGATAATCGCTACTCAGAACGAAGTGCGTCAAGAACGTTACGGACGGTTTTTAGAGGATGGAGTTCTCTAAGCTGTCGGAAGTAGAGAGGATGTTAGTGCAAAGATCAAAATTGCATAGGGTTGTACGAACAAAATGCTTTCTGTTTCAAGTATTCCTGCTGTTTTTGACTGTTTCCATGCTATTGGTGGGTGGAGTGTATTTTGGAATACAGTCGTTATTACCTTCTGTTTCACCTACTTCTTCTTCTGAACCGAAATCTATTCCTACTGTTTCTCCACATTCCTTTCATCCTCTGCCCCAACATGAACAGGTTAGACGTGCGGAATTCATGAACAACTCTTTTGTCCAGCTCCTACACCAGCATCAGTTGGTGATGAATACTACTAACTGTTGGGTGTGTGGGTTAATGCCACATACCATGGATAGGGGTATTCCGTATTTGATTCTTCCTTACAGCTCCCAGGGGTCAGCTCGAGCATTCCAAACTATGTTCCGTAGTGCACTAGATTCCTACCCCCATCGAGAGCCACGCTCTGCAGATCCTGGTCCCGGCCCGTACCACAAGCCTTTGGCAAGAGCGATTGTTGACTTAGATAGAGATATTTTTGATGCATCACTTATTCCAGAGGAAGAGGTGCGAGCATATAAGGATCTGAGTGAGGCTGAGTATAGCATGTCAGTGGGTGATAGACAGCTTAAAAGCTCGTCTCCGATCTGGATCGTACCCCATCTTGGTAATTTCTGTTTGCAAGGCCTTGGTGGAAATCCGCGAGCTCAACTTGGGAAGAGTGCTTGCACCGAAACGTACGTTTTACCAATGCTCTCTTCCCCTGTTTTTCTGACTGCCAAGGGTACACACTTTGTATGTTACGACCGCGCATATACATGGTTGCCCCGTGACTTCTCGGGCACCTGCTATATTCCAAATTTGTTGCCACCAACTTTCACAGTTGCCTCGGACTATCACAAGACTAGAGTTGTGAGAGGCGTTATTAGCAAAGAGGACACTGCCGGTCAAGAAGCAGGAGACTTTTTCAAGGGATTCCTGCCGTTTTGGGGACCTATGGTTAATAGTAGGAATCTAAGACAGCTGACTCGTGTGGTCGAATTGACTGCTAATATTACTGCAAGTGCCCTTGGTAATTTGACAGCAGAGCTTCAGGCGGATAGACTTATGACGTTGCAGAACCGTATGGTTTTAGACGTTGTACTTGCAGATAGAGGTGGTGTGTGCAAGGTGATCCATTCGAGTTGCTGTACTTTCATCCCTGATAATGCTCCAACTGTATATCAAGCTATCTCGAAGTTGCATAAGATCTCCGAGTCCATACACGTGGACGTAGGTGATTAGACGCTACTCGGATGGTTTTGGGGCCTAATGTCGACGTGGGGTTGGAAGATTCTGATGATCATTGGAGTTGTTGTGACGTTCCTATTCACGTGTTGTCTTTGTGTACAGTGTGGTCCTGCCTTATGTGGCCTCTGTGCTACTTCGTGTATAAGACGGCCATCTGTTACCAAGGAAGCATTGATGGATAGAATAATGTTGCAGCAGCATCTGAATGATCTGATGAATATCGAGATCGATTCTGATATCGACTAGTGCTTGCCTACATGAGGGCAAAAGGAGCGTCTGAGGTTCCGTGACAATCATAGCGATGTTTTCGACTCGTTCGAATATGGACGAGTTTGGTATCTATGAACCGCAAATGACGAGTTTAGTGGGTGTACGCGTTTTCGCTACACTGGCCTGAACCGTTCGTCTTATTCGTGGGTTTCTCCATCTGAACCCACGGGTTCCATTTTAGATACGGCATCCATTTTTTCTCTTGCACTCAAGTAGCCAGCGAACGGACACTGTCCGCTTCGTGACCCTGGGATTCCCAAGCTCTTGCGGAAGACACGTGTTCCTTTGAGGATGTCTTTATGATGAGGGGGATGACACTGCAAAGGCAGATGGCCCCGCTCAAGGCTCATCTTGCCGTGCCGGTCTATTGTTTCAGCCGTGCATGCATTAGGCACGAACCCTTTGATCCTGCAATCGTGCTTCCGATATTACCCCCTACACTCTTTTCCAATCTGTTGTCTCTTCCTTGCACCTGTATCTGTCTCTTTCCCTCACTCGTTTACAGCCAGAACTGGAATGTACTAAATGATGGGATAGCGTACTTTTACAGTTGGGAACCAGCGATGCTACTGTATTTATGTTCCGGGCTCTTGAATACATGAAAGCAACCCTTTTGAAGTTTACTGTGGGAACTGAGTTGTAACCTTTTTTTCGCCATGTTGTGCTATGACTGAAATATGTATAAAAGGAGCGACCCACTGTTGCAATTCGAAGCAGTCTCCCAGAACCTACACGCTGTGTACTTCTTGTGACTTCTGTATCCCTGCAGTAAATAAACGCTGATCTTTGACGCCGAAGGAAGTGTCCAGTGTCTCTGTAATTTGTACGACGGAACAGGTAACCCACGAAGGTTTCAGGTGTTGTTCCCTGGCACCGCTGGGCCTTAGAATAGCCCAGTCCTTCACACCCCCACCTAAGATGGCGCCCAACCCCGTCTTCCACCGGCTCTAGAGTCAGCTGGATGAAGCAGAAAAGACTGGAAGAGTGTGAAGGGGTGTTAGTGAGTCGGTAAGCACATTAAAATCACCAAATTACAAGCCCAAGCAAAATTTATAAAACGAGTAAACAGTATTAAAAAGTAATGCAGCAATCACGCTTTTCGTACAATTCTTTACTAGCAGCTCGCATCCCTAGTTGTGCTCGCTAGGGAGAGCTACAATGGGCAACGCGGCCGCCGAAGATCCCCGTTTAAGTATCCTGGGAGGGCGGGAGGCCGGCGCGACTAGAGCGCTGCCTCACCCCCACCTAAGATGGCGCCCACCCCGTCTGCCACCGGCTCTAGAGTCAGCTGGATGAAGCAGAAAAGACTGGAAGAGTGTGAAGGGGTGTCAGTGAGTCGGTAAGCACATTAAAATCACCAAATTACAAGCCCAAGCAAAATTTATAAAACGAGTAAACAGTATTAAAAAGTAATGCAGCAATCACGCTTTTCGTACAATTCTTTACTAGCAGCTCGCAGCCCTAGTTGTGCTCTCTAGGGAGAGCTACAATGGGCCCATCCCATCACTGGGAGCCCATCCCTGTCTCCCAAGAGAATTTGAAGGAGATTAAGCAAAGGCATCTGTGCTTCAAATATTTAGAATGGTGGGATAAAGATGGACATAATAAAAGAAGGAACATACTAGTAGAAAGGACGTTTGGCATTTCACAATCAATGGGCTAAGCAGATGGGGCCTAGGCTGATATGACCGATATGTCTGGCCCCTCTTTGCACTTGCACAGGTGAGCAAGAACCAGAGGTGTAGCTAGACCTTAGTCAGCCCGGGGCAGTCCCTGCGTTAACCGGCGCACTTAAGAGCAGGAGGGGGTGCTGGCAATACCTCTGATTGCTTCCTCCAAGACCACCGCACTGAAGAGCGGGCGGCAGGTGCTGCCAATTGCCACTCCAAGATGGCAGGTAAGAACTGGGGAAAGGCCACCACCCCCAAAACACGTGCTGCCTGGGGTGAGCAGTTCCAACCCACGAGCTGTGCCACAGGCAAGAACATGCTGAAATGCAGTGCTAGCCTCAGCAGTGTTACTGGTTAATAAATTCATGCTTTACCAGCTTTTGCATTATTAATGTGCCCAGTGCTTGCTGTTAACATCTGTGATCAACCTCCATATCAGCCTTCCTAATTCAAGCATGTTTAGTTACCCTCTCTTTATTACAGAGTGCTGAGTGAGTACCACAGAGTTGAGAACAGTTGTCCATTTTTACAAAATATTTCTTTAAGAAGGTCCTATGCATGGAAGCAAGATGATGGCAGATGATTATGTCTGAGTCTATCCTCTCGGCTTGCCCAGGCTGTTGTATGTGAAAACGCAACCTCCCTAATCATGACCGGGGATGCCGCAAGCTGCTAGTTTGTCTGGCTGTCCGCTAGCCTTTTCGGCGCTCCTTTTTTGAGAAACTACTTGGTGCTTACTGCGACTGGTGGATACTAGGCAGGCGAGCTTTCTGCGGGCCAGAAGCAGCTTTGGACACCCCCCTTCAGACAAAGAGAAGTAGCAGGATGCCTCCTCCAAAGACGGCAAAGATACTGAAGAGCTGCGGCGGTGCCTTATGTCTGGATGGTTCTTCACGAAGGCACAAACAGGCTCTGGTGGCAGGGGTTAGGTCTACAGGAAAAAGGAAGAGTCCGGTCCTGCTCGGCACAGCTCCGGTAAAAGAACCAGAGTCTACACAGAATCCAGGCACCTGGGCCATTTTCAAAAAGCCCCTGCTAGCTGAAGCCATGAAGGCTGTATCTCATGAAGGTCTACCGGCGCCCGCATCCCACGGAGGTGAAAGCCCGACTGGCTCTGATAATGGCGATAAGGCTTTCCTGAGGGGGTCAGCTCAGCAGACCTGGTCTGAGGGGGGCTCTGAGGAGCCTATTCACGATCACGGAACATTTTCTTTTTGACAGCTGGGGTGATGTTCCTGTGCACATAGAGAGGGACTAGGCATCCACTGCTGGAATGGCTAAAATAATGGCTAAAGAGGTAAATCAGGAGAGCATTATGGTATGTCAATTACTGCACACCCCTATACCAGAGAGCCTCAAATCGGATCTTGATATTGATTCAGGAGACAAATTCTTCCCACTCTCAGACCACTCTGATTGGTCAGATGATGTGAGCCACAGTTTGCTGAGTGATGTAAGCACCCAAGATGAACATCAGGGGATGGCACCCAAGTCCAGAGTAAGAAGGTGGCTCATAGGGAGAAGCCAAAGGCTGGGTCAAAGGAACTTCACTGGGACTACTCTGCCTCACCATCCTTAGAAGAAGGTCAGGGGGTATGGATGTGATGCCTCAACAGTCACAAGGGGCATCATTGGAGTCTATATATCAGAGTATAATGGGGCACAGGGAAGAGACTCGTGCTGGGAGTCACAAGACTCAGTCAGCTTGCTGGAAAGTGCAATTGGCTATCTTAAGGACTGCAAAAAGTTGTTCAAAGTTTGAAACAATAATTGGTGAAGTCGAGGTGAGAGAAAAACCCTATTGTGGTATTAATCCTAGGCTACTGGCGCTTCTCAGTGGAATTCACACACGTAAATTATATTAAAGCAATAATATGGGACGGTTCTATAAGGTGTAGAGAACCACCAAACTCTACAAATTTTGAGCCACGACTCAATATACAATTGATTTCACTCCTCAGCACACGTCAGATTCACAAAAAGGTTTCCCTATTATGGTTGCACAACATTCAATTGATCATGATCAAACAGGTAAATAATCAACAATTTCTTCTGGTTATTCGTTGTTTTATTTCCTTGCTCTTGTCTTTTAGTAGTCAATACAGATGATGCCAACACGTGTTTCATTGCTTTTGGGGGGTCTGTTCCCGCGACTTCCTCAAGGCTATGTAAATGAAAGCATACAAAGTGCCTATGATTTTAATGTGCTATGATTGTTAATAGGCAATGCATATTGCATATAAAAAACATGTAACGGTAATCGCTGAACACAAGGCACTACCTTTGAAGGTTTAATTAAATGTTTAGCATTAGTACAAGTAAAAAACCTTTTACAAGTGGATCTTTTATAACCCGAATGTGATAGAGAGATATAATCATATGATGGTCTGAGAGTTCGGAAATTTCGAAAAAGTGTAACCTTAATACCATAAGTGCACTCCTTAGTGTGTGTCTTTTTAACAATAGATCCAGTGTTTGTTCATTCAAATCAGCTTGTGCACCGTGAAAAATAGGCGTGTTGATCTAATAAATAGTTGAATAAAATTCTCAGATCGCTATCGTGAAATTATGTAACAAAATGAACATGCAATCACACATAGTGCAAGACCATGTCTGATAAATACCTAACACTTCAAATCCGTAGTCTCTTTAGAGCGGAAACAGAAAATTTGTACGCCATATTTTTGTTAAGTACACAAAGTTATTCTAACTAATCCTAATTCATCACAGAAAAAAACACCAAGTTCTTGATGCCAACACCTACTTTAAATGTGGTGATAATTCCAACCCACATTGGGGTACAATTCTTGTGACGCGCCCACACGGTTCAGTGAGGTTCAATATCTCTTTTTTGTTCTCTTGATTCATGTATCTGTAAAGTCCATAACAGTAGTGTAAGCCATTCTTTCTATTCCTCATATTAAAAGTCAATCTGTATTCCATGCACTATAATGCCACTTTAGTAGTTCATCCGCTCTGTTATATTTACACAGATGTAATCATACTATGTAATTGTGCACACCAAGGTGTGCATCTGTTTTTTAAAAACAGCATTATCTTATGAGCCTCCACCTATTATGTCTGCAAGCCTCTCGCATCGGTATTTGTATATTCGGTAACCGCTCAAACATAGTTCATAATTCAAACCTCGGTTATAAAAATCAAAATGCCCCCATTTAATAAATCCGTCCACTCCCCTGCTATCATGGGTATATTACTTCTAGCTAGAAGTGATCCTGACCGCTGTTGGGTAGCGTTCTCTAATTGCAAAAGGGACGGACCTCAAAGCGTGTTTGTCCCCATGATTATACATATCCTCATTTCAATACCAACACATCCTAAATTTCCTAACCAGACCAAGTATTGGCAGTACTTGCTAAAGTCACGTAATCACCAAGGTGCTCGTCGTTAAGACACACCACAAGATCCACGGTAAACGTATGTCTAACCAGCACAAATCTTCGCATCTAGCAGTAACCAGCTTCACCTTCTCCTTCCGTATTCAACAGGACGGCACGTCTCTCCACGTAGTAACCAAGTTTGTTTCCACGCTTCCGAGTGCCGCTACCAGCTTGTATACAAGACCTCCTCTTTTACTTTGTCACGCGCAACGTAGTGCATGAAAACGGGCATACTAGTCATACAGGAGTAGCTGCCATCTTGTAATGGGCAAATCTGGCGCTCTCAATATAACATCCCCTATTGAATGTGAAAGACGGGTAATAAGCTTCATTCACTTTATTCTAAAAGGCAGTATCTTCCCTGTGTAATAGCGCTCTCAGTAGATATCCGTTTTTTCAGAAATAATTTGCGTAATCAAATTTTCATTCACTATTTAGAAAACTTGTAATATCCCATGAAGAGTGACTTCTAAATTGGAAATTGCTCTACTCAAATGCTTAAGAAAAATGTTTAATCAAGGAGTCATAGTGCTCACGAATAAGTGTTTACATGCAGTGTTTTTTGCCTGTGGTGTGGGTTGCATCAGGTTGTCAGCTCGTGAAATAGGCAGTATGGAGGAGGCACCTCCTATCCATGCTTATAGTGTTAATAAAGCCACAAACAATCATGTCAGTATCTATATTCAATATGTCTTGAGGCGTGTGCATTGAAGTCTTCATTCTCTCCATCAATTAAGATTAGAACAAATTAGGTCATAAAGCACAAACAAAATTGGATAGAAAATTCTCAATAATGAAGTAACCACAGAAATCTCATGCAAATTGGTTTTCAAAGTATATACGAAAAAAGGGGAAAGAAAATAGTCACTGTGTTGCATGGTCCTAGCTTAATCAGTTATTTCTACTCATACTTCATCACTCTATCATATATTTAAGTAAGCAGCATTTCCAACATATGTCCCGTTCAGTGTTACATTCAATCACCCAGGAAATAATGCAATTCTTGATCGATATTGAGTCCACATTCTGTACTTCCCAAGTTAAGTATCCAGAGAGCTTCTCTTCTACGCAGAGCCAATTCCCTATTGCCACCTCTAGAGTGTCTAGGTGTATGTTCAATTCATAGAATTCAAAACGTTTGTTAGTCATCTGTGAATGGCAGATAGACATGTGCGCAGCTAAAGGGTATCTCATGTTGCCCTGTTTCACTGCCCTTATGTGTTCCCCAATCCTCTCTCTCAATGTTCTAATCGTGCTTCCTACATATCTCTTTGTACATTTGCATACACAACAAACTTCGTTAAGCAGTTGATATTAGTCTTAATAAAGTATGTTCTGCCATTCGGGCCCTGAAAATGTATCTTCTTCTTAGCGGCCCACTTGCACGCTATACATTGTTCACACCCACAGAAGCCTTTTGTGCGTTCACTCAACAAGTTCTCTTTGGTCGGTGTCGTAGGTAACTAGAGCTTAGGATATTTCTGAGTGATAAGCCCTTCCTGTATGTAATATTTGGCTTATCTGTAATGTGATCTTTCAGAGATCTGTCGGCCCGTAATAAATGCCAATGCTTCTGTACACTGCGTCTTAGTATTCCTTATCAATTATTGTATCCAGTAATCAATCTTACTGTTTCTGTCTTCGTGGAGGACACTTGTTTGTCCTTCAATGTGTCTTCTCTCTTTAGTTAACCACCTTCTGTTCTGCTTTCCTCAGAGTTAGCCCATCATAGCCTCTCTTCCTAAATCTTGTTAGGACCCCTTTCTTCTGTTGTTCGAATTCAGTGTCTACACTACAATTGCGTCTGACTCTGACTAGTTCCCCATAGGGGATAGCGCGTATCTGATGTTGTGGGTGTTAACTTGATGCATGTAGTAGAGAGTTACACGCAGTCTGTTTTCGAAACAGTCTACCGTGTATCTTTTTGTCTTTAACAAAGAATTCAACATCTAAAAATGAGATTTTGGTTTTACTCATTTCCGATGTGAATCGAATATTGCAGTCATTAGAGTTTAAATATTCAATGAATTCTTTCAGTTTGCTCAGTGTGCCAGTCCAAATCATAAGGCAATCGTCCATATACCTTCCCCAATAGTATAGAGTCATTCCATTTGGAGCCCTCTGGACCCCAGATTCTCTTCTCCTCCAGCCAACCCATAAACAGAATGGCATACGAGGGAGAGAACCTGGAGCCCATCGCCGCTCCTTGTTTCTGTCTGTACCACTTGTCCTGGAACAGGAACACATTGTTGTCTAGTATGAGTTCAACCATTTCGATTATCATCTCAGTGTGGTTCCAGGCACTGGCGGATCTGCTGTTAAGCATTTTCCTAATTGCTGTTAGTCCTGGCTCTCTCTTAATGCTTGTATACAAAGCTGTGACATCTAGAGTCACCAAGTACATATTGTCATCCCAACTGAAATCTGATAATATGCCTAGTATATGCTTTGTATCTCTAATAAATGATGGTATGTTGTAAAGCAATGGTTTTAAAAACACATCTACAAATTCCGAAATCCTCTCCGTAGGCCCTCCAATGCCAGAAATAATAGGTCTACCTGGGGGAAACACTGCTGTTTTATGCACCTTTGGCAGTGTGTAGATACATGGAT
This sequence comes from Lissotriton vulgaris, assembly GCF_964263255.1. Taxonomy (NCBI): domain Eukaryota; kingdom Metazoa; phylum Chordata; class Amphibia; order Caudata; family Salamandridae; genus Lissotriton; species Lissotriton vulgaris. The sequence continues at coordinate 781,848,633 of NC_141693.1, read as the reverse complement.
ATCTAGGTCTATCAGGTTTTAGGAAATTGAGTTATTTGTCATCAATCAACCCCAGCCCATGCCATCTTTTTAGCTGTGTGTTGATATGTTGTGTTAGTGTCCAAATGGGGTTGGTATTAAGGGGTTTGTAACAATAAAGATTGTTCAATTGATTTAAGATCTCGTCATTATAATCCTTGCTTCGCATGACCACCATGTTACCCCCTTTGTCAGCCTCCCTTTTTGTGATATCTCTATTGCTGCTAAGTTCTTTTAAAGCAGCCCTTTCTCCAAATGTCAAATTGTCTCTTTTAGTTTTAAAACTCGTATTCTTATCCTCCTGTCTGTCCAAATCTGCCAAGACTTTTTTATGAAAGATATCTATACTCTTCTCAGATGTCAGCGTGGGTGTCCATCTAGATTTTTCTTTTAAATTACTGGAAATGCTATAGTCTGTTGTGATGTTGAGATCCCTCATAATCATCTCTGCAGTCACCACCTCATCTTCACATTCAGTCAATGCTAGCAGCAGACGTGTGTCTAAAATATTCTGAATCGAACTATCATCAGACACTCTCATAACCAAATTAGTTTGCAAACTTTTATTTTCAATATTTGCTTCAAAGTGTTTTTTTAACTTTGAACGTCTTACAAATTTGAACAGGTCAATTTTTATATCACATACATCTCCAATACTGTTCGGACAAAAATTCATTCCCTCCCTTAGAACAGATCAAACATCATTGGACAGACTGGTGTCAGTTAAGTTTATAATATGCACATCCGTTACTTCTTCTGAGTCCAGAACCTTGTCCTGACCCCACGTCTCTCTTCCCCTGGAGCCCCCTCTCTTGCCCCTCCTGATTTTTCTGCCTGGGCGAGACGTCTGTACTCCCGATTGCCTCTTTTGATTCTCTTCTCCTCCAATAAAAAAACTGTTGTTACTATTAGTGGTGGTGTTAGTGGCTTCGGCCTCACTGCCACTGGTGTGGGCTGTGTCCAGAGAGGTCGAACTGGAGCTAATTGATCTGGTTTCATTGTTGCCCTGTTGATTCTCTTTTGGAACCATGTGATCATACTTGCAGGCAAACATGAATACTCTGCTGCTAGAGTAATCACGTTTGTCTCTCCGCAATTTTCTCGCCTTCCGTATCCTAATATCTGCGACATGGCGTTGTATGATATCATTTAAAATGGCATAGTTCTTAATAGTAACGTCCGGTAGATTTAGGTCTTTGATTTCTGACTTAAAATGTCTATCTCCTTCTGCAACAGTGCGACCTTTCTCTCACAATTTTCTACGAGGATCCCCAATAATCTCTTTGAGTTGTTGGTTAGCTCTTTCTCCCAGTCAGATAATAGGTCTTCTTCTAATCTTCATCCGTGGGAATGATTTGCGATCTTAACCCTCTCGGGATCCTCTTGACTCTAATATACTGCTTGAGTGTGGCGGCATCCCACCATCGAGATAGTTTGTTATTTCTCAATTTCTCCAACTTAATAAATTTATCCTTTAAACCTTCCGCCTTAGCACTCTGCCCACCTTGTGCTATTGTGTTCAATGGTTTATTGCTAGCTATGTTGCTGAATAAGCCTTCTGCCTCTTTATCCCTATTCATTTTCTCGTTAGAGAAAGAAGTCATTGTGCAGAGGTTTTTTTACTTGTACTAATGCTAAATATTTAATTAAACCTTCAAAGGCAGTGACTTGTGTTTAGCGATTACCGTTACATGTTTTGTATATGCAATATGCATTGCCTAATAACAATCATAGCACATTAAATACATAGGCACTTTGTATGCCTGCATTTATACATCCTTGAGGAAGTCGCTGGAACAGACCCCTCAAAAGCGACGAAACACGTGTTGGCATCAGCTGTATTGACTACTAAAAGACAAGAACAAGGAAATAAAACAACGAATAACCAGAAGAAATTGTTGATTATTTACCTGTATGATCATGATCAATTGAATGTTGTGCAATCATAATAGGGAAACCTTTTTGTGAATCTGACGTGTGATGAGGAGTGAAATCAGAAGTCGAGGTGAGAGTTGAGACTATTGAGAGCGGGGCATTGATATAGAAAATAGCAACAGAGGCTTTGGAAGCACAAATGGCATGTACCCAATGAAAATTAGAAGACTTTGAGAAAAGGCTGAGATGGAATATTCTTAGGGTCTTGGGTATTGCAGAGGGACAGGAAGGAGAAGATGTTTGTAAATTTGTATTTGACCTTTGCAAGGGAGCTTTTCCGGAACTGGCAAGCTGGGACTGGGATCATGAGGTTCAACATGCTCATAGGTTCCCCTTTAAGCAGAATACACATTCATCTCAGGGAGGGGCTAGACCCAGAGCAGTACTCATTTATGTGGGGAATTGTCTGTTCTGCAAGAAATTTCAGATCTGGCTCATCCGGATTGGAAACGCACATATGATGGCTGTACATTTTTTGTTAGGCCTGATTTTTGGCATTTTACAGTTGAGTGCCACTGGTGGCTACGTCAGCTAGTACAGCCTTTTCATAAAAGGGACACAGGCCTACCTCATGGGTCTGGCAAAATTGAAGCTTGAGTGGCGTGAACGTTTTTTTTTTACCACCGAGGTCAAGGCAAAATAATTTCTAGAAAACCTAATTTAAGAGCTAAGCAACGCTACCCCGCATATTCTGATTTTTCATCTATTTATTATGTATTATGTCTGGTCAGGGGGATTATCCTCTCCATATTAGAATAGCTTGGAGTAGTGTATAGAGGGTGTTGATTTTTTTCTTATATTTCCTAGCTTTTTCAGTTTTCTTTTGATAGGGGACAGCACAAAGGGATGATTCATGGTGGATGAGTGGGGCTGGGAGTTTTGGACAGGATGATGGTATTCCACCACAGGACATTTTGGTCCAATTGCTTCCATGAAGAGGTAGGGCAAGGGGAGGTTTGGGGGAGAGTGGCTGGGAGTGGGAGGTGCCGGGGGTTGGGGAGAAGGGAGGTGGGGGAGGAGGGGAGTTGTACAAAAATAAATGCTTCTCTTGATTTCTATAATTTCACAGCAGGTTATTTTTTTTATCAGCAAACAGCAGGTTGTTTTTTAGTTATTTTTGGAGCAGCAGCTATTGCAGATGTATTTCCCTACATGGGAACGATGGGGCGAGGTAAAATATGTATTAGTGCTATTAACATATATGGATTGAGTGAGAGGAATAGGAGGAACAGGGTTGCCCTAGGTTTGAGACACATGAAGACAAATATATGTCTGCAGGAAACTCCTATCCCTTGGGACAATCGGGGATGGCTAAGGGATCTGGGTCTATCTGTAGTCACTTTTACTCAGCAAGGGGCAACATCTAGGGGATTGGCAATATTACCAAATAAAAACATGGGTCCGGGGAAATGGATTAAGGAAGATAAACTTAGCAGGTGGGTTGGGTTATTGTGGAGGTCTTGATTGGCAATATCCAGTGTACGGTTTGTTAAATATGTGGATCCAATATTGATGAGGCTGGGGTATTCAATCTTTTAAATGAAGATTTAGCATTATGGCCTCACCCCTTTATCCTATGTGGGAATTTGAATATACATTTGGATATTGAAGTTGACTTCGGTGGAAATCAGCCCTATTCAGTTTGAAAACCTGGGGGTTATAAGGCCTTAAAACGACTGGTGTACGATCACGGATTGAAAGGTGTTTGGGCTAAACTCAGGGCTCCTGTTCCAGCATTCACTTTTTTTCTTCTTCACTTAATAAGTTAGGCTAGATTTTATTTTGTTTCAATAGCCTTGGTAGGACAGGTAGGGATTGAAAGCTACCCTAGGGCAATATCTGACCATAATCCCCTCGTTTTGGAGGTCTTTGTTGTTGGTATTGTGAATACTAAAAATTCTTGGACGTTGGAAAGGACACTTCTTCAAGATCCATTATACAAAGAACACATGTCTAAATGGATTGTGGAGGTTTATTGAGCTAAACAGAGGGTCAGCGATGGTTGGTTCATTTTGTGACTCTTTTAAAATGGGTTGAGAGGAGAAACTCAGCTTTTCTCTTTATTAACAAAAGAAGAAAAGAGATACATTGAGGGGATTATATGATCAATTAACATTGGTTGAAGTTGATCTCATGAGTAAGAATACAATGGGATCGACTGCTCAGGATTCTCTGTAGTTGATAGCTATTTTAAAATCTAAAATCAATAGGCACTTTCCATCTGAAATAGCTTCCAAATTTCAGCAGCATAGATCAAAGTGCTATGAATTCAGAAAAAATACAGGACGGCTCTTGGCTAAACTAATCCAGCAGAAAATAAATGTCAAATCAAATATTAGCCTTACAAGATCAGACGGGGCAGGTGTTTAAATGCCCAGTAGAAGTTATCAGACTCTTCGAGGAATTTGACAAGCAACTATACACTGAAGAGATAGATCCCTCAGAAGATGATTTCATGAAGTTTCTTCGGGATCTGGTAACATCTAAGGATAGGAAAGAGGATGAAGCCATGTTGTATGCTCCAATAACACTGGAAGAGCTGTGGGAAGCAGTTTGTTCTTTAGTTGTAGGGGAGGCCCCTGGCCCTGACAATGTTCCAGTTGAATTTGCTAGACTATTTTTTAGAGAAATTCAACAAGATATGTTAAGGACTGTTTGACAGGCACAAACGGGGATAACACCGACTTCGTGGGAACTTTATTGTTGCTTTTAAGAAAAAAGGGGAAACCTATGGTATTCCTGGGATCATACAGGCCAATCTCTCTAATCAGTTGTGATGGTAAAATCTATGTAAAGCTGTTAGTTAATAGATAAGGTATGGTCATTGTTCCCTTGGTGTCACCTCATCAACATGGCTTAATTCCAGGAAGAAGTACAGTTGATCATGTTTGAAGGGTTATTACTTTATTTGACCTTGTCCAAACCACATGGTTACCATGTTGTCTCACTCTAACCCTATTAGATGCTGAAAAGGCATTTGACAGAGTGTCTTGGCAGTTCTTGTGGACAGTTCGACATTGGAAGGTGTTTAAGGATGAATTTATTCAGGGTATTAGGGCTCTGTGCAGATTACCTAGGGCCAATATATGGATATGGGATTGGAGTCCGAAAATAGCACCATTTCAAGGGTTACTAGCCAGGGGTGCCCATGTTCCATGTTAATATTTGCCCTGTATTTAGATCTTTGTTTGAGACGGCTAGAGAATAACACAGCTATAAAACCTGTGAATGTTAACCAAGTGGCATATAGGGCCCGTGCGTATGCAGACGATGTAGCTGTCCTCGCTACTGATCCATCTGATGCACTCTCTGTGGTTGAAGCTTTTGCAAATCAGTTTGGGCAGTGCTGTAGGTACAATTTAAATGAAAGGAAACACAAATTATATGTGCAGAAGGAATATAATTTGAGGATCCCTGTGTGATTCAGAGGCAGAGGGGTAACACTTACATCAACTGTGGATAGGATAGCAGAATTAAATTTGGTTCCAGCTTGGTTAATATTAAATCTAATTCAGTCAAAATGGATCATCTGCATTTGTCCCAGTTAGGTAGAAACAACGTTTCGAAAATGGTTATCTTACCAAAGAAATTGTATATTTTTTAGGACAATCGCATTAGAAATCAATAGAAAATGGCTATCTAGTCTGGATAGAATATGCTGTAGATTTCTGTGGGGGTATCGAAATCTAAGACAGGCAGCCAAATGGATGGTTTTGCCAAAGATTTGGGGAGGCTGGTCACTCCCGAGTTTTACTCTTTATTATTGCGTCTGTATGATACATCAAATGGGCATATTGAATAACCCCTTCGCTGCGGTGGCAATTCCGCCTGAGCGCTAGGGGGGACGGGTGCCGTGCGGCCCTCCCATGCTGGTGACGGAACCGCTCCGTCACGAGCCTCGGGCGTGCTGTGCTTGTGACGGAGCGGTTCCGTCACGGCCCAGCCCACTCACTGAAACGTCCAGCGCAGACGCAAAATCAGCGCCGCGCAGGCGCGCCGAGCGGGCCGTGACGAACTCGCTCCGTCACCAGCACAGCGCGACCGAGGCTGGTGACGGAGCGGTTCCGTCACCAGCATGGGAGGTGTTAAGGAGAACCTAAGAGGGATGAATCCTGCAGAGACCCCTTCGATCTATGAACTGATCTTGGGGCTTGAAGCCAAAAGCTTTCGATCTAAGATGATTGAACCTAACTATTACAAAAAACAGATTTAAGGTACTAAAGGCTGCATACAGGGTCTGGCTGTAGGTTAAACGTGTAGCTGAGATTCCTAAAGTAAATGTGTACACATCCATGACGGCTTCAGCAATCCTCCCAAAAGTGTTTCAAGATCAAGTGACATCTAGATGGGTGAAGAAGGGGGTGACATCTTCGGGGAACCTATATATAAAGGGCCAACTCTGCTCCTTTTCCGAATTGCAAGAGTGGCATGGCTTGGCTAGGGGTGATTTTTTAAAGTATCTACAGTTATGAGGTTTCCTTCTTAAAAGTATGAAGGATTCTAATGCAGTGATCCAAATTTCTCTTGTGGAAGCCATAAAACGCAAATCTAAGTTTGGTATGCTCTATCAGTTATTATACAGGAACTGCCAGTTGATTCACAGAAACAAAATGCCAAATGTGAGTTCAGGTTAGGGTTGAGGGGCCCTATATCTATCAGTCACTGGAGTTAGGGAATAAGACACTCCTAACATCTAGCCTGAAAAGTCAACACTTTATGACAGCTTTTAATTTGTATTTTACACCAGCACAGATGACAAAAGGGGGAGGTGTAGTGGGTGGCAATTGCAATAGGTGTGGGGCTCAGCTTGCAGATATCTCCACATGTTGTTTGCCTGCCAAGGATTGGGGATTTATTTACAAGAAATTGAGAGGTTCCTAAGATCAGTATTAGGTGTACAGTTTTAAATAATTCTCGTTTTGTTGATCTTGAGGGTTAACGATATGTGTAACAAAGTAGTGGAGCCACATTGTGCATCTTTTTTTATTTTTAGCTATGTCAATTGCTCGGTTATGTATTACATAAAATCTGGCGCCGATCCCTCATCCCCTTCCAATTATCATCCCATTTCCCTGCTGCCCTACTTGGGAAAGGTTTTGGAAACCCACGTCACCAGCACCCCGAGCACCCATGTGGAGGCAAATCACTGCCTCTCTCCCCGCCAGGCGGGCTTTCGACCTCTACACTCCACGGAGAAGGTAGTGATTTCGGTAATGGATGAACTTCGCGAGGGCATTGACACTAATCTCTGACAGGCCCTTATCCTCCTGGACCTGTCCGCCGCCTTTGACACGGTGGACCATTCCATCCTCCTCACCCGTGTCAAGGTGGCGGGCATAGAGGGCTTAGCCCTCTCATGGCTTGAGTCCTTCCTGTGCGACAGGGCTCAAGCGGTCCACCTTGCTGGCTTCACTGCCGCCTCCCGTAAGGTGGAGTGTGGCGTCCCTCAGGGTTCTTCACTTTCCCCCCTTCTGTTTAATTTATACATCTACCCCCTCATTTTTATGTTACAGCAGCTGGAGGTCACGGTGTTCAATTACGCCGATGACCTCCAGCTAATCTTCAATCTTTCCCACTCCCCCTCGTCCGCTCAGAATGTTCAAACTGTTATGGTATTCATTCAGGACTGGATGAACTGTAACCACCTCAAGCTTAATCCCGACAAGACTGAGCTGGTCTTGACTGGAGGTGGTTGCAGCCCATGGTCCCCATCTTTTTGGCCCTCATCACTTGGTGCCCCCCCACTCCCGGTCCCTAAAGTCAAAACCCTTGGGATTCTGCTTAACTCTCAACTTTCTGTGCACTCCCAAGTTAGTTCGGTGGTATCCTCCTGCTTCTTCTCTCTCAGGATAATCAGGAAAATATCCTGTTTTTTCTCCCTTCCAGCGCTAAAGGTTATTGTAATGGCTATGGTGCTCTCGCGCCTTGATTATGGAAACATAATCTACAACGGCGCGCCGGCCTACGCCATACACCGCTTGCAGCTAGTGCAGAATCAGGCTGCCCGCCTGATTCATGGACTGCCCAAATTCTATCGAGCCACCCCATTGCTGAAGGCACTGCACTGGCTGCCCGTGAGAGAACGGTCCTTATTCAAACTAGGCTGCCTCACCTTCCAGGCCAGGATGGGCACTGCTCCTGAGTTTATTTGCTCAGCTGTCAAGCCCTATTTACCGGGCAGAGAACTCCGCTCTACTCACATGGCCCTCCTGGCCATACCCCGTTCTAAGAAAAAGAAAGCTGGCGGGGGGAAATTTGCGGCCCTTGCACCTGTGTTCTGGAACTCCCTCCCCCTGGCGCTCCGAACTTCATCCTCTTATTTAGAGTTCCGGAAAAACTTGAAAACTTTTCTTTTTTCCAGTGCTTTTGCCACCTAGTATGTCCTCTCCTGCTGCTGTTTGCTGGTCGCAATCTCCAAAGCGCCATGAAACCGCTTGGTATAAGAGCGCTCAATAAATGTTTTTAAATTCAAATTCAAATCCAAATGGTTAAGTCCGAAGCCCCCCACTTTCGCAGCTTGGAGATCCAGGTTGTTAGAAATATATAATATGGAGGTTTCTTTGTATGACATTAAAGGGGCTCCGAAAAGAAGTTTGGGACACAGAATCTGGGCACCGATTACCATCTGAAGGACTTGCTAAATCTGAGGGATCTGTATTCCGATTTTAGAAGGATGTGATAATTCTTAGATATTTAAAAGCTTAGGGGGGGCTCCCTTTTCTTTATGGTTGTTTTATCTGTGATATAAACTTAAATGTATTTGTGGTATCTATGAGAGTATTATTCTGCCGTAATATATATTTGATGTAATGTAATTTAATATGAATTTTACAGAGTAATACTGTAATTAATTTTCTTTGGGCTCTGCTGTGTATACTTACACTAATAAAAGCGATTTGTTTTGTGCTGGGAATCCATAGGAAAAAACAGAAAGTCCCATACATTCAGCCATCTGTTGATTAATGGTGTTTTAAGATTTCGTTATTAATTGTTTTCTTTCATATATTTGGATTATACATAGTAAAAATATATTTTTTTTAAACAAAGAATATATATTCACGCATCCCCGCTTTGCTATGTCTTACACACGCCTAAAAATAATTGAGGTACCTGGACATGGGAAAAAGCAGGTAGTTTTTATTTAATTTAATAGTTTTCACTGTATAAATCAAATCAAAAATATGTTTATTTAGACCATTTGATCTATAAACCACAGTTCATCCTTTATCATTTAAAAACACATAACACATTCATATTCTTAACAGTAAAAATTATCCTAAAAACAACCTTTATACAATTTAAAACCAAAATTCATTTGGATTATAGGGCTATTGGCTATTTTAGGTCTCCAGACAGATCAGGAACTTATATACCCCCTGCATATATTTCCCGATAGCTATCGCAATGTCAAGATTTTCCATGTCAACTAGAAGCTCCCGTGCTTTAGTGCGATCCTCAACCTCGCATTTTAAAAATATCGGGCGGAGAAACTGTTTACGTAAATTTAAAAACATATAACAATCCAGCGAGATGTGCAAAATATCACATTTCATTCCTAATTTACACACACATTTACCATCAGGATGCATTAGGGCAGTTTTTATTGCACTATTTGTAAATATCGGATTAATACCTATACGTAATTTAAGAACTTCTGCTCTTATCCAACGGTTTGGTAGCAAGTCTATATATGGAAAGTTAGAGTCTTTCTCCCATCCTGAGCTCATAAACTTTACAGAGTCTTTCTCTCTCAGATACATTTGGTCTGTCGCCCTAGAAATGTCTTTACCATGCACTTTGAGAACATTCTTTATAACATTAGTTTGGAGTGTCATAGGGTCGATGTTCACATTCAGGTAATCACAAATGGCCAGGAGTTTCCTTCTTGTTGCCTTTGCCCACTTTAACTCACTGGTCTGAATTCCTTTCATACACCATTGTGATACCATAGTGACTTCCCCCTGACCCAAGCGGTTCCAGAATCTGAGGAGACTCATCTGCACCTGGACATTCCATGCAGTTAGGCCCAATTCTACTCTAACTGCCTGGATCATTGCCGACCCAGGGAGGGACAGCAAGGCTTTTAAACATTTTCCCTCCTCTTTATCCCAAGTGCTTTTCCCATCGATGCAGAGAACTTCAGCCCCATATTGGAATTGTGGCGGAACCATAGCTTTAAAGGCAGTCAAAAGAGGTTTATGTGACATATCGCCATAGCTATGGTTGAATCTTTTTAACCAGCATACCGCTAAATGTGCTTTTAGTTTCTGCGCTTCCAAATGGGTATCCCACTTCAGAGACCTTGTGAACCATATTCCGAGGTATTTATATTCACTTACAGTTTCTAGCTTGGTTTGGCCCAAGTACCAGCTAAACTTCGTACTCTTCTTCCCAAGACGTAGAATTTTTGTCTTATCCATGTTTACTGTAAGTCTCTTTGCGATAGAATATTCATTGAATACATTTAACTTCCTCTGAAGCCCCTCCTCTGTTTGATCCATTATTACAAGGTCATCTGCGTACAACAGACAGGACAGATGCTTACCATTTATTTTAGGGCTTGCTCCTCTGGCTGTACCCAGGAGAAGGGGCAAGTCTGCTAAAAATATGGCAAAAAGTAACGGGGCCGGAACACAGCCTTGCCTCAACCCATTGTTTATCGGTATTTCCATTGTAAGGCCGCCAGAGGTATCTTTAATTACACGTGCCCAGTTATGGCTATGCAGTTCTTGATAATCAACAAAAGATCCGCCGGAACATCATACTTTCTCAATGTCTCCCATGTTTCCATTGTTTCTAAAAGGTTTGCCCAGCATTCGTTTTTAAAAATCCCTTTCTGCTTCTTTACTAGGGATTTATACTCCTTCTTCAACCCAAGCAAGAGCTCCACATTCCCAAGGTCATAACTGATCCTCCGGCGTCGCTCTAATTTTCGTATCACACTTTTTTTCTCTGACATTCCTGATTAAACCACTTGGACTTTCCTTTCTTGGGTTGTGCAATTACCTTGACTTGTTTCTTATCATTTAGGTACACTATTATGCACTGCAACGCCTGTACTATTATATCCTCGTACCATGCTACCTGTGGCCCTTCGATCCTTTCCTTTGATAAGTTTTGTTGAAAACATACCAGTTTCTCCACATACTCATCCGTCAGTCTTGTGGACATGCGTTTGGGATACTCCACACTTTGGGGGATTACCCTTTCACATGTGCCCAATATCCCACCTACAATTTCACAAAACAATGCATTGTGGTCGCTATCTCTGCGCTTAATTACATGGAATTGTTTTACCAATACATAGTTCCATGCCTGGATAAAGATATAGTCTATAGGGCAATGTTGGTTTCCCACTCTAAAGGTCTGTGTAGCTGGTCGAACAGTATCCTTCCTGCCATTTAGGCATATTAAACCCTTTGAACCCAAGAACTTTCCAAGAACTTCATCCTGGCTAGACGTTGGACATAATGGGAAATTTGCTAGATCTATGTTATAGGCACTCAGCATATCCTCGAACCAATGATCCAAACTTCCAAAATTTAATTTAAGATTAAAATCGCCCATTATTACGAAAGTATCCTTCCCATACTTTTCTGTCAAGTCAATTATATCCTTTTTAAAGAGGCTTAATTCTCTCTCATATTCTTTTTGAGACCCCCATTGAATATATACGTTTATGATAATCAGATGGGCATCCTTCCCATTGGTCCCTAGATGACATACATTACAAACCAACAGCCATTTACATAGCGAACTGATTAGTTTGGACTCTTTTACAAAACTGGTTGAGGCAAGTGTTACCATACCCCCTGAGGGACGTCCACATTTTTTATTTTTGCTAGCTGGTTTGTGAAAATGAACGAAACCTTCAGCTACCTGGGTGTTGCCGGATAGCCAGGTCTCCTGTAGACAAATAACATCAACACACTTTGCAAGCTGGTTTAAACTATCCGCCTTTGTTGTTCCTCCCAGCCCGTTTATGTTCCATGAATTTAATTTCAGGCTATGCGGCAACTCAGTAACCTAATCGATCTCGCGGAGACACCCTGACTCGTTCAGGCCCCATGAACAAATACTACTATCCATGTCCCAGCTACCCCCAACTGTACTAGGCTTCAAATTTTCCACCGCTATGGTGATATTAGCCATCTCCCCCCGTCCCCTAGTTACCCACCTCACCTGCCTTTCCCCTAGTCCTAAATGGAATCTCAAGAAGCCTCCCTTTCGCTGTTTCCCTGCATCTACTTCTTCTTCCGAGATCATCCTTAAACCCTCTTTTAAGATTTCTTTCTCTGCTTTCTGAATTGCCGCTTTAACAAGGCCTGAGTAGACGAGCACCTTTGTGTATTCTGCGCCATTGTTATCACTGCAGAACCCTATCTGTCTCAGGTCCTTCGTCCCAATTTCTTTTAGGGATGGGCATTTTGCAAATGAAAATAGGAGCTGGGAACGATTCAGTGGGACTAACTTTCTTTGTTTTTTCCCTCCAGACATTTGTTCTTTGGGTTTAAAGTAAATCCACATTTTATTATCATTGCTTTTATCTGAGGTTTTTGCATCCCAGTCACTTCTTCCCTTATGTATGTTCATTCTAGGGCGTGTGTCTGCTATGCTACCTCCAGTTGCTACGCTTCTTGTGGGTACTTTCCCTCCTAACTTGTTATGAATGTTTTTAGGGCTCACCACCTCCCTAAAGGGGTTATGCATAATTTTCCATGGTGCCCTTTTCCTTTCAGCTTCGACTACCGCTCCTACAAAGGCTGATTGCCTCCCTATATTGCTACTTTCTCTTAACTTGTTTTTCCGCAAGGCATTTCCTTTAGATATTTCCCTATCATGCATTTGTTTGCCATTCACTTTATTTTGAGCCTTCAGCCTCCCCTGGGCCTGACAAGGCCTTTTATGGGAGTACCTATTTTTCTGATGCCTTAAAGTCTCTCCTCGCCTCCTTACCAACATAGGCCATCTAGAAATATAAACATTATTCTGTGGGCCACCTTCCACTACTGGTTCAATGTTCTCTTCAATCTGGTCATCTGTCTCTGGGGCTTGTACTGTTCTAACCATTGTTGGCATCAGTTCCCTTATCCCCTGCAGGTCTAGTATCATTTTCTTAAACTGTAATTCATGATTATTTAACAGGGTATTATTTAACACAGAAACCTCTAATAAGCCTTGCAGCATTTTTTGTAGCATCAGCATAATGTCCAACATCGAGGCAGAGGATGAAGTTGTAGTATCCATACCCAATGTACCATTCCGTAAAATTTCATTTAGGGAGTCTAAGGGTTTCGGGCTTTGAAATTCGACTTGATCCAAACTTCTGTCAAAAATAGTTCTCTCCGAGGGGTTTGACAAATTGGAGCAGTCCTCCTTATCTATAGTCCCGCAACCTGCCAAACCTTCCTCCTCTGCCCTTGGCGAAGCGAAAATCCGTGGCGAAGAAGAGAGTCTTGGTTCTATGGGTAACATCCTCTGGCTTAGGTCACTCTGTGTAAGGGAGGGGTCCACAATCTCCACAACCTCTTCTACGCTTGGTAGCTCTTTATTAATCTCTTGGACTTCGACTTGGGCTTGAACTAGGGTTTGGCCTTTGCCTGGAGTAAGTGTTCTCTTGAAGTGCTTACCCACAAAATCTTTTATTGATTTAGACACAAGGCTGCCATCTTTCTCGCTGCCTTGCAATGTATTCTCCACTGTGGGCTTCTTGTCAGTCTTTTTCCTCTCCTTTTTATCATTTATTTCGGAGGGTTTCATTATAGCCGCTTCAGGCCCTTCTGCGACTGTTATAGCGTCAAACTTGTCGGCTTTTTCCAATGGCTCTAGGCATGTTTCCTTTTGTTTTACCCTTCTTGGTGCCATATTCAAGCTTCTCGCCTGTTCCGTGGGTTTTACCTAAGCCACGTAGATCACACAGGGTAACCTTTCCTTCCCTCTGACGGGGTCTGCCGCCCTCGGTTTTATAAGGCCCACTAATCCAAATGCTTAAAACAAAATTAAAGTTAAAATATGATTTAAAAACACTTACCTTCCCTGTGAGCTAGTTTGCTGACTGTGGCAGACCTTGGATCCTTTTAGTTCCTCTTTATACTATCTTGACCATGCCTGGACCTCACGGGGCCCCTAGACGGGCGTCTCCCCGGAGCTTTAGGCCACAGGCTATAAGTAACTCTTGCCAGTACCGTCAAATAGCAAACTTCTCCGTTTGCACCAAAGCTACTCCACGCCGTGTTCCGAGGGCTCTGTGCACCCACACGACCCCGTCTACACCTGCAAACAATGACACAGGCTCAGGGCAGGGGGCAGAGCCCTTGGCCGTGGTAATCGCAGTGGCGGCGTTCTCAGACGTTTTCAGCCAGGCAGCCCTCCGTCTTCAACACCACCGGGCCAGCGCTTTCCTCCACAAACCCCCGGGGGGAGGGGGGGGGGGGGGGGGGGGATTATAACCCGGTGTGAGTCCGGTGTAAGTTAGGATTTCGCTCCTCGATCCGGCTTGCGCCTTGCGCTTTCTCTCCGTCTCTCTCCAGTGGGCGTATCCCGTTTACACGTCCGCTTGTCAGCACGACCTGGCCACGTTAGCTCGCTGCACAGGGAAACTGTATAGTGAAAAGGCTAACCATACAGCGAATTTACTACACACAGTTCACCCTGTTCACCCTGTCTTAAGTACATGAGACTTTAAGTTCAAAGTCAACCGTGAATAGGTTTGAACAACACTTTACATGTGATATGTAGACCCTTTTTAAGTGTTGGTTTAGCCGCCCATTTGCTCCACTATGGTAGAATGTTTTGTAAATGATCTCGCGAAGGACCCTGTACATTTCGGCCAGTGGATGCATCATTATTTGCACTTCCGATCAAAAAGGGCATCTTTTGACCTTGCTTAGTGGTAGAAAGATGGCACACTGATACTCAATGCAGATCTACGTTGCTTCCTGTTGAATGACTGACTGTCCACAAATGTTGACGAAAAAGCCAAAGTGAAGCAGTGTTTTACTAGTAACAGACAGCCACATGCAGACAAGCACTGCAAAGAGAGTGCTCAAAATTGCATTTTTATATAAACACTCATAATTGCTCTAATTGTGGAAGCTATATTAACGTTTTTCATTTTTGCACAATTGTATAATTAGTAGCAAAGTTGGGAAAGTGTAGGAATGTATTTAGTTACAAGTAAGGAAACACGTACAAAGACCACATTGCTTAAATAATGTGCTAGTTTTCAAAGTAGAAACAAACTTTATTTTTATTTTTTAGCTCTGAGACCAACGTCAAATGATCTGGGTAATGTTGTATCTTGTATCTTGTGTCTGTGTCTTGTGTAGACTAGAGAAACGCTGTTCATCAGCACAGGTGGAATCTACAATCTTTAGCATGCTTTATAAAGCCATTAGTCTTCTTGGCGCTGTGATTTTCGGATCAGTAAAATGTATTGTGTCCCGAGCCCTCCCTATGGCATTAAGTGGGATGAAAAAAGTGAGAGATGTCAGAAAAGGACAGGGTCCGTGTAATTAAGGGCGTGGCTTAAACAAGTAAACTACATTTCGGTGATTCCCATAGTGTGCCACCCAACCAGTGTTCTAGTTCCTCTTGAGTTTTTTGTTATTGCATCCAGATATATAACACAGCAACTGGCACACCTAAAAATGCTGAACCATGTTGACCCCTATTTTCTATTCATAGACAGTCCTTTGTTGAAAACTGTAAATTGCACTGTTTTCAAGCTTGAGTTTTGAGAGATATTAATAAAAGATTTTTTCTCTCACTGTTCAATTTTAACTCACTATCCTTCATTATTTTGCACTGCACTCATCACTCCTGCGTATTGATTGCTCACATCTGTAGGACCAACCACAGGGTGTTTTATTGCTACCATCTGAATAGCATAAAAACATCCTTGAGCATCCCTTTCCTTTTGAAAGGGTTGTAGCCCTTAGTGACACTAGTGTGTCACTAGGAGGAGACCCAGATGATGAAGCATGTCACCAATGGTGAGTGATGGGAATCCGTCCTTTGAAAGGATTTTTCTTTGTAGCCTGCAAGAGGTGTATAGGTTAGCGGTTAGCGGTTACGGTTTCTTTAGGTCGCATGTGGCTCCAACACATAGAAATTTAGCATGTCTTTATGAATAGACCCATGGATACTGTGTTTTGTACCAACAAATAAGCCAGGACTATTGGCTTTGTCCATGGGTGGTGACTGTTTAACAAAAAAGAGTAACAATAATGTTTTTGTTGTAAATAATATCAAGCGTGTTTCAATTCTGAAATCGTGAGACTGTGGATTAAACGTTACTGAGACTTGTGGAATGAGTAATGGTCTTCATACTGTCACAATTGCTCCTGTTATATTCACTGTTAGACAAGTATGCCATTTTTCTCTTTACATCTCGTCCATGTGCCAATCTTACACCCCATCTCTTTCCTTCTCTGCCCCCTCTTTTCACTCTCATCTAAATGCTCTTCTTTATATCTCCTT
The DNA here is from genome assembly GCF_964263255.1 of Lissotriton vulgaris. Taxonomy (NCBI): domain Eukaryota; kingdom Metazoa; phylum Chordata; class Amphibia; order Caudata; family Salamandridae; genus Lissotriton; species Lissotriton vulgaris. The sequence continues at coordinate 781,832,199 of NC_141693.1, read as the reverse complement.
CACTTTACTACCTCTCCAAACACACACCACACCCACTCACCTGTAACTTTCTCCTTGACAATATTTTGAAAACTATGTAACACCTTCACACTCACATTTGCACATAATCACAATTGCATATGGAATACAGAACCATTACTCTGTAAAGAGGCCAAGGATTTGTTGATCATGTAACCTGAAAACATTTTTGACCCACTAACAGGCACTTTAAGAACGCTGCACTGCCTTCATCCTCAACTCTAGAACTCTCAATCTTTTTCCATTATAAAACACCTGAAGACGGCTCACTGCAATGTATGAACTACACAAGAGTAATGCGGTGCACGAAAAAAACATGCAGAAATACAGGGCATGCAAGATTAAGTAAAACATGTGAAATATAAACAGGAACTTAGATCTTGATGGACGGGTTACTCCGTCACAACAGTGATGGATATCTCATTCGCCAATGTAGAAATCCCATGGATATAATGGAATTTATATTTCGGCAGACAGGATATCCGTCACCGTTGTGCCGGAGTAACCCGTCCACCAAGTTCTAAATCAAGCCCTTAATAACTGACATGCATTACTATAACATATTTTTACATTCATCGTTCAGAACTCGATCAGTGTTATTTTCCGGTAAAATTAAGAACATGAACATAGAGTCCGATATGGACCCGTTTCAATGTCACAACTGCCTAGTGTGCATTGAATCACAAGGAGAGTCTCTAAAGAAGCCTAGTATTAATCTCATGTCTGCTGCTATTTTATAAACCTTCATTCAAGCATGTCACTTTCTTTTTCTGGTGATGCAACTAAACTGATACAAAGGCATGTTGAACATAAGATGACTAGTGATCACCAGGGACAAGGGAATTATTCACTAAGGGAGGACTAAATTAGGCAGCAAGGCTAACTAAATTATGTGGAATCAAAAGGGTACATTAGGAGGCCTTATACGACACATTTTATAATAGTTTTACTTCGTTCTTTTGACATTTTCACACAGTTTAACACTACTTGGCCAAATATTTCACCTCTTAGCACCAACATATAGCAATAAACAACTGAAAAAGGTCCAACCAGTCAACACGTCACTGCGTTTTTAGTAATGTTAAATCTGTTTGAGCTAGCATCAATTTTTTTGTTATAATCTGCAAATTATGCAGCATATGATGTGTTATTTGGCAAATGTGGCAAATCCATAAGTACGTAGAAAACGATGCAACTGCAGAATGGCATCATTCCAGTGGCCCAGGTGATCACATTGTAAAAGTGGGGTTTCTGATCATATCCTGCTGATTATTATATAATGTTTTGTGAGTAGACATGTTATTTAGTTTTTTTGGCAGGTTGTCTAGGAGCATGTCATAGTAATTAGCGTTCTATATTTCGTGAGGGGATGCTTTTGAGCATGAACTAGTGATAAGTGTCTCAGTACTTTTATCAGGCTCTGAAATCAGTAACACATGCTTAGTGTGCAATGACTCATGACTAGTCTGTCTGAAGAAGACCAAGATTATTCTCACACGTATTGGTTTGTTTCTAGCATGCCACAGGCAAGTGTGAGATGTAAGACAGTTGGTGCACCAAATAATACATTTTCAGTGAGGCAAGAGTAAACCTCCCCTTGTTGTGGTCATGTGTAATTTGTAAGGTTTCAACGCACCCCAATGGAACTTTTTGTTGAGACTCTCAAACTTCGATAGAGTGGTATTTGGATTTGCGAAGGAGAGTGTTACAAATGCATAGTTGACCCGATGCTCAACAATCAGTTTTAGTGCCTCGACCTTGCTCCAAAAGAATATTTGGAGTGTGGACTACTTTGAAAACTTTTCCTATATGTTCATCTCTTTCCAGAGTCCTAACAAGGAATCCACCATGTATCAGATCAAACTCTTTCCCAGAGTCAAGAGAGATGGGAACCTTGTCATCATTGTCTCCACGGACCAGCTAAAGGAGGTAGAGTAGCGATCAGATCTTGTCATCGGACCATACCCCCAAGCACAAAACCCGGTTGTAAGGGGTTACTCAATGTGGGGTTCATTGGGCTAAGTCTCTTGGCCAGGGCCGTCACCAACATTTTCATGTCCATAGTTAGCAGGGAAATAGGCACATTAAAGGGGGTGCTTGCCTGGTTTCATGATCAATGTTATAATTGCCCAATTGAACTCCAGACTTTGTGCAACAGCTGCAAGGTCTTGGATTTGTTAATCTTGTAGTAATCTGTAGAGAAGCTATTGACAACCAGTGCTTTCCTCACACACTTTATTTATGTCCATTTCTACTTCTTCTGTCTTTATACTACCACCTAAGGACACCCTTGCTTCGTGTTCAGACAGGGCAACACAAAGCCAGTTAGAAACTGAATCCTCTATCTGCAAGGTGGTTTTGGGACCTGAGCCATAACGTTTGCTAAAACAAAAAAAGGCAGTGAATTCCCTGAACATCTGTCTAACAGGTGGATCAGTATAGTCCATTGATCAGATTGTTGGTTGACATAGCCTTTTTTTGTCTATAATGCAATGGCAACAGTTTCTTTCCCGCTCATAATGTTTCCATTTAACCAGTGCAGCGCATGTTCAACCTAAGTCGTGAGAAGAATCTTACATTTGCATTTTGCCCTGGCTAAGTCTTGTAAAAGCTGATGATCACTGGGTGCAGACGGGCAGCGTCTAGAGAATTCACTCACGGAAATGTTTAACAACAGCTGGTCTTCTCAGTGCTTTTGTTTCTGAAAGCATGGAGTCCATTGAGATGGGATTCCTGACATAGGCTTTGCCAGCTGCCCACAGCGTCTGCTTTGGGAGTATCAACTCCTCATTTTACAGTAGGAATTTAGCACGATGAGTGCACATTTCTTTCTTCTCTGCCATCAATTTTTATTTTTATGTGTTCTTACATCATTGGCACAGAGGAGGTGTAATTAGGCCAAGATAGGAATTCAATTCGACTGGGCTGTGGTTCAACATGCTCTTTTCAAGAATAGTACAGTTTCAGGTAATGGCAGGAGAATAGGAGAGACAAAGAAATCAATGTGGATGCAGAGTGGATAGACGCCCGAGACACCAACACATATTCTCTTTCACCGTGGTGCAGCAGCCTCCACACATCCCGTAGGGCATTGTTTTCAAATAAACCGATTAAAAGGCCACAATCCCAAGAGGCATTTACTCCTGCTGGGTCTCACACTGGCCAAAAGGCATGTGGCCAGAGCATGGAAGGATACGCGGGCCCACTCAATAGTGGCTTGGAAGAGAGGGCTCGACTTCTGTTTGGGTATGGCATGGCCGATCTTTGTTACCTAGGTATGTCCACGAAAGCATTTTAAAATTTGGAAGCGCTGGGCTGATTTTAGGGGTCTGTGGCTTGAACCTCAGGTGGAACAGGACCCTCTGATGGACGTGTGATGGGGCTATGATAGCAGGTGCTTGCATTCTGTTGGTTGCATGCATAAGGAACTGGAGACGTGAAAGGGAGACCATGCAACAGCGTTGGGTGGGATCCGGGAGGGGGGTGTTTTAGGGGGGGGGAGGGGGGTAGCTGGAGGGGGGTTAATCTTGCTTTGTTTGTATTTGCTTGTTCCTATAAGACAAATGGATTGCAATCTAAATGTGATGGTATATTTGGCCTGCAGATATCTCTGGGGTACAGAGCTCTGCGAAATGTATGCAATCTTTGAATAAAAAATTGTTTAAAAATAAAAAAAAAGGCCACAATCCCTGGTAATGATCTCCTGAATAATTCAACCACTCCATCTTTCTAGCAAGAAGTGGAATTAACTTATTCATGAATAGGTTAACCTCCTTACAGGCATGTAGTATTGCACTGTATTGTAATTGTATTTATATAGCGCTTAATACCCCTGATGAGGCGTCAAAGCATTTTTTGGGCGAGTAGTGCGCTACTCCGGAACCCATAAAGGATTAGTGTTGAATTAGTATAGTGAAATATGAAAGTAATTTAATTGCAGGATGTGGATACAGGTGGGGATCTCCTAAGTAAGATGGGGGATTGAGGACACCGCCGTGCAGTCACAGCCTTTGTTAGATCCCTGAACCCTGCCGAACCATGCCGAACTGCAATGCGATGGCTTCTTAAACTACCTAAACTACAGTTACAACTACAGGATTTTTTGAACCTTATTGGGGTCTGAGTTGGAGACGCTAAATGTTTGAGACCATCTAACGGAAAGTTAAACAAAATGCTTTTATCCTGGAGTGCGAGTAACTACGGGAACGCCTGATTAAGTCTGCTGGAGTCACTGACCGGAGCCGTTCATCAGTGCCGTGGCAGGGCCATGAGATATGCTCTGCCAGCTAAGTGAAAGGTGTTTTCTCTCGGAGCACTTGCTGGGACTTTGACGGTGGGTTTGTTGGGCGGCTTAGCGGCGCAGGTTAGATAAAGATACAGTGATTCGAGGAGAGGAAGTGGCAAGTCACCGGTCTGCCTGTTCAGACATTGCGGTCATCGCCAAGAGTTCCGCTCAGCTGCGGAGGAGAAGGTAAAGCTGGCGAAAACAAATTGTGGATCAAATGGGGCTAGATTGAAAAGTGGGAAAAGCCCGATCTAGAAGCCTAAACGGATTCATGCAGCGGCTGCTCCTGACCTACCTTCTGCTTGCCCGACGTCTAATCCCGCGTTTGGCAGGAGGAACGGCGCTCGGCAGGTCAGGTCTAGGTCTGGGTCTAAGGCACCGGCCAGAGGCTCAGGTGTACAACAACGCTCAAGTGAACACAGATTTACTACAAAGTAAGTGCATACAGATGGCTCCTAAGAACCCGCCAAGGTCGACAAGGGCAAATAAAACCAATGCTTTGGAGGAGGCAGGGGTAACAGAGGTCACGGATAAGGCTTCATCATTAAAATCTGCCAAACCAAGCATAATGACTCAAACGCCTAAAAGCGCTAAAGCTACTGCCACAGCAAATGCAGTCACAGCTGATACCACAGCAAACAAGCTCACCATACCACTGTGGGGGGGACGTTTCCTACAACAACTTCGCTACCAGGAAAACAGTTACTTAGACCCCCAGTGCTGGTTACTCCGGCACACGAACTGGTGAATGAACTTAATATAGAAGCTGTCGAAAATGACACTCGAGACTCCCTAGATGGGGGGGAGACAGATGCGAACTCAATGTTTATGAAGGGGACTAACGGTGCTGTTGCCACATCCTCTGTTCAGGATGGAGCAGTCATTGTGGGAGAAGTAGAAGGAGAAGATGGATTGTTGATTGTTCCCCCCGATTACCTGATGGAATCTCCGCCACCCGCTTTAAAGCCCATAGACGACTCCTCGGCGGCGAGTATAAATGAGATCAGCCCCTATAATTTAAATCCTCTTGAGGAGATTGGAGCCCTAGAAGGCGAGACATCGAATGAGGAGTATGAGGATTTAACTGAAACGGGCTCTCTACCGGATAATCTTAAACATCTGGTTGGTAGGAGAGACAAGGCTAAACCTAAAAATAAAATAAAGAACAAAAAGGGGAAGTATTGGGACTAATGAGTACGTCTATCTCAAACTCAGTACCATCGGTGAAGAAGTCTCTCTCTCTGGTGTAAGCTTGCCCGAACAAGACGTTGCTCAGTCCTTAGCTTCGCCTAAAGCGGATATCTTAAATGCAAAGGATACCTCTCATTTACTAGTACCAGATTTGAATACCACAGCACCACAAGAGTCTGTGGGGGCCTATCATTAATCTAATGTCTCAATAGAAATCCCAGAAACCCCCGGAGATGCAAACCCACAAACGGTTTCACTCTCCGAGAAAATCCCCCCTAATAATCCTACAGTGTCTAAGGATGTGGTCGCTCTTACTTCTCCGGTAACTCTTCCTGCAAGTACGAGGTCATTTATTTCACCTGTTTCCCTTACTGACGAAGTACTGCAGGATGTGGACAATATCAGTAGAGAAATGGAAGATGAGAAAGGAAATGCGCACACCCCATTTGTCATTATCTTACAGACTTTGACCAGTCATAGGAAGGAAGCACAAGAACATTTCTTACAATTGAGAGAGGACAATACTAAACCGCAGAACTCGCTACAGGACATTAATGCAAAGATAGGGGGGATGTCACAAGAAATTGGGGAAATACAACAACGAGTGGTTAAGATAGAGGAGGGGGAAGCAGGAATGGGTTCTGTGGTTAGTCAGCATGATGCTCAGCTTTTATCATTGCAGCTAAAAGCTGAAGATTTGGAAAATCGCCAAAGGAGATCCAATCTCAGGCTATTTGGTATACCGGAGGGGGTTGAAGGGGGAGATCCGAGGGCATTTATGGTAGGGTTACTACAGAAGGCTTTTTCGGATCTCTCGGATTGGGATTGGGACTCTCAATTACTGAGGGTCCATAGGTTACCATTATTTCAGAGGAATAAACAAGACAGATTCCCTCTCCCATTTCTAATCCACTTTGGGAATTATTTGCTAAGACAGGCAGTTTCTCTAAAAGCAAGACCTAATTCACCAGTTACAGTAGGCGATCTGACCTTTTTTGTCAGATCGGACCTTAGTAAGGCCACTATGGACAGACGGTGGCAATTAAGGAAATTGATTGATCCATTTAAATCTCGAGGGGGACAAGCTTACTTGCAGGTACCTGCTAGGTTAAAAGTCATAAAGGGAGGGCATACTTATTATTTTACAGATGTAAGGGAAGCGGAGGATGTTTTAGCTTCATTCTCGTAATTGAGAGAGATACAATTTAAAATGGAAAATTCCCTTTTTTTTGGGGGGGGGCAGGGATTCAGGGGAAGCTACAGGCTGCTTTTTAGGGTAGCTGCCACATCAGCGGCAGCAGCAGTTTTTTGTTTGGGGGGGGTGCCCTCTCGCTGGAGGAGAGAGGGGGCAGGGGGGGGTGGGTGGACTGGGTGGGAGGTTGGGGGGGCTTGTTTGGAAAAAGCAACACTGAAGGACAAGAAATTTAAGCAGCTCGAGCGAAATTTGCTATGTATTCTAGTTTCACAGAATGACAGGAAGCATATATTTTTTTTAAATGCCGCGAGTAAAATGCATGGCATGGAACGTTGCAGGCCTTAATAGTAAAAAGAAAAGGCATCTTGTTCGGGAAGAGTTAGCCTTGTATAAACCTAATTTTGTATTTTTATCGGAAACACATGTTGCTTATAAAGACAGGAAAATCCTGGGCCATCTGGGTTATGAGACGATAGTTTGCTCAATGTATAATGTATCAATGAGGGGAGTCGCCATTCTTAAAGATAAATGCTCCAAGATAGAAATTAGTAAAACCATTTGCGATAAGAATGGGAGGTGGGCCATTGTTCAATTATTGATTGAAAAAAGTAAATTTGTATTCTGTGTAGTTTATGGATCAAATTCTGATGATGCCTTTATTTTTGATCAACTGAACATGGAATTGCTGCAGTGGGCAGGGGAATTAATTATAATGGGAGATCTTAACTGCATAATGGACTACCAGATTGACACCACTAGGGGTAATGCTTTCCAACGAATGCGGAGAACCCGGGCTGCTATCCTAGAGATAGGGGCGCATACACAACGTTAAAGATATCTGGCGCTGTGCATTTCCTTCAACGCCCGGTTATACTTATTATTCGGCCCCTCATAGGCTCTGCTCTCGTATTGATATGGCCTGGGCATCTGACAGCGTAGTGAACACTAGTATTATTGAACTTTGCCCAAGAATCAACTCTGATCAAAATCCAATATTATTATCTTTTAATACGGAACAGAATCATACAACACCCCAAACTTTTTCCTTCCCCAGGCACTTATTTACTAACACTTCATTTATTTCACAACTTAAGTGAATTTGTGAATTTGTGGGGGTATTTATAGAGCGCAGCGGTCGCTCCGGAAGGAGCATCATGGCGCTGAATTTCCAGGTAGAAGATCAAATTACTTCATAGTGGCTGAGGAAATTAGATGGCTGCCTTGGTGTAATCATCGGGAAGGTTGAAGATCCAGGTTTTTAGCGATTTTCTGAAGTGTTTTTCTTGGGTCTGGAGTCTCAGGTTTTTGGGCATGAGGTTCCAGGCTTTTGTGGCTAAGTAGTTTAAGGTTTTGCCACCTTTTGTCTTCATGTTGAACCTAGCTGGAAGGATGAGATTGTCATGGGAGGAGCGCAGAGATCTACTCGGGTTGTAGTGGGGGAAGCGTCTGGTAAGGTATTTTGGGCCTATTGCTGATTTTATTGAGCTTAACCTAAATTCTACGACTTGCCTTATAGTATGGGACTCCTGTAAGGCAAGTATCCGGGGGTTTACCCAGCAATTTCTTTTCCATCAAAATTCTGAGCGTCGTAATAAAGACAAAGCCCTAGTTAATGACATATTGTCAGCCGAGTTACTACTGGTGGAGGCTCTTCGCCTCCATGCTGCTAACATAACAGAATTGGAATTACATCTAGGGCAGCTGAGGTCGGCCATAAAAACTACTTTCTGGGAAAAAAGCAGTATAAAATTGCACAAATTTCAGGTGACACAATATGAAAGCGGAGATAAAGTTGGTAAGCTATTAGCCTATAAAATAGCTGATGAGAGAGCTAATACTTTGATTAAAAACCTGAGGGGTCCTAATGATACTATACTAGACCAACCAGCACAAATTTTAGAACAATTTGTATTATTCTATAAAAATGTATACACTCCAGAAACTTGTCCGACAGTGGCATCCATTCAGAACTATCTGGATCATTTTCTCGAAAAACCTGATTCCCTCAAGTTGGAACAACTCTCTACTCATGTAAGCCAACTCGAGATTGGACACGCGATTTCTTCTTTACCATCTGGGAAAGCGTCTGGCGTAGATACAATCCCTTTAGAGATATATAAGTTATGTGCCGAGGAGCTCATACCTCTTCTCTATCAAGTCATTAACTACATTGGGGATAGTGAGGAAGCACCGAGCTCTTGGAATAGGGTAAAATTGGTCTTCTTTTTAAAAAAGGGGAAAACACCTGCGGATCCTACCGCCCCGTTTCGCTAGTCAATGCAGATGCAAAAGTATTTGCAAAGGTGTTGGCCACTCGTCTAGCACCTTATATACCTAAAATAGTTAGCCCACACCAACATGGGTTTGTTATGGATAGGGATACTACAGCACACATCAACATGGCTGTAACAGCCTTTTATATCGCGGAAAAGGAATCCACCCCACTCGGTATGATTATGCTTGACGCAGAGAAAGCTTTTGATCGAGTGGGGTGGGATTACTTATGGCTAGTGATGGCGGGTTTTGGCTTTAGGGGTACATTTTTTAAATGGACTCAATCACTATACGATAATACTATGGCCAAAATTAATTATGTAGGTTTGTCATCAGCTTCTTTCTCTATCACTCGGGGGACCCGTCAGGGGTGTCCCCTGTCACCTCTTTCGTTTGCCTTATCAATAGAACCATTTCTTTATGCTTTGCAATTACAATCCGGTATCAACCCCTTTAAGCATGGCCCTCATTTACTAAAACTTACAGCATATGCCGACAATATCGCTATTTATGCTACCAATAACGTAAAAGCAATCCAGTGTATTACGACAGAAGCTATTAGATTCGGGATGTTTCAGGGTATAAACTGAACATAAATAAAACTCAAATAATTGCAAACTACAAACCAGGGAGGGCAACTATTGGTTTATGTCAAACGGCTACATATTTAGGGGTTAAAATATCTGCTAAAATTAAGGATATAATTAAAATTAATTACGATGGTTTAGTTAAAACTACTATAACCCTTTAAAAAAAATGGCACAAACTTCTTCTAAATAATATAGGCAGAATTAATCTGATCCGAATGATCATATTACCTAAATTTCTTTATTTATTCCGTTCTATTCCTTTGGCACTGGGCAATAATTTTTTTAGAAATTTGGACGGAATCTTCAGCAGCTTTGTATGGGGGTATCGTAAAGCCTGTAGATCTATGACTCTCTTAAAAGGGGCTCCAGATTCAGGAGGGTTGAACTTTCCGGACTTCAAGTTATACTTCTGGGCAACGCTGGTAGGACGCCTACGACATTTAATTAGTACGGATGCTGTAGACAACCGACCATACTTTCTTACGTTCATGCTTAATACGGATGCTAATATGTTTTTATGGAGAATCAATGACCCTAACTATTTTAAGATGGTGCGATTTAAGACTGCCAGAGACCTGGTTAAAATCTGGCGCAACATACAGGCTTTCTGTGATGTTACCTTTTTCCACCCTAAATTGATTTTATGGGGAAATCCTGGCTTGCCGGGAATTTTTAGCGATGGATCATAAGAATATATGGCTAGCGCATGGAATAAAAACACTTGGGGATATGTATGGCGCACAAGGAATCTTGAACTTTGAAACTCCTAAAACACTCTATAATGTTTCAGATTCTATGAGATTCAAGTATATGCAAATACATGACATTTTGGTCCGAAAAATGAAAATCCAGATTGTCTCTGATTCTAATATATGGGACTGCGTTTACTCTCAGAAAAATAAGTCACTTATAAGTTGCTGCTATAAATGCTTTAATACATATAGAGATTCCGATTGTAGTACTCTAGTGGAGAAATGGAGTAGGATGCTCGGGAGTAATTTCACTCCGGCGGTTATTAATACATCTTTATGTAACATTAACAAAGCAGTCCTTTCTTCAAGTCTAAGACTGCAGCAATTTAAAACAACTTTTATGCTCTACCACACTCCTGAGAGATTATCAAAATGGGCTCAGAACTGCCTATACAGTGATCTATCTAATTGCCCCAAGTGTGCGTTGGTAGCGGCAGACTTGGTGCATATGTGGTTTACCTGTCCTATGATATCAGAATTTTGGATGTCTCTCGAGAACATTATGAAATTAAAGTTAGAGTGCACATTTTCCTTAGATCCAGCGTTAGTCTTGCTAGATGTTAATGTTATGAATACTCCACAAAGGGTTTTAATTACAATCCTGTTATCGTGCGCTGATCCTATAATTGCTCGCGCTTGGATTTCTCCCAATCCCCCACATATCATGGAATGGTGGTCACTAATTAACGAGATTCATGGTATGGAATTGGCGCTCGCCAGGCTTAGGGGCAATAAGTCCTTAGCTAAATTCGATAAGATCTGGGGGTCTTTTATTAGCTGAAAGGTATTCTCTATCTGATGTTTGTTTAGTATATAAATCATTTTTTACGTCGTATGCCTGCAACAATATTTGTTTTTGTATTTAATCTGACTGGATTTGATTAGAACTTATTAAGGAATCAATGTCAATTCTGTTTGATTATGTTTTTTTTCGATCCGCTTGTCTTTGTTTATACATTTATGCTTCCACTGCTGCTAAAATAAAAAAGAATTAAAAAAAAAAAAGAAGTATGAAAATAATTTGAGTGGTGGATAGGTTAGTTAGTTTTTTGGATTGAGAAGGATAGTGAAGGGATAGAAGAGGGAAAAAGGTTTGCATTTATATTTCACTTGTTACCCCTGATGGTGTGTTGAAGAGCTTTTTTGGCGAGTAACACACTACTCCGGAACCCATAAAGGATTAGTGGTGAATTAGTAAAGTGAAAAATGAAAGTAATTTGAGTGGTGGATATTAGTCAGTTGTTTAGATTGAGATGGATAGCGGAGGGATAGATGAGGGAAAAAGGTTTGCATTTATATAGCGTTTGTTACCCCAATGGGGTGTCGAAGCGCTTTTTTGGTGAGCAGTACACTTCTCCAGAACCCATAAAGGATTACTGTTGAATTAGTATAGTGAAATATGAATGTAATTTGAGTGGTGGATATGTTATTTAGTTGTTTAGATAGAGAAGGGTAGCAGAGGGTATATGGAGACAGCTTGTACAAATACAGGTATGAGAGAATTCACGCAGAGTCTTTTCTAGATATACTGTTGCACGGGTGAAAGGTTTTGATTGCTACTTTGTCATTATTTTTTGTTATGCAAAGAAGTTGAGCGTCTGGGTGTAGATGCAACTTATCAATTACATTGAGGTTTTAGGCAAGTAGGTAGGTCACAGCATCATCGTTCTGACTGATTTTGGAGCTATGTACAGTTAATATGTTTCTTTAGCAACATTGATTAATGGAACCACTCTATAGTTTATTTTCAGATTTGCACATCAGGTTATGTTATGTGTACAGCACAGAGAATCAGTACGTCAGTTAGACCATCTTTGTTTTGTTTTTGTTCACGGTTTCTTAATACTTTGGATTTAGTACTATTTGTTCACAAAGCCAATTTCTTTCTTCTTTCTTTAAGCACAAGGTGGCCGTTAAGGCTGTTCATTTCTTTTCATTTAACACATTCCTCCTTTATATCTTATCACACATAAGCACATCTATAAATGGTAGGGTTACATTATGATCTGCATGTGGAAATAACCATAGGCACGTGGCTAGATAGTACCAGTATATGCTTGGTCGCTATTTGGCACAAAGAATATGTACAGTGTTTGTTGCTGAGAATAAGTCCAATTTGTTGCATTATTTTTCTTTTTGTATTTATTCAGAACATCCCTTGAAGAAGGGATTGTATCCTGAAATGCATTTGGCAGATTGTTCTTTGAATAGAGCACCAAATAAGTTAAGAGTGTTATCATTTTCCCCTTTGATTATTACAAAGAAATGTAAATAAAATGATTGTTTAGTAGATACAAGAGTAGTCTCTGTATTAGAAAATACTTAGCGTAAATCAAGAATACTAGTAATGAAAAAGCTGATGAAAGTTTAAATTTGTCTGATTTGATTTTGTTCGAAAGGAATTATAAATGCTTAATGCTGTGCTCTCTGGGTCTAGGAACGTAGTAATTCTTGACTGCACTAAGATTTATTATACACGTATGACAGACAGCATACATTCCAGGGAGGCAGTGAAGGTACCAAACTTAGCATAGGAATAAATTAAAAGAGTAAACGATAATAATTAATTTTTTTCATTAGTACCAAAGAACTACCATGTTAATGATGGGCTGTCAAGACAAGGGTATCTAAATTTGCATAGTAGGATGAGCTCTGCGCTTTGAAATCCATACTGAATTATAAAAAAGCTGAAGACCAAACACCATTGGAACTGATGGACAACAGTTCCTTTATATTTCAAAACCCTGCGATATAAACTTTATTGATAGGAAATCACATTCCTCGATATTCAGCAGGAAGCTAAATGATTAAATGCATGCAATATAACACAAACTCCAGCATCTCACCTTTAACGGGATATGATTATTGCAAAGAAAGCTTCGCACATTACCTGCTGCTGCCCAGCATTCACTACACAGCCCAGAGCATTTTTATTTCTGAAGTTTAAACGACTAGGCCATCCAACCTGTAATTAATCAGTACCCCATTGTTTTAATAACACAATTGTCTTTTTTTTAATAAATAACTTTGATAAATGTACTAACCTGGTCGAACTGAAATTGGAAAAAGTATAAATAACTCAACAGCGTGCAGGTCTCTCGTGGGGTTTGCGGCCTCCTGAGAGGGCAGAGCGGTCTCCTGCAGGAAAATTCTGCATTTGGAAGTTAGAAACGTGATTGCATCTTGCGCGTAATATAATGTGTGAACCCACTGCCGAGCAGGAAAAGTTTCCACAATTAGTAATTCTGAATTTTCAATTAATACTAAAGAGATGCAAATGCACATTTTTTTACTGTGTTCAGTATACTCAGGTTATTAGATTGACAAACGTAGATCTAGGATTTGTGCGCTTTCATTTTTTTACATTTTAAAATGCTTGTGAAGTGCAACCTGGCAATGACTCGTTTTCTTTTTCTCTGCCTGTGCAGCGAGCAGCCTCAAATGTGACCTTCAGCTTTTGAATAGATGTAAGAAATTCTGTTTACTCTACGGTCTTGCTTGTATTCTAACATTTTTTAAATGTATTATTTTCTGTTCCGGAGTGCGGACAGATTTTCAACGGCATACTATTGAAGGCCACCTTCTTTGGCTTAACTGAGGCGTTGTTTATATTTATTAATGCACTTTTGTATTCTGTTGAAGGGCATACTACAGGAGTATTTCCAATATCTAGAGTAAAAGTAATTATACCATGGGATATATTTTCTGTTTTACTATTGGACTGCCTAATGTAACTTTTATGTCGAACTACAGTAACTGTACACCGATTCCATGTGTATAAGTGTATGAAAATCCACTATTTGGGTAAGGTTCCTTCCCAGTCACTTAAGAGATACGACTCCATGTTAAACATGTGGAAACCCATGTTTACATGCTTTTAGAATTAGATCTTCATTCTCTTACATCTGGTTGTACTGGATACCTACTTGGTTGTACTAGATTAAAAAGCTAGAAAGGTAGGTGGGATAAACCAGTGATGTAACGGAATTAGTCTAGTGGGATTCTTTCAAATTGACACACACTTTCAACTTCCTCTTTTTGATTATAAATTCTTGTCACGTTCGATTTGATCCACAACTGAACATTGATATGATTTCAATTGTAAACATAATCTAAAAGAAATAATTATGGTAAGAGAATGATGATCTAATTCTATAAGTATGTTAACATGTGTTTTCACATGTTCACACCAAAAGACGTTACCGAATAACAGCACTAGGTCACGAGTGCAGTGGGGCTGTGTTATGTAAGCACACTGCAACCAGAATGGTGTTGTTCATTATACTTTTTACCCCTGAAGAAGTTTTGGGTTAATCCTGACATGATGAAACACGTGTTGCCTGGCTAAAAGAAGAAATAAAAAATATTGATTGTATTTTTTAATAACCTATAGAAATGTGTTTTTTTGTATTACCGTGTTTGCTCAGGGACATGTTTAAATTTAAGTAGTGTTCATTGTTTTGATCCCATTGGAAGGGCCTGGGTTGAGTCCCTCCTCTTTTAGTGCACCGCACCATATTACCATGTGATACACTGACCTGACTTAGGTGAGCGCCAACTCATTCACCCCTGATGATATTGTCTATAAGACTCCATGTTATTCTGTCTACTGATCAGAATTTAGAATATTTTTTCCTGTTCTCTTCTCCTGCCTTACTGAGCAGTTCTTATGACACTTGCTCTTAACTTTCTAATTGCCTTGTTCTAAACTATACACAGAACAGATGGCAGTGGAATTACAAACAGCCAGCACCTCCCAATAGTTCGCACTAATGTTAATAAGCAACTTAATATTTCTTGACGTGCTCTATATCTCAATACCGTGCCACCAACAGTATCAAATCAATATTTTGCAGAAGCCTCTGCATCAATTGACAAGACTTTTTTTTAGCATAGACAGAGCACAGCGCAATCAGTTTAACAGCTGATAAATTCAAACCAGCAAAAATTATTTTTGATACAGAAATTTTTAATCGTATATTCTATTCAGCATGCAATCTTCTTCTTGCTTGTTCCACAAGTAAACTTTTACAATCCAGCTACAGCCAGCTACAGTGGCTGGCTGTAGCTGGATTGTAAAAGTTTACTTGTGGAACAAGCAAGATGAAGATTGCATGCTGAACAGAATATATGATAAAAAAATTCTGTATCAAAAATAATTTTTGCTGGTTTGAATTTATCAGCTGTTAAACTGATTGTGCTGTGCTCTGTCTATGCTAAAAGTGTTCTAAACTATATTTGGTTATGGCTATTGACTAGATTAGGGTTCAACTACAAATGAAAATGGATATTTTAAATTTAATTGCGTTTTCCATTTTTTGAATTGATTGACTAACCATTGTCTTTTACCTTTTTTATTCATTCTTATTTTTAAAATAGACCTTCATGGTTTGTACTGTGAACTGTGTTTCACCTGCATTTTCATCTGTGTTTTTTCTTCAATGTATTTCCTGGGATTACATTAAATTGTGTCAGGAGCTCTCGTCCCTTGGGACTCACATATAGCCCCAATCCATCAGTCAGCCCTTTTATGTCAAAGAGCCGACAACTCCCAGGCTTTTTTATGATTACCATATCCAGCCTCCTAGTAATGCTCCCTGTATTACCCCAAATACAAATTATCACTTTTTAAATTAAATAGTACACAATACATTTTGTTTACACTGTGTATGCTATTTTGTGTGCCAGATATGGTTTTGGTATGTTTGGTATACCCCCCCTCTGACACCTTTGTTTGTTGCAGTAGTTCTAACCGGGCTGTGATCTTCCAAGATGGTGCTGACACTATGTGAGTGCTTTATTGTCATTTTCATTGTGTAGCTTCGTGAGCTCATATTCATGGACTTGCGCCATCTGTAAGGGTTCTACATGAGACACCCTTTGTGTGTGAACTGCACGCCTTAGACACATGGATTATCATAGTTCTATAGGTATGCTGACATTCATTTCCCTCTTGAACTATTTTAGGTTATCTTTAATTTCTTGCGGTCCACCAGGGATGTTAAGTACTTTTTGGGTTGTCTTGTATGACTTGTGATACCCGTTATTGTTGTACAGTTTCTCCAACTATGGACCATACCTTCTTACTGTTATTAGGATTCCATTTGGTATTTATAAAATCCACTTTTCCACTTATTTTATCTTATCATGTGTATAATGATTTAATGGAATACACATTAGATAATTATATTTGGCACAGTATTTGATCACTATGTGGATCCATTTGCCGATTTTAAGGTCAAAGTTCCCTGGTCTTAATGCAACTAAGAATATATTTTTTCAGATGTGGAACTGTTAGAAGGTGGTTCTGACACTATTGGCCGCCCGGATTTTTCGCTTTTTGAGCACCTACTTGTTGAGCTTTTACTGTGGGAAAGCCTCACAAGTTGGGACTCACCCACAGTGAACTGAGGAAGAAATAGATTGCATGGGGATTTTACTGGTGTCCCCCTGGCTTGACAAGACCACTGCGCAGCAGCTGGAGTAAGGGACACCGGGCTGGTTACATGCAGACACAAGTGTACATGCGTGTGCACACATGTAGGGGCTGCGCAGGGGAAATTCCTAGCGTGCGCAGTCCAGGAGCAGCTACAGAGTGAATGGTGTGGCAGGACTTATGCAGACTTGGGTGGTGACATGGAATAGGCTTTATATGCTGGGAAGGAACATGCTAGGGAAAGTCAGTATATCTGGCTGTTTTTCACTTCATTATTCCCCTATGGGGATGTGGAGCCCATGGGCTAGAGTAACTTCTATAAGGCCTACAGATTCCAGACACGCACTAAAGTCCACTGTAGCGGATGTGAAAATAAGTATTCTGCAGAGTCCAAAGTCATATTTGTACTGCTTTTGAGTCCTACAGAAATGTCACATTTCTCTGAATGACCTCAGCAGGATGGATTGATAACCTTTAATCCACAAGCTAAGGCCTCCTCTAAACGAAGAAAAGATGGGTGGTGCTACAGGCTCATCCATTAGAAGCTATCACTGGGTGCCAAGCACCGGGCTGCACCAAGGAGGGAAGGCAGAAAGGGGAAGGGACTTTTTCAGAGACCATGTGGCCAGAGACCCTGGACAACGCCATTTTTAACAAACCCGGAGGCTGGACAAGAAAGAGGGAGTAGGGGAAGGGAAGTGATGTGTCGCTGTTTGATAGGACCAACAGAGACTTCCTGCCAGGCCCCAACTCAACTTTTAAAAAGTGCTTGCACAGGAACAGAAGCTCTCTCTGGGGTGTTGTCTGCTGAGGCAGAAAGTGCTGGAGCCTGGCAATGGGCAGTTGGAAGGAGGAACCCCTTTACTGCCCCCCCAGGGCCCTGAACAGCACAAGGAGAAGAGTCCAGTACCAGTGCGCCGAAGCAGGGGCCTCTGCGCAGGGAGAAGAGAGGCCCAGGAGGAGAGCTGGCGAAAGGCTGGTGCTAGGAGCCAGTGAAGACAGATCCCTGCTGAATGCACCATCCTTGAGACCAGGAGGGTGAAGGAGTGGTTTCCCAGAGGCTGGGGCTGGCCAAGAAGAGTAAGGAGAGATGAAAATTATGAAAATCGGCCACCTGGCGGCTGAGATATGCCCCCCAGAAGGTAGGCGACCTTTGACCCCTCAATGGACCGACGACGAAGCGCGTGGGGCTTCGCCACCAGTCTCAGCTATACCCCCAGGGTGGGTCAGGTCCCTGTGGGCTGCCCCCAGCCGAAGGGAAGCCGGGGATCACCATCGCGCTCCCCGTGAAAAATGCCCTGCAAGGCGGCCAGGAGCCCACCCAAAGGTGGAGGCGGGAGAGCGCCGTCACGCCCCGACGAAGAGGACTGGCGGGGCACGGGACCCCCTCCCCGGGCCCCGAAGCCATGCCGGGGAGCACCGTCACGCTCCCCGTGAAGGTGTGCGCGAGGGGGCCAGGAGCCCACCCCGTCCCCCGAAGAAGAGCCTTGGTTGTCGAGCGCCGTCACACTCCCCACGACGGAGTGCCTGGGGGCCCGGGACCCCATCTCTGGGCCCCGTGAGGAAGAAGGGGGGAGTGCTAGCACACTCCCCCGCGGCCCTGCCCAAGTAGCAGGATCGGGCTTGTCTGCCCGCCGGAGCAGGCAGACCAGGCCAGAGAGGCCAGCTCCTGTGGCAGCACGCAAGAGTGCTGGCCGATCGGGGAGCTGGAGGGGGCAGCGGGGGTGGGCTCCCCGGGCTGCCCTCCAATGTGGTAGCATTCCGGGGGCCCTGGGTGGGACCGGAACCCCCCAAAAGAAAGGTGGAGGTGGCAACGCGGGGTCCAGGTGGGACTGGGCCCCGCAGGACAAAGAGCGGCCGGGGTTGGGCTCCCCGCACAGCAGGAAGCACTCACTGCAAGAAGAGCAGCCGGGGGTGGGCTCTCCGAGCTGCGTAGTATACCCTGGGGTTCCGGGTGGGACCGAGCCCCCCAAAGGGTGGAATGAGGCGAAACCGCGAGCCGGAGGATCACGGCTCTCCCCAAAGCAGCGGGGAGCCACTACTCGAATATGCAAGCCTTCCCAAAATTTCTGGCAGTCCATGACCGGCCTGCAAGGTCAAAAAATCATTTTCTCAGCTTGTGGTGGCCCCAGGAGAATGTGGTCACCACCACACAGGCGCAATGGTGCAGGGGGAGCTGCTAGAGTAGCGCAGTCTCCCCAGCACAATGAAGAGAAGTCCCTCCCCAAGTCACATGGGGACTTGAAAAGAATAACCTCTCAAGGGCTCAGCCAACTTTTTAGCTCCTCGTGGGCTGGAACTTTCGTTCTACAGCTGGAGGAGGGTTGAGAAGTGCATCAAGGAGTGAAAGGCTGAGTTGGGGATGTCTGGAGAAGGGCAACCCCCGGAGGTGAAGAGGTGTAATTGCACCCATAGTGCATTTACTGAGGTTATTTCTTTTAGAGGGACTCAAGGCCTCATGTGTAATGTAAAGTACCGGTGTGAGGTGAGGTCATAAGCAAAGTGGGGTCATGTTGTCAGACATTCCTGCTAGGGTGTATGGCTGTATATGCGTTATCCTATGATTTTATCTGGGATGCCTTTAGGGGCTGTAATTGGGTAAACAACCTTTACAACGAAACTTTTACAATGCACTACCATTACGACGCAACTTTTACAACGCAAACCATTACAACGCATTGCGCTGGGGGGCACTCTAGGATAGGGAATAGGTTTAATTTACTATCCAACACCTTCCCTACTATCCACGGGGACTGGAGTTGGAATAGTAATTAAACTATTCACTATCCAGCGCCCCAAAGCACTATGCGTTGTAAAGGCATGCGTTGTAAAAACCACGTTGTAAAGGCATGCGTGGTAAAAGCATGCGTTGTAACGTCATACATCCCTGTAATTGCAATGCATTCTAATGATCCACAAATGTGATGAGTACTGTCATTCTAAATTCTAATGATCCACAAATGTGAAGAGTACGGTCATTCCAAAGTTTTGCTTAAACATGTATTCTTGCTGCTGCGCTTAGTTGAAGAACCCAGACTGCTAGCCCTTAAGATATAGAGGTTCATACTTTATAGTCAGTAGGAAAAGCTCAGTCAGGGTTATGTGTCACTAAGGCAGGGTTACCTATTTTAAATGCTGGTGGAGATAATGGGGGGGTCGCCGCTGGGATGGTTACAGTGCACAGGGCCGTCGCTCCAGGTTATGTTCAACTAACTGCATTGGGGGCAAGATGATGTGCATACATGGTAGTTGTGGTACTAGACCCCACCCCACCTGTGGGAGGGGTGGAGATGTTATGCAATGTCACAAAGTAATTCCAACAGCTTATGTATATTTGTAAATTGGTGCATAGTATTGAGTAGTGTGTTTGTTTATTAAATGTCCTCCTACTTTTATAAATCAAAGTATAGACTGGACAATCAATTATTGAGTGTTATTTCTGCGCACCTGCAAATGTCCATTACTAGCCCACACCACCTCCCTTGAGTAAGCCTCAGACTGCTCTGCAACGCTACCCTCCGAGAGTTAGGCGCTACAATTGGGTGTTTGGTACCCAGTGAAGGACAAATGTAGTCATATTAATTGTGCAGGCTTCACAGATGCTGCCTCGTTTTCCAACAGTAACCATTAGCTAGCGCCCGTTTCCCTAGGCTCCAACAGTTAGTTATTAATAATAATTATTTACTGAGAACAAACAGACCTATCATTCCTTGCTGATATAATGTATAGCTAATTATTCCTGGAAGTTATTTGTGCTCCCTGTTTGGTACACCTATTGTTGGTTGCCCAATATCTGTAAAATATGTCTTTTACCTATGTCCCATGATTTCCTTAAGGGAGAATACACCCCCCGGCCCAAGTAGTATTTAAATTATATATTGATTTCTTATCACTGCTAATGGCCCAATGTGCCATATAATAATACAGCAGTCACCACAATCTTTCCCCCAGAGTTTCTTGGGGGAAAGCGCATCAAACTCCGCTGATAATGGTACTCAAATCACATCATTTTATAAGCAATCTCAACAGGTCAAAGTGCTGTTAAATATACACTTTATCAAAAATTGTAAAACAAATTAATTTGGGAGAACTCTTAACCCTCTTCTCATAATATATTACTTTTAGAAGTTCTGAGAAGAGGTTGTTTGGTTTAGAGATTAAATACGTTTTTTTTGCAGTTTTATTTAGCTCGAACTCGCCCCAAAGGTATTGGACTCTGTACATGAGCACCAGATACATTACACAAGGACACAATAATTTATGGTAGGTATATATACAGATTAACTGATTTGCCCAGAATCACAGGATGTTGATCAGACACTGAGGCTCGAACTTGGTCGACAGTCGGCAGCTCTGGTCGTTATGCCACATCCTCTCACCTTTCAGGTTAACAACTATCTTGATATGGTATCACAGAGTTTCTCAGTTTGAATGAAGGTTGTTAACTTGCCGGTTGGCTTACAAAATTCACCAATAATTTTGATAAGTTTCTTGGTTGAGCTTGTTGCCTCCAAGATGCTTTAAGCATAGTGTGACCTCTTGGATTATTTGATGGCGATTCGGTAGGTTATTTCCTTCTTTTAGAACTGCTTTAACATGAAATGGTGTTCCTTGAAGTTATTGTAAAAACAATGAACACCGTTAGGAAGACATGTTTATTTAGGATTAATACATGACACCATGGTCTCCAAGCCGATGAACTTTTGTAGAGGAGATAGCTCTGTTGGCTGAACATTCACTACTCTATCATCAATACAAGTATACAAATGTTAGATGACCTCTCTTCTGTAAATTTTGCCCAATTTAGAAAAAACGTTGCACATTGCATTTTCATGAAAACTACACACTGATATCTTGCAAATGTTGCTTTCTGCAAAATGTATAACATTTATATATTTTTATATATATATTTTCAAATACTTCACTGCAATTATTCTTCTAGGTTGGAGTCAGATACTATTGTAAATGCTGCTTAGAGCTTTATAGGGACCATGATTGCCAACACGTTGCTGTTATGGAGTGTCCTGGGGAAAAATAATGCGAGCAACAAGCCCAGTTTTTCAAGAGCACAAATGTTCAATTAGAAAGCTGCTTCCCAAATATAAGAATTTTTACTTATTCTGATGTTGCAAAAACGACCCAAAACTATATATCCTGCACATATTCTAAGGTCAGCAATAAAATATAAATAACTCCTCTATTTTCTTAAAACCTACCCTCCGGGATCATCTACGACTGGCTTTCTCTTTTCTCACATTATACAGCTGGTAGACTTTGTTTTTCAGATTTTTAAGTCATGCGAACACGGCCAACCAATGTTCTTCCTAACAGAAAAATTCTAAGAAAGAAGGCAACTCCCAATTCTGTGCGAAACCTGGGAGCTTCTTGCAAACACTATTTGAAAGAATTATTTCATTATTTCCAACTTTCAGCTTAAGTTGAAGACACATCATAGAGACCATTTTGTCGGAACTTTGTACTGAAGGGACTCTTTCTTCTGACTGCTTCTCACATGCTGTTTAGTTTTGTCATCTGTCCTGATGATGCCCCGCTGACATAGCATAGGGGTGTTGAAACACCTACATTCTCAGGCGGTAAATACAAAACAAATGGATCTAAAGATAGCCCCCTTCAGCCACAATTAATTAAGTGGATCTGGCCTCTCAGAACTGGAACAGTTGTTCATACCTAGACAGAAAAACTGCTATTCGTAAACTTTTTGGTATTTGTTTTCTACTTTTCACTAGTGTGGTCACTGCACTGTCAGTGATCTATGTATGCAAAGGACATCAAAATCAAATTATGTTATATTTAATGTGTGGTCATTGTTCCCTTACATTTAATGTGTTGTGTAACATTTACTTCACATTTCTCTATTTGCATGAATGGTGGAATCGATATCTGACAATATCATTCGAATCCTTATTTTCCAAGCCTATTATAAGAAGGCAGATTTATTGATACAAAGATTTATTGGGTAGGTCCCAAAAGCCAGCCGTCATAGGGGGTAGTATATTTCCAGCTTAAAAGCACATTGCTCTGTTAATGCTACAGTGAATTAGTATTTTTCATAAGAATATGTACTTAGCCACCACATCTTGCATAATAAATTTTCATTTATGTACAACCAACTAATCTATATCTCAATGTCATTGCATGTGAAAAGATTACATCAAAAGCTATTTAAACTTTAGCTGAACCATATTTTATTAGGGAGCACAGAGATCATTTTATACTGCCTAATTGTTTAGAGAGCACCTGATGCCTTTTACAATTATAGTGGTTAAGAGAACCAAGATAAGGGGACTCACTGCGGAAGAAAACATCAGAACACTGCATTCGGGATTAGTCTGGAAGAAGTGTTTCATAAAAAGCTGTGATCACCAGTATAGAGGGCATCAGGGCAGCCACCGAGTAGAAGAACTCCATGGGCCAAGGCCGCACACATGCTTAAAGCAAACTATAGATGTTTCAAGACCAGGTACACGTGACTTCTTTATTTATTTTTTTACGGAGTTTTATATACCGCAAACTTGACCCGAATCGGGTATCAGAGCGCTTTACATAGCACAAGTTGCATTACATGAGGACACATTCATTTTTTTGTTAGGCACAGGGAGATTAAGTGATTTGCCTAGAATCACAGGATGTTCAGCGTCATTGCCAAGACTCAAAACCAGTTCCCCAGATTTAAAGTCGTCCGACCTAGTTGTTGGGCCAGCTCCTCTTCAATTCTCTAACAAGCAGGTGCAAAAGTGAAATCAAGTGAAATGCTAAAGTTCAGTGTTTTTAACTTGTATCTAAACATGAGAACAGGTTTACATTTTGACTTAGTAGCCTAATAAAGATTGCTATGGGAGTTTCCAGCTTAAAACATTATTACTGCTATTTTTTTGCATTGGCCAGGATGACATAATTTGGCTATATTCAGATGACATCCCACCTCTCTGTGGAACGATGTTGAAATAACAGTTTCAGTTAGACCCCTGCCGCTGGCCCACCTGATCATATGCTCAGCTGATGCTATAGACTCTTCTCCCAGGCAGAGGACCACCGCCATATTATTAGATATCCACTTGCCTGGTGGTTACCTCTCGGCCTTCAACGCCGCTGCCAATGCACCGAAAGCAGAGCAGTATGCTGCAGGTGGATGTCTTGGGGGTTCATGGAACCCACTTTCTCCCACCCCATAGGGCTGTTTTTAGGAGGCGCACAGAATCTGCGCCACCTTTTTAGGGCTCGTGCCTGCGTTGCAGTGCGCAGCATTGCTCGCGCAGCGAGAGCCCTTTTGTATGAGGGTTTAAAAGCTGCTCACATGCTCGTGCGCGTGAGCAGCTTTCCGCGGCTGCCATTGGCTTTTGCGTGCTTTTATTAAAAAAAGTCAGCACGCAATTGGGCAAAGGCGGGCGCATGTCTCACCTTTGCTACGCCCATTTCCGATGGTTGGTTGCATGCGCAGCAGCGCATGTTCGCCTTGCTGCCGCGCTCCCTCCCCCCGCTCCTCTGTGGTGCGCGCGCACCACTAGTTGTTTTTTGACAATAGCGATCGTGACGCGATTGCTTTCAGCGCCGCTTGATTTCTTTACTTTTGGTATAATCGCGGCACCCACGCTTTACTTTTGATGTTATAAGTAAAGCGCGGTGCCGCGATTATACCAAAAGTAAAGAAATAGAAAAAAAATCTATTTCTTTACTTTTGCTATAATCGCTGCATCCGCGCTTTACTTTTAACATTAAAAGTAAAGCCTGGGTGCCGCGATTATACCAAAAGTAAAGAAATAGTACTGCGTACCCTTTCTCAAACTATCGATGTTTCCTTGTTACCGGAGCCCCGTCGCTGTTTACTGAACGTATGGGAGCCCAATGATCTAAACCACCGACAACAAGACTGGGTAATGTTAGGCATGATGGTGGCGAAACGTAACATCGCCATGTTATGGGGTTCAGCAGTACTGCACAGAAAATGGTGCAGGGATATTGGTGAGGCGATGGTGGTGGAGAAAGCGGTATTTGTCCACCGTGGATGCCCCAAGAAATGGGAAAAAATCTGGGGGGCCTGGAACAAATTTCGAGGTTATATTTGTGAGCCGCCAGGCATTGAGGAAGGGGAGGTTGACTCAGAGTAATAGAGATTGGATATACAGAAATGTTGCAATGTTATTGTGTCAATGCGATTGCTTTTCTATGTATCTTAAAACTGGACGAAGTTGCGCTGTGTCCGCTATATCCACACTTCATGTTGCTCCAATTGTATGTATCATTGCCCTGAATGCTCTGTTACTTAAAAATAAAAACATTAAAAAAAAGTAAAGAAATAGATTTTTTTTTCTATTTCTCTTCTTTTGGTATAATCGCGGCACCCGCCCTTTTCTTTTAATGTTATAAGTAAAGCACGGGTTCCGCGATTATACACTTTTTTCACTTTGTTGACTGGGGATGGGCAGTCGCCTAAACTAACTGGCCACCACTCCGGGGACCAGATTTTTGTATCCGTCCCTAGCAGCATGACTTCACTTTTGTCTTTTTTTTAGCTTTAAGCATTTACTCTGCATCCATTGGCTAACGTGCATCATGCAGTTTTTAAATGTATCTACCGTCTCTTTGGTATTATTTGCGGTTGATACCACTATTTGGGTGTCGTCGGCGTAAGAGAACGGTAGAAATCCACAATTCCTTATAATTGCTGCTAAAGGTGCTACATACAAGTTAAAAAGAGTGGGACTTAGCGAAGACCCCTGGGGATCACCACAGGGAGAATTGAATGGTTTTGATCTTGCCTCTCCCACCTCAACTGTGAATGTCCTGTTAGACAGATAAGAAGGCAACAGCGTTCGTGCCGTCGAATGAACTCCAGCCTCGGCTAGTCGGATCAGGAGTGTATCATGGTTTACCGTGTCAAAGGCCGCCAAGAGATCCAAAAGGATCAAGGCGGCCTTTCCTCCGGCATCCAGTATACTTCTGAGTTCTTCTGCTGCCATGAGCAGGGCTGTTTCCGTTCCATGTCCCTCTCGGAAACCAAATTACGAATGGTCTAATGCATTTAACTCCAAGAGGAATTGGGCTAGCTGTTTATTCAGTAATTTCTCCAGAACTTTTGCGGCAAACGGTATTCTCGCAATAGGTCTGTAATTCCCAGGTTCCTGTGGGTCTAGTTTTTTTTTTTTTAGTAGTGGCAGTACTGAGGTGCTTTTCCTCGCATCTGGGAAGCGGCCTGAATTCACTATTTGTAAAAATAAGCAACCTAACTGCTCGCTCAACAGCTCAGGGAATAGATGCATCACCTTTGGTGGGCAGGGCCCATTAAACCTCCGGACTTTGTGATCCTAATCACCTGAAGAATTTGTTCCATTGAAGGTGGCGAGAATTGAAACAAGGGATTCTGCTTTATTGGGAACGATTCTTTGAGATCTGCATTTGATGGTGTGGGAAGATGCGTGTCAGTCAATTTGAATGACTCACGGACTGAGGTCACTTTATCCACGAAAAATTGGCCCAAAATATTATAACATTCAGAGCTAATCACTACCTGTTTGTTGCTATCAATTTTTGTTACTTTTTTTACAGTAGTGAATAGTTCCTTACTATAGTTTTTTGCCTCCTCTTTTTTTCGGATAAAATATTTACTTTTTTCTTCTAAAATCAATTTTTTGTAAGTGGCCAAGGAGGTTTTATATTCGTCTTTTAACCCTAGGTCGTAATTAGTTCTCCATCTCTTTTCAATCTTTCCTCAGTTTTGCTTTTGTGCCTTAATTGAGTCAGAGAACCAAGGTTGAGAAGGGGTTTTCCTCCTGGAGGTAACTTTTTTTGAGGGACTGCTGCTTTAATGGCAGAATTTATCGAGCTCGAAATTTGAGTAGTGGCAATGTTACTGTCTGGTTCCGGCTCCGGACTTGACAGTGACAGCTGCTCCTTTAGTTTCGGGGAGTCTATCCTTGACCAGTCAAGGTATGTGACGCGCCTTGGAGGCGGGGTGGGTGTGACCACCTCCTTTCTCACATTTATGGAGAATGTTATTACCTTGTGGTCTTACCAGGGAACCGGCAGGATTTCTATTATCTTAATGCCACTATTGGAGGTAAAAATTCTGTCAAGAGTGTGCCCTGCTTTGTGGGTATCCTGTTTAACAATCTGTTCCATGGCTAGGTTGGTAAGTGCCTCTTTCAATGTGGCCGTGCTTGTGTCTGAACTCTTCTATAGCTGCAGGTTGAAGTCGCCCAAAACTGTAAAATCTGAGCTCTTCACACTGGATTCCAGAAAAGGGCTAAGCAGTTGTGTCAGAGGTGTTTTGGCCTTAGGTGGTCTCCAAATCAAAAGGCCTTTAAGCGTATAGTTACTTGTGATGTTAATCTGAAAGAATTATGTCTCGCAGTCTGGATTACTACCCTGGTCCGAGCTCTTCACCCTCAGTTCATTTCCAGAGATAATGGCCAGGCCTCCCCCCGTTTCCCTTATTAGCCCGCCCTGATGATTGAGTATCCCTCTGGAATTGGTATTGCTAGATCTACATCTGAGGCATCATCCGCCCAGGTCTCTGTAATGAAAATGAGGTCTGGGTTTTGAGTTTCTATCAGTTCGGCCATTTCTGTATTGTGCTTGACTAATGACCGTGAGTTGATTAGCCCAGCCTAAGTGGTTTTGTTATTTGGCCTGATAAGGAGAGTCTGAGGTGTACTCAGTCTTCTGCTGTGTGAGAATGCAAAAGATCACCGACAGATCGAACATTGTTTGACTTCCATTAGCATCATCAATGTATGGCAACAGGATTTAGGCCTGAGTGTAAGCAGCTCGTGGATGGAGTACCTTATCCTCTCTGGGCCTGTCTCCATTTGTGTAGGCGTTGTGGGCCTGGGCCCGGTCTAGGCGCGGACGGGCGCAGATGGGCTTGCCTTTGGGGTGCAGGCATGATTGCCTCTGCAGTCGAAGAAACAAAGGTGTTCCCTCATTTGCATAGGGCTACATCCCCATGCAAATGAGGGAACACCCTCACATGATAGCACTGATGCTACCTGTGCACCAGCGCTATCAGTATTACAGAAGGGGACACACAAGCGTCTTCGGCCAATTCTGTAATACCCTTGTGCCCCCGGGGCTCACAAAGTGGGCACACGCTCCTGTTACACCCTGGGGCACAATGTATAATATGGCCACTGATGCCTCTGTGGATAACAGGCCACCAGGTCAAGAGTTTTTGCTGGCAGGGGCAGATGAAGCTCTGCCAGTGGCAACCCTTACGTTTACCACCCTCTGATTAGGAAGGAGAACTACAAAGGTGATAAACTTACAATAATATAGATTGGCAGCCTTTGGGGTGAATGTATGTGTGGCTCATGAGCGATAAGGGCCAGGCTCCATGTTTTCTCTTTCAAGAGCTGTTGGTGTGCTCTGTGTGGGGTAGGGTGGAGAGCCTAGGGCGACATTCATGCTAGTTTGCCCACAGTGATTTTATCTCTTATTTTCTTGCTTCTTTTTTGTCACAATTATTTTCAGTGAGCAAACGATGCTTTTTGCCTCAGAGGCTACTTCCCTATCACTGCTCATGGTTGTCCAGGGTGCGCGGGTGAGCAATGCACCATGTAATGGTTAGTAGTTCTTGTTTGGTTTCTGAATTGACTGAAAGGGCTCTGAAAAGGGCAAAATTCAGCATTGAGGAGTTTCACAAACCTTAGCAATCCCCGATAAATACATAAATAAATGTTTCCTCTACTTTCACCTCCTCCCTATCCTTCTCCTCCATTCCTCTGCCTACTGCCAGGGTGTGGTAATCCATAGCATGCACCACGGCCAGTGGCCCGAGAGTCAAGTGAGCCCGGATTATTGTTGTCATGTAGTAACAAACTGGTGGCAAGGAGACCCATTTACCTTGCTTGTCTAAGGGACCATGGCACCCTTGCCGCCATTGCATCTACTCCTGTTTACTATGGTAAGAGACTCTCCCTGGCTGTGGCTTTTCAAAACTCGTCCTCCCACCTGGGTAAAACGCCCCAGGGAGAGTGCCCAGTCCGGCATAGAAATACACAAAAGCACTTCCAAAAAAAACACTGCACACCGGTTTCTTTGACTTGGAAATGTGGCAGCAAGGCCAGGTTTAGAACATTTTTCTTTATTGAACCTTACCAAGTGAAAGAAGTCTATTTTTTCAAAATGTCTTAACCCCTTCGAAGCTAATGACGAGCTGGGCTCGTCATGGCGCTTACCTGCCGTGCGCGGATGACAAGGCCAGCTCGTCATGATTTATGGTGTTTTATATTTCTTAGCGCAGAACGGGAAAACGCCTAGCAGCCATGTGGTTAAAGGGCAAAGCTCAGGCTGACAGTTAAAAAAAGTTCAACTTCCGTTACCATTTTTCCATAATATTCAGTCCACAAAAATAAACCATCATAACCGATTTCAATGTGCCAATAGTGATTCCACTACTAATCTCATATAACATTAGGACTGCTGTAATTATCTTTAGTGATGTTACCATGGAAGCTCCAAGGTACCGAACGTTTCTAAACATTTTATAACACAAAACAATTTTAAAAGAACGCTTAAATTATCAGCAGCCCTTCTTCGATCAAAAAAGAACAAAACAGAGTGTAATTTTCTCTATTAAGGATGAAATTGTTACGTTTGATAACTTCACACTCATTTTCATATCATTTACGCTTAAACAGTGCATGAAATTGAACTATAATGTAAGAAATTATTTTTCAGTCAGAACTTTTTCAAAAGCTTGCCTTTAGTTTTTACCAAACCACAATTTTTTTTAACCCTTAACGTTTCGTGCTCAAGTGCATTGTTGTGTAATTTTAGTTGATAATCTATTTCTCTCACTTTCTCTTTCTCTGTGTACACACACATACACACACACACACACACACGCACACACACACACACACACACACACACACACACACACACAAACATTGGGAGAAAAAAAGGTTAAAGTGACATTATGACGTTATAGTTAGCTGAAATGTCACTTCAATCAATATAAAGCTTTATTCGGTTGTAACAAACAGCCATAAAAGCATAGTAACTTGCAAGTACATAAAAATATAGTTTAAAAATATAACCATCATAGTAAGATGTCAATAGGAATGACAGGTTCATTGTAGCATCGTGCAATTTGCCAATTCTCCTAATAACAGTAAAGAAATCATGGCAGTAATCTTTAAGGTGAGACTCCAAGGAACAAAGCTTCCACGTGGCGTACGTAAAGTGCATGGTGCGTGCATGAGGAGATCATGATAAACGTAAGATCAATATTTAAAACAATAAAAAACAGCAATCATTCGCTGCGATGAGTTAAATACTGGTAAAATCAAGTCAAACTTTAGCAGTTAAAACAAGTCATGATAAAAGTAAGCACCCATTATTAATCCAAGTCTCGCCTGTGCCTAACAGCTAATCTCAGAAATGTTGCTATCAGTTTAGCAAAACACTCAACATCCAAACATTGCAGGGCGAGAAAAGCGGGACGGCACTTTCGTAGGCCCATAATTTTTAGGACCGGTATGAGCCAGCGTCTCCTCGATTCGTAATAGAATTTGCAGAACAATATTGTATGTATCGTGGATTGAGGGGAGATATCGTCGCAGGGACAGGGTTGTAGGGACTTTGCCCAGTTGTTAGTTGTGGGAAAAGTGACCAGATGGTGGAAAATATCTAGTCTGAACCTAGTGAGTAAAAATCTTTCATAACCTGAGAAGTTGAAAGTTAAATATGGCTGGACCGTCATAGTTGTTTGAATTAGTAGCGAGTGTTGCACTGTGACTTTACTAACCTCGCTAGAGAGCCTCAGAGATTCTAAGTGGGCCAAACAAACTTTTTTGAACAATTTTCTCGGTAAAACAGCAATTAAGGTGGGGGAATGATAATATTGCGACATGCCCAAGTCATCGAGGAATTTCCTGATGTATGCAATCCACCCAATCTTATGGGCATTGTCTAAGGAAATACAGTCCGGTATAAAAGTTTGACAGAAAGTGGTTTCAGTAGAAGACCAAATGCGCTTCCATAGGAGAAGGGGTTGGATTTTAATTAAGTCTGTTAAATGAGACAGGCCCACTTCCAGATGGCATGCATAAGCCAATGTTCCCCGTGGGACTGCAAGTAAAAAGCTTAAAAAACTATTTTCTACCCTTTGAACTGCTGCAACCTTCCGGTATCCCCACACACCACCCCCGTATGTTACAGTAGCTAAACATTTTGCCCTATAGATCTCTATGAGTTCGGCCGGAGGCCGTCTGCCCAGTTTATTTGCAATATTAACCAAGGCAACTGTCTCCCTCATAAAAAGCAGCTTCTTAGACTCAATGGCGTACTTCCAGGAGCATTTGTGATCGAAAACGATGCCCAAGTACGGGTACATTGTTGTGCTCTCAAGTTTTTGCTTATCAATATAGATGACCTTAATATTCTTAGTCCTGGAACCAGCGGACATGACAAAAGTTTTTTTAATATTGATCTTCAGGTCCAGGTTGGCCATAAAGGTACAATATCTCACGAGAGCACGCTGTAATTCCATAGGGATACGGGCTAGAATCACAGCGTCGTCCGCATAGAGTAACAACGGTATTGGGCGTTTGTTAATGGTGGGGAGGTCCTGGCACCCTGTTACCATGGCTTATTCCAGGCCATTGGTGTAAAGATTGAATAAAAATGGGGCCAGGACGCAGCCCTGCCTTACTCCCCTCTCTACTCTGAACGACTTTGTTAACTCGCCCCCCACACCATACTTGACTCTGACTGTGGCGTCTGAGTATAATTTGCGTAGGAAATTACAAGGGACTCCTCTACTCCCATGTCCACTAAAATAGTCCACAGCTTGATGTGACTGACGCAGTCGAATGCTGCAGAGAGGTTGACGTATGCCATGTATAGAGCCCCCCCTTTCGCATTTACGTATTTTCCTATTAGGAGAGACAAATTAAGGGCTTGTTCTGTGGTGCCCAGTCCCTCACGAAACCCAAGTTGCAGGTCAGATAGGACTTTGTTATCGGACGCCCACTGCTGCAGACGCGCTAGGATAACGCGTCCAGCCACTTTCCCCAGCGAATCCAGCAAGGAAATAGGCAATAACAAGAGGGTGATTGGCGGTCCCCTTTTTTGAAAATGGGGACAAGAATTGATTGAGACCAAGAGCCAACGAGCCCCAAGGCACATGATGATTGAAGGACCCTAGTTAAGATTGGGGACCATAGATCCATATTAAATTTAAAAAGATCGATTGGAATCCCGTCAGGGCCTGGCGCCTTTCCATTCCTGCTAGCCAACAGTGCGAGTTCCACCTCCTCATGAGATATGTGGATGGCTAACGGGAAGGGATTTAACTTTGGTCTAAAGCTAGTAAAAACTGGGGTCGTTTGCGTTGCGGTCAATGGGAGGCCGAATATTCGCTCAAAATATTCAACCCATAACTGTTCATCGATCGCAACGTCAATACTGGGGTTAGCCCTTTGGTCTGATAGAAATGGCGACTTAACGACCTTCCAGAAGGAGGCACTATCCCTCAGGGTGCATGAATTGTGCAGTTGATCCCAGAGACCTTTTTTAAATTTTTCCTTCTTGCATTTTAAGGCCCGGTTATGAATCTTCCTAAGAGTAGCGATTTCCTTTGAGTCTCTATCCTTTTTGTGTAAGTCTAATATCAGGTTCTGATGGGCAGTTGTACAGCTACTATCGAACCATCCCTTAGTTCTGAACTTACTGGTTTTCTGGTTAACAAATAGAATTTCCTTTATTGATTTTAATAATGTTGCAAAATTAGCCATAACTCCCTCATTAGTGATAGCAGGATCGAGACATTTATCGATCACTGATCTTGAGTTTCTGACCAGTCTCACCGTAATATCCAACGGGTCCACTTTTTCCCACTCGAATGAATAACCATTTAACCTATCTAATGTTAGGTTATTTTGACCAAGGGTCCTCATATTATCATACATGTTGCATTTCTGTGGGATTTTTAATGTGATACTATTTGGATAGTGGTCACTGATAATAATGTCATGGGTCTTTCAGTTCAGTAATTGGGGTCCTGCTTTGGGGGAGACAAAGATAAAATCAATTATGCTTAACCTTCCTCTACCATTGAAGGTGGGAATGAGAGGTATGGAGGATTCACCATATCATTTGCCAGGGCGAGGTCAAGGCCACAAAGAGTTTCATTCAAGCAATCCCCAATTAAAGTGTGAGGGAAATGAGTTACCGGATTATCGTATTCATTCACAACACCACAGACTATATTTACACTATGATTGCATAGAGTTTGATTGAAATCCCCTCCCCAGATTATAGCCACTTCCTTAGTGGCTTTGTTAAGTAGTTCATGGAGGGAGAAAAATATTTCTTTTATTAGATCGTCTGTGGGGAGATTGTTATAAAAATTCACCATTATAAGGGCATTGGTTTTACTTTGGTGTAGAATGAGTATTTGGAAATTTAAATCCAATTTAATAGGGACTATATTCGTGAACTGCAAGACATTGGACACGAAAATAGTCAGACCACCCTTTGCTCTGCCGGAGGGTGATGGGAGGGCTGGAGAAAAATAAGTTTTAAAGCCCTCTAGGTGTATCTCAGACGTCGCCCATGTTTCTTGCAAACACAAGATACTAAAATTGCAGACAAAATCGAGCCAGGTGTCATTCGCTACCTTAGCGCGCAGACCAGTGACATTCCAGTATAATATTTTCAGGGACCGGTTTTCCTGATTAATTGCAATTTCGGGGTCTAAACCCGTGATTTCCTCATGATGACTAATCTGGGTCGTGGTAGGGAAAGTTTCTTCATTAGCAGTAATGCTTTGGTTTAGGTTAACTAGATATTCAATAGAGGCATAAGTGTTAGACATTATGTTAGAAATTGGACCCTCGGACTCAAGTCAGTCCACCCATTCCAGCTCTGAGAGCTTATCAAAATAGTTGAAAGTCGGGATGTTATATCAAGTTCTAGTCCCTCCATCAGTTCCATATTCGGTACTCCCCTATGGCACATAGTTATTGGTGGGGGGGGGGAATTGGGGGTAGAAAAAACTCAAATCCCTGGTATGGATTCCACTGTTGCCAAACTGAATAGGCCAGTTACATATGTGATGGACCACCCGTCTGTCCCTAAAATTGATGATAATACAGTCCCCCGGGAGATCTTTTCTTCTGTGGCCCACCCAACTTAATCTCCTGGCAAATAACATTTCTTCACACATATTTGGCGGGAGTGGCCTGTTCTTGTTTAACCAGTGGGCAGCTCTGTTTCTTAGCTCGGGGTAAGTTTCTGATTTTTCTTGGCCTAACTCCGGGACACCAGCTAGCACTAAAGTGTTTGGAGATGATTGTAGAGGTAGATCAATATGTGGGAATATCTTCTTTGTTTTAACAGCTACGGGTAAATCCTTGCTTGCACAAATATTTTTATTCTCCTGTCCCGCGGGTTCTGTAGCCTTAACCAAACCACCCTCCCCTGTTTGCACACCCTCGCCTTCGACCGCCCTCAACTCCCTCAGAGAAAGCCTACCAGTCTCATCAGTGTTATTCATTCGTTTGGCAGCAAAAGGCCTGGGGGCAGATGGTAACAGGATTATGATGTTAGATCCACTGTTTTGGGCTGTGGGACATGTTTGGGGTTCCGCGGGCTTGCTGTGTGAACCATCCATAAGTTACCTTAAAGTATTAGAACTAGATATAATTACTTGCTCCAGGTTATAAATTTTTTCGCACATCTGCTTTACCCTTTCCAGGAGTGGGGCCATTAGGGATTTCATGAGATGTTCAACTTTGTCCATGAGCCCCTCGTTATGTAAGGGGAATGATAAAGGGGAAACTGATTTTTCTACCATTAAAACATTAAGTAAAGGGGTATTAGTCGGTATGAGGGTTGGGGTTAAAGGATCTTGTAGCTGTTTAACAACATTTTTGGGTGCTTTAGGGATTTTAACTATTTTTGCGTTTTTTGGGCATCTTCCCTTCTGACTAGTCCCACCGCATTTCCTTTTGTTTACGGGGCCTTGCCCTTGGGCTGTTACCACTAAATGTGCATTTGCTTTAGGTTTTGTTGGAAGAAGCATTAGTGACTCGTTAGATGTAATATGAAGGTCTGAATCTGGACTCGAGTCAGTATTGCTGTCCTCCCTGATTATGTTTAGGTTAGGTGACGCCTCGATCGAACGCTCAGTTCTGTTTCCCCCTCTAGTCCCGACATTGGGTGATTCACTCCCATTATTCGTTGGAGTGGTAGCTGTTGCTATGGGGCCCAAGGAGGAACGTCTGTTATAGAGAGGTTCCAATGACAGGCGACGCTCAGTAATGGCGATTTCTTTTTCCAAGACTGATCTAGCCCTGGTTATGAACTGTTCCATGGTGCCAGTAACACTCCCCCCTGTAGTTAAATTCCTCCCTTTACGTGGCATTATACCCCCGTCTAATGATAACAAGTACTTTCAATGCAACCTAGTATTAGCTGCGAATCTGAAACAAGTGTCAAAAGTAAACATAAACATTTAATGGAGCAATGAACAAAGTGAAATCTTATGCTAAAATCCAGGTTGCAATTGCAAGAGGGGTAGCCCGGCTCGGCCTGCTTCGGGCTGTGATGGGCTAGGACGGGCCCGCCCTTGGCCCGGGCTTCTCCCGGGACGCTCCCGCGCAGCGGTAGGGGAGGTTGACTAAATAACGACAGCAGGGGCGGTGCTCAAAGCCCCGATTCAGGTGTGGGCGGTGAGGGGAATCCTGGGACTATGAGTCCCAACAATGTCAGCACTCGTCCCCGAAAATCAGCCCTGGTGCAGTGACGATACAAAACTGGGCAGGTATGTTCCGTCTCCCTTCAGCTCCGTAAGGGAAAACACAAGAGTTCCACACGTAGCACCTCCAACGCTGTGGCACCAATCATACATTAATCCAGCCGGGTAGTATTTACTTCAGTATTGTCTCCCAAATACGATCTTAATCCCATAAGTAAACGATATATTTTTACACTTTCACTTACATCCGTTCAGCAGCAAAAAGTTACCTCACTCTCCACTACAATAGGCGTTGGGTACAGAATAGACTAGCGGTACCAGCAATTATACAGCCGCCAGAGTTTTCAAAGTTTCCGCACACCGCGTATGCCTCACGGTGCTCAATCGTAGCTTCCCCTGTCCCTGCTGCCTCCTTCTCCAGCAAACCGCAAACAGCTGACAGCCACAGAGGTTCCCGATAAAAAAAAACAAGTTACCAAAGTTACCGGCAGCCACAGGCTTTTTTCCTCCAGCTGCCGCAAATCTCCTCGCTACTGCTAGCAAGGTCCTGCCTCGATATGCTGCAAACCCACACTCCTCCGCTGCAAGAACCTCGCTCCTCGCGTCGCGGCTCCCAGACCAGCACCCAATACGGCCAGCCCAACGGTCCAAGGACTCCAGACCGCCTGTCCCACAGCAACCACGCGACTCATCAACACCCCTGCCGGCGACAGCCGACCGCCACCACGTTTCCACACCTCTATGCCGTGTCAGAGTAATCGGTCAGGACGCCCAACAGGACAACAAGGTGAGCCGAGTCCAAGGTCAGAGAGCTCCTCACGCACAAGTGCGCTCCCGATTCAAGCAGCGGGTGTGTAATTCTCGTACGTTGAATCCACCAGAGACCGGAAACAGGAAATGAGATAGCAGTAGAACGCTTAAATTATAAGCAGCCCTGCTTCGATAAAAAAAAAGAACAAAACAGAGTGTAATTTTCTCTACTAAGGATGAAATTGTTACGTTTCATATCATTTACGCTTAAACAGTGCATGAAATTGAACTATAATGTAAGAAATTATTTTTCAGTCAGAACTTTATCAAAAGCTTGCCTTTTTACCAAACCACAACGTTTTTTAACCCTAAACGTTTCGTGCTCAAGTGCATTGTTGTGTAATTTTAGTTGATAATCTCTTTCTCTCACTTTCTCTTTCTCTGTGTACACACACATACACACACACACACACACACACACATATATCCACATTGGGAGATAAAAAGGTTAAAGTGACATTATGACGTTATAGTTAGCTGAAATGTCACTTAAAACGTTCCATTTTCAGCTACAAAACCACTGAACATCATCATAGTTAATTGAGCTAACTATAACTTGTGCCCCCACCATGCACTGTTTATGACCTCACATATTACATCACTCATGATTTCTATGATATTATTGATGACGTCAATGTTGACATCAATAATGGCATATCTGATGACATTATCCACCCCATGCCCTACACCAGAGCAACTGTCCATGATATGGCCCCACGTTGTAGCCTGTTGACAATCTGCTTTCAATAAAACAAAAAACGTTGATTCTGTTATCGCAGTGCTACAAAGCCGCACAACTATGTATCATCAAGTGTTATATTAACATATAACTATGTGTTTCTTTGTTTATCAGGTAAAACCACTATTCCACAGAAGTGTATGGGACATCAATGTGCAGTGAGAATGTTCTTCTAATTTAGGCACTGACGCCATGTACAAGACACCCAATATTTTGAAAAGTTGAGATCTATGGAACTGACCAATCAGTATAAACAGTAGTTCCATAGATCCTGGCTAACCATCAGAGGAACGTTTCTTTTTTCTTTAATTTGATGATATTATATTACAAATATACTGGATAAAATATTTATAGCAAGACTAGCTTAAATGGTCGTGCGTTGCTGCGATCTCAGAAGAAAGGAAATTTAAGGAAACTTGTTATGATAACATTCAATTTACATTGTGTCATTTTTATTGAAACGTATTCATTTTAATATAGAAACATTTTTAAAGTGTTGTTTTAATTCTGTTTATTTATTCGAGTGCTTGTGGATACACAGTATTTTTTGTTTTTCCGTCTGGTGCGTACACAAATAAATCAGAAGGTTTTCCGGCGCGTGAGCTAGCCACATACAGTTGTCCATGTGAGAAGCACGGATTCTCCAAATCTAGTCCACACACTTACAGCGATTGTCCTTGTACTTTGTTGATGGTCATTGCAAAAGCGAGTCGCACCGTAAATTGTAAACGTTCAGTGTTGGAAAGATTATGAGGGCCCTGGGGGGCCGTGGGGCCGATATTTAAAAAAATTATCTTTTTTTTTGCCAGAAACCTTCGCGGGAGTGTACTCAACAACTTTTAACAATTTTTTTTTTTTTGCCAGAAACCTTCGCGGAATGTACTTAACAACTTCCCAAAGTTTCATGGCAATCAGATGAATGGTGTAGTAATGCATAAATTACAAACAGACATACTTTTGTTTTTATATATAGAGATTACATATTTCTACTAGTTAACTCCTTCCGGGGACAGTTTCTGCAAGTTGAAATGTTAGTAACATCCAGTTAAATGGGCCAATATGTGCATTAGCCCTAGACCCTAGAACATTGCAGAGATGGGCAGAGTATTACCTCAGGGTGCATAATTTTGGATTCTTTAAAATGTCTTATAAAGCAATTAAACATCTTACAAATCAAAGATCTTGGCCCCCCCACCCAGAACTTACCTGGCGAATAATTCTCCGACTGGCCAATGAAATTTTGGACCCAGCTCCAGTGCATTGAGGCTGCAGCTTTGCTCCTTTTTCTCTCTCTCTCTCACATGCTCCCTCTGTTCTGCCACATTTTCTCTTTTATGTCCTGTCACCACTATTTTTTTTACTTCTTTTTTCTAATGTGTTGCCCTTGTCCTTCATTGCTCTTTCTCTCCTTTGTGCTTTTTTCACCACTGTGTTTCACTGCTTTGTTTCTCAATTGCACCCTGTTTCGAGTGTTGTTTTTCAAATGTTTTCACTGTGTTTTCTCTTGTTTGTGCCTTTGTCTCCAGCACTATTTGCTCTTTGTACCTGCTGCCTCCTGCCTCCGTCCTATTTCCCACCCTATTCTGCTCCACTGCTCCACACTCACTACTTCAACACCCACCGCACACATATCAATAGCACCCAGCACTCCACCACCTCAAGTATACTAAAACCAGGCCCCACCCACACCACCTCTGCACTCTCATACATGCTCCTCAATACTCGCTCACTCAGCAAACACACCATAAAGACACAAAGATTAAGGACCTGCTGGACAGCTCTGCCTGGTCCTCCTTTTCCTCACCGAAACATGGCTGACCCCAGCTTCAGCACCGGTAGTAGCGGCTGCTACCGTGCATCAGTGGTGGGGGAGGGTTAAAAAAGAAAAATGTAGAAAATAAATAAATAAATAAACGTAATTTGCCGGCAGCCACCTCTCCTGCGTTCTTCTCCCACGACGGCAGGAACAGAAAGCACCCAGGATGCCAGAGTCCTCTAACTAATCACAACGCTGCCAATAGCAGCGTCATGATTGGTCTGAGCGCCATCAATTGGCGCTCAGATTAGGACTGGGGGCCTGGACATGTTACTTACCAGGCTGTTCATTGCAGCTTGGTGAGGAACATGCACAGTGTGCATGACTGTTTTGTCGGCCCAAGATGGCCGGCCAAGCACTGATGCGCACTTGAGGAGCACTTACCACTCCTCCCCTGCTCTTTGGGTACGCCAGCCCAGCCCCAACCCGCCCCACGCCTGGAGATCCACTAGGAAAAAATAAAATCATAATAAGCTGCTGTTATTATCCTTTTGTTTTTCTTGTGGGCGATGCTCCTCCGTCTTAGTAGAGGAGCTGCCACTGAGCACGGGACATCACCAAAGCCATCTGCACCAGATATAAGATCATCAGACCACCAACACACGCCCAGGGGAGGAATCGTCATCATCTTCAAGGCCCCCATCCACTGTACCACCTCTGCAGAAACTGAAACCAACTCCATAAAGTGCCTCCCCTCCAGTTTGAGAATCACAGCCAACTTCACCCTATTTGTCAACCTGGTCTACAGAACCCCCGGACCCAAGGTCAACTTCTAAAACAATATCACAGATTTAGAGGCATATTTACATGCCCCTATCGCCACCACAATGTCACTTTCCACGACGTTGTGGTGGCGATAGGGGCTTCACCCACCTTATTTACAAGGCAGTGTTAAGTCACTTAACGTGGCTGTACACTGAGACCAGGGAAAACCTGGTCTTTAACAGGGCGCAATGAGGAGAAATGTTTAATTTCTCCTCGTTTTTGCTGTTTCGATGTGTGCTGCATTGTGCAGCACACATAGAATCAACAATAGGCCATTGAATGTTTAAGTGCAGGAATGAGTCCCTTCCTCCACATAAACAATAATTTTTTTTAAAAATGACGTTTTGCAACTTCTATGTGTGCTGCAATAAGCAGCACACATAGAAGTTACAAAACACAATTTAAACATTGTTTATGTGCAGGAAGATACATCTTCCTGCACTTTAACAATCACTCCCCTCAATGCAGGCACCCTTGCACGGTGGTGCAATGGTGCCTGCCTTGGCGCTAGGCAGCTACATTTAGCGCCAACATAGGGGGAAATGCAGGACTGCACCATATTCTTGTAAATATGGTGCAGCCCAGTGTTTCTAAAGTGACATAGGGTGCTGTTAGCCTTCATCGGCTTAATGACATGCTTCGCCATTATCCTGTAAATATGCCCCTTAGTTGCTCCAATAATCATTTATTTAGTTGTTTATTATATACGTTTTATATAGCTCAAGCTAGACCCGAAGGTGTCAGAGAACTTTACATGGTCAGGAGTGAATCCAGTGAAACAGGAATACAATAAACATATGGGGATAGATACAGTAGATAGAAGTACACAACCGAGAACAATAACAAACAAGCAAATAACCAGCTATGACATAACTTTCAGTCCTGCACACGAGATAATATACCAAGAACAGTAGTCTGAGAATTAAAGTATTTGTTGAGGAGGAGGAGTTTCAGGTTTCTTTTGAAGCCAGGGAAGAAGGGGTTGCATTGCAGGTCAGTAGGTAGACAGTTCCAAATGCTCGGAGCATTTCCAGAAAAAGAGCAAGACTTGGTAGATGATTTTTTTAGATTGGGATGTAAGAGCAAAAGTGTGTTGGAGCTTCTCAGCGATCTAGAAGTCCCTGCTTTTGTAAGTTTGTTTTCCAAGTAGTTTGGGGAATGTGAGTGGAGGGCATTGTGGATGATACAGGCAGTCTTGAAAGTACATCTTCCTTCAATAGGAAGCCAGTGAGGCGCTTGAGAGCTGGAGTCATGTATTCAAACCGTTTGACATCAGTGATGAGTCGGGCTGCCATGTTTAGTAGTGGCGCGAGGTGAGATTTTGGCATCCCAGTGAGAATGGCATTTCCGTATTCTAGTTTATAGAGGTCCAGAGATTGCACCACAATCTTGAAATCATCTGCGGGGATGAATGGTTTGAGCTTTTTGAGGTGTTTTAGTGTGTAAAGCGCTCCTTTGGTCGAGTTTTCATCAACTCCAACTCTTACATTCTCCTAAGAGGCCTCAACTTTCCCCTAGAGGAACTCACCAACCCCAACTTAGTCTTACTACTCCACTTTTCGACACAAACGTGGCTATGAGTGAGCTCCATAGCATTAATAATCCTGCATTCCCTTCTACCGACAGCCTCCCCTGTGAGCAGACTCCGATACGGGAGATTATGCCTTATTTAGCACTGCTTTCAATCCTTCTGGGACTGTTTTTCCATTTCATAAATTCACAAACCCCTCTTTCCAATGCCCTCAATTTAGCAGGACGTAATTGTCAATGCCTCAGATAAGCTGGGTTTATTTTTTTGCAGATTGATGCAGCAAGAATACTCAGTGTTACAGTGTCACGAGCTTCAGAAGTGCTCCAAGTTTCATTACCTACAGTCCAGCTTTACATTACATTTAAGTGGGCTCATTTTAACTGAACAAGATTTCTGTGCTCTTAAGTTAGCAGGCCATCATAAAGTCTTGCAGAGAGAGCTTTTGATTTATCTTATTTAATTAGTACATTATAATTCATTTATCGGTGAGGGTGGTCACCCCCCTGCCATCGGCTTTCGTTCAGTAAACATTGCTTAGTAATTGTGCCTATCGTTCGTGACATGGAGCTCTCACACTGCACTTGTAAGCATTAACACAGGGTCATTTCATTGGCTCAGATGACATGAGTCTATGTTCGAAGAATCACTCTCTTTCTCTTACCATTTGTAAAAGTTATAGGGCAGCAAAATGTATGGGACATGCTTGTCCCATGAACATGGCACTCTAAATGCACCTTTAAGCAATCAGGTTATCAGAAGAAATCACACAGGGTAAAATGTAGAGAAAGTTGGAATACATGATGACCTTGGATTGAATGGAGTATAGCTGGTCATGGGATTAGCTAGGGGAGTCATTGTTGTTCTCTGGATGTTTGCCTCTTGCATATTGTAAAGTGGTGTTAGATTGGATAAAGACAATGGGGTATTTTCTCAAGGAGCTATCGCCGAGTTAATGGCACTTAATCGCCGCCAAAGTCGCGATAAATTTACCACCCCATTCACAAGCTGTTGCATACAGCCTATATCATCGGTTTTCCGGCGATAGCATCCTCAAAAATCATCGCCACGGATGACACTGGCAACTATCGATAATGATATGCAGAGTAGGCGTTCCCAAGTAAAAAGCGGCAACAACACCACTCCGCAACATTCTCAACCACCAGCCACATCGGCGATACAACCACAAAACATGTGATAAGGCGCGTTAGAAGAAGGAAATAACACCTGCTCTGATCTTGTGTAAAGTCGGACTGCAGCGGGCACCACAAAAGAGAGTCCAGCCCAGACCCACACCCGAAGAACAACAGATGCCTGAAGCTACTCATCATGCAGCTTGGAGCCCCAACAGGCCCACAACTCCCACATCCCTCCACTCTCAGGGCCACCACCACCGCCTGCCCTCCCGCATCCCCCCCCCCCGAACCACCACAGAGGCAGCACAGACACAGACTGCGGACCTTCCGAAAACGCACCAGCCTCACAGACATGACACCATAGTATGTCATTGCCCGCTACAGGCTCAAAAGGACAACAATCCTCTGCATCCTGAACATTATTGCCCACAGGCTGACGGTACCAACACAGCGGATAACCAACATCCCACCTCAGACAAAGCTGCTGGCTGTGCTGCACCTGTTGGCCTCTGGTACCTTCCAACCAACAACCGCCAGACTCAGAGGGGTCTCACAGCCAGCCCTCTCAAAGTTCCTCAAACCTGTCCTGGATGCCATCATCAGCTTGGTACCCCAGTACCTATTTTTCCCCCATACTGCGCAGGAACAGCTGGAGACCAAGCAAGGCTTCTAAGCCATAGCTGCATTCCTGCACGTGTTGGGGACAATTGACTGCACACATGTCCTACTTGTGCCCCCTGCCGATGCTGCACACAACTACGGCAACAGAAAGCACACTCATTCCATCAATGTGCAGGCAATAGTGGACCACCAGGGACTCTTCACCCATGTCGTTGCCAACTACATAGGCAGTGTGTATGATTCCTACATCTTCCGACAGTCCATCATCAACCTGCGCTTCCAGGATGGCACCTACGGAAATGCTCTGCTTGTTGGTAAGTACCAAATGAACACACCACACACCTCAACTCCGCAATCATGCAACTCACAACTCTGGGAATGCACATGTTACAAACTCACATACAACATGCCAAACCACAAGCACACCCACGATACACAACAGCACAACTTACTGTGGGAATCTGGGCTAGCCATGTACAGAAGCCATCAAGGGCATGGCACCTCAGCCACACAATAGCAGATTGTGGGGAGAGGTGGGAACCAGGCTGTGCGAAGGAGGCAACTGACCCATGAATGAGAATGTACACAATGACAAGCGTGTCGTGGATGTGCTGGCCAGACTGCATCATGCAGACCACACACATATCCAATCCATGTCGATACTCTTCACTTGTGTATGAAGTGTAGTGAACAGTGGACGCAAACATGTTACCCAAGCCAGTGGGGAAGGTCCCAGAAATGTAGCTTGTTAGGTACCCCCTGTAAGCGTGAGCAGAGTGGGCTAGCCTGGCGTGCGACAGTACTGCGTAGGGGTGTGGCTCCGGGTGTGGTTGTGTGGCCGTTGCCAAGGATGTGGCTGATGCGTGTGTCTCTGTTGTAGTGTCTGCGCCACCCGTCACGCAATCGACAATGTAAACACACGTGGCCGGCTACATTCTGCGCAGCATCATCACTGTGTCGTACTTTGGCTTGTAGACATGCGCAGACAGGCATGTCAATGGTGTGCCGTAGGGGTGCATGTGATGTAACCACGCTGCGCACACTAG
Organism: Lissotriton vulgaris; assembly: GCF_964263255.1. Classification (NCBI taxonomy): domain Eukaryota; kingdom Metazoa; phylum Chordata; class Amphibia; order Caudata; family Salamandridae; genus Lissotriton; species Lissotriton vulgaris. Next base: position 781,788,273 of record NC_141693.1, on the reverse strand, counting down.
TGATTGTGCTTGGTGGAAGGTGCAGCAGTGAGGCTATGTAGTACACAGTGATGCCGCTCTTTTGTAGCACGCATTACATGTCATACAGGAATCACTAAGTCACACATATCATAAACCTATGAACCAGTGAGCCCGCCAACACATCATGCAGTATGTAGTCATGACTCATGTCTCTCTGCAGTGTTACAGGTGAACAAGGATATGCACTCTGTGCTTGGATGATGACACCCCTCCGAGCCCCGAACACACAGGCCCAGAGGCAGTACAATGTGGCCCACAAAAGCACCAGGGGCATCGTGGAACGCACATTTGGCGAGTTGAAGTCACGTTTCAGGTGCCTGGACGTCACAGGTGGTAAGCTCCTGTACAGCCCAGACCTTGTGTGTAAGATGATCGTTGCATGCTGTGTGTTGCACAACATATGTGTACGCAGCAAACCTCCATGGATGCTGTTGCCAGATGCACCGGACGATGAAGATGAAGATGAGGCAGGTGGACCACACCCCACTGCAGCTGCAGCAGGAATAGCCCTTAGGGACTGCATCATTGACAGTTTCTTCTCTGGTTGAAGTTGTGTTTGTCCTTCGCAGTAATGGCACAGTACGTTGACTGCCACAGGCACTGCATGTGCTAATAAAAGCATTCCGAATCACATTCCCTGCGTGCATGTCTCTCATCGGTACAGGCACTTCACTCAGACAAGTGTGGGTGCAACATGTTGTGCTGTCAATTGAGGGATCTGTTGATGGATGGTTGGTGTGTCACCTCTGGTCAGTGGGGCTGTTTATGGTGTCACGTATTTGAAATCACAGTTGTTAGGGTATCCCACTCTTAGGCGTTTCACATGCATGCCATATCATTCCATTTTGGCTGTCATTTGTGGCCTACAGGTGACAACAGGGACTCTTTTTTGCTCTGATATGTCCCGACATGATGTAGGGATGCACCCTGTGACTCAAGGCCCAAAACATGAGCAACATGTGTGTAAAGGGGAGTCAAGGTGCCTGCATTTGTCCGTGCTGTCCTTCTTGTTTGGCCATGTACATGGCACGTCGGTGTGCAGGGAGTGTTGTTTGTCCCTCTGCAATGTGAGGGGGAGATGTGGTTTCACAGTGTGCACCATGTTTGTTTCCGCATTGGCGCAGTTTACCTACTGAATGCATGTCTATGTACATTGTGGCTTTTTGTGGGGGAATGCGTATCTGATTTGGACAGTGGTCATTTGTTCTGCGTCACAGCTGTGGGGTTAAACTCGCAGGTTTTCATCTCACCGTTTGTTTACTCTGCTTTTATGTTGCATTTTCAGCCAGACGCGTGGGATTTGCAGGCCAGTTGCTGGCTTTCTGTATCGCAATTGGCCTCATCACAGGATTTATTGCGTTCGTGTTTTGCATTTTTGCAGCGTGGCATAGATTTCATTGCGCCCAATTGACACATTATCTGGTGACTATCGCATGGTACGACTGTGTTGTGAATACTTGGTTTACACAGCGAAAATTTCCCGCGATGGACTGCGATGTTGAGGGTTGGGTTAAGTAACTTTTGCGATGATTATCGCGCGTTCTTGAGAATATGCCTACCAATGTTGCCTGCTGCTCATATTCTGGGGTGTGAAAGATATTGCATGTCCCTTCTTTTTGCTAGTGGGTTCATACCCTTGCATTAAAGAAGTGGGAACCTCTAAATCACACAGCTACATCTCTTCCTTGTGATATCTCTTGTTAAGCCGAATGTCCTCCACCACACAGCAGTCTATCTTCCTTTTTTTGACAGGTGTGAAGTTCTGCGTTTGGGAATCACCTTATGGCCCAGGTCTTCCTTCAGTGTGCTTTCTTAGAAAGGTAACACTAGGCATGGCATAGCTCTTGTACGTTGGTGGGGACTGCAAGACTAACATACCATGTATTTGTAAAGGGCACGTTCACCATGAAGGGTGTCCTGGTGCTGAATAACATATGTTTATTGTTACCCAACTCAATGGGTCTCATTTTATCAACCTCAGAAGGAAGAAAGGCTGAGGCTGAGTGGACCCCTTGGGATTTGAACCTGTGACCATGAGGACAAACAAGGGTCCCTTCAGTGCAAGCATTAGTCCACTAAGCCACCAGACCTGGCTGCATACTGGTTCTAAATCTTGGCATGATGTGGGCCTTCAAAGTAGGATGGCAGCCAAGTAAAGCACAATGCTGACACTGGCCTAATGGTGGAAATTCTTGGAATACCGAGGACACTCAAGGCTTGATGGCACCCAATTATGTTATAATGATGGGTCAGACAAAATATTTGTAAATCTTATCATATTGTCGATATCCATGGCATGAGGGTGATCTCAACGCTCAACATAATGCAACCCCAGGTGTAACTGTGGTAATTTATGGTTAGTGAGGTAATCGATAGCAGAGTGGATGGTAAAAAGGGTAATTAATGCAGGGCATGGAACAGTGGTGATAATTCTTGGCATATTTTGGGCATCATTTTCAGGTTGGTAATCCCCTAGATGATGGCCCTTGCATCCATGGTAACAACTATTGCCATATTCTGGGCATTCTTTCACATGCGTAATAATATTTGATGAGTTGAGTAAAGCTAGCCCTTGCATATTACTATGTTGAGGGAAAGTCATACCACCAGTGTTTGTAAACATTTGAACAAGACATGTTCATTCATTGGCCAGTGCTCTCACTCATCTACCTACCCTTTCTTTCATCCATGTATTAATCACCCTTCTGCCAGCTCAAGCATGTACGCAGCCACCCAGCCTTTCTCCCCATTTAATTATTCTTGCATTCATCCACTCACTCATCCGCACACTCTTATCATCGAATAAGCCCTTTCGTTTATTTTCAGGACACTCGGTCTAGTTGGACCTCAAGATTTGGTGCTGTCATTTCAGCCAGAAGACCTAATTTTAACTTCCCACATTCCAGGTAATTAATTCTGCAGGAGAATGTCTTTTGTGGTTGGTCTCTCTCTAGTTTGATATCAGCTAAGCTAAACCATTTATCAATTGTCTTGGTACAACATACAAAAGTATTTATTCAGTTCCAGGGTCCAGCAGATATAATTAATTGTTCAGCCCCGCTGTCCAACTTGGTCTCACCTTCCACACATAGATACATATGAATACACACACACACTAGCACACACTTAAGTAAATGAAAGAAAATAGAGGTTGGTGTCCACAGACCTTAATAATCACTCTACACATGCAGGGCCTCATTCATTAAGCCGTTTTAAACCATTAGCACCTTTACGGCGGAAAATGGATTCCTTCACATCTATCAGGACCGAAGAACAGTTAATGACAGTTGTAAATGGTTTTTACGAATGCAAATTTCTTTGCCTCTAGGACACAGAAATCCGCAGTAGTAAACCACATGCAAAAAGTGGGGAGTGGATGGATCAACTTGTGAGAATGATGGTATTCACCGACTTCCATCAGACATTTTTTCACCCTGTATATGATCTAAATTTACCATGGACCTCATTGAGGTTACGGCTGCAACTCCTGTCTTACTCCATGCAACCCATGGCACTGTCTTTTCAACCCCTGGCTTCAGAGGTGGCAAAATCAGTTACAAGAACATAGGGGCAGCTTGCTCTTGTGCCCTTTTTAGGTCTCCGGCGTTAACCGCGCGAAAGCGCGGTCTCGCCAGAGACCTATTGTGAGCGACTCTGCTTCCCAGGAGAGGGGACAGGAGCTGGCTGCGCGCTGGGGAATGGAGCAGGCCACGCGCACGCGAACGCGCTCGCTGCAGCCAGCTCCTGTCTGCTCTCCTGGGAAGCTGCCACACAACACAGCCACACCTCCCCCTGCACGCATGCGCAGAAACACACACACACGAGCGCACATACACACACGCACGCACACACATACAGAGCCCCCCTGCCACCGCACACACACACACACACAAGCGCACCCTCCCTCCCCCCTCCCCCCTCGCCCCACTTACCGACTTTGTTGACTTCTGCAGACTCCGCGGGGCTCTCCCTCTGGCATGGGAGCCCCGCGTCACCAGCACTGCTTCTCTGGCCATCCGTGGGCGCGTGCGCGGGTTTCCGGAGTGCGAACTACAAACGTCTATGCTATGACGTCATTGTGTCGTGGGTGTGTTCTTCTTGTATTCTTCGAATCAACGAAAATAGAAAGCAGGAGAGAAGCACACCACTTCCCAGTAAATACTAGCACGCCTGTCACACCGATTATTGGGAAGCGTATCTCGGAGAATGCAAACAGCTATATGTGCATAAGAAATGGCCTTCTACCTTCAGATGGTTAAGAAGAAAAGCACCTTAATAATGCATGAACGTTTGGATTCAGAATAGATGTCGACTACCCTCGCCTCAAGCGAGAACCCTTCTCCAGCGAACATAAGCAGGCCTAATACTGCGTGTGCTCAGTAGCCTTCGTGGCGTCTACAGCAATTAACCTAACAACTGTCTCAATATATACATTCTGCGCCTACGCACAGGTGTGATGTCCCTAGCTCTGCCGTGGCATTAATTGAATGTTGTTGGTCACGTTAAGGTTAAACATTTTGAAAATACATGGAGGAGGGGGAGATGGTTGGTTCGCGTAGGTGCCAAAGAAACAGTTAATGTTTCATGTTCACCCCCCTGAGCCTGCAGACACTGCTGGATTGGGGTCTGCGAGCAACGCACTGCATTACGAGAATCCACGCGCCGGCGTTGCTAAGCAATGGCGTTAGTGATGCTGCGGGAAGACTGAAAGACAAGCTGCTTTAAACCGAGGCTGCGTGGAGCAGAAATGACGGGGTGTTTTACCTCAGTCAGCCTCCTGTGCACGGAGTATACTGGCTGTCAAACAACAGCTGGCACTTTATCGTTATAATGTGCAGCGTACGCCGACATACTGTCATCACACAGGAGCGCTGCTGAATACCACAGACCGTGCTCAATCTCTGATTTCCCAGGACCTCTGCCTGCACATTCCAAGGTAAGGCATCTAAAACCATTGACAGACAAGGCTGCGTCCTCAGACACCCCTTTTGTGTGGAAGTTCTGTGCCTCTGGGAGCTAGAGGAAGTTGTTCCTGATGAATGCGTCCAGTAATTACTTACCAGGTTGTCTCCCTGGCAGTGTTGTCAGGATTGCCGCATTAATCACAATGAGCAGTCAGTGCACCTGTATTACACCTGCATTACACATGTTCAGCTCTGGAGTCATGCCAGCAGTCTTCGAGCATATGTTCTGTTGGCTACATGGTGTCTCGTGTTCACCTCTGTCACCGAGCTCATTACCTGAACGTTGAGATAAATGGTCCATCTAATTGCTGGTATCATTAGCAGCACTTGCATCTCTTCACGCAACAAGGTGGGGAAGTGTGCACAAGCCTTGACAATCACTGGATGTCTGACCTGCAAACCAGACTTTGCGGCGCCTGGTTCCTTTTAACAGGAGTGATACTGCCATGGTACTTGTGCACAGTGCATCTAACAGGTAAAGTCCTCTCTACAGTGACGCCCCGACTCCACGAGCGTTCATGCGCCCTCTCACTACTGGAACCCACCAGTACCCCCCCCCCCCCCACCGTGGTCATCATGGCATCCAGCCAGGGTTGGCAGAGATACAACATGTGCAGGGTTCAGACAGAGTTTTCCCATTTGACTTCGACTCACTAGAGACAGTATGAGAAGTTGTAGTTCTTGCTATGGAAAGTTGTGCAGGAAAGAACATCTGTTAAAAAAGCGACTGTTTTCCCATATGCTAGAAAAGTCAATAACTCGATAAAAAAGTGTCAGTAAATCAACAAAGAAATTAACAGATATTAGCCTAAATACATTTTTCTTAAGCCGACATTTCATCTGTGTCATGGTCCCATAATTTCTACATGGTAATGTGAGCAATGCTGCAAATAATGGCCCTAGTATGTTTAGGTCTTCTGGCGTTGAACCGCGCGAAAGCGCGGTCGCGCCAGAGATCTATAGTGAGCGACTCTTGCTTCCCAGGAGAGGGGACAGGAGCTGGCTGCGCGCAGGGAATTGAGTGGGCCACGCGCACAAGAACGCGCTCGCTGTGGCCAGCTCCTGTCTCCTCTCCAGGGAAGCTGCCACACAGCTACACCTCCCCCTGCACGCATGCGCAGAAACACACACACACAAGCGCACCTACATGCACGCACGCACGCACACACACATACAGAGCCCCCCCGTCGCCGCCGCTGCACACACACACAAGCGCACCCTCCCTCCCCACTCCCCCCAAGCCCCACTTACCGGCTTTGTTGACTTCTGCAGACTCCGCGGGGCTCTCCCTCGGGCATGGGAGCCCCGCGTCACCAGCACTGCTTCTCTGGCCATAAGTGGGCGCGTGCACGGGATTCCCGAGTGCGAACTACAAACGTCCACGCTATGACGTCATTTTGTAGTTCATCACACGTCAGGACATTGCGGCGCATCTGGGGAGCATTTGGATTTTAAATCCCTACACTTGTTTGCGGAGGTGCGGTTTTCACTGACAAAGAGTTTTTGGGCTCAGGTTGTTTCCCCTTTTGAATTTTCCTAGATCCACATGCCGCACTTGCTTCTGTACAAAGACTACCGACGCCATATTGCTGACATCACTTTGTAGTTCTAAATACGGCCGCGGAGCGGTGGCTAGTAACGAGTGTTGCTAGTTTTTACATAGTAGACTGCTGTCCACTCCCTGGGGTGCTATCCTGTGATCTTGAACAGGCGTTTTGTGGTTGGCATGGGAATGTGCACATTTAAAAGGAACTTTCAGTTGCAATGTCCACTTTTTTGACTGTCCACTGAGAACAGATACTTAGTGGGGCAAAGCAGGTAGTTGAAAGTATACATACAGAGTCGAATTTTGAAAACGTATGTAGGCACTCTGAATTGCTACACCTGAAAGTTTAAGTGTATATATTGACATCCGATGACACATTTCTTTGCATTTATTAGAAACTTTGTTTTTTTGTATTGGCAGACTTAATGCATCTCAGTGGCTCATAATTTGCACCGGTCTTTATACGCACCCTCCAGGTTTTGGTACCTTTTTATTTGATTAAAGAAAACTAGCATAGGGTTTATTTTATTTGGTTTTATTCCTACCGTAGTGTTCTAATATAGTGGTGCCTGACCTCGAAAGGGGAGTGAGTTTATTTCTTTTTTCATTGGTTTGTGCCTCTCTAACGTGAACTTCTGGAGTGTGTGTACTCTATGCAATACCTAGCCCATGAATTCCATTCCCCAAGCGCACACATCACATCTTCTGTAGAATTGACAGGTGTATTTGACTAACAATTATTTTTTTTTCTTTTCAGGCGGGGACATATTGTTTATTTATGTTCTAGCATGTTGGCCGTGTGCCATGCCATTGAGTTTATTAGCAATGTGCACTAATTCTTTTTTTTCACCAGTGCATGCTTCCACCAGGCACACACCACCAGACGTCAGTGCACACTTTCACCAGTCATCCACACACCACCAGCCGTCAGTGCATGCTTTCACCAAGCACACATACACCACCAGCCGTCAGTGCACACTTTCACCAGTCACACACACCACCAGCTGTCAGTGCATGCTTGCACCAGGCACACACACCACCAGCCAGCAGTGCACACTTCCACCAGGCACACACCACCAGCCATCAGTGCACAATTTCTACAGGCACACACACCACTAGCCATCACTGCACACATCAATTGTTAATGCATCCACAATTAACTATTGCAGTAATCGCAGTATGGCACACTTTACTTTTAAACATATTCATCTAAAGTGCAGCATGCCACCATTGCTACAAAAATAAATACTTTTTTTTTTGGCCTACAATTTATTGACATTTGTTGCAATTAGTGTTGCAATATTTAGCAATTCCAAAAGCTCAAACTTAATTACTGGGACACCTATTGCATTGCAAATGCTTGTTGTATTATACTAATAGCGAATATTAGTCTATTATTTACTATTAGTGTAATGGAATATAGAGAACCAGGATCTGGAAAAAGGCCTGAGGTTAAAGCTGAGACAAGTTTTGAATGTATGTTCTGTGTGTGATTGTCCGTCAGAGTGTGTTTTTGTGAGATTGACAGTGCAAATATGATACGCATGAAAATGTGTATCTGAGTGAGCAGGAGTGAAAGTGAGTGAGAGTCAATGAGAGGCAATGGGTGAGAACGTGTGAAATTGGATGTCAGTAAGCAAGTATGAGTGAGACAGACTGTGTGTGGCAATGAGTGGGTGAGAGTAAGAGTGCCTGCAAGTGAATGAGAGTGGGTGGTTGGGAGTGAGTAAGAATAAACATGAGGAAGTGTTAGAAGGTGTAAGTGAGAACGAGCTTGAGTGAGAATGGGTGAGAGTAAGTGAGGGGGAGTGAGATTGTTGGAGAGAGATTAAGAGTGATTGCAAGTGTAAGTATGAGTGTTTTGAATGTATGTTGTGTGTGTGATTGTGGGTCTGAGTGTGGTTTGTGAGGTTGACAGGGCGTATATGATACGCGTGAAAATGCGTATCTGAGTGAGCATGTAGGAGTGAAAGTGAGTGAGAGTCAAAGACAGGCAATGAGTGAGAATGAGTGAAATTGGATGTCAGTAAGCAAGTATATGTGAGACAGAGTGTGTGACAATGAGTGAGCCAGAGTAAGAGTGCCTGCAAGTGAATGAGAGCGGATGGTTGGGAATGAGTAAGAATAAACATGAGGAAGTGTTAGAAGGTGTAAGTGAGAACGAGCTTGAGTAAGAATGAGTGAGAATGAGTGAGAGTGAGTGATAAGTGGGTGAGTATAACTGTGAGCAAGAATGAGACAGCCAGAGTGAGAATGAGTTAGATTAATAGTGAGCACCAGTGAGAGTAAGCCGGAAACTATGAGTGAGTAAGAGTAAGAATGAATGTGAGTGCATGCAAGTGATATTGAGTGGTTGTGAATGAATGGGTGAGAGTGAGTGAGATTGCTGGCGAGAGATTAAGAGTGAGTGCAAGTGTAAGTTTAAGTGTGTAAGAGTAAGAATGAATGAGACTGAGTGTGAATGTGCAAGAATGAGTGAGTGATAGTGTGTGATTTCAAGAGAGTGACAATGAATAAATGCAAGTGAGTGTGAGGGAGTTATTGTAAGTGAGTTTGAGTAGGAATGGGTTGTTATGCTTGCGAGTCTGCTATTTGGCCAGGTATACTGCAGGTAAGTCTTGGCTTATAGAGGCTTCCATGGCAAAGAACTGACTTACTGGAAACAATTCTTCACATGACAAGCACCAAATTACTGGCACAGCATACTAAAGGTAGTTTTTGGGATAATGGGCAATCATGGTAAACTACTGGCACTGGCGCAGTAGAGGTCATTGTTGACATAAGGGACGCCTGCAGAAAAATGCTGGTATTGGCCTACTTGAGAAAACTCTTGCCATATGGGGCACCCGTGTCAAAATGTTGGTAACACATTTAAGGTACTTCTTGTGATAAGGAAGGACATTTGTATATAAGGGGGCAACTGTGACAAAATGATAGTCCTGAGATGCTAGAGGTAATGTTTGACATTAGTATCACTTATGGTATATGCACAACCGAATGCACAATTCTGACAGGTGCATATTGAATGTAATTATGGCATAAGGGGCACTCATTACAAAATGCTCACCCTAGTACCATTTTTTATTTAAATATAAGGTCACCCATAGCACAATGCATAAAAAATGGGATCAACTATTAGGGAGCATCAGGTTGAATTGTCTTGGCATACCTTGAACGAACTTAAATATTTAATTAGTGCCCTTTCAGAGGCTATGGTTTTTATCACATTTATTTGAAAATTGTGCTTTAGAATGAACTATTTGATCCCATTTTTCTGAACACAACTAGAAGAGGTTTATCTCATTTGCTTTGCTTATTCGCAACAATTCAGTGCTAGTATTACACCCCACCACGTTCCTAGATCATGTCAACAGGCGTATCTAAAATAGACATTTGTTTGTTGTGCTTTTATTTTAATCATGCTGTTATTATGGAACTTCAACAATGTAATTTTTTATTATGTCCTCATAGTTAAGGTAATGTAACATCAATTTCAGAGGGATTCGGGTTATAAGTCATGTGATAGTACTTTCTGTGTTGTCATTAACATCAAAGGGTGTACATCTTCTCTTCCGATACCCCAAACATTTTGGTGAGTCGACATCCATAGAATTTACTCCAGCAAAGGGACTGGATTAACTGTTTGCCTAGAGTGGGAATAGGAATAGAAAGTGATCACCCAAAAACTTGAAGTTGGTGTTGGGAAAGGTTTTTTTTTACCGGTAACAATGTTTTCCCCATAGCATAAAAAGAGAAAAGAAAATGTTTTCATTTGCACACAATGCTGCATTTCACCAGTACACACTTATTTGTTATATGCAATTCTACATTGGGGAAATGGGAGCCCTGGGGACGTCACAGGGCACAGCTTTTCAAAAAGTAGTAATTCTGCATCTGTTCTTGGAGTACTGCAATGAATCCAGATTTGTTTCTTTCCCTACTGAATTGGGCCCTGTAATGTTCGAGACTGCAGGTTAGGGGTCTAGTCTCCGGCACACCAGAAGGTGCGCATACGCGAGCGCGTGACGTAACGCGCGAGGGTATATAATAAAGGAGGCGTGGCCGGCGAAGGCAGTCCGGATCACGCGGAAACCAAATAGCGTGTCCTGTGTGTTTTTTATACAGCAGCGCCTGAGTCACCGCGCGCTTGCGGCCCAAGAGCACCACACTGGCGATGAGGGGTCGTGAACCCATGCTGTGCCCCCAGTGCACGCCGCGTCCCTCGAACACGAGTGGCGGCGCCCTTCACAGAGTCCGGAGGATCTTGTGCTGAGAGCGCATGCCGCTCCACGTGCCAACGACCCAGCGGCGAGACACAGATGCACCGCCCCCACACCTCAGGCCTGGAGGAGTGACCACCGGTATGTCGGGGGCGCCGCCGTAGTGGCCGGGAGCACCCGGGAGTGCCAGCACCTCCACCTAGGCCTGAAAGGTCGGCGTTCCGACCGGAGGAGGACCAGGAAGAGCAAAGGTGTGCACAGCCCGGCTGGCACCACAGGCCTGGTCAAGGCGGCGGGACAACGCACAAAAAGGGGAAAAGGTCAGTGCTGGCACAGTTGGACCCCCAGCAGGCCGACACAGCGCCACCCAAGCCCGGCCAAGCCCCTGCGCACACCGCCACCTAGAACAGGGCCACGCTCGTCAAGACGCACTGCTGAGAAAGGCCACAGGCTGAGAGCCAAGCCCCACTTCGTGCATACATGGCGTCCATACCTGCGATTGAACCGTTTGCTGTGGACGGCGCCCCAGCGTCCCTTGCGCCTCGGTGGAAGGACTGGACGGATTGGTTGCAGATATACTTTGAGGGAGCAGGCACAGCCAGGGAACGCCGCAGAGCCTTACTTTTGCATTTGGGTGGGAAATCCTAAACTTACTACCATTTGGTATTCACAGAATGGACTTACTACTTTCGGGATTCACAGAGTGAACTTACTACTTTTGGGATTCACAGAATGAACTTACTGCTTTCGGTATCACAGAATAGATTTAAGACGGAGTTTCCAGCCCAGAGGCCGAGCATCTGGCTTGGGGCGGAGCTTGTGGCCCGGAGGCGGGGCTTCTGGTCCAGAGGCAGAGCTTGTGGCTTGGAGGCAGAGCTTCCGGCTCGGAGGTGGAGATTTAGTCATGGATGAAATCTCCACCTCCGGGCCAAAAGCTCCGCCTCCCGGCCGCAAGCTCTGCCCCCAGGCCAGAAGCTCCGCCTCCAGGCCGGAGAGTACGCCTCTGGGCCGGAATTTCCGGCCCGAGTGCGAACGTCAAGTTAGAAGTCTTACGTTTTTCGCAGGCCGCGCCCCACTAACAGAGACTATGCGTGGTGTCGTCGTCAGGGAGGCGTGGAAGGGCAAGCGTGTGAGTGAGCGGGGAGGAGGTGAGCCGGGAGTTGATCCGGAGCCGAGAGCCGAGAGAGCCAAGAGCCGAGAGCCGGGTGCTGGGCACAGAGCGGTAGCTGAGAGCCGAGGTAGCGGTGATTAAGGGCTGTGCCCTGCCCTGCCTTGTTGGAGGCTTATCAGCTCGTTTGGTCGAAGTGCGGGGGCTGCTGGAGACGGTGCAGAGCGGTTACCTCCCGGTAAGTCGGCCGAGGCTGAGCAGTTGCTGAGTCTATCTGAGACTGACTCTGTGTTGGGGGTGTGGGGGTGGTCGAGAGGCCCCTGCGGCGTTCAGTTCTTCGCTGCTGGGGGGGGGGGCTTCTCTCCATATCTCTCCTACCCCCCCTCCACACTGCTGTTGTCGCCGCCCGGGGCTCGGAGCCGCCTGTGTGAGTCCCAGCACCGTCCCCTGATCACCTCCCCTGCCCACCCTTTGAGGGCTGCTCACCCTTTGAGGGTTGCTCTTGTTTGCTCTAGCCCGCCCGGATTAGCTCGGGCCCGTCCTCTCCACCCCCCTTCGCTGTCCTTGCTCACCTGCCTGGTCGACCGGTCAGTTCTTCCAGCTCTGGGGCTGCTCCCTCCGCTCTCTTTCACAGTGCCTGCCGCGACCCAGGTCCCGCGGCGGTCAGCCCCACTGCCCCCTTGGTCCATTGGGTGGGTCATCTTGGTCGTCGAGCTGTAACTAATTCAGCTGCGTGGCTATTAGCTGACCCCCTGACAGGGCGTGAGGGGAGCGGTGCGTGAGGGCTGCCGCGGTTCAGTGGTCCGGGGAGGCGGGTGTAGCTGAGCGGGGGAGTGCCTCTGTGGTGCGGCTCGCGGGCAGAGAGGCCGCGATACACCACGCCGCAGAAATTCTGAAGTTCAGAATCCCAGTAGACGGAACGCAGCTAGCCCGCCATTCTGTCATCTAGTCAGCAAGTCGGGCAGACAGCCAGCCATCTCGCTATCTAGCCAGCCAGCTAGCCAGTCAGCCACCTAGCCAACTCCGCAGCCACTGTTTAAGCCACAGATTATCCCCTGGCCTCTCTTTCCGGACAATCAAAAACTCCGCTTCATTTGGCAGCGCCCCGCACTGGGAGTCTTGCATAGCTCCAGCCCCCTCCTCAGCAGCCAGAGCTATGAGGTCAGGGAAAGTAAGGAAGAATGCAGTAGTTCCCAGGCGGAGGAGAATTAAACAAGCTGACCCGGAAGAGGAACTCCATCAGGGCAGTCAAAACCTGCCCAGAACCCCCCCAGAAACTGTAAAAGTGGCAAAAGTGGCAAAATCCCTTCAGATTTCCAGCAGCCACTTACATAAAGCCAGCACTATGGAAAAGTCAAATGCCCCAAAATCCTCGACTTTGCTCAACTACTTTAAAAAAGTCCCTCCAATGACTATCTTGTCATCTCAGCCGCAGACTCTGTCCCCGGGGCCAATGAGACCCGGAGCCCCGGTTGTTCCAGCCGATTCAAGCGCCTCCTCTTGGTGTCTGCTACCCTCCCAACCATGGGCGTCTGAACTTGAAAACTCGGTCCAGCCTCCAGGAGTCTTCATCTTTGGAGGAACAGCCAGCGATCAGCCTATGAACCAGTCGGGTGATGCAATTCTCAATCAAAAGCTTGAAGTAAATCAACAAGCTCATTTGCCATTATGTCAGCTGCTCTTATCTTCTACAGTGGTCACAGAAGTAGCAGGCCAATCACAACCTCAGTTGGCAAGCCCCCAGCCCAAGCCAAGATCGCCTCTCGACCTAATACAGCGGCCTGAAATCGAATTATCACTTACCAAACAAGGTTTGGGGGTGCCAACGGGCCCCTCAAAAATTCCCTCAAAAATTCCTTCTGGCCAATTAACTTATGCGCAAGTTCACGGCCAAAATATCAATGTCGGCACAAACAGCAGTCAATTACCTGACCCATTTCAAAACACAATTACTCCAAAGGAGCAGCCACTTGCTCCAAGTCCCGAGTTTGCCTCACTTGCCTCTTCTGGTGCAACCAAGATATCACCTCAAAAACAGCTAAAATCCCCGACCCCAGTGAGCAGCTTTTAGCAGACCTATCATTCTTTTTCAAAAACACCCCAAACTCTCCTAATCCAACACCTACCAGAAACCTTCATAAAAAGGAGCACACAGCGAGCAGTGTCTGGCCACAACTTCTACAGACATTTGAACACACAGTCACTGCTCTCAACTACCACTCAGAAAAGCTGGAGATCCAGGTTGACCTTTTAAATACCCTAGCCTTATTTACGTCGGGGATCGACAGCAAACTCGACAAGTTGAATAACCTAATAATAAGGGCCCAAGAGTCCACAAACTTAATACAATCAGGTTGCTGCTGCTCCCCAATCATCGACTCTCTTTCTTCGCTTCCTGAACTGCTATCTTGTATAATAAAGGAAGTTAAGTGTGTGAAGGGGGGCACCCCATCTACAAAATCCAGCTTGCAACATCAAAATCAGTCTGCTTCGTCTCCCCATCCGGCCAATATTTGGCCCATCACTAACGAAGAAATGGAGTCCTCTGACGGAACAGCTCCCCGCTCAACTCAAAGCAATGGGCAGGCGTCTGGCGGGCAAACACAAACCTTGCCGATGAGGGCTGCTCAACCTAAACTAACGACAGAAAACGGTGGGGCCCAAAGTGAGCACCTAGTTAGCGTCAACCACCCAGTCATAGGGCCGAGGGCTGGTTTAGTGCCCTTTATTGGGCCTACACTGGAAGAACTTCTAGCCCTCCCCCCACCGTGCAGCAAGAGAGAACGCAAACGTCAACGTAAAAATAGAAACAAAATCAGGGCCAGCGTTAATACGGTTCACCGAAAGCTCTTCCCCCTTTTTGCAAAAACAGTGAACAACAAGTCTCTAGGTGAGACGAGTGCTACATCACCTCCATCGAATTCTCAAGAAGAAACATCAGGGTCTGACACCCAACAGGTTAAGTCAAGCGTCCCAGACACAGGTGAATCGATCATCGAACCGGTAACAAAAGAGCCAAGCAGAGCTACGGAAATCTCAGGGATGGAAACCAACAAAATTAACAAGGCAAAACCAACAAAACCCTTGATAAACCAAGCTAAAATTAATCTAGTGTCGGATTTAGTCCCACCCGGAGCGGCCAATGTCACTCCCAGAATGACCTTCAAAAAAACCATTTACAATAAACACGTAAATTGGTCTAGTCTTACACAACACCTGTCGAAGGCCGCACACTGGCAGTCACAACAGAAGCACGATTTGGATGCAGGTCAGCCACCAAATAAAACACATATGACTGATCAAGCGAATGAAAACGACCCGCCCCATCATCAGCTCCTACTAGTTCCAGAATATAAATCTAAGGGCCGCCAAGACATTCTGAATAGATCAAACATATTAAAATTAGCGGCGGGCATCCCGGGGCTTGAAGGCTTGGCCTCGGAGCACATCGAATCCATAGAGTTTCTGCCCCCCAGAGGCATCCAACCATCTGAGGTAACCTTGGTGTCCTTTAATTCGGCAAGCTGGGTGGGTGCCTTTATGGACCATAAGACCATCCTGCGAAGCTGGGTCATCAGAGTTTACCCATACATCATGCCTGGTTACCCTACCACCCTGCTATCCCAATCTCCATCACTTCAACAAGTTGTGAGTTCTAGACCAGCCACCATTGCAAGACCATATTCGATCCTAAAAAATGCATCAGGGCCTCAAGATCTTTGTAAAACACCACTAACAGAGGTCCCTGGCACTGATCTCAGTCAAGGATGGTGGTGGCTCCCCGCGACCTTGTCAAACAAAAGTTCAGAGTGAATCCAAGTGGCAGGGCTTGTGGGCACAACAAATGAATGTTTGGACGTGCGAATGCGGCCTACAGTTTTTCCAACCATAGATGAACATCAAGGACATGACAAATTCATATCATGCTCCTGGAACATCAGCGGGCTCCACCACAAAATTGAGAATCAAGAAACTCTCTCCTTTCTATGTGAGCATACAGCAATAGCCCTTCAGGAAACTTGGGCATCTGATGGCCACCCCATCATCGGGTTCATCGAATTTTGGAATCCAGCCCTTAGGGATAGCCCCCATGGTCATGCAAAAGGCGGTCTATCAACTTATATATCCACAAACTTAAAAGGCTCAACTAAACGTCTTTCAAATAATGAAGAGTGGATTCTAGGAGTTAAAATCAATCGGTGGCGAAATCTTCGCTCACTACTCTAATTAAATGTATACATTAACCCAAGTTCCCGCACTAAAAAAATCCACTTGACCCGCTTAATTGAAATCATGAGCAACTTGGCCACCGATTATCCAACTTCAGACTGTATTGTTACGGGGGATTTTAATACTAACCTATTTCAGGGACTAACCGCAGACACCGATGAGCCATCCCTGTTTAACATCTTTGAGGCCATAACTCAAACCAGACCGCCAAATCAACTCCATAGCGATCTAGGAGAGCTCTGCGTGTCGAGACTTAATAGTGCAGGTTATCTGGTAATGAATGGTAGGTCAGCAGGGGACACCCCACCAAACTGGTCCTGGTCTAACGGTAGCAAACACTCCTACTTGGATTATACCATCTGTAATGCTGACCTCTTACACTACCTAGACATTTTCAGCATTCTTCCACGCACCGAAAGTGACCATAGGCCTCAGGTTTTCTCCTTCAATACAAGACCAGGGACTCATAAACTAGCACCCCCAACTCACCAGGGAATATATTCCGAAAACCAAAAACGCTTGAAGTGGAGCGACGACACTGGCCCGAAATTCTACAAGCATGCAAGGATTTTACAAACGAGGGTAATAACCTAGATGCCTCACCAACCGCCACCTGGACGTCGCTTTGCTTCCACCTGACTAGACGCTTTCCAGCTAACACACAGCGTCATAGTCAATTTCAGACTCGCAAGTTTGCACCATCTCTAAACACAAAATCACTTAAAAAGGCAAGGAACCACGCACTACGGCTACTTGTTAAGTTTCCGGGCAACGGCGAAATTTTGAACAAATATCATAGAGCCCAAAAGGCCTTCAGGTCGGCGATCACCAAGGATAAGCTCATTTATGAAAATCACTTCTGGTGCAAGCTGGTGTGGGAGAGTAAGAGGAAAAATGCCAGGAAATTTTGGGCTCTAATCAATCATTCAAACTTGAGTTATTCAAGTTTTGGAAATGCGAACATTCAAGAAGCTGAATGGGCAACCTATCTTACGGAACACTTCAAGGCACAAGACAATCTAAATCCGGCAGGACAGAGCCTGCCAGTTGAACTGGGCACTGGCCCTGGTATGAAAGGGCGCGTTTCTATCAACCAAATACACCGGTCGGACGACCCACACCTGGTGACTGAAGACAGGACAATTACTGCGATAACAAAGGCTAGACGAGACGGAGCACCTGGCCCTAATGGCCTGCCACAAAACTTGTTCAAATCAGACATAACCTTTTGGTCTGGATTGTTAACTAATCTTTTTAATTATGCACTGAGAACTGCAACAATCCCAGACTCGTGGAGGGGTGCAATTATTCACCCGATTTACAAATCAGGCTCGCGAGCTGTCCCCAACAACTATAGACTTATAGCCCTGCTGGATATCGAGGCGAAATATTATGCAGGGCTCCTTCTGGAGGACCTGAGGCAATGGGTAAATGACTTCAATAGGGTGCCAATGAACCAAACCGGGTTCACCGCTAATTCAGGGACCATGACCAACCTTTTAGTGGTGTCATCTATTGTCGACAAAGCCCTTTTAACATCCAGGTTTGTGTTCTGTTGCTTTGTCGACTTCAAAGCCGCTTTCGATAGGGTCCCTAGGGAGGCTCTATGGGAAAAGCTGAGGAAGTGGGGAATCCCTAACAAATTATTGAATGCAATTATCCAACTGCACTCCCGCACTTGGGTTCGAGTAAAATTGGGGTCCGGCACACATCCCTCGCGAAAAATCTCTACAACAAGAGGGGTTAAGCAGGGATGTGTGCTGGCCCCTCTTTTATTCAACCTGTTCATTGCTGATTTATCCAGTGCCCTGAATGGCGTAAACAGCCACCCGCCAAAGGTAGGAGGTACGGCATTAAGCAACCTTTTATATGCCGATGATCTGGCTCTGTTTAGCCTCACAAGGGTGGGATTGCAAAGACTTCTCGACACACTGCTACAATACACGATTAAAAATCAATTAGAAGTCAATCTGAAGAAGACCCAGGTTGTTGTATTTGGGAAAAAGCGATATGCCGGTGGCGGATGGTCTTTTAACGACAACAGCCTCGCCATAGGTTACTCGTACAAATACCTGGGGGTCCACTTGGACTCCAGGGGCAACCTTACAAAGCAGCGCAAAGAGATTGCTGTTAAAGCAACAATGCTCACGGTGTCTTTGACCAAGCTTGCAAAAAATCTTTCAGGCCCCACACTGAACCCTCTCTTGGAAGTCCTGAAAGCGAAAATTGGCCCCACTTTGTCGTATGGCTTAGGGATCTTTAATGGGAAATTAAACACTGCTCTGAATCGACATACAATAAAAATCTATAAAAAGGTTTGCCAGTTGCCACATTCTGCATCCCCCCCACAGATTAGACTAGAGTTGGGGTTATTGAACTACGATGTTTCCTGTATCGGGGTATTCCTTAATCTTTGCCATAAATTACGACAATCAAACCCAGGTACATTAGAGTCTCTAGTTTGGCAAGAAATAAGGGAGAAAAACCCAGGAGGAACTTTTGGCAGGCTCTTTAAGGACTATATCCAACAAATTTCAGCAGACGGCCTCTGGGCCCTTAATCCTGGTCAGTCTGCATTTAAGCTTGCAATTAAAAAAACATTAAGATCGCTATCACTCATTACAGATAAAGCACTGCTCTCAAAACGAAGTCATGCGTGGGCAGGTATTAATTCCTACAATCAGTTAGCCCCCTCCACTTACCTCTCAAGTCCTTTTTCATTGTATCTAAAACGCAGCTTCGTAAGAATTAGAATGGGTGATTGGCAATTCCTGCAAAACCTTCCCACTTGGCGCCGTGTGGAAGAGGATACAACCTGCAGAGGGTGCGGCAAAGCAGCAGAAACGCTACTGCATGTGGTCTGCATTTGTCCCGCTTTTGATCCCCAACGCAGGCACAAGCTGAGGGGGGAATGGAATCGGCTGGGGGTTCGGACCTGTAGGCAAGCTATTATTGCTGCATTGAGTCTGGATAACACTGACTTAAATATAAGACTGACAAACCTGATTCAGAATGCTTACCGTAATTTTAAACAAAAAAGCCTTGCTATTGCTTTACCCCCATCTGTTTTAAATTAATCAATGCCTTTTAACCCCTTCGCTGCTGGCCCGTTTCCGCCGCTGTGCGGTAAACAAACGAACAGGGCGGGGCCGTGACGAACCCCAGCCGTCATCAGCACACGAGCACCGTGGAGCGTGACGGCTGGGGTTCGTCACCAGCATACAAGGGGTTAAACAAAAAATAAATAAATAAATAAAATATAAACCCAATCCATTAGTCCATTAGGCAGCTAGCGATGAGAACAGTTTAAATAGTAGGCTGCGAGTAAGGGTTGTTTTACGTATGCATTCACAGCTTGGGAAGTGGTTTTAACAATTGATTGTTTGCATTGTTTTATTATCTATGAACAATATAAATCTGTAATTTTCTTTTAAAGATATTTTATTTTATATCTAAATAAAGATTTAAAAAAAAAAAAAATAAGTTAGTAGTCTTAAATCTATTCTGTGAATACAGAAAGTAGTAAGTTCATTCAGTGAATCCCGAAAGTAGTAAATTCACTCTGCGAATCCCGAAAGTAGTAAGAGCATTCTGTGAATACCAAATAGTAGTAAGTTTAGGATTTAGTCTTAAATTCATTCTGTGTATTGGGCCCTGTAAGATTAAATCAAATTGCAAGAGGTTTGAACATGCAGGTTCGCGTAGTGCTAAATGCAACACTGTATGCTTTTTGTTAACACTTTTAATCTAAGTATTTGGGGATAATGTCAATAACAGGGTGTTTCTTTGCTTCTGAGCAACAGAAAAACATTGCTTGTTGATAATTAACATTTTTAGTAAAATCTGCTAAATATGTAGTTCTATTGCTTTAAAAACCTTAACATTTTCATACCTCATTAATGTGTGTTTAAATGTTAATGAAAAATTTCCTAGCTACCGTGAATTAAGGACGCGGAGGCAAGGATTATGCTCAACTCTTTCCATTTTATTGCTCAGCATCTTTGAACAGCAAGACAAAAAAGACTACAAATCCCATGAGTCTTTTCACAAACAAGTGACCATAGAGGCAGTCCCATATAAACAGAATCAGGGAACAGCACTTCTTCTTTCTTCGGGCGAACCACATGATTCAATGTGCATCAATATTCTTGTTTCTGATCCGATCCTGAAATAAAAGGAACAGTGTCAGCCCATTGAAAACTAACATTATTCCTGCAATAGAAGGAATATTAAACATGACAATCAATAATAAAAAATCACATGACAATTCCACCACCAGCATCTCCACAGAACCTTCTAAAGAATCCATACTTAGCCAGCTCAAAGCCTTTTTCGACAACAATACGCTGGGTGGGATGATCCTCGCCTCTTCATCCTTAATAGAACTTACACTTTTCTTCACGGTAGCTAGGAAAATTTTTCTATGGCAGATCCAGAGGCTCGGATTATGCTAGTTCAAAGCTGATCAACAACCATAGATGCCATGGCCAATATTGGTTTAAAATAGAAGGTTTTGAAGGTGGAGTCTGAGGACCAATCCGCAGGTCTAAGGATGTCCTCCAGCACCCTCCAAAGGCAAAGGCTTTCGAAGCCATGGCTCCCCTTGAATGGGCCCCAAAAGCTGAGGTATCAACACTCGCTTCCTGGAGCACCCATATTACCCAACGGGCAATTGTGCTGGCTGTCACTGCTTTGAAAAGTTTCTTGAGAGACAGAAAAAGTTGTGATACTCGAGGAGGTCTGTATTCCTCCGTCATCATCTCATATGCCCTCGGGCATCGCACGACACACAACTTGGGTTGGCCTGGGAAGGCTGGATTGTGAACCACTCTGGTGTTGGATTTATATGACCACGCGCTCCGATACCTCCAAGGCTCAGACATCCGCTACTTGCTTACAAGACGTTAGATAGAGCAACATTGCCAACTTACCTGTCAGCTCCTTACGGGAAAGGTACTGATTGTCCTGCCTAGATTGCAAGAAACAGCATACTGTATTAACATCCCACAATGAGGAATACTTCGGACGAGGGGGAAATGACAGGCGTATGCCTCTCAGTAATCTGCAAACTAAGGGGTGTTCCCCTACTGGGATCTCGTGAATGGGCATGTGGCCCACCGAAATGGCGGATCTACTCGCATTAATCGAGCGTTAGGCTAAGCCTTGATCCACTAACTCTGATAAATAGTTTACTATGTGAATCACATCAGCCCCCACAGGATCAAAACCCTGTCCCACACACCAACAAATTATAAAGTCAGAGGATAATCCCTGGCAGGGTTAGTATCAGAAAATACTAACACCCAACTTGCAATAATTCTCTCTCACTCACACACCACATGTATTCAATCTATTACTCAAATCACTGGTCACGAACTAGATTATAACGTTTACAGTCTTTTTTATTTTAAAATATATGATTAAAATTTCAGTATAGAATCAGTCAGACTTTACTGAAAACATAAAGTGTAAAAACATTTAATAATAATAAAAAAATATTTAAGGTAAAATTACATTTATACAGCATCTGAGGAATACCCACACACCAACAAAGCCACTTTCTCCAAGATGATAAGTAGCGTTTGACCGTAGGTTCTGCCCATGCCTTGCTAATAACGGACGAAGCTCTTGCCGAAAGGCCCGGTACCTCCCAACGTCCCCTGTAATAATCCAGCCCATGAGATGGAGGCTGCCCTCTTGAACTAGAGGGTGCAAGTTTCCCTGAGCATCTGTCAGGAGAAGAGGCGTCTCGGAAAGTAGGTTTCGAAAATCCATAGAAAGTTCCAGAAGAACTGATACCAGACTTGAGATTTCCAGTGCAGCATCACTAGAATTACTTCCGCCTTCTGCCTCCAGACTAAGCTGTGAGCCTGGCAATCATGGTGAACGGGGGAAAGGCATTACAGCAGAACAGGGTCCAATCCTGTAAGAAGGCATCTGTCGCCTCCGCCAGAGGATCCGGGCGCCAGCTGAAGAAGGAGGGAATCTGAAAGTTCAGGCGTGATGCAAAGAGGCCCACTTGACATGGCCCCCACCGAGCCATCAGCCTGCGGAAGATGGCCGGATCCCACTTCCAAGCACTGTAGTCCTGTAGATGCCTGGAAAACCAGTCCGCCCTCTGGTTGACAGAACCCGGGAGGTATTCTGCCGTGACCGACAAATTGTGAGTCAGACAGTGTTCCCAGAATTTTTTGGCCAAGTATGCCAACAGTTTTGAACGAGTGCCCTCTAGACGATTGATATATCTCACCGCCGAGATATTGTCCATTTTTAGTAGGCTGGTGCAGGAGACCTTGTAGGCCACTAGGCTGCGAATCGCAAAGGATTACAGCCAGGAGCGCTAAACAATTGTTGTGTAACGATTGCTCATGCTGGACCAATGCATGCCTGTAGTAATGTCTCCACAGCGGGCGCCCCAACGAGACAACTGCCATCTGACTCGATCACCGAGTCGGGAGCTGATCTGAATATGGCCCTCCCATTCCAGGCTTGCATGTGTTCGAGCCACCAAAGGAGTTCCGTGCACGCCTCTTGCAAGAGTGAGATCTCCTGCGAATACAAGAAACCACGATGCAGGTGTTGCGCCTTCAAGCGTTGTAAAGCCTGATAATGCAATGGGCCTGGGAATATCGCCTGCATTGAGGAGGAAAGAAGCCTGATGATCCGGGCTAGATGACGTAACGAGAATTTCTCTCTCTCTAGGGTCCGGCATAGTTCCCTACTTATCAATTGCATTTTCTATTGGGTTAAGCGGAGGCACTGCCGGACCGTATCGACCTCGAAACCCAAAAAAGACATTTATTGGGCAGGAGTATAAACCGATTTCTGATTGTTCAAGATGAACCCCAGATTCTGCAGAAAGTTCTGGGCAATACCAAGTTGCGAGATCAGGGTGTGCTTCTCCTGGTGCATCAAAAGGATGTTGTTCAGGTACACGATGTGTCGAACCCCTCGCTGTCTGAGCCATTCCATGGCTGGTCGTAAGACCTTGGTAAACCACAAAGGAGCTGAAGATAGCCCGAACGGCGGACACGTAAACTTGTAGATGAGGCCGCCCCACAGGAATTGTAAAACCGTCTGTGGGGTGGAAAGATGGGTATCGTAAGGTAGGAATCCCTTAGGTCGAGACGTACGAGCCAGTCGTTGGGGAGTAACACGTCTCTGAAAAGATGGATACCCTCCTTCTTGAAATAGGGGTACACCATCCATTGATTGAAATCTCGGCGACTGAACACCGATTGGAACCAATTCAATTCAATTCAATAAAACTTTATTCTGATAACGGAGTATCCATAAAAGTACAAATCAGAAAAAGTGACCGTTTTAGATAAAACAACAACAATAACATAATACATACAGATTCAAAAGTCGAGCACAAACAGCTATACGCAAGAAAGTGCAGGTGCGAAATATGAGTTCATCAATGTCCATGGTAAAAATCATTAGATAAGCATTTTTCAGGCTAATAGGTTTCAATTTCTTGAAATATGAGATTAAAAACAATTCAGTGTATTTCATATAAAATTTGCAGAAAAATAAGAAGTGCACAATGGATTGGTGGCTCAATCCCTCACACGGACAAAGGAGAGAGTCGAGATCTTTCTGATGACCAAGGGGAAAACAAAGTGCAAATTTAATTGAACCTGCCCTTAAGCGGAATAATAAACCCCGCACCCAATGACTCATTGAGAGTGTCAAGTAATAAGGGATAGGCAAGGTTAAAAGGTCAAAAGCCAAGTATGTGGAAACTGTGGTCTTAAGGGATTCCCGATTAAATCTTTCTTCAGAAAATAGAGTGTATAGAGCATTCCTTATTTTATTTTTGGGTGGGAGTTTATCTACATTATGTTTAATGAAAACATACCCATAATTAATGCTACAGAGACTTTTATACACTCCGGAAAGCCAGGCAATATCAAAACTTTTGTCACAGTTCCGACAATCAGTGATAATATCCCTAGTGAGTGAGGCTGCCGGATTATTCCAGATGGAAAGCCAAAATAAGGCGGGGCAAGCACTAATGAAGTCCTCGATAAAATTCAGGTTTAACTCCTTATGGCAGACATATTGTGCAGTGGAGATAGGAACACAAAGTAGCTTTCTAAGGAATCTGTTCTCTTCCAATTGTATAGGTCCGCACTTGGCCACACCCCAAACCTCTGCGCCATAAGTGGCGACTGGGGACCACTGGGCTTTATAGATTTTCAAGACAGCGGCTAAAGTGCCAGTGTTCTTGGAGCACAGTAAGCTGAGAATTGAATTGACTGCCTTTGAGAACCTGCCCCTGGAGTGAGCGATGTGCTCAGTCCAGGAGTTGTTTGCAGCAAAGACCACCCCCAAATAGGGAAAATTATTGGTAGACCACAATTTATCTGCGCCTACCGAGATACTGCCTAGCTGTCGTTTATTGGGGCCACAGGACATAATAAAAGATTTCTTAAAATTGGTCTTTAAGTTGAGAGACTCCATGTAGTCAACAAATCCCTTCACCAAAATGCGTAAAGCATTAGGTGTGCGGCCCATAAGGACCGCATCATCTGCATAAAGCAGAACAGGTAGGGGATTGCCCAGAATTTTCGGGACATCAAGGGATAAAGAAGTAAGGCTTTTATGAAGACCATTAATATAGATAATAAAAAGAGGAGGGGCTAAGACGCATCCTTGTCTCACCCCTCTTTGAACTTTAAAAGTATTTGTGACTTCGCCCCCTGACCAATTCTGACACAAGCATTCAGATCCTTGTGCAAATGGGCTAGAAAGTGCACAAGGGACTCATCTAGGCCGTAATCCAAAAGGGCTGTCCAGAGTTTTGATCTGTTAACGTAATCGAATGCAGAGGACAAGTCCATAATAGCAAGATACACTGGTGATCTGCGCGCGATATTGTATTTCCCCATGATTAAATTAAGATTAAGACACTGTTCCGACCCTATTGCAGAAACCTAATTGGTAGCGTTCCAAAATACCATTCTCCTCGGTCCAGCACAGGATTTTATTATATAAAATCCGGCCAAGAATTTTTAATGTGTTGTCAATAAGAGAGATAGGCCTGTAACAGCTTGATTGGGAACGATCTCCCTTTTTGAAGATAGGGACAATGATACTAGTTGACCAAGTACAAGGAAGGGGAGCAACCGTAAGATTATTAAAAACATTTAAAAGGAGCGGAGCCCAGACATCGAGGTGTGATTTAATAATATCAATAGGTAGGCCATCCGGGCCCGGTGCCTTATTCCCCGCACTCTGGGTGATACCGTCCTCTACCTCGGACAGAGTAATGTCAGCCCTAGGTGGGTGGGAGAAGGACAATAAGGCAGAATCAGACTGGGGTGCAGTATAAATTGCTCTAAAATGGGTAACCCAGGATTTGGCTGTAATAGAGCAGCTAATTGGGGTGAGAGCTGACCAAAAAATATTTCCCTTATTTAAATCAACAGCTCTAGCCAAAGCGGCCCAGCGGTCTTCTAAGATCTCAATTTTCCTTTTATTTATGATAACTTTATACCTATGTCTTGCTTCTCTCACCTCACTAGGACAATTCGGTTTGAGAGACAGGACCCATCGTTGTTCTCTATTTGCTGCTGAGCACTCGCGGTTGAACCATCTAGGACCGGATTCAATATCCCTACAGGATATAGATAATAGTATTTTAGAGGCTGTACAGATATTAACAAAATTACTGACGGCCTGAGGGTGTGGAGCTTTATCTAATAGACAAGAATTAAAAAGATGTAAATTGCCTCTAACTAAAGCATGGAAAGTTTCCGTGATATTAACACCCCGCCATTTGAGTCTGAGTTTATCTGTGGTGGGGACAAGATTCCTGGCACTACACTCTTTATTAAAAGTGGGCCGTGAATCCAAACTGATAACAACCCTAATGGGGTTGGGGTCCCCTTGGCTCATCGGGATAACAGCACCATCTAATAAACAGTCAACTATGCGGGGTAAGGCAAAGAAATAGTCGATAGTTGACACTGACTGTACATTAGGGGCAGAAGTTGTAGTAATATCCATGACGTTTTGCAGGTTGTGGGTAGTTAAAAAAGAGAGCAATTCAGTACCCCTATGACAGGCAGAGCCCGCCCAGTTGGCCAGTTAAACATTGTCCTACTATTTAGCCTGGCATTAAAATCTCTTCCCAGAAAGATCCCATAGGTTTTGTCAAAATCTTGCCTAGACTCTAAATTGGTGATGAAATTGAATAAATCTATGAAGTGTCTATTCGGGGTAGTATTAAAATCATTATTATAAAAATTAATCAAGAAAAACTTGACTTTCCGTCTATATAAAAAAGCTTGGAAATGCAAGTTATCAGTTGGTATACTCTTAATACACCCACCAGCTGAGATGTTAATCCAAGTTGATAGGCCGCCTGAGGGACGGCCCATTCTTGATTTAGCAGCTAGGATGTTGTGGCATTGGAACCCATTAAGAAGCAATTCTTGTGTGGCCCAAGTCTCCTGGAACATCACAATGTCCTGCTGGTTCACCAGGCTGAGCCAATCCGGATCTTCCAGCCTGGATTGGAGACCAGCAATGTTCCAGGTCAAGACTTTTAAATCATCGCCTCCCACTACTTTAGTTAATCTATGTGGATGATTAGGGTACAAAAGTGGGACTGGGGAGAAGGAGACGCTAACATGCTCTACATCATGGATTAGTGGAGATGGTTGTCAGTCAGGGATGTCTAAATCTGACAAGGCAGAGAAGCGATTAACCAGGGGTAGCTCTGCGGGTGTGTTTATAAGCGGGTGGGTAGGTGGTTTACAAAAGTAACCCAGAGGAAGAGTGCAAATGTCGGTGCAAGGTCCGAAAGTCTGCTCCCATGAGAAGAGAACATTACGCACCATCTGTGGTTTACTAAAATGAATAACAATACAATCGACTGTGATGTTTTTGGGGGATAAACCAACCCACCCCTCTCTGGGAACCATTAGTATTTCATGCAGGTTAGCAGGATTAAAACCTTTATATTTCTTAAGCCAATCCACGCACTTATTCCGCAAATCAACCCAAGACTCCCTCCCATTAATTGATAGACAAGGGACGCCTGCCAAAACCACGACATAAGGACAAGAGGCCGGGGTAAGGTTCAGGACATCAGTGCTCGGATGTTTATGAATAGGCAATGCTCTCGAGTTGGTTGTCTATCCTTAGGTCCCCCGCTAATAGGAGGTAATTGAGGAGGAGGCTGTTTATTATGATCCACCGACCCAGAACCCAGAGCAGTAGCAATTTTTAAAGTAGAGACAGCCTGACCAATAGTAGGTGGTTTTCAAACAGTGGCCTCCTTAGTCACCAAAGTATGATCAATAATTGGTGAGGGGGTGCAATGTGCGTGATTATTTGCAGTAGGCCCTGAAGTGATCAATCGT
This sequence comes from Lissotriton vulgaris, assembly GCF_964263255.1. Lineage (NCBI taxonomy): Eukaryota > Metazoa > Chordata > Amphibia > Caudata > Salamandridae > Lissotriton > Lissotriton vulgaris. Next base: position 781,760,806 of record NC_141693.1, on the reverse strand, counting down.
TCCAGATCGTCCAGTCTTTTTTGTAGTGAGACGATATTCCTTTCAAAAAGTGCTTTAGTATGGCTCATCATTGTTCTTATACAAGACTCCAGGGCGTCCTTTATATTGTCAGGCCTGGATAGACGTGGTGCATCATCAGTCTGAGTACCAGTAGTGGAAGTGGTCGATATGGGTGGAGGTGAAACAGTACTTCTGCTCATTTTAAAGGGGATTTTAGATTTATTAAAACCAGGCGGAGCAACTCTTTTCCGTTAAGCTTCAGGCTCCTGTAGCTTGGTAGAGGCCGTAGTTTTGGGGGCGTGTTTCCGGGCTGCGACTTTGGGGCGTTCGGGTAGGGTAGTAGATGGAATATCCATAATTAATAAAGTTGGCGTTGGAGAGGGCTGGTCCTCGGGCAATGGCTGTAGGTTAGACGACATTAAAAGCCGCGGATAAAGGATATCACCCTGATGTAATGCATCCAGCGATGCACGTCTTTCCGCAGTTAATGCATCCAAGGATAAGCGCCGAACAGTAATCTCGATTTCATGTGAGATATAGTTGTCAGTCCGAACTAAGAAATCATCCAGTGTTCCCGCAGCCCCCTTGCGTTTACTCATTGTCAAAGGAACACACGCTCAAAATAACACCAAGCTAAAATATATATGACCGGACACAATCGTGCATACACTACAAATAGTGATAACAATACCTTCTGGCAAGTGTGCCCGGGTAGCAGGTGAAAGAGGGTGGGCCCAGCACGGCCTCCTCTGGCCTGTGACGGTCCCGCCCTTGTCCCGGGCTTCTCCCGGCGCACTTCCCGCCGGACGGACGTTGGGATGTTGATTTAATACACCTGTGAGGGGGCCTGCAGGTGCGGCTGTCCGTGCCCCGCTGCCTTCTGGAGCGCGTGGTTCGCTCCTGTTCGTGTGCCCCTCTGCGGCCTGCAAGCTTCCTGTCTCCTCCGCTGATTTCACAAATGCTAGCCATTTGGAACCATTTGTCTTTCTTTTTGACAAGGAAGATGTTGCTCAAGAACTGTGGGGATGTAGGGAAGTTTGAACAATGGCCTGTTTGAACACCTCAGCGTCTACTATCAGGGCGCTCTCTTGAGAAAAGGTCAGTGGCCTGTTACGAGAGAGTTGCTAGGGAACCCCATGACACTCGATGTGGAAACCCCCCACCGTTTGCAACACCCAAGCGTCCCCTGTGATTGCCGCCCAGTTGTGATGAAACCATTGCAACCTTCCCCCACCTCTGGTTGGAAAAAAGGGATAGGCCTTAGCGGTGGGTCCACCAGGTGTGTTGTTTGCTCCTCGGGGGTAGCCCCTCCCCCACGACCTTTGCCGCGTTCTCTTGAGGGATAGAACCCTCCAAACTTCTTCTGGTCCTGCCACTGCATGGATTTTTTAGTCTGGAGCTTATGGGGGTTCTTGGTATAAGGACTGCCGGAGGAGAGCTCCTTACCTCTCCCGGCCCCTTTTAAAAATCTGCTGGCTGAACACCTTTTTGATAGACTGTTGCGCTTTGTCCAATGAAGAAAAAGTGTTAACAAAGCGGGACAACTCTTTGATATAAGGTTCTCCGAAGAGACCCCCATTGGCCTCGGCTCCGGCCTCAGTAGAAGCCAGATCGCCCAGTCTTGGTTCCATTTTTATGAGCAGCAAGCGTCTCCGCTCAGTCGATAAAGCACAATTGGCATTGCCTAGAAAACAAGGGCTATCTGCGCTCAGCCCGAGAGGATCTTGGGATCTATCACGTGCCCTGTCTCTTTGGCATCCTCCGCCATATCCATGACCTTGGTAAGTGGGCCTACAATATCTAGGACCTTATCCTGGCAGGAACGCCAGGATCAGTCCAGACCTTTTTTAGGGTCCTTAATAAACTTGCCAATAAAGGTGGCCATCTTTGCGTCAATTTCTGGAGTACACACCACCTTACCTGGGAGGGAAGGCTGGGGACATTCCCCTTTTAGACGGCCCCAGCCCTCTTGGTCCATCGGCTTCCGAATCTGGCTAGCCACGTATGACGCCACCAGGGGTGCTGGAATCCAGTCTACAGAGCAGGGTTGTATATATCCTCCGGGTTCAATAAACCAGAGATATTGTAATGTTCTGCTATTTCTATCTTTATCGTATCTCGCTCTACAATTCTAGAATCCAGCTTGGATTCATTCCGTCTTTCTCTTAGTAATGCACAGCGTCTCTGCTGTGGGTCCGTTAACTTTCTATCTTCAGACTGAACAAAGTCTTATTTATATTTGAGAATACCTGGCTTCCTGGCATTCTGCATCCTCCAACATTTCTTCAGAAACCAGATAAACCTGAAATCATTTGGAAACAATGGATTAACATTTTTGAAAATTACCTTGTTGCTATCGATGGAGTTGATTATTCATCACAAAGAAGGTATTCAGACTGCACTATCTTCTGGACTAGATTTTAATCTTTTTATATAAGATAAAGTCAATGCATATCATAATTCACCTCATTCTACGACTAATTTCACTAATTTTGAGTTGTTAAGAGGTAGGAAATGTCGCTCTTTACTTCTCCCTTCTTGGTTAGAGCGACATTCTTCTATTTCCTCTTCAAGATATGTCACCAATACTGAAAAAGATGCTGTTTTACGGCAATCTGTTGTCTTAGCACAAAGTAAACAAAAATATCATTTTGATAATCGTCAACATGTTCAATCGACAGACTTCAATTCTGGTTCATATGTACTTATCAAAAAACCCTCTTTTCTCAAAAAACGAGAATCTTCTTTCTCTTCTCCTTATAATATATCTAAAGTTGGACTCAGTTCTTGTTTACTTCATGATGGGAGAGTGTGGAACAAAATAGACTTGTTCCTATTTCTGATGAACAAGCTGCAATTCATGCCAAAACTGCTATTACTCATGATTTGGATGATTATGTTTTGTTTGAAGGTTATTGTTTTACATCAGATGTTGCATCATCTACTTCACATGGTAATATTGTCACTTCTACATCTTCTACGTCACAAGAAAATGTTGTTGTCACTACATCTTCTGATAATGTTGTCAATACTCCTTGTATTGTTTCTAATTTGCCTCAAAAAGAATGTGTAAGTTGCCTGTTCATTTTAAAGATTTTGTATTATCTTAATTGTATGTGCTTCATTAAAAAAACAAAACTTTTTTTATACAAATATATCTTTTGAAATGTTAATACTTTGTTTCTCCATTAAGGGGAAGATGTGTAATGATCTGCTTGTACCTCTGTTTTCTATTTCCATCTTTATCTTATCTCGCTCTACCATTCTAGAATCTAGCTTGGATTAATTCTGTCTTTCTCTTAGTAACCACAGCGTCTCTGCTATGGGTCCGTTATCTTTCTATATTAAGACTCAATAAAGTCTTATTTATATTTGAGAATACCTGGCTTCCTGGCATTCATTCCTCTGTACATAATTCTACCGAGTTCTGAGCATGAGGTACCTCCAACCGGGATTTCAATGTGCCCCCTTCCGGATGCCAGGGTCTGCTCGGACCCAGTTCCTCATCTGACTCCCCATTAGGAGCATCTGAGTTGTCCCCGGTATCTCCATCTGCCCCAATGGGGGGGCAGGAATCGTCATCAGGGGTCCCCCGCAGTTGGGAATCCTCAGGCCATTCTAGAGTATCCAGGCGTCTCTTAAGGGAAACCTGGCACAACCTCTCAAAGGCGTCGGATGAGGTGTGACCCTTGGTAGCCTTACCCAGGGTTTAAGCCTTGCCCTTACCCTTGGACGGTTTCCTAGTATTGGGAGGAACGGCCTCAGACCAGTCACCCTCAGTAGAGGAAACCACCCTGCGCCGGACAGTAAGTTCAATAATACCGCGGCTCAGGGGTTCAAGGGTTGATACAACTGCCCTTGCCAGTGATGCCTCTATTGCATCCGCCAGCCCCAAGTGAATGGGGAGCAGAGGCTGGTCCTCCTTCTCCGGCTTCCTGGTAGGAAATTCACCTGCCATGGTCAAACTTGTGAAAGGGAATGGCCAATGAGTTAGAGGAAAATACTATAGCTCTGGGATGAACTGGAAACGGTCACTGAGAACAATTGGTTGGGCAATGTTTGTTAAGCACAGACAACCTGAACACTAGACTCTGCGGGAAAAACCACACTGCTGGAGTGAATCGCCAAATATGAGAACTGCCAAAGACTAAACCTGAAAAAATCTGCCAGGGACTTGAAACTCTTGTGCGCGAGGAACTGGCAGTCCGTTTCTCAACAGGAAACTGTAATTTGCGCACCGAGTAATGCCAAGTATGCTGAGGAGGGTCTCCTCCCTCCGTCGGGAAGCACGCGCACACCATGCCCCCTATCGGGGCGAGCCGAGCACCACTCTAGCCGAGAGCGGCTCTGCCGCATGTAAAGCTATATGATGTGGAAGTCTCCCAGGGCGTGGAACAGCCGAAAGAACGGCACAACAACAAACGCGTCGAACGAGTGTGCTCACACCAGGTGAAAGAAACCAAAAATATGACTGGAATCAGATTTCCCAAAAGAGCTTCCAGATCACCGAAACTGCCCTGGGCGACAAGGAGACCCGGCAATTGAACGTCAATTACCGTCTATGCAGAGTAAGTAAATCACCAAACTCTAATGCCACAAAGCACCAAAATATGCTCTACACATAAAAAGAATCAAGGAAAGGCACCTATCGGGCTGCAGAGCAGCGAAGAAAGAGAAACTGCTGTTCCCTGATTCTGTTTATATGGGGCGGCCTCTATGGTCACTTGTTTATGAAAAGACTCATGGGATTTGTAGTCTTTTTTTGTCTTACTATTAAAAGCTGCTGAGCAATAAAATGGAAAGAGTTGAGCATAACCCGAGCCTCCGGTCCTGCCATAGAATTTAGCAAGATAATACCACAATTCTGCATAATGCTGCTTCATTTAGTTAACTGGACCGCAATCTTTAGTCCTCCCGTACACATAATTCCTGTGGTTACGAATATACCCATGTCTTCGAATCATATAGGGGAGAGCGAAGCTAGGATCCATTCAGCTTCCATATTAGTTATCAGTTAATCAGGGGAGAATGGATCACTTGTCCTGTTTTTACCAGGGTCTGGGGTTCTTACCTTCTAAAAAACTCTCATTCGCATATTACTCGTAGTAGCGGTATATCTTGGTTATCCGTTTTTGTTTCTTACGTGAAAAGCATCATCATTGGGTCGTATTTGTGCTTTCCTCCACCAGGAGGCAGGCCAACTGGTTATTTGCAGTAGTGATCAGGGACGGTGATCAGGAGTGGTGAGGGTGAGAGTGGAGTGAACTTAAAATTGCCACTGGTTTAAATGTATTTAGTCAGGGGTGGGGCAAGATTAAAAAGAATTATAGCACCTGTGTCAAGAAATGGGTGGTCGAGCGGTTGACATGTTTCAGCCCTGTGGGTGCCCAGTCCGGTTGGAGGGCTTTCTTCAGGACCGGATTGGCAAGTCACCACTGCGTGTCCTGCGTAGGTAAGTAATTGCACTTACCCTTTCTTCTTAAGGCGTCAAGAAGTACTCTGTAGTGTTATGGGTCAGTTGTAACTATAACTCTTAATTTACGGGCTTAGTGGCTCCCTTGGGCCGGAGCACATCAGACGGAGATGACACGAGCAGCAAGCAAGACTTCTTACTGTAGAAGTACGCTCGCTCCGCACGCCCTCCGAGGGAGCCACTGAGCATTAAGAGGAAGACTATGATTGTAGTGTTGTGAATTGGTTTGAAAATTACTTGTTTAATTATGTTATGATTTTGTTCTTCGTTTCTTATTGTAATCAATTTTCTGAGGAAAAGCAATGCATGTGTTGTGTAAGTTATGTTTTGCACAGCTCTTATGCAGGTTTTTGATTAATAAAGAGCTAACCATAACTGCCAAATTTCTGTGGTTTTGGATTTTGTTTCGAAACATATTTTCACTTTAACTTTGGTTCACTAAATTAATGTTGTAGCTTTGTTTTTACTTACATTAAGGTGTTATAGCCAGTACTAGCCATGACTTCATTTTACTAAAGTTTTTTTCAGTGACTTTCTGTTTTTTTAATGTTATAATACATCCAAATTCTTCGAACTTATTTGCATCCCTGCCGAATGCAGTGTGCCTCGGGCTGGCAACGGCAAGACCCTTCACACACCCCAGCGCGAGTGGCCATCTGAAACTGCACATGGTCAAAGACTGCAATCTAGGTTGGCTGAACCCAGACTCTGAACCACGAGATCAGCTTGGACACTAACATGTGGCCAGTGGCATAGCATGAGGGGGAAGGCCCACCGGGGAAGCACAATTTTGGAGGGCAGCAGCCTCACCCCGCTCCTACCTGCCGTTCTCGGGTGGCTAACCCCCCTCCCGGCTCTTCAATCAGCCACCGCCGAGGGGCGTCAAATATAAAATCCTGCCAACACCCCCCCCCCTCACTCTTTGATTTAGCCGGAGAGGGGCAGCAAACACAGAGACCACCAGACCACCACAGGCAGCCAAAGTGCTTGTAATGCAGTGGTGAATCTGAAGATTTTCACCTCTCCAAAGTCTGCACAGCTCCTTTGACTCAGTACACAACTAGATGGAGCTACCATGAGAAGCTGTGATGTAGACATTCTGGGCACATCTTCCACAGCAGCTCTGATACAAGAATGTAGGCATGGCCCAAGCTGAGGGCGAGCAGCTTCTTTCTAGCAGCCGCCTCCTCCTTCGGGCAGATTTACATAACCACCATACACAAGACCGCCACACAAATGGAGCTGATTTAAAAGACTAAAGATACCCTATCAAGTTCTCCTTTGGAAGTGAAGCCCTAATACTGATCTACAACTATACCTTTTTTGAAGAATATTAGCCCACATTCAAATGATGTATCTGCTCTTCTGCAATTACATTATTAAAGTCCTTAGAGCTCTCCAACACCGCAGACAGATCAGAACTTGGCAAGTACTCCTTACTAGTGGATATTAAAAATTGTCATAGAACGTCAGCAGGAGGCAAAAGGCCTACAAGAACACACAACAGGATGGAAAAACATTCTAGAGTCTGCCTTACTTGCTGTGTCTAGGTACATTTTCAGCTTTCATCATCACAAGTAATCTACTCGGGTGCTTTTTTGTCAATCTGTAGCTTTTGAAACTATTAATCACATCGTTTCTTATAACGAGTATGGCAGCCCCAGGCCCGCCGTACCCCTGGTTGAAGTCTGACTGCCGCAATACGAGCGGTCTGACCACCGGATCACAAGTTTGCAGTCGGGCTGCTACCAGCCCGCTACTTCACCGCCAACGCCGCCAGGATCTTGGATCCTGACGGTGCCACTGAGACGAAGGCGGCTGGAAATGGCGGCGGTGTCAAGGCAGGCACCACCATCGGGAATACAAGTTCCCTTTCCTACAGCCTTTTCATTGCAGGAACCTCACCATGAAAAGGGTGGTGGAAAGGGAAGGCCCCAAACAGGGCCCCCCGATGTCGTTGCCAAGGGGTAGTGCATGGGAACACATGTTGTGCCCCCCTCTGCATGCAATGTTGTGTGTGCACTGTGTGCCATGCACAACATGGTGCATTGCAGACAGTGCACAGACGTTCAGAATATGCTGCACTTCGACAGCATCTACCATGGCCCTCTCAATGGCTGAACCATGCCGTCATGGTGGGACCACTGACTACAGACTGCTGGCCCGGCAGTCCATTCAGAATACCCCGGTGTGAACACCACAGCCTTTGTGGTGTTCTGGCAACCGCAGCATCCGTGGTCTGACGGACTGACCTCCAATGTTGTAATGAAGTCTATAAGATTAGTCTGGTCTTTCCTGGATCTCTTCCTATCTGAATGGCAGTCTTGACATTCTGTTAATAATTTTCTTTTCTCACCAGTAGCAGTTAAACAGTAACAGCATTACTTTACAGTAGATACAAAGTGTAAGGCATATATTGTAAAAGACAAACATAGCCACTTGCCAGATCAGACTGTATATACAGCAAGGGTAGTATACCTTCAGGATATGCCACATGTGCATAAGTGTGGAATGTGGCAGGACTGCCACGATTGACTAGTAAAAGGAGCTTAAAGGGATTTTTTTTAATTTCAAATCATTTTTATTGAGTTTCAAGCAATGAACAAATAACTAATAAAAATACAATACAATAATGGAAACATAAGAGCGAAAATGAGTAGTACTGACAAATCATAATCATAATAATTATAATAATGATAATAATAAGTACAACTCATGAAAAATACAGAATAAATAAATAAATGAATGACTACAAGTTACTCAAGTGCCTAGCCATGGTAGTCACAGTGAGCCCGCAGTGACGTATAAGTGGGCAAACAAGCACAGTTCCCCTACGAGAGCTAAAAAAAACAAAAAGATGCAATACAATATATAGTACAGGTGTGTCAAGCAGGTACATTTTTCGCAGTTGTGGAGGCAGGAAATACAATGCCGTACAGGTGTATTCCCCAAATGTAGGATACATTACTTATTACAGTCTGGGGACTTAGGTCGATTTTCACGGGAGATCATATGAGAAAGATGAGGCATCAAGGGACTTCCACAATTTCCAGTTTCATTTACGCCATGGAGAGGTATGAGATGCGACATTATCTGCTCCTCTAAGGAAAGATAGCCATTCCTAGCACATTCTAAAAGAAACTTCTTTGGAGTTGTTCCACTTACACAGTACAACTTTACAGGTTAAAGTGAGCATGAGATCTAGCAAGTGTCGGTCATTCACATCTTCACTTAGGGTCCAAACCACCTAGTAAAATATAGGAACATTCCTACGGAGGGGCTATGTTGAAAGTATTGCTTATACATTCGTAAACCCTATCCCAGTATGTTTATAAGGTAGGGAAATAGAAGAGCATGTGGGAGAGGTTGCCGACATGAGATTTACAGTTAGCATGTCGGGCTCTCATTGAGATTAAGTTTAAAGATTTTCTCGGATGTCCAGTATGTCCTATTTATTAGCATAAGTTTGGTTTGCGACAATAATAGAGATATTTTATAGAGAATGGGGTGATATGTATTTTCTCCCAATCAAATGGGATATTGCTGGAGTTGGGTTCAGATTCCCATTTTACATCACATTTCATGTAAAATTTGGGAGGCTTAGGGTAAAGAAGCTTATATATTTTAGAGACGGTGTGTCATGACTTTAGTAGCTGTGACATCTTTGAGACTATCGACGGATCGGAGGGTTTAATGGAGCGCATCGAGAGGAGAGGTTTTAGCTTTTGGAATATACAAAAATCCATTGGTTTTAGCCCTTGACAAGCCTAGAGGATGGAAAAAGGAAATGAGAGGGTTCCTATAAAAAGGTTTTTGACTAGATTTATGCCGTTTTTAGACCAATGTTCCCAATGAAGCGTACCTCCATCAATCTTCAGGCTCGGGTTGTCCCAGAGAGAGGACAAATTGGACTTACTTTTTTTAAGTGTGGAGAAGTGTTCCAGCCGTAGTAGGGCTCTCTTGGTATTAAGCAACATTTATTTAGAGTAGAAAGGATAGGATATATCCATGGTGAGGAGAGCAGATAGAGGCAAATCGTTGATGATTGCTCGTTCTATATCTATCCAAACTGGGGTGTAGTCAGTCTGAGGTATTAGTCAGTTTGAACCTTGTTTGCAAAGATACACTGTTTGAGAGTTCCTGAAGTTTAGAAGGCCCAGACCACCTTTCTCTCTCGGTAATTGGAGTTTTTCATTGATATTCTGGTTTTCTTGCCTTGCCAAAGGAACATGTTGAAAAGTTTATAGATTCTGTCCAGAAAGTCATTTGAAAATGTCATTGGTAGTGAAGCTACCTAGATAATTAACAATAAAAACTTAAGTGACTAACCATCTAGCAATGAAGAGATTTTCTTGTGAAGGGCATTCTCATTGGTTTGGAGGGTGGTGATCAGATCTCCTGTGAAGTCCAAGCCCAGGTATTTGAAGCGCGTAGGTTGCCACAGGAGACCCGAGTCACCAATAGTTTCTCCCCCACCAAGGTTATTCAGGAGTATTACCCCAGTCTTGTCTTTATTTAATGTATACTTCAGCAAAGTCTTCTATTGAGGACATGAGACCAGGGATAGCAGCTTCCGCATTCTTGGAGACAACTAATACATCGTCGGCATAAGCAGTTATTTTGACCGTATAGTTACTGAAACTTATCCCTGAGATCTGAATATTATTCCTAAGGGGATATCGGAAGGGTTCAATTGCAAGTAGAAATAGGGAGGGGGAAAGAGGGCTTAATGGGATTAAAGGGATTTTTTCAATTATTTTTGTGTTTGTGTTTGGGAGTTGTAAATGATGTGAGTGTAAGCCAACCGTTTAAAACAACAAAGTCTGTTCTTCAGATAGATGTTCTGCCCAAGATGGACGTGACTTCAGACATCAGGAATTATTTTCCTGTCTGCCATAGTCAACTTTACTTAGCCCTGCCTAGCAGCTGAGTACACAATAGCAGCTTCTCATCTGCTGCTAATTTACATTCCCATCAGCTACTGAGAGATGCATCCACCACAGCGATACCATTCCCACTGCTGCAAAGGTCCTAAAATTAATTCCCATTTTGTTAAAATCTTTTCCAGCAGAGCACTTTGGTGGACCTCTCTGGTTGTTATGTGGCTGGTTCTCTCATAAAAGCTGTGTCATTTCGTTAATGATGTGTTGGAGATGGTCTACCGGAATGGGTTATGTTCTAGTGGATAGATGGATTTCATCTGCTAAGGGGTGCCCTTGGTAACCTTGACAATGCTTTGTATATCGTCATACTATTTGGACTGTGGAAACGAAACAGATTTGAGTGGCCTACGCTGATTATTTGACAGTCAGCGCCACCACGCAGCTTTTGAGCTTTCTCATCAAAGTTCTCCATAGCCTTCCCTTCTTCCATCCATATTATCTCTTTCTTCAATTATTGTACTGTTTAGGAAGTAGAGGCAGCATTTGTTCGAGGGAGATCAGGCACTTGTCCTGAGGACAAGGAGGGGAGCTACATTCTTTTTTCTAAAGTTATTGTAAAGGTTTGTGTTTCTCGAACACGTGTGCACCTCTTATTGTTACAACCAGAAAGAGAAGTGCAGGACCCAGTAAAATGAAGATCCATGGTACATAATTACATTAATATTCCTCAAGTGAGTGCGGTGAGATGATGTTATAGTAATTTCAAAATCTGCCCCTGTATTTTGAGGCGTATATTACAGGGTCTTACATCACTACATGCACAGTGTACATTAAGCAACACAATTGCAATTACGCTCAACTACTCACATCATGTGTTCATAATCAGACTAACAGGAGACCTCTTTGTGTAGAATTAAGCTGTTTCTCTAGGGTTGGGCAAAATTGCATACTTTTGGCAAACATTTATAAGATTTTGGGAAAACTGCATAAAATCACAAGAAATATGGTTTGCAAGTATCTTGAGCGAAAACTTTATACGCCGAATACCTTATGTCAAATAGTCATGCAAGATACTAGCGATTTAGAAAAGGGGGTGGTGATGAACAGAGTGTCTGAGTTAAACAGACCACTCTTACCCAGTCCAAAGATCAGGGCTTGATCCATCACCGTTATTTATCTCACTGCCCCATCCCAGCTCAGAACCTGGCTATATGCAAATCAGTCTGTCCCTGGCCCAGTGCATCATGGGAACAGGGCAGACTAAACTACCAAGCCAATTCTTCACCAGAAAGGAGACAAGCTACCGGGGACCGGTTTCTGGCATTTCAGCCTTCTTCGGCCCGGCTTGCTTGAATCCTGATGGAGCAGTGAGAAAGGGACTCATGTCTGAGTATACCCTGCCACACCTATAGTGGCCAAAAACGATTTAGAAAAGGGGGTGGTGATGAACAGAGTGTCTGAGTTAAACAGACCACTCTTACCCAGTCCAAAGATCAGGGCTTGATCCATCACCGTTATTTATCTCACTGCCCCATCCCAGCTCAGAACCTGGCTATATGCAAATCAGTCTGTCCCTGGCCCAGTGCATCATGGGAACAGGGCAGACTAAACTACCAAGCCAATTCTTCACCAGAAAGGAGACAAGCTACCGGGGACCGGTTTCTGGCATTTCAGCCTTCTTCGGCCCGGCTTGCTTGAATCCTGATGGAGCAGTGAGAAAGGGACTCATGTCTGAGTATACCCTGCCACACCTATAGTGGCCAAAAACGATTTAGAAAAGGGGGTGGTGATGAACAGAGTGTCTGAGTTAAACAGACCACTCTTACCCAGTCCAAAGATCAGGGCTTGATCCATCACCATTATTTATCTCACTGCCCCATCCCAGCTCAGAACCTGGCTATATGCAAATCAGTCTGTCCCTGGCCCAGTGCATCATGGGAACAGGGCAGACTAAACTACCAAGCCAATTCTTCACCAGAAAGGAGACAAGCTACCGGGGACCGGTTTCTGGCATTTCAGCCTTCTTCGGCCCGGCTTGCTTGAATCCTGATGGAGCAGTGAGAAAGGGACTCATGTCTGAGTATACCCTGCCACACCTATAGTGGCCAAAAATGATTTAGAAAAGGGGGTGGTGATGAACAGAGTGTCTGAGTTAAACAGACCACTCTTACCCAGTCCAAAGATCAGGGCTTGATCCATCACCGTTATTTATCTCACTGCCCCATCCCAGCTCAGAACCTGGCTATATGCAAATCAGTCTGTCCCTGGCCCAGTGCATCATGGGAACAGGGCAGACTAAACTACCAAGCCAATTCTTCACCAGAAAGGAGACAAGCTACCGGGGACCGGTTTCTGGCATTTCAGCCTTCTTCGGCCCGGCTTGCTTGAATCCTGATGGAGCAGTGAGAAAGGGACTCCTGTCTGAGTATACCCTGCCACACCTATAGTGGCCAAAAACGATTTAGAAAAGGGGGTGGTGATGAACAGAATGTCTGAGTTAAACAGACCACTCTTACCCAGTCCAAAGATCAGGGCTTGATCCATCACCGTTATTTATCTCACTGCCCCATCCCAGCTCAGAACCTGGCTATATGCAAATCAGTCTGTCCCTGGCCCAGTGCATCATGGGAACATGGCAGACTAAACTACCAAGCCAATTCTTCACCAGAAAGGAGACAAGCTACCGGGGACCGGTTTCTGGCATTTCAGCCTTCTTCGGCCCGGCTTGCTTGAATCCTGATGGAGCAGTGAGAAAGGGACTCATGTCTGAGTATACCCTGCCACACCTATAGTGGCCAAAAACGATTTAGAAAAGGGGGTGGTGATGAACAGAGTGTCTGAGTTAAACAGACCACTCTTACCCAGTCCAAAGATCAGGGCTTGATCCATCACCGTTATTTATCTCACTGCCCCATCCCAGCTCAGAACCTGGCTATATGCAAATCAGTCTGTCCCTGGCCCAGTGCATCATGGGAACAGGGCAGACTAAACTACCAAGCCAATTCTTCACCAGAAAGGAGACAAGCTACCAGGGACCGGTTTCTGGCATTTCAGCCTTCTTCGGCCCGGCTTGCTTGAATCCTGATGGAGCAGTGAGAAAGGGACTCATGTCTGAGTATACCCTGCCACACCTATAGTGGCCAAAAACGATTTAGAAAAGGGGGTGGTGATGAACAGAGTGTCTGAGTTAAACAGACCACTCTTACCCAGTCCAAAGATCAGGGCTTGATCCATCACCGTTATTTATCTCACTGCCCCATCCTAGCTCAGAACCTGGCTATATGCAAATCAGTCTGTCCCTGGCCCAGTGCATCATGGGAACAGGGCAGACTAAACTACCAAGCCAATTCTTCACCAGAAAGGAGACAAGCTACCGGGGACCGGTTTCTGGCATTTCAGCCTTCTTCGGCCCGGCTTGCTTGAATCCTGATGGAGCAGTGAGAAAGGGACTCATGTCTGAGTATACCCTGCAACACCTATAGTGGCCAAAAACGATTTAGAAAAGGGGGTGGTGATGAACAGAGTGTCTGAGTTAAACAGACCACTCTTACCCAGTCCAAAGATCAGGGCTTGATCCATCACCGTTATTTATCTCACTGCCCCATCCCAGCTCAGAACCTGGCTATATGCAAATCAGTCTGTCCCTGGCCCAGTGCATCATGGAAACAGGGCAGACTAAACTACCAGGCCAATCCTTCACCAGAAAGGAGACAAGCTACCGGGGACCGGTTTCTGGCATTTCAGCCTTCTTCGGCCCGGCTTGCTTGAATCCTGATGGAGCAGTGAGAAAGGGACTCATGTCTGAGTATACCCTGCCACACCTATAGTGGCCAAAAACGATTTAGAAAAGGGGGTGGTGATGAACAGAGTGTCTGAGTTAAACAGACCACTCTTACCCAGTCCAAAGATCAGGGCTTGATCCATCACCGTTATTTATCGCACTGCCCCATCCCAGCTCAGAACCTGGCTATATGCAAATCAGTCTGTCCCTGGCCCAGTGCATCATGGGAACAGGGCAGACTAAACTACCAAGCCAATTCTTCACCAGAAAGGAGACAAGCTACCGGGGACCGGTTTCTGGCATTTCAGCCTTCTTCGGCCCGGCTTGCTTGAATCCTGATGGAGCAGTGAGAAAGGGACTCATGTCTGAGTATACCCTGCAACACCTATAGTGGCCAAAAACGATTTAGAAAAGGGGGTGGTGATGAACAGAGTGTCTGAGTTAAACAGACCACTCTTACCCAGTCCAAAGATCAGGGCTTGATCCATCACCGTTATTTATCTCACTGCCCCATCCCAGCTCAGAACCTGGCTATATGCAAATCAGTCTGTCCCTGGCCCAGTGCATCATGGAAACAGGGCAGACTAAACTACCAGGCCAATCCTTCACCAGAAAGGAGACAAGCTACCGGGGACCGGTTTCTGGCATTTCAGCCTTCTTCAGCCCGGCTTGCTTGAATCCTGATGGAGCAGTGAGAAAGGGACTCATGTCTGAGTATACCCTGCCACACCGATAGTGGCCAAAAACGATTTAGAAAAGGGGGTGGTGATGAACAGAGTGTCTGAGTTAAACAGACCACTCTTACCCAGTCCAAAGATCAGGGCTTGATCCATCACCGTTATTTATCTCACTGCCCCATCCCAGCTCAGAACCTGGCTATATGCAAATCAGTCTGTCCCTGGCCCAGTGCATCATGGGAACAGGGCAGACTAAACTACCAAGCCAATTCTTCACCAGAAAGGAGACAAGCTACCGGGGACCGGTTTCTGGCATTTCAGCCTTCTTCGGCCCGGCTTGCTTGAATCCTGATGGAGCAGTGAGAAAGGGACTCATGTCTGAGTATACCCTGCCACACCTATAGTGGCCAAAAACGATTTAGAAAAGGGGGGTGGTGATGAACAGAGTGTCTGAGTTAAACAGACCACTCTTACCCAGTCCAAAGATCAGGGCTTGATCCATCACCGTTATTTATCTCACTGCCCCATCCCAGCTCAGAACCTGGCTATATGCAAATCAGTCTGTCCCTGGCCCAGTGCATCATGGGAACAGGGCAGACTAAACTACCAAGCCAATTCTTCACCAGAAAGGAGACAAGCTACCGGGGACCGGTTTCTGGCATTTCAGCCTTCTTCGGCCCGGCTTGCTTGAATCCTGATGGAGCAGTGAGAAAGGGACTCATGTCTGAGTATACCCTGCCACACCTATAGTGGCCAAAAACGATTTAGAAAAGGGGGTGGTGATGAACAGAGTGTCTGAGTTAAACAGACCACTCTTACCCAGTCCAAAGATCAGGGCTTGATCCATCACCGTTATTTATCTCACTGCCCCATCCCAGCTCAGAACCTGGCTATATGCAAATCAGTCTGTCCCTGGCCCAGTGCATCATGGGAACAGGGCAGACTAAACTACCAAGCCAATTCTTCACCAGAAAGGAGACAAGCTACCGGGGACCGGTTTCTGGCATTTCAGCCTTCTTCGGCCCGGCTTGCTTGAATCCTGATGGAGCAGTGAGAAACGGACTCATGTCTGAGTATACCCTGCCACACCTATAGTGGCCAAAAACGATTTAGAAAAGGGGGTGGTGATGAACAGAGTGTCTGAGTTAAACAGACCACTCTTACCCAGTCCAAAGATCAGGGCTTGATCCATCACCGTTATTTATCTCACTGCCCCATCCCAGCTCAGAACCTGGCTATATGCAAATCAGTCTGTCCCTGGCCCAGTGCATCATGGGAACAGGGCAGACTAAACTACCAAGCCAATTCTTCACCAGAAAGGAGACAAGCTACCGGGGACCGGTTTCTGGCATTTCAGCCTTCTTCGGCCCGGCTTGCTTGAATCCTGATGGAGCAGTGAGAAAGGGACTCATGTCTGAGTATACCCTGCCACACCTATAGTGGCCAAAAACGATTTAGAAAAGGGGGTGGTGATGAACAGAGTGTCTGAGTTAAACAGACCACTCTTACCCAGTCCAAAGATCAGGGCTTGATCCATCACCGTTATTTATCTCACTGCCCCATCCCAGCTCAGAACCTGGCTATATGCAAATCAGTCTGTCCCTGGCCCAGTGCATCATGGGAACAGGGCAGACTAAACTACCAAGCCAATTCTTCACCAGAAAGGAGACAAGCTACCGGGGACCGGTTTCTGGCATTTCAGCCTTCTTCGGCCCGGCTTGCTTGAATCCTGATGGAGCAGTGAGAAAGGGACTCATGTCTGAGTATACCCTGCCACACCTATAGTGGCCAAAAACGATTTAGAAAAGGGGGTGGTGATGAACAGAGTGTCTGAGTTAAACAGACCACTCTTACCCAGTCCAAAGATCAGGGCTTGATCCATCACCGTTATTTATCTCACTGCCCCATCCCAGCTCAGAACCTGGCTATATGCAAATCAGTCTGTCCCTGGCCCAGTGCATCATGGGAACAGGGCAGACTAAACTACCAAGCCAATCCTTCACCAGAAAGGAGACAAGCTACCGGGGACCGGTTTCTGGCATTTCAGCCTTCTTCGGCCCGGCTTGCTTGAATCCTGATGGAGCAGTGAGAAAGGGACTCATGTCTGAGTATACCCTGCCACACCTATAGTGGCCAAAAACGATTTAGAAAAGGGGGTGGTGATGAACAGAGTGTCTGAGTTAAACAGACCACTCTTACCCAGTCCAAAGATCAGGGCTTGATCCATCACCGTTATTTATCTCACTGCCCCATCCCAGCTCAGAACCTGGCTATATGCAAATCAGTCTGTCCCTGGCCCAGTGCATCATGGGAACAGGGCAGACTAAACTACCAAGCCAATTCTTCACCAGAAAGGAGACAAGCTACCGGGGACCGGTTTCTGGCATTTCAGCCTTCTTCGGCCCGGCTTGCTTGAATCCTGATGGAGCAGTGAGAAAGGGACTCATGTCTGAGTATACCCTGCCACACCTATAGTGGCCAAAAACGATTTAGAAAAGGGGGTGGTGATGAACAGAGTGTCTGAGTTAAACAGACCACTCTTACCCAGTCCAAAGATCAGGGCTTGATCCATCACCGTTATTTATCTCACTGCCCCATCCCAGCTCAGAACCTGGCTATATGCAAATCAGTCTGTCCCTGGCCCAGTGCATCATGGGAACAGGGCAGACTAAACTACCAAGCCAATTCTTCCCCAGAAAGGAGACAAGCTACCGGGGACCGGATTCTGGCATTTCAGCCTTCTTCAGCCCGGCTTGCTTGAATCCTGATGGAGCAGTGAGAAAGGGACTCATGTCTGAGTATACCCTGCCACACCTATAGTGGCCAAAAACGATTTAGAAAAGGGGGTGGTGATGAACAGAGTGTCTGAGTTAAACAGACCACTCTTACCCAGTCCAAAGATCAGGGCTTGATCCATCACCGTTATTTATCTCACTGCCCCATCCCAGCTCAGAACCTGGCTATATGCAAATCAGTCTGTCCCTGGCCCAGTGCATCATGGGAACAGGGCAGACTAAACTACCAAGCCAATTCTTCACCAGAAAGGAGACAAGCTACCGGGGACCGGTTTCTGGCATTTCAGCCTTCTTCGGCCCGGCTTGCTTGAATCCTGATGGAGCAGTGAGAAAGGGACTCATGTCTGAGTATACCCTGCCACACCTATAGTGGCCAAAAACGATTTAGAAAAGGGGGTGGTGATGAACAGAGTGTCTGAGTTAAACAGACCACTCTTACCCAGTCCAAAGATCAGGGCTTGATCCATCACCGTTATTTATCTCACTGCCCCATCCCAGCTCAGAACCTGGCTATATGCAAATCAGTCTGTCCCTGGCCCAGTGCATCATGGGAACAGGGCAGACTAAACTACCAAGCCAATTCTTCACCAGAAAGGAGACAAGCTACCGGGGACCGGTTTCTGGCATTTCAGCCTTCTTCGGCCCGGCTTGCTTGAATCCTGATGGAGCAGTGAGAAACGGACTCATGTCTGAGTATACCCTGCCACACTTATAGTGGCCAAAAACGATTTAGAAAAGGGGGTGGTGATGAACAGAGTGTCTGAGTTAAACAGACCACTCTTACCCAGTCCAAACATCAGGGCTTGATCCATCACCGTTATTTATCTCACTGCCCCATCCCAGCTCAGAACCTGGCTATATGCAAATCAGTCTGTCCCTGGCCCAGTGCATCATGGGAACAGGGCAGACTAAACTACCAAGCCAATTCTTCACCAGAAAGGAGACAAGCTACCGGGGACCGGTTTCTGGCATTTCAGCCTTCTTCGGCCCGGCTTGCTTGAATCCTGATGGAGCAGTGAGAAAGGGACTCATGTCTGAGTATACCCTGCCACACCTATAGTGGCCAAAAACGATTTAGAAAAGGGGGTGGTGATGAACAGAGTGTCTGAGTTAAACAGACCACTCTTACCCAGTCCAAAGATCAGGGCTTGATCCATCACCGTTATTTATCTCACTGCCCCATCCCAGCTCAGAACCTGGCTATATGTAAATCAGTCTGTCCCTGGCCCAGTGCATCATGGGAACAGGGCAGACTAAACTACCAAGCCAATTCTTCACCAGAAAGGAGACAAGCTACCGGGGACCGGTTTCTGGCATTTCAGCCTTCTTCGGCCCGGCTTGCTTGAATCCTGATGGAGCAGTGAGAAAGGGACTCATGTCTGAGTATACCCTGCCACACCTATAGTGGCCAAAAACGATTTAGAAAAGGGGGTGGTGATGAACAGAGTGTCTGAGTTAAACAGACCACTCTTACCCAGTCCAAAGATCAGGGCTTGATCCATCACCGTTATTTATCTCACTGCCCCATCCCAGCTCAGAACCTGGCTATATGCAAATCAGTCTGTCCCTGGCCCAGTGCATCATGGGAACAGGGCAGACTAAACTACCAAGCCAATTCTTCACCAGAAAGGAGACAAGCTACCGGGGACCGGTTTCTGGCATTTCAGCCTTCTTCGGCCCGGCTTGCTTGAATCCTGATGGAGCAGTGAGAAAGGGACTCATGTCTGAGTATACCCTGCCACACCTATAGTGGCCAAAAACGATTTAGAAAAGGGGGTGGTGATGAACAGAGTGTCTGAGTTAAACAGACCACTCTTACCCAGTCCAAAGATCAGGGCTTGATCCATCACCGTTATTTATCTCACTGCCCCATCCCAGCTCAGAACCTGGCTATATGCAAATCAGTCTGTCCCTGGCCCAGTGCATCATGGGAACAGGGCAGACTAAACTACCAAGCCAATTCTTCACCAGAAAGGAGACAAGCTACCGGGGACCGGTTTCTGGCATTTCAGCCTTCTTCGGCCCGGCTTGCTTGAATCCTGATGGAGCAGTGAGAAAGGGACTCATGTCTGAGTATACCCTGCCACACCTATAGTGGCCAAAAACGATTTAGAAAAGGGGGTGGTGATGAACAGAGTGTCTGAGTTAAACAGACCACTCTTACCCAGTCCAAAGATCAGGGCTTGATCCATCACCGTTATTTATCTCACTGCCCCATCCCAGCTCAGAACCTGGCTATATGCAAATCAGTCTGTCCCTGGCCCAGTGCATCATGGGAACAGGGCAGACTAAACTACCAAGCCAATTCTTCACCAGAAAGGAGACAAGCTACCGGGGACCGGTTTCTGGCATTTCAGCCTTCTTCGGCCCGGCTTGCTTGAATCCTGATGGAGCAGTGAGAAAGGGACTCATGTCTGAGTATACCCTGCCACACCTATAGTGGCCAAAAACGATTTAGAAAAGGGGGTGGTGATGAACAGAGTGTCTGAGTTAAACAGACCACTCTTACCCAGTCCAAAGATCAGGGCTTGATCCATCACCGTTATTTATCTCACTGCCCCATCCCAGCTCAGAACCTGGCTATATGCAAATCAGTCTGTCCCTGGCCCAGTGCATCATGGGAACAGGGCAGACTAAACTACCAAGCCAATTCTTCACCAGAAAGGAGACAAGCTACCGGGGACCGGTTTCTGGCATTTCAGCCTTCTTCGGCCCGGCTTGCTTGAATCCTGATGGAGCAGTGAGAAAGGGACTCATGTCTGAGTATACCCTGCCACACCTATAGTGGCCAAAAACGATTTAGAAAAGGGGGTGGTGATGAACAGAGTGTCTGAGTTAAACAGACCACTCTTACCCAGTCCAAAGATCAGGGCTTGATCCATCACCGTTATTTATCTCACTGCCCCATCCCAGCTCAGAACCTGGCTATATGCAAATCAGTCTGTCCCTGGCCCAGTGCATCATGGGAACAGGGCAGACTAAACTACCAAGCCGATTCTTCACCAGAAAGGAGACAAGCTACCGGGGACCGGTTTCTGGCATTTCAGCCTTCTTCGGCCCGGCTTGCTTGAATCCTGATGGAGCAGTGAGAAAGGGACTCATGTCTGAGTATACCCTGCCACACCTATAGTGGCCAAAAACGATTTAGAAAAGGGGGTGGTGATGAACAGAGTGTCTGAGTTAAACAGACCACTCTTACCCAGTTGTAAATATTTTTGTCCACCCTTGCTCATTGCACCATCAGGATTCAAGCAAACCGGGCCGAAGACGGCTGTAATGCCAGAAACCGGTCCCCGGGAGCTTGTTTCCTTCCCAGTGTAAGAATTGGCTTTTGTAGTTTGGTTTGCCCTGTTCCTATCATGCACTGGGACAGGAACAGACTAATTTGCATACAGCCAGGTTCTGAAACTGGGATGGTGCAGTGAGCTAAAAAACGGTGTTGGATCTAGCCCTGATCTCTTGACTGGGTGAGAGCTTTCTGCTTAATTCAGAGACTCTGTCCCTCACCACCCCTTGTTGTAAATATTTTTGTCCACCCTAAGCGTGGAAGGGTATTCTCAGATGTGAGACCCTTGCTCATTGCACCATCAGGATTCAAGCAAACCGGGCCGAAGACGGCTGTAATGCCAGAAACCGGTCCCCGGGAGCTTGTTTCCTTCCCAGTGTAAGAATTGGCTTTTGTAGTTTGGTTTGCCCTGTTCCTATCATGCACTGGGACAGGAACAGACTAATTTGCATACAGCCAGGTTCTGAAACTGGGATGGTGCAGTGAGCTAAAAAACGGTGTTGGATCTAGCCCTGATCTCTTGACTGGGTGAGAGCTTTCTGCTTAATTCAGAGACTCTGTCCCTCACCACCCCTTGTTGTAAATATGCAAGATACTAGCAGCACAATGTATACAGCTGAAAATGTCTCTTGAGCCATATTAACCCATCTCCTGCAGACAGAAATTACGCAAAATCAGGTCATGCAGTATTTCACGCAATCTACATATGTTAGTGCTCTAAATAAAATTGTCCCTAGAGTCGACCAAGCTACACCACAATCCTTGAAAGAAACAAACCTTATGGTTTTAAATGAGCATGCTATTTATTAAACTATTTTTAACTATTGTGTTCATTCATAAATGCATTTGGTTATCTATTGTGTTTTAGCCACCACATGCCAGTGCAGCGTGGCATCAGGGCCTGACATTTTAGCAGCCAAAGAAGTAGTAGACATGGAGTAATTCATAGTGTAAAATGAGAAAGTAGCTTTGCATAGAGGCAAATAGGTGGAGGATTGTACTGCAGAAAATCAAGCACAGGGATATCATGTCATCAGAAAATGTCACTTGCGCCATCACAAATTTTCACGAGCACTTGCATCCTACAGGTTACATGCAATTTAATGTTACACAGTGCTATTCTCACATATGTTTGATTATATGAAACTAAATATGACAAATATATGCATCTATTAAACTGCATTCTATGTTGTTCAAACAATTTTCCTTGTCTCCCTGGTCTTCTCCCTTTGCTCCCAGCAATTAATTGTGACACTTACAAATTGACCTCTTGCTAATACCCTTGGAGACATTGGTGTATGTTACATCAGAATATTGTGGACAGGATATGGGAAGGTAAGTACATATAGAGGAAGTACAGTTTTACTATTCTTTACGGCACATATGTGCACCTTGAAGATACATATATCATCAGGGTAGATAAATGTAGAGTTAGGTAACGAAAATCTGTACTGACTTACTTTTCGATATTTTGGTCTCTATATTCTGGTCACCGTATTTCGCGTCATCAAGTTTCCCATCAGAATATTCAGGGAGCCCACCTAGCAGGACTATTAAGGTGGCACAATTTCCCTGGTTAGTCCTCGTTCGATACTTCCAATGTCATCTGACAATTAACATCATGTTAATTGAATCTGTATGTTCTAACTAAAGTAACCAGTCGTCAGACCTCGCAAAACGTCACTTTAAACACCCATGAATATATAAAGTGTGTGTAATCAATAAGTTGACAAATATCATTGTCAGCCTTGTAAAAACTTCAAGTCCCAGAGTATTGAAGACTCTTGGCAGTTTAACGTCTTAACTTGCCAGCTTCCTAGCCTGGTTTAAAACATGTATCTCGCAGGCCCACTGAGTATTAGAAGCGTAGCCTGTTCAAGGTTGCATACTGAGATGCTGGGCTGGATTGTCCTATCAGTGGGCTACTGGAATTATGCGTCAGGGGAGGGCCAAATTATGTGGCAGGGTTGAGTAAATTATGCGCCAAGAAAAAACTAATTATGCGGCGTAATACGGCAAAGTTTGCAATAGTATTTTGTCAGTTCAGTTCAGTCAGCTTTATTCGATTTTCACAATGTTACAAATCATAAAAGCAAGTGCATACAAAAAATACTTCTTTAAAATATAACAATAATAAATAACATTTAGATAAAAAAATTATTAAATCATAGCAGTGAATCTATCGAATACAACATTTTTACCTATCCAAATGAATTCCGTTGCCTTAAAACACTCTTTAAAAACGCTGTCATCGTCATTATACATACAGTGTTCCCCAACTGCTGTAAACTAAGGTATGCTGGCCTACATTGCCGCCATGCGCCGCCTCTCAAGTATTGCTGCCTTAATCCATCTGCAGCTGTCAGTTTTACACTTATTGATTAATGTCTGGGTATTGGTTGCACCTCATTAGTACCAATTTAATATTTAAAATAGCAATAAGCAATAGAAAGTTGACCAGTCCAGCTTTGCAAAGGGCCTTCTCCTGTGCAGTAACATTTCACTGTGCTTTTAGTAACTTTTGAACCATTTGAGCTGGGAACACATTTTTGTTGTTTTTTAAAATCAGTAGATTATGCAGTAGCTGATGGAATATGTGGCAAACATGGCAAATCCATAATAATGGGAAAATCGCTGCGGCCGCAAAAGTGCATATTTCTAGTGGCCCAGGCTATATGGTAATCTGGTAGTGCCAGACTGGCCTGTTTGGAAGGTCTGTTTGTAGGCCTGTTGTGTGACAGGTGTGGGCCGGTATTGTGGATTAGTGGGACGGTTTTGTTATTGTGCCTGGCCTGGTGTTATGAGCATCTTTATATAATGACAAGGAGGCAACAGTACCGTAATTTGCACCAGATACAGATCTGTGCAGGCTGGGCGCTACACATGGTATGGGTGTAGCTGTGTCATGTCCTTTCAGGTATGCCACATCAAGTGTTGCAGCTGTAAAGCACTTCGTGTAAACTCATGAATACATTTTCTAATCCTCACAAGATGGCAAAGTTGCCTCAATGCTCTGAGTTTGGCAACATAAATACAAAAATGGCACCAGGAAAGAGGAAACCAAAATTTAGGGAATAAGGAAGGTGCATTGTGGAAGCTATTATCTCATAGGCTGCAGCATCCACTGAACAAACATTAGTCATTGAGGGTAGAAGAACGGGACAAGAGGGTGTTAATGTTATCTTTTTAATAGGGAAGGAGCACAGTGAATTGTATTGCTGCTTCTCATTACTAACTCACCACAAATACTTCCGGCAGCAAGCACACAATTGTGTAGTCACCCACCCCTTACAGATCACACAGGTAACAAACGAATTGAAGATTCGGACTTGCCTCATTTGAAATCGGGAAGCACCTTTTTAAGGACGGATTCACAAATGAAGGCCACTTTTGTATTTGTGCCCGGGCCTATTTTATGCCCCAGTCTGACCTTCAGGAGCTTTAAATAAATCGACTTCGTGCTTTAATCTTGATTGGCATTACATTTGGGCGATGCGCTTTCCATGTCACGCTGACCCATGGCTGCTTTGACAAGGCCCATGGACCACCTGTTGTGCTCTTTTTAGCTTGTATTGAGTAAGCCTTAAGCTTAACCCGTGGGTAGTCCAACGCAAAGGGACTGGAGCGGCCATGAAGGAACTGTAAAGATCTGCACATTTTTAAATGCATTTCAGATTATTTATTGGGTTTTCACAGTCGATCACTCCTGGAAAGTGCGTGAAAAGTTGACATGAACAATGAGCTTGATGACGCCATGGGTCCCAATTTATAAAATAAAAAAGTGGAAGTCTGCAGTATTAACAATTTCTTGCATCCGGCTTACTCGCCTGCCCTAAAAAGCACTGCTCTTTAAAGCCTGTAAGAAAGCTTCTTCCAACTTCTTGGCCATTGACAGCCCTACTCTGATCATAGAGTAGGTAATGTCTAGTATTCACTTCTAGTAGTTGGATTCCAGATTTTTCTTAAAACACGTTAAAGAAATGGCAAAAGATAAAGAAATGGTGGCACTTGTTTTTTACTGGACAACAAAATGCAAATACATGTATAAATGAAATTTTCTTTAAGCGATTGAGCTGGTATTGTATAGCTTTTGTATAACGCTTTTCTACCTGGCAATGTCGCAAAGCCCTTTCATGATGGTCGAGTAATAGGTACTCCATCTGTGGGTTGAGATTCAGCCTATAAATAATAGTTTTGTTCTTGTGTGTGCGTTTGTGAAGGAGTGTGAAAGGCAGGGTCTCAGTTTGCTTAAACAAACTAGTACACTTTATAGCCAGAAATTATTTGAAATAATGATTTAGAGAACAGCCAGGTATTAAATATTTTGATCGAGAGGGTGTTCCAAAGATTAAGGAAACGATTACGATGTCGGGTGGAAAGCCATGAGGTGCCTGCCACACGGTGCAAGGATGTTTACAAACTTCAATTTTAAAATGGGAGCTTGTGCTGCCTGCGTTTTTAGCCCCCCACTCAACTCCCAGTGAAAAATGGAAGTTTACCACTGCACTATATGCTGTTGCATCCTAATTGGGATTGTAGAACAGCCGACCTATGGTCGCGCGGTTCTTTTCCCGCAACTGTGTGGACATCGTAATATGGGCCTTAATGTTAGCCATTTGCAGTATATGCATTTGCAGCTAGAGGCGCCTCGAAAACTAAGGAGCTCTACAACATCTGCAAAGTTTGTTTTTCACCAATATTATAATGTATACTTTTTTTGTAAAAATAATCCTCACTGTGCATGCCAGTTTATACAAGCATCATCATTGCACATTGTTGTTGAAAACTTAATTTCGATAGCGGCGTAATTAATCACGGGCGGTGTTTTTTTGTTCTTTTAGCTGGAAATGTAGTTTATAACTTTTGGCATCGACTACAAATGGTGTCAGCTGGCTTGAGGTATTACAGAACCGTGTAAAGACCAATACTGAGAGAGAGTTATTTATCTGGTGAGGTAAATACTTCCAATTATGAGTTTTCTTCATGTAAATGAGGAATTACATATGGAATTTGGTGCTTTCCACTCCAGCTTCCGAATGTACATTGTGACTTGCAAAATGGTTGCATCCAGTGAATTTCGTCAGGCAGGGCTGGCCTGTGCTCAGAAAGCGCCCTGAGCGAAAACAAATTCCACTTTCCTACTCGTCTTCTTTTATTGTCTGTGTGTCAAAAATTTGGGATGAGTAAAAGAAAGATGTGGGGGGGCCAAAATTCAGGACCGTAATGAAAATACAAATAGATAAAATGTGTACAGTGGTGCCAACAGCCTTCGGAAACAGTGTTTAAACAGTATTCTGTGGACTAAGGTCGGAAGAAGACTGTTGCAGGCAGCTCCTACACCCCTCTGGACTTCAGCATCTTGAGCTGCTGCCAAGCTCACAAACAGGGCCGACTTTCGGGCAGGGCGCCCGTACTGAGCACTGACCTGGGGCAGGGGCGCTGTGTTTAGCAATAATTTACGTTTTCAAAACACCTTCAGCTGAGTTCCTTGGGCATCAAGTTTTCAGGCATCATAACATAGTTTTGTCTAGGGGCGGTTTTGACTCACCATAAAGTAGCTGTATTTTCTGTGGATAGTTGAGTGGGTTACTGCTTTTGTCACAGGGATATGTTTGTTACCGCAGTTCATAAGATGCAACCCATACATAGAACACTGACTGTTCCAAACTGACATCAAATATCTGCATGCAAACTGCATAAAATAGGTTAGGAAGTTCTGTTTCCCCACTCCAAGTCTTTCCTTATCAATTCTTAAGGTTCCTAAAAATGGGTTTGTTTGGGTAGATATCTATTCTTAATAGTAAAGGCAGCATTTACCAGTCCCTTAAAACAAATGAAATGTTTGAAAGAGAGGGTATATGGAGAGAAGAGAGGCACTTTTGCCTGGTGGTCGTGCGGGAATCTGTGGACGTTGTAACCGGGCGCCAACAGCTCTAAAGCTAGCCAACATGCTAAAGACAGCCCTGTCTGCAGGTGTGACCTGTTGAAACTCCCAAGGAGAAAAGTCCAAGGGTGTGGCAAGAGCTGCAAACCTCAGAATTCCAATCTAATCCATGCACAACCAGAGACTGGTCCCAGAATAGAGACCCTGCCAGACTTGGGAACAGATTTGAAAATGAACAGTATGAGTTTGCAGCCCTTTTGGTTTGAAAACCTAGAATTCTCACCACATTCCTTCGCCCTCCAATTCTCTTTTGACAACACACATCTGTTGACATCGTCCTGGATCCCCAGACTTTGAAACTCGCTCCACTTACCAACTCTGGGCCTGATTAAAATGTTGGCAGAGAGGGACCTCCAATGCAATGGCCACAAAGTTCCCTCACCACCAACACCGATTTAGAATCGGGCAGACTATAGGTTTGACTACCAAGGAGACTATTCCCTCTCCGCCTTTGTCAAACTCCAGGCTCTGATAGCCCAAGGAGTAAAAGCCTTTGGAGGTTTGGCTGTATGTCTTCCCACATAATTTAGAGAGGCATTCAGCCAATTTTCAATGCCCACCACCGCTAGGAAAAAAACAGGCGGTAAAAGGCAATGAAAAGTGCTCAATGCTCTGCCCGTCATGGGAGGAAACTCCCATGGCAAGGGAGATATTGTTTTTTTATTTTCAAAAAGAAAATGAATGAATGAATGAATGTGTGATTTTTATATAGCGCAATATTCACTCCAAGGAGTATCTTGTCGCTTTAGCGGAAAAAGGGCACCTGAAAGGTTTGCAGAGGACAAAAGAACATATTACCAGATCTCAGATAAAAGATAGCACGGTATTATCTGGGATAGCAAAGATCAATGTTTTTAAAAGCTTCCTAAACATAGGTTCTGTTTGTGTGTGTCTGAGTTGAGTTGACAGGGAGTTCCAGGCTTTGGTCCCTAGGACCACCATTGTCTTGCCACCTCTAGATTTCAGTTTGAAATTGGGAACTGTTAGGAGATTCTCTGAGGATGACCGTAGAGTATGTTGTGTGGTGTATGCCCTAATTCTGGATCTGAAGTATTCTGGTCCGGTTGTTCTTGTAGCTTTGTAAATGATGGTCAGGAGTTTGAAAAGGATTCTCTTATGAACAGGCAGACAGTAAAGAGTTTTAAGTGCTGTTGCTGAGGAGGAGTCTCTGGGCAGTTTGAGTACCAACCACGCTGTAGCATTCTGGACCACCTGCAATCTTTTCAGGGCCATCTTTTTAGTTCCTGCATATAAACTATTGCAGTAGTCCAAGCATGATAACATTAGGGCTGCTGCAACCGTCTTCCTGGCAGGCACAGGGAGTAAGTCAAAGAATTTTCTGAGAATTGTTATTCTTTGGAAACAAGTGCCTGCCACAGCCAGAGCTTGCTTGTGAAAAGATAATGTGGGATTAAAATTTATACCCAGATTTCTCACTGTATCCACTGTTTTAGGAGGTGGAGCCGAATTTGAAGGCCACTACTGGTTGGGCCTAAGCACATTGGACTTTCCATACAGCATAATCTCTGTTTTACAGCTGTTACATTAGAGATGATTCAGTTTCATCCAATCCATCACTGCTGTTAGACAGTGATGAAACTTTTCTCCCGCCACTGTAGATTTTTTATCGAGAGTGAGAATCAGTTGAGTGTCATCCGCATAAGCAATGGATTCAACATCATGAGTGTCCATCAAAAAAGGAGTGGTGCCATATAAAGCCATATGAGCCTTGAGGAACCTGTGATGACAACCATTTTTCTCCCGATTTGTAACGTCCCACTGTTACAATCTGATGCCTGTTTTCTAAAAAAGATGTGATCCAGGTCAATGCCTTATTCGTGATTCCGCTGTGTGCAAGCCTGTCTCTCAAGATGTCATGAGAGACAGTGTGAAACGCTGCTGATAAATCCAACAGAATCAGTACTGCATCCTTAGCCTGATCTAGGGCAAACTTTAAGGTCTCGGTGGTGTGGAGTAGCACTGATTCTGTTGAATGGCCAGGTCAGAAGCCTGATTGCTTGGGGTGTAAGATGTTAGTTTCTTGCATGAAATTATTTAGTTGGGTGTTAACAAATTTCTTGGCAATTTTACTCAGACATGGCAGCAATTAAATAGGCCTAACATTGGCAAGGGTGGTGGGATCCGCAAGTTTCTTTTTTTGAAGTGGCTTCACAGCTGCAGTTTTCCAAATATCAGGGATTTTTGCTAGCCATTTTAGGATTTTCGTTTTGAAAATAACAAAAAAAACATTGTAAGTTTGCCGTACAGTACCAACATGTGGACAGAGCCCTCTGTCTAACTTACAGTGCATTCACAGGAATCGCTGTGATGGCATGTCCTACCAATGCTAGAAATGTCCGCTGGGCCAGCAAGCATTTCTAAATTTGAAAGGTGACACCTCCGTCAGGGCCCCAACATAACTGTAATGTAATACATGAGTGGCCTAAAATAAGCCTAGGTTCTATGGTGGTTTTACCTATATGTTTCAAATAAATGTTTGATATATTCTATTCTAAAGTAAGAAAGTTATGGCAGAGCGAAGATAGAAAATTCCATGGAATCTGGGTGTAGAAGTCTCCAAGTGTCTTTCAGGAGATACGTTGAACACAAGTTGTCTATGGATTTGAAAGATCTAGATGCTCTGTATTTACAGGAGGAATATCTAAAGTGCAATCGATGGGAATGTTGAAGTCACTTCCCTCATGTTATTGGAAAGATTAGACCAAAACTTTGGGTTATCTCATTTTCAAACATAGATGTTGATAACAAAAAATTCTCCACCTACTTCCTTCATTTTAGAAATTATCCTACTACCTACATCATCCTTGGTCCTAGAAATAATAGAAATTTTGTTGTTTTGGCTATCATATTGACTACAAAGTAATATTTTCTTACCAGTGGCAGAGACAACTCCATGTCTTCAACCCATTTGTTATTAAGGGATAAAGGGCCAGATGTATGAAGGCCCTGCTTTGCGATTTTCTTATTGCAAATCTTTGCAATTTGCAATTAGGAAATCGCAAAACGGAATGCATGAAAGTGTGTTTCCTAGGGGATCACAAATGACCTACCTCATGAATAATAATGAGGTAGGTTGCAATTTGCGACCCCCTAGGAATTGCAGAAATCACAGGGATGGTGCCCTGCTGGGCTCAGCAGACCTCCATGTCTGTGATTGCTTTTTAATAAAGCAATTTGTTTTTAAATGCAGCCCGTTTTCCTCAAAGGAAAATGGGATGTGTTTTTGTAAAAAAAAGAAAAGTTTTCTTTTCATTTTATAGGAGCAGGCAGTGAGATGGGGACAATTGAGCAGTCACCCCACAAGTTAGCCACATTATATTCTCTAACTATTTTGCCCTTATCAGAATTGGGGGAGACTGTCACGGCAATGGACTCGCCCCAAAACATTGACAGAATAGCGGCATTGCATGTAGAATTGACATTTAGTCAGACCAACATATTCAATCCTAGGATACCTTCTAAGGCGAAAAAGGGCGCCAATCAATTTTGGTGTAATGTCACCTGCCGTAAGGCCAAGAGAGCCCTGCTAGAAGACATCAAGCTTAAGGACAGGCATCGAATTAAACACATGGGGGTGCTTAATCAATATAGTATTCAACAAGCAAAGAAGAACTGGGATATGGATAGATGGGATGCCCTTAAAATCGCCCTATCTAATAGGGATATGAAGGCGTTCTGGTCAATAGTGTGTACAGATAGTAGTGAAGTGAAGTCAGCCCTAAAGCCTAACATTGCAGCGGATGTATGGAAGACCCAGTTCCAGGCTCTATACACCACTGAGGAAGTTTCAGACCCAAAGGATGAAACATCCTTGATAATCTTAGGGACTATTTTTGAAGAGGCCAATGGGATCACTCTAACAGAAGTTTTGAATTCAATAAGAAAGCTTTCTCTCGGCAAAGCTCCGGGACTAGATAAGCTACCAGGGGACCTATTCCGGGCAACACCAAAAATGTGGGGACGCTACTTATAGGCAATATTTAATGCTATTTTTAAAGGTATGGCGACCCCGAAAACCTGGGCAGGGGCTGAAATCTTTCCAGTTTTTAAAAAGGGCTTACCTCTTTTGCCGTTCAACTGTAGGCCGATCAGTCGGATAAATGTCACCCAGAAACGGTTTGCAAGGATTCTCCTCGATTGCCTTCATGTGTGGATGGAGGAGCGTGAAATCTTGAGTTCATACCAAGCCGGTTTCGGAAAAAATATCTTTACCATTGACCAAATCTTTAGACTATAATTACTATACTGGTAGACGGTGTCAATAGAGGGTGGTAGCCTCTATTTGATATTTGTAGATCTGTAATTTGTAATTTGTAATTTGTAGGGGTATTTATAGAGCGCAACGATCGCTCCGGAAGGAGCATCTTGGCGCTGATTTCTTGGTAGGAGATCAAATCACTTCCTGGAGGCTGAAGAATTAGATGGCTGCCATGGTGTAGTCATCGGGAAGATTAAAGATCAAGGTTTTTAGTAATTTCCTGAAGTGTTTTTCTTGGGTTTGGGACCTCAGGTTTTTGGGCATGAAGTTCCAGGCTTTAGTGGCCAGGTAATTTAAGGTTTTGCCACCTTTGGTTTTCAGATTAAACCTAGCTGGAAGGATTAGATTGTCATTGGAGGAACGCAGGGATCTGCTAGGGTTGTAGTGAGGGAAACGCCTGATGAGATATTTCGGGCCGGAGTTATTAAATGCCCGGAAGGCAACAATAAGAATCTTGAAGAATATTCTTTTATGAAGTGGGAGCCAGTGTAAAGATTTTAAAGCTGCGGATATTGAAGATTTTCTGGGTAGCTTCCAAACTAATCTGGCTGCAGAGTGGAGTACACTTTGGAGTTTTTTAAGTGTAGCTTTCTTTGCGCCAGCCAGGAGACCGTTGCAGTAGTCCAGGCGTGCGAGAACTAGGGCCACTGCTACGGTTTTTCTAGAGTCTATCGGTAAGAAGTCAAAATTTTTTTTTAGAGACTTTATGATTCCAAAACATCGGCCAGCCACAGTCCTGACGTGTTGGTCGAAAGACAAATCGGTGTCGAACAGGACTCCAAGATTCCTTGCTCCGCCTTAGTCGAGTGTTCCTCTAGGGGCACGATGAGTTGCGTATCATCGGCATACGATGTTACAAGTATGCCGAATGACTCAATCAGAGATATGAGTGGAATTAGGTAAATATTGAAGAGGAGAGGGCTCAGAATGGAGCCCTGAGGAACTCCTGATGAGACCCTCTTCTCTTTGGAGAGGAAAGGACCTAGGGCGATCATTTGAGATCTGTCGGTTAAAAAGGACGTTATCCACGCTAGAACCATCTCTGAGATACTGATATCTTTCAGTCTGCTAATCAGAATGGAATGCGAGATGGTATCAAACGCCGCTGTGAGGTCTAGAAGAATGAGGACGGCATTCTTCTTCTGATCCTGCAGCAGCTTTATAGAGTCTGTTAATTCAATCAGTGCCGATTCTGTAGAGTGATGGGGGCGAAAGCCTGATTGTTGGGGTGGAGTACGTTGTGTACTTCGAGATGCCTTTTAAGTTCACTATAAACCATTTGTTCGGTAATCTTTCCTAGAGCAGGGAGGAGCGATATTGGGCGGAGATTAGTAAGCTCAGAGGGGGATTTATTGGATTTTTTCATCAGGGGTTTAACTATTCCCTGTTTCCATAAGCGAGGCACAGATCCCGTGCTAAGGGAGGAATTAACAATCTTGTTAATGATTGGGTTCACCACGTCAATGAGTTGATGGAGAATTCTGGGGGGGCAGGGGTCAGAGGGTGATCCAGATTTGCATGCCAAGATAACTTCTCTAGTTTGATCTAGATTGACCGGTGTGAAGTTTTTAAGACTTCCAACTGGAATTACTTTCAGAACAGATTTGCTTGAAGTCTGGGTTGCTTGAGGTGAAGGGAAATTTTTTTGGATTTATTTATTGAACTTGTATTGCGCACAGCTACCCGTAATGGGTTTCCCGGCGCCAGGGACAGACTGGAGAAGAAAAACAAGCAACTGCAAAGAGCAAAGAAAAACAGAACCGAAGAACTTAGAACAGAAGAGTCTTTAATTTTTTACGGAAAGCAAGAAGACTAGTTTCTGTTTTTAGCGCCAACGGGAGAGCATTCCACATCTTGGGTCCTAGATATGCGAATGAACGGCCTCCCATTTTTGCCAGTCGGATTCTAGGAATCACAAGATTGCCATTGTTGGATGACCTAAGAAAGCGGCCTGGCTGATATGGCTGGGCAAGATTGTGCAGGTAGATGGGAGCAGAACCCTGACGAATCTTAAATAGGAAGCACAAAGTTTTGAAGACCACACGATCAGAAATTTTTAACCAGTGAAGGTCACGCAGAGCTTGCATTGCGGACGTTCTCCGTGGAACATTGCGCAGCAGGCGAGCAGCTGAGTTCTGTACAACCTGGAGTTTATTGATTGTGGCTTTATCTGCTCCTAGATAAAGCACATTGCCATAGTCGATACGGGACATCACTAGGGCCTGTAGGACAGTTCTTCGAGCAGACTCAGGCAACATCCATATGATCTTCTGCATGGCGTCGATTTTCTCCTCAAAGAAGTCGGCGATTTGGTTACAAAACTCTTGAGATGGGGGAATTTCAGGTTGTAACGCTCTGGGCTGGGTGAACGTCTTCACTATCGAAAACAATGTTTTTTGTTTCTGTTTGGACTCCTTAATAGCGTTCGTATAAAATACTTTTTTAGCTGTTTTAATGTTGGAGTGATATATTTTCCTCAGCTGAAAATATGAAAGTCTGTCTGCCGTGTCGTACGTTCTACGCCATTTGCGTTCGGCTTTTCTGCAAGATAGATGGGCTATCGCTAGATCTGAGGTGAACCAGGGGGCATTGGTCTTAGGTTTTTTATCTGTTCTTCGGGGACGATTGGGAGGTTCACGTGCTCTGATTTCCTGAAACATCCAGCTGTGGAAGAGATTAGCGTCATGTTCGGCGTCACCGGTGAGATTAGGGGTCTGAGATTGGGTAATAGGATTTAACTCGAAATTATCCTGTATCTCTTTCCAGTTGACAAGGTTATCCAAGTGTGAGCTGGGTTTACTGGTAGTCTGCGAGCGTGAGGTTTTAATATGGAACGGGATCAGACTATGATCAGTCCATATTTGTGGGACAAGAGGTAGGGTTGTTAGAAGGGGCAAGTTAGTGCATACCCCATCGAGTATATGCCCTAGTAGGTGAGTGGGCTGAGTAACTCTTTGATGAAGGTTGAACATTTCTAGGGTCTGTAGAAAGTTGTTGGCCTGTAAGTCGGTTTTGGACTCAAGGTGTAAATTAAAATCCCCTACAAGAGTGAAGTGTGGGTATCTAAGGAGAAGGTGACCCAAAGAGTCACTCAGCGTGTCCAGGAATCTGGTGGCATTACCAGGGGGGTGATATATCAATCCTCCTGAGAAGGACGAGGATTCGTTAAGTTTGATTGAGAAGCCAAGACCTTCAATGTCTTTTAGGGGGTCTAAGTTGAATGTGTGGCAGTTGAAGCTGTTTCTGAGTATTGTTTCTGAAGATGGCCTTCGATCTGGTCCCCAGAGATAAATTGTGGGAGGTATATAAACACCTGGGAATCCCCCCCAACCTTTTGACCTTGCTCATGAGACTGCACAAGGGCAACTTTGCCCAAGTAAGGTATGGGAAATTTGGGGCATTAACCTCCTGCGTCCCAGTCATTAGAGCAGTGAGAGAGGGGTGTATGCTCGACCCTACCCTGTTTTGCCTTTTCATAAATAATCTGGTGGCCCAATTAAATGAGGTGAAGGATAACGATGCCCAAAAGCTGGCACTTAGTAAGGTGCAAGCAATGATGTTCACGGACAACACTTTGTTACTATCAAAGTTACGCAAGGGTATCCGGAGGGCTCTTGATAGCTTTGTCACATTTTGCAAAAACGGGCCTGGAGATCAACACATTGAACACCAAATTCGTGGTCTTCAATCAAGCCAACACATCCCACCCAAATCCCTCCCTAAATGGTACCTTGCTTGAGAGGGTGACAGTCTTCGACTATCTCAGTGTCACGCTGTCTGAAACATTTGAGTGGGGCCCGCAATTAGCCAAAGCAAGCCTCAAGCTAGCACAGACTGTGGGTGGATTTACAAACATATATAGAAACTCCTCCCACAAACCTGCCGGGCCTATAGCGGAGATCTATAAAGTACAAGCTAGGGGTGCCACAATTTATGGGGCCGACTTATGGGGCCATCATCCCTCTGGCAGATTGACTAAATTAGAGAATACCTTTATGAGACAGACTTTAGGCCTACCGCCAAGTAACCCCCTTATCCCCATACGCCTGGATTTAGGATTCAGACCAATTGCGGAGGAGATTGAACTTAGGCCACTAACCTTCTGGTGTAGACTGTGGGTGACGCCGGAACTAGCAGTCTATCAGTTAGAGCTAAAGGAGATACTGGGTCTCCCGGGTTTGGGTATAATACCATGGCTTTCATATATAAAGAATGAATGCTGTATGCTGAATAATCCAAATTTATGGAACAACTCCGACGAAGCGTGCACGGTAATCTAACACTCAGAACTAGAAAAAGCCTATAGGTCACTCAAACTAGCAGACATCCAGGGGAACTCGGCACTTGGTCACCTGACAGTTGATTTTTATAAGTATTAATGCTGAGTATTTGATTGAGTCCTTCCTGGATGATTCCCAACCCACTATGGCAAGCAAATAATATATCCAGTTCAGACTAGGGACCATGCGGTTCCGTGCTTTCCTCAACAAATGGCTAAAAGCCACTCCCCTTGGGTGCCTCGCTTGCAATTGTGTAGATGAGTCAGAGCTTCATGTTTTTTTCTTTTGTCCTGGCTATAAAATAGTTTGAAATATGATACCTATCCACTCATTGTTTTTGCTGTATATCGATTTTTAAACTCAATGTGGCGTAGTCGTAGGGTGCTGGTAAACTTGCCACCGCAACTATAAAACTCCCATAGTGCATGCATTGGTACTTTTTAATCTTTTAACTTACACTCAACCCCTTCCATATTTTAACAATCAAGATTAATGATGAACTGAAATCTTACTGTAGTAAAATTGTATGTGTTTACTTTTATGGGTGCAGTGGTCTTACACAGGTTGTTTGATATGGTAGCTGGTTGAGGACGAGATAAAGGCTTGAATCACATGAAGCTCCCACCAGGTGACCACTGTGATGTATTCTAATGCTGCTAAATTTGCAACTTGTGTTTCTATCTCATCCGTAATTTATTGGTTTATGTTATGTGTTTTTATTGTAACAGTTTTTAGTATCTATTTTTTATGGTCTATATTGACTGGAATAAAGTTTATTGGAATGGAAAACATATGGTAAATCTAAAAGCCGTTTTTGGTTGATTATGTTAAAGCCTGTACACAAGTATTTCCAACATGGATTACCACACATTAACATAGTAGGCACAGGTTTTGGTTATCCCGCTAACAAACACAGAACCCGATTCACAAAGGTAAAGTGAGACAAAAGTATTCGTAAAAGACCTTTGTGAATACCGAAAGTCTAACTTTATGACGTTTTAGTATTCACAAAGTGCATTTAGGAGTGGTAAATGCACTTTGTGAATACCAAAAGTCAAACTTAACGATTTTCAGTATTCATTAAGTACATTTACGAGTAGTAAATGCCCTTTGTGAATACCGAAAGTCGTAAAGTTAGACTTTCGTCTCACTTTACCTTTGTGAATCAGGCCCACACTTTTTTCCATTGGTTTTTAAGTCTAGTTTGAAAGTGCAGGGCGAGGACATGTTTGATAACCTGAAAAAAAGCTGTAAGAAATAGTACTCACTGAGAGTTTGTGACTCTTTTCACTTATTTATATGCATTTGATTGAAAAATACACCACCTAGGAAGTTCTACAGTTGCCCACAATTTAAAAAAGCACATTGTTTGAACGAAAACTCAGTCAAACAAAATAGGAAGTGCCTTTGCACAAGTTAAACCTGTGGCCAATACAGCGGTAAGAATTTTCCCAAATAATATATAAAGAAGTTTTCCATAGAACTGATTGTCCAAAGCTATACAATGTGACTTTATATTATGAGCTCTCAGAAAAATACAATTGAAATAGGTTTTACAATATGGTCTCCGTGCCAAACACCATGGACAGAGGTTTTACATTAAGGAAAGTCTGATGGTTCCAATAGGTTAGGGTTTTACATTGTGAAATGTAATATGAAGAGGTTTTATGCTGTCACTTCTCCGACAAATGCAAAAGGAAATGATTTTACATTGTGGATGGTTTACATTCTGAACTATTTGACAATTACAAAAAGGATAGGTGTTACATTGTGATCCCTGAGAAATGTCAACGGTAGGGGGTTAGGACTGAGGTCACTTTTTCGATTCGACATGATACATGCTTGGTGTCTTGAGAGGAAGATATGGGACCTAATTTACAAACTGCATTTTTTAGTCTACAAAATACTACTTTAGTACTACTTACTTACCATATAATGCAATTCACAAACCTACTTGTGAAAATCTCAATCTCCAACTCTCTTATCTATGGGGAGACCATCACACATTTGAGTTTACTACATAGTGGGAGGGACTGGGCAGTGGCTAGAAAATGGATAATGCTACTAAAGGGGAAGGCTTTAGGGTGGAGTAAGGAGGGCTTAAGAGAGTGCTGATAAGGGATTTAGGGATGGACAGACACCCACCCACAAAGGAGTAAGCCCATTGTGATTCACAAATTGCACTTCTAAAGTTTCTACAGCCAAAAAAGAACCAAACATAGTAGCAAATATACTCCAGCTCAGACCTGGAGAAAACCCAACACCACACATATCTAACCACTGGTATTGCAACATCCTTCCATAGAAAATAAGGGAGGCAGGGGCATAACTAGAACCCCATAGGACATTTAAAAGTGAATGTAACTACTTTTTTTAAATAGTTAAATTAATTCTACGCATACTATTACAGTATTACAGAATAATAAGAGTTATAACCAACATTGGAAAGGTATAGATGACTCACTTACACAGATCCATGTAAAAAAGAATCCCAATTTATTTGCTGAACATAGCTTATTTGAACACAGGATCACTGGTGAAACATAGTTTAGAACATTTGTGAAATGTGTTCAGCCCAACAAGACATAATTTTGTAGTCTGAAACATGGATAACTGCCACCTTTGCAACCTCGCTACTTGAGGACATTCCAGAATGTTCCTTTTTATTGAATGAGAACTGCCAGGAGGGTAAAACAGGAGATGGGGGGCAGTTATCATGAAACAATCTCTAATACCCACCAATCTGGAAATGGATCCGATTCTGGAGACAGATCTTCTCTTGTTTAAATTAAAATTTGGTCATAAAGTCCTGATGTTTCTGTTAGTGTATCACCTACCGCATTATATGATTAATTTTCCTATTGATGTTTATGAAACAATGTGCTTGTTATTAATAAAGCACAATAAGATATTGATAATAGTATAACTAATGGGCAAACATGCTAAATGCCTGCCCAAAAGAAAACCAGTTCTTTGAGCCCATACACTGTAAGGGGCACAAACTTGAATTTGGCCTTGTCTGGTCCCTAAATTGCCGAGTTGAGAATTATTACATTGATCATGCAGTTGGTCATACCACAGTTTGATTCACCTATCTATACATCTCCTCTGTATGAAAAAAGATAACCCCTGATATGTAAAAAGATGGGACAGAATTGGGGAAAGGTAGAAAAGAAACATTCTAATCTGTACAGCACTTATATAGCGCATGACTACCCTTAGGCATCACAGACTGGTAGTGTGACACAGACTGGAATAATGAGGATTGAAAGGATCTGTTCTGGAAAAGCCAGGTCTTTTCTTTTCTTTCAGTTGCAAAAAACACTAGATTTTACAAACCAAACCAATGCTTAGTGATTATCCTGATGTGGTGTTTCAGGAATTTAACAGTTAAAATGAAAAGGCATTGCTTGAGCATGAACCGCGAGAATTAAAATGAGTAAAAAGTAGAGCTGCTCCCTGGTTCACTAAATAACTAGTGGAAGCTTAGCTACAACCTAGACGCCTTGAACGTAACTGTTGAAAAATATATGAGGACTCTAGTAATCTAGCTTTTAAAGAAGTTATGCTTAATTATAAGTAGCTTATTACCCAAACAAAGACAACATTCTTCACTAATAAGAAAGGCCAATTGCAAAACCCTCAGAAATATCTATTTAATATTGTAAATATTCTCTCCAATATGGACAGAATCATCAAATCTTTGACTCATTTGCAACAGAGTTGAAACAAACTAAAATAGGTTTTTTTGGGAAAAAATTAAATCATCAAAAAAGAGGTAGCTGGTAACCTGGAAGTGGACTATCACTCACCATAAAGAGATGAGAACATTTTTACGCTTGAGACGTTTGCGTAGTTGAAAGCTGAATTTGTAGACCGCTTGTTAGCTACAGTTAATTCAGGCTCTCCTTGTGATATCTGTCAACCTAGAGTGATGCACTGGATGGCTCCTTCAAAGACAGACTCCCTTACTAACTTTTTAAATGTATCTTTAAGGGCAAGAGAAGTCTTAGACTTTTTTTTATAAAAGCTACAATTCTTCCATTGTTGAAAAAAATGAGCTATAACCCCCCCAAAAATCTTCAGAATTTCCTCCCATATTTCCTTGCTTGTTTTTGTTCTAAATTACTGGAAGCTCATATAGCGCAGGAGGTGAGTTCTTTCCACTCAGATTCGAACTATCTGCATCATCACCAAGCTGGCTTTCAGACACAACATAATACTGAAACAGTGATCTTCTCAGTTATAGATAATATAAGGAGGGACTTGGATGATGGACATGTTTCAGCACTTATACTTCCCGATTTATCCATGGACTTCAACACGGTCAATCACAAGATTTTTTTGGATTGACTGTGTTTACAGGTTTCAGTGGGAAGGCCTATAAATTGCTTATCTAATTTTTGGAGTACAGAACCCAGATAGTGCATATTTCTCCTTTCAGATAATTAAAGATTGCCACCTTTTTAATATCTTTACTCAGCCACTTATTATGGAGTTTTCTAAAAGAGGCTATCGAATTCTTAACTATGCTGTCAACTGTCATATCTTACTCCAGCTTGATACTCTGGATCCATTCAAGATCACTTCAGAAATATAATGTGCTTCATCAGTGGGTGGGTGAAACAAAACCATCTAAAGTTAAACGCAGAAAAGAATGAAATTGTGTTATTTGATCAAACTCCTTCTTTAGGGACCAACTTGTTTTGGTCACCTGGAATGGGTGTGTTACCTTCCCCCAAACTAGATGTGAACCACTTGGGTGTTGTTGCTGATCAATGTCTCCATGTCCCCAAATTAGTTCGATTGTTTTTAAATGTGTATTCATTTTATGAACCATTAGGAAGATCAAACCGTTTCTATCTGTGGAAGTTATAAAGACCATCATGGTGACCGTTATTGGTGCTTGATCGGATTATGCTAACAGTGTTTGTCTGGGCCTTTCTGGATGTTGGCTAAAAAGCCTGCAGCTAATTGAGAATGTGGCTGCCAGGTTGATTTTTAGAATCCCTTGGAGAAAGCGGATCACACTCTATTTGAAGGCACTCCTTTGACTAACAATTAAACAGCGGTTTACATTTAAAACTTGCTGTTTAATTTATAGGATACTGAAGGGGATGGTCAAAGGTTTCTTAAGAGACCGTATAGTTAGATACCCCCCATACCGGACTCTCAGGTCAACATCCACCATCCTCTTGGTGACTCCAAGATTCAGGAAAACTAGAACTGGAGGGCACAGATGTTATGTATTGGCCCCTAGGACATGGAATCTCTGAACTGGCCCTATTTAGGAAAGCATTGAAGATGTAGCCTTGCAAGCAGGCATATGACAATTAGATGCTCCGTGCTCTTCTCTTATGTTACTCTCCTGATGTTATAGCACAAAGAGATGCAGGGGTGAACAATGCGAACAAAAACTCTATAAACAGTCCATAACATAACATAATATAATGCAAAATATTTATAAATTGGTATTTATATACAAACATTTTGTCATTTTTAATATGTATTAAATAAATATACATTTTCGTTTAGGTTTTTTAAAAAGTTAAAAAAAGTTAATTTAATAAATATTCATTAAATAAATATTTGCTTTAAAACAGGTAGTGCTGTAGTAGATTTTGTTTTCTACATGTAAAATAAATACATAACATTAATTTACATTAATATTTAACATAAAATAATTGTACTCATTTTTTGAAAAAACTTTGATAACCTTTTTTAACTTCCTTATACTTTACCATAGGGAGATCTCAGCACCAGATGCAGAGAACTACCCCTAC
This sequence comes from Lissotriton vulgaris, assembly GCF_964263255.1. NCBI lineage: Eukaryota > Metazoa > Chordata > Amphibia > Caudata > Salamandridae > Lissotriton > Lissotriton vulgaris. The sequence goes on along the minus strand of NC_141693.1, from coordinate 781,719,625 downwards.
ATGTAAAAAGTTACTAGTAGTAGTAACTTAACATTCCACTCCATCTCCTGTTTCAGGGTGTGCAAGCATCTAAGAGTAAACTTTGTTGTAAATCTGCATCCAGAAGTGGAGACTAGCCAAAGTACAATATTTCGTACAAACCTTAAGAGTAAAGTTACACATGTAGATTTACTTCTGTGCAGATTTACCTTAGTGAATAAGCCCCTTCATGTCAATGTATATTTTGGATCGGCCTAAAATGTTTGATGGGTCGCTCTAGAAAAAAGCTCACATGGCAATGTTCATGTCAAAGTCAATATGGTAAATGTATTTATTTTTAAATGTGGTGACAAAGGCAGTAGATCTCTGATTTTACACAGTCAATGGCTTGACAAAGCCTGTGAAAAGCCTCATGTATTAAATATGTGCATATTGCTTCCTTGCTGGTTTTACGATTAGAGCGTGTGTGAATTGTCACATGGTACCTTTTAGATAGCTGAGCAGCCTGCATTTCTGTTATTAGTTGCCCCTTGTGAGATTTTTTTAGAGTGTATGATTTGCACCCAGGTTAATCTATGAGTCCCCTAAAGGACGGGTTCCTTTTTGCAATTTCAAAATCTTGTAAATATTTTTAATTTTGAGTATAGTATATAAAGTATTTTTCCTTTCTAAATAACACGCATTAGTCAGACATTAATTTAATGTGTTTTATATTTGTATGTTGCTCAGTTCTGGGTTTGTAAACCACAAACACTCCCTGAGTCCGCATTGTACTGCACTACCTCAATACCATGGGAGTGAGGTTTTACTCTTTTTGAGAAATTCAATGGTAAAATATTTTACTCTCAGAACGCTGTTACAAATACAATAGGATGAATTATTTTTGTAAACTTCCTGATAAACACTGTATGGGGAAGCTATACATTGTTTAGAACTAAAAAACCTTCTGACAAATGTTTGTTTGTGTGGTACTAGGGGGTCTCATTTTTATTGTGCACATTTGTTATTTTATGTGTAATATTTAATTGTGTCTGAAGTACATTTAATTCTTCTTTAAAAGAGAAAAAAAATGGATGTTGATGTTTTAAGAATGAACATGCACTTTTTTGAGTGATTTAGATTTTATTTAACCATTTAGTTGCTTTCATTCGTTCTATCGTCTTTACGTTTTTGAACTAAAGTGTTGCTAGTCAATTTTGATACTTCAAACTAGTTGCCACTCTGATTTTCCACTTAGACTTTGAGAATGTATTGCTTCAGTCCCACATTTGATGACCTATAACCTTTTGTGAATTCAGATAGAATGGAGGCATTCGTTCCAGGGAATCATTCTTACAACTGGACTATGGTTTGGTTATAACTTGATTTTTGCTAATAACCAGCCTCTGCTATTATGATAAATAATGTTTGTGTTACTGTCAGCACTCTTCTTACCTTCAGCTTATATGTCAACAAGTACAATGGTACATGTTCCACTGTTTGAAGAGCATAAGAAAACTTCTTCTTTGCCTCCAAGTTAAAAGAGGAAGGTTGATTATCCAGGGCGGCCTGTTTGGATTAGAATAGAGCAGTCTTCCTTCGCTTATCTAAATAACTTATCTGTCACCTTCAGATTTTGGAAAATACATCCGCCACGGTTGATACTTAATTTACCGCAGTTAAATCCCAGCTTGGCTTCATCTACAGGTTAGCAGTGAATAAACTGATCTTATTTAATAGACTTTGCATGGTGCTAAAGCCACCTGAAGGCACATGTCGTTGGTATCTCTGGTATCTCAGTTCTTGGCTTCAGTCTTTTCATATGCTTTGCTGCTCTTCTCATGCACTTTTGGTTGTGCTCATGTTCCACCTCACAAGAGTAGGCAGACACTCTATCTTGGTTTGTGCTCCTATTCCTGTTATATCAGTGGTTATAGAAGCTGCATATGAGAGGGCAGGGTGAGGGTTGTGGTAGCGGTGGGTGCAGTGCTTAGTTTGTAAAATATTAAGTGCAGGTGCTCACATTTTTTTAGGGGGCCACACTCACTCTCCCGGCTCCTCTCACCTCCTCCAGTGGCCCCACCCACTTTATTTATTGGCCGCACCCACACCCATACATCTTGAGTTCCGCAAGAAGCTGAAGCCCTGGCTCTTCACATAAACACCTCGGCGGCCTCGCACATACATTAAAACTTTATTTTAATTTTTGGGCATTGCTCTGCTTTTTAAAACATTTGGGTGTGTGGAGTCTATGTGAGTGTGCCACGCTTACCTGTGCTCGATCATCTGGTCTCCCTGCCTCCGTCCGACGCGGTGTTTGCCGTTGTGCGGAGGGCGGGGGAGATAGAGTCAGGTACTTCCGGTTGGGGAGGGCAGCGGTCTAGTTGCTGGAAAGGCTATGCTTTAAAATTGGCTTGCCTTAGCGGCCGCGCTGTGGACAAAGGGCAGTGGCAGTGCTCCTAGTCCGCTCGCGGTTCAATTTGGACAACAGTAACATCTTTTAAAAAACGTAATTTTAATTTTTGGACATAGCTCTGCTTTTTAAAACATTTGTGTGTGTGGAGTCTATGTGAGAGTGCCACGCTTACCTGTACTCAATCATCTGGTCTCCCTGCCTCAGTCCGACGCAGTGTTTTCCGTTGTGCGGAGGGCGGGGGAGAAAGAGACAGGTACTTCCGGTTGGGGAGGGCAGCGGTCTAGTTGCTAGGAGGGCTCTGTTGCAAAATCGGCTTGCCTTAGCGGCCGCGCTGTGGACAAAGGGCAGTGGCAGTGCTCATGGTCCGCTCACGGTTCAATTTGGACAACAGTAACATCTTTTTAAAACTTTATTTTAATTTTTGGGCATTGCTCTACTTTTTAAAACATTTGGGTGTGTGGAGTCTATTTGAGATTTGTGTGCAACAGCTAGTGGAAATCCACTGGTAAACCAGACGCACTGCAATGATTAAAGTATTGATCTTAGGTACAAACTTATTTTCAAATATTGTAATATAGTAAACTCGAACAATTTTTCAAAGAAATCAAATAAATCGAATCACTCAATGATGCAATTCATATTCATTTCATTGTTGAAAACATCATGAATGTTGCAAAATGGTAGATGTACAAAGAAACCACAGTAACTTAAGTGTTTCTTACATGTCAATAAATCAAGGAAAAAACAACAATTATTTTAGTATATTTTCATGAACATTAATATTCAAATCTTCTTGGTAAAGCCCAATGCATTTTGGGATGAACTCCCTTCTTCAGGGGCACTAGTAGTAAAACAAGAAACATGCTAGAAGAACAACATCAATGTAAATTGATCAAGATATATAAACAAAATATTACACCTGTACAATAACCAAGGAAAAGCGAAAAAACAATCATCCTGATGTGCCTGCTAATAGTCAAACCCGGATAGTGCTCACCAAACTGTGATACTAATGATTCAAAGGTACCTAGTAGTTTGGAAGACACTGGTGACATGAATGTGCTCTTGGGTTTAAAAGATCTCAGTTCACAATCCACTGCTTGTGCGGACGGTGTTGGAACTGTGTCAAGAGTGGGTACCACATTGGCGAAAAAATGTTTCAATCTTAGATTTCGCATAAATCTGAAAGTGGAGACTTCCAATTCCAATTGATTTGTGTGGTAAATAGGTACGAAGGATGTGGCTTTATTGAGAACTGCTTCTTCGGCTTCTGTCAATTGTTTAGAAGAAATGTTTATGACAAGGGTTTGCCTCTGCTTCTCATGCTCCGTGCTTCTGCTTCTGTATCCTTCACTTCTTTGTCTGTGTTTTTTACTCCTGCTTGTGTTTTTGTGTCTGGAGGTCTGCCACTTGTTGGACCCTTCTCTAAAAAAGAAGAAGTGGTAGGAACTGATGAAGATGAAGTTTGTACTGTTGCCTCTGCTCCACTTTTAGTGATGGATGCCACGAATGCAAGTTGAAATGCTGCTGATAGTCTAGAAGGATCTAATTCGTTTTCTGAAACCATTGACTCTTGTGAAGTATTTGGTTTTTGGTATGGACGTCTACGGGCGTACACCTCTGCCCAGGTGTACACCTCGTTCAACTTATATTCTATAGTATCTCTGCGGAATTTCCGCAATTTGCGGTCTTGGATATCTCTACCATAGGCATCAAGTTTACTGTTAATGTCATCCAATTTAATTCGCCAGTACTCAGCTTCACAACGACTAGACATATCTGATTTAATGATGTCAATTTCCTCCTCCAGTTCTTCAATAGTTCTTGACAGTTCTTCTATGTGAAGTAAAATCAAATCAAGTGAACACTAGTTGAGAACCGCCTGCCATTTCTCCATGAATGCCCTATTAAATTGGAATTTGTAGAGAAGAGGTTTAATTGGTAATCGAAGACCATGTGGTATTCTTTGGACCTTATGGTATTGAATAAGTGTGGATGCATGTGATCGTTGGCTTAGTGCTCTACGAGTAATGAACTCTAATTGTGTGATTTGCTGCGATACTGAACTTCCTTGGGCATTGAATGATGGTGCATCCTGAATTAAAGAATGAATGTCTTGTACTTGTGCATTAGTGTATGTAAGGGTCTCCGCTCTATTGTCAGTGAGATTAGAAATACTGTCGAAAGACATGATGAATTAAAAGCGGGTTGCTACCAACTAGGAATTTGGTGAAAAACAGTAAAACAGTCAGTAGTGTAGTTAGTGCACACCCTATTTATGCAATGTAAACCATGAAAGTATGTCAAAATTAAATCAAAGGTCGCGTGCTACCTGGTGGGTGGGCGGCCAGCCCGAATCAATGTGCAACAGCTAGTGGAAATCCACTGGTATACCAGACGCATTGCAATGATTAAAGTATTGTTCTTAGGTACAAACTGATTTTCAAATATTGTAATATAGTAAACTAGAACAATTTGTCAAAGAAATCAAAGAAATCGAATCACTCAATGATGCAATTCATATTCATTTCATTGTTGAAAACATCATGAATGTTGCAAAATGGTAGATGTACAAAGAACCCAAAGTAACTTATGCGTTTCTTACATGTCAATAAATCAAGGAAAAAACAAAAAGAATTTTAGTATATTTTCATGAACATTAATATTCAAATCTTCTTGGTAAAGCCCAATGCATTTCAGGATGAACTCCCTTCTTCAGGGGCACTAGTAGTAAAACAAGAAACATGCTATAAGAACAACATCAATGTAAATTGATCATGATATATAAACAAAATATTACACCAGTACAATGACCCAGGAAAAGCGATAAAACAATCATCCTGATGTGCCTGCTAATAGTCAACCCCGGATAGTGATCACCAAACTGTGATACTAATGATTCAAAGGTATCTAGTAGTTTGTGAGACACTGGTGACATAAATGTGCTCTTGTGTTTAAAAGTTCTCAGTTCACAATCCACTGCTTGTGTAGACGGTGTTGAAACTGTGTCAAGAGTGGATTCCACATTGGGGAAAAAATGTTTCAATCTTAGATTTCGCATAAATCTGAAAGTGGAGACTTCCAATTCCAATTGATTTATGTGGTAAATAGGTACGAAGGATGTGCCTTTGTTGAGAACTGCTTCTTCCGCTTCTGTCAATTGTTTAGAAGAAATGTTTATGACAAGGGTTTGCCTCTGCTTCTCATGCTCTGTGCTTCTGCTTCTGTATCCTTCACTTCTTTGTCTGTGTTTTTTACTCCTCCTAGTTTTTTTGTGTCTGGAGGTCTGCAACTGGTTGGACCATTCTCCCAAAAAAAGAGCAAGTGATAGGAACTGATGAAGATGAAGTTTGTACTGTTGCCTCTGCTCCACTTTTAGTGATAGATACCACTGATGCAAGTTGAACTTCTGCTGATGGTCTAGAAGGATCTAATTTGTTGTCTGAAACCGTGGACTCTTGTGAAGAAGTATTTGGTTTTTGGTATGGACGTCTACGAGCGTACACCTCCGCCCAGGTGTACACCTCATTCAACTTATAGTCTATAGTATCTCTGCGGAATTTCCGCAATTTGCGCTCTTGGATATCTTTACCATAAGCATCAAGTTTACTGTTAATGTCATCCAATTTAATTTGCCAGTACTCAGCTTCACAACAACTAGACATATATTATTTAATGATGTCAATTTCCTCCTCCAGTTCTTAAATAGTTCTTGACAGTTCTTCTATGAGAAGTAAAATCAAATCAAGTGAACGCTTGTTGAGAACCGACTGCCATTTCTCCATGAATACCTTATTAAATTGGAATTTGTAGAGAAGAGGTTTAATTGGCAATCAAAGACCACATGGTATTCTTTGGACCTTATGGTATTGAATAAGTGTGGATGCGTGTAATCATTGGCTTAGTGCTGTACGAGTAATGAACTCTAATTGTCTGATTTGCTGCGAGACTGAACTTCCTTGGGCATTGAATGATGGTGCATCCTGAATTAAAGAATAAATGTCTTGTACTCTTGCATTAGTGTATGTAAGGGTCTCTGCTCTATTGTCAGTGAGATTAGAAATACTGTCGAAAGACATGATGAATAAAAAGCGGGGTGCTACCAAGTAGGAATTTGTTAAGAGTGGGTACCACATTGGCGAAAAAATGTTTATGACAAGGGTTTGCCTCTGCTTCTCATGCTACGTGCTTCTGCTTCTGTATCCTTCCCTTCTTTGTCTGTGTTTTTTACTCCTCCTTGTTTTTTTGTGTCTGGCGGTCTGCCACTGGTTGGACATTTCTTCTAAACAATTGACAGAAGCCGAAGAAGCAGTTCTCAACAAAGGCACAAGGATTACACACATCCACACTTATTCAATACCGTAAGGTCCAAAGAATACCATGTGGTCTTCGATTACCAATTAAACCTCTTCTCTTCAAATTCCAATTGAATAAGGCATTCATGGAGAAATGGCAGGTGGTTCCCAACAAGTGTTCACTTGATTTGATTTTACTTCTCATAGAAGAACTGTCAAGAACTATTAAAGAACTGGAGGAGGAAATTGACATCATTAAATCAGATATGTCTAGTCGTTGTGAAGCTGAGTACTGGCGAATTAAATTGGATGACATTAACAGTAAACTTGATGCCTATGGTAGAGATATCCAAGACCGCAAATTGCGGAAATTCCGCAGAGATACTATAGAATATAAGTTGAACGAGGTGTACACCTGGGCAGAGGTGTATGCCCGTAGACGTCCATACCAAAAACCAAATACTTCTTCACAAGAGTCAGTGGTTTCAGACAACGAATTAGATCCTTCTAGACCATCAGCAGCATTTCAACTTGCATCACTGGCATCTATCACTAAAAGTGGAGCAGAGGCAACAGTACAAACTTCATATTCATCAGTTCCTACCACTTCTTCTTTTTTAGAGAAGGGTCCAACCAGTGGCAGACCTCCAGATACAAAAAAACAGGGAGGAATAAAAAACACAGACAAAGAAGTGAAGGATACAGAAGCAGAAGCACGGAGCATGGGAAGCAGAGGCAAACCCTTGTCATAAACATTTCTTCTAAACAATTGACAGAAGCCGAAGAAGCAGTTCTCTACAAAGGCACATCCTTCGTACCTATTTACCACACAAATCAATTGGAATTGGAAGTCTCCACTTTGAGATGTATGCGAAATCTAAGATTGAAACATTTTTTCGCCAACGTGGTACCCACTCTTGACACAGTTACAACACCGTCCACACAAGCAGTGGATTGTGAACTGAGATCTTTTAAACCCAAGAGCACATTTATGTCACCAGTGTCTCACAAACTACTAGATACCTTTGAATCATTAGTATCACAGTTTGGTGAGCACTATCCGGGTTTGACTATTAGCAGGCACATCAAGATGATTGTTTTATCGCTTTTCCTTGGTCACTGTACTGGTGTAATATTTTGTTTATAGATCATGATCAATTTACATTGATGTTGTTCTTATAGCATGTTTCTTGTTTTACTACTAGTGCCCCTGAAGAAGGGAGTTCATCCCGAAATGCATTGGGCTTAACCAAGAAGATTTGAATATTAATGTTTATGAAAATATACTAAAATTCTTTTAGTTTTTTCCTTGATTTATTGACATGTAAGAAACGCATAAGTTACTGTGGTTTCTTTGTACATCTACCATTTTGCAACATTCATGATGTTTTCAACAATGAAATGAATATGAATTGCATCATTGAGTGATCCGATTTCTTTGATTTCTTTGACAAATTATTCGAGTTTACTATATTACAATATTTGAAAATCAGTTTGTACCTAAGTACAATACTTTAATCATTGCAGTGCGTCTGGTATACCAGTGGATTTCCACTAGCTGTTGCACATTGATTCGGGCCGGCCGCCCACCCACCAGGCAGCACGCAACCTTTGATTTAATTTTGACATACTTTCATGGTTTACATTGCATAAATAGGGTGTGCACTAACTATACTACTGACTGTCTATGTGAGAGTGCCACGCTTACCTGTGCACGATCACCTGGTCTCCCTGCCTTGGTCCGACGCGGTGTTTGCCGTTGTGCGGAGGGCAGGGGAGACAGAGACAGGTACTTCCAGTTGGGGAGGACAGCGGTCTAGTTGCTGGGAGGGCTCTGCTTTAAATTCAACATGCCCCAGCGGACGCGGAGCAAGCCCGTCTGTGCCCGTCCGCCGCCGACCGGGGTTTGGGGCTAGAACCCCTGCTGGATTTGGTTTGAGATGCCATTATAGTTCCCAGAGCCTCCACGCTCTCTGTCCAACTCTGGATACTAAATGTAAGCACAGCATTAATGTTGGAGGGGAGGGCTGGCAATGTAGCTATTGCTCATTTAGGGCGGAAGGACAAGTAGACATAAGGAAGGGAAGCCCTGTACTTAGGCTAGTGCTAATTAATTGTAGATCCCTAAGAAAGTACAGAATTGAGATCTGCGACCTATTATCGGAGGGTCAAACCAATGTTATGTTTCCTACTGAGACATGGCTGGATGCTGACTCTGCGCCTGAAGTTCTGGAGGTACTCCCTAGTGGCTATGGGATGATGAGAGTGGACAGACTGTCATGAAGGGGAGGGGGCAATACAATCATCCATAAGCATGATATTCGCTGCTCCCTTGTACCTGCTGACATAGCTGATGGTGAGGGTGGTTTCTTCACTATCAGGCTAGCCACTAACTATGTTATGAAGGGGATATTGATTTATAGACCCCCAGGACTACATTTGCGTTTCATACCCAGCCTTGTTGACTATCTCATTCAACCAGCTCTCCGGTACGAAAAGCTACTGGTGCTGGGGGATATAAATCTGCATTTTGATGATGCACTTGACTCCGGGGCACATGAGCTGCACCAGGAACTTGAAGTGCTGCAAGTATTCTTAAAATCTGAACTCCCCACTCATAAATTGTGCCACTTACTTGACCCTATTTTCGCTAAGTGAGACGCATTGGAAATGAAACCTCCACTTCCGGTGCTGTGGTCGGATCATTTTCTGATCACGTTTGTGATAAAGCTGCCCCTGCAAAAAAAAAGCAGGAGAAAGCTAAGTCTGATATAAAGAGAAGGAAGTGGGTGGGCTTTTCGCAAGGGGCCTTTAACCTGGCCTTATTAAAGGATGGTCCCCCTTCTGGCTGGGATGTAAATGGGGTGTGTAAAGCTCTCGAGAGGCGCATAACTGCCGCTCTTGACTGCACTACATCCTGGTCAACTAAAATGTCGACAAACAGACGTAAATCAGCCCCTTGGGTGCTACGAGCTGCTAAATCAACATGTAAACAATTAGAAAGGTGCTGGAGGAAGCATTTCTCAGTCGACCTGGAAGTAGAACATAAAGTCAGCCTTAAGAACTATTACTCACTCATTAGAAAGGCAAAGGCAGCTTATTTTAATACAAGGATCCAAACAGAAGAGAACTCTACAAAAGAACTGTTCAAGATATTTAAAGAGATATCCTCCTTGGCATCCATTGCAGCGGCAATTGTGGGCTCTAAAGAGTCATGCAATGGAGTTGCCGAATATTTTGCAGAGAAGGTTGAGAGGATTTATTCCTCTTTTCCTGATTCTGCTCGTGAGGGAAAAAGTGTGGAAAAGGAATGTGCGGTTGTATCTGAAATACAGGGACTCCATAAATTCACTGTGCCCTCTCAGGACATTCTTAAAAAGGTGGCGACCTGCATTAAGTCGGGCTCGCCTAGGGAGCCAGCTACCCAGAGGGTACTTAGAGGCAGTATTGACGTACTTGAACCTTTTATGCGATATCTTTTAAAACTGTCCTTTAACTCTGGAGTGGTCCCGGAAATGTGGAAGGAGGCTGTGGTACTTCCTTTACAGAAGAAACCACATATTAGCGCTGATCAGCTCGATAATTTGCGACCCATCTCCCTGCTTCCATATTTTGCAAAGGTTGCGGAAAAGATTGTAAACACTCAGCTCACTGCACATATCTGTACCAACAACCTTCTTCATCCCTCCCAGTCTGGCTTTCGGGCTTTGCATTCCACTGCATCTGCTCTGCTTTATTCCACTGAGACCATCAGGAAGTATGTGGACGAAGGACAGACAGCGCCCTTAATTCTTTTAGACTTGAGTGCCGCGTTTGACACTGTTGCCCACCATACCTTGCTTCATGACCTAGCGAGAGGGGGTGTAACGGATGGAGCACTAAAGTGGATGGAATCCTTTTTATCTGAGAGTAGCTTCTCAAATATTCAGGGCAGCTTCTACTCTAGAAACATCATGCTGACCCAGGGGATGCCTCATGGCTCCATTTTGAGCCCAACTCTATTCAATCTCTATGTTGCCCCCATGGCTAAAATCTCAGATAAATTTGGGATTAATGCCCTGTCCTTTGCTGATGACACCCAGCTGGTGGGCTCTCTGACCCAAGCCCTGGCCGGTGTTGCCTCCAACTTTGCATCCTGCCTTCAAGTGCTGGCGGGCTGGATGGCAAACAACTGCCTAAGGCTAAATGGCAGCAAGACCGAGGTGCTGGTGATAGGCCAGGCTCCATCAGTATGGTCTTCGGCGTGGTGGCCCCAGTTATTGGGCCCTACCCCGATACCTTCTGCACAAGCTAAAAACCTTGTGGTTTGGGTGGATAATAAGTTGTCCTTCAACTACCACATCGGGCTGGTGGCAGGCGCCTTGCTTTGGTATTCTGAGGAGACTTCGGAAAACCCTTGACGCCCTCCCCACGGAATCTAGAAAAATCCTTGTTCATGCTCTGGTAACCTCTCGCCTAGACTATGACAATATTTTGTATCTGGGTGCAACTGTCAGATGCCTGCGGCGCTAGCAATGCATCCAGAATGCAGCAGCAAGATTTGTCCTCATGCTCCCTAAGAGTGCCTCAGCGACAGGTGTGCTGGCTTCTTTGCACTGGCTCCCTATCAGTGAGAGAGTGAAATTCAAGGCTTTGTGTGTGAGTCATCAAATTTTACAAAGAAAAGGGCCCACATACTTGCATGATTTTCTAACTCCCTATGCACCAACTAGACTGTTAAGGTCCAGTGGGAAAGGTAGGGTCTATGTCCCCAAAATTAAAAGTGCCAGGATGGGTGGACGCTCGTTCTGTTATCTAGCAGCCCAGTTGTGGAATTTGCTTCCTCAGGCACTCCGGCTGGAGTGTTCTGAACCCATCTTCAGGAAAGGTCTGAAGACGCATCTATTTACAGCTCCTTAATTATTGTTCTGTTAATTGCTTGCTGCTGCTGTTTTTATTGCTACCGTAGCGCGGGGACACACTGGCCTCAGTGCAACCAGGCGCTTTACAAATGTAACTATTATTATTATTATTATTATTATTATTATTATACCTGCTCAAGCATCTGGATACACTCTTGAGTGATTAGTTCACTATACAAATCAATATTACATAACATAATATAGCCTAAAGGAAGCCTATGACAACAACTTAAACATTAACTCAAATTATAGAATGTGTGTAAATCTCAAAGTGCAGCTTTAGGAAAGGCCATTTGAGGACTTGAAGCAGTTTTGCAAACTTAAGGGAATATGCTTGCATGAGCTGTTCAAAGGAAAGGAGGGGATGAAGGAAGGAATACATTAAAGAAGGCAGCAACAAATGCAGGCGCGAAGGAGAGTACTGGAGTGAGGAAACAAATAAGTAATGGATGAATGAAGGAAAAAATAAAAGAAAGTGAAAGGAAGAAATGAAGGAATAGTGCGAGAAAAGAAGTGAACAATGTGAATGGATGAATAGATAGAAGAAAGAAAATTAGGAAGAACAGCAGAAAGAAGGGTTGAGGATAAGAAAGGATGAAATCAAAGAAGGAGTAGGGAAAAAAATTAAAGTAAGGAATACATGGAGGAAAACATGCACCAAGGAAGGAAGGATGGGCATTGAATGAGGATATATGGAAGCAAGAATGGAAAGAAGAAAGGAGGTATGGCTGGAAGTGTGGAGGAAGAGAAAAAGGAAAAAGATGGGATGAAGGAAAGAAAGGAGGTCAAGGGAATGGATGTGAGTTTGAAAGGTACTGGGGGTATAATGACAGTGTAATATTGCAAATAAATTGAAAAACAAAAGATTACAATACATTTCTGTGTCCTTAACACACCATGTATGTTTGTAAAGCACATATTCAGCAGATGGGGCCTTGACACCAAATTAAAACGTTCTATCCAGCTCAATGGCACTCATTTTATTGACCCCAGAAAGATGAAAGACTGAGTGGACACACCAAGATTTAAATGTATGACCTTTTAATCAAAACACAGATTCCTGTATTGGATATAAAGACATGTATAGGAAGAAAAACATAAAAAGGAAAGGGAGGAAAAAAGGAGAGGTCTGGAGGCAAGGATAGATACAAAGGTAGACAAAGAATGTGAACAGAAGTGGGGAAAGCAGAGATTGAGAGTGCCATAATGGAATGAAACATGATGAGAATGAAAAGTAAAAAGAGGAGAAAGGCAAGGGAAGAAGAGCAGACATCGGGCAGTATGTGAAAGGAGAGTGAAAATGAAAGATGAAAAATTAAAAGCAGTTAATGAGGGAGGCAGTGGTTAAGAGAAAAGGCAGACCTAGGGCAGAAAGTGAAGGAAGAATGGAGAGAAGCAAAGGAGTCAGGTATGAATGGGGTAAGAAAAGCAGATACCGAGGGAGATCCCCCTTACCCCCTCCACAGTTCTGGTGTAGCTTTCCTGTGACTCTGCTCCGACCACTAGGAGAGGACTAAGTGGATATGGAGTTAGGTGCTTCTGTCATTTTGGAATGAACCCTAAAGAAGGATCATAGAGAGGTGGTGATCTCTATACCTTCTGTTGGTTTACTTACTTCCTTTCCTCCAGAAATCCCAAGAGTTATATTTATCGTCAGACCAATTGGGTGGGGGCAGATAGCAAACTCTGTGGGGTCAGAGATGGAGGCGCTGTAAGCTTTCCCTTTCTGAGTTTACCTTCCTCTGTTCCACAAATGTTTTGAAAAGAAGGGGGGACCTGGGTTGAATCTACCGAACTTGAGACCCTAGGCTTTCTTGTGGGATACCACCAGCACAAATTAAGCACTCGGAAGGATGCTAGTAGATTGGCAGTGCTCTTGGGAGGGGCAGACACAAGACGGAAAAGGAAAACCATTGAATAAGAAGCAGGCAAAAGAGAATAGCAGGAAAGCCAATCAGTGGTAATCAATGGGAAGGCTCTAAGTTCCTATATGTTCCTAGAAAGCCCACAATATGTCTCGCAATAGCGCGTGCACTGTTTTGGAGGCTCTACCTACAACGCACAAGGACACAGACCTGGAGGCATAGAAACAAACATTTAAGCTGGCAGATGGCCTTATAGATAACAGTGTCATATCACGCATTGCATTGTGTTGTGTCTGGGCTTGCTGATTGTGACACAGTACTGTTAATGGGCGCGTAATGCTTGAGGCTGATTATGAATGGACATCCACAAGGAACTTATGCCTACTACTGGAATCAGACGATGATATCAATGATTCACTCATATCTGCCTTGCATCCATAGTCGGCGCCATTTTAATAGCATTACTGCAATTGAATACAAATGTACACAAAATACTTTGCAACATTTTTCCTAATGCTTACACAAAATATGGCATGTGACTCTGTGCTTATCACAGCGTTTACATTCCTACCATAAATAACCCTTAGCAGCAAGCTGCACGTTTGTTAGCAAAGAAGTTTCCATGTGTCACCTTGGGGAAAACTGAAGAAGCATATAATTTTAGCATATTTCCATTTTGACAACGAAGACTGAAAATCAGATGTTTTTAAGTTCTGCGGGCGTATCCATTTTCTGGTACTAACATTGCTTGTCTGAAATCTCTCACCTCCAATTGCACTGACCTTTTACCCAGCGCTCTCTTGCTCAAGGATGTTTAGGGGATTCACAACGGTTTCCTCTGCCACTTACTCCGTGTCCTCTCGTTAAACTCAGCTTCTCATTCTATATTTTCAAAGATTCCTTCGCGCTGCAGCCGGGGGCTTGGATGGGGACACCCAATCAGCTCTCGTGCTGCCTGGTTGCCCCAGAATTCAATTCACGCCGAGGCCTGCCTGTTCCATTTGCATCAAGGCCTGCCTCCACCTACAGAGCCTTGAATCTGCCTCCGACCATAGCCCCACTCACAGCTTTACTCCTTTCTCTGCAGCTGAGCTGACCAACACGATCGAGGCCCAAGCAACGGTAGAAATTCCACAGTTAAAAGTCGGCACCTGCAACACTAGCATACCCATGGCTCTGAATTCTATAGACCCGGTCCTGAAAAATAAGTGCCGGTGCTTAGCACCGGAATGCACCGGCACAAATTAAGCACTGGGTGGGTGGAATTTCCATAGTCGCGCTACGCAAAGCTCCACAAAACTGTAAAAAGTCTCCACAAGCATGCAGAGTTCTGCGAACACGCGGAACTGCTTGTTCCGCCAGTTCGCAATGCTTTTGTCCTGTTCCCGAACGCTGTTTGCGTGCTCGGAGGGGGGAAATCTAATGAACACGCATTTTGAAAGCGCGAACAAGCAAAAAATTCCACTAAGCCGCGGATCGCTAAATTTTTGGCAATTCTGCGTTCTCGGCGGAACACGAAATTACCCAAATTCTGAGAGTGGAAGAGAATTTCCCACCCAGGCCTAGTTGTGACTGTGAGTTCAAGGCGTAGCACATTTAAGTCAGATCTATTGCCATTGTTTTATTGCATGTGCTGCTGTCACTGTGCTCAGTGGCTTTCTGCATCCAGCACTCAAGGTCTGTATGATTAAAAGGGAGGCTACAGCCTGCAAGTAGAAATCACCATGCGGCTAACATATGTGTAGTGCCTTATGGCTGTAAGGCAGCGCCAGTCACAAAGTATATATGTTTGTGTATAAAAGTGTGCAATGTAAGTGTGTTTGTTAACCCCTTTGCCGCGGTGCAAATTTTGCCGCGGCGCGCGGGGGCTAGGGGGTGAGGGCTATGCTGCTGTGCTCGTGACTGACCCACGCCGTCATGAATCACAGGCGGCGTGTGCTCATGACAGCGTGGTTCTGTCACGGCTCGCCCGCTCATTAATTTGCCCGCACCGCCCCTGGGGACCCCATTCCCTGGAGCCTAGCACCATTTTAAAGGGGTTGAGTGGCATATGCTCTAGGTTAAACAGATCTAAACTCTGCTCCCAGCAGACAGGAGCATTTCTGAAGCTCTCGCTAGCTGAGAGTGGGCTTGGTGTTTGCTCCCGCTTGGCGTGAGTTTTAAAAATGTTCCCGCCAAGCGAGGGCAAAGACAGGTTTCCCTGCCCGCGTTGGTACAGGTAGGGAAACTGCTTTGTCTCAGGGCTGGGCACCCCCGGACATAGCCAGTAAGCTAGCCCTGGGGGATGGGGTCCCCAGGGCCATTAATGGCTGGGAGGGTCAAGTGCCCCCCCTTAAAGTGATCTGCCACTGGGGTAGGCTACCTGTGCCCTATTCAAGTAAAGAGATGGGGGGCCACCCCTCCATACAAATCAATGTCGGCCCAGGGGTGAACTCCCCGGGGCCTCTTGAGGTCAAAGTCTGTTTAATTCAAACTGCAACTATGTAGATAAAATATACCAGTTCATAATTTGTAAATGAATAAAAGTTCCAGGGCCCTCCTCAGGAGGCCACTTCAGCTTGTACCACCCATTGCCCCTGCCAGTGCTGCCAATTACAATTAGAACACAACTACTACTAACCGTCACACTCTACAAGTGTGACAATTCCGACTATTCCAGGCCCTCAAAGCTAGTAGCATGAATTTGGCGAGAGGAATTAGTCATTTTTAATATCTATTGAATTTATATACAACTGTTGTTGTGGTCATCTCTAAATAAAATAAACAGCGCCATCATGTGGAAGACTGTCATAGGTGCCAGTTTGACAATTTCGTGCTGGTACCAAGCAAAGGAAACCACTGGCTCAAATTGAGCAATGAAATATACAGATTCAAATTGTCTATTTAGTTTGTTAACACTGTTTGCTGTGGCTAAGATCCTGCCTTACACGTGAGTGGTTTCGGGTTTCAACCTACCCCTATGCTAAAATGTCATGCTTTTAATGAATTGTTACTCTTAAGTGTTACAATGGTCTTTTTGCTATTTTAGTATTTTTGGATGAAGGAGGCTGGCTTATTATATGGGGCACAGTTATTTAAGTGCAGCACCTTGCCCTGAGCCAGATACCCCTTATGATTATTTTAGGAGTCTTAGGCAACCATAGAAAGATCTCTAAGTGGTAGCTTTGGAGAGCAGCCTTCAGATCTAATCATATAGTGTAGATTAAATGAAAAAGAACCACACAGTGTATTTATAAAAATATGTCTATTTATTATACAACACTAACTAACACCTTGGTATATCTCCTACCCGGAGATATCGACACACATACACACAATATTTCAATTGGAAACAGACAAGTAAGCACAATACACAGTGGTCTCCAGGGGGAGACCAAAAAGTATACACATGTTAGATACTAAAAGTAAGGTTACTGTGTCATTTGTTCTTTTTACTGCTTTCTGGTCCTGAGGAGAACCCCGTAGTTGGAGGGGTTCAAAACGCATCGACCTTTTGTAGTGGCAAATTGTATGTTTATATGTTGTGAAGAATCAAAAAGCTTAGAATCATTGAAATGTTTTTTGTCTTTGGGCTATCTTTTGATATATACAGTTTGATTGAAAAAACATTGTTGTTGTTATATAATGGCTGAGTGTAGGTGGGTGGGTCGTATGGCAAGTGTGACCTGGAGAGTGGTTTGTAAGGTGATATGAATACAAATCAGCTTGTGTGTAGAAGGAAGAGGAGTGGTGTATTGATGAGATGAGGATGATGAATATATGTGGTGAAGTTTTAATGAGATGTAATTGTGTTTCTTGAATTTTTTTGTCTATGGTTTGAAATACATTTTGATTAATTCAAAAAACAATTGAATTTCTGTGGAGACATTGTTTTCCTTCAATGTTCCGGTTCTGAAAGGCGATTAATGTATCAGTACTGGCATTTCTATGTTTTTTGCTGAATTGGGGCTCAGTCTTACTGATTAGAGTCCAAACCCCTCATTGATGTTCACCTATTTAAGTGTAGCACCTTGCACTGAGCCAGATACCCCTTATGGTGATTTTAGGGGTCTTAGGCATCATAGAAAGATCTCTAAGTGGTAGCTTTGGAGAGCAGCCGTCAGGCTTAGTGAAGGACTGGGTTATTTAAGACCCAGCGGTGCCAGGGGACAACACCTGAAACCTTCGTGGGTAACCTGCTCCGGCGTACGAATGACAGAGACACGGGACACTTCCTTTGGCGTCAAAGATTCGAGCTTTATTACTGCAGGGAACACAGAAGTCACAGCAAGTACAACACGTGCAACTTGGGGAGACTGCTTCAAATTGCTGCAAGTGGGTCGCTCCTTTTATACACGTTTCTTCCATAGGTTTACATGGTACACAAAGGTTTACAACTCGGTTCCCATAATTATCCCCGAGAGGGGTCGCTTTGGTCACTTTGATACATTCAAGGTCCGGGACATAAGTGCGGAAACATTTGGCGGTTCCCAACTGTAAAAACCCATCTTCCCACCATTAGTACATTCCAATCCACAATAAAACAGATCGAAGGAGGAACAAGGACAGGTGCAGAGGAAGATGAAGACAGTGGGGGAATCGGGAAGGGTGTAAAAGAGGAGGTATCGGGAAACACGAGCTACAGGCATCAAAGGGACGTGCCTAATGAGATGCACGGCTGAGACAATAAACCGGCACGGCGAGATGGGCCTCGAGCGGGGCCATCTGCCTTACAGTATCATCCCCCTCGTCATAAAGACATTTTCAAAGGACATATGTCTTCCGCAGATATCTTGGGAATCCCAGGGTCGCGAAGCGGACAACGTCCGTTCGCTGGCTACTTGAGGGCAAGAGACAAAATGGACGCCGTATCTAAGATGGAACCCGTGGGTGCAGATAGAAAAACCCACGTAACAGACGAACGGTTTAGGTTAACATAGCGAAACTGCATACACCCACTAAACTCGTCATTTGCGGTTCATAGATACCAGACTCGACCATATTCGTGCGAGTCGAAAACACCACTTACAATTGTCACGGAACCTCATTAGTTCAGAAGGAGTGTTAAGCATCTTGTTGTACCAGATCTAATCATATAGTGTAGATTAAATGAAAAAGAACCACACAGTGTATTTATAAAAATATGTCTATTTATTATACAACACTAACTAACACCTTGGTATATCTCCTACCCGGAGATATCGACACACATACACACAATATTTCAATTGGAAACAGACAAGTAAGCACAATACACAGTGGTCTCCAGGGGGAGACCAAAAAGTATACACATGTTAGATACTAAAAGTAAGGTTACTGTGTCATTTGTTCTTTTTACTGCTTTCTGGTCCTGAGGAGAACCCCGTAGTTGGAGGGGTTCAAAACGCATCGACCTTTTGTAGTGGCAAATTGTATGTTTATATGTTGTGAAGAATCAAAAAGCTTAGAATCATTGAAATGTTTTTGTCTTTGGCCTATCTTTTGATATATACAGTTTGATTGAAAAAACATTGTTGTTGTTATATAATGGCTGAGTGTAGGTGGGTGGGTCGTATGGCAAGTGTGACCTGGAGAGTGGTTTGTAAGGTGTGGTAAAAGCTTTGGTATGAGTGGCTTTTGATATGAATACAAATCAGCTTGTGTGTCGAAGGAAGAGGAGTGGTGTGTTGATGGGATGAGGATGATGATTATATGTGGTGAAGTTTTAATGAGATGTAATTGTGTTTCTTGAATTTTTTTGTCTATGGTTTGAAATACATTTTGATTAATTCAAAAAGCAATTGAATTTCTGTGGAGACATTGTTTTCCTTCAATGTTCCGGTTCTGAAAGGCGAATAATGTATCAGTACTGGCATTTCTATGTTTTTTGCTGAATTGGGGCTCAGTCTTACTGATTAGAGTCCAAACCCCTCATTGATGTTCACCTATTTAAGTGTAGCACCTTGCACTGAGCCAGATACCCCTTATGGTGATTTTAGGGGTCTTAGGCATCATAGAAAGATCTCTAAGTGGTAGCTTTGGAGAGCAGCCTTCAGGCTTAGTTCAAAAGGAGTGTTAAGCATCTTGTTGTACCAGATCTAATCATGTTGTGTAGATTAAATGAAAAAGAACCACACAGTATATTTATTAAAAAAATGTCTATTTATTATACAACACTAACTAATACCTTGGTATATCTCCTACCCAGAGATATCAACACAAATACACACAATATTTCAATTGGAAACAGACAATTAAGCACAATACACAGTGGTCTCCAGGGAGAGACCAAAAAGTATACCAAGAAAGTGGAATTCAAAATGCAACCCAGGTCGGGACTTGGACCAGGAGAGATTCAGAAGAGCTGAGGACACAAGGAACCGACCAAGGTAAGTACCCAGGAACCCCACAGAGGTTGTGTGTGGAGTGGAAACACAGCCACATACTTAATACAAGTCAACTGGAAAGTCATGTTTGCAGTTTTAAAGAAGAAGGGCCCTTCCTTTCTAGTGGACCTTGAAGAATCCCCGTGGAAGACAGAAGGTTGGAAAATCACCCTACCCGTGGACACCCCAGGAGCCCGGATACCTACACCATCGAAGCAGGGTGCACAGGTATGAACTGATTGTGGGAACCTCCGTAGACCACAATGGAGGACTTCATAAAAGTTGCAGCTGGCAAAGACTGTATAAGTCCGATGGAATTCAAGGGTGGAATCTTGAAGAGAAGAACCTGCAAGCAGAGGGGACAGAGTCTATGCCACTCAGAGGTGACCTGGAGGCACTGAAGAGCAATGACCACAGATGACAGAAGATACAGGAGTGATGAGGTGACCTTGTTGCTGCAGCTGTGAGGACCAGTCGATACTGTGAAAGACCAAGAGCCATTCACAAGCTGTCCCACAGCGGAAGTCGAGAACCAGGGGGGCGGTGGCTGGCAGGAGCACCAACAAGCCTTGGCAGCAGCAACAGATGTGGTAAACGATACAGGAGCAACATTGGGACCAGCAAGGTCCAAGGCATTCACCAAGTGCAGGAGAGTCAGAGCTGGCCCCAAGCAAGCAAGAAAGCCCACTGAAGCAAGAGAAGACCCTCAAGAGGACCCACAGGTCAAAGGCACAGGAGTCGCAAGAGGACCTTGAGCAGCTCACTAAAGATGAAGGCCCACGTTGCAGAGGATGCTTTGGCGATGAAGATCTTGGGAAGTAGAGATGCTGGAGGCTGGAGCTTCTTATAGCTCGAAGATCTCTGGACTGCAGAGCCTTGGCAACAGCAAGTCAATGCTGTGCACAGGGTTTGGTCCCACAAAATTGGAGAGAGGAGAGGACAGGTCAAGCCACAAGGGAGTTGCAGAACCACCACCTGTGTTGCTGGGCATTTGGAAGTTCATGGGACATCAGGAGCAGCAGACTGGTCATCCCCAAGAAGCCCCCAGTGCACATAATCATACCTCCAACACTGGTAATCATGTTGGGATATGATTCCAACATGTTTGATACCAAACATGCCCAGGTTCGGCAAAGCTATTGTATAGTTAGCCATTGGTAGTGGCGCATGTATCAAAATGGCTGACCGCACTTACAAAGCCTGTAGAATCGATTCAGGTTTGTAGGGGGTGTCCTGCTTATGCAGGACACCCTCAAACTTATTACCTAGCACCCTGCCTTCAGGATTGAAAAGCCTGCCTAAGGGCTGACTTATAGGTTTTAAGTGTAGTGACCTCAGATATAAGTGGTGCTAGCACCAGCTTACACAGGCTGCAATGGCAGGCCTGTAGTCACAGTCTGAGTGGTCTCTCATGGGTGGCATAATACATGCTGCAGGCCATGGGAGACCCCTGGTGTATCTATGCTCTGTGTACCTCTGTACCATATACTAGAGACTTGGTACACCAGTAGTCAATTGAGGAGGTACCAAAGTACTTACTATGACAAATTTAGGGAGTAAACACAATGGCTGAGGTCTGATTAGCAGGATCCCAGCCAGCATGAGAGCAGACTTCTGTTTCCCTGCTCACACTCCTGCGGGCAGGGAAACGCATATTGTTCTGGCAGGGGGCGCAAACATAAGCAGCTGTATCCATAGTATGTGGGGATCCGGCTGGGGCTGCGGGGGCCCTGGGACTCCCCCGTGGCTCCAATTTGCTGCTTGGTGGGTGCCACAAATCACTGATGTACCAGGGGTTGGGGTCTCAAGAGCCACAACAGGCCTGGAGAGGGAGGCCTGCTGTCCCCTTACCTTTATAATGGCAACCAACTCTGGGGGATGGGATCCCTAGAGCTTGTAGAACTCTGGGGGGCCTTGGCTTCCTCCCCCTTTAAAATGGCAATTGGGCCAGGGATGGGGTCCCCATGGACTATTAAGTCTCGGGCCACACCGCTTCCCTCCCATTTATCACAGCATTCAGTCCTGGGGGATGGGGTCCCAGGAGCCTATTAAGGCTTCGGGAGGGGTGCACTCAACCCCTCTCCCCAGTAAAATGGCAATCAGCACCAGAGGATGGATCCCCATGGCCTTATAAAACTTGGGTTGGGGGCCATGCTTCCCTCTGCCCCTTTTGTATGGCATTCAGCCCCAGATGATGGGTCCCTGGAGCCTATTAAGGCTCTGGAGGGGTCTTGTGCCCCTTCCCCTACATTTAGGTAGCTGCCCCAGGGGTTAGGGCACTATTGTCTCAGGGCCATGGCCCCCCTCCCCTTAAAGGCCCTGGGGTTTGGGGTAATCTGGGTCCATTATGGCTTGGGGAGGGTAGCCACGTGCCTCCTCCCCTTTAGAAATATCTCTTGGCCCTGGAGTATTGGGACCCTGGAACCCAAAGGGGCTCAGGAAGTGAGGCCACACGCCCTCTCCACTTGCAGATGAATTCTTGGGGCCTGAAGTAGCTGTGGCAGGGGCGATGCACTAATAGGTTGGACACAGGGCCTGGTCGGCATGGAGTTGGCTGCCTGCGGTGTTTGGACTTAGGGTCTGGCCACAGGCTTGGCCCTGCGGCTAAACCCTGTGGCTATGCGCGCTAGTGGGTTGCTTTATGTATGGTAGAAAAATATTACATTATGTTAAAAAACTAGAAATTCGCTGAAAAAAATAATGGTTAAGATAATGTTATATATAAGTAAGAATTTCAGTGACAACATAACATTTAAACGTACAAAACCACTGAAATTGACCGGCTATAGTTATCTCAAATAGGAATAACTAGTACCCTAAAGGCTGTATGGTGGAGTGAGTGTGTATGGGAGTACTGGGATGGGTGTGTGAATGGCTATGTGAGTGGTTGTGTGGGTGTGTGAATGGGCATATGAAAGGTTGTATGGGGGTGTGAGTGGGTGTGTGAGTGGTTCTGTGGATGATATCATTAGTGAGGTCCTCAGTGTGTCACTGACCATATCATAAGTGTTGTAATATGTGTAGTCAAAAGCAGTGCATTTCGGGGACATAAGTTATAGCTATCTCAGGTAACTATAACTGCCAAATTTCACTGGTTTTGTACGAATGAAATCTGACCCTAACTATAACGTCCCTGTAACATTTGTTTTCTTAAGTGAATTTCTAAGGTTTTTTAAATTCTATTTCCTAACTATAATGTCCCTGTAACCTTTCTTTTTTTCAGTGAATTACTATATTTTTTTAACTAGTAGTTGCGTTTTCAGAGTGGTGGAGAAAGGGTGCGGGCCTCCGACTAGCTCTCATTAATCCTACTGTGTGAGACTTACTGGACGTAACAGGAGGGCTTCTTTGCCCCCAAGAACCCTCAGCATCTATGAGGACTTCATCCCTCTAACCAGTAGTTCATCAGGAGGTGCATTTGCAGAGTGATGAAGAAAGGGTTGGGCCCCAACTAGCTCTCAGCAATCGCACTGTGTGTGACTTACTGGAGGTATCAGGAGGGGTTCTTGGCCCCCTAGGACCCTCAGCCGGCAGTGTGCCAGGAGGCCTATTTACAGGTGTTGAAGAAAGAGGACGTGGCCTCCGATAACCTCTCAGCAATCCCGCTGTTTGGGACTTACTGGAGGTAACAGGAGGGCTTGTTGGCCCCAAGGACTCTCATCATCCAAAGGGACTCCATCCCCTAACTAGTAGTGCACCAGGAGGCACGTTTGCAGAGTGATGGAGAAAGGAAGCGGGCCTCTGATGACATTTCAGCAATCCAGCTGTGTGAGACTTACTGGAGGTAACAGGAGGGGTATTTGCCCACCAATGACCCTCAAGAGACAAGGGGACTGAATCCCCTGGCTAGTAGTGCCATAGGTGGCATGATTGCAGAGTGGTGGTGAAAGGGGGTGGGCCTCCGCAACTTGCCGGGCTTTCTTTTTTAACTTTGCTTTTGTTTTATTTGGGGAGGTAGGCCATGTGGCCCTTTTACCCGACAAATGTAGGCCCAAGCGACCCCATCCCCCAGAGCAAGGCATTTTTTGAAAGGGCTGATTTGGGCCCTGGGGGCATCATCCCTCAGGGCTCTGCTTTTTGAACAACTGTTTTTTTTAAATTTAGGGGATGGGGTCATACGGCCCCCTCCCAAGGACGAATTCGGCCCTGGAGACCCCACCCCCCGGGGCCATGCCTTTTTGGGATGGGGAGAGGGTGTGCTGCCTCCCTCGCCCTTCCAAAAAGGCCTGGCCGTGGGGGATGGAGACCCAAGGGGCTGAAATCTGCCCAGGGAAGGTGTGCCGCGCAGCCCGCCTCCCCTAATAAACCAAAAAACAAAACAAGACAGTGTGAACTCCCTCCCCGGCACAATTTCTGCCCCAAGGGTCCGGCATTTAATTTACGTATTAATATTGGGGAAGAGTGCACGTGGACGGTAAATGGTCAAAATATCGATTCCAAAATATAGACTAACCTAAATATCGACTCCAAAATATAGAATGGACAAAATATCGAATGGACAGAATATAGACATCAAAAATATCGTTTTGAAGGTAAGTAATGTAATATCGATTTTAAAAATATAGACAGTCAAAATATCGACGTACATAATATCGTTTATTAAAAATATCGACTTTTTAATAATATTGAATTTTTTAAAGTGTTTTGTATGTTAGTATATGTGTGAAAAGTGTATATATTTTTGTAATTTATTTTAAGTAATTAATTTTATGTTATTTAATTTTTGCGTAATTTAATTCTGTAGCAGGTTGTGGGTTTATAGGGGAATAGGGTGGGAAGTAATTTAATTATAATTAATTAAATATGTTAATTAATTAATTTGTATTTATTTAGAATAAGGTGTTCATTAATTTTTAATTAGTAAATTATTAATTCTTAATTGATAATTAAGTTTTTATTAATTGATAATTATGTGAATTAAATTAATTTATTTTCTGTAGCGGGTTGTGGGTTTATAAGGGAATAGGGTGGGAAGTAATTTAATTATAATTAATTAAATATGTTAATGAATTTATTGGTATTTATTGTGAATAAATTGTTAATTAATTTTTAATTGATAATTAATTAATTCTTAATTGATAATTATGTTTTATTAATTGATTAATTGATAATTATGTGAATTATATTAATTTATTTTCACTAGAGTGGGAATAGTAAAATTTACCCCTATGCTATCCAACGCTTTCCCTACTGTTGCACTCTCTAGAGTGGGAATAGTCATTTTTACCCCTACGCTATCCAACGCTTTCCCTACTGTTGCACTCTCTGGAGTGGGAATAGTAATTTTTACCCCTACGCTATCCAATGCTTTCCCTACTGTTGCACTCACTGGAGTGGGAATAGTAATTTTTACCCCTATGCTATCCAAAGTTTTCCCTACTGTTGCACTCTCTGGAGTGGGAATAGTAATTTTTACCCCTACGCTATCCAATGCTTTCCCTACTGTTGCACTCTTTGGAGTGGGAATAGTATTTTTTACCCCTACGCTATCCAACGCTTTCTCTTCTGTTGCCCCCTCTGGAGTGGGAATAGTCATTTTTACCCCTACGCTATCCAATGCTTTCCCTACTATTGCACTCTCTGGAGTGGGAATAGTAATTTATACCCCTACGCTATCCAACCCTTTCCCTACTATTGCACTCTCTGGAGTGGGAATAGTAATTTTTACCCCTACGCTATCCAACGCTTTCCCTACTGTTGCACTCTTTGGAGTGGGAATAGTAATTTTTACCCCTATGGTATCCAACGCTTTCCCTACTGTTGCACTCTCTGGAGTGGGAATAGTAATTTTTACCCCTACGCTATCCAACGCTTTCCCTACTGTAGCACTCTCTGGAGAAGGAATAGTAATTTGTACCCCTACGCTATCCAACGTTTTCCCTACTGTTGCACTCTCTGGAGTGGCAATAGTAATTTTTACCCCTACGCTATCCAACGCTTTCCCTACTGTTGCACTCTCTGGAGTGGGAATAGTAATTTTTACCCCTACGGTATCCAACGCTTTCCCTACTGTTGCACTCTCTGGAGTGGGAATAGTAATTTTTACCCCTACGCTATCCAACGCTTTCTCTTCTGTTGCCCCCTCTGGAGTGGGAATAGTCATTTTTACCCCTACGCTATCCAATGCTTTCCCTACTATTGCACTCTCTGGAGTGGGAATTGTAATTTATACCCCTACGCTATCCAACCCTTTCCCTACTATTGCACTCTCTGGAGTGGGAATAGTAATTTTTACCCCTACGCTATCCAACGCTTTCCCTACTGTTGCACTCTTTGGAGTGGGAATAGTAATTTTTACCCCTACACTATCCTACGGTAGTGATATTGTGTATTTTTTATTAATATTATGTTAATATATATATTTTTTTTAACAGATATCATTGTATATTTTTTTATAAGTTAAATTAGTTTTTAACAATTTTAAGGTAATTTAAGTATTTTTAAGTATATTTTAGCTATTTATTTTTAATATTTTTTTAATTTTACATTATTTTTAAGAAATTCGATAATTTTACAAAGTATACATATATATAAACAATATTTTGGATTCAATATTTTGGTACTTACCTGTTTGTAGATAGGAATTCGATATTTTGTCTGTCGATATTTTGGAATCTATATTTTGGGTAGTCTATATTTTGTCCTTTGATATTTAGTCAGTGATCCCACGTGGACCCCACCTCAGGTCAAATTCGGCCCGGGAACCCAAACCCCTGGGGCCTGGCCTTTCTGAAATGGTGAATGGGAGCAGTGCATCCCCGCTCCACAGGCCAATTTCAGCCCCAGAGACTCCATCCCCCAGGGCCCTGCCATTTTATCTGGGTGCCCTAGAGCACCCTGTGTCCACTAGGGCCACAGGGAGAGCCTGAAGGTCCCTGTGATCCCTGATGACTCCCTGCCACCTGCAGGCGCCGGCATTGCTTTTTCGGAGAGAAAGCTGCTGAACATGTAGCTCCCTCTCTGTGAAAGCATTTCTGCTATACTTCTAGTAAGCAAAAGAATGTTTTATGCTCTCGCTTGATAGAAGTAGAGCGTATGCTGTGGCTTGGCGAGAGCGGTGGAGCTCCGGCCAAGCCACAGCAAACATCTATGTCCTAGGGACATCTATTACTCCTGGAGGAGGACCCCATGGCTCCCCTCCATTGCACAACACAGCCCCGGAAAAGTGGTGATCCGAGGGATGCAAGTCCCCCAACTTTCATTGTAAATATTTGACCCTGGGAGGTGGCCGTTCCCGGGCTGAGGGGGTGTCCTATGGGCCCCCCTCATTCATTTCTTCTTAGCCCCAGGGAGGTTGCAGTCCCTGGGGCTGTGGGGGGTGCTGCACGGCCCCCTGCATTAATGTTATATTTAGTCCTGGGGAGATGGCGGTCCCCTGGGCTGCGCGGTGGGGCACATGGGCCCCCGCATTAATTGCACCCTTATCCTTGGGAGGTGGTGAACCCCAGGGCACAGGGGTTGCCAAACAGGCAACCCCGCATTAATTAAAAACAATGCCCTATAAGGTGGTGGTCCTACTTAAACCCTAGGAAAGGGGCCATGTGACTGCCTTTCTACTTATATATGCATGCCCCATGACCTGACCCACCCGGGTCTCAAGATTACCGAAGCGCAAGAGACTGCACTTATGGGTTTTAAAAAGAATTCTGCGGGATCCAGGGATCTAACACGACTCCTATCAATTGTTTTTTACAAATGCTTTTTTGCTCTGCAGAGACCTAGGGGGTTAGGGTACTTCTACTCTGACCCCTTTTATTTTTTTTCTTTTACATTTTTCTTGATGGTTGCCAACACTTCCTGGTTTGACGTGTTGGCAACCCATCAGGTATCATCATGAGATCGGGAGGGGGTGTGGATTCTCCGTGTCCCTATATATACGATTGGATTTTTTAAAAATAACTCTGCAACTGCAGAACGGATTTTCACCAAATAACAAAAAGGCACTTCCCTGGACCAATATCTACCTTTCTGTCAAACTTAGTGTAATTCCGTTCAGCAATTTGGGCTGTAGCCATGTCTAAAGTTCCTATGGAAATTAACATGGGGAAAATGCATTTTGGAACCCCCTCCCTTCCCTTTATCTCGGCCTCTGCTTGACGGATCCCCCTGAAATGTTCACGACAGCAACTGAAGTGCGTGGCAAACAAGTTTTGGAAAGGATTCCTCAAACTAGGCCAAATTAATTGGCAAATGACCGCCAGTATTTAAGATTATATATATATTACCTACTGGCGGTCGCCAGTAGGTAGTTATAGTTAGGACCTAGTTACCATAGGAAAATCGCAACATTCTATTCCCAATATCTTTGGCGCCGATTGACGAACCTTCGTGAAATTTTCAAAACTTATGGCCCGCTTCAGTCCACTCCTATCTTGAAAATTTTCGGGGTGATTCGGCAAGCGGGGGCCAAGAAAAAAGGGGGGTCCCAAGCGTGTTTTCTCCCTGCAATTTTCCATAGGAAACTTTAGACATGGCTACAGCCCGAACTGCTGAACGGAATTACACCAAATTTGGCAAAAAAGTAGACCTTGGTTCAGAAAGAGCCCTTTTTGTTAAATGGTGTAAATCTGTTTGGTAGTTTTTAAAATATTAATGGAAAAAGAAATATATATATCTGGGTGGAGCCTAACCACACATTTCATTGTGAGATCTGATTGGCTATCAGCACTTCATCCAAGAAGTGTTGGCAGCCTTCTTGGGACTAATATACATGATAGCACCTCATTGAAAAGCATCGCAGTTAATAGAAGGTTTTAAGACTTTAGCTACATTATAAATCATGTGTTGATGGTACCATACTCATTTCAGGAATTGTGGTGTGTTCTAAGGTGATTTTAACATGTGAAAAAGCCTTCTGCTTGGATATAATGTTTGATAGAAAACTATTATTGCATGCTTTTCCCGCAGAGTTTTGGAAGTTGATCTATAAACTAAACTGAGAGCATATTTTCTGTAAATTCACATTATCTTTCTCAGTCATGTGAGATTGAAGTCTGACATTCTCAGTAAAACATGAACATCCAACAAGGGCAGAGACTGTCAGTTGATTTCTTTGTGTTCTACTGCAGCTTCCCAGAGTGTTCTAAAGAACAACTAGAGCGCTAACAGTCCTACTTATGACAAACGTATTGCACACCTGAAGCCATCTTGATTGAAATAAACTGGTAACACTTAAAACATTTAATTTAAAAAGGAACACAATGAGAGGGTTCATTTTGCCATAGAAATTTTGATTAGTGCTGAAGAAAGAAAAATTAAAGCACATTTTGAGTGACTTATCAAATCCTCTTCTATTTCATTAAAAAATTCTGACATGCAGACTGAAAAATGCACATTTAATACTAGCAGCAGACTTCCGTGGTGAGGAGTTGCTTTACTACAGTGATCTAATGAGCAACTAGAGTGCTGACATTCCTAATTTATGCCAAATGTGTGACATATCTCAAAACCTTCTTGATGGAATCAAAGTAAAAAACTGAAAGCAGTTCCTACTGAGGAGACTGCAGTAAATGAAGAAATTAGGAAACTTCATAACAAATAAATATCCCAAGATGGCCACCGGAGACAAAAGAGCCCAAATGTAGCACAAATTTCACCCAGATGTAGCCCACATGTAGCCCAATGACAGAAGTGTGCAAAACACTTTTTATTTGTTGTGTTTTTGCAGTTTTATATAGTGCAGCCTTAGGTATTGGAGTGCTTTACATGCGCATTGGTTACATCACACAAGAACAAATTTTGGTTTTAGACATGGGGAGATTAAGTGATTTGACCAGAACGATAGAATGTCGAGCTGAAGCAGAAACTTCAACCTTGTTCCCCAGTTGCAAAGTCTGCAGCTCTGGAAGTAACACCACATCCTCTCCCCTAAGTGCAACATTTAATCAAGTGGTCAACTGGATAAAAAAACATAAAGTTAACAAATAGTTTAAAAGTGCTTTGTCACTATTTGAACACTCAGAAAATATGTCCTCATTTTACTTGTTTTTAGCACTAACCATATTTTTGATGCCAATAAGACCCTCTTATCTTTGTAATTTCTAAAGGAAATGCTCTATGTATTACAGTTTTGATTACATAAAGATGACGTCAGGCTTTCCACACTTTTGTAATAAATATAGAATGTTAGCAATCTAGTTGTTCATTAGGACACTTTTGAGAGGCAGAGGCCAGGATCATGGACTCTGAAAATTGAAGGCAGGTAGGAGGGTGTAGAGGCAACAGTTTGACCACGCTGGGCAGGCAGGAAGGGCAGTGGCAGCACAACAGACTATGGAGGGCAGTGGAAAGGGGGGCAGGGGCAACAAACGAACAATACAGGGCTGGCAAGAGAGGCTGTGGCAATTTAATAGACCATTGTGGGCAGAAGTAAGAGGCAGTGGTAGAACAACCATACATGCCAACAGACCCGATTCACACAGGAAACGTCCAATGTTTTTAAGCCCAAATTGGATTTATTTGATCTGTCTCCTGTCTACAATCTCCTCTTTTTCAATGGAAGTCAAAGAGGAAAATCAATACCCAAGTTTTTTTCCAAAATCTCCCAAGTTCGAAATGTTAGCAAGCATGGTACATTGGATCATGGAAGGCAGGAGGAATTGGGGTAGGGACATGGACTCGGATAACAAAGGACAGGAGGGACATGGAGAGGTGCACCAAACTGACCCTACAGGGCAGGCATCAGGGTTTGCAGCCACACAATACACCACACAGGGCATGCGGGACAGGAGTGCAGCACAACAATCCATAGAAAGCAATAGGAAGGGGACAGGACCATGCATATGGACAGCAAATAGCAGCGGGGAAAGAGGGAATGGAAGCTAGCTGACCATAAGGGGCAGACAGGAGAGAAAGCTGCAGCATAGCGGACCATAAAGGGCAGGAGGGACGGATCAGGGGCATCACAATGGAACAGACAAGCGAGGAGGGAGGGAATAGGGGTCTGCACATGGAAACAGAGGGCTGGGGCAAGGGGGCAGGGGAGGAGCAGCAAGATGGCCATATAGGTCAGGCAGGATGGGCACTAGAAACAAAACACACCATGGAGAGCAACAGTGAGACTATAATGGCATACACACAGACCATGGAGGGACAAAGTCACTTCCATCTTTTCTGCCTTCCTTCACAAGCCTTCTTCAACACACAATACTTCTAGGTACGCCTGTACCAACACCTCTTCTTCTTTTCCTAAGTTTAATCAGGTTTCTGAGGAACATATTTCTCATCTAATCTCTACCATTAAATCAGGCTCACCCCTTGACCCATGTCCTCCTTCCATCCTCAACCTCATTCCGGATGCCATCTCTCCCGCTTTAGCCAACATTTGCAATACCATGTTCCTTACAGGTTCCTATCCTTCAGTCTGGAAAAAGGCCATTATCAAGCCACTTTTGAAAAAATCTACCCTGGATCCCACATCACCTTCCAGCTACAGACCTATCGCCTGTCTCCCGTTTCCCGCCAATTTTTAAAAAAATCTTATGAATAGGCAGCTTTCTAAATTCATTGACTCTAACCACCTGCTTGATGATACTCAATTCGGATTCAGGCAAGGGCACGGAACGGAGACGGCCCTTATAAAGCGGCTGATGAAATTAGAATGACTCTAGATAAGGGCGGTGCAGCAGTTTTGATACTGCTTGACTTGTCCGCGGCCTTTGACACAGTCGATCATGCTATTCTGATCGACAGCGTCTCAGCGATTGGTATTCAACATAAAGCCAAAGATCTTCTTGCATCTTTTCTTGCCAACCGCACTCAAACTGTAAAATTAGGCTCCTTCCTTTCCACCACTTTTTCCCTTCCTTGTGGAGTGCCGCAGGGCTCCTCGCTAAGTCCGACCTTGTTCAATATTTACGTCTCGGACTTAGCGAGGGTGATTAAGTCTTATGGCATCAGTCTTACAACCTACGCCGACAACACCCAGCTGGTTCTATCAGTACATCATGATGGTCTCCCAGTTGCAGCTAACTTCCAAGAGGGAATGCTTGCCATCAGCTCCTGGATGTCCTCCAATTGCTTAAAATTAAACTGTGGAAAGACAGAGGTAATGACCTTTGGGAAGCTTGAAAGGTTCTAAATAAGCTTCAACTGGTGCAGAATGCCTCAGCTAGAATCTTATTGGGCATACCCAAGTGCACCTCTATCACCCCTTTCATTCGACAGCTGCACTGGCTTCCTGTCAAAAGCCATACAAAATTTAAGGCACTATGTATTGCCTGCAAGGCTATTAACAATTCTGGCCCGCAGTTTCTTAAACAAGCTTTCCGTCCTCTTGTACTTCTCAGGACACTTTGCTCATCTTCAGCTCATCTGCTTAATGTCCAAAGTACTAGGAAAGCTAACTGGGGCAACAGATGTATCGTGATTTCCACTACTAGATTATAGAATTGCCTTCCCCTCACCATTAAAACCTCCTCCACCCTCCTCAGCTTCAGGAAGCAATAAAAAACTTGGCTGTTTATACATTAAAGGTATGCTATTGTTATCATTTGATCAGTTAAGCGCTGAGACACCCTCTGGTATTTGCGCGCTATAAAAATTGCAAAAACATAAACATAAACATAAACATAAGGTGAGGGGGGGTCAGGGGCAGCTAACTCACCATACAGGGAAGGTGGGAGGGGCTGTGGCAGCACAGAAGACCATGCAAGGCAAGCTGGAGGGTTAGTGGCAGCATAATGGCTATGCTGGGCAAGTAGGAGGGTGCAGGGCCATGCACAAAGGACCATGGAGGATAGAAGGGAGGGTCAGGACCTGGGCACAGACAAGAGAGTTCAGGAGACGGGGCCTCACAACAGACCATGCGGGCCAGGCAGGAGGAGCAGTTACAGCACAACAGACCAGGGAGGGCAGAGGGTGTGGCAGTAAAATGGACCATGGAGGACAGGAGGAAGGGGATATGGGCATGGAATGTGGACAGGCAAGGTGGAGGAGGACAGATTACAGTCATCTGACAATGCTAGGCAGGTGGGAGGGGAATGGCAGCTCAACCGAACACTCAGAGTAGATAGGAGTGGCAGGTCCATGGAACATGGTGGGCAAAAAGGATGGAGCAGGGGCATGCACACAAACATCGGAGGGCAGGGGGAAGGAGAATAGGGACAGCAATCTAAGTACAGAGGCTAAGTGGGAGGTCAATGATGGGGCATAGAATTGGGCAATGGAGGACAGGAGGCGTGGACTGCTACATCATGCTAAATGGAGGGCAGTGGCAGCACATCAGACCATGCATGGCAGGAGGGAGGAGGCTAGTTCATGGATTCAGACAACCGAGAATAGGGAGGAGGTGTATGGGGCAGCAAGCTAACTGTTAAGAGAAGGTGGGAAGGATAGTGACAGAATAACGGCCACACAGGGCTGTAATAAAGGAGCAGGGACATGGACTTGGACAATGGATGGCTAGGAGGAGGGACAGGGAGGGAGTGTAACAATGAACATACCATTTGTAAAAGAATTTTAGAGAAACAATGAATGAATCCGCATTGTTTTTATTCACAATGGGGATAGGTATATTAAATATAATGTCATATGATTGCAGATTATAATCGGTGGTACAGTGCCCCAAGGGGAGGAGGAGGTGATTAGGTGAGGACAGTGCGGTAAAGGGAGTTGTGACAGTAAAATCAACCAAGTATCAGAGATGCATTTGTATGTGAGTTTCAATATACAAAACAAAAGACCATCGGTTCAATGCATCAATCAACATATATCATACTTCACAAATTACATTTAATGTCAAAATATTGGCGTGAAGCTGACAAACAAGGAGCTATTGTCGACGTTTCGACCCTCAGTAGTTCGCAGGGATTATTGGTACCCTTGCTGTGGGGTCTTCATCAGGACAGGGTGCGGGGCAGCCAACCTAATCAATATATATTAAAGAGAATTGTTTTAATGGTTGCTCAACTGGTCGTGCGACACAACACGATTTAATTAAAGACCATAAGCACACAGAAGAGCATACCATTGAAGTTAATGCTCATCTTTGAAATAAAGGACAGGACTCGCGTCTCCGTAGAATTGTTCAATTCTTAAAATTGAAGAAAGAAAAATAAAAGAATTCACTTAGTTGGTAGGGACCAATGGGTCTGAGAGTGGAGGAATAGACATTTTGTTATTCCATTGAAGGGCGTGGCAGTGCTACACATAGCCCATATACGTAATTAAATAAAATTACTTACAGTGAGGACGATTAGTGAGCGGTGGAGGTCGAATCTGGCCCGGAACGGTGGATATGGCAATATCTGGAACAAGATATTTATATTTAATTAAAATTGAGGGCCATGCGGGACTATTATATTTCGCATCGATGGTGGGATGACAAGGCTTACCCGAAATCTAAGTTGCGGTGGCACTTGGTCCAAGGGTATTTTAGTTGCACAAAGGATTGCTCCGTGGCATCTGTAGAGGAACACGGAGAGTGTTTCATGGATTTGGATACAGAATTGAATAACAGTTACGAGCTGTCTAGGGCCGGGATAGCCCCAAAGACTAACTCGCCGTAAGCCGAATTAATCTGGCATGTAGTGCCGCTCGTGTCTGCAATGGCGAACAGAGCTTCTTGGTTTGACCGTAACTAGGGAGACCGCATCACGTGACCCTGAGCTGGAGTATAGACATAGAGGAAAGACCTGGGCATATGATACGAATACCACTGGAATAGACCTGATAAAGTTAATTCGTGCATGCCTAACATTAAAAAGGGGTCCATAATTGTATCCTGGTTAACCGGATAATTGTCGTAAGAAACACACAGTTGTGTGTGAGCTATACAGAATATTGCCACGCTTACGAGGTGCGTGTGAGCGCTCATTAAACAATAGAAGCAGACCAATGACATTATTGGCTGGAATCTAAGTTAAGAATGGTAATCGCTATAGGGGCTATTAGATGGTGAGAATATCGCAAGGAAATAAATTGGTACAGTGCACGGTGCATACATTTATAATCACAATTGGGATCAAGGGAACCAATTATATTCGTATGTCGTACCTGTCGTAGGATGGTAAAAGCCATTTGTTACCACAGTGGAAAACATGACACATGATTGATAATTAGATACAGAATAATAATAATGATAACACATAATCACTATTCTAGAGGTATGCATATACGCTTCATTACTGCAATGGGGTACCTCTCACAGGAGGGTATAGCCAGTTTAAGTCAGTGACATTAGGCCTTGCAGATTACTATTAGATGTTTAGCTTACAAGGGACTCAGGGCAGGGTTGCTAGTTGGGAAAAAGAACTATCCTGTTCATTGAGACCTTTGAGGATAGAATCAAAAAAGAGCATCCACTTCAATTCACGTGTGTTAAGAATGCTCGAAATGTGCCCCCACGGGGTCCTAATGTTGCCTTTTCTAACACAACCCATCGAAGACTTTCTGGGGGGTGTGCAGCGAGCTTGAAATGATCTACAAGTTGTGCGCCCTGGACCTCGCACCTAATACGGCTCATGTGTTGGAGAATTCTCACTTTGGCCTTCTGTTGCTTTTTACCAATATAGATCAATTTGCATGGGCATATTATCGCGTACATAATATTGGACGTGTTGCAGTTACTGTGCGATTTGAGCTGGATTTTGTGTTGATGGTGTTCAAATTCCTTTGTTTGTATTGTGGTATTGCAGGCCTTGCAGTGGCCACATTTGAAATGGCCTACAACAGGTGGCAGGTTCCATAGTGAAGTAATAGTGGGATCATCAGGAGTTTATAAGAAGGACCGTACTACATAGTCTTTGACACTTTTTGCTTTCTTAAAAGCGTGTAGTGATGTGCCCATCTGGTTGACATCATCAGAGATTAATTGCCAATGTTGATTCACAATGCGTTTGATCTTATTACTTTTGGTGGTAAATGTTGTTACGCATACAATCCTGTTTTCTTGTTGGTCTGCCTTTTCTTTGGGCGAAAGTAGTTCCTCTCGCGGCTAGAACCAGGCACGCTTCCTTGATTTTTTGACCAGACGTCGAGGGTATCCCCGTTCCTGGAGACGATTAGCAAGATCTTCAGATTCTTTGAAATAATGGTCTTTGTTGGAACAGTTCCTACGGATACGTAGGAACTGCCCGAAAGGCAAATTGTCACGAAGTGCTCGCGGATGATGTCTGTTGTATTGTAACAACGAATTCCTTTCAGCCGGTTTGCGGTAAAGTGTAGTACGTAGGGTACCTGACTTCTCATAAATGGTAATATCAAGAAAATGTATGGTCTGATTGTCTGATTGGATCGTGAATTTGAGATGCGGGGATTGTTGATTGAGCCATGTAAAGAAGGAAGATAGTCCATCCGTGTCCCCGTCCCAGATTATCAAGATGTCGTCAATGTATCTCATCCAGAGACTGAGTCGGTCTCTGAATGGATTGAAATCATTGAGGACAGTGTCATCCTCGAAAGCCGCCATATAGAGAATAGCCACGTCTGGAGCAAAAGGAGCCCCCATTGCTACACCTGAT
The DNA here is from genome assembly GCF_964263255.1 of Lissotriton vulgaris. Lineage (NCBI taxonomy): Eukaryota > Metazoa > Chordata > Amphibia > Caudata > Salamandridae > Lissotriton > Lissotriton vulgaris. The sequence goes on along the minus strand of NC_141693.1, from coordinate 781,683,386 downwards.
GTCTGGAGATAGAACTGATTTTTGAATATAAAAAAGTTTTTTGTCATGGCTATCTTCAAAAGGGCCACAATGAATTCACTAGGAACTTGTACAGGGGCAGGTCTTCGTTGTAAACATCTGGTTATCACAGCTAGAGCTTCCTGTTGAGGAATACAGGTGTATAACGAGACCACATCACATGTAGCTAGCACTTGGTGTTGAGGGTCGAAGGATAGATTCTCGACGATGTTAATTGTGTGCATGGTGTCGCGTAGATAGGATTGGGTAGACTCAGCAAGGGGTTTGAGAAAGAAATCAATGTATCTGCCAAGAGGCTCAAGTATGGAACGGCATCCCGAAACTATGGGGCGTCCAGGGGCGTCCACCATGCTTTTGTGAATTTTGGGTATGGTGTAAATGGTGGCCAGTCGAGGTTTTTTTTAATTGAGGTAGAGGAACTCGTTTTCAGACAGGAAACCCTGATCACGGCCGGCTTGTGTTAACTCCAAGATTTCCAGGGCAATAGCTTTGGAAGGACCAGATCTCAGTTGTTGGTAACTCACGCCATCATTCAATTGACGAAGAATTTCAGATTCGTATTTAGACACGTCTTGGACCACAATGGCACCGCCTTTATCGGCTGGCTTGATCACAACCTCATTATTTCCGGCGAGAGATTGCAGTGCCGCCTTTTCAGTTCTACTTATGTTGCACTTGGTATATGATTTCTCTAGTAGAAGTTGTTGACATCTCTCTAAAACCACGGCTTCATAGGCCAGAATTTTGTGTGACATCGTACTGGCATGGGGAACAAACGTAGAAGGTATTCTGAGACCCGTTAGTGAAGGATTTGAATGGGGTCCGGAATTGCGAAAAAAGTATTTCAGCCGAATTTTACGAAAGTATTTGAAGAGTTCGGTTCGTACTGTGAAGTTGTCCGGTTTATTAGTCGGGACATATGCTAACCCTTTGCTTAGCACTTTGAATTCATCGTCATTCAGGTTGTATTGAGATATGTTGACTACGGGACTGGGAGTCTGTGGAAGATTTACCAACGGTAAGTTTTGTTGCGGGTTACCCTCTCACCATGCTGTTCCAGTTGGAAGTGCACTTGCTTTTGGGCTTGGCCACGACCTCCATCCCAATTGGTCGTATTCTGTTGTGGGCCGCGTTGTTGGCCGCGTGGCCAGTTGTTGCCCCTGCCACGCGGTGGGCGCCATGGTCCTTGACGCTGTCCTAAAAAAGGGTAGTATTGGTTTTGTTGATATCCGTAGTCTTGACAGTTGTAAAAGTGACTTAGGCCTGCTTGATCCTGTTCGCCCTCTGAGCTGTATGATGAATCAGAGAAGGTATGGTAATTACGTCTTCCTCTGTAGGACCCACGTCCTCTGTTCGTGAAGCCCCCTCGGTTATACTGGCGATAATAGTCTTCCTGCAGGTACGTAAAGACGTATGTCCCATGCTAATTTCTCCAATTTGCGATTCTGTGTGGTCAGATCGAAGTCCTTGAGGGAAGCCTCAAGATTACTTAGGGTATCCTTGGCACTCGCAAAGTTAGCATCGGCCGCTATTTCCGCCTTGAGTGTTTTGATTTCAGCGGTGATAAGCTGGATCTGTTCGGCTGCGGTTTCCACACCAAGTACCATCCAGTGGTGTAATCAATTGTTGGCGACGTGACTGAATCCCTCTTTGAACTTGGGTACCTCTATGAAGATGGCTGGTTCTATTTTGATTTGTAGACCCACTGGGATAATATTCTCTTTGAGGTATCTTGTCAGAAGGTGACCATGCCACCTAGAGCGGACTAGCTTCTTCTCCAACCGCTCTAAACGTGATATTTTGTCTTTCAAAGTAAAGTCTATAGTCGGGATGTTGGTAGATAAAAAGATGTAGTCGGGGTTTTCAAGGAGTTTGTCAATATATTCCTCTGAGTATGAAAGAAGTTCTCTTTCCACCATGGTGTGCTGAAAGCGAAAATGAATTCAAGAGAAGAAAAAACCTCGCTGACCAGCGTCTGCTCGAAGTAGTGTATATATAGGGGGGGTTTACCCAAACATAGTCACTGGGACCTGGGTTCAATAAGTACTGAGAGGGAGGGGTCCCAGCGTAAGTGTAACAATGAACATACAATTTGTAAAAGAATTTTAGAGAAACCATGAATGAATCCACATTGTTTTTATTCACAATGGGGACAGGTATATTAAATATCACTATCCTCACCTAATCACCTCCTCCTCCCCTTGGGGCACTGTACAATCGATTATAATCTGTAATCATTTGACATTATATTTAATATACCTATCCCCATTGTGAATAAAAACAATGCGGATTCATTCATTGTTTCTCTAAAATTATTTTACAAATTGTATGTTCATTGTTACACTTACACTGGGACCCCTCCCTCTCAGTACTTATAGAACCCAGGTCCCAGTGACTATGTTTGGGTAAACCCCCCCTGTATATACACTAGGAGGAGGGAAGGCAGGAGCAGCATGCTTGGGTGGGGGCAGCACAATGCCAGGCCCTGCTTCCAACCCCCCACCATCCATTGTGATATGCATCTTACTTAACGTAAAAGAAAACTAGAAATTTGCTGAAAAAAACAAAGATTACAGGGACGGTATAGTTAGACTCAGATTTCACTCATACACAACCAGTGAAATAGTAACCTGAGCTAACTATAACTTATGCCCCCGTAATGTACTGCTAATGACCTCAGACAATACATCATTCATGACATCTCAAATGAGCTGTGAATGGAATGGACCTATAATCGCTAGAACTTTATTTAGGGATAGTGTGTGTATATTAACACTCCTTTTTTTCTTTTCTTTCGTGTAAGAACCATTATAATACGCAACATGCCCAGATTAATATTGCTGATAGCCTTTCACTTTAAAGTAATGTGTAGTCCATTGTTTATGTTGATGTTTGCAATCATAAGTATGTTTATTATGAATAAGTCACATTGAAGAACATACAGGTATGGCGGTCACGGGGCATGATATGCTGAAATGATATTGTGTGTATATTAACACTTGTTTTCTTTTCTTTATTGTATCAATTTTTCAATATTCACATCGTGACCAGGCCAAAATGGCCATCAAATTTTTGGATTAAAGTAATATGCAGTCCTTTGTTAATGTTGGCAACTTTAGGCATTTGTACATTTAAATAAGGATGCTACAATGACGTGTTGTATTGTTATCAAGGTTCGGACGAGCCGAAACGTGTGGATCACGTCCTTTGCAGATTAAATACTTCCAAACTACAGCCTGAGTGCTGATTCCATCCTTGTAAGAGTGAGAGGATATTAAATACATATGTATAAAATTCATTGAAAAAAACACAAGTTTCAGGGACATTATAGTTAGAAATTAGCATTTAAACAGCCACAGAAATTCACTGAAAAAACCACAGGTTTCAAGGACGTCATAGTTAGTTGGACATTTCACTCGTACAAAATAAGACTAATTCAGCCGTTATAGTTAGTTGTGGTACCTATAACTCGCGCCCCCGCAATGCACTGCTGATGATGTCACATATTACATCACTCATGATATGGTTAGTGGCATCACTGATGACATCACTGATGACATCTCAAATAACATCACTGATGACTTCATCCACATGATCATCTGATGCACCTCCTCACACCCTAAAATACAGACTACCATTCTCGAACCATAGACACACCAATACTAGTACAGCTACAATATTCTGTGCACTATGCATGCAAACCTCTAACCAGCTAAATACTATTGATACACTCTTCTAAATACCCAGTTAGTACCTATGCAGTCTAGGAATCCTTCTGTCTGTCCCATGCACTTCTTTAATCACTTGTCTACCACTATCTACTTATCCTATCACTCCACCAATATGTAAGCACTTATAAATTAAGTGTTCACTCTGTTTGCAGCACTTTCATCATTCCAGTTACTAGTGTTATTCTTATAAAATGACCTAGGCACCAACACATGTACACTTAAAATATTCTGTGCATAATCCCTACAAATCTCTAAGCAGATACATACTATTGGTCCACTCCATTAAATACTGAAGTAGTACCCCTGCAGCGTAGGATACCTCCTGTCAGTCTCACTCAATTGTTCAATCACCCATCTAGCACTATGTTCTTATTGTATCATTCTGCCAATACCTAAGGAGTGATGTCATCATTGATGTCATTTGAGATTTATCAGTGATGTCACTGACCATCTCATGAATGATGTAATATGTGACACCATCAGCAGTGCATTGCAGGGGCGCGAGTTATAGTTAGCAGAACTAACTATAACGGAGGAATTTCTATGGGTTTGTACGAGTGAAATGTCCAACTAACTATAACACCCCTGAAACCTATGTTTTTTTCGGTGAATTTGTAAGGTTTTTTTAAATGCTAATTTTTAACTATAACGTTTCTGAAACCTAAGTTTTTTTTAGTTAATATATACATATATATATATATATATATTCACTGAAAAAACCAGAGGTTTCACACCAGTTATAGTTAGGAATTAGCATTTAAAAAACCTATTAAATTCACTGAAAAAACCAGAGGTTTCACACCAGTCATAGTTAGCTGGAAATTTTACTGACATAAAACCATTGAAATTCCCACGTTATAGTTAGTCGGACTCACTATAACTTGCGCGTGCAATGCACTGCTGATGACATCACATATTACATCACTCATGACATGGTCAGTGACATCACTCATGACATCACTGATGACACCATCCAGTGAATGTGTGTCTTTCTGAAAAATAAATATGTTTTATATATGTATATGTAAAGGTCGATGGAAGAATAAATGTTTAAATTATTGTCTTAATTCATGTTTTTTTTAAAAAAAATTGATTGGTTAACTGGCTTATTAAGTGTATCTTAGTGAATACATATATTGGCGAGTAATATTTAAATATTTAAATATATGTATCAGTGTTTCACTTTGTGTATAAGTGGCTGTATGGGTTGATGAGTAGCTACATGTGTGTGTATATGGGTTATTAGATGTTTTTTTTTGTTTCAGTATGAGTGTCTGTATGGTTTGGTGGGGGTGTTACTTAGCACATAGATGTATCAATGACTGACTCACTGTTTGTATGTTTTTTGAAAACTGCATATGTGCAGGACTGTATGAGTGGATGAGTGTGTATATGTGTGTGTTAGTGATTGAATGCCTGTCTCACTAGTGTGTTTATCAGTAACAAGATATATTTTAATCTAGTATATGTGAGTATTGATTTATATAAGTCAGTATATGTGAAAGTGAGAGATTGTAAGAGTTCCTGTTTAAATAAGTATGTGTTTCTATAAGGGATTGTTTAACAGAGTACATATGTGTCAGTTTCCTTAGAAGTAAGGTGGTAGTGTGTGTAAATCTGTATATGCAAATAAATGGATGTTTATTAGTTTATTTGCATGTGTGAGTATATGTGTGAGTAACTTTTTGATGACTGTCGTGTAACAGGATGACTAGGGGTATCACTACATATGATGAGTGAGTATATGTATGAGTGAATATATAAAACTGTTGGTGAATGTGTGAATTTGTATATAGATGGTGAAATTACTGAATTGGTTGTTGTAACTGGTATGGGTATATCCACTTTTTTGAAAATGTTAGTTTCTATTTTTGAATATGTGTTTCAAAGGTTACTTTACAGTGAGAGGAGGTCTGTCACTGTGTCACAAGGATGGTGTCATCAGTGATGTCATGAGTGATGTCACTGACCATGTCATGAGTGATGTAATATGTGATGTCATCAGCAGTGCATTGCACGTGCAAGTTATAGTGAGTCCGACTAACTATAGCGTGGGAATTTCAATGGTTTTATGTCAGTAAAATTTCCAGCTAACTATAACTGGTGTGAAACCTCTGGTTTTTTCAGTGAATTTAATAGGTTTTTTAAATGCTAATTCCTAACTATAACTGGTGTGAAACCTCTGGTTTTTCAGTGAATTTCAAAGGTTTTTTAAATGCTAATTCCTAACTATAACTGGTGTGAAACCTCTGGTTTGTTCAGTGAATTTCATAGGTTTTTTTAATGCTAATTTCGAACTATAACTGGTGTGAAACCTTTGTTTTTTTCTGTGAATTTCATATGTTTTTTTAATGCTAATTTCTAACTATAACTGGTGTGAAACCTCTGGTTTTTTTCTGTGAATTTCATAGGTTTTTTTAATGCTAATTTTTAACTTTTTATAGGGCTTCATACCTATGTACTTTTTAGTAAATTTCTAAGCTTATTTTTTCAAAAATGTCTATAGCTGAGAAAGGTATGTTTTTATAAAAATGAACACTATAATGTATATTATAATATTAGTTTTTGTTTTAAAATAGTATTTTTTTTTATATATTCGTCTCTGGAGCGCTCCCGGTGCGCGCACCGGTAAACGCCCCGGTTTGCGTACCGGTGCGCGCCAACAAAAAAAAAGAAAAAAAAAGTATGAAGGAGTGACTATGAGGAATGGGGACAGAGAGTGGTGTTAAGAGAAAGAGAGCTAGAGGGAGGAACACAGAGGGACTGTGTAATAGATAGTAAAACAGAGAAAAAGTGTAAGAGGAAGTAACTGAGAAAAAGAAAAAGAATAAGGGAGCAAAAGAAGAGAAGAAATAGGAAGAAGACTAAAGCAGAGGTTCTGGGAGAATGTGAATGGATGATGAAAGTAAAAGGAAGGACAGTTAAGTATGGGGAATGACAGATAGTTACGGAACCAGAGAAAAGGAACAGCGGTGACGGAGGGAAAGAAAATAGCAGTGAGTGTAAGTGAAGAGGAGTGAAAGAGGGTACATATAAGTGAATAAGGGTAAGACATGGGGAGTAACAGAGAGAAAGAAGAGAGAGAGTAAAAGAAGGAGTGTCACAAAGGGACTAAGTGAACCAGTAAAAAAGGTAAGTGAAGGAGTGTGGATAAGCAGAAGTTGAATGTAGTAGGAAGTAAACATGGAGGATAAGAATAAGTGAGGGAAGCAAAGTAAGGAAACAGGGGTGAGGTAGGGTGAGAGAAAAATAGTGAAAATAAAACAAAAGGTGATAACAAAAAACATTTTGTAAACACACTTACCATATAATTAATGAAAACTTGTATCTGTGAAAGATAAAAGAAAAAACACGTTATAATTACTTAAAAATATATAATAAAATAGAAGAAACAGTTCATGAGGTTTAAAAATCTACAAAAGTTTATACAAAAAGGAAAACAACAGTGGTGGATTCCCAAAGGGACAGCACCTAGTCAAATTATTCTCCAAGAAATCTCGCCCACTAGTACATGGGGCAGTATGTGTGCACACTTCAAAGAACACCCACTGTCACAATGCAGGTTCAAACATGAACTATAACAAGATTTGAGAAAAGGCCAAGGTGCACCACATCAACATTTAGGGGAATAGATATTTTCAGCGAGGTAATCAGTAATGATCATATCAGAGAGATTTTTCTTCATATAATTTTGAAAGTTCTTTATTTAGTTCAGATGGTTAAAAAGATATACAGGATCTACAGCCGACGCGTTTCGTCCACAAGGGACTTCTTCAGGGCAGGATAGTCAGATGGTGATAATGTCCCTGGTTTCTAGACCGTAGGTGAGGGATGTGAGAATATGCCCGGATAACTATATTGATCATCCGATAGTATCATGTATAATTAGAACTTAAATCCAATTGGATAGCTGGCGTTAAAGGATTCAACCGCCTTCAAAATTGCACCAATGATATCAGGTGTTGCAATGTCTTGTGTTCAAGCCACATAGAAAGTGAGGACAATAATCCAATGGTAGTGGAACCAGGGTAGATAGGTAATGAAGACCTCCGTGTAATATCTACTTAAATCTTTTCTTTATATGCGGGAGAATGTAGGGAAATTCTATTGCCAAGCAGCTCTTGATGAAGCCTGCTAATGCATCCCCTGGTTCCTGCGTGGCTAGAAACGATAGCGTCCGACCAGACGTCCCCCTCTGTCAAGTACCGGAAGAAAAGATTTAGGTAGATATTACACGGAGGTCTTCATTACCTATCTACCCTGGTTCCACTACCATTGGATTATTGTCCTCACTTTCTATGTGGCTTGAACACAAGACATTGCAACACCTGATATCATTGGTGCAATTTTGAAGGCGGTTGAATCCTTTAACGCCAGCTATCCAATTGGATTTAAGTTTTAATTATACATGATACTATCGGATGATCAATATAGTTATCCGGGCATATTCTCACATCTCTCACCTACGGTCTAGAAACCAGGGACATTATCACCATCTGACTATCCTGCCCTGAAGAAGTCCCTTGTGGACGAAACGCGTCGGCTGTAGATCCTGTATATCTTTTTAACCATCTGAACTAAATAAAGAACTTTCAAAATTATATGAAGAAAAATCTCTCTGATATGATCATTACTGATTACCTCGCTGAAAATATCTATTCCCCTAAATCTACAAAAGTTTACTAAGAAATGAAGCAATAGTGAAGGATACAAAAACAGAAAGAAAGTAATGTAGAAAGAGAAAAAAGAAGGAAAAAGAAATAGAAAGAGAACAAATTCCTAAAGGTAAGTAAGATACTAAAAGAATGTAAGATATCAAAACAAAATCAGTAAAGATAAGAAAGTAAAAGGAAAATGAGTGAAAAGGAGAGGAGTCTAAATGAGAAACTATTAATAAAAAAGAGAAATAGAAGATGACTGAGAGTGAGTGAAGTGAAGTCACAGAGTGAAGGGATGAAAGGAATGAGGTTATTATAGAACGATGGATAAAACAGGAGTGAGAGAGTAAGTACACAGAAAAACAAAAGGAAGAACTAAGTGAACTACAGTACAATGAGTGCGAAAGAAAAAAAAAGGAGAAAAAGAAAGAGAGGGTAAGAAAACTAAAGCAGTGGTACTGAGAGAATATGAAAAAGATAAAAAGTGGTGAAAGGAAGAGAGAAATGCAGACAGTTCCAATTAGATTGAGAAGTTGTGAATGAAGTGCAGTAAAGAAACAGCGATGAAAAAAGAGTGTAAATTAGTAAAAAGAGGTAAATAAGGGTGAAAAAGGAAAATGAGTGTGAGACAATGTGAACACAAAATAAATTACACAATGCAAACTACACAATAACTTCTACAATATGTTACATTATTTATTTTTGCTGTTCTCAGAATATATTGAATTTCACTTAAATTAGTGAGTTCAAAGTCTTCATCATATAACAGCGGGAAAAAAAAACACAATCTAAAAGATTGTGTTTAAAAAAAAACAATCAAACATACATCTCATATATGTACACTAATCTTTGATTCACTTACTTTTCCGTGAGGCCAAATAGAAGATAGAAGGTACTTTTGGTGGAAAAAAAGTCTGCTGTGCTCTCTAACTTCCATTTCATCGACTTCCTATGAAAAAAGATCTAAGAACATCATACCTTACACTTTCCTCACGGCCAATTTGTGTCAGATATATCAGTATTTTTTACTTTGAGATCCACTTAAAGTATCTACATGAGATAAATAATTTAAAATATTAGATTAACTAACTAACTAACTAACTAACTTTTAGTATCTATTCCCGACTTCAAAGGCCAATTCCCTTTACTAAAACTTTGGTTTTAAAAACACTAGATAAGAATTTGTAGAGTCATAAGGCAAACGTTGTTTATAAGTTAAATGAGAATCATTGCAGTAACTCCATCCTTTTTCAGATTTTAAGTAGCATGTATAATGTCCTGAGGTTGTCGAAGAACCGTCATGATAAATAATAGCTTCAGTTGTAAAGGTTCTTCCTGAAATTGATAACTGAGAAGCCACAACATTTTTGATAGAAGTTGTCAATTTAGTTCCATCAGGTCTACATCGTTGGAAAACTAAAATGATATACTGCCCATAACTTTGTATAAATAACGTGGACAGCATTGTACAGTTACATTGGGTACACACCATATTATGATCTGCTGCTTTAACTAGATTTTTAAATGACACTGATTTACAGTCAGGTGAAGTCAAATATATAAATCTTTCAGTGTCTAATCTAGTAGTACTTGATAAACTACAATTGTGGCAGTCATGCTGCCATTGATAAGAAAGGCTGAAAAGATTATCTACATCTACACCTTCATCTTCCAAAACACCAAACATATACATTAAAAATTCCTGACAATCCTGCTGAATATTCTGTGAAAATTTATCTTGACCAGAACACATATCTAAAATATTTCGAATTTCTGTTACACTTTCTATTTCTGCTGTATCACTGCTACATTTCTCAAATACAGAATTCAATAAACCACACAATCTTTGATCCCGATTTTCAACAATCTGTTCTTGAAAACTTTTAAGAAAAAAAACAACATTAACCACTACATTAGCATAGCAGTTGACACCAGAACTATTTTCTAACTGAAATCCAACAACATTTTCTTCACAATTCTTTTTCTTCCTGTTTTCAATTACAGTTTTCTCTATTTTTAGTCTTTTTGCAACTACCTCACTGCAATTATCCTCATTTTTTCTTTTTCGGCCTACCACACGTTTTTCAAACAGAGGGTATTGAGGCAAATGTGGAGCATATTCTCTTCTTAACCTATTGTATTCTTTAACACAATCTAGATCTGCACACATTTTTGTCTCATCACACTCAAGCAAGTACAATCCTGATAAAGTTCTGACTCGGGATAATGCCACATATGCCATACCCTCTTTAAACACAGATCTTCCAATGTTCACCAAAGCATTATCTACACTTAAACCTTGAGATTTATGAATTGTTACTGCATATGCCAAACAAACAGGAAACTGTTTTCGGCGAACATATAAGTCTTTTACAAGTAAAAATCTAGCAGAACCACGACTTATTTGTTGTACTTGTTCAATGCCATCAAATTTTATTTTTAAAAATTCAATTCCATCTCTATTTCTGTAATTCACAAAATCAACAACATAACCCATTGCTCCATTTACCAGACCTCTTTCAACATTTAAATTCCTTCTCAAAATGATACGACAATTTAAACACACATTCAGAGTCTTTTCAAAACCAGCTGTTTTAGAAATACTTTTCTCTAATGAATCCAATTTAGTTTTCAAATTTTCAGACAAAACAATTGTTGCACCCATATGCTCTATTTTATCTATTGCTTCCAGTTTCACAATCTCTTCATTTTCTAACTCTAACATTTTGTTGTTGAAGATGGAACATTCTTGCAGAGTTGGCATTAAACATATCCCAGATTTCTTCTCAGTCATTTTTAAAAAAATATTCTCTGGAAGAATGTTTTCATTTGGATACAAATTTGAAATTAATCGACCATGTAAAGCTTTTTTCCCAGCTCGCTTACTTTTCCAATTCTTACATCTTGTAGAATATTTTTATAATCTTCATCCTTTGCCTGTCGCATATTTTGAAGCAGTTCAGCATATTTAAAATTTAACCATATATTAACGTTTCCAATGCTTCCAAGGGACTTCCTGGTATCTTCATGTGTGAGCATTTTAAACACTGGTTGTCCTTTTACTTGAGTCAACAGCAATAGATCTCCAAAAACAATAATGTGCTTTCCTCCAAATAACACATCATACTCTGTTCTAAGAATTTCTTGCATTCTCAAATGCACAAAAGCAAGCATTAGATTTGAGACCATGCTTACTTCATCAATGATAAGAAGTTTTATTTTCTTCAAGACTCTTGAAACTTCAGAACAAGCATCTCCAGATAACTTGTTGTAATGCAATTTATTATCATGCTCAACTGGCAGCATCAGTAAACGATGTAGAGTAATCCCTTTATTATTATGTGCAGCCAGACCAGTTGGAGCAGTTACAATACAAGACAGCGGTGAATCAGTCCTTTTCTGCAGATAACTTGCAATGGCTTTAATTAGAAAACTTTTTCCTGTCCCCGCTTCTCCACTTACGTACAGTCGGACAGGGTCAAATGATGTACATGAGCACTCTTTTTTCTCATGTCTGAATCCATGTTCAATCTGCTCTGTGACTTCATCATATATCTTTTTCTGCTCAACGTTTAGTTGCTTTACCAAATCTTCTAAGTTAACTCCATCCTCTTGAGCTTGTTCCATAGCTCTTTCCACCTCATCCATGGCAGTGGCAGCTTCATTTTGGATAATATGTCCTCCTAGTGGATCCTGACACAATGAAGTAGAACTCTGACTATCTTGAGAACTGTCTCTAGCTATCTCTTCAGCAATTGTGGTTTCTTGCTCCATTTCTTCATTCAACATTTGCAGATAATTTAGAAAAATAGGACATTCTATGGTATCCTTAGTTGCATTAAAAGAGTCTTCATAACAGAGAAAATCTCCAAGTAGTTCCTCTTCTGTACGCCATGGCTTAAAGAGTTCCAAAGAGCTAAATAGTAAAATTCTCTTTTGTCTGGAGCTTCACAACTCAATTTTTGATGATTAATCAAATGGCCTTTTTTCTGTTTCACTAGACATCCTTCATAGCCAATGACTGCATATTTTCCATTATTGATATCTTCAGTGATGTTCCTCTTATAACTGTAGTTTTGCAGAATTTCATACAAACAAGTGTTCTCAAGGTGAGTACTTATATTTGGATAGTATGTATCCAACATATTTGTCTTCAAAATATCTGAACTGTTTGGTTCTTTCTCCGCCAAATATTCAATTTCTTGTACAGATTTCAAAACTCGGTTTCGTGTTGCAGCAAGACCTAGACTCACCCAAATGATTGTTCTTGATTTGGCATAGAGACTTGCTGATGATAACCGATCAGAACATTCATATACTCCAATTTCTCGATGCGACAACATCTTCAGACTGAAACTGTATAATTTCTTGCTTAGACTCTTTTCATGTGAAATGTCCTCCCACATTTCCTTCAGGTCTGTCTTTTCTTTTTTGGTGATGTAAGATGTCACATATTGAGCCACAGCAATAGAGTTGTCAGCAACGAACTGAATATCCATGTTAACATTCCACATGGACAAAATCACTGGGTTGTAATCGTTGATGTACTTAGATTCTTCATTTCTTTTCAAATTGTATGTATTTTTGGGAGATTTCCTCGTCACAGTATGTCGTAGAGATGACATCAAATTATTTACTCTTCCCTTAGAAATCACTGGTCGTGGAAATGCAAAACGACATTTCGTGTAGTACTTTTCCTTGTTTTTAAATTTTCGACGACAGTACTTTCGACAATGATGAGATTGAAAACGTAAAACTTGTTGCCTTAAACTGTTTTCTACAGTAGATTTTGGAACAGCACATGTTGAATACTCTTCAATGAAACTCATCACTGTTTTATCTGAATCTGATCCAAATTTGGATGCATCTTTAATCCACAACAACATATGTATATGAGGAGCACCTCTCGCTTGATATTCCTTCCTCCAAAAGAAATCCAAAACCTCTCCAAGGGGAGGATTTTTTTTGTTGGTAATAAAAGACATCATAGCTTCAAATCTATGATTGAAATATCTGCAAACATTCACTGGATCCAAAGAACACAGTTCTCCAGGTGTTTTCAATTCTATATTTGGTATGTTTCCATTTGCCTCTCGTAGAAATTCAAGTAAGTCATCCAATGCATACTCAGCACAGCTAAGAGTGAGGAACCATGTAGGAGTTCCTAAGTTTCTTAGCATACATTTCAATTCTCCATGACGACGGAACCAATACTCATTGGTTCCACGTTGACATGCCATGAGATTGATTAGCTGAGATTCCAAAATACTATCTTGCAGATTAACTTTCTCCATAAAGTCCCTTGCAGAAACATTTTGCAAATGAGCTCCACTTTTTAGTATATGATTAACTGCATAAGAAAGCCCAGACAAATCACTTTCAAACAGTAGATGAAACAAATATGGAATGCATTGACGAAACCTTGGATCTTCAGCATATAATCTTAGAGTCCGGTATTCAGCTGCAGGAATTTGAACTGGTCGATCTTCATATCGTCCACCACGACCTGTTGGAAATATTTGTGGAAAACAATGAGCTTCCAAACTTTCTTCCCATACACTAATGGGACTTTCTTTTGCTGCTTTCATTTGAAACAAGTCAATTGCATTTCCCATTACTTCTTTGGAATGCAAAGGATGAACAGTGTAATGTTCATATATTTCTTCACTTCTAGACACATCAACTTTTTCAATTTGACCAACTGAACAATCACTGTCTTCTTCTGTAGCTGTTTCCTCTGCTCCAACACTTACATCTTTGTAGTACTCATTGTTTTTGACCAAATACAACGTTGCCTTTTTGACTTTTCTAACATCCACTAAATCTTGCCAGATTTTCTTACTCTTTGTCGGAACCCCATTAACTAGAATAACTAGAGGATCCTCTTCTACTCTTTCTACACCAATTGTATCAATATTTTTCTTTACATCTAGAGGCAAATAAACAACTCTTCCCTTTAATCCTCTCTGTAAATCTGATGGAGGCAATTTCCCTGTCTTAGGCTCCATGCGTACAATAGCCTGAAAAGGATGGACACATTGAATCAAAATAGATTCATAAGTACTTAGATCCATCAATTCAGAAGGAATATCTATCAACTGAAGATTATTATGAACTGCTCTAGCAGGCATTCTATTTTCATTTAATTTTTTAAAAAAATAATTACAAATACGCTGATCCAAACTCAAATCAAAAGAATTCTCCACCAACAAATAACTTACAAAATCCTTCCATTCACTATTATTTTCCAATTCACTTTTTGCATATAAATCAACTAACCTAGTCTGAATCTTATAATGAGTCCGTCGACAACACACACAAGTTAAATTAGGCCTTTCACTTGATTTCACCTTAAACTTGGTAATTTCCTCGTCAAACTTTTCTATACTTGAAATCTCTCCATTATCTTCCACATTACCATCCATTACTATATCTATTTCTACACTGTCCTCTTTGTTCCCAAAATAACAAAACTCAATTCCTTCACAAATAGTCTTCACATCCACTTCAGATCCATGCAAAAGAGCACTGTTTAACTGGTTAAGCTTAAGTGCTGGACTTTTTGCATAATACAACTTTCTCACTAATTTCCTCACCTTATTATGATGCACTGCTAACATCCTAAAATGATGAAAAACACTCTGACATACTTTTCTAGAAAGACAAGCTAGTGAATGCCCATGCAAACCTGTGCTTTCTCTCACTCTGCAAGGATCTAACTCTTGCAAGATCTTCATTTTTTGTTTGAGACTTTTCTTACTATATGTACGTAAGAAATTTCGAAGCAAATCGATTGAATCCTGTCGCACACTACAAATACTACTGCACTTCCATGTGTACACTGGACCCTTAGTACGTCTCCCTAAAACTTCATCAGCTAACACCTCTTCTGCATCTCTAGATACAAGTTTCTCTTTTTCCATCACACAACCATCTTTCACCTCATATGCTCGATCACTGGTGTCAACTGCATGCACCAAATCATTTTCCTGAAAGTAACTCTCCTCATTGAAAAACGGCTCAGAACTTGAACTATGCATCCATTCACCAGAAAATACTTCACAAAAATTACTCTGATTAATAATTCTTTTCCATCTACTGTTCGATTTGAAAACATCAATTGCCTTATTAAGTATCCTAATTCTATTGATTACTAAAATAAATAATTTTTTCTTAACTTCAAAAGCCTGATCAACAATCTTTTCTACACTTTTCTTTTTCTTGTAAAAAGCAGCTCTCAGTTTACTTTTCTTATCATTTTTTAGCAAATTTAAAACTACCCTATTGCGAAACATTCGCCTACGAATGTCCCTAAATTGATGTACCCTTCTATTGCTATCCATTCTCTTCTCTCCTGCTCCAATCGAGACATTTTTTGTGGGCCTCTCCTTCCTTTTTAGATTTGTTGACTTTTTCTGAATATTCACATTAGCAATATCATTTCTTTTTCTACGACATATGTTGCGAAGAAAAGACTTAATTGGCTTACCAGAAGCTTTTCTGGTGTTTTTTAAAGTAGTTGTTGTAGAGGATTCCATAAATTCTGTTGTTGATGTTCTCCTTTTCCGTATGGTATTTTTGATAATTCTTTGCCTTGAAGGCATTTTTGCTTGCTTTTCAGAAGTTGATTTGAATCTGTTGTTCTGAAAAAAAAACACATGAAAGACCACTATTAGCAAACAACAAAGTAATGTAAAAAAGCAAACAATATAAACAATAAATTGCAACATATTTAAGTTTATACAACAGCAACTAAGGGCCTTATTTATGAAGGCCTTGCACCACAAGTGCAACCCATATTAAAAGTGACATACCAGCGCCACAAGACAATCATAAATAAGACCCAAATAAAAATACCAATCAATTGCATCCAAAAATCGTTTTTTGAATAACATTTAAGAAACACTGCGCAGAACCTATGTACAACCACTCAATATCAGCAAACAAAGTCAGGGCCTTATTTATGAAGGTCTTGCGCCACTAGAGTGTCACTTATTTCCCATGTATAAAGTGATGCACCAGTTGCATAAGGTAATCATAAATAAGGGCCAAATGAAAATACCATTCATTTGCACCCAAAATCGTTTTTTGAATAACATTTAAAAAACACTGCGCAGAACCTATGTACAAGCACAGAATATCACTTTTGAAACGTCACTGTTTCCCAAAATACAAATCCCCTATCTTTCAAATGTTGATATCAAGCATTATCAAAAATCCCAAAACAAATCAACAGCAAACAAACTCAGGGCCTTATTTATGAAGGCCTTGCGCCACCAGTGCGTCACTTATTACCCATGTTTAACCCCTTCCATGCTAATGACAAGGCCAGCTCGTCATGGGTGTTACCTGCGCTGCGCTCATGACGAGCTGACCTTGTCATGAACAATGGGAAAAAATGAGTGCTAGCGCCCAGCGGGAAAACCCTTAGCAGCCAAGGTGTTAAAGTGATGCATCAGCTGCACAAGGCAATCATAAAAAAGGGCCGAATGAAAATACCAATCAATTGCACCCAAAAATCGTTTTTTGAATAACATTTAAGAAACACTGCGCAGAACCTATGTACAACCACTCAATATCAGCAAACAAAGTCAGGGCCTTATTTATGAAGGCCTTGCGCCACAAGAGTGTCACTTATTTCCCATGTATAAAGTGATGCACCAGTTGCATAAGGCAATCATAAATAAGGGCCAAATGAAAATACCATTCATTTGCACCCAAAATCGTTTTTTGAATAACATTTAAAAAACACTGCGCAGAACCTATGTACAAGCACAGAATATCACTTTTGAAACGTCAGTGTTTCCCAAAATACAAATCCTCTATCTTTCAAATGTTGATATCAAGCATTATCAAAAATCCAAAAACGAATCAACAGCAAACAAAGTCAGGGCCTCCTTATTTATGAAGGCCTTGCGCCACCAGTGCGTCACTTATTACCCATGTTTAAAGTGATGCATCAGCTGCACAAGGCAATCATAAAAAAGGGCCAAATGCAAATACCAATCAATTGCACCCAAAAATCGTTTTTTGAATAACATTTAAGAAACACTGAGCAGAACCTATGTACAACCACTCAATATCAGCAAACAAAGTCAGGGCCTTATTTATGAAGGTCTTGCGCCACAAGAGTGTCACTTATTTCCCATGTATAAAGTGATGCACCAGTTGCATAAGGCAATCATAAATAAGGGCCAAATGAAAATACCATTCATTTGCACCCAAAATCGTTTTTTGAATAACATTTAAAAAACACTGCGCAGAACCTATGTACAAGCACAGAATATCACTTTTGAAACGTCACTGTTTCCCCAAATACAAATTCTCTATCTTTCAAATGTCGATATCAAGCATTATCAAAAATCCAAAAACAAATCAACAGCAAACAAAGTCAGGCCTTATTTATGAAGGTCTTGCGCCACCAGTGCGTCACTTATTTCCCATGTTTAAAGTGATGCATCAGCTGCTCAAGGCAATCATAAAAAAGGGCCAAATGCAAATACCAATCAATTGCACCCAAAAATCGTTTTTTGAATAACATTTAAGAAACACTGCGCAGAACCTATGTACAACCACTCAATATCAGCAAACAAAGTCAGGGCCTTATTTATGAAGGCCTTGCGCCACAAGAGTGTCACTTATTTCCCATGTATAAAGTGATGCACCAGTTGCAAAAGGCAATCATAAATAAGGGCCAAATGAAAAAAACCATTAATTTGCACCCAAAATCGTTTTTTGAATAACATTTAAAAAACACTGCGCAGAACCTATGTACAAGCACAGAATATCACTTTTGAAACGTCACTGTTTCCCCAAATACAAATCCTCTATCTTTCAAATGTTGATATCAAGCATTATCAAAAATCCAAAAACAAATCAACAGCAAACACAGTCAGGGCCTTATTTATGAAGGCTTTGCGCCACCAGTGCGTCACTTATTACGCATGTTTAAAGTGATGCATCAGCTGCACAAGGCAATCATAAAAAAGGGCCAAATGCAAATACCAATCAATTGCACCCAAAAATCGTTTTTTGAATAACATTTAAGAAACATTGCGCAGAACCTATGTACAACCACTCAATACCAGCAAACAAAGTCAGGGCCTTATTTATGAAGGTCTTGTGCCACAAGAGTGTCACTTATTTCCCATGTATAAAGTGATGCACCAGAAGCATAAGGCAATCATAAATAAGGGCCAAATGAAAATACCATTCATTTGCACCCAAAATCGTTTTTTGAATAACATTTAAAAAACACTGCGCAGAACCTATGTACAAGCACAGAATATCACTTTTGAAACGTCACTGTTTCCCCAAATACAAATTCTCTATCTTTCAAATGTTGATATCAAGTATTATCAAAAAGCAAATAACAAATCAACAGCCAACAAACTCAGGGCCTTATTTATGAAGGCCTTGCGCCACAAGAGCGTCACTTATTTCCCATGTAGAAAGTGATGCACCAGTTGCACAAGGCAATCATAAAAAAGGGCCAAATGAAAATAACATTCATTTGCACCCAAAATCGTTTTTTGTATAACATTTTAGAAACACAACACAGGACTTATTTACTAGCATACAATTTGACTTCTGAAACATAACTATCTGCTTCCAAATATTCTCCATAGAGCAAACAAGTCTCTATCTAAATTAAATAAATCATTACTTACCTTTACAAATGCTTTGGGAGATTGAAAACAGTGTCAGACACACACACCAATTTCTCTTTATCAGAGCAAAAAGTGTGCACTCAATACACTGAAACCAAGACTGGCATAGAAAATCTCTAACTTTGTACACATATGCCTTAATTCAACCAATCAAAAGTCTTCCCTCACTATTTTCAAACCAACACCCTTCCCCCTCTCAGATCTTTCTATCTGTTACCATAGCAACACCCTCCTAACTGAACTCTCAGGTTCAAAAGTTTATTGAACAATGTTGCAAATTAACTCAGCAAGGATGTTTGACCTCTCAATACACCAGCTTATCCAGGGTATTTTTGCTTTTAGTGACTTTTTTTTAACCATTCAAATTGCTTCTTTCACACAACACAACCATGCACCCTAACTTTCAGTTTTCAACTATCTGAATCCACCAATCATTGCTTGTGATTCAAGAGCAGTGAAACTCCACAATTATTTTTTTGTAAACTCCTACTGTTCCAAATACCATTTCATTCCTACACTTCATCTGACTGCACCAGAACCTTCTCACATCATGTATTCTGTATGGATTATAGGACATAGCTACATCCACTGGGCTCAAAGGTATGCAGCAAGCAGAAATTATCACAACCTTGATTTATCAAATGTGGAAATCAAGTGGATTGGCCAGAGAGGATGGAAAGGGGCGACCACTCAGTCCCCCCGAACGTATGGTTGGGGGCCCGGATCCCCCCGGGAAGCCATTTTGGGCGGGGGGCGTGTCCCGGCTGGTATGCCCGAAGCGGCGTAGCCGGGGCGTGCCTTTTCCCACCCAAGAGGGGTTGTCCTAGACACCTGCACCATTGGCCACGCCCCATAGGCGTACCGGAGGAGGGTACACGCCCTCCCGAAGAGGAATAAAAGGAGCAGCAACCCGAAGAAGCATCCTCTTGTTCCTGTGCTTGGAAGCTGCACCCTCTCGTTGTGGCTCACCGGTTAGAGGCGGCAGACCCGAGAGCAGAGGACGGCCCGGGACCAGGGTTCGATTCCCGGCGCGGCAGGTTTCTGGACCAGGGTCAGCGGACTCGATAATTATCTCGCCTCGGTGCCCACTCCGATCAGCGATCACACTCGGCAACTCTGGGCATTAGCTTGCCTCATCTTCACTAACGGCCCCACCAGACCGCCGGGGATGCCTGGTCTCACCCTGGAGATACCCATTAAGGGACCATCTCTCAGGGAAGCCAGGAAGGGTTTCGCAGCGGTCGAAGCGCCTTGGGACCCTCCGGGTAAGTAGTGCGCTATATAAATGCCTATACATTTACATACATTACATTTACATTTACATTACATTTACACGTGAGCCGTCGGCGGAACAAGGAGCAATTTTTGAGAACTTGTAATTTTTGTGTTTCTCTTTCAGCGATTCCGAACCTTCGGATCCAGGCCGCGTTGAGCAGCAAGGGTCGAACATCCGACAACGATGCCTGGCAAGAAGGCCGGAAAGAAGTCGGGGACTGACCAGATGCTCCGCATGCTGATAAAAGATATGGCGAGCATGAAAAAGCAGATGGCGGCAATGAACAATACGGGCAGACCGAAGAAAGTCATAGGACCAGCATTGCCGTGAGACGTCCCTGCTGGGAGAGGTAAAAGGGCCAGGAATAGGGCGGCAGGGGGGGAGGTCCCAGTTCCCGAGTCACCCCCGGCGAGCACGGTTAATCCAGTTGAGGCCCCGGTACCGATCCCGGACGTGGGTCAACCGATTCCGGTTGTAGTTACGCCCACCAACGAGGAGGATATTCCTCCGGAGTTGGCCACCCAGTTGGCCGCATGGCTTGGCAGAAATACAGGGGGCGCTGCTACACCTGGAGACACGGCCGATGAGGCCAAGTTGCTAATGAAGCAGTTGCGGCAATCGCGAGATGCTGCGAAGGCGAATCTCCCTCTTGTCCCTCCACAGGTTCCCTCGGAAGGAACGACGGCTGGCGGTGGAAAATCAGCGGGACCAGCTATGGATTCGGGTAAGCAGCCGTTACCAATGGCAAATGAGGGGTCTTTACCCTCAAGAATGGAAAAAGTAGTCCAGCATATTCCGCTGGCCACGAAAGAAATGATTTGGGCTGATAAATATGTGAATATGTTTTCTCTCCTGACTGACCATCATGAGATAGAGTATGTTAAGGCTCAGAGGGATTTGTGGCACCCGAGTGTGTGGCGCGCAAAAATGGCGGGATTCAGGGTTGATGAGACGATCTCAAATTGGGCCAAGGCCTTTGCAATGTTTACTGCAGTCATGGGGGAACGTAGGCCCGAGGTTTTGACCGAATTGGCCTGCTATCAGGCACGTATAATGGATTTCTATGAATCATATGAGGGCGATGAATGGAGGGGTTATGATAGTAAGTTTCGTAAGGCCAAGGAGCACGATTCATCTCTGACGTGGGATTGTCTCGACTCCATCTCTTGGCAGAAGCAGCTCCTGCCGGGCACGACGAAGTCGTCTTCACTTGGCGGGAATGGGTCGGCGCCCTCCCGCCATCAATCGGCGGCGCCCTTTCGAGCAGCCCCCGCTGGTGACTACCAACCAAGGAATGGTGGGAGTGGGGGTAGAAAAGGGGTCTGCTGGAATTTTAACAGAGGCAAGTGCACGAGGCCACAAGGGACATGTAAGTTTAGGCATGAGTGTGCAGGGTGCGGACATTCGTCACACCCGGAGAGTTCGTGCAGAGCCAAGAATGGTGATACCGGGGGTAGAGGAGGTGCCAAACAGGTCTAACATCAACCATGGGGTACCGCTACCAACCCCCGTAGATATCATGGCAATGATCCCTTGGCTAAACGAATACCCTGATCATGTCTCCGCTGGGGTGTTGCGGGACGGCTTTTTCGTATGGTTTCCACATCCCGGCGGGGGATTTTCGGGGGGAATCACTGTGTAAAAGCCAACTGTCCGTTCAGCAGAACCCGGGGGTGGTAGAACGTAAGATTGCAAAGGAGGTTGCCCGTGGCCGGGTCGCCGGCCCATATAGGCACCCGCCAGTCATTAATTTCATTTGTTCACCATTGGGAGTAGTCCCCAAGAAGGACCCAGGTGAGTTTAGGTTGATTCATAACTTGTCGGCTCCGAGGGGTTCTTCGGTGAACGATGCAATTGACCCAGGAGTTTGTTCGGTACGGTACGCATCCTTCGATGAGGCTGTTGCCATGTTGAATCGCCTGGGGCCCGGTGCGCTGATGGCGAAGTCTGATATCGAGTCAGCGTTCCGGTTGCTCCCGGTACACCCACAGGATCAGCGTCTTTTAGGTTTTGTGTTCCAAGGATGCTACTATATGGATAGATGTATGCCAATGGGTTGCTCCATCTCTTGTGCTTATTTCGAGAAATTCAGTTGTTTTCTGCAATGGGCTTTCACTAAAGCTACGGGCTATACCCAGGTTATGCACTACCTAGATGATTTTTTGTTCCTGGGGGCAGCCGGTGACACAGAATGTGAGCAGGCGTTACAGGGATTTTGCACTCTCATGGAGCGGTTTGGCGTGCCATTGGCACCGAGGAAGACGGTGGGGCCTTCTACATCGCTCGAGTTTCTGGGAATAGAGCTCGATTCGGTGGAGGGATGCTTCCGTTTGCCAAGGGACAAGGTAGCGAAATTCAGGGCCTCGTTGGAACTGTGCATTAGCAGAGAGAAAGTTACTCTCCATCAGTTACAGCAAGCAGTGGGCCAGCTTAACTTTGCCCTTAGAGTGATACCAATGGCCCGCCCCTTCTCCCGCTCTATTGCACAAGCCATGGTTGGTCTCAAGGAAGGGCACCACCGCACAAGACTGTCTGCAGAAGTTCGCCAGGATATGCGCATATGGTTGGCATTTCTGGCGGGTTTCAACGGTCGAGTGGTGTGGGGAAAGCCACCAGCGTCCTCGGAGGAGCTGGGTTTGTGGACCGACTCGGCAGGGAGCGTGGGATTTGGCGCCATCTTTGGTAATCAATGGTCGGCGCAGACATGGCCGGCATGGTGGCACACCAGTGGTCTCACAGGTAACATTGGGTTTCTTGACTTGTTCTCCATCTTTGTGGCTCTGAAGGCATGGCCGGAAGAGTTTCGTGATCGCTCAGTGGTGTTTTGGTCCGGCAACATGACCGTAGTCGAATGCATAAATAATCAGGCAGCACGCTGCAAGTGGATACTGAGATTACTGAAGGAAATTGTTCTACTTTGCATGAGACTGAACGTTCAATTTAGGGCGAGGCATGTGCCGGGTGTGCTGAACCATGCGGCTGACGCACTCTCTCGTTCCCACATGCAGGCATTCAGGGGTTATCTACCTTCCGCGGACCTAGTGGCGGCACCATTCCCGAAGCACTCTGGTTACTCGGTGCCCCGGATTACAGGACCTCGTGGGAGCAAGCCTAGCCCCCAGAACATGGAAGGCATACGAAGGAGCGTTTCGTTCCTATTGTGCATTTTTGGGTCCAGCGGGAGGGGACAAATGGGGACAGGAAGAGTATGTCCTAAGGTTTTTAGTAGCACTACACAGGGCGGGCCGATCAGCGGCAACAGCCAATAGGCACCGGGCCGCCATTGCATTCATGGCGCAGGCGCATGGCATCAGGGACCCCACATCGTCCTTTTTGGTGAGGAAGGCCCTGCGTGGTTGGCAACGCTTGGAGGGTCGTAGAGTAAGCATGGGCGGAAAATCCGTTTCGCTCGCGGATTTTGCGGATTTTCGGTAAATTCGCAATCCACGAGATTTGCGAATCTCCCGCAAAATCCGCAAATCCGCGAGCAGCGGATTTTGCTCGCACTGTTCGCACTGTTCGCGTGAGTTCGCGCCCCGCGAATAAGTGCAAAATTGCAGAAATACGATCTTAGCAAAACTGAAACTACTTACCAGGTTCAAAAGTTCAGGCTCATCATTAGTAGCCATTTCCTGTAGTGCTTCCTGAGGGGCCCCTCCAGAGTTCAGTTGCCAGTTGCAACTATTATGTGACCCTGCTCTGAACCTCAGAATAGTTACACATATGCCACAAAGGTCCTGAATTACAGCTAAGGGAGACAAGCAGGAGCCAGGCTGGAAGTTCAAATCCATTAATCAGCCCCTAATTCATTATTGTCAGTTGGGGCAGGGCAGGTGTTGTAACTAATTTTGCAACAATGAAAGCACTTAGCAAGTGCAAAAGATCACTAATCAGGAAGCACTAAGGAAGCAGGTGCCAGCTAAAAAAATATTCTGTGACACATTAATCAGCCCCAAATTAATTCAGGTCACTTGAGGCAGGGAAGGTGTGCTTGCGTTGCCATAATAATGTACACTGACTGGACAACCAGAGGGTGCTGTGATGAAACAGAGGGTGGCATTGGTGGGCCAGAGGGTGGCATGAGTAGTCAGAGAGTGGCAGTGGTGACAGAGAGTGGCAGTGATGAAGAAGAGTGTCCCAAACAGGCTGGACACGTAGAAACAACAAGTTCGCGAAACTTGCGACCCGACAGGTAAGTTCGCAATTTGCGACATTGTACAAAACCCTCGCGAACTGGCAGAAACCCGCGCAAACACACAAAAAAAAAATCCGCAAATTCGCGAGAATCCGCGGATTTTGCGGATTGCGAGTTCGCAAATCCGCAAAATTCGCGAACGCGAGATTCGCAAAATTCGCCCATGCTTATCGTAGAGTAGACGAAAGACGCCCGATTGGGTTAGAAAGGTTGTCCCTACTGATGACGGTACTCTCCGCGACATGTTCCTCCCAGTACGAGGCAGTGCTGTTGCGCGCCGCTTTCACATTAGCGTTCCATGGGGCTATGCGGGTGAGTGAGCTGGTTGCAAAAAATAAGAAGGATGTGGAGGGAGGTCTGTGTCGAGAACACATTTTGATCAAGGGTGATTCAATGATGGTCACAATAGCCAGGTCCAAGACCGATCAGGGTGCTATGGGAGACAGTATTGTTGTCCAGCGCATGCGAGGGTCCCCCGGGTGCCCGGTGAAGTGCGTTGAGGAATATTTAGCGCAAAGGGCGGAAGCATGGGGGGGAAGCTTGCTGAGACATATTGACGCCACCCCACTGACAAGGTTTCAGTTACAGCGGGTGCTAACAATGGCAATTGCAGCGGCGGGCTTGGACCCGTGCGATTTCGGGACCCATTCCTTTCGGAGAGGGGCTGCTACGGAGGCTACAGCCAGGGGTCAGAGTGTTGAAGAGGTGAAGCAATTGGGACGATGGTCCTTGAACTGTTATAAAAGGTATGTGCGGTTGCACATGTTGTGAAGCCAATGTCATGCACTCACGCTTCTTGTCTTCTGTTTGGTTTTCAGTTTCGCGAGCATGCTATGCGGGGCGGACTGAGCAGTCGACCCGACACCTGGGGACCAGCGGTCAGAGATCACCGGCTGTGGAAAGAGTGGTGTGGGTCGTGGGCCACTCATACGTGAGGCGGGCCGGGGACGTATTCAAAGCAGGTGACATGATTCACGCAGCTGGGGAATACGGGTACAGGGTGACCTTCCACGGAAGGGGCAGGCTCTGTATTGACCAGTTTCAATGTTTTGTCGAGGGACTGCTAGGGCGGACAAGGTCACCGCCGACTGTAATCATAGTACACCTGGGAGGCAATGATTTGGTGACACTCGGGCGGGGAGTACTACTCGAGCGAGTTCTGTCTACTGTTAGCTGGTTGGCGAGGAGGATCCCGGGGTGCACGATAGCATGGTCCCACATGATTCCCAGGAAGGTGTGGCGGGGGGGGCCTCTCGGTATCAGCACTGAACCATTCAGTAAAGAAAGTCAATAACAAGCTTGGTAGGTTGTTTCGCTCAGCGCAGTTACACTGTATCCCACATGGATGTATTCTGGGGGAGCACATGTATCGCGAAGATGGGGTCCATTTGTCCCGGGAGGGGAATGTCTTACTCATAGGAGACTTCATAGCATGGTTAAAGGGTTCGTAAAAGCATGACCTTTAGTAGGAGTTGTGGGGGGTCCGGATAGCCGGTCAACTATCCGGCCTGTGGCGGTAAGGTCATGATCGGTGAGCAGTAATTTCAAGGTCCCTAGAGGGGGGGCGCCACCCATTATGGATGGGAGCGCCCGGGGGGAGGCGGCTATTGGCCCCTCACACGGGGAGGCGGCACCCACCAAGTATGGGGTCGCCTAAGGGAAGGCGGTCATAGGCCCCTCCCAGGGGAGGAGGTGGCTAGATGCCCCTCCTACAGGAATTTCCTGGGGCCAGGACATCCGCGACGGCGGATGTGATGAACAGTGTGGGGTGGGAGGGGGGTCCACGCTACCTTCTAGACACCTCACACGAGTCCTCGGACGACCACTAAGATGGCGTTGAGTTAAATAAGGGGCCCCCGCAAAGACAAGGGAAATTGGAGTTGGCACAGAGGTACAGTCCTCTGTGTGTCCGCCCCTCACACCGTGAGGGGGGAGCTCTGGTAGTAGGGATCTGACACCGGTTGCGACCTTGCCGTTGGCCCGTAATGCTAGGATGTACAATTTTCAAAAGTATGCATTTGCAGGATGTTTAGACTCGGCTAGGAAAACCTTTGTATTAGAGATTTGTTAAGGTTAGCCAATGAACGTATCTGCATCGTAATGTAATAAATGAAAATTGTACATAATATGAAACTGTTATTTTAATGTTTTAATTTTGTTTCATATTTTAATAAATACGGCCGGGAGGGTAACTCCCTCCCGCCTTCCAAAAGTTCCGAACTGTGTCCGTCTTCCCATCCTTGGGGATTGTGTTGGGAGGGGGTGACAGGCATCCCGGCCATATTAAAATGTCATCAATTGATACCATTGGTGAAAACCTTTTTGCACCTGCCAAGCCCTGACCTCTTAATAGTGCACTGTGGTGGAAATGATTTGGGCACTATGACTGGGGTTGGTCTGGAAATGCTCTTAAAGGACACCTTTCATCAATTGATGACACTTTTTCCACAAACTGCCTTGGTATATTCAAATATATGCCAAAGACAGAAATGGAACTGGTCCAACCAATTTTGTCCACAATTTGAGAAAGCACGGAAACATGTGAATAAATCTGTTTCTGCTTACATGAGAGACTGTGGAATGGGTTCAATATACAATAACAACTTGCGTTACAGCATGCAAGACATCTACAGAGGAGATGGTGTGCACTTCTCAGATGAGGGAAATAGAATATTCCTCCTGAATGTAAGACTGTGCATTGGAACCTACTTGTAGGTACCTAACTCAACCACAGCACCCAAAAGCTCTTTTCAGAGCTACCCTACCTCTGATCATTCAAAACGTTTATCTTTTTCTAACTTTTTTCACTATTTTTCACCAAAGTACGCTCCCTGGTACGCTTCCCGGTGCGCGTACCGGGCGCTTCCCCCGCGAAAAATAAAATAATTTTTTTCTTTTTTTTTACGTTTATGAGCCTCCTAAGCCCCCCTCAGAAAACCTAGAGGGTCAAGAAATCTCTACTGTGCCCCCTTCTAGCCATACCGAACATTGTTTGCCCTCCATCTTGTGTCTCGATTGTACCGAAACACAAAATGGAGGACTTCCATTACGCTGCCGGTTCGCGTACCAGAGCGCGCACCTGAAAGCGCTCCATAAAAAAAGGTGGGAAAGTAATTTTCAGAAAAACCACTGGAGACACTTTCATCAAATATAGAATAAGCCTTACTACATAGCAGTCCCTACCATTTGCCCAAATTTGGTGGAATTCCATTGAGACATTTAGGCTACAGGCCTGTCTAAATATCCTGAGGTAAATTACATGACAAAAACACATATGAAATGTTGGAATTTACAACCAATTAAAAAGTTTCTTTCATTTTCTACGATTATTTCCTGACATTTGATTGGTTATGTACAAAAATATATATAAAAGAAGAGAGGGAAACACAGCCATTTTGACTACTGCTTCCAGAAGTACATCTGAAAACAAATAACACTGACAACTTCAACTGATTTCTCCAAGGTAAGTTGTTATTTTGGAAAGTGAAGTATGTTGTGCACTTTAATTTAATTTGAGAAAAAATATTCTGTTAGTTATATACTATCCCTCTATAATAGTTATAGATTGAGATAGACTTCTCTGTAATAGTTATGGATTGAGTTAGGCTTCTCTGGTATAATTATGAATTTACTTAGGCTTAATCACATGCACTTTTTAATAACTACTTCCTGCCTGAAACCATACACTGCCCAAAAATTACTTGACTGTTAAAAACTCAAAAGTACCTGTCTAAACTTAAACCCAACAGTACCCTAACTCTACTAATATAGTTAATTTTTATGCAATTTTCAGAAAGAAAATGGAAGGAGAAAAACAAGCAAATGTTACTTCTATCGAAGTAAAGGTGGAAAATCCAGAAGAGCAAAAAGATAAAGTTGATTTCATGGATGACTCTTTGGATCAACAGTTTATAGAATGTTTGGAACAAATGGAATCATGTACTTATAATTATGAGGAAATACCGGACAATATTATGTTAAGAGTTTTATTAAATTATGAAAAAGAATCAGAGGAATAAATTTATATTTAATAATTTTAAATTGTTTCAGACAATATTCATTTTTATATGTAATTCATGAAGTATTACCAAAATAATTATATTATGAAATGAGACTTATAGTATACTGTGCAACTTTTTTTCTGTTACAGTTAAGTTTACTGTTAAGTTTACTCATAGTTACTACCTTTCTCCCACTATATTATCTCCTATGTATATTTTACACCTCTTTTTTATCATAAGGGATCAGGATAGACTACCCATGATCCCCTAGAAATTCTCAGGGAGTGCTTAAAAGATCTGTTTCTGCTTTACTGACAGACTATGTTATGGATTCCATATACCACAAAAACTTCAGTAACAACATGCAAGATATCTACAGAGGAGATGGTGTACATTAAATTTAAGTCTCTGCATTGGTACCTACATAAAGGTACTTACATAAAATAAAAAAAAACAAAAACAAAAATTAATAAACATAAAAAAAATGTAAGTGATTTTTTTCCCATAGTACGCTCCCCGGTGCGCGTACCGGGCACTTCCCCCGCGAAAATCGAAAAAAAAAATAATAATTTTTGAGACCCCGCGGGGCCCTTTAATGGCCCCCACATCAAACCTAGGGGGACAGGGGGTGTTTACTCTGCCCCCTTATGGTCTTTTACCCCTTTGTTTTGGCCACCTCTCATGTCTCGATCCTACCGAGACACAAGATGGCGGCCGCTCCGGACTGTTTAGAATGTTTACAGACAACCGACAGCCAATCAGCTTTCCGTGCGCAAGTCGCGTGGCGCGCCCGGTGGGCGTACCGGGGCGCGGCTATAGATATATATATTTTTTTTAACCTAAATTACTCAAAATCCACTGGAGCACATATCTTGAGACATAGCAAAGGCACATCGGGCTACCAGTCCCTACAATTTTGCCAAGTTTGGTGTAAATCCATTCAGCCGTTCGGGCTAAAAGTGAAATCGACCGCCCTATAGAAATTAACATGGTGAAAACGCGTTTTGGGACCCCCCTTTTATCTCGGCCCCCGCTTGACATATCCCCCCCAAACTTTCAGGGAAGGACCGGGGCGCCGCGAGGCCATTTTCAGGAAATTTTCAGGCAGATTCGTCAACCGGCACCAAAGTTATTCCAAATAGAATTTTGAGATTTAACATTGAAAAAAATCCTAACTATAACTACCTACTGGCGACCGCCAGTAGGTAATATATATATATTCTTAAATACTATATATGTATATATATATATATATATATATATATATATATATATATATATATATATATATATATATATATATATATATATATTCTGCAAAGAGCCCTCGAGCTTCAGAAGAGCACACAGCACTGCCTCATGCCATCCGGCGTGTTTCTTCGTGTACTTCTGCATCTATTCTCAGAAAACGAAGAGATTACTAAAGGAATGTGTGCAAATCCTCCATATTATTCAAGCCATTGGGAGACTTGCTGTTTAGATTTAAAATGTATTTTGTCTCCAGTTGCCTTAATAATTTCTCACTATCCCTGCGTCTCTTAGGTACCGCTACCATATCGATGACAAAATATGAAAGACAGTTAATGTCTTTGTCATGCATTGCTTTAAAATGTCTCGCTACCGGATAGGCAGGGTCGCAGTTTATGATTGCTCTGATGTGTTGTAAAATCCTCACGGGCACCTGGTTCTTAGTACTTCCCACGTATCTAAGCCCACAGGTGCACGTGAGTACATAAACCGCAAACTCTGTGCGGCAATCATAACTACCCTTGATTTCCAGTTCATAATTTGTGAAGGGCGTGCTGTATTTGGTAGTATTTACACCAAATTTGCACGCCCGACAGGTTGCGCATGTAAAGAAACCCTCTCTGACAGGTAACCACATAGTAGTAGGAACCCCTTAGATAAGTGCCCGGCCATTTTTTTGCATTTTCTGAAGGTTACATTAGGCTTATCTGGTAAACAATCTTTTAAAATGCTATCTGTTAACACAATTGGCCAATTCTTATTCAAAATGGTTCTTATTTTGCGCTCTTGTCTACTGAATGTGGTAATTAGTCTGGTTGCCTCATCTGTTTCAATTATCTCATCTTCCACTCTATTGGATAATAGTAATAGCTCAGATCTGGGTCTTTCACTAGCTTTAACTGTGGCTTTCGTTAGAATGTCATCTGTGTTGCCCCTTCTTTTCATTCTTTCTATGCTTTCATTTTTAAATTTCTCAAATTCTTCAGGGGTGCTGCATATGCGCTTTAATCGCAAGATCTCCCCATAGGGTATACTTGCGATTAGGTGTTTAGAGTGTGCACTTGAGGCATGAAGCGTTGCATTCCCTGCTGTTGGTTTTCTGTATGCAGTAGTAGTCAGTTTGTTGTTAACAGCCTGTATCTGGACATCTAAAAATTCAATTGAACTAGTGCTGCAATGTGATGTAAAGTGCAAATTGAAATCATTTGTGTTGATTTTATCTATGAATTCATTAGCACTCTGACTATCCCCCTTCCAGACTATAAAAACATAATCTATAAACCGAAGCCATAGATTGACCCTTTGTTCAAATATATCTTTGAGTTGCCCCATGAGGACCTGCCTCTCCCAGAACCCTACGTGCAAGCACGCATAGCTCGGGGAAAAGCAGGCCCCAATGGCCACCCCCCATTTCTGTCTGAACAACTCCTTACCAAAGGAAAAATAATTATTGTTGAGGCACCAAGTGATCAAGGATATAAGCATCTTGTTATGCAATACATACTCTGCTGGTCGAGTATTCAAAAAATGTTCAACTCCCTGCAAACCACACTCATGTTGGATACTGGTGTATAATGACTCTATGTCAAGAGTCAATAACAATAGGTCATCATCCACGGGATATTGTCAATTAGTTTAAAAAAAATCACCTGTGTCTTTTAAATATCACGGCATTGTCTTGACCAGGTCTTGTAAATAAAAATCGATTTATTGGCCCACTTGCTCCGTCATATATATATTCAAACCAAATCCCATCCCAAAGGAACGGGTCCAACGCATGCTTGGTTATTCTAGTTGACATTTATTAAAAGAGGCTCTGTTGCTCTGGTGTTGAAATAGTGAAACGTAGGGCAGATGCATTTCAGCCTTGCGGCTTTCTTCAGTGCCCCTTCACTACAGATGATATGTCGCCGGGGGGGCTCCTGATTGTAAAGTCCAGAACTGTCTTCTCTAATTGGAGCATCTTATTGGCCCAACCTCCTCGGCTTCTACCTCCGCCTCTCCTGTGGTAGTCCATGTCAGAGTTTATCATGTCTCTCACTGTGACTGCAGATAAAGTGAACTGTGTTGTGGGTTGTAAATAATTCCAGAAAAGATAAAGAGATGAACTTTAAGTTTAATCTTTAAGCAACGAGCCACCGCACCACTCTCTAGCTCAGAGTGGCCTCAACTGTAAAAAATGAAATTGGAACGTCACATCTTCATGACAACAAGGATGTTCTGTTAAAGCAACCATAACAAGCATAAGCAAATACAACATTACCTTTTTTTCCAATAGAAGAAAAGAAAACAAAAGCAAAAGAAACAAAATACACACAAAAAAACATAACAAATAAAGCAGACCCTAAGTTATTGATCATAAAGTAATATTCAGAAAAAGAATATTTTTTTAAAAAACACTGTAGTAACACTCAACGTAGTTTCCACGGAAGACGGCTCACCCGTGTTGATCTTCTCATAAACGGAACAGACACATTCCCAGTAGGACTTTCAAGAGAAACATTTTTCAAATGGTCATTATTAGAGTGAGACATGTTGTCAAAACAATTCTTCACCATAACTATTTTACAAAGATTCCACCAATGTCCACCCTTCACCATGACAGCATTTCCACATACCTTCTCCACACAGACAGGTTCACCAAAAGAGTCACCACCCTTCCTGACCATCCTATAGTTTTTAACACGAACCATGTCACCAAGCAAAATATCAAACTTTTTCACAGAATTCTTAACATCATACCTGAAAGCCATTTTTTCTTGGGCATTTTTAACACGAGTTTCTATTTCAGAACTGTCAACATGACAAGAAATCTTCTTTTTAACAGTTCTCAATAACCAAGCAAGATACAGTGTAGAAGTCGGTACCCTACCCCTGAGAGACACACATGGTGCAATGTTTGTGACAGAATGAGGAGTTGTGCGATAAAACCAAACCATCGACTTTACCGCATTCTCAACATCAAAGTTGCTGTTTTTAACCCATTTTATACACTCCACGACTACACGATTCATTCTCTCAACAAGTCTATTCATTTGAGGATGTCCCACAGAACTTTTCAAGTGCTTCACACCAGACTCAGACAGGAAAGTGTGCATTTCAGAACTAGCAAATTGTACACCATTGTCCAAGACTAAAGCCTCTGGAAACCCCTCTCTCAAAAATATTTCTTTAAGGAAAAGAACTGCAGAATTAGCAGTGGGATTGGCACAAAATTTGAGCTCAGGCCACTTGCTATGAAAATCCATTAGCACAAAAGCAAAACATAAATGATTAGGAAGAAAGTTAAACGGTCCACCTAAATCTATCCCAACTTTCAACCATGGCTTTGAAGGAAAAGAAATGGGTAGTAAAGGAGGTGTAACAACTTTCAACCCCTTTTCAGCACTGGAACAGACGCTACACTCTTTGATCTTTTCCTCAACAACACAATCCACCGACGGCCACCAATAATGTAACCTCAAATGTTTCTTGGTCATGGTCACACCAAAGTGACCTTCATGTGCACAATCTATTAATCTCAAGCGAAGCTGCACAGGAGGAACACATCTCTCATCTCTCATTACAATCCCGTCTTCAATAGACAAATCCCCAGAAACTTTCCAAAAAGGTTGGATGGGAAAAGGCACACTCTTTTCCCTAGGCCAACCAGAAACAATATACTCTTTGACTTTCACACGAGTGGAATCAGCTTCCATAGCCTCCAGCCATTCTTTCTCACTACCACACACCTTCTCAGCCACATCTAAAGCAGCAATAAAACAATCTTCTCTATCCTCTTCCAAATCTAAACACTCATCGTCAGCCAAAGGAAGTCTTGAGAGCATATCAGCTGTTAAATTTTCTTTGCCAGGAATATGTTTTATAACAAAATCATAATGAAGCAACTTAGTTGTGAGTCGAGCAATACGAGGAGTAGCATATTTGACCCTATCACCATTCAAAATGTAACCTAAAGGCTTGTGATCAGTCTGAATCATAAACTTCCTTCCCCAGATGTAGGTACGAAACTTCTCACAAGCCCAATAGCAAGACAAAAGCTCTTTTTCTATCACTGAGTAATTTGTTTCAAGGTCTCTTAATACCCTTGAAGCAAAACTAATAGTAAAATCCTTACGTCCACCCTTTGAGTAAGTACAGCACCCAGTCCATAATTGCTCGCATCAACCGTGACCGTACAACACACATTAGGGTTGTATGCTCTTAAAGTTTTGGCATTTGTCATTTCCGCCTTGACCAAATCAAAAGTTTGTTGACAAAAATCTTCCCAAACAAACGCCACGCTAGATTTAAGCATATTTGAAAGAGCCTTCATTTTACTAGCATAGTCAGGTATGAAACGTGAATAAAATTCACAAAGGCCCAAAAATGAGCGCAACTCATCTTTGTTCTTGGGGACAGGACAGTCTACTACGGCCTTGATCAACCCCGGTCTGGGAGCAACTCCATCACCAGAAACAAGATGCCCTAAAAATTCAACCTCCCTTTTCCAAAACTCACACTTGTTTTTTTTTACAATACCTTTCTCTTTAAACCTAGTAAGGACAGACTTAAGAATGACATCATGTTGTTCCAAAAACGTACTGAAAATCAGTACATCGTCCTGAAAGATCACTACACCCTTAACATCCTTAAGAACATTCTGCATGACTCTTTGGAAGACCGAGGCCGCCGAAGCGAGCCCAAACGGCATCCTACAGAACTGGAAAGATCCAAAAGGTGAATTAAAAGCAGTGTAGTGTCTAGATTCGACATCCAATACAACCTGGTGATACGCAGAGGCCAAATCGATTTTAGAAAACCACTGCGCCTCTCTCAACTCCTCTAAAAGATCACCAATTTTAGGAAGTGGGTGAGCATCCACCCAGATCTCTTTGTTAAGACTTCTAAGGTCACAGCATAAATGAATCTCACCATTTTTCTTCCGGGCTACAACCAATGGACTAAGCCACAAACTGGACTCAATTGGCTCAATTATGCCATTCTTTTCCAACCTCTCAAGTTCCGCTTTAAGGTCAGCTCTTAGACTAAAAGGCACTGATCTTCCCTTGTGCTTAATGGGCACAGCATTGTTCTTAACCTTAATTCTATGCTTAAAACCAGAAATTTCTCACTCAAATAAGTATCAACATCCTCACTCTGAATTTGTGTCCTCTTAAAGAACTTGTGTCTCAGGACAACCAAACTAGGTTGAACATCAAACTTAATAACAAGTTTCTTAATTGTTTCCTGGTACTCATCAAGCACTTCACCCTCCGCAAGAACTAAATTTGGTAAATGTTTGTACACCTCCCTTCCTTCAAATCCCAAACAATTTAAAAGTAAACATTTTTTCCTCTCAGCTCTATATCTAGACGCACCACTCGCACCTATGTAGGTCTCAAAAGCATCGAACCACTGCCTCCATTGGATCGGTGGTGAACCAGGACTTTCCAAAAAAGGAGGTGGTTGATTAACAGATTGCATTGTAGAAGAGATATGATATTAAAAAGAATACAGTGAAAACGATAATTCCAGAGTCACAAATGCTAGATGTTAACTTATCATGACAATAAATCCCAAAAGTCCCGAAACAAGAACAAGTCAAATATTGCTAGATTTCAAAAATAGTTCAGGTAGTACTTGAGTAAACCAGACAATGAAGCACCAGATATTTGCAAAAGAACTTGCAAAAGCTTAAATACACAGTTAAAGTTAAATAAATAAAAAGTAAACAAATAGGTAATAAGCCTCACGATCAACTTTGAAGAAAAAATTTAAACACGCAGAAGGAAACTTCCACAGCATTAGTGAGTTCACCCTCTGACACAGCGCAGCTTGTAAACCTTCTACAATGGTTTGTTTCTGTAGAAAATCAGTAGAGATATAATAAATCAATGAGAATCTCAAGGCAGTTTCCACACGAACTGCGCAATGCTTCTGTTCCGGTCACAGAGAATAAACAAAGCAATGCGCAAAATCCGACAAGTGTGACATCAGTTTACGTCGTCTCAGGCCATGTTGACAGAACTTGGTAGACACGCCCAACACGCCGTAGCTCCAATGACGTGTGGTACAATCGCCAACTCCCCTTGGGCGTTCTAAGACGTCATCATTCAGAGGAGACTTTGAGCGAGAGAAGATCAGGCAGCGCTTGAAGTTCCTTTCAACGGTCGCTGCACTTCACCACAAACAGTTCTTCAGAAGCCAGAAAAGGTAATTTTATTTGATTCCAAAGTAAACCACCTTAGTCAAATGACAGCCAATGACTCCATAAAACAATAACCCAACCCTCCTCCTCACCTTCCAAACATGTAAAGTCACGCACTGCCGCTGGGGAAAATAAATCTCCCTTTCGTAACTGCAGCCGCTGGGGTCGCTGGGTGGTGGGCTATCTTTTTTTTAAAATGAAATTTTAAAAAAAACTGCGAGATTCAAACTTCAAAATTAGACTTTAAGTCACATGAAAAATTTCTCATTTTAAGATTTCGCAGTAGTGGCTCGTATTTTTTTGTTCACTTCGTCCTCGTCGCCAAAAGTATGTTGCGGGTTGTAAATAATTCCAGAAAAGATAAAGAGATGAACTTTGAGTTTAATCTTTAAGCAACGAGCCACCGCACCACTCTCTAGCTCAGAGTGGCCTCAACTGTAAAAAATGGAATTGGAACGTCACATCTTCATGACAACAAGGATGTTCTGTTAAAGCAACCATAACAAGCATAAGCAAATACAACAAACTGCTTTGCCAAACACCTAGTGATGTCCCAAACAAAGTTGGCGGCAGCAGGCATTCTTCTCCGGCAATCCTGGCGGGGGCCGTGATGTATAATTGCAACTTGAGTCACCTTCACAAAGCAGACTGTGACAGACCCCCGCATGCTTTCTCCCCCCACAGTCTTCAACTCGTGTGAGTATATCTAACCATCTGGGGGGGCGCTGCATTGTCTCTTCGAGAAACCACACCACACTGTTCGCAAGTTGAACGCGGTGCTCCTGAACGAAAGGCGTGCCGGAAAAACGGTACTTGCAAACTGTTCACATCTCTAAACCAAATCCCATCCAAAAGGAACGGGTCCGACACATGCTCGGTGATTCTAGTGGAATTTTATTAAAAGAGACTCTGTTGTTGAAATCGCGAAAACGCTAGGGCAGACGCGTTTCAGCCTTGCGGCTTTCTTCAGTGCCTGCTACACTACAGATGATATGTCACCGGGTGGGCTCGTGAATTTAAAGTCCAGAATGGTCTTCTCTAATTGGAGCATCATATTGGCCCAACCCCCTCAGCTTCTACCACCGCTTCTCCTGCGGTAGTCCATGTCGGAGTTTATCCTGTCTCCCATTGTGACTGCAGATACTGTGAACTGCTTTTCCAAACACCATATACATATATATATATATATAGATATAGATATATATAGATAGATAGATAGATAGATAGATAGATAGATAGATAGATAGATAGATAGATAGATAGATAGATAGATAGATAGATAGATAGATAGATAGATATCAATATATCAATATTACCTAGAGGCCGTTGCCACTGTTCTGAAGTTGTGAAAAAAGGTATATGGGGGCCTCATGGACCTCCCCGGGTCAAAAAAGAAAAGAAAAGATGGCAAAAAATGCTGTGATCCTGCAAGACTCATGCAAA
Organism: Lissotriton vulgaris; assembly: GCF_964263255.1. NCBI lineage: Eukaryota > Metazoa > Chordata > Amphibia > Caudata > Salamandridae > Lissotriton > Lissotriton vulgaris. The sequence continues at coordinate 781,645,956 of NC_141693.1, read as the reverse complement.
ATCAATAACAAAATGGTGGCCAGGCTGCATTTAATTATAATATTCCCCAGGCAGCCTACCACAGGGGCTCTGTTTAGAAAGGAGAGAGGGGTTGTATAGCTCCCCGAGCCATTAGAGGACCCGGGAGCCCACCTCTGGGGCCAATTATTAAAATTTACAAGAGGGTGCAGCACGGCCCCCCTCTCCGTGCCACCAGAGGCTCCAGGGAGCCCATCTCCAGGGATAACATTCATTTTTAAGGAGAGGGGGCTGCGCAGCCACATCCCGAGACCCCAGTGGGTATGATGACACAGGACACAGAGGTGGGAGGAGTTTATGTTAAAAAATGACATACAATTGTTAAATATGTATTTATTTTCTTAAAATGTAATAACAAACCTAATATAAAAATAATTTTAAATAAAATTTAACTTTCAAACTTTCGTTAACAAATACTAATTGAAAAAATTCAACACAACTCTGAATAAAATTTATCACAAAGAAAATACAAATAAAAATGTTACAGTGGATGAGATTTCTTTTGATTATTCTAAAAAAAATCTATGCATAAATTAGATATATGTATATGAATTAATTTATATATGTATTTTTCCTTGGAGAAACAACAGGGCAGGGCCGGACTGGCTACCGGGCGGTTGTGTGTGCTGCCGAGCTGAGGGCTGATTTCTCTGCGGTGGGGGCTGATTTTGTTGATGGAGCCCTGCGTGCACCTTGAAATAAATAAAGCAAAACAAATTTTGTTCAGCACACGCAGGTCCCCATCACCGAAATCAGCCCCGAGCTTGGCAGCACACACAACTGCCCGGTAGCGAGTCTGGCCCTGCAACAGGGATTAATCAATGGCATCATCACTTTATCTCAGATCACCAGGCTGAACTTAAAAGATCTCTTATAGGAAATATACACACAAAGACACACTGTCTAAAAAACACATATTTCCTTTCAAATGAACATCGTCATTTTATTTGTTAATTGTCCCAGGGCTACTCTGAGAGATCAATTATCTAACCCTGCTGGACACAGCTCAAGCATAACCACCTAAGAACTATGTATTTTACAGCATGACTCACTATCACAAGACGGAAGGATTCAACTGCGCTCTGTTTTACAAAGCTTTTATTATAAATTTTAACGAGAATTTATCAATTAACCTGTACCTTGCTCGTGAATTTTATGCGTATTAGCGGGTATGCCGCTTTTTTAATGATTTAGGCCAAATCAAATAAAGTAATTTCTTCTTCGATATATTTTTATTTTAATGAGTTCGGATCTGTAGCATTTAATTTATCAGTTGTATGCTAGGATGAACTATTTTATCTTACTTTCATTTATATTTTATCTAAAAATATTTTTCATAATTTTTACATGAATTATACACTTTAAAATTGTTCCCAATGCTTTACCATAGCAATATCAACACAGTGGAAGAGATCGCCACATACATGAAATTTAATATTAGTAATTTTACACTCATAAACAAGGCCGGACTGGCTACCGGGCATTTTGGCATGCTGCTGAGCTGGGGGCTGATTTTGTTGATGGGGACCTGCGTGTGCTGAACGAAATTCATTTTGCTTTGTTTATTTCGAAGCACACGCATTGTGCTTCGAACTATCTCCATCAACAAAATTAACCCCCACCGCAGTGACAAAAGCCCCAGCTTGGCAGCATGCCAAAACGCCTGTTAGCCAGTCCGGCCCTGCTCATAAATGTATCCTAGATGTCTCCACCCTCTGAATTAACGTGATACAGACATGTAAGTCTATATTTAGTTGTAAATCTTCATTCACAAACGGGGTGTAGCACAAAAGTGTGGATTTACACGTAATTGCAAGAGCACTTTTACACATGGGTAAATCTACACATCTAAATTTACCTTTGCGAATGGGGGGGGGCGGGCTTTTTTGCCAAATTGATTTTTAATATTTTTGTTGGTCATCTTAAGATTTGGAAAAAAGATCCATGAAGCAACTGATGAATAGCCATAGATTTAAAGACGCTTCTGACTTCACATTGTTTTTCAAGCTGAACGCATCATTACATGTACCCAACCATCACACTTTCTACTAATATCATCATGGCCAAATACGGCTGGCATGTCAGGCTTGAGATCTAGTCCCAGATCCCACACATGCCAGTGCAACATGACCTTTCACATAAACATTTACACCAAGACAAACAATGTATATGCTCACCTGTCCATCATTAAGTTGTCCCAGTCACATACAGCAATGCAAGCACAACTGTATGTGTTGCAGGACTGGCACAACAGCACATCCTAATCACCCAGTCAGGTAAATGTCACAACCAAGACTGCTCCAAATATTCACCGGAAAACACTGCAAACCATATTGTCCTGTGTCACCACTGGCACAAAATCAATGTAGGCTGTTAGGGCAGAGCTAACACACATAGCCCCCAAGCATAGATGCCACTGAAACATCACCACAGCTCTATATATTTAACATGTGACTGTCACAGTTGAAGGACCTGTATTAGAAACACAGCAGCTAACTGCTACCACCATTGCAATGCCTATAGACCTATGTGGTCTCGCCACTCACACCAAGCAAATGGCAGTTGTCTGGTAAGTCACTTTCATGTGAACCAGTAATTATCAATGCATGTCTTTTAGTGCAAACTGAGTAAAGATGCAAGGGAAATATCGTCACTCTGCAACACAGAAGCAAATGCAAAGCTTGTTTGGGCAATCACTATGGTGAGTGTGAGTCTATGCATTCAATGTCAACTTCAGAAGCATACTGAATACAACCATTGACACTAGCACCATGACTGTCACAAACCCCCTAATCTCTACTTACAAATGTGTGCCACACATTATCTCAACAATTTGACTGACAAATCAAAACATTGGTACAACTGTATATAAGGTACATTGGGAATGACATTCCACGAGGTCCTAAAATGCCAAAGCATTAAATTCTACGGCATGGCTGTATAGCCTGTATGCCTAAACCTCAAATGCTAACTAGTCCTTGCTTGTGATGTCAATGACTCCAAATTAGAACATTCTCATGCCACTTTGAATACCGATGTTCCAGTGCATTTCCAACATAGATTTCAAATTGCCTTATTACCCCCACTGTGGAACTACTTTTCATCCAGGTCACAACTTTGAATAGTTTATCCTGAGTTCCATTGACACGTGTTGAACCTATCATAATGAAAGACCCTATAATGCCAATATGTGTCTGTGTGTCCCTCTTTACAGCTGCAGTTGCCCAACGTCTCCTGGTACAACACTACTCCACATCAAACTGGTCACATCAGGGGACACTTTACAAGCAGGACATCAACCCTGTTATCCATCAGTGAAGTATGTATGTTGACCCATCCTATACACTGCAGTATGTTTCCTTTTGCATTACAATGTCACACCAGTTTATCATTGCTACTTTCATGTTTATCTAAGGTGTTCTTTGGAATTTGTGTTCACATACATCCTACATGATTAGAAAACATGTCATCCCAACAATGTGAGTTGCATCAATTACACTTGCTCTACAATACTGCAATATTTGTTATTTTACAATTAAAGAACTGCATCATCTTCATGTTCCTTCTAACAACTTTCTGGATGCAGTATTGATCAGCAGTTGATAATGCAGTGTCCGTCCACACAAGATACATCTGCAGAACTAGTAGATAAGACACCTTGCTGCCTGTTGTCCATGATCCCATTTTAAGAACCATATATCAAGATATACATTTTATTTTATGTCCAAGTAGACTGTGTCAATGTGCTGCCTTCACTATACAAGTCTCGCCTATTGTGTATGTCTGTCAGACTCAGTACAAAAAACACAACAGTGTCAAAGGCTCTACAAAGTCTATGTGTGGTTCATTAAACTAACAGAACAGTGTCAACTCATCTAACAGTGGTAGAAAAACATTGGTGGATACCAGTGATCACTCACAGGATATCCATCAGTCACCACTCGGAACCGCCCTTCATCATTTGGCATTCCTGTTGGCCACAAAAACTGGTACACAACTGGTTCAGATGGGGGGTCAGTTGGTATAACCTCCTGAGAACCAAGTGATGGCCAATAGTGGTAGAGTGTCACAAACTACCCATCAATTGAATTAGTGGGTGACTGATTTGCAGTGCTGTGAAAAAGGGTGTGAAACGTGAGTGAAAAAATGTATAAAATTGGGTGAGGGAGCAGAAATAAGACAAACTTTATTTGGTTCTATGCTAGCTCCACCAGTATTAAAAGAGCAGCATAAGTAGATTTAACAAATATCTACTCAGATGTAGAAGTGGTCAACATGTTTCAGCAATATACTAGGGACTATAGAGTCCATTGCTTTCATCAGGACCGGATTATATCAAAATGCTACTGCAAAAAGTGAGGTGATAAATTAAAACAGTGACAGAGTATTGACATTGCTGCAACATGAAAAGAGATCACCTGGTTTTATAGGTGTATTCCTTTGTTCGCAGAAGACATAAACGTCACATTATAGTTGGAGCAAATGGCCCCACCCCGCCTGGCAACGGCTCAGGACACGAGGGAAGCACCGCTCTCTCCATCGGTACTCCTTCACCCCCATCTGAGCCGGCTCAGATGGTGGTGAAGGAGTGGGGTGGGGCCATTTGCTCCAACTATAATGTGACGTTTATGTCTTCTGCGAACAAAGGAATACACCTATAAAACCAGGTGATCTCTTTTCATGTTGCAGCAATGTCAACACTCTGTCACTGTTTTAATTTATCACTTCACTTTTTGCAGTAGCATTTTGATATAATCCGGTCCTGATGAAAGCAATGGACTCTATAGTCCCTAGTATATTGCTGAAACATGTTGACCACTTCTACATCTGAGTAGATATTTGTTAAATCTACTTATGCTGCTCTTTTAATACTGGTGGAGCTAGCATAGAACCGAATAAAGTTTGTCTTATTTCTGCTCCGTCACCCAATTTTATACATTTTTTCACTCACGTTTCACACCCTTTTTCACAGCACTGCAAATCAGTCACCCACTAATTCAATTGATTGGTAGTTTTTGACACTCTACCACTATTGGGCATCACTTGGTTCTCAGGAGGTTATACCAACTGACCCCCCATCTGAACCAGTGGTGTACCAGTTTTTGTGGCCAACAGGAATGCCAAATGATGAAGGGCGGTTCTGAGTGTTGACTGATGGATATCCTGTGAGTGATCACTGGTATCCACTAATGTTTTTTCTACCACTGTTAGATGAGTTGACACTGTTCTGTTAGTTTAATGAACCACACATAGACTTTGTAGACCGTTTGACACTCTTATGTTTTTTGCATTCAGTTAGGGAATGTGTCTCTGCCTGGTCTTTAAAAATCCCTTAGGCCCTCCCTCACCTTTTTGTTTCTTTGTCAGACTCAGTATGCATCACCATCCTAACAGGATTCAGTTGACTAACATAAGTCATTCCAATCTTCACAGTACTCGGGGATGATGAGCTTGGTGGTGCTGCTGTCATAGTCATGAGTAGATGGCAGCATGCTATTTCGGGAATAACCCCCTGCTGGACGCAATTTCAACGTCCCACATCAAAGATGATTATTCAATTGCCAGCCCCATGCAGGAAGACACACACATCTACCACCACAATAGTGCCAGTCATCTGTCTCTCTAATTGAGCAATCTTCCACTCTGCAAATCCCAAGGAACAAAGTCCATGGCCAGAGAAGCGGGACCTGGCCTTTTTGGACTCATCTACCCACAACATGCATGATCTCCAGTTGAGTGACCTGTTCTACCCCTGTTTGAGTGCATCTCATCTGTTCTCTCCATCATCACAATCCTTAGATGAGCAATAGTTCTTACCATTCATCATTTAAAATGTCACAACCTTCCTGGAGTCACTTCATCATGTCATATGCAAAAAGGTTAGTGAAACAGTCACATTTGTCCAGTGGGGTATCTTGGCTTGGCCTCTGGGAGTACACGTTCTTTACTAGCAGGACAAAAATAGCACGGCAAAGCTCTCACACAAGTATGTCATTTACTTGCTGATGCAGGTTTGACTTTGAATGCAGACGAGTGTGAGTTCCATAAGACAAAGCTAAAATTCATTGGCAATATCTTTTCTGATGCGGGTAGGACACCCGATCCTGCTAAAGTATAAGTGCTGTCAAATGCTGATCTCCCACAAGCTGTTTCTATGGTGTGTTCATTTCTTGGCATGGCCAGTTACTGTTCCAGATATATATACAAGACCTTGCCACTGTAAGTGCTCCATTGACAGACTTGACAAAAAAAGAATGTTTCATTTCATTTAGCACATGAATGTGAGAAAACTTTAAAGAAAATCCAACAAGCCATTGAGATTGCTACTGAAATGGCATACTTCAATACGAAGCTTCATACAGAGGTTGTTGTTGATGCTAGCCCAGTCAGGTTAAGCGCAATCCTTACACAGCACAAAGGACACCCAAATTCTCCAAGGCAAATTATGGCAGAAGGTAAGTAGGAGTCTGTGCCAAACAGAACATGCTTATCCACAACCTGAAAAAGAATGTTTAGCCGTGGTATGGACTTGTGAACATTTCCAAGTATTCCTGTACGGAAAGCCTTTGACACTAGTAACTGATCATCAAGCTTTACTGACTATATTTACCAATCCAAAGGCCAAGATGCCTCCTCGTATTAAATGATGGGCAGCGCTTTTAATGGGCCGGGACTGTTTGGTACTGAGTACGGGCACTTTTTTTATTTTGAGGGGTAAAGTACCATCACATCTCATGAGAAATGTAATACTTTTAATTGGAGAGTAATTGCACTTCTTAGAAACAAGCAGGTACTCTGGCACAGAGTAACATTTTACCATTGTGAATCATTCAGGGAAGGATCAGAACCCAGTTGACTACTTTTTCAGAGTGCCTATGTGAGGTCATGGTAATATATCCTAGATGGCTCCAGCCTATTTCAATTTCATTGTAATATCAAACACACCAGTTGCCATTTCGTTAGCCCAGATTATCACTGCCTCAAGCCATAATAGTGATATGCTAAAGTTGAAAGACATAATTACACATCAGTTATGGAACCAACACACTCGACCTCTCACCAGTGACGGTGAGTATCAAAAATACAAAATGTCAAAGATAAATTGGCCATAACTCAGGAAAGAGTTATACTGTGAGGGTTGAGAATCCTGATTCCGGAGAGTCTGCAACAGAAAATCATTGAATTGGCCCACGAAGGACATTGTGGAATTTTGGCACAAAATAAGTTCTCCGAGACCAAGCCTGGTTTCCTTATCTTGATGGGAGGGTTGAAAAAGAATTAAAGGCCTGTCATTTATGAAACTGCCTTTCTACAAACATTGTTCAACACAACTTAAACATGTCAGAACTGCTGAAGCATGCATGGGAGAGAGTAGCCATTGACTTTTTTTGGTCCACTTGACAATTGACATCACCTAATGGTGACTGGGGACAAATACTCACAATTTCCATAATTGAATCTCTCTTATTTATTACTCACGACCAAGTCATTTCGAGACTATAAGGCACCGTTACAACGTGGGGTGTTCCAGCTATATTGAAATCTGATGATAACCTGCCTTTCAACAGTCGAGAATTCAGAGATTTCTTAGAACATTTGAATATAAAGCACCAGAAGAGCACACCTCTGTAACAGCAGGCCAACAGACTTGTTGTTTGTATTATGAGTAGGCTAAAGAAAGTGCAGCGTGCTACTCTTGAGAAGTTCGATTTACAAACAGTATTAAACTGTACTCTACAAGCTTTTCATTCAACACCTTACTTGACCACAGGTGAAAGTCCTGTGACATTGATGTTCGGGAGAGCAATGACAACCAAGTTGCCTCAATGGACCAATCAGAGAGAGCAAGAGAGAGAGAGAGAGAGAGAGAGAGAGAGAGAGAGGGAAAAATGAGAAGCAACTTTTAAGAAGGACTTGGTTCATAAATAAAAGATGAAAGCATATGCTGACAAAAGACGACATGGGAAGAACATTGTCTTTAAGAAAGGTGTCTTAGTGCTTGCATGCATAAATCTGATGCTCCTTTTTCTGCAGAATATTTTCAAGTGGTGACTGCCCAGCACCCTGGGAAGTCTATTACCAGAGACTCTTCTCATTTTTGGCTTTTAACTCATAGTTCATCATATTTATATATTGAAGGAGAGACGAGTTCATCAGTGACTGTTGTTGCCTCTTCACCATCGACGCAGGTCCTGGACAGTGATGGTGACAGTTCCTAGTTTCCCATGACAAGATCAGGCAAACACATAAAGCGCCAAAAAGATTGATTAACCGCATCGCTGCTGCGGCGATTTTTGCGCTGTGCGGCATTTTTTAAATTACCGCGATACATGACAAGCTCAGCTCGTCATCAGCACACGCCACCCGAGGGTGATGACGAGCTGAGCTCGTCATCAGCATCGAAGGGGTTAAAGAAATTTAGTTGTATATATATTGTGTAAAAAATTGTAATAATGTATTTAAAGAAGGGGAGATGTAGTGTCTTGCGAGTTAGCAATAACAGAACCCTTTTGGCTCCTGATTAACTCCGTAGAGCTGTGACGTAAGCGTTAGAGTGGAATGCAATGAAAACTGGTTTAGAATGTTGGGTTTGCAGTTACAAGCAGAAGAATAAAGACATGTAATACTAAGCTCCATCTGTGGCGATGTCATTGGTGGATACCCAGGCTGGGGAAGACACCACAGATCTGTGGTGCCAGGGAAAACTCTTTGAAAGTTAATCCAATAGAATACATGTAGGCTAGCTACTAGGGAGACCAAATGATCTCTGCATGAACAATCACTAAGCACTCAATGCAAAATTATAGGAATGTGTATTCAGAATAATCTGATCAGAACTGAGAAGTGCCTCTGTGGGTAAACTTAGTCCTGTTATGACAAGAGTAGCTACCTCAGTTGCAGGATACCCAGTTATAATTGGGGACCTGTTCCTCCTTAGAGCATCTCAATCAGTCAAATGCCAGCCTTACTACAACCTTCACTTTGGCTTACAAAAAAACCCCTACAAGATCTAGAAGTTGAAGGAAGATCAATGCAGGAGTCTTTCATCGTGTTGGTCGCTATGTTAAACCTTGCTTCCATGGCAAAAGCTCAGTCAGGGACTGTGTCTCACACTACGTTTGTCAAGGTGAAGCTTTGAACAGCCTTTTTTGGGGTTTAATTTTCTGAGATCTTTAAAAATAATTCCACAACCATGAGTCTCCAAGATGGCGGATTGAAGCCGCAGTGAGGAGGAAGCAATAGGTGGAGGCTCCCTTAAACCCCAGCCATGAGATGAAAAGCGTCGCTATTTTTCTTTTTAAAATCGGAATGCTGTTAGCCACAGAAAAGGAAAAAGACGCTTAATTAAGTATAAAGAATCTCTGTGTAACTGGCTTTTGGACAAATTACGAATATCGAATGCTCCGGACCTTGGAAGGACGATACTTATGCTGGCTCGAAGCCTGGAATGCAGCTTGTCTCCGTCCAAGTTTTTGCTGCTGGCTTAGGGAGGCAGGTCTCGCACAGCTTGCAGCTGCTGTTAATCAAAGCTGGGAACGGAGCGAGGGAGAGCTGCGGCTGCCGTGTTCAGAGTCTGGGCGGACGCAGAGTTGGAGGATGGCTCCTAAACTGAATACTCGAACTGCTCGGGCTGGGAGAACAACTAAGGCGGATTCACCTGCGATGGTCCCGAAGGCAATGGCTGGGAGCTTGGTAGCGGCTGGGGCAGCAACCGCGGGTGAACCCAGAGGAACTGGAGCATCTATGGCGGTGAGCAAACAACTGATAAGACCCCCCCTGTTTGTAGCCAGCACGATGTCAGACCCTAATGCCTGTCTAAATGCTACCGATATTGTTACTGACATTGCGCAAATTCAAAAACTGAATTATAAAGTTAATGAGGCGAGCGGGAGTAAAAGCTTGATATCTATGGCGAATGCGCAAGAAACTGGCAACATAAAAAATTCTAACGATGACAGTATATGTGCAAAAGGAACTCTCCCCGCTGACAGGGTGGACACCCAAGCTTCTGAGCCAGAGACAGATGGCAGAGCTGAAACCACAGTGACTATAGTCATACCGGTTGAAGGAACCAGTAAGGGTGAAAATCCCGACATGCAGTTAGAGGTACCCAACCAAAAGGGTAAAAACTCGGAGGTTGGCTTGGAGGATGACATAGTCTTGGATTTGAATTTGGAGGGTGTATTACGTTCAGTGAATGAAACGTTTAAAAAAAATGCCGCTCTGGTAAATATAAATGACGGGAAAGAGAATCAAACTGAAGATGCTAACAATACCTCAGACAATGGCGCATTATTTTCTGAAGGAAATGTTGATCCGGACGAGAACTCCAGTATTGAATATGAAGAGATACTAAAAGAGGGGGAGGAGACATACATTGCCAAGACTGGGCTTGGGGCTGCTAAAACTTTGGGCAATAAAAAAGGAAAATTTAAAGCCAAAACAAAACTGAAAAAGGGCTCTAATAAGAATCTCTCTCCTGCTAATACTTTTAAAAAGATCAATAGGGATGAAAGCCCTTTATGAAAATGGATGCAAGCAAAGGGAGGGGTCAAGAAAATGGCCCTAAGGCTGTCAGGAGCGAGCCCAGTGGAGGATTCAGGGGTGCAAAATGAAGCCAATTCTTCTTCTTCTTTGAGACCCCATCTGACCCAGAAGACTTTAAACTCTCCAGCTTTGGAGGTCGATAAAGAGGATCTTCAGAGGAAACCCGGCTATAGTGTGAATGAAATTGCCCAAAATTTAGTTATAGAAACCGGATCTCTTGGACTAACTAACATTAACATTGACCCCGCTCCCATTACTATTACTAACCATTCTATCTCCAGTGGCGAATCACCTGTCTCTGAAGAAATACAGGAAGTGGATTGCCCTACCTCTTGTGTAGACCTGATATTGAAAACACTTATGGATCAGAGACAAGAGGGACAACTTTATTTCTTACAGTTGGGAGAAGACAACACTAAAGTACAAAACTCGTTGGCAGAGCTATCTGGCAAATTTGGGGGTGTTACGCAAGAAATTGAAGAATTAAAACAGAGGGTTATGAAGGTAGAAGAGGGGGCTGTTCATACTAAAACGTTAACCTACCAGCATACAGAGCGCATAAATACTTTGGAACTAAAACTGGAAGATATGGGAAATCGCTCGAGAAGACAACATCTACGACTATTCAGAATTCCTGAAGGGTTGGAAGGTGCGGATCCCAGAGCTTATGTTGTCAAACTGTTCCAGAAAGCATTTTTAGATCTAGCGGACTGGGACTAGGATACACAACTACAAAGGGTACACAGACTACCTTTGGTTCAAAGGAATAAAGAAAGTTAACATCCGTGTCCTTTACTGATTAACTTTGGAAATTTTCTTCTGAGACAAGCAGTCTCATTAAAAGCAAAGCCAAACACTCCCGTGACAGTTGACAGTATGAACTTCTTAATACGCTCAGATTTGAGTAAAAACACGATGGATAGACGATGGAAACTTGGCCAATTAATAGATCCATTGAAGGCTGTCAGCTGCACGGTCTATTTACAAGAGCCAGCTCGCATAAAAGTGATCAAAAATGGGCAGGTGTATTTTTTTACGGATGCAATAGAAGCAGAGCATGCCCTAGCTAAACTTAGCACCTGAATTAAGGATTAAGAGCACGCATGCTCTCTCAAATGCGCACATAGGAATAGAAATATTTAGTAGTATTCTTATTGAGTATAATTATGTCTCTTTTTTTTTTCTTTCCTTTTGGTCTTTATCCTCTTTTTTTTTTCTGGCTGGGGTGGAAGGTTGAAGCCTCCTAGCTACCTCCTCGTAGGGCTGCCATGCCAACAGCAGCTATATTGGGTGGTTCTTCTTGGGAGGTCTAGAGGGTGGAAGAGTTTGGCGGGGGGTTGAGGGGAGTGTTGGTCAGGTAGGGGAAAATTTATTGCAAGAGGTGGAAAATGAAAAATGGAAAAAAAGTAAATTCGGCATTTTGAAGTATTTAAAAACACAGAGGAAATGTATTCAACTATGGTTTTCATATGACCCTGATTAAATGTCTCGCATGGAATGTGGCAGGTCTCAACAGTAAACAAAAGAGAAGATTGGTTCAGGAAGAACTTAATATGTACAAGCCGCACTTGGCTATGATATCGGAAACTCACATCGGGTTTAAAGATAGGAAATTATTGGGACAGATTGCATACCAACTTATTGTTTGCTCTACTTTGGGGGCTTCAATCAGAGGGGTGGCAATATTAAAACAGAAACATTTTGCTATTGAAATTACAAAGACGGCTGCTGATCCAAAAGGTCGATGGGCAATCGCTCAAGCACAATTTGAACACAGTAAATATGTATTTTGTGTTGTTTATGGGCCTAACATTGACGAACCAAAAATGTTTGATTTCTTAAATATTGAATTGTTGGAATGGGAGGGTGAGCTGTTGATCATGGGGGATTTTAATTGTGTTATGAATTATGTGGTGGACTCTACTAGACACGGTATATTACAACGTATGCGTAAAGTTAGAGCAGCAATACTGGAACTTAGTCGATTGCATAATTTGACAGATGTATGGCGATTTAAGTATCCTAATGTAGCAGGGTTTACTTACTACTCAGCCCCTCATAAACTATGTTCCCGAATAGACTTGGTATGGGCAACGAATAGAATTCTGAAAGGGTGTAGTATAGAATTGTGTCCTAGAGTAACGTCTGACCACAATCCTCTACTACTGGAATTTTTATTTATAATAAGAAACGAGAGGTACGGCAATTTACATTTCCCAGATCTCCTATTTCTGACCAAACATTTATCTCATAATTGAAAGAACACATCAAGGAATTCATAGACATTAACTTAAACACTACAACAGTAACAACTGTCTGGGATGCATGCAAAGCAAGCATAAGAGGCCTTGCCCAACAATATGTGCTAAAAAAAAACGCTGAGGCCCGGAAGGAGATGAAGTCTATCACTTCAAATATTCTGGCTCTGGAACGAAATTTAGCAAATGATTTAATGGAGGGGAAGCTGAATAGTGATAGGATAAGAATGGATGTAGTGAAATTGCAATCAGATACTAAGAGGACCCTGAGGGAGAAAGGTAGCGCCAGGCTTCATAAATACCATCTGACACAGTATGAAAGCGGGGATAGGATTGTAATTGTAATTGTAATTGTATAGGCATTTATATAGCACACTACTTACCCGGAGGGTCCCAAGGCGCTTCGACCGCTGCGAAACCCTTCCTGGCTTCCCTGAGAGATGGTCCCTTAATGGGTATCTCCAGGGTGAGACCAGGCATCCCCGGCGGTCTGGTGGGGCCGTTAGTGAAGATGAGGCAAGCTAATGCCCAGAGTTGCCGAGTGTGATCGCTGATCAGAGTGGGCACCGAGGCGAGAGAATTATCGAGTCCGCTGACCCTGGTCCAGAAACCTGCCGCGCCGGGAATCGAACCCTGGTCCCGGGCCGTCCTCTGCTCTCGGGTCTGCCGCCTCTAACCAGTGAGCCACACTACTATTGGAAGAGTGCTCGCTTACAAAGTGGCAGATAAAAGAGCACGGACTAATATTAAAGCAATCAAAGGCAGCGATATGGTTACATATAATCAAACAGATCAGATACTAGAACTATTCGCTGATTATTGTTGTAAACTGTATACTTCAGAAAAAGTGCCTTCTAAGGACGATATATTATCATACCTTAGCTCTTATATGAACGTACAACAAAATAAAGAAGCAGTTGATTTTCTAAACTCAGAGATTATATCAGATGAAATCAAGACAGCATTTTTATCTCTTCCCTCGGGTAAGGCAGCAGGGCAGGATCTACTTCCTATGGAACTTTATAAAATCTGTTTGGTCAGCCACCCACAAACCCACTAATCACGATGCAGTATCTGATGGGGACTGGCAGCTACCTGACCAGGTGGATAATGCATGGTATAAGAGAGGGCAGGGCCATTTCACTGCAACCATTACGAGATAAGTGGGAACACGACATTGGGAGACCGCTCAGTGATAAGGAATGGGATCGGATCTTGAAATATCCCAAAAAAGGTATCGAGGAACCAGAGGTTTAAATTCATACAGCTCATGCTCCTCCACCGAGCGTATCTGACACCACACTGCCTACACACTATGTTCCCTGACACTCCTAATACATGCCCAAGGTGTGGGGGGAGGATACCCGACTGGTACCCATGCTATGGGCTTGCCCTAAGCTGGGGTACTACTGGACCACAGTACAGTCTGATCTGGCCAGACTAGTCCCTTCCAAACCATACACCACATTGGAATATACCCTGGGACTCGGCCCTGTGGGGCAGAGAAAGAGCGTAGGTACACGATTCACAGACTTAGCCATGATCTTAGCGAAGCGTGCGATCACCGTGAGGTGGAAGTCACCCAAGCCACCAGACCCTGAGATGTGGAGGGCGGAGTTGGTGAGGTGGGGAAAGGCTGAAAGTGCGACATTGCAGCGCGAGGAACGCAGAGGGCTTAGGAAACATCCCATCTCCCTAGATTGGAATGCTTTGCTGGGGTCCTTTGAATCGGGGAATGATTCGGACTCAGAACACACCATAGATCTGGGACACCAGGAATGAGGGCAGTTCCAAATCATAGACTGACTCTTATGTGGCGTTCGCCAATAGGGAGGACCCGTTACACGAAACTACAGGTGCACAGCCACAGACGGCACTACCACGAAAGTGTCTAACCCAGCATGCCCCTAGTGCGAATATAGCAGGGCTACTGTAACCCACGCTATGTACACGTGTAAGAATGTCCGGCACCGCGAGCTGATATAAATGTGAATAGGAAGTGCCTGATGGGGGGGAGGGCGAGGGTGGGGGGAGTTCAGTTTGGATGTTATAGTGACCTAACGGAAAATTAAAAATATATACATCCTGTCAGTGCGACCATATGATGTAAATATGTGACTTATGTACTGAGAATGATATGCACTGCTTACCATAATTTCATGTATCCTATTAATAAAGAAATTTTCAAAAAAAAAAAAATCTGTTTGGCGGAATTGCTTCCTTTATTTAAATCAGTTGTAGATTATATCGGAGAAACTGGGAGAGCTCCCTCTTCTTGGAGGACAGCCAAGAAAGTATTTTTTCTAAAGAAACAAAAGGTGGCTGAGGAATGTGGGTCATATAGACCCATATCGATGATTAATTCGGACGCTAAGGCCTTCGCTAAAATATTAGCGAACCGACTTGCACCCTTAATGCCTGAATTGGTTAATATGCAACAACACGGTTTTGTTACAGGACGAGACACTACTGCCCATATAAATATGGCTATTACGGCTTTTGACGTAGCGTCAACTAACTCCACCCCACTTGGTATGGTCATGCTAGATGCTGAAAAGGCATTTGACCGAGTGGGGTGGGAGTATTTATGGGCCGTATTGGAAGCATTCGGCATGGGGGGTAAATAACTTGAGTGGATTCAGTCATTATATCATCAACCAATGGCACAGCTTAGCTATGCAGAAAAGAACTCTCTCAGTTTTCCAATAGGAAGAGGAACACAGCAGGGGTGCCCCTTTCTCTCCTGTTGTTTGCGCTATCATTAGAGCCATTTTTGAACGCACTTTTAACACAGCATGATATTATTCCACTACAGCATAGGGGGAATAGTCTAAAAATCACCGCATACGCGGATGACATAGCAATATTCACCACTGACGTAGCTAAGGCTATACCTATAATAACAAAAGAAGCAAAAGGTTTTGGCAACGTATCCGGGCACAAACTAAATATAAACAAAACGCAGGTCATCACTAACTATAATCCTCAACGACGGTATTGGGCCTATGTGCTAATGCTGTATATTTGGGGGTTAAAATATCTGCAAAGACTGATGAAATAATAGCCCTCAACAATGATCCATTACTAAAAGAAGTTGCTAAGTCTCTTAAAAAATGGCACAAGATACCGCTTAGCCTGATTGGGCGTATAAATCTAATAAAAATGAAAATTGCACCCAAATTTCTTTATTTATTTAGATCAATCCCGCTACGTCTTAATAATTCTTTTTTTTTTTAAACTTGATGGAGTTTGCTCTAGCTATATATGGGGCTACAAAAAAGCTCGGAGAGCAATAAATCTCCTAAAACTTCCGACTTAAAAGGGCGGTTTAATGTTTCCCGATTTCAAATTATTTTTTTTTTCCTTTTTTGGTCGGATCCGCAGTTTGTTGAGAAATGATAACTCCTTATTTGTTCATCAGCTAATGCTAGGGCCTGATAGCAAACAATTTATGGACCGAACCAATGACCCAAATTACTTCAAATGAGTCACATTTAAGACTGCTAGGCATATTGTACAATTTTGGAAACAGATAATGACTCTTGATAAGATATCCTTTTTTAATTCCGAATTAAGGTTATGGGGGAATCTAGGAGTTCCTGGAATTTTTTTAGATGGGGCTGGGACAGTATGGTCTAGCTGCTGCATTATTACCCTTGGAGATCTTTATGGCTCTGATGGACTATTGGGGTTTACTTCACTTAAATTAATACACAATCTGAATGATAGGATGTATTTTAAATATATGCAACTCCAAGACTTCTTTGTTCATAAGATGAATGTCAAAGAAATAAGACACTAGGACATCTTGCAATGCCTGTACTCAGATCGGACTAAATCACTGATTAGTGAAAGCTATGGACTTCTGAATCAGGCAGATGATTGTGGAAAACTAGCATCCATATGGTCGGTTTGGCTGGGATTAAATATAACCTCGGATTAAATATAACCTCCAAGCAAATATCTGCTTCTCTTCTTCAGATTAATCAAGTAGTACAGTCTTCTTGTATCAGATTGCAGCTTTATAGAACTGTCTGCCAATTATATTATACCCCTCAGAGAATTTCTAGCTGGGCATCAGATAACTGTCAAAATGAACGCACAAGCTGTCCTAAATGTAAATTGAAGGCTGCTGATATCGGCCATATGCTCTTTTCATGCCCGGCATTACCAGAGTTCTGTTTCTGCCTCTCTCAGATCATCTGATTCTAATAGACCTTCAGGAACTGAATAGTCCAAATAAAGTTCTGAATTCTATATTATTTGCTTGTGCAAGATTAACCATAGCTAGAGCATGGATAGCGCCAGATCCGCCAAAATCCGGAATGGTGGGCCTTGGTGAATGAAATATACACCATGGAGATTGCTTTAGCTAGACTAAGAGGGCCTAATTCTCTGAGGAAAAAAGAAAGGGGTTGGGACATTGTATTTGGATCAGAATAACCTTCCAAGATTAGATTTGGTGGTTGAGACCACATTGACGATTAGTTAGTTTTTTATGCCTTTTTCTATAGCTTCTTTTTTTGTTTATTTTTTCTTCTGTAATGTTCACGTATTCTGCTTTTCTCTTATTTTTGGAAAATAGTTGCTATATAATTATGTTATGAATTGTAAATGTATCTATCTTATGTGCCTCTTGCAATATCAATAAAAAATTTAAAAAAAATAAATAACTAAATAATTCCACAACCAATTGTTTGGTTGAGCCCTTTTGGTCATTTCCTAAGAAGTTGCAACAGCCATTGTAACCATACTCTTTTGAAGTATGCCGCGTTAACAACTATGTGCTTGGTTCCTCTTAAAAACACATTTTGGGATAAAGCCAACAGAGTCTGTGAGAAGAAAAGTCTTTCTAGAAGGGTTTACTTTATAGGCTTCCAAAAGGTTATCAGTGAAGAAAATTACAGCACTGCCAGCAGGTCTGGAAAACAAAGGGGGGGAAGACGAATCCCCCCAGTTGAGTTTGTAAAGACAACATCTGAGCACCAGAATCCTCTTGGGTCTATCTCTCTGCATTATTCAAACAACAAGGAGGCCACTCCTTATGTCAGCTGTGGTCGGATGCAATCATGACTGATCAGTGACCTGGCAGGCACTACAGAGGACTCAGGCAAAAATGATGTTACAATAGCAGGAGCAGAGCAGGGCACATAGCAGAAGATGAAAGTAGCAACATGTTGTTCGGGTCTCAACGAGGACAGTGGATTTAGACATTTCCTACATTGCTAGACTAATTGCAGTGTCAACAAATGAGGAGATGCAAGTGGAATCCCTCTGGGGTAACCTGAGTCAGAGGATATCATAAAGAAAATGGAGAACTTGTGTCATTGTTTAATTTGTAAAAACAAAACAAAAATATATAGTGCAAGAGCCAAAATAATTTATTAGGAGCCCACCACTGGCAATGCTGGATGCCGGGGTTGCTGAATACCAAGGCAACTTAGTTTTGGATTCACCTAATGTCTGTTTCTTCCACCACCCTACACTGTTTACCTTTTTATCTCACTCTTGTCTTTTACATCCATACCTTAAATTATGCTAGGAAGATTGTAGGAAGATTCATTAAATGGAAGGGAGAGTAGAGTTACTACCAATCCCTGCTGAACAAGCTTCAACCCATTAAGGCTATCAATCCAAACGGCCCTAGAATATAGCTTAATTTAACACTCAAAGGTGGAGGCCATCATAGCGTGGGGAGCTTTCTATTCGTACAAAGCAATCTTTTTTCTAAGATCAACATTCACTTTGATCAATTTCAAGATAAAAAGTATCCTTCTGGGACACTGACTCAAGCAAGGGAAAGAGCAAAACCTATTTCAAGAGAAAACCTGCTACAGAACAAAAATATGACAAAACAAGAAGCAAAATATAATGATTATGTCAGATTTGTGACTCAATTCAGTATGGAAAATGAGCAAATTCCGAAAATCCTCAACAGACATTGGTCTCTACTGACTTTAGATAAAGACTTTGGGATATGTATTAAAGCAAAAGCCATCTGTTACATTTAAGAGTGGTGATGCGCTCAAGAAAATGTTACGTCCTACTGACACATATAAACACGCTACTTCTACTCAAACTGAAATGTGGCTTTCAAAACCAATAAAGGGGTGCTCTAAATGTGACTCTTGTAATTTTTTTAAATATATTGACAATGGGTTGAAACCTTTTTATCAAAGTAACAGTAGAGGACAGTACTGTGTTAATGATTTCATGAACTTTAATTTCACCTTCTGGAAATATATACAAATAATATAACAATATATTGGATCCCCACTAGAAAACTAAAAAACTGTCGGCAAGAACATCTCAGAGCCATCTATAGCAAAGATAAAAGGTACACATTAGTCATTCACTTTTATACTAATCATTAATTAAGCAATTTAAAGGATATCACAGTGCTTGGTATCCACTAAATTAGTCTGTCTTGAAGGGGTGCAGTTCTTTTTAAGGAAAAAAACTTTGTGGATACGGAAATTATCAAGAGTGAAAAAAGGACTGAAAGTGGGCGAATAGTTTCATGTACTCATAATATAAGAACAAAACCTCCCTCAGTCAAGATGTAATCTTAGGTTGAAAGGTCATCTGAATGGAGTGTTAGTTCATAGGATCCTGATAGGGTTTGGGTCAAATATGGTTTGGGCTTCAATACTAATGGCCTAATTATGAGTTTTCAGCTCAGCGGTGGGGCAGAGGTGCAAACCGCCATGCCACCGCTCTGTTGAAGGTCGCCATGCCAGCCTGTCAGATTACAACTAACAAGTAGTCTGGCAGGCTGGTGGTGTGGCGGTCCCTCATTTAAAAGCAGCAGTGCCTTTCTAAAAGGCAACGCATTGAGACCTCATTACAAGATTCCTGCACAACAAGGACTCCAAAGTCCATGCTGTGCAGGAACCTATGTGCATGCACACAAGTAGGCACATGGTATGCTCCCCTGGTGCATCCACATATGTTTGAGGCACAGGGGGGCCTATAGGACCCCATTTGTTTAGTCTCTGCCAAGGATTTCATGGCGGTGGAACCGCCTTTAAAACCCTATCAGAGAGGAAACTCCTAATATGCTTGGTGGAACCGTGGTGGTACTGCCAAGCATGTTGCGGCCTCCAATGCCAGGGAACGATAGTTTCCCAGCAGAACCTGCGGTCCCAGGATGGTCCGACTGCCCAGGTCGTAATCGAGTCGTTGGACCGCCGGTGCGGTGGTGGATGGATCCGCCATGCCACGCCACTACACATCTGGCGGTCCTCGGACTGCCAGACTCGTAATAGGCTCTAAGTTTAGCTGACATGAGGAAAATCTTTTGTGGTATATTTTCTTCCTAGTATAATGATTGCTTAAGTTAATTGCTAATGAAAGGGAGGAACATAACTCTTCAATTTATTTTAGCTATGTTGACTATGATAATGAATATGGCCTTAAAATATAATAACATGGGTTTATGATAAACCATCAGGAACTATATTAGGATGTTTGAGCCAAAGGATATTTGCATCAAATAAATCAGGCGTCTAAACGGGTGTGAATAGCACAGTGGTTCTTGAGAAGTTTCTACATTTAGCCATAGGTTTAAAACTTTATAAATACATTTATTATGAACTGTAAATTAATATTGTGCATCTATATTAAAACAAATTATATTAATATTAACAGCAAATAAAGTTGTACTGTATTCAAATTATCCAGTCTGATGAACCATAGAGAACTCTGGGGCATATGTACAAAGAAGTGGTGGAGTCTGTTGTTAGCCTTCTTGGCTCAACGACACGCTCTGCCACTTCTGAAACGCAGGGCTGCACCATATTTACAAGAATATGGTGCAGCCCTGTGTTTCCCCCTATGCTGGCGCTAAGTTAAGCAGCCTAGCACCAACGCAGGCACCCTTGCACCATAGTGCATCTGCGTTCAGGGGAGGATTGTTTATGTACAAGAAGGTCCCCCTTCCTGCACATAAACAATCTTTAAATGCTGCTTTGTAACTTTTATGTGTGCTGCCTAATGCAGCACACACAGAAGTTGCAAAACTCTATTTTTTTTTAATGATTGTTTATGTGCAGGAAGGGGGACCTTCCGGTACATAAATAATCATTGGAGTTTTGCCGTTTTCATGTGTGCTGCACAATGCAGCACACAGAAAAAATGAGAAGAAATGTAACATTCCTCCTTGTTGCGCCAGGGTAAGACCAGGTTTTCCCTTGTCTTAATTCTGGCGCTGCCTCCTATTTGCGCCTCCCTTGTAGATAGGGCAGCATCAGAATCAATGGGTGTTGTGGTTGAACGCCCACAGCAACACCCATTGCCCACCCCTTTCACGCTAAGTATAGGGTGAAAGGGGGCCTTATTTACAAGCCAGAGTTAAGCCACTTTAAGTGGCTTAACACTGCCTTGTAAATAAGGCGAAGCCCCTATCGCCACGGGAACGTCCTAAAAATTGACTTTCCCGTGGCAATATGGGCTTGTACATATAGCCCTCTGTTGGAAAATTTGAGCTCAAGGCGAGTTGTCCTGAAAATAAAATACTTTTTAGAAAGTATGTGTGTCCATACCACAGTGGTTATATACTGAGATGAAGTTACGCCTAGGTTATGATTCGAGACCCTATACAATTGATGGGGAACTTGGGGATAATGATTTGCATTTCATTTTTGATACTGAAAATAAATAGGAGTTTTGTCCATCCATCATAACTAGTCTTGTAAGCATAAATGGGTTTTAGAATTGTAGTTATTAGATTTTAAATGTTGATATTTAAGTAAGACCAGTCAAAGCTATGATGAGGGGAATCAGTGTAAAATGTATTTTAAGTACAAATGTCCTTTCTACAGGAATAGGACCTTCGGAATTGTAGTTCCTGATCCTATAAAGGAAGATATTGCATATTAGCAATGGTCAATTACATGACCGGCAGGGATGAGTAAGGGCCAAGCAAATGATTAAACAGGTGTATTTAATCTTTGATCACATTTTAAGTAACCAACTGTGCACTATATAAAAAAGAGGATTTCATATTACAATACTTTAATATTTCTAATGGTTGGCTGAATTTTAGTGTACGAGGAGCCGTCTCAAGGTTGAAGATGAATTGGAAGGTGCTAGTCCTCAACCTAATAGACTGCGATCTGTTGAATCAGTGGGAGCACTGTTGAGAGGTCAGGTTAATCCATTGCAATATGTGCTGTGGCTACTGTAGCAGTACAAGGTAAAGTAAATCATTTTACCGTTCTTTTATTAAATATTTATTAGAGGTATGAGGTTTGCTAAATCCTTATGATAAAGGCATTTACCCTCTACCCCTAGAAGATAAAATGTTGATTGAAAGATGAGGCTGAAAAATTAGGGTGCAGATTTACAAGCCCCTTGCGCCACTTTTACGCTGCCGTTGCGTCACTATTGTGATGCAGCGGCGGCGCAAAAGATGCGCCATGGTGCGGGGTATTTACAATGTGACGCATCTCCCAGATGCGTCACGTATTAAAGCCCTGCGCCAGAAGAGGCGTACCTTCGCAGGGGGAGGCGTTCCAGAGCAGGAACGCCTCCCAAAAGTGGCTGAGTGAAATCTACAAGATTTCACTCAGTCACTTTTGCCCCATGCTGCGCCAAAACCCTGCGCCTGCTTGAAGCAGGCGTAAGGATTGACGCAGCATTGTGCACATAGGGCCCCCCTGATCATTGCTGGAGCTGCTCCAGCAATGCGCCGCTTTTGGCACAGATGTGTGACGCATCTGTGCTGTTTTTGTCCCTTGGTGCGCCGCATTGTAAATGCGGCGCATCAAGGGTGGCGGAGCTGCGGCGCACAATTACTGGCGCATCCCTGCCGATATGCAGGGATGCGCCAGGAATTGTAAATCTGCCCCTAGGTATCTTTGATGTTTCGATTATCAATATGGGTTAGACTACTTCCCCATGTCTTTGCTGCTATGCGTGAAAACTTACCTGGGCAAACTGCTACTCAATCATTTAGAAGAATGGGCAAAAACGAATCTTACGATGAACATACAGAAAACAAAGTTTATTATTTTAAACTGTAGAAGTAACCCAAGGAAGGTATCTAAAATGTATGATAGACCTTTGGATCACGTGGACAATGATTATCTAGACTTTAGATTCGATGAAAAAATATCGTGGTTCAAACAGCTATTAAAAAGTGATGCTACTTTAAGCCAATATGCCAATGCTGTTTTATGAATCTCAAGTAAATATGGATGCAGATTAATTGCCCCAGCCCTTGAAGTGTACCGAATGAAGGCAGTGGCAACAGGTTCCTATGAGGTCGAGTAGAATGAGGGCCACTGTTTCTCCATTGTCCAGTAGTGTTCGGATGTCGTCAGTCGCTGCAATGAGGGCGGTTTCGGTGCTGTGTTTGGCTCGAAATCCAGACTGAGAGGGATCGAGGGAGTTGTTGGATTCAAGGAAGGCGGCGAGCTGGCTGTTGACGGCTTTCTCAATGACTTTGGCGGGGAAGGGGAGGAGGGATATGGGTTGGTAGTTTTTAAGTTCAGAGGGGTCTGCTGTGGGTTTCTTCAAGAGGGCGCTGAGTTTGGCCTGTTTCCAGCTTTCTGGGAAGGTGGCAGAGTTGAACGAGCAGTTGATGACATCACGGAGATGGGGTGCGATGATGGAGTCAGCTTTGTTGAAGATGTGGTGGGGGCAGGGGTCGGTTGGCGAGCCAGAGTGGATTGAGTTCATTAGGCGGATGGTGTCTTCTGTGGTGATTGGGTTCCAGGCGCTGAGGTTGTTAGTTGGCGGTGTAGGATCTGAGGGGGGTGGGGAGGGTCGTTCGCTGGGAGTGTTCTCGAAGCTGTTGTGAATGTCGGCAATTTTGTTGTAGAAGAAGGAGGATAACACGTCGCAGAGGTCTTGGGAGGGAGTGATGTCGTTAGATGCTGCGGCGTGGTTGGTGAATTCTTTGACGATGTAGAAAAGTTCTTTGCTGTTGTGGGCGTTGTTGTCGAGACGATCCTTGAATGCTGATTTCTTGGTGGATCGAATCAGTTGGTGGTGTTTGCGGGTGGCTGCTTTGAGGGTGGCCATGTTATCGGTGGTTGGGTTTTTTCTCCATGTTTTCTCTAGGGTGCGGCATAGCTTCTTGGATTTCTTAAGGTCATCGTTGAACCAGGGGGCCTTTTTGCTGCCTGAATTGATCTGGTGCTTTTTCAAGGGTGCTAATTCGTCAGCGCTGTGGGTGATCCATTGCTTGAGTTTGGTGGCCGCTTGGTTTGGGTCCAATGAGAGGGTGGGAGGGTTTTGGTTGAGTGATGTGATGAGTTGGTTGGAGGTGATTTTGTTCCAGTTTCTCCGAGGAATAGGTTGTGGGCGGTTGTGGGTCAAGGTGGTTTTGGAGCTGAAGTGAACACAGCTGTGGTCCGTCCAATGGAGAGCTGTGGTACGGTCGAAGGAAATGTGCTTGCTGGAGGTGAAGATAGGGTCGAGCGTGTGCCCGGCTATATGGGTGGGGGTGTCAACAAGTTGTTTGAGTCCGAGATTGGCCAGGTTGTCCAGAAGGGAGTTGGTGTTGCTGTCGTGTTTGTTTTCAAGGTGGAAGTTGAGGTCTCCTAATAGAATGTAGTTCTCGGAGGCGAGGGCAAGTGGGCTGACGAAGTCAGTGATGTCATCGCTGAATTGAGTGCGGGTTCCTGGAGGCCTGTAGATGAGGGTGCCTCTAAGTGTGGTCCTAGGGTCGGTGTGGATCTGGAAGTGGAGATGTTCGGCGGTTGCAAGATTATCGTCGAAGCTGGTCGTGATTTTGATGGTGTTCCTGTGGATGATGGCGATGCCTCCTCCAGTTTGGTTGGTGCGGTCTTTTCGGATGATCTTGTAAGCGTCCGGTATGGCTATAGCGATGTTGGGTGCTGATGAAGTGTTCATCCATGTTTCTGTAAGGAAGGCGATGTCTGGTGACGCAGTGTCGAGTAGGTCCCAGAGTTCAGTGGCGTGTCTGTGGACCGAGCGGGTGTTCAGCAGGATGCTCTTCAGGTGGTTAGAGTCGGAGCTATGTTTGGAGGAAGTGGATTTGGTGAGGGTCCTGCAGCAGGTGAACTTACAGGTGTGACAGGCGAATGGGCCGTGGGTACGTCCTGGGGTGGCTTTGCAGCATTGTGGTATGCGTCCGGGGTTGAGGGCGAGGAGAGTTGCGGCATCGTATGTGAATCTAGTGGGCTGGGTACGGCGGGGGCCAGGGGGTCTGGTGCTGGGCGCGGTCCAGGCGCGGACGGGCGTAGACGGGTTTACCTTTGGTGCACCTTCGGCGCGCAAGGGGCGCGATCGCTGCGCGTTAATGCTGCGCGCAGATGCATCTGTCATATATGGATAGTGGGAGGGGAGGGGCGAGGGAGGGTCAGCTGGGAGGCGGGAGCGTGTTGGAGGGACGGGCTTGGACGGCACAACAAGAAAATGGCTGCAACAATAACAAATTTACGCAGGGTGAGGTTGGGGCGAGCAGTGGAGCTCTATTACTAAAAATTACTTTACAAACAAACAACATTGATGAATGGTGGACGCTATGAAGGATCACAAAGCAGCACTTTGATCAGAGCACGAAAGAAGCACAATGCGGTGCTACGTTTTTGAGCAGAATGAAATGAAATCACAAAGCAGCGCTATGATCAGAGCACGAATAAAGCACAATGCGGCGCAATGATTTATTTGCAGGATGAAAGCACAGAGCGCAAGCAGCGTTGGAATAGCGCTACGATACCCAGGAGGAGTGAGGCTAGCGACCGCTTCTGCACGGGTCAGGACGGTGAAGGTTAGAATGTCCTATATCAGCAACTGGTCAAGTAAATCTATAGGTTCTGCGGCTTGTAATTAATTGTAACCAAGGAGGAGATGAAACTATTGTGCACTTTATGTTAGTTTGCACTTCATCACTGCAAGGAAGAAGGCGCTACCTACTTCCCTTTTTTTTAATAAGAATAACGTTAGACACTGAAAGGCAGCAATGGCTCTATGTCTCTATACTTATTCTGAATCCATCTCCTCTCCGGTTGCATCATACATCTGTACAATTCCAGACCTCTCCTCTTCCAACCTTAGCATCTATGGCAATAAGTGACCTGTTTTTCTCTTTAACCTTGGTACAGAAATGTGGTGATCTGGTTGTCGAGTAGTGCTGTTGCTAGAGTACAAGAGGTCTGTCTTTGCAGTTTAATTCTAATTGTGTTTAAAAAAATGCAGAGGAGAGCGATGCTAAATTGAAAAGCATAAGCATTTAGTAAAACACTTTTATAGCTTATTTGCACAGTTAATGTCAGCAAAATAAATGTTTGCACTTTATTTCATTTAATATTGTTTTATATAGCTGTCATTAGGGAATAGCAATCCATTTTATTTTCCATTATTGTGTTCAGGTTGTATTTTAGATTCAGTTACATTTAAGTAATTGATATTTAGGAGTTACGCTTCTTACTGATTTACACATTCTGTTCTTAATTGAGGATTCATATTGATTGTAACAAAAGCACATTATACTAACACGTTTTTAGCTTCTTTACATGGCCGAGGATAGCAATAATCACTTCCACTCTATTTCCTTGTTACCCTGTTTGCTCTCGTTTTTTAATAGAAGTGGACAGTTCTCTTAAATGTGCTGCCCTATTAATTAAGTTGTATCTCAGACTAGGCTTAACCTTTTTTAATGGCACTAAAGAAAACTTGTTTAATGAACTGCAATACTAGGGCGACGATAGAGTTAAATGTAAAATGGATGTGTTATTTGTAATGTATTCTTTACTGGGGTCATTATAATTTCTGTTTTGTAATCTCTTGATTCGTGTTTTATATTGATTGCATACATTTATACAGCTGAAGCAATGAAATAAATGGAATCTTTGATACGGGTTGGATGGGATGTTAGACATTATTAAACACAACATCAAACTAAATTAAGTCTAAAAATAGGAGACTTGTTTTCATATTCTGTCATATTTTCATCCTCCTGAATGCGATGGAAGAATAATGAATGGCTATAATTTGTTATATGCATCAGAAAGCACCTTAGGAGACTACTTAAAACAGGAATCCCTTAATGGGAAAGTAAAACAATTATACTTTGAACAATAATCTTAGGGTTGCCCTTGCACAATTGCAGTATACGATCGACCACTTACGATGTGGACAGTTGCTCAACTCAAGAATTGTGCTGTCAGAATAGGCTGTAATAGTACTATTTTCCATTGTTTGTCCTTTATGCTGATAGTATATCCTTTAAGCAGATCAAATATTATTTAATGTTTCCTTTGGAACACGGTGTTAGACAATTTATACGCATATTAAGACTAGGTATTTACCCCGAAATGATTATAAAACACACTAGTGCAATAAAGGAAACATGATCAGGATGTCCAATCTTTGTAATGGTGCGACTCAAGATATTTAGCATGCATTCTTTGTTCGTCTGAATGAGACCGTGGTGGAAGCTAGAAATCGATTTATAAAACCTTTGTGCTTCAAATATAAAATTACTAAAATTGATGAATTGATTGTTTTAGCAAAGTCACCTCCTAATGATCTAGTTTGTTCTAATCGTTATAATGTTTAAAATAGTTTTTAGTAATGTATTAATTGCTGAGGCAATGCACTGAGATTGATGGTTTGAAGCTTTCTTCGTCTAATTGAAATAATGTATTATTTTAAATATTGTTGATCTTTGACGACAATTAAATCAATTATTTCTTCTGATTCTGTTAATGATAAAATAGCTATGATGAAGATAGAGCAAAAATGTTGTGGTGCTGAGAGATCCCTCCTCTCCCTGTATGTTGCACATAGCTCAGTTGCTGCTGGTAACCCATCTATGGGGCAACCAACCACTGACAAGCATGTCTTTAAGGACAACTCCAAAGCTGTCAGTCATGGCTCGTCATAAACAGTGGGCCTAATTTATGAGGCCCCTTGTGCGTCCAGAACGTCACTTTTTGTGACGTTCCGTGGCGCAGGAGCCTGCTCCATATTTACGAGGCAGCACTAAGCCACTTTTTTTGGCTTAAAGCTGCCTCATCAATATCATTCCCTTTAACACAGTTTTCTGCATTACAGGGGTGTGCATTGGGTGTTGCTGGGGGCATTCCCAGCAGCATCCATGGCTTTTTGACACTGCACTAGATTTACGATAAATCGTGACTCTGAGGCAGAGTCAAAATCTTACGCTTCCCCAGGACAGACGTAAGGGAGGCACAACAAGGAGAAATATCTTTATTTCTCCTTGTTTTTCCTTTTTCTATGTGTGCTGAATTGTGCAGCACACATAGAAAGAGAAAAACTGCATTGTGTGATTGTTTTTGTGCAGGAAAATAATCATCCCTGCAACGCAAGCACCCTTGTACCATGGTGCAAAGGTGCCTGCGTTAGTACACAGCAACTCATTGTGTGCTGGCACAGGGGAAAAGGACAGGAATGCGGCGTATCTGATAGATACGGCGCATCCCTGCCCTTTTCATTTGCCGTAGGGCATCGCAGCAGTAAGGCCTGTAGTGCTGCCTTATGGCAAAACCTCATAAATGAGTTCCAGTGTTTATAACAAACCACGACTGAGACCTCTGGCATTGAGGCTGAAGGCAGTGTGAGTTATAGTGCTTGACAGTGAGAAATAGATATAAAAAAAATGTACTTACCCATTCCCCAGGCTCGCCTCCTCTGGTCCTCTGCTTTAGTCCCTCTGCGCTGGCTTGAACTTGAAGCATATTTGAATTCTCTGCACTAATACTGACGCTGCTCTGATTCTGCTGATAATGTTCAGCAGCATGCAAGCAGCACCAGGATTGTCTCAAGAAGGCTGCCTCTATGCTCCTGCAGGCCCTGGGAGCCTGTGCCTGCTCTCCACCCAGCTGTCTGAGACAGCTGGGTGGAGAGGTGTACACTGCGCATGTCAGGCTGGCCATGACAAGACAGCCAGCCAAAGTGACACACACAGTGTAAACTGGTGGAGTGAGCACCAATTCCCTGCTGCCGGTCAGCAGCAGGAGCCCCACCCCCAAAACACCTGCTTGGGCTGAGGAAAGGGAAAAATAAACTGGTAATAAACTCTGTTTATTACCATTTTATTTTTTATCTTTGCAGTGCTGGCAGCAGGGGGGCAAAGCTCATCTGCCTTAATGGATGGGCCACCGCTGACGGAGCTACTTCGCTGACCCAGTTGTTGCCTTTGACCAGTTTTAACTGTAGGTATTCAGAGGAGAGTCATGCCCAACTTGGCCTCGGGTGAGGTTTGCACACCTGCTGCCCTGCCAAGTTGATGCTTCGTGGCAGCGTTGAGCATTAAGAAATGTGCAGGGTATGAGCTGGAAGAGCTCCAACTCTACACTGAACTTCACTTTCAGGCTGAAAATGGGGAGGACTGTGGAATCAAGCAGTCTCAAAGGACCCCACTCGTCAGTAGAGGGTAGATGGTAAACAGCATCTTGCCGGGCTCTCAGCCACTGGTTTTCCCCAGTGGGGGGCAATTCCCTCACTATAGCATCCAGACTGAGCTCAACCTCCTGCTGCACAGTCCATAGCTCAGATTCCAGGACTGCAGAGGGAGGGCGGTGCTTAATATGAGCAAGTGGTTGCGGGTGAGCACATGACTGAATACAATTCAACTTGACACACAAAGACACCCAGAAACAATCTGGAAGAAAACTGCTGATAAATTCCATGGCAGCCCTACATAGAAAGATGGGCTCTGCTGAAGGGAAGGTGAAAGCAGAAAGGAAAGAGGGGCCCTCACAGTAATAGTTTAGCTGTAGAACATGCTGTTGACCACACAAGACTGAAAGCCTCAGAAAGTTATTTGAAGACTGCTCATCACTTACTAGTATCAAAGAGGTGAGTGGTATTAAGTTTACAAAGAAGGACCCCAATGGCCTTGTGGAGGCATGTCTGATGGCATTGTTACTAAAGGGTCTGATACAGAGAGAGAAAAGATCTTTGGGTAAAGATGCAAGCATCTGGACCATCAGTGCAACCACATGCTGTTGTTCTCTAATCTGTGGTGACTCAGCAGAAGAGTGAGGTAATATAGGATCAGTCTAGTGAGTATGATAGGTGAAGCTGAAAAATCCTGACTCTGCTCATGTGAAATGTGCAAATTGTACCTTACAAGATTTCACATCATTTTTGTCCACAGACACTGGTCCCTGCAGAAAAGCATTTTCTGATTGAACCAGTCTCCTGCCAGTATCTTTTGTTGTTTTTTTACCACAAGATCTGTCCAACATAATGCAGTAAAGCCCAAGATTTCACTTACTTTTCTCGACACATTGTGCTGTTTCGCACATTCAACTAAAGAACTTACTTTGATGAACATACTGCCTTCTGTTCAGCACAAGGCTAGAGTTTGCCTAACATACAATGACGTGTAGTTGATGACAGTGGCAGCTGCTGCTAATCCGAGGTCGGGAGGAAAAGTGAAAAAATATAAAGAAATGTACACTTACCTTTCACTGCACCAAGCCCGATCTTCTGCTCCCGCATTCCTCTCTGCTCTCGGCACTGCAATGCCCATGAGCGCACTCTCTCAGATTCTCCACTGAATCCCAGTTCTGCTCTCATGCTATCACTCCCAGCATGAGAGAAGCTCTAGAATTGGGCAGAGCGGGCCCATTTTACGCTCCAGCAGGTACTGGGAGCCTGTGCCCCAGAGCACTGCTGATATCTCCACGGTACAGCTTGGAGATATCAAAGAGCGCATGTCAGTTTGGCCATCCTAAGACTGCCAGCCAAATGGACATGTGCACTTTCAGTGTCTAACACTCCTCCTCCCCCTGCTGTGTGACGCTGCTGGATGGCCCACCCGGAACTAGACTCCGCAGATGGAAGTGGAAAATAAATTGACAATAAAATAGTTTTATTGTCATTTTCATTTCTTTTGTCTGCTGCCTTTCAGCAGTGGGGCAACGCTCCTCCGCCAGAGTAAAGGAGCCGCCCCTGCTTGATGACGTCCCAGTGTGCGGAGGTTGATTCCTAACAAAAGAAACATAGTGAGTTTAGACGTGCCAGTAAAGCTGATGAGAATGGATTTAAGTTCAATGCAAAAGTCCTAAAGGTATTTGAGTAGTCAGAGTTTCGGGTGAGGCGCTACGTGAATGAGGACACAACTGACTACGAGACAGCAGGTGTATTTTAAAGTGTATTTGCCCTCCTTACTTACCTGTTATGTTCCTGGAGGTCCGCCCCCGGCGCCCCGGGCGTGGGGCGTGCTAGTCATGTGACTCCTGATAATAAAAAGAGGTCTCGCACGCACGCAGGCGTTCAGAGGCGCGCAGACCAAGCAACAAAGTCATTCCCAGTGTCCAACTGAGTTTATTCTAGGGCCACGTGTTAGGCCTAGTTAGGATTAGATGCCCCGGAGTGTAGGTCTCAGACTGGTACCCCTAGGGCACTCACTTCCCTACTACAGGACACAACAATTGGCGACGAGGGTGGTTGCCGACCCCTCGCTACGGGCGTGTGTGTACCCCTTCTTGGGTGAGGCGGCTGCGAGCGCTCCCATTCGCTCGTGGTGCTCGTGCCTTGCTGCCACGCACACCCCCACACAGCTCGCCTGGAGGGACGACTTCCACCCCTGGCTCTTTGAAGGTGAGCCGCGCTGCCCGGCACTATCCTGCTGCACATCGAAGCACGATTGGTCGCGCGAGGCCATTCCTCTGCAGAACCTCCCGGTCCGGTGCCGCACCGTGCTCGGTGGCACGTGCGTGAATCGCACCTCGGCATGCCTGGCGAGGCGATCCGGACGGCGTCCGGCCCTGCCCAGCTGCTCGAGGGGACGTGGTGTCTACTCGTCCCTGGGCGCTGCCTTGCCGTCCGACTCCGGAGCGCCGGTCGCACGCACTCCGCTGCGGTTGCTGTCTTTGTCCGCCCGGCCGGTGGGCACTGTCACGTCCGTGCAAAGTCCCAGCTATCACCGGCCTCGTCGGAGTGACTCTTTGGACATCACCTCGGCCGGCCACGGGCCTGATCCAGCACGTCCTGGCGATGGCTACCATTCCGGCAATTGAACCGTTTGTGGTGGAGGGTGCGCCCTCCACTCTCGCCCCGAAATGGAAGGAGTGGGTGGACAGGCTCCTAATATTCTTCGAAGTCACCAAAGTTCATAAGGAGCAGAAGCGTGCCATGGTCCTCCACCTTGGTGGCAAAGACATTCACTCTATAGCGCGGACCCTCACAGAGGTGACCCCCAAGACTCATCACACCCTGATTAATGCTCTCAATGCACACTTTGAGCCAATGGCGAACCAGGACTATGAACGGTTCATTTTTCGACAAGCACGGCAACTGCCGGAAGAATCGCTGAATGCATATCACTCCAGACTTAAGAAACTAGCACTAACTTGTGGATTCCAGGATGTAACGGAGGAGATCAGGGGTCAGATAATTCAAGGATGCGCCTCTGCAAAGTTGCGAGAGAGAATCCTGGAAGAATCGGGGAAGCCTCTGCCCGACATCCTCACCCTTGGCCGCACAAAGGAGCTGTCCAAGGCCAGGGCGGCCCACATGGAAGCGTCACTACAAGCCCATGTGAAAGTGGAACCGGTCAATAAGATACAGGTCCAGACACCGTCCAAATGGCCCAAAAGGGCGACACCCCCTCAAGGTGGGGCATCAGGACAGTCATGTGGCTACTGTGGGGGCCCGAGACACCCGGCACCAGAGTGTCCAGCACGGGGCAAGAGATGCTCAGGATGTGGCAAGATGAACCACTTCGAAAAAGTATGCCGGTCAAAGAGGTTCCGTAAACCACGACAGACGGTGCACACGGTCGCTGAAGGTGAGCCCAGCAACAGCGACATGGATGACGATGATGAGGAGGAGCGATCCGTACACAAGGTGCACATGATCGGCACCGCCACCAGACGCACCAGAACACTGCCCCAATGCCCCATCCGGATGGGGCAGTGAGATAAATAACGGTGATGGATCAAGCCCTGATCTTTGGACTGGGTAAGAGTGGTCTGCTCAATTCAGACACTCTGTTCATCACCACCCCCTTTTCTAAACCATCCAGGTGGCTGATCAGGATATCATGGCGGTAGTAGACACAGGCGCATCCATAAACCTTATGAGTGCGTCCCTCTACAGTAACATGTCTACCCCTCCAAGACTCAGCTCCACCCCCATCATGGTGTATGCCTATGGTCAAGACATTCCGCTCCGGATCCATGGAAAATTCAAAGCGGCAGTCCGACATGGGGACAAGATCACAAGAGCCAACATCTTCGTGTCGGAAGAGGGTCAAGGCATGCTCCTGAGCTGCAGAACGGCCGAAGACCTGGGGGTGGTCACATTTGCCTTTGGGGTACATGAGGAGTCGGTGCAACAGCTGATCATGGACTTTCCAGATCTGTTTGAGGGGATTGGGTGTTTCAAGGGTCGTGAAATACATCTGCACGTGGACCCCACCGTACAACCCGTGGCCCTGCGACACCGTCGCATTGCATTCCACTTGAGGCCACTAGTGGAAGAAGAACTGCAGAAGCTGGAAGCAGCTGGAATAATTGAGAAGGTATCAGGCCCCACCCACTGGGTTTCGCCCATCGTAGTCACAAGGAAACCGAAACAGCCGGGAGCGGTCCGGATCTGCGTGGACATGCGCCTCCCAAATGCTGCCATCAAGAGGGAGCGCCATATCACCCCCACGATAGATGACTTAATTGGGGAAATGGCTGGAGCCTGTTGGTTTTCCAAACTGGACCTTCGGGCGGGGTATCACCAACTGGTGCTAGACAAAGAGTCACGAAATATCACGACTTTCTCCACCCATATTGGACTTCGCAGATATACCAGACTTAGCTTTGGCATCTCCAGTGCGGCCGAAGTTTTCCAGAATGTGATTCAGGAGCTGATTGCTGGCATACCTGGAGTAATAAATGTCAGCGATGATATCATGGTGCATGCCCGAACGATCCCAGAACACAATCACCGTTTGGCGCAAGTATTTCGCAGACTCCGCAGTGCGAGACTCACACTACACCGAGACAAGTGCGAGTTTTTGCGGACCAAACTGGGATTCTTTGGGTATGTTTTCTCAGCTGACGGCGTCAACCCCGATCCTGACAAAGTTAAAGACATTAAGGATGCGCCACCGCCCACGACAGTCACGGAAGTCAGGAGTTTTCTTGGCATGGTAAACTACTGTGGTCGTTTTATCAAGGACCTGGCCAACCTAACTCTCCCACTGCGTGAGCTCACTAAGGACTCCACTCCGTGGAGCTGGGGACCAGAACAGGAGAAGGCGTTCCAGGACATCAAGAGTTCAGTCTCCAGCAACACCACGCTGGCGTTCTTTGACCCGCGACATTCCACTCTCATTGCGGTAGATGCTGGACCGGCGGGGTTGGGGGCCGTACTGATGCAAAGGGCAAGAGATGAAATAGACTGGTCCCCAGTTGCCTTCGCCAGCAGGTCCCTCACGGACACTGAGCAGAGATACTCACAGATTGAGAAAGAGGCCATCGCAATTCATTGGGGATGTCGCCACTTCCACCTGTATGTCTATGGCAAGCCATTCACGGTGGTGACTGGCCATAAGCCGCTGCTGGCTCTGTTCTCAGGGACCTCATCGAAACCACCACCAAGAATTGAAAAATGGATCTTGCAACTGCAGGAATACAATTGTAATATCGAGTACCAACCAGGGGCGAAGAATCCGGCAGATTACCTATCACGACATCCTAGACCCGCGACTCCAGAAGAGATGGATGAAGCGGAAGAAACAGAAGCATATGTGAAGTGGGTAGTGGCCAGGTCATGCCCGCGTCCCATATCCCTGGAGGACGTCGTGAGCGCCACGGCTCAAGATGCCTGCATACAGCGGGCCAAGGACCTTCTCCGAACTGCCAACTGGCAAAAAGCTAAGGAGGGCTGGAAGGTGCTCACCCCGGAGGCTCAGAAAATTATGGAAAGTTTGTACCATGTCAGGGCTGAACTTAATGAAGATGCGGCGGGGTGCCTACTGCGAGGACATCGCCTAGTGATACCAACGGCTCTCACGGGACGAGTGATCCAACTAGCCCACATAGGGCACCAGGGGATGGTCAAGACCAAGGCCCGGCTGCGAACCAAAGTGTGGTTCCCCCTCATGGACGACATGGTGGAGAGCGTGGTAAGGTCGTGCACTGCCTGCCAAGTCACGGGGGAAACCTCCCAGGAAGCCCCCATCATCGTGGAGCCCCGACCACAAGGGCCCTGGGACCTGGTTAGTATGGACTTTGGCAGTCTCCCGGATGGAAGACACACTCTGGTGATGATAGATGACCATTCAAAGTACCCCGAAGTGGAAATCGTAACAAGTACCAGTGCAGACTGTGTCATACCCAAAATGGAGAAGATTGTTGCCACTCATGGTGCTATGAAGGAACTTAGAACGGACAATGGACCGCCATTTCAAGGTCAGGATTCCGCTGCCTACTTGTCATCTCTTGGGACACGTCACAGGCGCATAACACCTCGGTGGCCTCAAGCTAATGGGGAGGCCGAGAGATTCATGAGGACACTGAACAAAGTCATCCGTATTGCTCACGATAAAGGACAGTCCGTGGAAATGGCCATCTTTACGTTTCTTCGAAGCTATCGCCAGACCCCGCACTCCACAACAGGGGTGGCCCCAGCACACCTTCTCCTAGGAAGAGTGATAACAGACTCCATCCCTCATCATCCCCAGTGGTCACCTGAAGTGGTAAATGAAGAAATGGTTGCGAGGAAAAGAAACACCACGTTTGCAAAAATCAGTCAAAGACGACGGGCAGTGCCCCCTCAGTTCAAAAGAGGAGATGTGGTGCTCATTCGCAATCGCGTCACTAGTGGCAAGTTTAGACTCAATTATGAGAAGAGACCATGGCGAGTGATTGGGGTGAAAGGCACCCGTCTCACAGCAATCCGAGGACGAGACAGGGTGACTCTCAATGTGTCTCATTTCAAACTATTTCATCCCGCAGCTCCGGAGTCAGAGCATCAGCAGGGTGGTGAACAAACCGAAACCGCAACTAACTCGCCACATGTCGAATCAACAACCAGTCACGAGGTCAGACAAAGTAACGAGCCGCAGGTCTCCAGTGAAGAAGTGGGAGGTGACGCGGAGGCCCTTGAGGAGGCCCCAGATCCGCAGGGGGCCGACAGAGAGGCGCCAAGTCACGAGTTGGAGGTTGGAGCGGAAATGCTGAATCACAGGGGGTCGCAACGTCGATTACGAGACAATCCCACCCCCTCCGGCTGGTTAAGAGACTACTTCACGTAAGACTGTTCCTATTTAAATACGCATATGTTTGAGCAGAGCAGCCAGTAAAGTGGCGCTGCATTTAAAGGACGCTGAAGGTTTCGGTCCTAATGTTTCCTGAGACTGAAAAGAAAATGTTCAAGTGTGTTTATGATTATGTTTTGGTTTTTCCTTATTTTAGGAGGAATGTTATGTTCCTGGAGGTCCTCCCCCGGCGCCCCGGGCGTGGGGCGCGCTAGTCATGTGACTCCTAATAATAAAAAGAGGTCTCGCACGCACGCAGGCGTTCAGAGGCGCGCAGACCAAGCAACAAAGTCATTCCCAGTGTCCGACTGAGTTTATTCTAGGGCCACGTGTTAGGCCTAGTTAGGATTAGATGCCCCGGAGTGTAGGTCTCAGACTGGTACCCCTAGGGCACTCACTTCCCTACTACAGGACACAACACTTACCCTCTCTCACAGACCCTTATTTCCTCATCGACTTAGAGAAACTGCTTGGTCTAGGTTATTTTTTGTTCAAGTGAATTGAAATATATTTTTAATGCGCTATACTGGAGATTGGAACGTTAAAGGGATATACACTTCATAAATACATTTATAATAAAATTATACAATAAGGAAAACATCTGTCCTGAGTCGAAATATTTAAAGTGAAAAACACGTCAAAGCAGGCACATTAATAAAGAAATAGTAGTTTGTAATCCCCATAGAACATGTTATGGAAGCAACAATGTATATCAGTGCAACAATGGCAGTCAAGATAAATCACATTGTAATTGGCAGCACAGATTGCAATCATGCCCCTTCGTTTAATTACACTGCACATGTAATGCAGGGCTTACTGTGAAATGTGAATATATGTGAACAGAGAGAGTAGAGTGGTGCAAGCCTTTGAAGGCCAAGAGAGAGCGGTGAGGCAGCCATAGCATAACCTGTGCAACCTGCCAGCCAAAGAGAAGTACAAAAAAGAGGTAAAGCATTCTGTTTTTAAAGCATGTGTGTGTATGTGAGTGTGTCAATGTTAAGGCCCTTGAAAATTAGTGGTAATTTTTGGCAAAGTGTAGTTATCCATCCATGGCATCATAGGTCTCAAACCTGGCAAAATCCTGACCCCTAGCATATTGGTAAATAATCCTTAACATACCTGGAAGACCCATGGCATGAGGGTGCCCACCCGTGGCAAAATTCTGGTCCAGGCAGATTGGTCTTAATTCTTGAAATATTGGGGAAATCCATGGCATGTCCTGGCAAAATGCACACTATATTGATCCTAATTCTTTCCATGTTGTGGGCACGGGTAAAATTCTGGCCTAACCATATTGATGAAAATTCTTTACATATAATTAGCAGCCATGGCATGATAATGGCTCTCTTTGGCATGGCTAGCCCTGACATAATGCTTGAAAAGCTTTGTGTGAGGTGGGCATCCATGGCTACTGACCACGTTTGCTATAATGCTGGGCCTGACACGTTGTGGTAATTCCTGGCCTTTTATGGTCACCCATGACAAAGTTGTGTCCACCTTTGTTTTAATGGTAGCTCTGGCATAATGTGAACTCCTGGAATTCTGGATTTGTCCGTGGCATGATGTTCTAAACCCCGATACAATACTGACCTGGAATAACGGCAGTAATTTGAGGCAAACTGTGACCATCCACGGTGATTCAAAGGCATTCAAAGTAGAATCAATATATATGTAGGAGTAGGATATGGAATTACTTGATACAAATTAGAGATTGATGGTTGGGCACTAAACATGCATTTAATAAGAATTATAAACTGTAATTTGTTGCTTTTTTCATGACAATGATAAGCTTAAGATTGGAAAAATCTGGGTTAATTTCCAAAATGAAAAGCGTCTGTTTGACAGCAAAATTTGCATATTTTCAAACACTGGCAAGCGGACTTTGGGTATAAGTTTATTAAATTTCAAAATACATATTTAAAGCCTAATCTCTATCTCGATCTTAGTCTATTGAATCGCGTCGGCTGTCCATACTTTTAAGGTCTCTATACCCTGAGTGACAGCTTCCGTTTAAGTGCACATAAGATTCTCTTCAGCTCTGCCACACTCCCTGATATTGCAAGTGTTATATATATGTTTTAATTGTTTACCATACCTCGTCCAAGGAAATTCTAATTTATAATATAATGTTTAGAACCTATTTGGAAAGGACTGGTTTGAGAAATTAAGGGAAGTAGCATAATGTGTAGAAATGTTAGTAGATGTTATGGTAAATGATATGCAATGTGTAAATGTATTATCGGAACTACCTGTCCATCCCATTGTGTTGTACACACTTAGTAAGGAACTTGTGCTCAAAGTTTTGTTAAAACAGGAAAACCTGCAACACCGTTGGCTAAGGGCAAACTTGCTGGGTACATCATGAAAGTTTTCAAAAATAATTCTGAGTATCTTTCAAATTCACCTGTTTTTAAGCAGATTTATTTTAAAAGTGTGCCGTAAAATGTGCTAACCCTAGTATTTTCAAAACGTTCCCAAGGGACACCCTGCTCCAAACTTGCTTTTAAAAATGTCAGAATTACTTACTCCCCTTTCTGTCTATAATTCTTCCCACCCATTACATAACACCTCTTTCCAAGAATACCAGCCGCCACCAGAGATGTTTTAAGACATACGCAAAGCTGGCTATTGCCCATGGCCCCCACCTTCCAAGAGCCCCCCCATGAAAGTGAAAAGTTTCTATTTGACATCTGGTTGCTCAGTTTCTCTGTCTAAACTATCTCCCTTTCCGCCTACTTCTACCTCTATCTCTTACCATGTGTCATCTTAAGTATTTTTGAGGTCTTGCATAAGACCTATTTCACCTGTTTTTGTGCCACCCTGTTTAAGTTAAATATATAATTTAGCATTGTTTGGCATCATGCGGGCTTGAGGTAGCAGGACATGGGTAATACAATTCAAAATTTGTTCCATTCAGGGGCCTCCAAAATATATCTTTCCCAGGGCCCCACAGATACTTAAAATAACACTGGCTATCACTAAGCAGGAAGGGACGCTGTGGCAACTTCCTTAGGAAGTTAAAAAAATTAGCAAATATGTAAAAGCATATAGAAATCGATAAAGGGTAACAGTTTTATGCATAGAATACCTGCCCACTGGCGTTAGAGAATGTGAGTAAGAGCTAATGCTGATTCTTTTCTTTCTGAGACGGACTACATCTTTTTGAGGGTGAGGTGCAAAGGTGGAAAGGACGTCATCCTAGAAGGTTGTAGAAGGAACTGAATTACATCTTCTTCTCTACCTAGTATGCATTTCTATCCTGTAGCAAGTAAACTTGGATGGCATTTTACTAATTCAGAAGCTGTATTCGTTTCATGAATGTTTTAAATGATAATGTTAGTTTCTGGTGCTGGTATTTTGCCAGTCCATTGGGAAAATAAGGCCAGAATCCAAATTTTTCAGCTGGCAACGTAGAGCCTCAAAGGCAGATTCATGTGTTTCCTATATATTGTTATCCTGCATCTAAGATGGGAACCAGTCAAAGTTTATAATGTTATTTATTGGGCATAATTTATGCCCCACTTTA
This sequence comes from Lissotriton vulgaris, assembly GCF_964263255.1. Taxonomy (NCBI): domain Eukaryota; kingdom Metazoa; phylum Chordata; class Amphibia; order Caudata; family Salamandridae; genus Lissotriton; species Lissotriton vulgaris. The sequence goes on along the minus strand of NC_141693.1, from coordinate 781,606,400 downwards.
CTTTCAGGCAGTGTTTTTGTGATGTTGAATTTTAGAACATAGCCTCATGCAAGATTATGTTAAAAGATAGAAAAATAATTAAAAAACTCAAACATTAACGAAAGGGAGAACAAAGTCTTGTATTCTTTATTGTATTTATAAGAACAAAAAGTTGTGCAAAAAATGGGGCATCTACAGCAAAAGATTTTTGGGTTCACACAGAACATCTGGGAAAAAGAAGAATGGGGATGAAAAAGGAAAACGGTGATGGGTTATATAATGGTAGAGGAGTACCCTCCCAAAATCATTCCAAATAAAGTGGCAAAAATATTTCATGCATTGACTGTTGCAATGAAGGTGAAGGTCACCATCACTTAGTGAAAAAAAATAACTTGATTCACTGTCCTCACAAAAGCAATTGAGATGTTTATACATTAATAGTTCAAACCAATATGTTTTGAACTGCATTGTTTTTGTCAGAGCTTGGGTCCACCTAAACATTTATCTCCAGTTTGATCGTCTTGGCAGCAGCTTGAGAGGTAAGAGGGAGAAAACAATCACAGTTAAGTTTTTAATGCAGTGTAACCGACTTGATCACACAATAATCCAATCGACAGTAAATCTAAGTTTAGTATGATTTAACTATACATTTTGAAACAAATTGAGATAGACCAGCCTCAAAATTATCATATAGAAGTACAGAACAAACAAAAAGAGTCCAAATCCCCTGAAGAGATTTGCCCTATATAATACAGAGCAGACAGCTAACTTGATGATGGCAATGTAAATGATCAGGAACAATAATTGAGTATTAAACTGCCTCAAATGATCCTCCAAAGTAGGCATGAACAAGCTATCTCTCCATACACTGCCTTAAAAGGGCAATCCTAGACTAATAAGCATTTAGTAAAAGTGAAATCAGAAAGGTGTCAGCTATCTGAGTCTTCAGTAGAAGGCGCTCCAACCATGGGTCAAAGAGCATAAAGCCACACAAGCAAATGTATAGATATGCTGTCTGTTAAGTCCTAAGATGTCTCCCTGTTACTCTCTAAGCTACAGCATAAAATATCAATTTTATTCAAGGTAGACAATCCCATGTGGCTTTCGCTAGTACTTTACCATGGCTTCAGCGCAACTGGATACTTGCACCACATTTCCCACACCGATAAGTTGCTACTTTTATTCGTCCTGAGTCATTCTTTACCTCTTCCATGGGAACTCGCCACTTACTCGTTACCAAAACTCAGCAGTGGCCCGAGCAGGTAAGAGTGGTGGGGCGGTGGGGCCAGGTGGGGGCGGGAGGGGATTTCAATGGACGACACTGAGGGAAGATGAATTATTTATTTAATGTTCCCTCGTGGTCGTCTGTTGAGTCCCCCCCAACCTGGCCCCACTACCCCACCACTCTCACTTCATGCAACTCTTCTATGCTAACTAATGAGGCGTTGTACACACCTGCAGTGGAAACAAAAATACAAGCAAATACATTCTACGTTGAAGGTTAAATACGAATTACATGTTAGACTTTAAAGATGAGCTTGAACTGAATGGTTTCTCTGGCACACTCTTGTTGACTCAGCAGTGTGCAGGGTTACAGAATACGTGCACCTTTCTACACATACAATAGAGGATGCTTCTAAATACATGAATAAGTTACAAAGAAATACGAAGATGTCGTTCCAACTGCACCTGCATGGAAATAGTAAATGTTCAAACATTTGTCTACACATACACATTCTATGAAATGGTTTAAATACATTAAGGGCCAGATATAGGTGGCCAAATACCGGTGCCGTTACTGACCGGTATTTGGAGTTTGAGATGTAGGGTGCCTAAATATTACCGATTTGGTAAATTTACCGATTCTGTAAAATACTGAATCTGTAAATTTACCGATTCTGTAAAATATCGAATCGGTAAATTTACTGAATCTGTAAATCTAGATGTAGGTAGCATCAAAACAGTGCCACAGGCCCTTAAGAATTCGTTATTTACCACAAAATAATATTTTGTGGTAAATAACGAATTTCAGTGTACATGCACATCTGTGCATGCACACCTGTGCCATGTGGCACACATATATGCCCTAAGGGCATGTATGTGTGTCACATGGCACACAAGCTAGAATCAGGGGTGCAACAGAGTGTCAAAGTGACACCCTGTCCCCCTTGACAATTCGGTAATTTTACCAAATTGGTATTTACTGATTCGGTAATTGCCGAATCTTAACAATTCGGTAAATGTTACCGAATATTTACCTACATGGCATTTACCGATTTGTAAATACCGAATCGGTAAAATTCGGTATTTACGAATCGGTAAATGCCATTTACCTACATCTGGCCCTAAGTCTGATGTTGTGACTTTGCACAAAAAGTGCATTTTGTTTAAATGAATTACTTTTTATTTGCACATTGATGGAATCCCTTGTAAAAAAAAATGGAACCTTATGCAAACACTGATTCACTGTTTAAAACTCGCAACAGTGCGGTAATTCTCCACCAGAGAATTTTCATATCTGCCGTATCAGTAACTCCAGTTGCAGTATCACCGCCCAGTGTTACTATTGTTAATCACCTGAATGTGCTGTAATGATGACTTATATAAATTGTTTTTTTTCAATTTAAAGTCTTCAACATGAAATTTTATTTTAAAGTGCTCATAAATTCGGTTTAATTGCTCCATAAAAAAACAATGAATTAGGGTGTATAGAGCTAATTGTATCCCTTAGGAGGGGGTTCAAATGAATCGCTTATGCCACTGAGGCATTCAAAGGAGCACAAGGCATCAAACACTAATAAGTTAAACTGTAATGTGTCAAGGCCACCTAGCCATGTGCATGATGTCTGATCATACTACGTAATGAGGCGATTCCTCTAGGTTTGTAAATTAAATGTTACAGAAATGTTAAGCATTCCTTTATGAATGTTGTCTTTAGAGTAACTCACACTAACAAGTCATTATCTAGGGCAAACTGATTTTGGAATCAGACAACCCAGGGGTGTTGGACCTAGCCCTCTACGCAGTGTCACCCCCAAACATTTTGCCTTTACCCTCCACTTTTGGCTGAATTAATTTTTGCTGACCTGAGGAGAGTCCTAACCAGTGATAAAGTGCTTGTGCTCTCTCTTTGAAACATAGTAACATTGACTTATCCCCAATTGTCTTATTTAATTTACTTGTATGTCTCTAGTAAAGTGGTACTACATTTGCCAAGGGCCTGAAAATTAAATGCTGCTAGTGGGTCTGCAGCACTGATTGTGTCGCCCACTTCAGTAGCCCTTTAAATATGTCTCTGGCCTGCCATTGCAGCATGTGTTTCCAGTTCAACTGTCATGTTGAACTGTCAAAAAAAACCTTATTCCAAGTCAAAACCTTCCCTTTCTATACATGTGGGTCACTCCTAATGTAGGCTCTGGACAGTCCAAAAGGCAGGGTGCAGTGTACTTAAAAGGTAGGACTTTTAAGTCCCATATGTTCTGATAGTGAAAAAGTCTTACACCTTGTTTTTCATTACTTCAAGGGATACTGCTCCTATATACTAACATCAGGGCTACCTTATTACATTTAATAAGTTATAATTACAAAATGGGAGTAGATGCCCAATTTAGGTATGGTGTTTTTGGAATTGTAATTAAAAGTCCTAACTTACGGTGAAGTCGGCTTTTAAATTACAATTGCCACTTTTAGAAAGTCGGCATTTTCCTGCCTTAGCCCTTTAATGCATGCTGCCTGTACCTGGGCCACATGACCGGGTACAGCTGACAGTTGAGCTTTGCGTATTCCTTCTTGATAGCCAAACACAATAGGGAGCTTAGATGTGCCTGATCGGGAGGAATGAGTTGGGCAGAGTGCCACGTACACTTGAATAGGCTGCGTCCTGCCTCCACAAAAAGGGCTGCATACCCCCTGTAGGTATTCTGGAACCAGAACAGGGTCGAGGGATGCCAATCTGCAGCCTGCCAACCAGCAGCCTGCTTCCCTTTTGCCTGGTTTAGAAGAATTGGATCTGTACCCCTTAAACTCAGGACTCCAGAGTGACTCCAAGCGCTAGTCTGCTGGCCTCCTGTTCTGAGCCACAGGGACATAACAGGCTCCCAACCACCTTCACCAGCACCCAGATCAGCTGGAGGAAGCCTCTGACCCACAAGTGGTGCCCCTCAGGTCCTGGACCCTTGCTGTGGCCTCAGAGAGGCTAAATTGAAGTTTCTGGGCTTTTCATAACTTTGAACGGACCTAGTGGTGTAAAATTCTTGACACTCGCACATCCCAGCAATGCAAAGTTCCGTCAGCCCAAACCTTTGATCTACAGCAGCTACATCTTGTGTCGAGCAACACCGCAAAGCACCGGCTCCACTACTTGCGATGACAACAGGAATGCTCTTGCTACTGCTGCGACCATCCGCGATGCTTTCCTGCTCCTCGCTGCCCCCTCCGCTGTGAACTGTACACTTGCCGCTGGACTTAGAAGGTAACTTTTGGTCCCTGTATTTGAACTATGCTCCATTGCAGTTGGCCTTAACATGTGACTTTCTCCAGTGTCACACGACCAGATAGCCACGGTTGGCTCATTGTGTGTTTTGGTGCTATTTTACCCAAAAATCTTTAAAAATTCATAACTCCGGTTCTGCTAATTGGATTTATGTTGTTTTGGTCTTGTTTTATTTATAACAGTTGCTCTAATTTTCTAATCCTTTTGTCGTGTATTTTGACTATTTTACTGCTTGAAGTGTTGCACAAATACGATAGACATTGCCTTTGAGTTAAGCCTGACTGGTCTGTTCCAACCTACCACAGGTTAATTTATGGTTGGCTTGTGACTTCACCGTGAGAAGAACTGTGGCTGCTGATTGAGAAGTGTCCCCCCCCCCTTCCCAACCAGTAACCCAATTTCTTACAACAGGGTTTTCTGCTTTTGAGTTAACTAATATCCGGGGATTGCTGACAAATACTGAGGCTGTTGAAATTGTATTTTTTTACTTCACAGGACAGTTGGATATACTGATTTGCTGGTTATGGTGAAGGAACAAGAGGACTCCTTGTTGTCAGGTTTATCATGTCAATATCCTGAGCATTTGTCGAACAACTAAATAACATTTTTGTGTTATAGTTCAATGAATTTGAACAAATTGGATTAAAGGTCAAATCAACAACTGTTTTGTTGACAATCTGGACTGGAATATGGGGGACATGAAAACTGTGAGTCATCCGGTAACCTTATGTATAACTGGGTTGTGGTCTTTAGTTAGTTCTTGTCATTCCATGAAAATCGATGTCAGCACATAAAATTGGCAAACCCTGTCTCCGACTTTTTAAGCTCCACCTAGGCATTCATCAAGGGTACATACCCCCTCTTTCCCATTCTTTTTTTTTTTTGTTTGTTTTTTAAAACCTTTATTGTGCAGATGAAGGCATACATATATGGGCCTACAACCAGTCAGGCCGGCCACGACACAGTATGAAAGCACGTGAAGCAATAGTAAGATTTCCCAGCAGTTACCCAGCGTTATACAAGCAAGCGATTTAATAGTAGGAACACAGAATATGACCGCTGGAAACAGGATTAAGGAAGGTTAATTTTATAATATAATAGGGAGTATAGCAGGATCAGTTGCAACTTTTCACCATCTAAGTTCCCTAGGCGGGCCACATGTCTAACAGCAAAACAGAAGGGCATCGAAAAAAACAGGTAACAGTCACATTTTACAGGAATCAACTTATAGACACCCCAGTTCAGAACGGTCCCATCGTGGCCCATCACGCACCCATCGACCTCCTATATATATGCAAGTACACAACAGAGGAACCAGAGCAGCAGCTTAGTTGTATTCATCCTCTATACTAACCCAGGGAGAAAGAAAAAGAAGGAGGGGGAAAGAGGGAGGAAAACGTGTCCGAGAAGGGGGAGAAAGAACGCCTCGCTGCTGCACGCGCCCCACAGCGATAAAGCGCGCAAAACTGGGAAATCCGCTATCGGGGTAGGGCGTGCAAGTCATAACATAAGCGCGCAATTAACGCCGTAAAAGCAAGCAAATCAACCCCAGTCCAACCAGCCGTCATACCACGGGATACACATACAGCCGCAGCGTCCCGATAAAGGGATACAAAAGAGCCATAGAACGAAAAGAAAAACAAACAATAAAGAAACCCCAACCCATCCACCCCACCCTGCACCCCTGCAGAAGGCTACGGCCTACCCCCCAGCAGCGTGCCTGTCGCCCTAAATAGAAACTCGAAATATAGTAGATTAGAAAGTGAGAAAAGGAACAAAACAGAGAAAAGGAAGAAAAAGAACCAGTGGGAGAGGAGACCTATAATCGAGTCGTTCGGCCCTCACCCCCCGCCTTCACACTCATGAAACCACCTCCAAGTGGGAGCGGCACAACCTCAAGTATCAGAAATATTCGAAGGAACCAGCCATATTGGCACGGCTGGGGGCAGACCTCATCTCCATCCGTCAATCAGTATTCAGCCGGGACCAAGCCGGCTCACCCCTGTCCACTCCTGACCATGCGATACAAAAGGAGGGAACCAGTTTTGGACAATATTTAGCGGGGTCCAGTGTACATGTCCAGTTAAGTATGTAGCACAGAGGGTACAAAGTTCCCCGAGAGCGTCTAGAGAGGGAAGGAGTGTGTAAACAGGATAAGAGAGTGGAGTCAGGGAGCAGCAAGCTCCCTTGTTAGAACTGAGAGGCCTCACACACCCAGCGAGCTAGATGTCAAGCTTCATCATTGGCCTCTTGCTCCTCGTCAGGCTGGCGCTGCAATGCCTGGCGGGCGCCTAAAAGGCGCTCTTTGTCGGAGATCTTCTGTTCAAGCCAATGGTTGTGTGCGTGTGAGGGGGAAAGAGTAAAGGGTGTAGTCATGTGGAGAAGGTGATATTAAAAAAGGTGGACCAATTCACAAGGATTTTTATTGGTGTGACTGATTCCCTTGGTTAAAAGGTGGGAGGGGAGATAGGGGCTGTAAAGGGCACAGTGGAACTATCTCGACCCTCTAATCAGGTCAACATGTTTCTTGCTTCCTATCGCAATTCTTCAGGACCTAAAGTACATAGTACTACACAGTGAAAAACCAAAAGTGAAGGTAAAAGGATCAATACAACCTCTCTGGGTCTGTAAAGCTGCAGGCCAAGTGGTTCTGCGGAAAAGGGTAAACCTAGAGGAGATATAAGATAACAAAACCAGTCGAATTATAATGGTATCATCACCTCATCCAGTAATAGGTAACCCTTAATCTCTTAAAGAATGAACACACTCCAAGGGATATTAAAAAGCGAAAGGCCTAACGAAAGTTAAAGCCTATAAGCAATTAGGTATGCATAATGGCGATAAAAACAACAACACACAAGAATGAAGGCATAGGCTAATGCTTACCCTACAGGAGTCCCTAAAGGGCCTCGCAGTCTGTTCCCGTGGGGCAGCACAAAAGTATAGTAACCTGGAGAGACGAAAATATAAACATACACCCGGTTCAAGGTTTTTGACTAGGGCTAAGAGAGAGGCCAGTGAGAAGGTCGTGGCTGTAGGCGCACCAGGATATCAGGAGGTCAGGCAGGACAACTGCCAGAGCCGGAACCCGACATCCGGAACAACCCAAGCCGGACCCAGCCCACCAGACCCCCCCCAGGGTCAGGTCAGCGCGCAGTGCGGTCCCAAGGTGTGGGCGTGGGAACACCATGAGCACCCTATCATGGCACGTGTGCCCGTAGGACCAAAGTATCAAAAACACCCCGGGTAATAAGTGTCAAGGGCAGAAACCAGGAAAGCCCGGTTAAAATGTCCACAACAACCTACAATGAATGCCTTGATGCACAGCCCCACCGGGGCCGCCTGCCCGCCCACCGACCCTAGAGGGGGCCGGAGCGGCCAGGAGCCAGGCTCAAGAAGAACGAAGGATATTGTGGGTCAAGCCCCGACGGTGTGGGCGGCCAGAATCAGTGACATCAGGGGGCCCTATTGAGTAAAGGACAAGCGCAGATCTTACCTTATGCAGGTGCAGCCCAGGGCTTGCGAACCTACCCACACGCGAGGCGCTCACTGCGTGGCGCGGAACAGCTGGTAATGGGAGTGCCGTAGTCCGGGGATTAAAAGCTGTCCGCAAGTCCGCCTCGGCAACCGGGCGGGGGGGCGTGGTCACGGAGCACTGCCGACTGCGCGTGCGTAGGCAAAGTGAGCCTGTCAGGTAGCGGGGATTAGTGTAGGACAAGGGGTAGGTGGCGGCCATCTTAGCGTGGTGAAAGTATAAGTGTCCCGTTAGCCAAAAGTAAACAAAACGGGAGCTTAGGAGCGAGTAGAATGATGGCCTGATAATCATATATGTCAAACAATGGGTACATTGCAATAGTGGATTTAAAACAAGGGCAAAGTCAGACGTACATTCTAAACTGGTGTTTCCTAAAATTGAACTGTTGTCATCTAACACCCCCGAGGGAAAACAAGGGATAACAGGTATCTTATCGGTATGCCCATTCAAGAGGGAAAATAAAAATAAGAATAAAAAAGGGAAAATAAAAACCGAATAAGTACCTAATGTGGAATGGCACCTGTCACAAGGGGGATATTGTGTGGGAAGCTATCTCTGGATGGCGGGCACATATCTAACTCGTCAGGGATGACCAAGGGACTGAGTCATTGAGGCCAAGGGTGTCCAGCTGTAAGCGATGAACCCAACGTTGTTCAATCCTGAACAGAGCCTGTTGCGTTATTGAGGGATGGGATTCAAGTACTAGCCACTTGATACTATCAGCACGGTGGTTGTGTTGCAGGTAGTGTTCATAAAGGCGTGTGTGTGTTTTGGAACAACGGATATTGCTCTTGTGTTTGTTCAGGTGCCAAGTGAAACTGTCGGACAGTTCAATTTCTTTACACTGAATTGTCTGAGGACATACAACACACCCTCCACATTGGTAATGGCCCACCACTGGTGGTAGATTCCACAGTGTACTTTGATTGACAGAGTTTTGTTTCTTAGGACGTGTATGAATGAGGGCATCTTTGAGGTTAGATGTGCGCTTAAAGGCAAAACGGGGACGTGGGATGTCTAACTCCCCTGAATTCAGTAGCCCCCAGTTTTTATTTATAGCCTTTTTCAGGAAGGCTGAATTTTTAGTGAAACAGGTCACACAGGTGATCAAGTTATCAGGTTCTTTAGGGTGTGTTTCCAGAAGTACCTCCCTGGGATTGTTAAGAGCCCTTTTGCGTGAATCACGGATGAGTTTGGTGGGATAACCTCTATCCTGCAATTTATGTTGGAGTAAGACAGATTCCTTATTGTAGTTGGAGTTGGTTGTACAGTTTCTACGTATCCTTAGGAACTGTCCAAAGGGAAGGTTATCTCTAAGGGCCTTAGGGTGATGACTATTGTAAAGAAGAAGGCTGTTTTTATCTGTTTCTTTACGGAAAAGGGTGGTACTCAATCCCTCCTGGTCCAGACTGATGGTTAGGTCTAGGAAAGGCAATGTTGTGTCTGAAATGGTCCCTGTAAATTTCAGGAAAGGGTTTTGATGATTGATCCAGGTACAGAAGGCGTCACAGTTCTCCCGGTCCCCTCGCCAGAGGACTAGTATATCATCGATATACCTGCGCCAGAGAATAATATTCTCAGAGAAGGGATTGTGGGCTGGTCTAATGATTTTGTCCTCAAAAGTGGCCATGTAGATACAGGCTAAGCTGGGGGCAAAGGTAGAACCCATCGAAGTCCCCCGGATCTGATGGTATACTGAAATTCTCAGTTAGAGCTATCCTGCACAGGCTATGATGAAAGGGATAGGTGTCGATGAAGTCCACTCTTCCGTCCGGAGAGTGTCTTCCACTGCTTCCAAGGTGGCCTGTTGGGGAATATTGGTGTAAAGTGCCTCAACATCCAGCGTTAGGAGGAGGTCGACGCTCTCTCTCCCCTTGATGGAGTCAACCAGGCGAAGTACATCCCTGGTATCCTGTAGATAAGATGGAATTTTCTTTACCAGTGGTTGGAGAAATATATCACAAAATTTAGACAGGGGTTCAAGAAGTGAGCCGATGCCAGATACAATAGGCCTACCCGGGACAGGTGTTGTTCCCTTATGGATTTTGGGTAGGGTGTAGAAGTAGGGGATGACAGGGTCAGTTGTCAAAAGAAACTCTGCCTCCTTTTTAGTGATCCATTCATTAGCTTCTCCTTCCATAATCAAACTTGTGATCATGGTAGTCAGTCTAGGGGTGGGATCAGCAGGTAGTGGCCTGTAGTGGTTGGTGTTAGCCAGTTGTCGTTTACACTCTGTGTCGTAGTCAGTCGCATTCTGGATTACCGTAGCTCCCCCTTTATCCGCCTGTTTTATGACAATAGTGTTGTCATTACCAAGTGTTTTGACAGCCAATCTCTCTGCGTGGCTAAGGTTGTTGAAGCTACTTTTGTTGGGTTTAGCCTCTAGGGACTTCAACACTGCCTTTTCAAAGACCAGAACTTCTGGTGGGACCATACCATCAGTTGGGGTGAACCTAGATGGTTTGTGCAACCCTGTGTTGTTTGTTTCTTGGTCTGGTTTCTCATTAAAAAAAGCACGTAAGCGTACTTTTCTGAAAAGTTGCTTGACCTCACACATTTCATTGAAATTGTCAGGGATGGGAGTAGGTACGAATCCTAAACCGTTCTCAAGGACTCTGATTTCATCGGACGTGAGGGATCTAGTAGACAGGTTGACTATCAAGCTTACTTCCCTCTGGTTGTGCTCCTGGTCTCTACCGACGTTGATGCTGTCGGCTGGTCCTGCCTCTGAACCCCTTTCTGACCTCCTCGCTTTCGCCCTCTTCCTCTGCCCCAACCTCTGTCGTGAAAAGGAGGGTTCATAGGAAAAAACTGTGGTGGACCCTGAGGATAGAAGGGGTATTGCCAGGGTGGTAGCATTTGAGGGGGTCCTTGAAACATATGTCCCTGATTGAAACCATGGTTCCAATTCTGGCGTCGCTGGTTGCGTTGTTATTAGTGGGGTAGCCACCGCTTGAATCGCTGCTGGAGGAGCCCCTCCGGCTGCCGTTATCTGAATTGTCATCAAAGGAGTAGCTATTTTTCTTATTGGAGTATCCTTCCTTGAGGTATGGATATACCTTTTCTTTGTCAAATTTAGCCACATCCTTCTGGAGTTTAGTCATTTTCTGTTTGAGTAAGAAATCTTGGTTCTCAGAAATTTCTTGGTTAATTTCTGCCAATTTGGTGGTGAAGGGAGTTTTGGTTAGGGTGCTTCTAATGGCTGTCTCTAAGGCCGTGATTTTAACTAGAAGTGCATCAGCAAGCCTCTTTGCTGTCTTCACGATCAAGAATAGAAGATCTTTGGTGCACTTCCATGACACTTGGTACCAGTCTCCTTTAAATTGGATGTCTTCCAGAAAGAGCCTTGGCACGATGTTCACCAGGAGCCCCTGGGGGGCTATGTTAGCCCTTAGGTATTCAGTCATTATAGCCCCATGGACTGTAATTCTAAGCCATTCTTTCTTCATTCCAGTTAGTGTTGTCCAATCGTCATTAGTGGAGCCTGAGGCGGAAGCCCCTCCAACCCCAAGGAGTTGAGGAGCCGATCTCAAAGCCTCGGCTATAGCGTCTTCATCGAAGCTTAAGCCGGGTACGACCTCCATGATCAGAGGATCAATCCCGGTAGGAGTAAAGTATCCCCTAAGCTAAACAATGAGGAAGAGGGGGGTTTTCGTGAACCACACAGGGTTCTAGGGATCGGAATGGTCCACACAGCGGTTTGTCACTGTAGGTAACCTGTAGAGGTTCCGTGGGAGCTACACACTCCTGACCATGGCCATCGTGCGCAGTAGTATAGTAGGTAGCAAGCAGTACAAGATGAAGCAAACACAGGATCAGAACAAATCAGGCATGGGGCGTAAACCAGAGGACCCCAGTATCAAATGGCGGAGTTTGCAATGATTGCGGCAGTCCAGACTTTCCACTAGCAGCGTCAGGAGCAGCAAGCAATATGGTTGTAGTCTCGCCGCCCAAGAAAGCGAGGTCTCCCCCGCCGGGTGACAGTGGGGCCACGCCAAAGCAGTTCGATTCGAGCATCCACCTCGCTTCTCAGTCATTCGGGTATGAACGGGCCCCGACACGGGGCCCACGCCCACATCCGCCACAATCGAAGCCACTTGGAGATTCAGGGCCGCAGGCGCACAGTCCTGCAGGTGCACAACGGCAGCATTCCTCGCAGCAGTCGAGGGAGGCGAAGGAGCACACATTTGAAATCATGCCGCGTCCATGAGGGACGGCCCAGCAAACATGGCGGCAGATCGATTGTCTTTCACACCGGAGCCGAAGACCATGGCCTCGCGTAAAGAATGCAGGGCTCCAAGGACATCACCAATCGCGGGCTTGCGGTCACAAAACACGGCCATTGCGCACTCCAGCGGCCCAGGGTCGCCGCACCGAATAAATCTGTGACTCTGGGCTCCGGTCGCCAATTTGTAAATTCAGCTGTGCCTCTCCGTGCCACACCTTCTGGAGTGGGCTCTCAAGCAAGGCCCACCGCTAAAGTCCACTCGAGCCACGGGAATGGCAACCTTGGTGCAGAAAGGAGGGCCACCAAAAACGGGGACCGCCAGCGGCACCGTCCAACGGACGCCGCCCGCCGAATCCGGGCGAAGGGCTTCAAGATGGCCGGACAGGGCAACAATGGGGGGGCATGCCCCCTGCATGGTCTACTCCCATCCGCGGCGGGCCGCGCCCTACCACAGGGCCCCCAGGCCGTCAGACCGGGCCCGGTCAGTCGCCACCGGTACAACCGCACATTGGCCTCTTCAGCCAACCCCTCTCTTCCACCAAGGGCCGTCGCCGACGCCTTCACTCCGGCCAGCCGTCACAGGCAAGTCCCCGGTCTGCACGCCGCGGAGGCCCCGGACCAAGCAAGGGCAGAACTCCAGATCAGCAGCACACAGGAGCCCCCGGGACAAACGGTGAGTGCAAGCATTGTTTCACCTCTCCATTTCTTGTCGAGTGTGTCGTCTCGGAACAGGATGAAGATCAGGATATGCGTTTAGGCAGGAAGGTTGGCGGAGCCGAGCTACAGTGCGGCCGTCACGGTCGCGAGCTTGGCTCCTCCCCCCTCTTTCCCATTTTTTTCAATTTCTATTTGGAACCATTTGCTTTCTCCTTCATACATCTTCTGCTACATTTATGCAAATTATACTTAGCTGTATTTCTAAATTTCCTGCACTAAAAACACTGAACCTTCAAGAACACAAAAGTATTTCTCAAAGGAGCACAGTTTCAGGTCAGGCTCGTACGAGGTATTAATTATTTCACCATATTAAATGATTCCAAACAATTGATTTAGTCCTTTGCGCTATTAAGGCTAGACTAGGCAAACTCACTACTCATACTGTTAGATCTGGGGGTCTCTAGTTGGGAATGGTATTCACCTTTGTCCAAATAGGGACCCTTACTTCTAAGTCAGGATAAGGGGATTACCCCTGCTCACCCCTTGGTAGCTTGGCACGAGCAGACAGGCTTATTTCAGAGGCAGTGTGTTAAGCATTTGTGAATATACACAGTAATACAGTGAAAACACTACAGATGGACACAACACAGGTTTTATCAAAATAAATATTCTTTATATAAACTTAACACAAGACCACAAACGACACAAATCCACAATACTGTACTTAAGATTGACTTAAAGATGGTAAAAGTTGCCTAGTTCAAGTTGGTGATAAATGCGACAAAGTTCTAAACAAAGTACCTGGATGTGTAATGCAAAATGAACAAAAGGCTTGCAAAAGGGGAGATGTGTCGGTTCCGTGATCTGGGGGAGATGATGTGTCGCGCCTCAATGCTTGCGCACATTAGGGGATGCGTCATGATCCTTACCGGTGCGGGGATGATGCGTAGGTTCACGGCTTGCGGTCCGGTTGCAATGCGCAAGGTGGTGCTTCGATGCAATGCTACAATCCTGTTGCGATGAGAGAAGATTGCGCCCTTGATGTGACTGATGCGATGACAATGCATAGACGCCCTGGCAGCCTTGCAACGACTCTGTACTTTGGAGCCGCGACAAGCCCTGTGACACGCTTCTCCGGTGATGCAATGGCAACTCTATCGATGACGTCACGCTTCTCCAGTGATGCGACAGCAGGCAGCTTGGATGAAGACACACTTTCTGGGAAATGCGGAGGCGGCACGCTTCTCCGGAAATGCGACGATCTCAGCTGCGGCAGCGTCATGCTTCTTCTCGTTGCGTTGCGCTTCCAGCTCCCAGCAACTCGCAGGCTTCTGCAGTTATAATTCCCGGCAAGGAAATTCAGAGGGGAGCCGGAGGAGAAGTCTTTTGTCCCTGAGACTTCAGCAGAAGGCAAGCAAAAGTTCAAGCCCTTGTAGAATATTCTGTAAGATGATGAAAGTCCTTAAAAAGTTCCTTCTCCTTTTCCTTGCCAATAAAGAAACCACTGCAGGCCACCCCAGCAAACAGCACACTGGCAGGGGCAGTCCAAACTCCTGCAGCTTCCTTGGTTCTACTCCTTGGCAAAGGGTTAGGTTTGTTCCCAGAAGTGATCTAAAGTTCTTGGGTCTGAGTCCCAATATTTATACTACTTTTCTCTCTGTTCGCTGAAGGCAGAGAGACCTCTGCCCAGTCCAAACCAGTTCTTGAGTACTTTCTTTACTGGACAAGAGGTGGAGCCAGCATTGTGGAGGGAAAGCACAGCCCTGGAGCACTTTGTTGACATGATTCCTTCTCTTCTTTTACAGTGCAGGGCAGAGACATCAGCCGCACCCCAGGGGGTGGAGCCAGCATTGTGGAGGGAAGGCCCAGCCCTATTCAGGTCCCAGGTGCAACTCCTCCCTCCCATCTAGATGCAGATCTCCCTATTCACCACTGGGCTGACTCAGCCTATCTCTTGGAATCCCCCAGCCCTGTCACTCAAACTCCAGACAAGGAATACACAACCTAGCAGAGGCAGGCTTTGGATAGATAGACAAGAAAATACCTACTTTCTAAAAGTGGTATTTTCAAACACAGAATGTTAAAACCAACTTTACTAAAATATGTATTTTATCATTCTGAGATCAGGTATACTAAATTAAAATTTCTACCATGTTCCCTGAGTCAGTTAGGATTATAAAATGTAATAATCTATTGCCCATTCTGGCCGCCTATGGAGAACAGCTAGCCTTGCAATAGTGAAAAACGAAAATGTCTGTAATTCACTTTTAGGACATGCTATACACACCATGGCATGTCCTATCTTATATTTACAATGCACCCTGCCCTTGGACCTACCTTTGGGGTGTCTGATATGAAGAAAAGGGAAGGTTTAGGAACTGGCAAGTGGGTGCACTTGCCAAGTCGACATGGCATTCACAGACTGCACACAGGCCTTGCAATGGCAGGCCTGAGCCACACTTTAAAAACTGCTTCTGTGGGTGGCGCAACCAGTGCTGCAAGCCCACCAGCAGCATTTGATTTACAATCCCTGGGCACACATGGTGCACTGTTCTAGGGTCTGACAAGTAAATCAAATAACCCAATCATGGAATCGCTAATTAGTACATCAATTTAACATAGGGAGCACTTACACTGTGGCACTGAATAGCAGTAGCACAGTGCCCAAAGCATAAAACCAGCTAAAACATATCAAAAACAGAGGAGGCAATCTAACAACATGGAAGGGAGACTCACACCAATGATGCCAGGTCTAAAACATACAAATGACCAAACTACAAAGAACTCCTTTCAGAGCAGCTCTACTCACAATGGATAGGATGCCCACTGGCTGGAGAAGAAAAACTTTGCTCATATTTCTCTAATTCAGTTCAAACTGAAATGGCTCCTTATTGAGCCAAGAAGTCTCTGTAAACTAGCTTTCATTATCTATAATGGGTACACCCAACAGGAGTGGCCCTACTAACCCAGAACTTGTGGCTGTTAATTCGTGTGAAAACCACAATGGTTGCAGAAGAAATTATTTCACAAATAATATGTCACCAAGAAACAGATAGGTGCTGACAGGGACATTTTTCAAAACAGTAAAAGGTATTTTAAAATTCTTATCCAAATATCACATAAATAACAATACAATACAATAAACAGACAATTTGTGCTCACCACGTTACACTAAACAAACATATACGGACAATATACAGTGTAAACCAAAAAAAATAGCAATGGCATGGGGAAATAAATTCAATTAAGAGTTCCCCATTAAAAACTGACACTTAACACAACCAATTCTTCATCCCTATTTTGCCAAAGATTGGGTTAAAGAATTGGTTGTGTTAGGTTCCAGTTTTTTTTACCCCTCCATGCCATTGATTGCCGGGTAGTAATATTTGCAGAGGCTCACAACAATTTGCACCCTTCTCTCTCCATGAAAACTTTAGGCCCAATATTCATGCACTGACCACTTTATATATTTTATCCTCCACCCTGTGCTGCCTTGAGTACGTGCAGTGGGAATTTGATACCTCTCTCTGTGGCTACCTTTGATCGTATGTGGGCCCCTTCTGTCTGACCTCTTACCCTTGATTTCCCTGGATTGGATACCTGATATGGGGGTGCCACCTTGGTGGCATAGAGTCTGATCTGGGAACATAGGTTGGTCTTGGACTGCAAGCTTCAGCTTTCTCATTCCTCCACCTCCTGTGTAACATTTATTATGGGTAAGTTGGCCATCAGCATACCAAATTACAATTTGATAAATGCTGGTCTACTATGCAAAATGAGCAGCGAGGCAGTGACAGTTCATGCTCAAAGGAGGCCAATGTGGCTGATTAAGATCCATTGATAGCAAGGTGGACTCTTTGTCTGCCAGTCGAGACGTTATCCAACAATGTGTAGATCGCCAAGTCTCTAGGTTAAAGGAGACTGGGACACGCATTTCAGACCAGAGGCTAGCCAACAGGAGATGGTTCATGGCTTGGCAACGGCATGTTTCTTGGCATATTATTGAGTGCTCTCTGAACCTCATATAGGTGATTGACCCAACAACAGCCCGTACCTAATACCCTTGCGTTACGGATTACTTTAGGTTCTCATTTTTCCTCTCCACCAACGAATTTCCTTCAGGATGCTAGGGGCCCATACCTTCCCTGGCTTCCTTGTAAGCCTGAGAGCTAAACGCAGGGCCACGGTCGGAATGTAACATGCTAATTGCATATGTCCTGATGAAGACTCACAAATCCTTTATAGAAGTTCGAGCGTCAGCCGTGTGCTGAGGCCAAACCCATAGAAATCTAGAGCATGAATCTACTGCCACCAAGACGTACTTATAAGCCCCGCAGTGATCCAAGTAGACACATGCGAGAGTTCTTTCTGAAATGAGTAATGGTGTTTGTGGTGGCCTTGCTATGGTGGAACCTTTCATCTGTTGACAGATGTCGCACTTTAAGACATAAGCCGTTGTTTGCGTGGACAACCCTGGCCACCAGAATCTCCACTTCAGTAACACAACTGTAGCAGTGACTCCTGCATGTGCAGAGCCCAGACCCTCATGTGCAGCTAGAATTATATCTAATATGCGATCTGTGTTTGGTATAACTCTATCCCCCACTCCTGGAATTTGAGCATACAGTGTGTTTTGTGCATCTAATTTATAGGAATATTTGAGTGGAAAGCCCTTCGGAACGGCAGAGCCGTTCTTTGAGGTGTTGACAGCTATCAGTATATTTCCGTCTTTCCTCTTAATAGAACAAGTGATTGCAGCAAAAGCAGCAGTTCACACTGTCGCCTTGGAGGCTTCATCAGCCAGTGAATTCCCTTCAACATGTATGCCAACACGCTGGTGACTCAATGTGTGAATAACTTGAGCCTGTGGCAGGCATGCTTTGAACTTTGCCACTTGTTCCCATAACAATTTATGTTTAATTGTGCAACCCTTGGATTCTCTAAACCTATTCTGGGCCCAGTAATGAAGATATTCATTGTGAGACTACATGCAGTAAAACGAATCGCATACTATCAGTGTGGGGAATTCCCGATCCGTGTACTGTAGTGCCAATATCGGGGCTTTCTACTCTGCCAACTATGCTGTACAATCTCCTAGGGATTGTGTAGTCATATTGCTGAGATGTAACATACCATCCCGTATATGCCCCTTCACTATAGCACATGCAGCGCTATATTGCTGTTTACTTCCTATAGCAGGTTGATTAGATCCATCAGTGTAAATGATGTATTCATATTTTTCTAGATGCAAGATTTCATTGGGGAGAGGTATTCATGTTCGTTCTGCAGAAACGCTTGTGTTTTTAGTGTAGAATCATATCTGTTATCTACATCTGTTGCAGTGAGATAATTAGCCCATTGTATCCATTGTGGATGTAATGCTTTCGCATTTGGAATGCTTGCTTTGGTAACAGCTTCTAAAGTTGGTACCGGGGTTACAACAATGAAGCATTTCCCCTGTGCTAGTGCTCTTTCTCTCACCACAGCAGTCTGTAATGCGGTCAATATTTTTTCAGTTGCCTTAAATCGCATTTCAGCATTTGTGTATAAATGTGATTTGTATGCAATTGGAACTGTCTCGCCTTCATTGAACATGAAGTAAGAATATCCAGATAATCCAGGCATGACCCAGATCACCAAGTCGGTAATATTTATACGTGTGTGCAAATGTGTAGATGCTATCATGTCAGCCTGAACTGAGTGGAGAGTATCTGTGTGTTGCTGTGCCCACTGATTTGAGTTGAAATCAGGTCTAATTAAGTCGTAGAAAGGTTTTAATCTTTCTGCGTAATCTAGAGTGTATGTTCTTCCAAAATTTAGAAATCCTAAAATGTAATGCAAACCTTTGAGAGTCTTAGGAGGTTGAGGCAGAGCAAACTTTTCTAAAAATGTAGCTGCCAGGCTTTTGCCTTCACCTGACCTTTCATATCCTAAAAATAGGACATTAAGATGGGCAATTTTTGATTTTTTTAAAATTAAATTTGTAGCCTAAATTGGTGAATTACACAATTATGTTGTTCACCCTGCTCAAGTGTTCAAGTAATTCTTCGTCCGTCAGATAGATATCATCTACATAGGACAGCCTCCTCGTCACATTTGTAATAACTCTGACACCGTTACCAAGAATAGCTCCGGGCTGGTCTTATACCCAAACACCAAAAATTTTGCTTAGTGCCGAGTGCAGGAAATGCTGTCAAAAATCTGCTTTCTGGAGCTATATTTTGGTGTAAGAATCCATTCGAGATTTCTAATGTTTTGTATTTCTTTCGCACAATGTTATTCATCAATGTGGCACTGTGTGCCCATTGAACGCAAATGTTCATGTGCATGTGTTTAAATGTCGGTAATCTAAAACTAGATGATATGCGTTGTCGGGTTTCATTGCTGAAAACAAAGAATTATTCATCGGGGTGGGCCAAAAAAGTCTCAATCACACATTAAGAGTTCCCCATTAAAAACTGACACTTAACACAACCAATGCTTCATCCCTATTTTGCCAAAGATTGGGTTAAAGAATTGGTTGTGTTAGGTTCCAGTTTTTTTTACCCCTCCATGCCATTGATTGCCGGGTAGTAATATTTGCAGAGGCTCACAACAATTTGCACCCTTCTCTCTCTATGAAAACTTTAGGCCCAATATTCATGCACTGACCACTTTATATATTTTATCCTCCACCCTGTGCTGCCTTGAGTACGTGCAGTGGGAATTTGATACCTCTCTCTGTGGCTACCTTTGATCGTATGTGGGCCCCTTCTGTCTGACCTCTTACCCTTGATTTCCCTGGATTGGATACCTGATATGGGGGTGCCACCTTGGTGGCATAGAGTCTGATCTGGGAACATAGGTTGGTCTTGGACTGCAAACTTCAGCTTTCTCATTCCTCCACCTCCTGTGTAACATTTATTATGGGTAAGTTGGCTATCAGTATACCAAATTACAATTTGATAAATGCTGGTCTACTATGCAAAATGAGCAGCGAGGCAGTGACAGTTCATGCTCAAAGGAGGCCAATGTGGCTGATTAAGATCCATTGATAGCAAGGTGGACTCTTTGTCTGCCAGTCGAGATGTTATCCAACAATGTGTAGATCGCCAAGTCTCTAGGTTAAAGGAGACTGGGACACGCATTTCAGACCAGAGGCTAGCCAACAGGAGATGGTTCATGGCTTGGCAACGGCATGTTTCTTGGCATATTATTGAGTGCTCTCTGAACCTCATATAGGTGATTGACCCAACAACAGCCCGTACCTAATACCCTTGCGTTACGGATTACTTTAGGTTCTCATTTTTCCTCTCCACCAACGAATTTCCTTCAGGATGCTAGGGGCCCATACCTTCCCTGGCTTCCTTGTAAGCCTGAGAGCTAAATGCAGGGCCACGGTCGGAATGTAACATGCTAATTGCATATGTCCTGATGAAGACTCACAAATCCTTTATAGAAGTTCAAGCGTCAGCCGAGTGCTGAGGCCAAACCCATAGAAATCTAGAGCATGAATCTACTGCCACCAAGACGTACTTATAAGCCCCGCAGTGATCCAAGTAGACACATGCGAGAGTTCTTTCTGAAATGAGTAATGGTGTTTGTGGTGGCCTTGCTATGGGGGAACCTTTCATCTGTTGACAGATGTCGCACTTTAAGACATAAGCCGTTGTTTGCGTGGACAACCCTGGCCACCAGAATCTCCACTTCAGTAACACAACTGTAGCAGTGACTCCTGCATGTGCAGAGCCCAGACCCTCATGTGCAGCTAGAATTATATCTAATATGCGATCTGTGTTTGGTATAACTCTATCCCCCACTCCTGGAATTTGAGCATACAGTGTGTTTTGTGCATCTAATTTATAGGAATATTTGAGTGGAAAGCCCTTCGGAACGGCAGAGCCGTTCTTTGAGGTGTTGACAGCTATCAGTATATTTCCGTCTTTCCTCTTAATAGAACAAGTGATTGCAGCAAAAGCAGCAGTTCACACTGTCGCCTTGGAGGCTTCATCAGCCAGTGAATTCCCTTCAACATGTATGCCAACACGCTGGTGACTCAATGTGTGAATAACTTGAGCCTGTGGCAGGCATGCTTTGAACTTTGCCACTTGTTCCCATAACAATTTATGTTTAATTGTGCAACCCTTGGATTCTCTAAACCTATTCTGGGCCCAGTAATGAAGATATTCATTGTGAGACTACATGCAGTAAAACGAATCGCATACTATCAGTGTGGGGAATTCCCGATCCGTGTACTGTAGTGCCAATATCGGGGCTTTCTACTCTGCCAACTATGCTGTACAATCTCCTAGGGATTGTGTAGTCATATTGCTGAGATGTAACATACCATCCCGTATATGCCCCTTCACTATAGCACATGCAGCGCTATATTGCTGTTTACTTCCTATAGCAGGTTGATTAGATCCATCAGTGTAAATGATGTATTCATATTTTTCTAGATGCAAGATTTCATTGGGGAGAGGTATTCATGTTCGTTCTGCAGAAACGCTTGGGTTTTTAGTGTAGAATCATATCTGTTATCTACATCTGTTGCAGTGAGATAATTAGCCCATTGTATCCATTGTGGATGTAATGCTTTCGCATTTGGAATGCTTGCTTTGGTAACAGCTTCTAAAGTTGGTACCGGGGTTACAACAATGAAGCATTTCCCCTGTGCTAGTGCTCTTTCTCTCACCACAGCAGTCTGTAATGCGGTCAATATTTTTTCAGTTGCCTTAAATCGCATTTCAGCATTTGTGTATAAATGTGATTTGTATGCAATTGGAACTGTCTCGCCTTCATTGAACATGAAGTAAGAATATCCAGATAATCCAGGCACGACCCAGATCACCAAGTCGGTAATATTTATACGTGTGTGCAAATGTGTAGATGCTATCATGTCAGCCTGAACTGAGTGGAGAGTATCTGTGTGTTGCTGTGCCCACTGATTTGAGTTGAAATCAGGTCTAATTAAGTCGTAGAAAGGTTTTAATCTTTCTGCGTAATCTAGAGTGTATGTTCTTCCAAAATTTAGAAATCCTAAAATGTATTGCAAACCTTTGAGAGTCTTAGGAGGTTGAGGCAGAGCAAACTTTTCTAAAAATGTAGCTGCCAGGCTTTTGCCTTCACTTGACCTTTCATATCCTAAAAATAGGACATTAAGATGGGCAATTTTTGATTTTTTTAAATTAAATTTGTAGCCTAAATTGGTGAATTCCACAATTATGTTGTTCACCCTGCTCAAGTGTTCAAGTAATTCTTCGTCCGTCAGATAGATATCATCTACATAGGACAGCCTCCTCGTCACATTTGTAATAACTCTGACACCGTTACCAAGAATAGCTCCGGGCTGGTCTTATACCCAAACACCAAAAATTTTGCTTAGTGCCGAGTGCAGGAAATGCTGTCAAAAATCTGCTTTCTGGAGCTATATTTTGGTGTAAGAATCCATTCGAGATTTCTTATGTTTTGTATTTCTTTCGCACAATGTTATTCATCAATGTGGCACTGTGTGCCCATTGAACGCAAATGTTCATGTGCATGTGTTTAAATGTCGGTAATCTAAAACTAGATGATATGCGTTGTTGGGTTTCATTGCTGAAAACAAAGAATTATTCATCGGGGTGGGCCAAAAAAGTCTCAATCACACATTGATATTCGAGTTGGACTAAGATTTCTTTGACCTGTCTTTTTGCATCGTTTTTTATAGGGTACTGTCTTTGTGGATTTGGAGTAGATTTTAATGGGATTTCGTGGTGGGTTGATTCCACGTCCCACCCTA
This sequence comes from Lissotriton vulgaris, assembly GCF_964263255.1. NCBI lineage: Eukaryota > Metazoa > Chordata > Amphibia > Caudata > Salamandridae > Lissotriton > Lissotriton vulgaris. The sequence goes on along the minus strand of NC_141693.1, from coordinate 781,583,749 downwards.
CATGGTTGTGGTATAATGCCAGAGCTAGGGCCCACTCCTGCATGCATGAATTTTTTTAAGATTCTGGAATGAGGTCGGAGAGAGCAGGCAAAATGACACTTTCCCCTTTAGGCAATCCATCACATACTCAGGCGGCCAATCTTTTTCTGCTAGCAGTATGTCATATCCAAATGTTAAGTTCTGCCAAAAGAGACCTTTAACCTTTCTCAAGATGTCCCCCTCTTTTTGAATTGTAATTTCATGTAGTCTATGCAGGACACTAACTCTGGTATCTGGTGTTTCCACCATGATGTGCTCATTCAATACTGTTGTCACCAGAAATTCGTTCAGATTTTGGTGAGCTATTGTTACTTCTGACGTGCTGTCTAGCATCGTCAGAGCCCATTACCCGTTTAGAAGCTGAGTCCTCAGTAACCTGGGCATTTCTAATCGAGCTACTTTCTTCTTTTTTAATTGAGGTTTTGCTTTATGTTGCTCTTCCTATTTGATAATATAATCTGAAGGGCGTCATGTTTCCCTTTTTGTCTGTGTTCGATCTTCTTGCTTTTGTTCTGATCGCCCGTCCCTCTCTGAGTGTTTTGATGAACCCTGGAAGGAACAAAAGGAATGTGTATCAGTGTCCTGATACCTATCATGTTTTTTAATGTTATCACAATTCCTAAGGTTGTACCTCTTTAAAGAGGACTTACATTGGGGAGACCCACCCCAAGGTTGTGAATTCTTTTATGAATTAGTATTTTTAGAATTTCTAGTTTCCCATTTTTTTTTAGAAGAAGTGATTGTTTACTTTGAGTTGTCTTTGTCGGGACTACCCGCCATTTGTGGCTTCCCTGCTTTGGTTCCCAGATTATCTCTACCTAAGTCTGCATAGGTTTCTTCAATAATTTTTGGTAGTTCTCACTCCCTAATTCTAGGTGCTATTTCCCTTAGGTGGCTGTGTATGATCACTGCTACTGCCTCCCCCTTTACATTTCTAAGCATGATTGCAGAGACTTGGGCAAAATGCCCCATCAGTTTCATTCCCATGTCCAGGACAGATCCTGCCCCATACCCATTCGGTATTTGTTTCAATATTTCTGGAACAACTGCGAAGGAAGGGGTACAATGTACTCTGACGTAACAGCAACAAAGATTGTTCCCCAAGTAGTACAATCCTCAATCGAGGGAACCAACCTCATTGGCAAGCAAATGGTTAGCTTTCGATGTTTTTCCTGTGGACCCATATGGGGAAATACTGCTTCCAGCTGTGCAGTTTTTTGTGTAATCAAGAATGAAATGTTCTCCTGTTTGTAAGGAATTGTCCCTGCTACAGATTTCAGTGGCTGTGGGTTAATTGTAGGTGTGGTCTTATCTGGACCAGCTGGAGCATTTCCGCAGGTTAATGTTTGCAGAACAAACTGGACAATGTGTCTGTATAGCTTGACTATGTCTTTGTATATTGTACGGACTTCATCCACTGCAAGTGTATCCATCTCAGGATGTGGAGTGTACGCCGCTATGATGGGCCAGGTCGCTCCTTCTATGCTGAGCGGACCGAGTCTCATGACAAATGCTGTATGTGGGAGGGCGCCTTTAACCCCTTCCATGCTCATGACGAGCTCAGCTCGTCATGAGGCACAGTGGAGCTGTGCTGATGACGAGCTGAGCTTGTCATGAACAATGGAGTTGTCCATAAATCAGCACAGGAGGGGAAAATGCACAGCAGCGATGTGGTTAAACCAGCTTTTATGCTGCTGGTAAGTTAACAGAACTTTAATGTCTTCGTCTGGAATGCATTTTTCTGGTGGTTTAATTACAATGTATGTGTTTAGTCACTGGGTCTACAGGCGGGAACTGAACTCAAGAATAGAATACCTCTGATCCAAACACCTCGTGTCCCTCAATCACGAAGTTAACACAGCCACCAGTTGCAGGTTCCATGTTCTGATAATTTCATGGTAACTGCATGTCTGCAGTTCTCTGTGATGTTAAGAGCGTTTGCAACTTCGTCTTCCCCCAAACCACTCACGTTGTCAGGCATTTATAAAAAGGAGAAGAATAACGAAGGGTTTCTCACAATGTGGCAACCTTTTATCCATACAAGCTTGCTAAAACCTTCAGCCAATACACAGAGTATATCTGCTCAGCTGAGGCGGATTTCCCTTCCCACTTCAGATGTCTCTGAAAAAGGTGTGAGTAGGGCTTTCTGAGAAAGCACAACTAAACTACTCAGATTTTTACTGTTAATATAAGAACCAAACCAACGTTGACGGTGCCATGTCAAGTAGTTCCTAGGAGTCCTGTAGTGATACATCACGCAAGGAATTTGGATAATTCTTCTTTTATTTCCAGATAAAGTTGTACAGAGAAAATAAGGTGCTGCCAGCTTGAAGGAGGACTCTGGACTGCACATACATTCTAAAACATTCACTATGACATGACTACATTCTAATACCGACATGCAGCAATTCTGGATGGAACATTACTAGGTCACTTACTATAACAATGAAGTATGATGCAAGCATCACTACACATCCTCCTCCTTAAATAAAAACAAAATAAAAGAAAGAAAAACTAAAAACTTATTTACACACAAAATCATCTAAAAATTTAGGAGTAACAACATTTCTTCCACTTCTGGTACATACTTGAGGTTGCACATTTTTTGAAACAGATGGATTGACTTCACATGAATTCTGAGGTGAATCAGAACTAATCTCTTTAGTATTTGCAGACAGAGATGATGAAGATAAAGAACATGATTCTTCATTAAATGATACTTCATTATCATTCTGAAATTCTTCAACTAACAACTCAGACCCAACCAGAGGAATTGAAGGTTGGGAGGCAACGCTGTGATTGTCAAACGAATTTGTATTGGGATCTGAAGATTCAACTGGAGTCAACCACCAAAAATTACCAACATCACCCATCTCCCTTTTCTCATTTTCTGATACATCAGATCCTCTGGCAAAAGCAATCTTACTCATGTGATGAATGGAACCATCGTCCAGCAACACAGTATTGCGCATCACTTTGGTGATGGTTTTTGGATCTGAAAAGCGAGGTTGTAACTTACCAATTTTCTTGGAAGACTTAACTCTAACTAATTGACCAACCTCAACTTGTGTATCCCTGGTGCCATGTTTTTTTATCATAATACACTTTGTTTTTGTCTTGAGATTTGCAAATGTTATCACTGACGTTGACAGCATTCCAAACATATGCTTTACTTCTGCCCAACCATGTGGGATTTAACTTGGAATAAGGGAACCTGCCTCTCATAAGACCAAACGGACTTTCACCACTAGTTTCATGAATTGTGATTCTGTATGACCACAACATCTTGTTAAGTTCAACAAACCAATTCTTCCTGTTCCTATTGGCCAGCTGTAATGTGCCTTTAATTACTCTGTTAACCCTTTCAACAACTGAATTGCCTGAGGATGATAAACAGCAGCAAATCTTTGTTTGATACCTGAGGATTCCATAAAGACCTTCATGGTATCAGACTTGAACTGAACACCATTATCCGTCAGAATGGACGCAGGTAGACCTTCTCTGATGAAACATTCATCTAAAAATGCTATGACTGTGTCAGTACATATCTTGTCAACAACTTTCAATTCAATCCATCTGGAAAATAGATCAACTACTACTAAAATAAATTTGATGGACTCGTCTTGCCATATGATAGGTCCCATAATATCTAAAGCTAACTCCTCCCATGGTAATTTGGGACACTTAAGTGAGGACATGGGAGGATTGAGGGTTTTTTGGCTCTTATCAGAACATTCACATTGCACACAATCACGTACAGATCTTTCTATCTCCAAATCGATACCCGGCCACCAGTACAAAGCTTTTATTACTCTTTTAGTTCTGGATATACCCGGATGTCCCTCATGTCCTAATGAAATAATTTTTTGACGTACACCAGATGGTGGTATAAGTTTGTCACCACGACATAAGAAATCACCATCCACACTAAGTTCATCCTTAATCTCCCAAAAGGGCTTAAGTTGAGTGTCAGATTTTGCTAAAACAAACCAACCTAGATTGATTTTTTCCTTGATTGTATCCAGTACTCCATCCTTGACAGATGCTAAATTCCACTCATCTTTTGATAACCCATGCGGATCAGAAAATATTCCAGCAACACAAAAATCATTCCACGAGTTTTCATCAATTTCCTTCATGGGTAAGGGTAACCTACTTAAAAAATCTGCAACTACATTTTTAGCACCGGGTACGTATTGCATGGTGTACATAAAATCTTGAAGTCTCATGGATAAACGAGCAATCCTGGCTGAAGCTCTGTACAAACCCTCAGTAGTGAGAAGTTTGGTCAGGGGTTTGTGATCTGAACGTAATATGAATTGCTTGCCCCAAATAAATTTACGAAAATGTTCCATAGACCACACCACAGCCAGAGTTTCGCGCTCAATTACAGAGTATTTCTCTTCACAAGGTGACAAAGAGCGTGAAGCAAAAGCAATAACGACTTCCACACCCTGTTCAGAGATTTGTGAGAGAACACAACCTAAACCAACACCGCTAGCGTCAGTGGTCAAGTACGTTGTAGCAGAAGGATCAAAACCTTGTAACATTGGTGCATTAACTATTGCATATTTGATTTCCTTGAAGGCAGCTTTACATTTCTCATCCCAAACAAAAGGTGATTTGTTCTTCATGAGAACACGCATGTGAAATGTTTTCTGTGAAAATTGATTGACAAACTTAGAGTAAAACTCAGCTAAACCCAGAAATGATCTGAGTTCGTCCTTTGACTTAGGTTCAGGAGAGTTTACAATATCTTCCACCAGCTTCGTTTTAGGTTTTATACCTCCATCACAGATCTCATGACCTAAATAAGTAACAGAATTTTGCGAAAATTTACATTTACTGAGTTCCCCGACTAAACCATTATCAGCTAGGATATTAAGAACTTTTCTTAGGAGATTGTCATGGTGATCTTTATCTTTCCCCATGATTAGGATATCATCTTGAAAGAAAATTACCCCTTTTACATGTCCAAACAAGTTTGTCATTAATCTCTGAAATACTGCTGCCGCAGATGCTAAGCCAAATGGCATTCTTTTAAATCTAAAGCATCCAAATGGGGTAGCAAAAGATGTCAAGTGTCTGCTTTCAGGATCAAGAACAACTTGATGATAAGCTGCCGATAGGTCTAGGGTAGAAAATACCTTTGCATCTTTGGTCAAAGACAACATTTCATCAATGCGTGGAAGTGGATACTGGTCAACCAGAATTTGACTGTTCAGATACCTCAAATCCACACACAAACGGGCTTTGCCATTGGCCTTGCGTGCGACGACCAATGGCGAAACCCATTCAGCTGCTTCTACAGTCTCAATAATATTAGAGTTCAACAATTTATCTAACTCAGCTTTGACTTCATCCTTAATAATCATAGGAATGTTCCTAGCTTTGTGGATTTTTGGGACTGCATTATCTTTGAGTCTAATTTGGTGTGTAAAACCTTTTAGTTTACCAACGTTACCAGTAAATACAGAAGGAAATTCATTAATGACCCATTTTTTGGTGTCTTCACTTATGCACGAAACCAAAACTTGTTCCTTACTGTTAGGATCTAGAATTATATGTAGACTTTTTTGGTCCCTCCAACCCAACACTGAAGGGCCCTCTTTGGAAACATACAGTTTGCATGTGGCATGCATTCCTTTAAACTTGAAAATTAAAAGCCTGAACCCCAAAATCACAATTGTATTGTCAGTATAGCTTACAGGTGAAATATCAGAAGGTTCCAACCAATTACCAATTTGGTTAACAAACTTCTGATCCCAAACACCCTTATTCACAATAGTATATGGTGATCCAGAGTCTGCAGCTAGTTGTGTCATGACTCCACCTAACGATACCTGACATAACGGTTTACTGGAATCAATATCAGAAATATTCAAAACTACTTTTTTTTTTACAACATTTTGTACCAGTAATACTTCTTCATCAGATGATGAGGTGCAATCCTGTGCTACCTCTTGAATGCATGCAATTTTACTTTTGGAATTTTTAAATACTTTCTTCTTACACGCTTTAGCAAAATGCCCCATAACCCCACAGTTCAAACATTTAGTGTTTTTAGCTGGACACTTAGGATAATGAGCAAGGTGAGAGTGACTACCACATCTGTAACACGCTGGTTCAGAAGTTTTCTTATAGTCAAAATTCTCCTTTTTAGAATTGCCAGGTCTGTAGTCTTTGTTAGTTTTAACAAAGGATTTCCCTTCAGAAATTTTGTTTACCATATCAGGTTCCTTTTTTTCACTGGAAAGAGAAGCTTTTGCACAACGTTCTGAAAGTTCTGCTTTTTTGACCATAGCAATAATTTCTTTCAAAGTTCCATCACCTTCAACCCATAACTTATTTTGAATGGTTTTGGTTTTGGTATACATGACAATTTGATCACGAATAAGGTCATCATGGAGTTGAGCAAATTTGCACTTAATAGCTAATTTTCTAAGTGCTGACACGTAGTCCTCTACTGATTCGGATTTTTCTTGCTTACGTTGGAAGAAAGAATGTCTGGTGACAGCAATGCAAACACACGGAGAGAAATAATCATCAATATCCAATAGCGCTGAATTGAAAACATCAATGTCACCTCCAGATCTATCAGTTTTGTCTAATTGATTGAAGATTCTCAAACCTTCAGGACCAAGACCTAATAATAAAATCCTTTTTTTTCTTTCAGGAGTGAAAGATCCACTAACATCTTCCAGGTTTGCAACATAGTTCAAAAAATATTCTTTCCAATCTAACCAAGCAACAGGAGGATCACCTGGAACAACTAAAAATTCTCTTGGAGCATTTAAGTTTAAACCATGTAAAGGTTTTTCAGTAGAAGTTGTAGCACTGTTAGTATCAGGCATACTGAATGATGTAAGATAATTTATATATTATATTTGTAATTGTTATTGTTCAATTAAAAACAAATTAATTGCAGGCAGCACCTTAAATTAAGTAACCTGTACGTAAAGTTCGTAATTGTAATTAAATACAGTGAAAATTAAGATAAAACGTAAATACCAGAAGATTTGCCAGTGTCCGGACCCAAAGCTGACTGAATTGCGGTGAAAATGTAAATAAACACTTGAAAAGCGATTTAAAATGGCCGCCGGCGTGACCTTGCGTGGGGTCGTACCCACAATGCACTGCAATGTTTGCTGACGTAGTGAGCAGTGACGGAGCTTCGGAGAGAAAGGTGCCGCGACGTTTGAACTCGCTGAAAACCAAGTCAAGATGCAACAGCAGTTGGTCAAACGGCACGAATCAAAAGATGCACAGCGCTGGTATGGTTACTCGTTAGGAGTAAAGATCGCTATTTTCTTTCCTTTTGTTGAGGCTTAACTTACGATCTTACCGCAATGTCTCGTAGCAGGTTTGATGAACAACGAAGAGATTTTCTTCAAAAACGGGGTTTTCTTGACTGGTTAGAAAGGCGAAAAGAATCACATTGAAGCAGGATTACGAAGCAGGGTCACAGGATCAGCAAAATCTTCATAAAATTAGTAGTTTCCCTCGTCGCCAAATTTGTAGTGATACATCACGCAAGGAATTTGGATAATTCTTCTTTTATTTCCAGATAAAGTTGTACAGAGAAAATAAGGTACTGCCAGCTTGAAGGAGGACTCTGGACTGCACATACATTCTAAAACATTCACTATGACATGACTACATTCTAATACTGACATGCAGCAATTCTGGATGGAACATTACTAGGTCACTTACTATAACAATGAAGTATGATGCAAGCATCACTACAAGTCCCCTGGGACCTAAGCATTTTGGATGGCCTAAACTGAGGACTTGGTGTCCCAACCATTTCCGGACACCCCCACTAGATATGTTAGCCGTTAGACCAGCAAGCTCTACAGTGCCACTGCCACCACCCTGAATTCTTTAGTGGTGCAGGTAGTCTCTGGCAACCACTGAACATGACAACCATGATTCCTCAGGGATCATGGAAAACAATACAGTAATTTTGGCTCAGACACTCATGCTTCCTTTCTCTCAGAAAATACACAGGATGGCAATTAGGACGTTTCAATAAGTATTTATTGGTCCAGCGACAGCCTAGTGTAAAACATATGTGCTGCGTCAATCAGGAGACAGAAGCATACAAAATAGACTGCTAGTACAAATAGGGTGAATGGTAGATACATTTCTACCATAGTGCTAATAAGATGAACAGAAACAGTTCAGATAAAAACAGTAGCACTTGCATATTCCTAAAATGCGCGCCCTTAGTAATTTGCTAAAATGTACCTAGCCTAGATGTGTAGGTGTATATGCATATAGATATGTCTATTTGTAGCCAAGAGACCCCCAGGGAAAAACCAGCCCCCCACTTGATGGTTCAGAATGAAGGACCTGGTCTCTGCATTGAGGATGACAATCCGTATGGGAGGTCAGACTCCTGTGTGTCGAAGATTCGGCATGCAGTACACCCGACTCAGCTTGGAAGGAATTCTCCTCAAATTTGTAGGGGGAGTGAGGCTCTTTTATACTAAAGTGGTCACTCCACGTTTCTTTCTAGAATCAATATGTTTTTAATACAACCATGGATGTTTTGAAAACAATCACTGATGCTTTTCTAAACAAGTGCGATCATGCACAGCTGGCTGTTGGCCAAGTATGAAAAAAGTGGTGATCCTTATTCAGAATAAATCTGCTGTGCCTTAGGACATGTCCAAGAAAGACATCACCTTAGCATTCTCCACTTGGATCTCATGTATTTTCCATGCTTCACGTAATATTGCATCTCTATCATGGAAGTGGAGTACCTTAAAAAAAAAAGTGACAGGGGTTTGAAACTGGTAGAGGCCTTCTGGAGGGGACGCGTTGCACCCTCTCAACTGAGAAATAAGGTGTCAAGGACGTTGCTGGTAATAGTTCTCTCAGACATTTTTCAATAAAGTCTACTGCATATTGGCCTTCCGCTTCTTTCGAAGGCTTGTTAGGCGGATGATACTACGTCTCGAGCATCCTTCTGCATACTCCACCCTGTTCTCCAGATTTCTTGTTTCTTACTCTCTCAGTTGTTTTTCCATTGTATCAGAGTTCGGTTGTACCTCAGCTAGGGTTTGCTCCACATTTGTGACGCTGTCAGATAATTTCCTCTGGTCCGAATTGAGAAGCGCAAGATCCACTGCCACATTACCAATGGTTTTATTCCATTGAGAACTGTGAGCACTCAATGGCATTGAACACTGGATCAAACTTTTCCTCAGATGGGAGGGCCTGCTGGTTTTTGCCATTCCTGCTTTTCTGATACCATTACTGTGGAAGACCTGGATGAGGTTCATGAGCCAGCACCTATAGTGTGTCCCATTCTGACGTCTCTCGTGACAGTTTGCCAGTCACTAGCAGTTATTCTCTCTATACAACAGTGGCTAGTAGGGTGAGGTGAGGTCTTCTATTTCATGCACTGGAGTGCTATTACATACCTACACAATGACTGCTTTTACCATCTCATATTCTAGGTCCGCAAACAGCATAGGATCCAACAGTGTTGTCAGATAGTTCAATCACAAGGTGAGGATACTATTCTGCTTATACACTATTGCCTTGTACTCGGTCTACTGCCGTATCCTAGCAGTAATTCTGAGTGATAGGGGCACCAGAGGCATTGTAGTGGGACCTCATGTACTTTACTGAATGTTCTGGATAAGCACCTAATCATCTCACCCCAAGAGGCACACACGGAGGCTGCCTTCACCATTATTCAGGGACATTTGGTACCGCCAGTTAGATCAGTCCCATAATGCTTGTGTCATTGATTGGAGCCACTACTACTGTAGTGCAGACCTATTAAGCATGTAGTTTGTGCGAGATGCACCGCAATATCCTCAATGGACAACACCTCTATTCCAATGCCACCTCTTTCAAGTCCATTTACATCGGTAAGTATGGGGGGACAGAGGGACCACCCCTCGCTGAGTTCTTGTTGCCAGGCCAGAGTGCGTAAACAGGCTCCTCAAATAACACAACCTCAAGCATCAGCCGGGCTGCCTCACCGCTATGGTCTCAGGTCTACTTCTTTAGCTTTTCTTTCACCATTCCACCCCTGAGTCCAACTGGCAGCATAAGGGGGGGAATTAACGAAACAGACAGTGAGTGGGCCTGTATCTACTAAGGGCACCGCTGTTCTGGCGCAGCTCCTAAGTGGGTCTGAACCCAAGGTCGCGTCCAGCCCAGGTCTTGTTGCCAGAGCGGCGAGCCACACCCACAGCCGTCCCCTCTTCACCACTGCCGACTCCTCACCTCCAGTCAGCATGGTGCCATCAGGCTTCAAAATGCAGGTATTTCACCCCGCTTTCGTGTTACTGAGATTCAGCACTCCGATAGCTTTCCTCAGCACCGACTGATCCCTTCTTGGTGCCGAAAGGTATTTGCTGCTTGTGTCAGGCTGTTGTTTCTGGCCGGCTTCTTTCTCTCGCCAAGGTAGGCAAAAACTGCAGGCGCCTCAGCCCAGTTCTCAATGCCACCGTAGTCCAGGGGACACTTGGGCTTAGCAGACACAGCCCAGTCTCACAGATGGTGTCTCTTGGGCACTAGAAATTATGGATAATATGGATGTGCTGCGTAGCGGAGCTAAAACACGTCCGCCATCTTGCTCCTGAAAACAATGCCTCCGTAGAGCACTCAATTATGTTATACTTTAACAGCATTTCCAGTTCTTTCTCAACAGCCTCATGCAAGTGAAAAGCAATTCAACTATGTTGTTGAGCAACAGGACGAATGTCCTCATTGCTATGAAGTTGCAGTTTCATGGATTTATTTTTTTCTAGTCCATGAAACAATGACAGGAACTGACTTCCTATGTCTGCATGTGCATTTATGTTAAAGCTGATGGAAATCAGACCCCTGTCAGCAACAGTACTGAAAATGAACAAACATGCACTTGACGAAGTACCTTGGAGAACAGGAATCAGTGCTTGTACTTTCACTTCTTGTGTCACATAGTTGCTACAAATGATCGTTGACTTTGCAATAGTGTGTAGGCAACACACGTGCATACCTTTGTCTTCGAAGGTGTGAGACAGGGCACCGGTGACAGCTCATTGTACTTCTGTGCATGATGTTTATCAATGCATCGCTGTCGATCATGAACTGTATGGAACAATCATTCACCTTTAGTGTGATCTGTGGCAATGTCCAAAGGAACGAGGTCGTTTTAAGTGGTGATCTCGCTTGGACTTAGACTCTTCTCTGCAGGAAGTCAAACCCAGAGGTTCATGTCGTTCACCAGTCGACATCGTCATTGCACAGCCATCATCTTCACTGTCGCTCAACAATGACATTGAGGAACCTTTGGAAGAGGAATATGATGACGATTGAGCTCATTTAGTCTAGACTTGCCTCAATTTGTTTGCTACTTGGTCTTGTGGGAGTGGCTAGAAGGTTTCTGGAACTTTCTTGTATCCATTTTCTCTTCTCAATGCAACATCAGTTTCTCTCTTGCTTTGCAAACTGTTGCAATTTTTTTTCCTGCAGCCATTGCATGTTGTTCAACATTTACCCTCGTGTGTAAAGGAGAATCTCCATCAGGAGCACAATTTCTTCTTCCACTGAGACATCAATTTATGTGCCTCAACATTGTGTCTATGTTTTTCATGTTCAATACTGATTAACTGTGAGCTACTCCACCTTCCATATCAGCAGCTTGTTGATTTGCACATTCTTCTGCTCTCGCCGCCATGAGCACTCTCTCCAGATGGAGGGGCTTATTACATCACTTTTTCCCATATTAAAAGTGACGCACCGGCATAGCAAGGGGCTTGTCACTAAGCCCCTGAGTGTCGTGCGCAGTATACATTGCCAGACCTGGAACTCCCTCCCGGCCGACCTGCGTCTGACCCAAGACCACCTCTCCTTCAGGAAGAAGCTCAAGACCTGGCTGTTCGAGCAGTAACGGCACCCCCCCCCCCCAAGCGCCTTGAGACCCTACGGGTAGGTAGTGCGCTCTATAAATGCCTTTGATTGATTGATTGATTGATTGAACGAGTCAGAAAGACAACCATTGATGACTGTTAGACGGATGACTTCTTCATCATTAAATTTATTGAAATTGTAATGCTTAATGAGGCCTCAAGTCTTTCAGTAAACTCATTCTCCGTTTTATCCAGCTTGCTGTCAGGCTTGATTGAAAATGTACCTTTCATAGTCGGCGTTGCGCATTGGATTGAACTTGATTCCTAATGCCGCGTTAATCTGATGGTAATATATTTCATCAGCTTGGGGGATTTTCTTTATCGCTCCCTTTACTCCGTCATTCGCAAGATTCTTAAAGTATTTGATGATCTTTTTATCATCTGCTTCTTCTAGTGCATCAATGAAATCATAGAATGTTTTAATCCAGGTGGTCCATCTTGCACCAATATTCTCTTTTTTGGAGGCATCGAATGGAAGCGGCGGATTCAAAAAGGCAGAGGCACCATATTTAACACTAATCTCTGCTGCTATTGGAACCTTTCAAATCTTGAAGACTTTTGCATTCACTTGGATCATTGTGGATGCTACTTGCTACTTTGAACACACTGGTCCCCAGCCAGAACTCAACTCGATGTCAAATGCCTCATTCTTCGTTCTTGTCGGTGAGTACAATTGTGTTCTTTCCACCTAGATGCCTCTGCTTTCCTTGGTGCACTTTTCTACACCAGGCTGTCGTGGTCTTCTATGATTCTCTGTACCTGATTGATGCTGCCTTGAGTGCTATCTTATGTAGTCTGGCTCTGTATTATGGTGCACCGCCTTACCTCTTCTTTCGCCCTTACCAGTAGGTTCTGTACCAATTGTGACCAAACGTTCCATATTGCCTTCATCTTCTTCTAAAGCCTTGCACTGGCTAGAGTGGTGCTTTGACTCCACATACACCAACTGTCAACTGTTTCTCTTTTCTGAGGAACACGTGTCACGCACAAGACGTCTGCTGGACCTCGGCAAACTCCGAGGGAGAGTTCTCTTATTTCTTTGGATTACAGATCCCCTATCTCATTGCCAGTTGAAGTGTCCTCCCCACCCCAGAAGCATTCAAATGACCACACCACATGGAGCTCTGTAGTGCACTTCTCTATTCTTCAGAGTGCAACCGTTAACTGTACGCACTGCATCATGAACTTTATTAACCACACCTAAACAATTACGTCATTCTCCTATGAAGACTATTAGGAACCAAAAGGGTCTTGCTAGTCATATCTACAAGACACTACACTCAATACTATTAGTCCATGAACATTGGTATAATGCCACCACTGCTAAATGTCAACAACCCAAGGCATGAACAGTAGTTCCCTGTCACTTATGAGGGCCTGTTTGTTTCAGGTCACAGAACATAATCTGGATCTTGCATTAGCCGTAACACAAACTAGATTAGCATGCTGGAGAAAAAGAATGATCAGTGGCAAGGCTTTTAATGCTCAAGAAGGTCTCAAGTATTCCCCTATATTAGATGCAATTTACTTATACAGTGTGCTCCAAGGACGGGGACGCCACTCATATCCCCAGAAATGGACCAGTAACCCAGTCCAGTAGAGAATAAGTGAAAACTGTCCTGAGCACAGCACCATATGTATCACAAAGAAGTTCAATCAATTTTCTTATCCACGATGATTTTATTCTTAATGTTCGATAAAATCTTCTCTCAATCATATATATCCTTCTCCAGATCACATATAGCCAACACATGTTTCGTCAGTTCTGATGCCTCCGCATCTCTGACTTCATCAGGGCTATAAATAAATTAACAAGCATATTTCTGAGTAATGCCAAGAATATTTAAACAAGATAACCTCCACCACCTCCACAGCCGTGTGCTCAAAAAGGTGATCAAAAAGGTTGATCTTCAGTGCCCAAATCACTTGTTAAACCAACATCTTAGTATATGTTCTCATCTAAAGTTGATCTTGTTAAAACAGGGCAATCGTAAACACATATAAATCACATACATAATCATAATCACCCAAAAAATTGGAACACTATGTATACACCAAACTTCCAATCTAAAGTGTACAAAACATGAACCTCAAAATCATAAAAAAACCACATGCTGGTGTTCCAAGACAGATGAGCTCACCTAATAAAATATCCGTCCACGTTACAGTCACAAAGACCACCGTAGTTAAAAGTCAAAGTTCATAATTCAGGAAAAGTATTCCTCTAGAGCAAAAATGGGGGGAAAAATGTATCTGACTATAGTATTCCACAAAAGGTAAGACAAGGTATACCATATCTAGATAGTACAAATTCCCTGTATATTCTTACCATCAATTCCTTGAGGTCCACATCCAGGACAAGAAAGGTAACCAAAGTAAATAATTTGGTACCACTAAAACGCCACAAAAAAAGTTGTCATTGATCATATGTACCATTCATTATTAGTTCTTACTTTCCAAAACAAGGAGGGAATAGAATATAAGCCCCCCCCCTTTTTTTGTACATAATCAGCATGCAGCCATTCAAAATACTCAGGGGCATATTACCAACAACTAGCGATGATTATCGCTATGTTGGTTTAGCGGCAATATTAATATCGCCGAGCTCCGCCGATTTTTATCGCATAGGAGCCTTGCTATTATCAAGGTTTATCTCCTAAGCGATAAAAATCGGCAGAAAATGCATGAATATCGCTGTAAAGTCAGCAATATTCATCCATTACCGAGCAAATGCTCTTAGCCATGTTATCCACCTACCATTGGATAACATGGCTAAGAACAGCTCTGTTGTGAGAACAAAATAGGGCTGGCTCTAATCAGCAAGGCTGAGCCTGTATAGCAAATAACAGAAGGGGTTGCCAGTGCTGATAATATTCACTTTGGGCTCGGATTAATCCTCCACAAACAGAAAATTGGATTCCAGAAAGGGAGCTGCTGTTTAGTAGCAATTTTATTTGTAGAAAATCAACAATATATTATAAAATTCATTTTTACATTAAGGAAGAAAACATTGGGAGAAAATCAAGGTGAAAACGGACACATGAGAATACATTCAATTGAAGCAATCCACCATTCAAAACTGCAATCATGTCACATTCGCAACACATTCAACACATTCAGACTTGACTCAAGCATACCACATAATACTTCTCTAAAGGAAAAGGGTATAAAACTGGGTCTGCCTTAATTAAACAAAAGGTTCAGAATCATTGTTTGGAAAATAGTACAAAACCAAGAATTTATACAATTTTAAACATTCATTGCAAGTAAATGTGAATAGGTAATGTACAAAGGATGGTAAAGAGTCTGCAGATAGACGTGACTCTTATACACATGGGCAGACCAGTTGAATAATAGGCCTACGCGTTTCGAATCCCCTTTGATTCTTCTGAGATTCTCATCAGGGCCTCAGGCAACACCAATGTGGCTAAAGGAAAAGCCTGTGGTGGTCCAGAATAGGGAGGCTTCTCTAAGGGACCAAGCCGCTCTGTGCAAGTCAATACACGCAGGCGGCAAAAGGGGAATCCAATGGTGGAATCTGAGAGTGGAGTATGCCACAGCCGGAAGAGCCAAGACGATCGAGGGCTTTACATGGCGGCGTATCTTAGTTTGTTAGCAAAAAAGTCTGGGTCCTGTGTGAAGTGGTTGGGTCGTAACGCTTCAGCCGATATAATTCAGGCGGCTCTAGGGGGTGGCAGCGTCAGCACAAGCAGGCGCGAATCGTGTGTGCGGGTTCGAGAATTCCGGAGGTTTTTTCCAAACGCTGAAACCGAGCGGCGTCGAGATGGACACTATCGACGCCGAAGCATTGCGACCCGACCACTTCACACAGGACCCAGACTTTTTTGCTAACAAACTAAGATACGCCGCCATGTAAAGCCCTCGATTGTCTTGGCTCTTCCGGCTGTGGCATACTCCACTCTCAGATTCCACCATTGGATTCCCCTTTTGCCGCCTGCGTGTATTGACTTGCACAGAGCGGCTTGGTCCCTTAGAGAAGCCTCCCTATTCTGGACCACCACAGGCTTTTCCTTTAGCCACATTGGTGTTGCCTGAGGCCCTGATGAGAAACTCCGAAGAATCAAAGGAATTCGAAACGCGTAGGCCTATTATTCAACTGGTCTGCCCATGTGTATAAGAGTCACGTCTATCTGCAGACTCTTTACCATCCTTTGTACATTACCTATTCACATTTACTTGCAATGAATGTTTAAAATTGTATAAATTCTTGGTTTTGTACTATTTTCCAAACAATGATTCTGAACCTTTTGTTTAATTAAGGCAGACCCAGTTTTATACCCTTTTCCTTTAGAGCAGTATTATGTGGTATGCTTGAGTCAAGTCTGAATGTGTTGAATGTGTTGCGAATGTGACATGATTGCAGTTTTGAATGGTGGATTGCTTCAATTGAATGTATTCTCATGTGTCCGTTTTCACCTTGATTTTCTCCCAATGTTTTCTTCCTTAATGTAAAAATGAATTTTATAATATATTGTTGATTTTCTACAAATAAAATTGCTACTAAACAGCAGCTCCCTTTCTGGAATCCAATTTTCTGTTTGTAGAGGAATAATCCGAGCCCAAAGTGAATATTATCAGCACTGGCAACCCATTCTGTTAAGAACAGCTCTGGGCAGGCGTTAGCTTTTGGAGATAATCGCGCTTAGCGTGATTATTTCCAAAAGTTGGTAATAGGAGATAGAGATGTTAGCGACTGTTTCCAGTCGCTAACATCTTGGCACACCCACTTTGCATATCATTAGCGATAATTATCGCTGACATGCAAAGTGGGCACCTAAATGCCCGCTATGTCCTACTAGCTGTCGCTAACTGGTGTTAGCGACAGCTAGGTAATTGGGCGATACAATTATTGCCACTTTAGCTGGAAAAATTCCAGCTAAAGCGGCGATAATGCCCTTGGTAATATGCCCCTCATTGTCAAACAACCCCACATAAGATGTTTTACTGGCTTCTGTTATTTAAACATTCGAGTTCCATAGCTATCACACTTCGAATTAGTCTTTCTTTAAAGAAACCTAAATCCCCTCTATACCTTGCTATATCTTCAATCATCACCATATATAACTTCATCAAATAAATATAATCTAATATGACTCACTCGAGCAGCAGAGAGTGCTCCTCACCCGATTCTAGCGGCGTTCTGGTCATGTGTCATCTTAGGTCTCCCCTATATAGTGTCCCAGTCAACAACCTACGAACATCCAAATATTGCACGTAAACATGAGTCTGCATCCTATTTAAACCCGTTTTGAAAGGCTGACAAAATATAAGCATGCCTCACACTTGAAGTCAAATAATTATGTTAAACTCACTTCAAAGTGTTTAAAATATACGTAGTTAGTCATACTCAAGATGGCCGCCATAGACTTCAAAACTAGCCGTAACCCAAATTTCCAACACAAGTTATACCTCGAGCCTGTCATTCATCAAAAAATGAAACTTTATTGTTCCTTTGGACAACACAATATGCCCATCATCTCATAGTGTTTTTATACTCTCGAGATTCGCTACTGTCATTAAAACCAACAACTACACCTACTATAAGCATTACCTTTCAAGCACTTTAAAATAAACGCCAGCAAAGAAATATTTAATCGAATATCCTTACAGCTCATCACACTATTTCAGAAATGCCTGTATATCTCCTTGAATCTGATATACCGGTTAAATTAACAAAATATATAACATGAATTATGGCTTTCATTCACTACATTGCAAGGACCCATTGTTCATGTAATCGAGTGCAATAAACATATAAGAACCTCTCCCATTCCAAATCGATTATTATTCAGCAGAAGTGGATAAATTAAAATGTACCTTAGGTGTTGATCTAGGACAACCATAGTAACCAATTAACTCTTTCGCCATAAATCTTCTATGAGTATTCATTTGTGATTAATTAACTTCATAAAACTTCTTGGACCCAAATATGGTGATTGCAGAACCCAATGCTGAGCTCATCTACATGGAACACCAACATACACACAAACATCAAGTTGGGGGTCACGCGGCTCTTTGTACATCTCCATACCATCCGAAAAAATGAAATGTGCCCCAGACAAATTCTTTGAAAGAAGCGACCAAACATCAAATCAAAGCTAATATATTCAAAAGGTACAGTAAGTCATTTCCTCTATAACAAACATTTACCATAGTGCAAATAAGGAATGGGATTACTCGTTAATCGAACTGTATCTAAATACATAGAAAAATCTTTTAAAATGTGATATTATTAACATCCTAGTATCTTATTAGGACAATTAGCATCTATTGAGAATTACATTTCTCTAAGTCAAATTATATAACAACACATCATTCTTATCTCTCCAGTTGTCTAACATGGATAGGAAACTATACTGTAACCTATATCACCACATTGTAGCTATTAGATATACATTAAAGCTAACCCTGTTTTAGGTACCCAGAAAATATTGCATTTCATGATCTAAATTCATTCCACATTTCACAGAATCCAAGGTCATTATCCACCGGGCCTCATTCTGTCGTAATCTTAACTCCCTATTTCCCTCTCTTCTGTCTATAGGGGTTGTTTGTAAGCCATTAAATCTAAATTGCAGGTGTTTACCCTGGGCACTACAGACACTCATATGTTGCGCTAATGGATATCTGGTATCACTCTGTTTTACCGCTCTGAAATGTTCAATAATCCTCTCTGTCATGGCTCGGATGGTACTTCCAACATAAATCATCTTACAATTACAGATCAAAACATAAAACACATATTTTGTCATGCAGTCAATGTGGTTCTTGATTTTAAATTTGTTGGAGCCATTGTAATCAAATTCAATTGATACCATCAATGGCTAGCTTGCACATACTACATCGGCCACATTTATATGAGCCGTTGCTCAGGGTATGGAGCCAATTTGCTGGTCTCAATATTGAAGGGTAGCTAGGACTAACAATCCCCTGTATAGACATACCTTTCTTGTATGTGATACTAGGACATTCTTTAACACCGTTTCATAAGTCCCTATCCATCTTCAACAATGGCCAATGTTTCTTAAGAGTACTCTACAGTTTATGCGAGTGGGGATGGTAGTTGGTAATCAGTCTTACGGTATCATCTTTTTTGTTAGCATAAGATCTTTCTTTCAATGTATCACTACATTTCAGGTTCCGTGCTCTAGTCTCAGCCTTAATTACCACGTCCTTATCATATCCTCGTGTAAGGAAACGTGTCTTAATATCATATAGGTTTTGATCAAACGTGTCTTCCTGGCTGCAGTTCCTGTGAGCCCGTAGCATCTCGCCATACGAGATCGAGTTGATTTTACTTTTAGGATGTGCCCTCTCTGCATGCAACACTGAGTTACAAGAGGTTGGTTTAGGGTGCATACGACTCTGAATTTTGTCACCTTCAATATATAATTCCACATCCAGAAACACCAACTCGGTCCTACTCTTGGTCATGGTGAACCTCATATTGTGATCATTAGTATTCAAAAAATGCATCCAGTTTCTGTGACGAGCCCGTCCAGATCATTACACAATCATTGATAAATGGACCCCAGTAGACTATGTCATCTACCCACTCTTGGCCGCGTGGGCCCCAGATATGCACCGCCTCGAACCAACCCATAAAAATATACAGGGAATTTTTACTATCTAGATATGGTGTACCTTGTCTTAGCTTTTGTGGAATATTATAGTCAGATACATTTTCCCCCTATTTTTGCTCTAGAGAAATATTTTTCCTGAATTTCGACTTTTAACTACAGTGGCCTTTGTGACTATAATGTGGATGTATATTTTATTAGGAGAGCTCATCTGTCTTGGAACACCAGCATGTTTTTTTTAATGATTTTGAAGTTCATGGTTTGTACACTTTAGATTGGAAGCTTGGTGTATACACAGTGTTCTGATTTTTTGGGTGATTATGCTTATGTATGTGATTTATATGTGTTTAGAATTGCCCTTCTTTAGCAAGATCAACTTTAGATGAGAACATATACTAAGATGTTGGTTTAACAAGTGATTTGGGCACTGAAGATCAACCTTTTTGATCACCTTTTTGAGCACACGGGTGTTGTGGTGGAGGGGATCTTGTGTAAATATTCTTGGCATTACTCGGAAATATGCTTGTTAATTTATTTATAGCCCTGATGAAGTCAGAGATGCGGAGGCATCAGAACTGACGAAACACGTATTGGCTATATGTGATCTGGAGAAGGGTATATATGATTGAGAGAAGATTTTATCGAACATCAAGAATAATATCATCGTGGATAAGAAGATTGATTGAACTTCTTTGTGATACATATGGTGTTGTGCTCAGGACATTTTTCAGATTAGCATGCTGGATGGCTCAACGAAAATCAGCATACATGTTTCACATTCATCTGGATCACTCGGGGCAGTGGTATATGCCTGTTTGTCGAGCTAGGGACATTCCACCACCAACAGTCATACAACAAGGCCTACCTGTGGCCCATATATCTCTCTAGCTACTGTTCAGCCATGGACTATAGTAGTACAGAAGGCCACTCAAGAGCCTACTCTGAAAAGATAAATAGAGCTTGCTTGAGCTCTCACACTCGCCTCCCTAGTGTATTCTAGGTTGAAGAGATGTAATTATTAATGAAAGCACACCCCCATCTCATTGGCCTGCCTACAACAAGGAGGCAAGTAAGTTGCTGCATGGCATGGCCATTCTACACGTAGAAGGGTGGGCCTATCGCCATATGCCTACTCCCAACAATATCTAATAAATAAATATATTCTTGGCATACCCCAGCCTGACCTGGTGTTACCAGGACAGTGAAGAAGTGGCAGTGCGCACTAGCCTGTTTATATTGCTTGAGTTGCATTGCTTTGAAGGGTGCCAGTCATGCAGAGGGACTTAGAATGATATCTTGGTTGGGCCTTTTAAGCCTAACTAGTCCTCTGTTTCTTACACATGCCACTCAGTATATGCTTGTGAGGGGGGCAAGCATGGGAAGGCATGGCAGGTCAGCAGCCCCCACATGTCCATGTTGCCATGCCATTGTTATTGTAGGTGTGAGTAGTCCCAGCGCTCTGATCCTTTGATGTACCAAGATCTGTGTAGTGTTTTGTATGTATGGATATGTGTGCCAAAGGGGTAAATTGAAGAGATCAATTTTCCTATGTTCATCCTGAGTATAGTGCATTTTGGACGCGCCTTTCAAGTCATGTTGGTGTTTTATGATACAATGTTGTGCGCATGATGGTGTGTTATGTGTCTGCTAATTTTTATCTATGTGCTTCTAGGTTGGATGTTTATGACTGTGCCGACAGGTGGCCGTGGTTTATCATCCACATGGTCTTAATGTAGTGTTTTTCCACGCGATGGTGAGGGATTCTGCCCTGCATTTATTGTTTCAGTATAACCCTTTTGAGGTGAGAACAGACAAACGGTTCATGGTGTTATGGTTGGCTATTGAGTGTTTTTTAGATACCAGTTGAAAGACTGAATGTAGGTCATGTAAAGGTGTGTTAGTTGCATGTGGTAAGGGCTGTCTATGATATATTGAATGTGTGTTGTGTGCAGCTGCTTAGAAGTGCAAAATATGCTCTTGTGAATTGTGGTGCGCCATCACTGTGACATTGCACGCGAAGCAACCTTACTGTAAAGGTATGGACTGTATTTCCCTTTGTTCACCTACAGATATACAGGGAGAAGCACCTTCAGTATATCAGCTCTTAAAGTCTCCTAGGTTCTTAAGGGAAGAGGGCAAGTGAGGGAACGAATGAACCTCAACTTATCTATTTTGGCAATAGTCTTCCAACACCCTCTCAGTTTAAATACATTTTATCTTAAATACTTAACTAACTAGATTCAATGTTCCTTTCTGCACAGCGTAGAATGGATGAAATGACCAAGGAAATGTCTAACTGTGCAAGCTGTAAGAAAGCAGTCTGCAGGGTGCAACAAGCAGAATAAACACATTAACACCAAGCTGTTTGATGTGACCATAATGCACAGGACTCTAAAGGCACGATAAAATCCTACCTGATTCAGACAAATATTCTGATCACACCTGGTATGTCCATTGTGAGTGCCTGTGGAGTGTAAGAATCAACAAGTGTGCCACTTTTCCTCCCTGTTTATACCAGCAGGAAAATCCATATATAGACGTATAATCAGATCAGACCTGCCAGAGACCCTCACAATAATTTGTAGGTGGCACCTTCCTTTGCCAGCCCCCATGAGATGGCGAAAGCAACAAGTGAATTTTCTACAAATCTTTATTACATATTCACGTAGTTGCAGCTAAACTAAAATATTAGCAATGATAGGGTCACATTGACAATGGCAAACAATATACAGGATCAATATCCCAAACGCGGATCTCTTGTCCTAAAGAGATTTCCGTAGATATCCATCACAGTGAGACTTATTTTACCAGAGGGTATACTTGTATTTAAAGTGATAACATCCATTCTTTGAGCTGCTGGTGGGGGTCCATGAGGTCTATGTTGCTATCAGGCAAGATGGCCATCACATCCCAGGTCTTTGAAATATTATGCTTCTCTCTCCACATTATTGGATTAGCATGCTCTTTCATAGTCTCTTCCACAAGATGGAAAGCTGTGAAACAGATTGTCTATCTTTCTCATGATGTGCGAGAAAATTTGGACGGAATTACATAACGGTGGCATTGGCCTAATATTTATGTTAAGTCAGACATTGG
The DNA here is from genome assembly GCF_964263255.1 of Lissotriton vulgaris. Taxonomy (NCBI): domain Eukaryota; kingdom Metazoa; phylum Chordata; class Amphibia; order Caudata; family Salamandridae; genus Lissotriton; species Lissotriton vulgaris. The sequence goes on along the minus strand of NC_141693.1, from coordinate 781,561,095 downwards.
ATCTAAAAGCAGCATTCAGTTTATTTAGATGATTATATCAGAAACACGTGTATACAGATCATGTTGTACATAACATAACTGTATTGCAAAAGAACCAAAATAGATTTGGATTATAGGAAAAAGAAAATAGGTCATTCATTGTAATGTATTGCAGCATTTATATGGGGTTACTTCACCTATGTGTGGTGCTAAAGCACTTGCCTACATGGGTAGCATGCTACACCATGTAGGGTGTGCAGCAATAACAAGGCATTACTTTTTTTCCCTCTGCAAAACGTTTAAGTTGATACTATCACTACTTTTGCCTGACAGCCTTTAGTAAAATGTGAATTTAAATATAACCTATTATTTTTCTACAGCTTCATTCACATTTGCTTTTAAAAGTGCCATTAGCAATTTTGAATTTGATAGTTGATCCTAATAATAATCATTCTCTCTCAATAATATATGTGTGTGAGGGGATGGGGGGTGTATGTATGTATATGTGTGTGTATGGGTGTATGTGTGTGTGTGTATATATATGTATATATATCTTCATATATTTATTTGTGTATAGATAGATAGATAGATAGATAGATAGATAGATAGATAGATAGATAGATAGATAGATAGATAGATAGATAGATAGATAGATGATTAGATAGATAGATAGATAGATAGATAGATAGATAGATAGATAGATAGATAGATAGATAGATAGATAGATAGATAGATAGATAGATAGATAGATAGATAGATAGATAGATAGATAGATAGATAGATAGATAGATAGATAGATAGAAAGCTCATCTCCTCATTCCCACACTGCAACTTTGCCTGGTGTGGAATTTGTAGAGACAAAAGTGTGGAATTTCAGGCAATTTCTGAATTGCAATATTGGAATGTGGAAGACTCCGTTAATTCTTTGTTCTGTCTCTTCTAGGTCAGTAAACAATTTTCTGATGACTGGACCCAAGGTAAGAGGCATTTATTTGATCTATATGTTAGCTTTTATTCAATGTAAGATGTGCTTTTTTCATCTTCTTCTCAACCACAGTCATACACCATGCCGTTATAGACTTATTCAAGTATGGTGGCACGCAGATTCGCAGGTCAAGATAGGTTGCACAGCCGTATACACAATGGTATCTCAAAATAATACACCTCCACTTAAGTAATCAGTTTTAATCCATTTTATTTTCTTCATTTTTCATCATAGTTTCTCTCGTTTTTTTCATCATCACGTACAAAAACTGTGAAATTCGTTGATAAGCTTTTAGCATGTAACTTGTTCCATGTATTGCCCATCCAGGTCTATGCATGAACATGTTCCGAATTTCCTCCATCACATTCGATTCACATCCTACTCAATGCATTTAGGGTAAAGAACCTTCATCAGGAGTATCTACAAGTTGTAAAAGTATATGTCAGTCACATTGCATTGCCGTCCCACATAATATAAAATAATCGCCTCCATTAATTTCCCATTTTACTTTGTTACCAACTAATTGAAAAAAGTGCCAATGTCCAGATTCCATCCCTCGTACCGTGACACCCACCTCACTCACCCCGACCAAACCATTCCGTGTGTTCCACAAATCTACCCCTAACGTAAACGTGCATCCTAATTTAAGAAAAAATATACATCCTAATCTAAAAAATAAAAAAAAAACATCATAGCTCCGTGCACTCTACCACAACTAACCTCCTAATATCCTAACAGCAAACCCCTGTGAACCTAAAAACATCTCCACTTAGCTTAAACAGCTCCCCAAAGAACCCTCTGTTAGTTTTGTCATCTCATCACACCCCTATGCATTCCTCATGTAGAATTCGCAGCGCTTCAACCTCCTCTTGCGCGCTTATTGTTTCTAAGTAGCAACCATGTTAATTCTCTCAAATTTAAATGAGTGTTAACCACCCCGCCTCTACAATCATTGGTGCAAACCACCACGTGTATTCCCTCCCCCTCCCATTCTCTAATCCGATTGCCGTATTTATGTGTTCACTACATTAACCATAATTCTTTACAAAATCAAACCTCGAAACCAAGTCCCCTCAGTTATATCAGTGCTTGTTTTTAAAATAAACAAAAAACTTCTTAAACATCTAACAATATGCCAAATAAACATTCCGTAATATGGACCATCCATGTTTGTGACTCAACCGTGATCCAAATGTTATGAACTGCTTTTGACGTGAAGTACGCTAGTGTCTTTTAATCTTGGTTTGTTATCTTTCCTTGTATTGGGGTGCTACTGGGTTTGTGAAACAGCAGTTATGACGACAAGACAAAAGATGTCCCGAAGCACACCCTTAATATTCTTCATTATTGTACATGTTTCTTTCTTTTTCAACGTTTGGCGTGCAGCATCCATATTAGTGCGCTGTTCCATCCGCACCTGAGTGAAATTCATTCAAGTATGGTGGCCCGCAGATTCGCAGGTCAAGATAGTTTGCACAGCCATATACACATTGGTATCTCAAAATAATACACCTCCACCTTAGTAATCAGTTTTAATCCATTTTCTTTTCTTCATTTTTCATCATAGTTTCTCTCTTTTTTTTATCATCACGTCAAAAACTGTGAAATTCGTTCATAAGCTTTTAGCATGTAACTTGTTCCATGTATTGCCCATCCAGGCCTATGCATGAACATGTTCCGAATTTCCTCCTTCACATTCGATTCACATCCTACTCAATGCATTTCGGTTAAAGAACCTTCATCAGGAGTATCTACAAGTTGTAAAAGTATATGTTAGTTACATTGCATTGCCGTCTCACAAAATATAAAATAATCGCCTCCATTAATTTCCCATTTTACTTTGTTACCAACTAATTGAAAAAAGTGCCAATGTCCCGATTCCATCCCTCGTACCGTGACACCCACCTCACTCACCCCGACCAAACCATTCCGTGTGTTCCACAAATCTACCCCTAACGTAAACGTGCATCCTAATTTAAGAAAAAACATACATCCTAATCTAAAAAAAACGTGTATTCCCTCCTCCTCCCATTCTCTAATCTGATTGCCATATTTATGTGCTCTATACATTAACCATAATTCTTTACAGAATCAAACCTCGAAACCAAGTCCCCTCAGTTATATCAGTGCTTATTTTAAAAAAAAAATAAACTTCTTAAACATCTAACAATATGCCAAATAAACATTCCGTAATATGGACCGTCCATGTTTGTGACTCAACCGTGATCCAAATGTTATGAACTGCTTTTGACGTGAAGTACGCTAGTGTCTTTTAATCTTGGTTTGTATTTTTTTTTTTAATCTGCACTGATATAACTGAGGGGACTTGGTTTCGAGGTTTGATTTTGTAAAGAATTATGGTTAATGTAGTGAGCACATGAATACGGCAATCGGATTAGACATTTGGGAGGGGGAGGGAATACACGTTGTGGTTTGCACCAATGATTGTAGAGGTGGGGTGGTTAACACTCATTTAAATTTGGGAGAGTTAACATGGTGGCTACTTAGAAACAATGAGCGTGCAAGAGGAGGTTAAAGCTCTGCGAATTCTACATGAGGTATCCACGGGGTTTGATGAGATGACAAACCTAACAGAGGGTTCTTTGGGGATCTGTTTAAGCTAAGTGGAGATGTTTTTAGGTTCACGGGGGTTTGCTGTTAGGATATTAGGAGGTTAGTTGTGGTAGAGTGCACGGAGCTATGATGTTTATTTTTTTAGATTAGGATGTATGTTTTTTCTTAAATTAGGATGCACGTTTACGTTAGAGGGTAGATTTGTTAATCACACGGAATGGTTTGGTCGGGGTGAGTGAGGTGGGTGTCACGGTACAAGGGATAGAATCGGGACATTGGCACTTTTTTCAATTAGTTGGTAACAAAGTAAAATGGGAAATTAATGGAGGCGATTATTTTATATTATGTGGGATGGCAATGCAAAGTGACTGACATATACTTTTACAACTTGTAGATACTCCTGCTGAAGGTTCTTTACCCTAAATGCATTGAGTAGGATGTGAATCGAATGTGATGGAGGAAATTCGGAACATGTTCATGCATAGGCCTGGATGGGTAATACATGGAACAAGTTACATGCTAGAAGCTTATCAACGAATTTCACAGTTTTTGACGTGATGATGAAAAAAACAAGAGAAACTATGATGAAAAATGAAGAAAAGAAAATTGATTAAAACTGATTACTAAGGTGGAGGTGTATTATTTTGAGATACCAATTTGTATACTGCTGTGGAACCTATCCTGCGAATCTGGGGCCATCATACTTGAATGAATTTCACTCAGGTGCGGATGGAACGGCGCACTAATATGGGTGCTGCACGCCAAACGTTGAAAAAGAAAGAAACATGTACAATAATGAAGAATATTAAGGGTGTGCTTCGGGACATCTTTTGTCTTGTCATTATAGACTTATTGGCATAATGCCAGTAACTTTTCAAAAATGGTGAGCAGCTCCGGCTTGATTGTGCCTGACCCTGATATAAAGCTGGCCCTGGAATAATTATGGCAATACTGGCCATATTGTTGAAAACCATGACATGGTGGTGCCCATACCTATGGAAATGATGGGCCTGGTGTCATGGTGGTAATCCCAGGCATATTCTGGGCACCCAGAGTCCCGGGTAGAAGATGAACATGGAATAATGGTGATAATGCTAGTCATATTGTGGGCATTCATTACATGAGAAGATGATTCATATACATGCAAGGCAGAATCTATCCTTATGTGAATTAGTACATGCGATTGCCAGAGGAAAATGGAAAGCTGATGTGTGGGCACCAAATGCACATTGAAATGGGAAATGTTGCTTCTCAGAAGAAATATGGTGTATTTTAATGAAAATAATATGCTTTTGTTTAGGAGTGTAACGAACTGGTATTTGTGAACACTTAGCACCTGGAAGGAGGGATAGCACATAGGAGTAGTAAGGATTGTGCCTAGGAGTAGCACAGCATAGTTAGTTTTCCCAGAACAGATTTCTGTGTAACTTTCAAGCAAGGGTCTTATAGATTAACAATATTATTGGAAGACTGTTACAAGATTCCTCAACAAAGTAAGACTGAAGCATATCGAGCTGCTTGGTGCCATGATATTTTATAACATAGATAAAATGTACCATTGGAACAGCAGAAACTGGGAGAGGACCATAGTTTATTCGACATAGCTTTCACATACTCACTTAGTGGTAATACTTCAGGTACAATGAGGACAAAGATCCATGTCCATGCGCTGATCACATCTTTTTGGCTAGAGACAGGCTTGGTAACTAGTCCATCTAACCATGATGTTTTGACAATGTTTTGCTCTGAGAACCTCTAACCACAGTGCTTTAAAGTCGGCCCCTCCAAAACCTTATGGCAAGGATTAGGCTGGATGCGAGTGATAGGGCTGAGTGCAGGGCTTATGAGATCATTTCAAGAGTACCCTTTCTGTAGCTCATAATTCAGACTGAATGGGAGACTTATAAAACAGCAAATGGCTCAAGCAAATCCATTAATTGACCCATAACTACTGCCCCCCATAATTGGGGTGTTAAAAGCACCTCGCAGTGCTTAGCCCCAAGAAAAAACACTATATTTCTAGGCTCCAATGGTTACCTGACCATCATTTTCAATCATGAAACAAGCTCTCTGTCCTTTTTAAGAAAAAAAGAATGAGCTCCCACATGTTGTTCCCCTTTTCTTTGTTAAAGAAAAGAGTTAACATTTTGACTGTTGCGTTGATTCTAACTGGTGTCTCCCTCGGTCAATCCCCTCCCCTCATGTGAAGTGTGAATGCTTCACCTGAAGCATTCACACTTCACATGAGGGGAGGGGATTGACCAAGGGAGACACCAGTTATAGTCAACGCAACAGTTACAATTTTAACTCTTTTCTTTTGCAAAAATTGTGACCCAGATCCAAAAAGCACAGATGGTATATGACTAAGCGCTGGTCCAATAGAAATCACAACAGATTGGTAGGGATCAGAGGATGAGATTCACTGTGTGAATAGGTCTTGTGTTGTGTATGAGTATATGAGTGGGGGATGACCTGTTCATTACCCCTGTAGCTCCTTTGTGTATAAAGCCCCTTTTCTTTGTACCCGCAGGCCTAATGCTAGTAAGGAAACCTACCCCCCCCCAAGAGGCTTTTTTAAAGTGAGATATTCATGATTTATAGATGCAGTAAACCCCTCAGATCCATGAGAACCAGTGCCACCTGCTTGATTAATGAAAGCTACTGCTTTGCAACGTAGGCAGTCTTCTTTGCCCTTTGTTACACACCGGGTTCCAATTTCTGCGAGGCTGAAAGCAACACAGCAACTCAGTCAGTTAAGCTCTATTTGAATATAAAAATAATCATAAAAGCACATTTATAAAACAATAAAATTGCCTGTTACAGAAAGATAAGAAACCACAAAATTATGAAATAAGTTATACAGTGAAAAATCTTACATCAGAATAGATTTTCTACACTTAAAAACAGACTTTAAAAACAACGAAACAGATAAAATTACAAATTCTTCCCCAAGGGATTGCATGACTATGAAAGCAGGACGGCATTGTTGCAGGCCTAGTGTTCTAAGCAGCGGGAGAATCCAACTTTTCCTCTAGACTGTATAAAATTTACAGAAGAATAAAACATGCATGGTGGATTGTGCTGAACAATCGTCACATGGGCAATTAGACAGCTGCCTAGACCAATCGTTAATTACTAGAAAACAAAGCAATCTATGGACAATGCCCATCCTGAAACGTGTTAGTAAAAATCTTTCAAAGTCAGAGGATACAAAAGTTAAATACGACTGCATCTTAAAAATAGGATGGTTTGGTGGGCAAGAACAGAGATTGTTTATATCTCTGTATTTAATCTAATGTTTTCTAGATACTGCAAACAACTAAGTTTAAAAACTTTCCTATTTACTCTAGTCATGGTATTGGGGTTATCAAAATATTCTTGATGTCCTAATTTACAAAAGAATTCCTTGACATAACTGAGACAACTTATATGTGATACCCCATCTAACCCACAGCAATCAATAATCATTTGTCGATTTAAAACAGTCTTCTTTGAAGTCCAAATATGATGCCAGAGGAGCATTGGTTGGATGCCAATGACATCCGCTTTATAAGATATACCTAACTGTGAGTGGCAATTAAAAGTAGAGACATTAACCGGGACGGCCAGCAGGTAAGTAAGAAATCTGTTTTCAGCCCTTTGTAGAGATGTCACATCTACATGTCCCCAAATACCCGCTCCATAGGTCGCTATTGCGACACATTTAGCCTTGTAAATTTGAAGTAGTTCTGAGGGAGGGCATCTGCCCAATTTCTTGCTAAGATTAACCAGGGCTGCCAATGACTTTGAGAATAACAGTCTCCTTAAATTAACAGCCTGTATCTACGTACCAGTAAAATCGAATAAGACTCCCAAGTATGGAAAGGTATTAGCGCAGTCTAGGCGATTCTTTTCTAGGAAGAACATACACCGCTTTTTGCTCTCCGGGCCACATTTTAAAATGAATGTTTTAGATGCGTTTACTGTAAGGCCCAAGTTGGACATAAAGTTCACAAAGCTAGATAATAGCATCTGGAGGCTATTCGGAGTGCGGGCCATAAGCACCTGGTTTTACGCATACATGAGCACAGGAAGTGAGTGCTTCCCTACCGCCGGGTGGTCCTGGCACTCATCTCTCAGAACCCGGTCTAGATTTTTAATATACAAGGTAAAAAGAAAGGGTGCCAGGACACAGCCCTGCCTTACTCCTCTTCCGACAGTAAAGGAATCTGTGCACTCACCCCATGTCCCAAATCGGACCCTGGCCCTGGCCCCAATATAAAATTGTCTAATTAATGAGACCAGGGATGGTTCTATGCCCAACCTCTCTAAAATCAGCCATCATGTTTTATGGATGACACAGTTGAAGGCCGCAGAAAAATCCACAAAGGCCAGGTAGAGAGCCCCTTTTCACCTTTGTATATTTGGCAATAGTTAATTCTAAATTTAGGCACTCATCTATAGTGCCCAAGCCCTTGCGGAACCCATATTGTATACTACTTACAATAGAATAATTATCTCTGCCCAGTCCTGCAATCTAGAAAGAAGTACTCTTCCAATTATTTTGACCGTTGAGTCTAAAAGCAAGATAGGCTGATAGCACACTGAGCTGTGCCTATCCCCCTTTTTAAAAATCAGAACCAGAATCGTTTCACTCCAGGTGGGAATAAGGCTGGTTGAGATACAGGCATTAATAACTTTTGTTAAAATGGGTCCCCAAAAAATAATGTTATGTTTGAAAAGGTCCACGGGGATGCCATCTGGGGCCTTACCACTCTCGGTCATTGCGATTGCCTCCTCAGTTTCATTACGATCTAATTTAAGATGTGAATGGTAATTTACAGTCTGGTATTCTACCCTAACCCCGCCAAATCATTACTACTGGTTTCAGGACAGGGTGCACGGTATAATTTAGAAAAATGATCAACCCATTCGCCCTTAGAAAACGCTATCTCTATAGTTGCCCCTCCTGGATCAGCTAAAAAGGGAGCATTGACCGCTTTCCAAAATGCTAAAGAATTTTTCAATTCTGACGCAGCTCTCGGGGCATTCCTTGCCTCCTCCTTTAAAAAAAAGTTCCTTTCTTTTAAGGTACATCTATAAGCCCTTCTGGTTTCTTTTATTTCTTCATAATTTTAAACCTGTCTATGCAGTGCAAGTTTGAGTTTGGAGTGGGCATTCGAGCAACTAGAATCAAACTATCCTTTACTTTGAAAGGTTTTCATATTTAAGTTTACATGAAGGGTTATACCAATGAAATCTACTATTTCAGAAAAACCCTCCACTATTTCTTGCGTGGGATGGTCAACTCATAAACATTTTTTAATGGCTTCACTACAGTTAAAGGTCACCTTTCTCAGAAATGACTCTGAATCGATTTTTTTCCAAGTGCATAGCCATTTTGTCTAACCAGTGTAACATCGTTAGCAATGTGAGTGGACGAAACCTTCCCTTTAACGAGTCTACAATCAACCTTAACTCCAATACTCTGCGGGAAATGATCGCTAAGGGAAATGCCATGAGTTTGGAAATTTGTGACTCTAGAGGCATGTCTGGACGAAATTAGAATAAAGTCTATGGTAGAAGACAGCCCTCATCCATTAAATGTTGGGCTGAACGAGACCAGGGTGCTGCATAAATTATTTGCAAAGCCCATATCTCCAGTAAACTTAATATCATTTATAATATCTCCAGGTCCAGAATGTTTATAGTGGGGGCAGCTAACTTCTTTATTATAGCCCAGACCACAGACACCAGTGTCCCAATAGTGGCATAAATTGATGTTAAAGTCTCCGCCCCAAGTTATAAACAAATTTCAATTGTGCACTAGGCTCTAATGCAAAAAAGAAAGAATAGTAAAACAGTCATGATTTCATTTCAGTTGGCTTCTCATACTGGTGGGCCAAGGTACCACTCTACCTGCACCACCAATGATACTTTGTGCCCCTTTGTGTTTAAAAAAACAAAACAGAAAGGGTGACCATGGCATTAATGCTAGTTAAGACAATGAACCCTCACTCTACTTTTTCATCATAAGACAGGCATAATTGGGGTGCAGTCGCCACTTACACTCCCATAAATAGCCCCCTTCCATGAGGACATTTCTCAGGGGGAGCTGTCTCTGTCCACTTGTAAACACAAAAATGAGCCCCTACCTAACCCCCCCTTCTGGGCCATATCTTTAACACTGTCCATGGAAGTTGATCCTTTCCTCTTTTTCCTGAGCCATTACTCTGAGGCCTATAAGTGAAGGTGGGAGTGGTTGAGGGTTGGGGATTACAGAGAGCTAAGGAAGAAATACATCTTCTCACCAGCCTTTAATTGATGGACTCACTTAAAGCTTCATGGTGATGAAAATGTATTCTTTTTAGAGGTAATGTAAGGGTGTTATCAGCTGAGTCCTGGAGTAATGGGGACACCTACAAAACTGTTGCCATTGGGTACAATATGATTACTTACTGATAAAATCTTTATTTTGAAAGCAATTGTTTTATCTCAAACACTCCATCATTTTGTGACTTACAGATTCACAGTCTCAGGATACCCCACCCTGGGGAGTTGTGCACCGTGCTAATACACATACAATAAGATAACAGTGCTTTGTGTTACAGGCTGGGACCTCATAGCACTATAAATACACAAGTCATTATTCCCCACTGTGAAAACTAGGATTCAAGTATGCGCCTCCCTGGTCTCACATACACAGACATCTGCAATGATGGAATTAACCAATTGTGGTTTCAAAACATAAAAGAGTACATTTCCCATTGATTCCTTTTATTTTTCATTTAAGCTATATGTGAGTAATTTTGTAGTCACCTGAATGAAAAAAAACAACAAAGTACAGAATTGTTCTTTTTTAGCCACCTCTTGACCATGTCACCACCTTCACTCATTCCGCCTAGCTGCCACACAGGCAGAATTCCTGAGAGCTCGGCCTAAACAACCCCCACCACAGTGAAGAGTGCCACTTCTCTTTGCCTTGCGTGTTCTTGAGGTTTCTCTATTCCTGATGCATACTCTCTGTTCATTTTCATCATTAATCCTTCTATTAGAATAAATGCATGCTTAAACCTTCTACCCCAGGATTTGGCATGTTTCTTGTTTTGAGTCAGAGATACATGATTACACCTTTATCCCAATAACTCAGTGGTCAAGCTTTGATACTGAAGTTGTTTTTACCAGGTTTGGAATACAGAATCCCGTCTAAGAAAAGGGAATAGAGTTTATTTTCCCAAAATGGAAAGCTAATATTTTGTTGCAAAATTTGCATATTTTCATAATATGCCAGGTTATATATGGAAACAGAAAAATTATATTTGTAGATAAATGTGTGAAGCTAATATATGCGGGATAATCACTAGCTGTCAGAGAACTTACCCTATAGACTTTGGCTAACCAATCTGCTGACTGATCTGGTAAGGTCTCTCTGACGTGTGTGATAACACTTCTGTACGTTAACCTACTTTCATACTGTCCCTTACACCAGGATTGTCAGTCATTACTTATGATTGAGAACATACTTCGAAGGGGTAGTATTAAGCATGGGCTGAAAATTTGTTCAGCTCGCGGAATTTGAGGATTTTCCGCAATTTCGCGTTCCGCGAATCTCGCGAAATCGCAGTAAAATCTGAGGATCAGCGGGGACGAATTTTCAGCAAAGCACTTACAGGGTTGCAGCAGCAGGTGCAAAAGTTGAAGCAAATTTTTTGTAACCTTTTACAAAAGGTTTACAAAGAAATTAACTTCAACTTGGGCACCTGCTGCTGTAAGCTTGTAAGTGCTTTTTGGCGCCTTTTTGCCTACTTGCAACTATTCTCTGACGCTGCTCTGACCCTTGAAGCAGGGTCAGAGAACAGTTACAAGTAGGCAATGAGGCGCCTGTCACGAAAATTAAACCTCAACAGGAAGCACTGACAGATATAAAAACAAGCATTTGCAATGCAATAGGTCTCGCATTAGGAAAGTTTGAGGTATTGGTCTTGTAAATGACACTTTTTTTTATTTATGTGTTGGTTTTGAAAATAGCTAAATTAATAGCTTTGTCATTTACAATGCCAATAGTTTTAACTTTCGCAAATGTGACACCTATAGCATTTGTAATGCAACATGTTTTGTATTTACGTGACTTAGCTGTATTGATATTACAAATTACAATGGCTTTTAATTTTTTTAAATAATTAATACTTAAATGAAAGTGATTTTAATTTATAATGGCAATAGCTTAAACTTTTGTAAATAACTTTTGTGAAGATTATGTTCAGTGTATTATATTGTGACGAAAATCCAAAAACAGAAGTGAAATATTAACATCTTTTTGTGACATTTGTAATAAAGTTTGAAACATTGAGAGAACATATTTGAACCAGTTGTTGTTGAATAATTGCGCAGATTGATGCTGGGGTGGCGCTGTGTGGTGCTGTGGTGGTGCTGAGTGGTGCTGTGGTGATGCTGAGAGGTGCTGTGGTGGTGCTGAGTGATACTGGGATGGTGCTGTGTGATGCTGGGGTGGTGCTGAGTGGTGCTGTGGTGGTGCTGAGTGATGCTGTGGTGGTGCTGAGTGATGCTGTGGTGCTGCTGAGTGGTGCTGTGGTGTTGCTGAGTGATAATGTGGTGGGGCTGAGTGATGCTGTGGTGGTGCTGAGTGACGCTGTGGTGGCGCTGAGTGGTGCTGTGGTGGTGCTGAGTGATGCTGTGGTGATGCTGAGTGATGCTGTGGTGGTGCTGAGTGGTGCTGAGTGATAATGTGGTGGCACTGAGTGATGCTGTGGTGGCGCTGAGTGATGCTATGGTGGCGCTGAGTGGTGCTGTGGTGGTACTGAGTGATAATGTGGTGGTGCTGAGTGATAATGTGGTGGTGCTGAGTGATGCTGGGGTAGCACTGAGTGATGATGTGGTGATGCAGAGGGCAGAAAGGCACAAAAAGCAGTCTAACAAAGGGCAGAAGGGCAGAAAAACAAGGGAAAAACGAGTCTAGCAGAGGGCAGAAGGGCACAAAAAAACAGTCTAACAGAGGACAGAAGGGCAGAAATACAAGGGAAAAACAAGTCTAACAGAGGGCAGAAGGGCACAAAAAACTAGTCTAACGGGGCAGAAAGGCACAAAAACGAGTCTAACTGAGGGCAGAAGGGCACAAAAAACGAGTCTAACAGAGGGCAGAAGGGCACAAAAACAAGGGAATAACAGAGGGCAGAAGGGCAAAAAACGAGTCTAACAGAGGGCAGAAGGGCAGAAAAAACAAGTCTAACAGGGGGCAGAAGGGCAGAAAAACAAGGGGAAAACGAGTCTACCAGAGGGCAGAAGGGCAGAAAAACAAGGGAAAAACAAGTCTAACAGAGGGCAGAAGGGCACAAAAACTGAGTCTAACAGGGGGCAGAATGAATCCCGCCCTGCGTGTTTGTCCACGAAGATGCCACCTTTTTGTGCAATACCTCTACTCAACTGGAGTACTTTCTACTGTCTAATCAGTAAGTACTCCCTGGTTGGCTAAATGTATAGGGGCAGATTTACAATAACTGGCGCATCCCCAGGGATGCGCCAGTTATTGTGCGCCGCAGCTCCGCCACCCATGGTGCGCCGCATTTACAATGCGGCGCACCATGTGGCAAAAACGGCACAGATGCGTCACGCATCTGTGCCGTAAAAGCAGCGCATTGCTGGAGCTGCGTGGAGCTTGCGACGCAGCTCAAGCAATGCTCTGGGGGGCCCTATCTCCCCAATGCTGCATCAAGTTTGCACCTGCTTCAAGCAGGTGCAGGGTTTTGACGCAGCATTGGCCTAAAAGTGACTGAGTGAATTTTTGTAGATTTCACTCAGCCACTTTTAGGAGGCGTTCCTGCGCAGGAATGCCCTCCCCTGCGCCGGAACGCCTCCTGATGGCGCAGGGCTTTATAACGTGACGCATCTCTCAGATGCGTCACGTTGTTAATACCCAGCACCATGGTGCATCTTTTGTGCTGCCGCTGCGTCACAAAAGGTCTCGGTAAAGGGTGGGAGTCGTGAACCAGAGGGTGGCAGTGATGAACCAGAGGGTGACAGTGATGAGCCAGAGGGTGGCAGGGGTGAACCAGAGGGTGACAGTGCTGAACCAGAGGGTGGCAGTGCTGAACCACAGGGTGGCAGGGGTGAACCAGAGGGTGGCAGTGATGAACTAGATGGTGGCAGGGGTGAACCAGAGGGTGGCAGTGGTGAACCAGAGGGTGGCATGGGTGAACCAGAGGGTGGCAGTGGTTAACCAGAGGTTGACAGTGGTTAACCAGAGGGTGGCAGGTGTGAACCAGAGGTGCTGTGATGAACCAGAGGGTGGCAGTCATGAACCAGAGGGTGGCAGTGGTGAACCAGAGGGTGACAGTGCTGTACCAGAGGGTGGCAGGGGTGAACCAGAGGGTGCTGTGATGAAACAGAGGGTGGAAGTGGTGAACCAGAGGGTGGCAGGGGTGAACCAGAGGGTGGCAGTGGTGAACCAGAGGGTGGCAGTGCTGAACCAGAGGGTGACAGTGGTTAACTAGAGGGTGGCAGTGGTGAACCAGAGGTGCTGTGATGAACCAGAGGGTGGCAGTGGTGAACCAGAGGGTGGCAGTGGTGAACCAGAGGTGCTGTGATGAACCAGAGGGTGGCAGTGGTGAACCAGAGGGTGGCAGTGGTGAACCAGAGGTGCTGTGATGAACTAGAGGGTGGCAGTCGTGAACCAGAGGGTGGCAGTGGTGAACCAGAGGGTGACAGTGCTGTACCAGAGGGTGGCAGGGGTGAACCAGAGGGTAACAGTGCTGTACCAGAGGGTGGCATTCGTGAACCAGAGGGTGGCAGTGGTGAACCAGAGGGTGACAGTGCTGAACCAGAAGGTGGCAGGGGTGAACCAGAGGGTGGCAGGGGTGAACCAGAGGGTGGCAGTGATGAACCAGAGGGTGGCAGTGATGAACCAGAGGGTGGCAGTGGTGAACCAGAGGGTGCTGTGCCCATACACAACCGCATGGGTATCTTCGCCATGCAAGCGGCCCGTGAACGCGCAAAAAGCCCCGTGAACACGCAAAAAACCCCGAGAACAAGCAAAAAACCCTGCGAACGGGCAAAAAAACAAAAATCCGCAAATTCGCACAAATTTGCGGATTTTGCGGATTGCGAATTTGATTTCGCGTGAATTCGCGGAACGCAAATTCGCAAATTTCGCCCATACTTAGGTAGCATGGCAAAATGAAAGGAAGTGAAATGTTGAAGTAGTAGTGTCTGGTGAGTAAGAAATGCCGGAAACCTTTTGACTCCTGATAGTCTCCTTAGAACTATGACCTAAGTGTTAGAGCGGAATGCAATGAAGACTGGTTAAGAATGTTGAGTTTGCAGTTAAACAGAGACTAATAAAGACATGTAATAATAAGCTCCATGTGTAGTGTAGTCATTGGCGGGTAACTTCGCTGGCAGGACACCACAGAAGTGAAGATAGATGCTATAGAAAATGTGAAAATGCATTTTCTGAGTTGCCTACTTCACCTGTGTTTTTTAGACATTTTTGAGAAAATTTGTAGAAAAATACACCATTTTGATACCATGTTCTAAACATTTTCTTGAGCTGGGTGTTGCTTTAACAGCCCTGGAGATCATCAGACTTGCTTGGCAAACCAAAAAATATTGTATTTTTTCCATGGGTGCTTGTTGAGAACGTGTTTTTATCGAATTAATGTGAAATTGGTGCAATACATTGCTCCGTTTGAGTTTACCACATGTTTTTCAAATATTCTTCTAAGGAGAATTCCCACAAATATCATGGGAGGGTGTGGGGTGTGCTTTGCTCCCTTTATACGCTCAATCAGTGTAATTTAGGTCATAAATTTACATCACCATACTTTATATAAACTCACTAACCACCAACACATTGGCCCCCATTAGGATGGTGGGTGGACATTGCCCGCCCGCAATCCTCACGGTACAAGGGACCACCCGCCATAAGGGGAGGGTCCCGTGGCGGCAATTAGGATGTGCCCGCCAACGTGACAGGCATCGCTCAGTGCCTGCCAAGTTGTTCTTTGAAAGGCAAGGGGGTAACATAGGTACCCTCCATGTGCACCCCCAACCCCCGGAGTCCATGGGGGCCCGCAACGGGCCCCCATGGACCATATAGAACCCTTTTCTGCCCGGTCGCAAGGCGACCAGGGCGGAAAAGCGGCAGACGTTTTTTTCGTCCGCCGCGGACCCCCAGCAATGATAATATGGCGGGGGTCATTCTGGCACGGATTGGCGGCGGATCGCCCCGCCAGACCGGCGGTGGCTACAGCGGGCCTGGCGGGGGCGATCCGCCCGCCATCCTAATGGGGCCCTTAGTGTGTGTATAAACACAGTATGTATTCCTACAGCTGCATTTGTATTAATGATAGCTGTATAAAAAGAATATCTTTGATCAGCATTTTCTCCAAAGACCGAAGAGCTTACTAATATTGGAGTTAAATAACAATCCTATTTTCTAATTTTGGTGAAAACATATTTGGGGATGAGTCACAATAAAAAATACACTGTATCACATCATAAAAGACTCTTTAGTCAAATGCTAAAGATTGTTCTATGGCTTTAAACGAGTGGAAAGAAGAGCTCAGATAAGAAAATCTATGCAAATTACCTTACTTAATAAACAGCCAAATTTACAGGGTAACTCTGGGTTGAGAAATCCACTTTGTCAAATACATTTGCATGAAATTCACTTTAATAACTGCATCACCAAGTTTGATGATGTCAACATTCACATAAGCCAAACAGCTTTTGAAAACAAGAGAAACCCTCTATTAACCTCTTCATTGCGCAGGCTATTCCGCCGCAGGGCTAAGGGGGCGGGGTGGCCGCGCGGCAGCCGCATGCTGGTGACGGAATTGCTCCGTCATCAGCCGCGGTTGGGCTGTGCTCAAGACGGAGCGGTTCCGTCATGGCGCCGCCCGCTCAATAGAACGCCCGGCGCAGGCGCGGAATGCGCGCCGGGCAGGCGCGGCGGCAGGACCATGACGGAACCGCTCCATCATCTGCACAGCGCCACCGCAGCTGATGACGGAGCGGTTCCGTCATCAGCATACAAAGGGTTAAATAAACATCTATAAATTAGACATTCTCTAATTCTGTTTGGCACAATATTTTTGTGTACATTTGTGTAATCTATCTACAAAACCAGAGTAGCACGATGAGGACCAAATTTGCATCCTCAAGCCAACCTGTTCAAGTGTAAAATGAAAAGTAATTGGATCAGAGATGAAGATTCATAAACTTTTCATAGCATATACAGATCATTTTGCATACTGGGGCAGATATATCACCAAGAGCCTGCCAGTCAGGCACGGACCAGAAAATATTTTGAATGATTAATAAGGAAGATGAATAACAACAACAACTTTCAGGTAAAGTCAGGCCACCCAGATTAGCCGCTAACAAATATAGTTCCTAGATATTGTGATATACACAAAGGAGGGCAAGTTACAAACAATGCTACACTCCCACAAACATGACTCTGCACCCATAAGTGCTCAACCGACATCTCAAATTTAAAACTAGTCAAGATAAAGAGAACCTGGAGTGATACATACATATTTGAACAGGAAGCAAGTGGAGTTGTGAAGAAATTTAGCCATAGGAATATCTCATATGTCCTATCAATAAAGTCAAGAAAGCAGTAAAAACAATGGACCAAACTTTCAATGACAATCACAACAATCACCAAAAGAGAAGAGATACATTATTCAATATTAAATCTCTTCTCCTGAGGAGATTATTTCCCTGAATGAGGCCTTGAAGTTGACTGTCCAATGGTTCACCTCTAACCAGCTCAAACTTAACACAAAAAACTGAATTTCTTCTAAACTTCCCACCCAAAACCAACCCTGACATTCAGGAATGGATTAAGGCGATCACAGCTTTAAACTGCCCACCCACCATAGTAGACTTTGCCAAATCCCTTGGAATAACCCTAGACTGCAGCTTGAATATGCGTGGCCACATTACCTCGATGGCCAGAACAGAAAGATTTCACCTGAGCTACCAAAGAAATCTGACACCTTTCCTTAACACTCCCGACCTAAAAATGGCAATCCAGGCACTAGTCATCTCTAGACTGGAATATGGATGTTCTACCCTTTCGGGTCTACACAAGATCTCCCTGACCCCATTAAAATCCTGCCTCAACACTGCCGCCAGACTCCTTACAGATTCAAAGAAATTCGACCACATCTCACTATAACTGAAAGCTCTGAACTGGCTTCCTCTCGAGGCCAGACTCCAACTGAAACTGTCTTGTATCACTCACAAGGCTCTATGCTCTAATTTCCCTGCATTTCTCGCCCAGAAACTTGTGGTATCTGGAGGAGCCAGAAACTCACGGTCCGCCAGAGACCTCTTGCTCCAGCCAGCACGCTTGCGGAAAAAAAAAAACGTACAATCGGGCCTTCTCTGGGGCCCCACCAAGAATATGGAACTCACTCCCGCCTGCCATTAGAAGAATTCCGTCTCTGGCATGCTTTAAAAAGGAGGCCAAAACCTTCCTAACAGGCAAATTCCTCTCCTAACTCGTGCATTACAATCACTTCTGCGACTTTGTTCTAATTCCTATTACTGCCACACCTTGGATTATCCGGATGCTATCCGCCTGGGATCTCCGGGCATCACACCCTGGGATCTGGGTCCTCTTGTTTCTTGTAAAATGTATTTACCTGTTTTTATCCCAAATGTTTCCACCCACACTCCTAAGTCTTTTGTATACAACGTGTTAATCCTGTAAAGCGCTCTAATACACTAACTGGTCAAGTTTGCACTCTATAAAACACAAAATAAATAAATAAATAAAAACAATTGAAGGACATTAAATTTTCCTGAGAGTCTGACAAAAGCACAGGTACATGTAACTATAAAAAACAATATTTTTGAATAGCTTCAGTGATACACCAAAAATGATATTAAAAAAACTGAAATTTCAAAACTGATCTTTGCATATTTGAATACAAGAAATGCCATTTGAAGACTATTAATCCTCGAATATCAATGAGGCGAAATCAAGGATTTTTAACATGCTATAACAGCAACATACGTAAAGTTGGGATCAACAAAACAAAAACAAATAAAATATAAAAACCCCATTTAGATATATAATCAAATAAAAGGTTGACTGGCACAATAGTTTTGTTATACATGCAATGCTATGTCCTTGGACTAATGCATGAAAGAACTGCTCACTCAAGACTAGAATATTAAAACATTACAGGATGGGTCAATAAATTTGATACCAAGCACTACTTAAAGAACACTATGTCACACTACATGAAAACCAAAGAACTTTCTCACTATTTGCAATTCAAAAGATACCAAAAAAAGGAGAAGACGTGATAGAAAACTAAACTAATACAAAAAATATATATAGTGAATGGGTCATGAAACTTAAGGCTGTGAAATGGAATTGAGTATGATTCTGAAATGTACATCTGGGTTCTTCAATAGCTAAGATCCCCACATCAACTCAAAGGAGGCTGTGAGTTAACCTTCTTTTGGAAGAACACATGAAATGATGAAAATTACAGGTACATTAATTGATTTGAAAGGTGAGTGTGAACAGTATACGACACAAAGAGAATAATCTATTTTGACTATCACTACACAAGTATTTTTATCACTATTCAGTATGAATGTGTGTGTGTTTTATTGTGTTTGCGTGTGCATGTGTGAGAGAGATGTGTTGTAGTAGGGCTAACTATGCTGAGAGCGAAGGTAACTTTCCACTGCTGATGCCCATGATGTATTGGTTGCATTTGTATAAGGGAAATCTGCAGTGCAGTTTTCTGCACTGTTCCAGTGATGAGAAATTATGTGTGTGTGGAAAGCTTGCAATGTTGATTTCCATGCTGTATACAGGTTCTATTTGAGTGAAGCTTTCATTGTGGTTGCCTGGGTTGTGTGAGTAAGTGACACAGTGTTGCATGTGCTGGACCGACAGAACAAAAGAGAAAGATTAAGAAGGCCCGATTCACAGAACTAATTTAAGACAAAATCCTAAACTTACTACCATTTTGGTATTCACAGAAGACACTTACTCATTTTGGTATTCACAGAAGGCATTTACTCATTGATGAGTAAATGCCTGCTGTGAATACAAAAATGAGAAAGTGCCTTCTGTGAATACCAAAACGGTTGTAAGTTTAGGATTTTGTCTTAAATTAGTTCTGTGAATCAGTCCTAGTGTGTTTTAGCCTGTTTGTGACTCTCTACAGCAGACATTTTTTTAAAGATGTGCCAAAATCCTGTTAATCTATTAAAACTGGTGCATGTGAATAATCACTTGTAAGCAACTATTCGAGCATAGCCAACATTAGGTATATATCTGCATCCACTAGCGTACTAGTGTGCATCTTAATTGAGCATAAAAGATCACAAGAATAATGTAGCATGGTGTATGAAATTGGATTATTATTTTGGGGGGATGACTAGCCACTCTAGGGAATAATCACAAACCATCAAAGTCAATAAATTAACCTGAGCTCAACCCTCTAGTAGCTATTGCATGGTGTAGACAGGCTTAATTTAGGGCAATGTGTAAAGTACAAATACAGTATCAAAACTGTAATAAAGTAAAAATATAACGCAATAAAAATCCCAAAAGTACATTTTATTAAACTAAATGACAAGAAAGTGACAAACATCTAACAAGGAGAACCAGCAACATGCATTTTGAAAGTTTTAAGAAGAAATAGCCCCAAAAAGCACAAAGCGCAGCAAAAGTGTACGGGCCAGCGAAAGGCGAAAATCTGGCACGACAATGTAGAAAAGGCAGATTTCCTACACATATAGCTTCTGGAAATTAGAATGCAGAAAGACCCAACAATGGATGCATTCACCCAAAATATGTCCAACTCATTATTTATGCCTCATAACAAAATCTTATGTGGACACGTTTCAGGATTTGCTACATTTTCCAACTGCTCACCCCACATATTATTTACTGCAATGTAGGTCTTGAAAAGAAAGGCACTTTTCCAAGTGGAGTGCCCATTGGAAACCATGGGAAACCCACAATGTCAGCGTGTTTTGGATATTTAACAAACATTCCCTATGACTTTCTTAATCTTTTTCCACTCATAACTGTATTCCCAAAAAGGTAAACCGTGCAAATTAGGACACTACTCCAGGCATCCCCATATTCTGGAGCATAGGAAAGGCTTTTGTCCTCTTCAAAGAAAAAAATGATTGGAAGAAAAAAATGGAAAAAGTTTTTTAAATGCTCGTTTCCACAATACTGAATTCCTGAGAACATCTCCCATGCTCCAAACATCAAGGGAAAGGGGTGAGGAGTAGTAGCATGCACTAAAATCTGAGATTTTACTACATTTCCGAGGTGCACTGTCTGGGGCTGTGGAATCCCGAAAACGCGGAAATTGTGCATATCATTGTGAGAATCCTACGCTGCATGCACATTTTTTAGTGAATCGAGTCCTTGGTGCCTGACCGAACACTGGCCTTGAACCCGTCAATTGAACAACTAAAATCAGAAGAATTGTGTCGATTCCACTACTGGCATACCAATGAGCTAAACAAACCGGGCGAGAACTAAAGCACTGGAGAGGCACTGAGTTAATCAGGCCAGGATAAACACGCCTCACGTGAAAAGAGAGAGGGGGCTCTGTAGTGACAGCTTGTTTAATAGGATTACACCTGTAGCTGCCACACAGGCAGAATTCCTGAGAGCTCGGCCTAAACAACCCCCAACACAGTGAAGAGTGCCACTTCTCTTCGCCTCGCGTGTTCTTTGTGGCAGCCATCTGTCTCTGCCTCGTTCCATTATCCCCCTGCAAAGCCCACATCTAAAGTATAAAAATGCATTCTGAAGCCTGATTGGGAGTTGCATGGGAATAATTCTAGCGGCTTTCAACATTTCATAAGGCGCAGAACATGTTCATGGTCTAATTCATGTTACAGTCAAAAGAGGGCAAATACATTTATCAGCGAAATTCTAGTATGGAAAAATATCTTCACAGATCAAAGAACCCGCGTAAGTAAAGTTCTCAGTCATTTATTATTTTCCTGCTTGAGTTAAAAAATGGAAGTGGCTCATGTTTTTATGATTGGTCCACATTAAAAAGAAATATTTACACCACTGGTGTACGAAAGAAATCGGAACAAACTATTATTCGCAAACTTCGTAACTGAAAAAGAGCAAAACAGTTTGTTTCATATTATGGGAAATTGTTAAATGTGCTCTATTCATTGCCTCCACCCATGCTTCGGAGAGAGTAGAGTTTGCTAATGGAATTAGTTGCATTCATGAATAAATTGTACTGAAAACTTGCCGTTTTTTCTTAACAAAGTTAAAACTATGATTTATCAACCACATTTTTAACCTTCGGTTGTCCTAACAATTAAGTTGGGTTTTCAGTGCAAGCAAATAATTAACTCCTCATTTAGGTCCTTTATATGCAAATGTATGTTATGAATATTAATTGTGATAGGTCTGTATGGCTAAAGGAAATGTTTCAGAGCTGTATACCAAACTTACCGGCTGAGGGCGCTTAGCAGAGTGCTTTGGTAAACTAACCCTCTCCTAGGCACCTCCCAGTGACAAGCTCAAACCAAGATGATCAGCACTGTGCCCTTCACCATAACAGCAGCCACAGCAATTAGTGGGAGTACCGGCCGGGCTGTGACGTGGGGAGGGGCAGGGTGGGGGGTAGTAATGTATGGATTCCAGACTTTTAAAGGTAAGTAAACATAAAAATAAACAAAACGAATTTCGTTGCAGACACTGCATCGCATTTAGGGCCCGATGTAGGTGGCCATTTACCGACCGGTAACGGCCGATTTCGGCCGTTACCGACCGGTAAATGGTCATTCCTGATGTAGGGGCCCTAATTTACCGATTCGGTAAAGTTACCGAATCGGTAAATTTACAGAATCTGTAAAATACCGAATCGGTATTTTTACCAATTCGGTAACTTGGAGATGTAGGTGGGACTCTTCTGAGTCCCACAGGCCTTACAGAATCGGTATTTTACCACCCAATCCGAATGGGTGGTAAAATACCGAATCCAGGTGTGCATGCACATGTGTGCATGCACACCTGTACCATGTGACAGACAGACATGCCCTTAGGGCATGTCAATGCCCATAGGAATCAATGGGCATTACCGATTCGGTATTTACAGAATCGGTAAATACTGATTCAGAACGATTCGGTATTTACCGAATCTGAAATACCTACATCCCCCCCCCTCCATTTTACCACTTCTTACATACCGAATCGGTATGATTCGGTATTTATGAAATGGTAAAATGAATTTACCTACATCGGGCCCTTGGTGATGCAGTGTGTGCAACGAAATTCGTTTTATTTATTTATATGTTTACTTACCTTTAAAAGTCCGTAATCCATACATTACTACCCCCCACCCTGCCCCTACCCACGTCACCGCCCGGCCGATACTCCCACTACCGGCCGCGGCTGCATAACAGTACGTCACCTCATCCTTTTGCCCAGCATTGTTAGCCCATATAAGCCCATAATGCTACTACTGCAGAGTGGTAATAATGCATCGAGCATTACCGACTGTGAGGGTACCTTTAAACAGCGGCGGTTCCTCTGCAATGGCAGAGAAGCCTCGCCCCGCTGCCTGGCTAAGAGCCAAGACATGAAAGATAAAACAATGATCTAGCATCGTTTTGTTTTTCATTTGTCGGCTCTGCGCCCCCTTATGAAGGGAGGGGAGGGGCACGGCATGGGTAGGAGGAGTGCTATGTGCATATGTGTTTGGCTGGCTGTCTCAGGCTGACTAAAACAGACATGCGCACTTAGGTTTCTCCAGTCTGGCTTCATTGTACAGCCAGGCTGGAGAAACCCCCACAGACTCCGTGGTCTGAGCAGAGCATCTTTCCTGCCCGCTCAGGCCAATCCCTGTGCTGCTCTCAAAGTATGAGAGCAGAATGGATATTGCGCAGAGAGTCTGTGACGGTTCCCCAAAGCTTGCTGGGGCCAGGAAGGGCAATGCGAGACGCAGGAGGCGGTGGAGAGCTCCAGGTAAGTGTTTCCTAAAAAAAAAATATTATTATCACCCCCGTGCGATCCCCCTCCCACTCTGCCCGCACCCCTCCACCGCATTACCACCTCTTCATTGTGGCAGCCGCCACTGCCTTTATTAAAGGATTGCGTAGGGATTCTAAGCAATGACCTAGCGATCAGTTGGGCACTCTATATGCACATTGTTGTTGTCTATTGGAAATTATTGATGAGTAGTGCCCATAAACAATTTTTATTATTTTTTTATTATTTTTCATTTCTGTAGTTTTGTGCAGTTTGCCTGGCGTAGAAAATGAGTTTTTCGGCTATTATTGGAGCCTTAGCGATAGTAGAGACGAGATTGAGTCTTTCATTAGTGTTTATTTGCAGCGCTACGTACTCACGCTGCTGAGACGTCGTTTGGCCCATAAAGCATTGCAACCTTGACAATCCGGTGTGGCACACTCTGAACACGATCATTTGGGTGGTGGACTGAGGAAAATGATTTTTTGATTTATCGCGACTCAAGGTTTTTGTTTAGGCCCACATAGACTTGGTTGTACAGCTCACACTGTTCTTTGGTTATTAGAATTACAGACGTTTTCGTTGTGTTCATTTAATTTATAGGAATAGACGTGCCCAAATAAGGAATAAGAGGGACAGTCTTTTTGCAGTTCCCATTAGTGATAGAGGTAGGTGCCGACCGAATGTGTTTTCGAATGTGTTTTTCTGCCATAGATTTATACGATTTATTAATGCATTTAGGGCCTCACGGATGATATAATTAGTGTGCTTTGCTTGCTTTTTTGCTTTTTTTCTAGGCATCCCGGCTTTAGATACAACCTGGGAGTCCATGATTCAGTGGTTGCAAATCACGTGACCTAGACCAGATAGTAAATGTGAGTGGCGTTGGTCCCCTTTCTTTACACTCACTAATGGAATTCATTAGATATGGTTTGAATGAGTGCACTATTTGCGTCCCGTTTTTAAAGTGGGGTTGGTCGCCTTTCTTTACACTCACTCCAATGGAGTTTACTAGATATGGCTTGACTGAGTTCACACTTTGTACTTCATTTTTAAACGCACATTGATGTTAACTGGTACTATCAACTGTGATTACTAGCCTCACATTGGTTATTGGCTTTTACGGATCTTTTACGGATTCTTTTACTTATTACTCGATATATTTCGAGATTTTTAATCTTTTCCTTTTTCACTTTTTGGATTAAGTGGTGTCGCACTTAGTGTTCGTAGTAGTGTGGTAATCTAGCATTTATTTATTTATTTGTATGCTTGTATAGCGCAGGACTCAACCCCCGAAGGGGTATCTCCGCGCTTCTGTTCATCTAGGGTGCCCAAGGCATAGCTAGGCGGTGCATAAAATTAGGATGTCAAGAACAAGTGTGTTTTAAGAGATTTCCTAAAGGCCTGAAAATTGGTGTTTTGCCTCAGTGTGGGGGGAGCGTGTTCCAAAGGGTGGGACCCTTATATGACAGTGTTCGACCTCCCTATCTTGCCCTCCTAACATGAGGGATCTGAAGCAATAGTTGGTTACTAGAACGCAGGAGACGTCCGGGCTTGTAGAGGTTGAATTTTTCAGCCAAGTATTTAAGGCCCGAGCCAAAGAGGCTTTTGTGTATTATACAACAGATTTTAAATTTGACCCGTTGCCGAATGGGCAACCAGTGAAGCAGTGAAGTTTCTCAAGCAGGGGGCGCGAGGGTGACCTAGCTGGGGCATTGAGGACCAGTCTTGCCGCAGTATTTTGAGCCACTTGTAGTCTGCTAAGCTGTTCCTCATTGGCAGATATAAAGAGGTTGTTACAATAGTCCAGCCTGCTGATCACAAGGGTCTCGACAAGGGTCTTTCTGTAGCTGTCAGGCAAAAACGGGAACACGCGCCTCAAGAGTCCGATGACCCGAAAGCAGGACCCGGTTACCAGTTTTGCGTGCTCTTTCAACAACAGTGCCTGGTCTAACCGCACCCCTAGATTCTTCACCACCTGCTTAGGACACGGGACCGGTCGTAAGTCCAGTGGCCACCATTCTGGTGACCACAGAAGGGAGGCCTCCCCAAAGAGCATGACCACAGTTTTGCCCACGTTACATTGAAGGCAATTAGAGGCCATCCAATCAGGCACCGCTCTCATACCTTTGGCAAATGATTGTTTAATTGCAGGTGTGAGGGTCTGGAATGGAAACAAAAGCTGAGTGTCGTCAGCATACAACACTGGGGTGAACCCATACGCTCTCACAATGTCAGCCAGGGGGGCCACATACACATTAAAGAGTGTAGGGCTTGACATGAGCCTTGTGGGACCCCCTTAGTGAGCTCCCTAGAGATGGAATAATGGGAGCCCAATCTGACACCTTGTGAGCGGCCCGAGAGAAAACTCTCAAGCCAGGACAGAGCCAAACCTCCTATCCCCACCTTCCGCAGACGGCCGGGAAGAATATCATGTGATACTGTGTCAAAGGCAGCAGACAAGTCTAACAGCACCAGAATCATAGAGCCCCCACTATCCTGTGCCATCCGGATGTTATCGGTCACGGAGAGAAGGGCTGATTCGGTGCTGTAGTTAGGTCTAAACCCTGATTGAGTATAGTCAACACCTGCTGCTGCCTCAATGAAATTAGACAAATGGGTATTCACATGTTTCTCGTCATCTTGCTTAGATTAGGCGAAAGAGAGATGGGGCGGAGGTTGGAAAGGTCTGTCCATGGCAAAGCTGCGTTCTTCCGGATGGGATTCACCACGGCTTTCTTCCATTCTTGGGGTACTCGTCCCTCCTTGAGGGAGAGATTTATTACTGACTGAATCTCGGGCCAGAGCAGATTACCTAGAGAGACAACCATTTTAGCAGGTAGAAAATCCACAGGGGACCCTGTTTTGATTTGACTAATCAGGGGGTGACATCAGAATGACTGACCTCCGGAAACACAATTAGCGAGCCACTATTATGTGTTAATAACAATGAGGGCGCAGTAATGACGTTACTCCTGAGTCTAGTGGCCTTCGTGATTTTTCCATAAATCAGCTCTATTTTATCCTCAAAAAACATGCTTGTACAATTATATGGATAGGTGTGTATACTAATATACATATATCTTATGGATTTATTTAGCTTGGTTCTATTGCCCTTGCTCTGAGGAGGCCAAAAGAATATAAAGGCTGAAACGCGTCTGCGTCGACATTCATGTGAGGAGTCCCTATAATAATACAAAGAAGTGTGATTTAAACTACTGTGGGGCACAATAGAATAAAGGTAAAATAGGCTTCTCCCTCAATGTGCTCAGAAGACTACCTCTAACTGTACCACTCAGACTCAATGAGTGAACACTGGTTATATTAATATCAGTGGGGTTTGGAAACGTAAAGTTGATGTCACAATTGTTGTTGTTTATATATGTAATTTTTGGTATGTCCTTGTGCTTTTGAATGTTATATATGATTTTTGTTCACAAAGATCGGTCCCATAGCCTTAGAAGAGATGGTAGGGTCTACTGAAGATAAAGAAATTAAGATTACAGAGTATCTAGAGACATCACCAATAGTCAAAGTTAATATTGACAAACACGATATAATGGATATTCCTCCAGTTTGAGAGGAGATCGCAGTGGCATTAGCTAGCCTCCCAGATGGTAAAGCTTCCAGTATGGATAGTATACGGGTTGAATTCTATAAAGTTTTTTCACTGTAAATAAAGGACCTCTTCACTGATGTAGTAAGGTCCATCTTTGAGGGGACCTTACCACCGAATTCCTGGTCATCTGCTAAAATAATATTTCTCAAAAAGAAAAATCACCCCTGGAGATGTCATCATACATAACGCTAAATAACACAGTCTCAAAAATTTTCTCTAAAGTTATTGCCTCTAGTTTATCTTCAAACATCGAGGCACTAGTTTCTAGTTGGCAACATGGGTAAAAGAACTAAACTTAGATAAATTTATATATTTTTAATATAAGGATAAGCAGAACAGCAACATGCAGCAAGCCTGTACAAGATCTCTAGACAAACTGCCTAAGATGCAGTTTGATGTTCTACAGGAACATTCTTACAGAATCAGAACACAGAGTGAAAGATTACACTCTCAATGAACAAGCATATATAAATGTTAGCAAAGTACTTTGGGTGGGTGCACAGCTGTTTGAATTATGGAGATTTGTCTTTTCTTAGGTTCACCGCAGGTGGCTTTAAGGTGGCGTTATTACCCCTAAAAACGCCTCTTAGTAACTGACGTAGACGTGGTTCCAGTGAGGAACCACATCTACGTCAAGCATATATAAATGTAACATATCTCCCTTATTAACATAAAAACAATTACAATCTAAGAGATATACATAAACAAATACATTTGTAACAAGGAATAGTTAAATAACATAATCTGCAAGCCTCCCAGGTAATTGTCGTAAACGTGCAGAATCTTTAACTCTAGTAGCAATGGAATCAGAGCGACTCTCAGCGTTATTATGAGGATAAGTTTGAAAATCATTAAATCTAATGGAAGTGTCAGTGTTTGGAAAATTGTTGGCCCCAAAGATATTGGGACACTTTGACACATGCCTAACATTCCATAGCTTTCCATCCTGAGTTATAACAGAATTCTTAAACACTCTGGTGATTTTGATAGGTTTGTAGAATTTACTCGCACACTTACTTACTAAACCAGGTTCCTTAATTCTAACCCAATCACCAACAGTAAATGTATGTTGTTTGACATTCCATTTTTTATCATACCAATTTTTATACTTATCTGGTTTCTCTTTAATCCTCAAAGATGTGTCTTATTTGTTAAATATATTTCTAATGTTGTTACCTGACTTCTCTTTCAACCACCAGGGACATATAGTTGAGGCAGGATCTATTCCTTTCAACAAACGGAAAGAACTAACCTCAGTAATTGAATGCAGTGTAATGCGGTATGTCCAAAATCATTCTCTCAACAGCTCCTTCCATAATTCTCCTTCCTTCCTAACTTCCGTGATGTACCCCTTTAACACTCTATTGAAACGTTCCACCTGACAATTTTCATGTGGTGAATACAACGATGTAGTGATATGTTTTATATTCATACCTTTGAGATATTATTCCATCTCATACAAAGTTAGTTGCACACCATTATCAGTAACAATTTGAGCAGGAGATCCCTCTTTGGCAAAGATCTCCTTGAAAAACTCTAACACTTTATTTGTTGTAGCCATTGGAACCATCTTAACTTCTGGCCACTTTGAGTGATAATCCACCAAAACTAAAGCAAATCTAGAATCCAGCGGTAACTCAAGAAAAGGACCAGAAATATCAAAAGCTAGTTTCTTCCATGGTTCATGTGGCCAATCTACACTTTTGAGAGGAGGAACATTAACTTTACATACCTTATCACTAGAATTGCAAATAGCACAATCTCTAACAACCCTATCTGCCATGCGATCCATTCCTGGCCACCAAAAGTAACCTCTGTTTAAACGTTTCATTGCAGACATACCTGGATGAGACTTATGCGACATTTCCAAAATCATCTCCCTAACACCAAGAGGAGGAACGCACTTACCATCTTTGTAAATAAAAATTTCCATCCAACATTAACTCATCAGATATTTTAAACCAAGGCATGAGTTCCTCTGAAACTTTATACCTCTTGGGCCAACCTTCCCGAATATACTTCTTAACCAAATTAGTTACATCATCCTTGTCATCACAATCCTTCCATGTGTCTTCTGAAATGTTTGAAAATGCCCCAACAACAACATCCTGTATAGACGTAACAACTTCTAAATCATTATCCTTTGTCTTTACATCTGACTCACATGGAAGACGCGACAAACAATCAGCCGTTACGTTCTTCTTTCCAGGTACAAATTACATTTAAAAACAATATTCCTGCAATCTAGATGTAAGTCTAGCAATATTCGCGGTTGAATTCCATCCACCCCTGGTGACATAATATAAACCAATGGTTTGTGATCAGTCCTCAGAATAAAACTCGATCCCCAAATATAATTCCTGTAATGTTCTATTGCCCACACACATTTATTTATTTATAGGTTTATAACGCGCCGGAATCACACCCGAAGGTGTATCTCCGCGCAGTGCTGAAAGGAACAGGTCAAGCAGGCACTAAAGCTGAAATAGGGTTGTCTTGAGACTTTTCCTGAAGGCTAGATGACTAGAGCACTGTCTAAGGGAGAGGGGGAGGTTGTTCCACAGGCGCGGACCCATAACAGAAAGAGCACGTCCTCCCTGTCTGGTCTTGTTATGTCGTGGAATCTGTAGTAGCAGCTGATTACTGGACCGTAAATTACGAAGGGGATGATGATGAACAAATTTTTCGGCCAGATAGAGCGGTCCTAGATTATGGAGACTTTTGTGAATCACACAGCAGGTCTTAAATTCCACCCGTCTCCGGATAGGAAGCCAGTGGAGCTTTTTGAGAAGGGGCAGAGATGGTGTTCTGGGGGGGGCATTTGTCACCAGACGAGCCGCGGTGTTCTGAACCACTTGAAGTTTGTTGAGCACTCCTTCGTTGGCCGCTAAAAGAAGACCATTGCAATAGTCGAGGCGACTCAATACGAGGGCCTGGACCAAGGTCTTCCTTGTGCTGTCAGGGAGAAGAGGAAACACTTTCCGAAGGAGGCTGATGATATGAAAACAAGACCCCACCGTGGTGTTGGCATGCAAGTAGCTCTCTCTCTATGACCGCATACCGTCTATCAGTGTCACTTAATGTTCTCGAGGCAAAAGACACATTCCACTCCTCACCTCCACTTTTTTGTGACAATACAGCTCCAACTCCATACAAACTTGCATCAACTGTAATAATACACTGGTTATTCATGCAAAATGGCCTAAGATTAGGAGCATTAGCAATGTCTTTTTTGATTTCTGTAAATGCATTTTCTTGCATGTCTGTCCATTCAAAACAGACATTATGTCTTAGCAATTTCCTTAATGGTTCAATTTTAGATGCAAAAGTTAGTGACAAATTTAGGGTAATACTCACACATTCCTACAAAGGAAAGTAATTGAACTTTCGTTTTAGGCGCTGGAGCATTCATTATAGCTTCTACATTGGATTTCTTAGGTACTACGCCATCTCCTGTCAAAGTATGACCTAAATATTCCACACTTTTCCTAAACATTTTACACTTATTAGCCTTTAAGGTTAAACTATTCTTTCTTAACCTATCACACACCTCAGATAAATGTTTGAAGTGATTCTCATTCTCGTCAGAAAAAACAAGAATATCATCCTGGAAGCATTTTACACAACCATCCATATCTCTAAATATGTTGAACATTATTCTTTGGAATACCGAGGCCGCAGAGGCCAACCCAAAAGGCATCCGCGTATACTGATATAAACTTTGTGGTGTTATAAAAGCAGTTAAGGTTTTTGACTCATCTGTAAGTTGCACCTGATGATACGCAGATCTCAAATCCAGTGTTGAAAAAACTTTTGCACCCTCTAATATTGATACTACCTCGTTGATGTTCGGTAGTGGGTGACAATATACCACAATTTCTTAAATCAACACAGAGTCTCAATTTTTTTATCCGGTTTCCGTACCAAAACAATTGGAGAAACCCATTCCGATGAATTCATGGGTTCTATTATACCTTCTGTTACCAGTTCTGTTAACATCTCTTTAAGCTCTTCTCTCACATTAATGGGAACTGGTCTTATTTTCTGCCTGACTGGTATGACATTTGTTTTGAGTTTAATTTGATGTGAGTAATCTTTAAGTCTTCCCAATGTATCTGAAAATACATCCTTGAATGAACTTTTCACAAACTCCTCCAATTTCTTCTACACCTGTAAATGAAATACAACTGTCCTTTACAGTATCATCCAAAATAACAGGATCTTTTAATCTCAGGTTCAACATTATACCTAGTTTGTACTGATCCTTCTAACCCAGGACATTTATACCTTTCACAGCAATGTACAGTTTTATATTTGCTAATCTACTTTTGAAAGAGATTGTTGTCTCAAAATACCCAAACATATCAATCCGTGACCCATCATAAGTAACAGCATAAATGTCTGGTGGAACAATTTCATTTATATTAAACACCTTATCACGTTTTTCTGTGAAATATTGCTTTGAAATTATGGTTTATGGCGATCCTGAATCAACCATGAGCCTCAATTCCACTTTGGCAACTAATACACTGCACATGGGTGAATTAATCACTTGATCGTCATTTAAATTGTCTAATTTTGCAATACTATTCCTAAGAGATACAACAAAACCTGAAGTGTTTCCTTGCATTCGTGGACTATCGACTCTTGTTGAATTCCTATCAGGGACTGATCCTTCTACAATGGAAGAAATTCTTGGACAAAACTGTGTAGACACCCTTCTTTGATCTCTGCACATATTAGCAAAGTGTCCTATTCTTCCGCAGTTTTTACATTCCCTCCTGATAGCAGGACATGCATTGAAGGATGACAAATGATTTTTATTATCACATCTGTAGCAAAATATATTTTTCCAATTCCTTTCCATACTTCTATTAGCATTAGCATTATAATTCCTTCCTTGAATGGCATTTGTACCCTGTGTGTCATGCCTAATTTCCTCTTCGCGGTTTACTACGACACCTTCTCCAGTCTTTCCACTCCTGCTGTTAATATCTTTAACAGTGTGCATCAGGAGGAGCTAGGATACCAACCAAGATGGCCGCATAGTCTCCCGGCTCCGCTGACCTCCGTCCTACGCTCGCTTATCCTGTCGAATATCCTGATCTCCTGCCCCGGATTCGTGTGAGTGAACTAGTCGGCACCCCGATGGTGTGACCACGGAATTTTTCTGATGTTCAGGGGTGAAGTAACATCGAAAATGTTTTGAGGCCTAACCCAGACTGGAAGCCGGGGTCTCGATTGCTGGTCTACCCGGGTCCAAAGTGAACAACAACGGACTGAGGAGAGTGGTTGGGTCCGGTCCTTGTAACTTTTGAAAATTTCTCTGGACTACTTTGCAACCATCTGCTGCCTGGTGCTGTACCTGAGGTGAGGTGACTTGTGGCGCGCGGTGCTGCGTCGCGGGGGGCCCCGGCCCGGAGTCCCGGCACTAGCACCGCTGGGGTCTCGCCGCGCGTTGCTGCGTGCTGCTGGCCTGTCCCTCACGGCTTGATTCTGCTCCGGTGTATCCTGCCCCGGAGAGAGCGCCTCTCCGTGGAGATCGTTATGCCTGCGGACGTATGGAACTTGGCGGAACGGACTCAATGTGGCCCTTCCTTGCGGATGGTAATGGCGGATCTTGCGGCGCTTCGCGCGACGATGAGGGCCCAGGTCAATCGTTTGCTGTCGGCAGGAGATGGGATCATAGGACCGGGAGCAAGCCCTGACTTGCATTTTGAGACCCGGCAGCCGACTTGCCTCCTGTTGGGCGCCCTAGTGGCGCGTTTGGACCCAGTGCTGGAAGCTGTGCCTGCCCCCGAAGAAATGGAACTCATCGTGTGTGCTGAGATTGGTGACTCTCTTACGTTCTCGGAAACATCGGTCCTACAGTTATCGGAACATTTCACTGCTTCCCCCATCCTGGACACTGTTGGCCCACACTATAATTTGGATCGGAACGAGTCGCACCCCCTCCCCAATCGGTCTCCCAACATGGCGGAAGTAACGCTGCTTGGTTTCGGAGACGGAGAGGGACATCGTTTGTGCAAGCCGCGTGCGTTAGGATCTGCTATTCCTCTCCCATTTGCTGGCCCAAGCTTCGGCTGCTACTGTGTGACTTTTTTTCGTTTTTATTTTGTTTCTATGGCCTTTGTTCTCTTCTCTTATCTTTCTTTGTCTTTTTCTTTTTCTGGGTCAGTGCAGTGGGTTTCCTTTGGTATCAATCGCTGCTTTTTCATCTGTGCCTCAATTTTCGTGGTGTTCTCTGGGTCTTAGGGCAGGTGACTGGCAGGCGCGAATTGACCGTAATATTCCTTCACATCCTGAACCGCCTGTTTCAGCGCCATTGATTTGACCGATTACTGTTTACTGTTGACACGTTTACTACTCTGCCTGCCATTTTTCGCTGTTGGGAAATTGTTCAGCACCTGATCCTTCCATCTTATACTATAAAATGAAAACCTTTTATATCCTGTTTTTCTAATTGTGCTATTCAGTGACCAAGAGTACGCTAGTATGGTGATTCTGTTCCCCGAGGTGCTGCATGTGATTTAAAATGTGCTCTCTGCTAATCTAACTGCTTAGCGGCCAGCCCCGGGGGTTGTAGGCCCATACTTGTATTTGGTTGAAATGTCAATAAAGGTTTTCACAAAAAAAACCACAAAAAAAACAGTGTGCATCCATTTTTCCGTTTGCTCATATGCCTTGGCTGTTGAAATTGCTTCTGATAGTTTTGGATCTCCCAATACCCACAATTGTTCCTGTGCTTTTTTACTTCTGACATGAACAACTATCTGATCTCTGATCATATCATCAGCAATATTTCCGAAGTTACAGTGTAAGCTCAAAGTGCATAAAGAAGTTAAAAAATCATCAAACTATTTGTTTTCCTCTTGTTTTCTTGTTTAAAATTTAAACATATTTAAGGCAATATTACTCGTTGGTATAAACCTTTTCTCCATTCTAAGTAACGCCTCATTGTACACATTTGTAGCATCAGCATTTTCATTTGGTAAAATTTGCGGTAAAGATCTAAACACCATTTGTCCCTCAGATCCCAGACAATGTAACAAAATATTTGTTTTTCTTTCTGCACCCATCTTTTCTCCATCTATTGCCTTCATATAGTTTATAAATTCTTCTTTCCACCTAGACCAAGGTAATGGTGGTTCTCCTTTACACTGTAAGAATTTCGCAGGCGGATCAAATTGCATGTTTCTATTATATTTATATTTTTCTATATGGTATACTTAATATTGACCTCCTCCATATATCCTTTAAACATCCTTTGAATACATATACCATCAAACTGTATTGAATATCTTCCAATTATTTTAACTATCTATATGTGTAAAATATCAAGGTATTTATTTTTTATTTCTCCTTTCTGGTTCCGCTGAGAAATAATATGGATCTAGTCACAGTATTTATATTTATCAACAGTACTCGAGTTGCCTTCCTCTCTTCGTTGTGAAATTGCCACCTATATTTGCCAACATTCGTAAAAACATAAATATGTTGATTAAAAGCAGCTTACTTGTATTAAAACAACTTAAAATTATAAGCGAGGTCCCTTCGTCGATGTCTTCCGGTTGAATATTCACCTTTACAGCTAGCGTTACCGTTGCTATGCTGTATCTAAGGTGAATTTAAGATGGCCGTCACGTTATGCGTAATGACGTTATATTCCCCAGAATTCCTTGCGCCAAATGACGCGTCAGGCTTCCGGGTGGTATCCTGTTGCATCACCGAATACAATGAGTGCCTGGCAACCAGATCGAGTCACTCACGCAGCTCAAAATCAACCGAGTTCTTCCTGCGCACACATTATTTACTTTTTAAAAGATGCACTTCTGAGTCTCCTGTAACATCGACTCATGTAACAGTACAATTGTTTTAAAAATGAGGCACAGTACCTTAAGAAATCTTGAAAATAACTCCAATGTTGATTTCCTTTAAGTAGTATTTCTAGGGACGATTTCCTTACTATCTCTTTCCGTGGTAGTTTTACGAATTGTTTCAATTCTGTTTCCCTTTTTTTTTCCAAATCTTCCTCACAGTATGTCTTCATTCTTTTCCTTTTCTCGTTTTCCTTTGTAAATAGATTTTTTCAGAGATCGATTTTCTTCAAATACCAAAAATAAAACGCTTGAAATTCAAATTCCAAAATATCCAGAACACCAATCCTCTGTGCTGCTTTAGGCTGTTGTGAAAGGTGTTTTGTTCTTCCCTCGTCGCCAAAATTAAAAGAACTAAACTTAGATACATTAATATATTTTTAATTTAAGGGTAAGCAGCACAGCAACATGCAGTAAGCCTGTACAAGATCTTTAGTCAAACTGCCTAAGATGCAGTTTGATGTTCTACAGGAACATTCTTACAGAATCAGAACACAGAGTGAAAGATAACACTCTCAATGAACAAGCATATATAAATGTAACAATGGGTTTATCCCGAAAAAAGGCACTGCCAAGCACGTCCGCCGCACCATTACTCTATTTGATGCCGCAGAAGTGACAGGAGACCCGATCTCATTAATCCTTCTAGACTCTGAAAAGGCGTTTGATCGGGTCTCCTGGCAATTCCAATGGGCTGTCATGCGGCGGATTGGCTTCAGTCCAAGGATAGTTCAGGCCCTACAGGTATTATATCAAAACACTACAGCTAAAATACTAATTAATGGACACCTGTCAGAGCAAATAAAGACATCACTAGGAACGAGGCAGAGGTGCCCCTGCTCGCCTCTGCTTTTTGCCCTTTATATCGATCTTTTGATTAAAAGAGTTGAATTAAACCCCGCAATTTTGCCAGTGAGCAGGTTTGGCATTGACACAAAGATCATGGCTTATGCCGATGACGTAGCTATAATAACACCTAAACCTGAGTCGGCTATCAGGGCCCTGGAGCAAGAAGTCCAAGAATTCGGAATGGTGTCAGGTTATGCCCTTAACAAAACAAAAACGCAGATTGTTATAAACGAGAAAATAACCTGGGCGGATAACAGAATCACCAAGAAAGCCAAATATCTAGGAGTTAATATAGTCCCTGATATAGAGTTGTTGGTTGAAGAAAATCTGACCCCGTGGCAGCTGACATGAAGAAATCACTCTGGAAAATTGACAACTTACATCTCACTATTGTAGGGAGATGTAATGTTTTAAAAATGACTTATTTTCCTATGTTACTTTATTTTTTTCGGACAATCCCACTAGATTTTAACAATTACATTCTTCGAATTTTTTAACAAATGTTTTCTCAGTTCATTTGGACCTACTCACAGCTGAGAAGGGCTTTCAATCTTCTCTTTTTACCCAGAGACAGGGGAGGGTGGGCCCTCCCCAATTTAAAACAATTTAAAACTATATTATTGGGCCGCTGCTCTGCAATACAGCTCCAAACTAATGCATGAGTACTGTATCCTAATTTCATCAGGATTGCCTTCTCCTTATTTTTTACTCCTAGGTGAAAACGTCAGGGGCTGCATTTGGCATCACTTGGAATTCAGCTATTACAAGCAAGTTAGATTTAAAACTATGATTAGTGTTTATCGGCTTTTTTTTAACATTCGTAAATCGTTTGGACTAGCTAAACTAAATTATTATACCCCTATTAGAAATAATGACAATCTACCATTAATCTTTAAAAATACTTATCTTCAACAGTGGTATCTGGCGGGTATTTGCAGATTAGGAGATCTGATTAGCTCGTATTCGGCTTTTGAACATCTGAAAACTTGCTATAAATTGAACAATAATCAGATATTTCAGTGTCACGCCATTGCGAAATATCTAACAAACAAAACCGGGGGATCAGCAGGGTTTGCAAGAATAGACCTATTAGATACATTGCTCGGTTCTAACTTACTAAGGATAGGTAACATATACTATATGTTGAATGAACGACAAAATGATCTAAACAAAATAGATGTGAAAAGGCAGCTGAAACTAAATGTTCCACCTAACACCTTGTGTTCAGCTTTTGGACCTCGCGCAAACATATTTGCTACCACCTAAATTGCAAGAGCAATTTTACAAGACGGGCAATTTTTATATATAACTCCTAACAGGATCGCTAAATGAGCTACTGGCTGTGGAACTACCTGCCCACGCTGCACGGAATATAGTGCGGACTCCGTGCATATGTTTGCAACATGCCCAAAACTAGAGCCATTACTGAAAGAGGTATAACGGTTTCTAAGTAAAATTCTTCTACTAGACATCCAACTACTATTATGCTAGGGCAGCGGTCTTCAATCTGTGGGGCCCGACCCCCAGGGGGGTCGTGGAGTCCTGGG
This sequence comes from Lissotriton vulgaris, assembly GCF_964263255.1. Taxonomy (NCBI): domain Eukaryota; kingdom Metazoa; phylum Chordata; class Amphibia; order Caudata; family Salamandridae; genus Lissotriton; species Lissotriton vulgaris. The sequence goes on along the minus strand of NC_141693.1, from coordinate 781,523,669 downwards.
AAGGGGGTCGCAGATTGTGCAGAGTGCAGTTTCTGGCATTGGGCTGATAGAGGGTGCTCAAGGCGGAGGCCTAATTCACACCGAGGTGTGAAAAACATCAACGCCTCATTAACAAGTAAAAGGTCTTTTAAAGACCTTTCAAGTACTTGGGTGTGACTGTGTGTGTGTGTCCCTGAAGCTGTTTCAGCCTGGCTCACATACACGAGTTAGGGGGAGCTGGGGGGGGGGGCTGGAGCTGGGTCAGTGGCTGTAGTTTAGCCCTTTGAGTTCAATGGATGTTGCGCACCTGGAGCTGTGGGTCCCATGACACGTCCCCCGCCCCCAACAGGGAGGCACAGAGATGCCTTCCTGTGAGCGGGAAAGAACGACGCAGAGAGATACTGATCCCCCCCCCCCCCCCCCCCATGAGAGAGGCACAGAGAAGGTGGGTGGATGAATGCTGGGTGGATGGATGGATGTAAGGCTGAAGGATGTATGTATGTGTGAAAAGGTGGGTGGATGAATGATGTGTGGGTGGATGAATGAAAGGGTGGATGGATGAATGATGGATGTATGGATGGAAGGATGAAAGGGTGAATGGATGAAGGATAGATTGGTGAAGGATAGATGTATGGATGGAAGAATGAAAGGGTGGACGGATGAAGGATGGATGGATGAAAGGGTGGATGGATGAATAATGGATGGATGGATGTGTAAAAAGATGGGTGGATGAATGAAGGGTGAATGGATGGATGAAAGAGTGGATGGATGAATGATGGATGTATGGATGGAAGGATGAAAGGGTGGATGGATGAAGGATAGATTGGTGAAGGATAGATGTATGGATGGAAGAATGAAAGGGTGGACGTATGAAGGATGGATGGATGGATGGATGGATGGATGATAGGGTGGATGGATGAATGATGGATGGATGGATGTGTAAAAAGATGGGTGGATGAATGATGGGTGAATGGGTGGATGAAAGGGTGGATGGATGAATGATGGATTTATGGATCGGAGGATGGAAGGGTGGATGGATGTATGAATGGATTAAATGTTGCATGGATGAATGATGGATGGATGTGTGAAATGGTGGGTGGATGAATGATGGGTGGATGGAAGGAAGGGTGGATGGGTAAAGGATGGGTGAATGGATGGATGAAAGGGTGGATGGATGAATGATGGATGTATGGATGGATGGATGTGTGAAAAGGTGGGTGGATGAATGATGAGTGAAAAGGTGGGTGGATGAATGATGAGTGAATGAATGAATGAATGAAGGGTGGATGGATAAATGATGGATGGAAGGATGAAAGGGTGGATGGATGAAGGATAGATTGGTGAAGGATAGATGTATGGATGGAAGAATAAAAGGGTGGATGGATGAAGGATGGATGGATGAAAGGGTGGATGGATGAATGATGGATGGATGGATGGATGTGTAAAAAGATGGATGGATGAATGATAGGTGAATGGATGGATGAAAGGGTGTATGGATGAATGATGGATGTATGGATGGAAGGATGAAAGGGTGGATGGATGAAGGATAGATTGGTGAAGGATAGATGTATGGATGGAAGGATGAAAGGGTGGACGGATGAAGGATGTATGGATGGATGTGTGAAAAGGTGGGGGATGAATGATGGGTAGATGGATGGATGAAAGGGCGGTGGATGGATGTTGGATGAAAGGGTGGATGGATGATGGATGGGAGGATGAAAGAGTGGATGGATGAAGGATGGATGTATGGATGGGAAGATGAAAGGGTGGATGGATGTTTGAATGGATAAAAGGTTGCATGGATGAATGATGGATGGATGTGTGAAAAGGTGGGTGGATGAATGATGAGTGGATGGAAGGAAGGGTGGATGAGTAAAGGATGGATGTATGGATGGAAGGGTGGATGTATGGATGGAAGGATGAAAGGGTGGATGGATGGATGTGTGAAAGTGTGGGTGGATGAATGATGGAGGGATGTGATGAGGTCTAATATGCGCATTTATGGTTGTCAAAAGTTGATGATGAGGAGTACCAGTTTCTAGAAACGTTTGTCGGTAGGGGGTCCTTACGCCTAAAAAGGTTTTACAAGGGGGTCTCGGCATCAAAAAGTTTGAAGACCTCTGTGCTAGGGCTATATGATCTGATTAGCCTTAAGGACGGGGGGCACTATTTTTTGTTGCAATGACCATTCTGCGGATATGTATCGCTGTGTACTGGAAAGATCTGAACCCCCCTCTTTCGGCCAATGGCAAGCTAGATTGCTCGCCGCTTACAGACTAGAGAGCAATTTATGCCAAAAAAAGCAGACGGGCAAAAAAAAAGGTTCTAGTGGTCTGGGACCCTCTGGCCTGATGGCTCAATACTTTGAATACTTAGGAAGTATAATAAATGTACTATGCCATTATTGTCCTCTGATTGCATGACTCCCCCTCAGCATTCCCCTTTCCCCGTCTACTGCCTGCTCCCCTCTCCATCTTCGGTCCTCCCTCGCCCCCACTTTTTGTGCCCTTCCTGTGCCCCCTCTATTCTTTGTCTTTTCTTTTTCTTTTGTTGTTTAAATAGTGTTGACATTTTTTGACAGTTCCTCACTGCGTGTAAATACAATATGTATTTAATACCCGCTGATTACAAGCGACTCATTCAGACAGACTGCCATATTCTCCTGAGGCGGAAGCCGGGAGGCGCACTCGCGCATTGCTTACTTTTTAAAATGTGTTGATTGTCACAAATAACTTGCTTTTTAAATCACTCACCAGCTAGTGAGAGCACTTCTCTGTGTCAGGCACGCACAGCGGATCTTAGCGCTGCCGCGCCGCCAAACACTCACGCCATTCCCGGCCACGAGAGAGGCCACGCCCCTTTTTAGGCCACGCCCATCGTCGCCTTAAATATCCGCTGATTACAAGCGACTCATTCAGACAGACTGCCATATTCTCCTGAGGCGGAAGCAGGGAGGCGCACTCGCGCATTGCTTACTTTTTAAAATTTGTTGATTGTCACAAATAACTTGCTTTTTAAATCACTAACCAGCTAGTGAGAGCTCTTCTCTGTGTCAGGCATGCACAGCGGATCTTAGCGCTGCCGCGCCGCCAAACACACACGCCATTCCCGGCCACGAGAGAGGCCATGGCCCTTTTTAGGCCACGGCCTTCCACCCTCCCTCTTTTCTAGCATATAATATGTGTATCCACCGGAAGCGCTGCGGACGAGCGCAGCGGGAGCGCCTAAGGCAAGCCCGTCTGCGCCCGTCGGCGCCTGGACGGGCCCTAGGGCACGCCAGGCTGGCCAAGTCATCACGTATACAGCTCAATCTCTCAGAAACCAACAAAACACCATCACCACCCCTTCCCCAACGACCCTTCATCGCATATCCGCTGTTGGCCTCATGCGCCCCGACCAAATCCATTCCGGCGGACGCGCTCCTTCAGCTACGCCAACTAGGAACTCCACGTCCATTAGGATCTTATATCTGAACACTCGTTCACTAGTGAAACACGCCAAGGACATCTTCGTATTGCTATCTAACTCTAACCCAGACTTGCTCCTGCTTACAGAAACCTGGCTAACTTCAGAGTCCCTTCCTGACATACTGGCTGCCCTCCCCCCTGACTATTACATCCTTCACACCGACCGCCCTGATGACCGGCCCGGCGGTGGGGTGGCAGCCATTATATCTAAATGTCTGATATCTATCTCCTCTCACTCTCTCCCCCTCCCTGAGGTGGAGAACCTACTCTTCAGTGTGAAAACTGACACTGGCCCTCTCACTCTCCTCCTCCTATACCGACCCCCCCACTCAATGCCCTCTTTTTCTTCCACTATAAGCGAACAACTGTCCTCTCTGTTAACAACGCACTCCTGTTTCGCTATGTTTGGCGATTTAAACTATTGGTTCAATGACACCAACGCTGGCACCCATACCACTGAACTCTTCGACACCCTCACTAATCTGAATCTCATTCAACATGTCTCCCAACCCACCCACATCAAGGGACCTATCTTGGACCAGATCTGGTCCTGCAACCTGGCCCTGTCCCCACCAGACATATTCCCCTGTGTCTGGTCAGACCACCACTTGGTGGACACCACCATAACTGGCCCGTCAGATCCCTGCCCCTCTGATGGCCGGTGGCTTGTCACGGAAATGGAGCACCTACGATGCTCAGGGCTTTCTCACTGCTCTTGCCGACTCTCGCATAGGTCCTCATCCCTCTGATGATATCAACAAATTAGAACAAAACCTAGGCTCCTGGCTAGAATCGGCCAGTGATCTAGTTGCTCCCTTAGTCAAATTCCCCCGCACCAGGCACCGCAATTCTCATAGGTGGTTTTCTGATGATCTCAAAGCCCACAAATTGAAAACACGCCAGTTGGAACGCATTTGGAGACGCAATTACTCAGACCTAGCCAGACAATCCTATCTGACCGCACGTAAAGACTACAAGGCAGCCATCAGATCGGCTAAGATAGATCACTTTTCTAAAAGGATTTCATCGGCAGAAGACAAATCCAAGGAGGTGTTCAGAGTTCTGAATGAGCTAACCACTGATGATAGAACCCTCCCGATTCAGACCCCTACCCAGGAGGCCTGCGATACTTTAAACTCGTTCTTTCTGGAAAAGATCATAAAAATTAAAATGTCCATTCCCCCCCCTCCCCGGTCATCCCCTCCGGATATTTCCTCTACAAACCCCCTGACCCTTTCCACCCTTCCCGCTCTGGATTCCACCTCCCTAGCAGAACTTGCCACCCGTGTTAAATCCGGCTCCCCCAACGACTGCTGTCCACCATCCATTCTGCGGAATGTATGTCTCAACCTACCTGACGATATTCTAAATGTACTTAACAGATCCCTTTGCAGTGGCATCTTTCCTACCTCTTTCAAGGAGGCCATCTTACTACCCCTCCTAAAAAAACCTGGCGCCGACCCTGCAGAGCCGTCGAACTATCGTCCCATTTCCCTCCTTCCCTACTTTTCCAAAATTCTGGAGGCCCATGTTACTCGGTGCTTGTCAAACTTCATCGAATCCTCCTGCCATCTGGAGCCTAATCAGGCGGGTTTCCGACCTGCCCACTCTACAGAGGCTGTCATCCTGGCAGTCCTTGACACGCTCAGAAGCAATGCGGACGTCGGACACCACCAGGCCCTCGTCCTGCTGGATTTGTCGGCCGTGTTCGACACGGTGGATCACAACATCCTCCTCCACCGTGTCGAGCAGGCGGGCATCCAAGGCACAGCTCATGAGTGGATCAAGTCCTTCCTTACTGGAAGAACACAGGCGGTCCGCATGGGTCCTTACACTGCCAACAAGTCCCCCACCTCCTGTGGTGTCCCCCAGGGCTCCTCCCTCTCCCCGCTCCTTTTCAATTTATATCTTCGGCCACTGATCCAATCTCTTCTGAAATGGGATATCACAGTCTTTAACTACGCCGACGACTTGCAACTCATCCTCCCCCTCAACTCACCTCATGCCATCAAAACATTTCACGAAGCTATGATTCACATCCAACTCTGGATGAACCAGAATAAATTAAAACTAAACCCCGGCAAGACTGAGCTCCTCCTCCCTGGACTCAGCCATGCCCTTTGGGGCCCACAGTACTGGCCTCCAGATCTCGGCACTCCCCCTATTCCAGCTAAAACTGTAAAAAGTCTGGGCATAATCATTGACGCCGAGCTTTCCCTCAAAGCCCAAGTTGGAGCCGTAGTATCCTCCTGCATGTACCAACTTCGGAGGATTCGCAAAGTCCGTCATCTTCTCCCCCCGAAGCACTCACTCAAACTGTCACTTCACTTGTGCTTTCCCGACTGGATTTTTCCAACGCAATTTATCACGGTCTCCCTCTATTTCTGATACACCGCCTCCAAGTTGTTCAGAATCAAGCGGCTTGCTTGATCCACGGATCCCCCAGATGGCAATCAGCCAAGCCTCTGCTCCGTAGCCTCCATTGGCTCCCGATGGACCAGAGGTCCACCTTCAAGGTGGCTTGTCTCACCTTCAAAGCCCTTCACTGCCCCAGCCCTGGGTTCCTCAAATCCCTCATCCATCCTCACTGTCCGACACGCAACCTCCGATCAGCCCACTGTGATTCGCTAGTCACCCCCAAAAGCAAAACTAAAAAATTTGGCGGCCGCCGTTTTTCCTATCTGGCTCCTGTGCTTTGGAACCTCCTCCCCCTCTCAATCAAATCTTCTACATCCCTTCTTAAATTCAGGAAACTGCTAAAAATGCATCTTTCCCCCCCCCTCAGCTAGGCTTCCAGCTTCCCGCATTTCCTCCTCACACACTCTGTCTCTAGCGCCAGGAAGCTTCGGAGACAGTGCGCTTTACAAATGGCACTTAAGATAAGATAAGTATTGTTAGTATTTTTTGACCCAGGGTGGGAGGTGGGGAGAGACGTTGTCTGATGATGAAATAACTGACTTGGTAATCACTTGGTAAACATAAATAAATGAATAAATAAATTGGTCCCATAGCATATGTGTGCTTTGAAATAATTTGAATAATACATTTTTATAGGATTGAAATCGAAAGATAGTATAATTAAATATTTCCGATGGTAAAATAAAAACGAGATATTAATTCCTCCATACCTATTTTTTGCCTATATGTGGTAGCATTCTGTATAACCTGCAATCTTTTTAAGTCTGACTTGGGCTTCCCCAGGTATAAGGAGTTTCCCTAATCAAGTTGGGTAGTTGCTAGGCCTTGTACCACCACTCTACTTGCTGACCCTGAGTTTATTGACCTGAATTTCCATTTTAAGTTTATTGTTAGGTTGCAGTGGCAGTTTAAAACTGCATACACAGGCTGCAATGGCAGGTCTGAGACATATTTAAAGGGCTATTTAAGTGGGTGGCACAATCAGTGCTGTAGACCCATTAAGAGCATTTAATTGACAGGCTCTGGGGTCATGTGGTACCTCTTTACTAGGGACCTATAAGTAAAGTAAAGGTGCCAATTGGGAACAAGACAATTCTACTATGTTTTAGCACTGGTTAGCAGAGGTAAAGTTCACAGAGTCCTAAAAGCCAAGAAAAACAAGTTCAGAAAAAAGGAAAGCGGAGGCAAAATGTTTCGGGGAAGACCACCCTAAGGCTAACCGGTCAAACAGGTATTCAAGCTAATTAACAAGCAAAACATGAATGCGATAGAAATGACTGGATACTATGGCCACTATTGCTTTACCCTGATTCCGAAAAAAGGGTCAACATGGTTTCCCATGAATCAAAGGAAGAATATGCAAATATTGTTTTTGCATGGCTATAGTAACTTACCACTTCAGAATTGAGGCTTTGAGGCACTGATACAGTCCACAGATAGCCTAGTAATGGGAGATTATCATGAAGGGAGTGCCTTAAGAGAAGAGGCAGGAGTTTGAGTGGGTCACTGCACTCTCTGTCTGTCCTTTAGTACCCAGCGGATGCCCGTTTTCCTGTATTGTCCTATGGTTTCAAAATATTCTTGAGGAGGTCCTTCTGGAGGAAGGTGTACTTACTCGTAACTCAAGCTAGGTATTGCACCTAGGTTTGAAAGATTTGAGGGATGTAAGTGGGTGGTGCCAGTGGGAGAATTGGACGGTGGCCTCTTAAAAATATTTTGGTCATCTGTGCTTTTTAATTATTTATTTATTTACAAATTGAGCACTGTCCACCTATATCATCAGAGTCAGTGGAAGAGGGAGAAGCAGGTTTGAAAATATGAAAGAGTGTGAGGGTCTATTCTTAGACAGCAAGTGTGTTAATGAATGAATGCATCTTGCATCAAGTCAAGTATGAGTCAATATTAAGAGGGTGGGAGGACCTGTACATCTGACCCCTGTTGAACCTAAAGGTGGCAGCACAGAGGCACAGCCAAGAAGATGTAGTAGATTAACTGTAATGGTTTGCCCCTGTAATGTGGGGGAGCAGAGTGGGTTGCATGGAAGGGCCAAATTCAGCCGCGGCCCGTAGAGAGAGTTCTGGTGGGGCAGAAAGGCGGGGCGGGGGAGGGGCAGGGTGGGGGGTGCCAAAAACCAGAATATGGATAGTTGGAGGTAACTAAACAATTTAATTAATAAAATGAATTTTGTAGCGCACGCTGCATGGCATTTTGCGTTGCAGGGCGCGCTACAAAATTTGTTTTATTTATTAAATTGTTTACTTACCTCCAATTATCCATATTCTGGTTTTTAGCACCCCCTCCCTCGTCCCGCCTTTCTGCCCCACGGGAACTCCCTCTACGGGCCGCGGCTGGCCAGATTGTCATCATGCCTGATGTGTGTGTGTGTGATCAATCAGACGTTCTGCCTAAAAACAGAATGTTCTGGTGAAAGTCTTTGGTTAAGTCTGATAAAGGAAGGCGCTGTGTTTGTATACACCCAAGCTGTACCACCCTGGTGGGAATGCTGCTTGAGGGCAACTATGAATCTTTCTCCCCAGGGTAGTAAAGGTTACAAAGAGGTAATTCAAGTGTTAAATAGACAGACATTAGTTATTTCAGACCAAGGGTACCATTGTAAAGCCATATCCCTCTACCACGGCACGTGAGGATAATTGCTTTCGTTTTCTTAGATGGCACAGCAATGAAGACAGGTAGGAGGGACAATAAGTGAGCAACAACATCCTAGCTGCAAGATAGAGAGCATCATATGGACAGGACCATACCTGTTTCTACAATGAGTGCTGGCTCCCAATAATTGGCAAGTTGAGCACCAGGGCTATCCAATACTGCATTTGGCAGCATGTTTAGTAAGCAACTCCGCTTATAAGGATGAGGCAGTAGTTTTTATGTTAAGTAACAAACAACCTCACAACATTGTCCAACTGTTTCAGTCCAATTTAGGTGGGTAGGGCTAGAGAGGCATACCTTTGTTGCAAGATGGAACATCGATTTGCGGAGAATCTTGTCATGCTCATCTCTGAAATAGGACCTGTAGATATGTTACAAGATTCCCAGAAAGCCCCTGTTTCCTCAACATATTTGTGAAACACTATTATGGCTTAACATGGATAATGAGCTGGAACTGTTTTCCATGCTGGTGTGAGTCTTGTGTTCTCCAAGGACCAAGAGAAGACTCATTCCATCGAAATGGAACCTCTCATGTTGTACAATAAAGTGATTACTAGTCCTGGTGTGCTTTGGATTCAGGAAGGGCAGACATACAATCAAAAAAGAAGAAGAGATGCTCACAATTCAAGGAGAGGTTGTTAGTACCTGGGAGGCAGAAGTTACCATGTATACCAGTGAATCATCTGACACAAACTTGAATTTAATTTAGACACTAGAGACAGTGACCCACACCCATACTGGACCTGTGAGGTTTCTAAGACCAGAAGTGGACCCACATCCAGGTCTAGTGAAAGAAGGTGAGTGGCCACTCAATGACTAAAATGACAGCTAGCTTCCGGAAAGCCTTCGTCCCTGCTTTGCACTTTATTCCCAGAGTCTTTGCTATGCAGCCACTCTACCACATACATAAGTGCATGCACTGGAATAGCACCCTGGCTACCGTCTGCAGCACAGTTGGTTCTGGGTTTAATTCCCCATTATAAGACGCCCTGTAAAAGCCTGCAGGGCACAAAGGCACAGATTCAGAAAAAGACTGAGAAGCTGAAGCAGGAGCCAGTGTCTCCTTTGACAAGGAATCTTGAAGAGGATGAATACTAAACCTAACCAAAACAGGTCAGTCCTCCCCTTACACTTAGGGCCTGATGTTGGTCAGAAAGGCTTTGAACGGCATTCGGTTCATCCGAATCCGTGTCGGAAGCCTTGTTTCTGACCGACTTGGAAACATTTCTGTCCGACCAATTACGATGGTTGGAAACCATTCGAATTGTCAGTAAAGCTTCCATCTTGCATCCAAACGGCATCCGGAGACTCTGAGTCAGTTGGAGCCGACTTGTACGTCTCTACCAACTGTGTTTCCGACCGAGCGATTACGATGTTGGATCCAGAAAGCCTTTCCAAATCGGTCTGTCCAACATGGATCGGCTGTCGGAATCTGACTTTGGGGGCCTGCAGCAGGCCCCCATTCACCGGGAGGCCTCCGGTTGGGGCCCGTGGGGGTACCCATGGGTCGAATCTTTCAAACCATGCACGGTGTGGCAAGCACCAAGGGGTGCCCGCCATAGGGTGCAAGGTTTTCTGTGAACACCCCTTTTTTCAGTGGGAGTTTGTGTTGGCGGTCAGAACACAGGCTCCCATTGAAGTAAACAGGAGTCCGATCAAGCGGTGTTTGGATACATCGTAATCGGTCGGTCAGACTCCCCAAACCTGAGCAGGTCTGAAACCATTCCGAAACCAAGTCATCTGAATACTTTCCGACCGACATTTTAATGAGGCCCTATGTGTTCTCCCCACCACAAACATTCACAATTAGTGCTGGATGGGTTCCAGGGGTTGATACCGCTCCTGAGAATTGTGGAGGCAATACCAATTTGAATGGTGGTTCTAGAAGAACAAACCTGTACCTTGTCAAGAATACAGATATAGTTTGGCTGCATAGTCCCTGTGTATATGAATTAGGCCAGGGCAGAGTGATCAAAAAACTCTGCCGCACTATGCGGTGTTCCACAAGTGGTAGAGTGTGTTAGATTGCGCAGTTTACGCAGAATTTTAGCACTGTGTCAATGCCAGCGACACCATGTGCAGTGCAAGAGTGTGCTGCTTCTTTTTGCCACTTAAGTAGATATTCTACTTGAGCTGCAGCTTCCTCAACGCAAATGGAAGCTTTCCCAACACGAGCGGTGACGACCATCCGCACCCAGCCGCGTTGAGAAATCTGGCTGGGAGGTGGTCTAGCGTCGGATTTTCATTGCTTGCCATCACCAACGTACCATTGGCAAGCAAGAGCAAGGAAAAAACTTTCAGAACTCCGCGTACTCCACAGAGTGAGGAAGCTCTGCAAACTCTGGGAGGAGCGGAGATCACCACCCAGGCCAAATATAAATATCTTGGTGCCATTGGTGGTGTGTCAAATGGAACAGTCTCTGCTGACACAATGGACTGACTAGACACATGCATCCCAACTGAACTGCAGCTGTTCCGCAGCACCAAAAGACTTAGGAGTTACGCCAAGGTTAGGACATGCTGGTACTAAGAATAATTAAAGCCCATCCAAGCAATACCATCTAGATGGATCCACATATCTCTCCCCACCAACAGCAAGCCCAAAGAAATCACTGTAAACTGCCTAGTAAGTGCCACTCATCTATGTGATAAGAAAAGAAAAAATGTTCTAGGTGGGGTTACCCTCTTTTCCTAAATGGCAGTGATTTTTTGGGGCATCCCCTGCTGACCTCATATATTACATAAACCCTGAACATTCTCTCAGTTCGGCAAGAGCATAATGGAATGAGCTATTGCAAGGTCATCTCCTAGCACTGGCAAGTTGCAAGATGATGCCCATCTTTGGCATAATGTTTGCACTTGCATAATTGTGGTTATTCTTAACATATTGTTTGCATCTCCGTATGGCATTCATTTCTAGTATGATGGTTGTCCTGGAATAATAGTTGATATTGGTTGCATATGGTGGGCATTCTTATGGCACCCCGTTCCCAAAATACAATAGTGTGGGCATCAGTAACATGAGGCAGTGCTTGATTTGTAAAAGAAAGAGTGCTGATACCCAAAGCTGTTCATAAACCCACCGCTGGTGCAATTACATGTTAATTCACCGACTACCGAATCCACCTCATGTCTGTTTAATTCACTACCATTTGTTCACTACCCCCTTTCTCACTTTGCGATACCAAAGGGGATGATGGACGGAGCGTTTGAGCAAATCAATCACTCACACCCAGTCAACTGATCTGGGTTCAATCCATCATCATTCCTTCTCACTTTGGCATGTCCCTGATCTCATTCAAACAATAAGGGGATTTATAAAGTGCACTACTCACCTGTGAGAGTCTCAAGGCGCGGGGTGGGATTCGAGCAGCTCCAGTCATTTGAAAAGCCAGGTCTTGAGGCTCTTCTTGAATGCTTGGGGGAGTTCCCTCCAGGTCTTGGCCATGATGTAGGAGAAGGATCTGCCTCCTGTTCTGGCTCTGTGGATGCAAGGGATTTTGGCCGGGGCCTGGTCCGAAGCGGGGACGTAGAAGGAGATTCTTTTGTTGGGGGTTTGGGTCTGGTTTTGTGGAGGGCTTTGTAGGTGTGCGTGAGCAGCTTGAAGGTCACTGTTTTTTCGGCGGGAAGCCAGTGGAGTTCTCGTCGATGCTGAAGGATGTGGTCTTGTCATGGGATGCTGAGGGTGAGTCTGGCTGCGGCCTTCTGGACGGTCTAAAGTTTGTGGAGTAGAGATTTATTGATTCCAGCATAGAGGACATTCCCGTAGTATAGCCGATGGTGATGAGTGTGTGGGTGATGGTCTTTCTGGATTCAGGGGGATCGATTTGAAGGTCTTGCAGAGTATGTGAAGGGTGTTGAAGCATGTGGAGGCTACCGCTTGGATCTGTCGGTTCATGGTAAAGGAGGAGTCAAGTATGATGCTGAGGTTGCTGGTGAGGTCCTTGGGACTGGGGGGCTGCCAAGGGCTGGGGGCACCAGGTGTTGTCCCACGCGGAGGGAGTGGATACGAGGATGAGGACTTCTGTTTTTTAGCTTCAGGCAGCTGCTGCTTATCCAGGTTGTGATGTCCTTCATTCCTTCCTGCAAGTTGCGCTTGGTGATGTTGTGTTCCTTGGTGAGGGATGGGATGAGCTGGGCGTCGTCGACGTAGGATACTATGCTGAGTCCGTATTTTCCAATGAGGGTTGCGAGGGGGGGCCATGTAGATGTTGAAGAGTGTGTGGCTGAGGGAGGATCCCTGGGATACTCCACATCAGATCTCCGTGGGTTCGGAGATGAAGAGCGTGAGTCTTATTCTTTGAGTTTGGCTGGCGAGGAAGGAGCAGGTCCAGTCTAGGGCAGGTCTAGTATAATGAGGGCTGCTGTGTGGCCTTGGCCGAGGAGTATGCAGATGTCATCTGTGGCAGCTAGGAGGGCGGTCTCGGTGCTGTGGTTGCTGCGGAAGCCAAATTGAGATATGTCGAGGATGTTGCTGGATTTTATGAAGTTTGTCAGTTGGTTGTTGATGATCTTCTAGGTGACTTTGGCAGCGAAGGGCAGGAGGGAGATGAGCCTGTAGTTCTTGAGGTCCGTTGGGTCTGCAGAGGGCTTCTTGAGGAGGGTTATTACTTCTGTGCATTTCCAGTCAACTGAAAACATGCCTATTTCGAGGGTGCAGTTGATTGTCCTTCGTAGTTCTGGTGCGATGGCGGGGGTGGCCCTGTGGCCCTGTGGAAGATATGCGGCGAGCAGGGGTCCGTGGGTGCTCCAGATCGTATGCCTCTCATGGTCTTTGAGGTGTCTTCTATGGTGACAGGGGACCAGGCAAGAATGGTCGGCTGAGTGGAGTTGCTGGTGGAAGGTGTAGTGTTGGTGACTTTGTTCTGTTCGTCAAAGTTGTCGTCCTTTTCTGACTGTTTTGCTGCTTTTCTCATCCTCCATCTTCCCATCTTCAACTTTGAACAAATACCTATAGGTTTGCACTGAGGATGTAAGTCCTCTGTTGATGACATGCAGAGGGTATAATTGGTGAAGTGTTTTGTACATGTTTATACACGTGATCAAGGCGTCAGCCGAAACGCGTTGTGTTGGTTTGGACGATTAAAATTCCAACTTGCATTTGAACATCCGAATGTCTGGGCGTTCTTTGTTTTGAGGAAGAATTGTGGAAAGTATATATATATATATATATATATATATATATATATATATATATATATATATATATATATATATATATTCCTTCATACCATGTTTCATGATAAAAGATGGCGCTGACTCCGTGAATCTTAATCCAAACTTTTATTCTTGATCAGTTTCTGCTTAGACGCGTTTCTGCGTTACCGTCTTGTTCACTACCTTATATATATATATGCAAAAAAGAAGGAGAAAACTCTGGGTAGTTCTCAAGTTTAGGTGGAAAGCAGCTCCTGTTAGAGCACTCTCAACACCAGCGACACTCTAGATCTGCTCACCTCAAATGTCTGTTTTTCTATCAAAGTTTTTAAGCATAGGATTAGAACAGTGCTATCCACACCAAGATAGAACAGGACAACGTCTTTTGCCATTCATACAGCAAAGTATTTAAGCATAGGACTACTACAGTGCTGTCCTTGCCGAGCTGTAAAATGACAAATGCCATTTATCACTCCAGGCACAATATTACAGCTTTGAATTGGTAAAATACCAACTCAAGCCAACGTGAAATGAGTAAAAGCAACCCATGACACAGTGTTTCGCTCTAATTAGAGCTCTTCAGAGAGGTATAGCTTTGTCCAGACACAAGGGAGCACCCAGTATAAGTCAAAGCAAAACCCTTTCAGGAATAGAGTGACGCATAAATTATGCAAAAAAGAAGGAGAGAACTCTGGGTAGTTCTCAAGTTTAGGTGGAAAGCAGCTGCCTTTAGAGCACTCTCAACACCAGCGACACTCTAGATCTGCTCACCTCAAATGTGTGTTTTTCTATCAAAGTTTTTAAGCATAGGATTAGCACAGTGCTATCCACGCCGAAATAGAAAAGGACAAAGTCTTTTGCCATTTATACAGCAAAGTCTTTAAGCATGGGACTACTACAGTGCTGTCCTTGCTGAGCTGTAAAATGACAAAAGTCATTTATCACACCAAGCACAATATTACAGCTTTGAATTGGTAAAATACCAACTCAAGCCAACCTGCAATGAGTAAAACAAATCAAAAATCTCTCCAAGCACTCAAAATTATCTTAATTCAAATCCTGTTAAAGTTCAATTAGGTGACTTCAATACAATCAATTGGCAAGTGTCACTGTCCAAATCCGTAATTCACAAATCCAAATCCTTGGGTTCAGAGTTCATCTGTCTTTATTTTCAGTTTTCTTCATACATCAAGGATTATCTGTACATCAGCCAACACGTGTTTCGTCGTGGCGCTATCTAACACTTTGACTTCCTCAGGGCTATAAGTATTAGATCTGGCTCCCATTTGTTATCCTCTCAGTATCGATCCTCCATTCAATTCTATATCCGGCTCAACTATCCTCAACTATCCTCAACAGAATCCGCTCACTCCGTTTATATAAGATTTCTGGTGCGGAAGTGTACTTCCTTTGTTTCAATTCCCTCTAGCTTTTAGCTTCCCGGTTTTAACCTAATCCACAGTATCAGATTTTCGTTACAATTAACACTATAAAATCTAAAATAAATACATAAAATATAATCATTCATTTATTATAATTAAATTGATTCCCACCTTATTCCCCTATAATCCCACAACCCGCTATAAACTAAAAACGCAAAATGTAATTAAAATAAAATTGATAACTACTAAAACTTTAACACATATATTAAAAAACATTAAAAAAAGACATCACATTTAAAATACAAACTAAAATACATAACACTAATTAAAAATGTGATATTTTAAATAACTATACTTTTGCAAACAATATTAATGGCTTCTACATTTTTAAAAACAACATTTCTTACCTTAAATTCGATATTCTTGACCACGATATTCGTGTTGTCAATTTTCTAAATCATGATATTTACAACTCGATGTTTGTGTAGGTTGAAATTTCCAACTCGATATTCTGTCTCAACACTGTTTTGCATAAGAAAGCTTGGAAAAAAATGTCAAGGGATGAAATTTGCACTTAATAAGAGGGAAAAGTTGGAATTTCGGATTACAAAAGTAGTGATTTGTTTCATGAAAATGGAAATATTTTGTCTGGGGTACTGAGTACATACTCAAAGTGAAAAAATATGTTTGATAATGATAATGTGTATTTTTCAGAAACTGATAACCCTTTTTAATTGAAAATCATTATATTTGCAAAAAATATTTGAAAGTGATAGTGCAGTGATAATTCATGCTGACGCTTGGGATGCGTTGGCGAAATTGTTTCCAAGGCACCCAATGGTCCTGCTGCTCTGGATATTATTACATGAATTGTGTAGATATATATTTTCATTTATACTGACAAAGCCTTTTAAGGCATTGTCCCTGCTGTTGGTTCAGGCCTGAGCCAGAAGGGTTGGTGTCTGCTGAATGGCGTGCCATACTCGACACTTGCTCCTCCACGCTTGATCTGAGACACCAAGAAATCAATTTCATTTCAAGGTTAGCTGTGCATGAATACTCTGTGTCATGATAATTTCTGCATATTCTGGATAAATTTACGTTCCTGTTCACGTGCATGCTGATGGGTGCCACTGCCCTTTTCTACAGTGGCATCTTTTAGATGCGTAAACAAAAAAGTGATGGCTGGAACGTTCGAATTAATTTCAGCCACTGGTAATTACTCATACTGCATCCCAGTCCTTCATTATTTTGCACACCATGCCACCTCTGGTTGGACCCAACGTTATGCAAATCAGTCTTGACCCTGCTCTAATGGGAACAGTCCAGCCCAAACTGCTAGGTCAGGTCCAAAATACAAGCAACCCAGGACTGGTGTCGCCCTAGTTAGGATGCATGGCTGACAATAAATTTCCTTGCTGCCCATGGTTGTCCAGCAGCAACACTCTCATGTAAAATAATTTCATCAGCGCGACCTAAAATGAGAAAAGTATTTTCTAATAATTATTCCATAAATTGTTAAATACTGTAAGTAATCTAAAGATTGTAAGCTGCAGTTGAGGGCACCCTCTAACAAATATAGAACAAAATAGCTAAAGAAATGTTTTCCACTTTATCACACTGCATCTGCCTTGTAAAAGATGGTAATGGGGTCAAACATTTCAAGTCAAGGTAACTTGTGATTGTAAGAGCATATAAAAAAAAAAACTAAAGTTCTAACTTAGGGGCTGGTTACGATGGCGTAACATTTGCCCCCGCCATATTACGATGGTGGTGGGTATCAAGGCTGACCGAAAGCCCGTCAGCCACTTTTCCGCCAGTCGGCAATCGTTGCGATTGCCGGCCGGGCGGAGCAGGGGCACAAATATGGTGGCGGTGCACAGCAGGCACCACCAGCCATATTAGAATGTAGAGCATTTGCAGGCCTTACCATGGTGACGATGCCACCATGGTAGGGCGGGCGGGGATTTGCTTTGGGGGCCTGTTGAGGGCTTCCGGGGGTGGGGGGTTGCCCTTATTGGGTACCTATGGTACCTCTCTACATTGTCATGCACAAGGTAGCAGGCACTGCGCGGTGCCTGCCATGTTGTGCATGGCAATGCACAACATGGCATTGTACCATTGCAGCGGGCGCTTCAGCCAGCAGCACCCGCCACAATGTTAAAATGCCAGATGCACCGCCGCGTTGGCAGTCACATCATAATTGGGGTGGTGAGACCGCTGCATGGCAGCGGGCGGTCCCGTTACCGCTAGGATGACCCCCTTACTATTTTCTTACAATTAATCCGATTTGTGAAATCAAAAATATATTGTAAGTGAAGGAGCCAAAATGTGTAACAGCCTTTAGAGGGCATCGAAGATTTATTTTTTAAACTTGATGTTCATTCATGGCTTTTATTTTGCCACATGATCATAAGCAGCTGGTACCCAGCTCTGTGACATGGAGCACTTTCAGCTGGGTCTAGCCTTTCAGTCAAAACACCCTTTGCGTGCTGGAAGTTTTGACTCCATCCTTACTATGGTAAAGGTGGAAATATAAATCCAAAAATGCTGCTCTTACCTGAAATAACAGGACTGGCAGAAGGTGCTGCATAACGCATGGAGAGACATGGCAGCTATATAAACATTTAACAATTCAAACAATGCTTCACGGTAATTTATACTTTTTAAAGCTCACTCAACTATATGATTACAAAGGTGCTGTTGGTAGGCATGTTACCCTCAACTTGTCAACATTGTGATCCTTCATCAGAAATGAATGCTGTAGATTATTTAGAGACCACCTATGACACTCACTATCAGCAAGGACATGAATGCCTATTTCAGACTGGCACATAGCCGTGTTTTCCTGCAGTGAAATTACAGGAGTATATTTTAGTGTGATTTTTTTTGTGTTCCTCAGGGATATACTAACTGTCCCTCTTAGCCAAAGCCTTTTGCATCCGTTTGTGTGCCTCACTGGATGCTGCCCCATAGTTTGAACATTACCTAATGGCACTGCGACCCCTACACCACCTGTTGCGATCCCTGCCACCTTTCTTGCGACCTCTGGCTGTTTGTCAGTCTTGGCACGCGCTCTGGGGGCATAAAAGAACTCACTGACTGTGAGCAGCGCTTGATTGCACTGCTGAAGCAAGCTCTACGACATGATTGCCTTCAAACTGGACCTGTGGAAACGATTCATCCTCTCACCCGTTGCTATGGTGACCATACCTGGTCTGGCCGGCTCTGCGCGCAGACTTTGCTTAAGATACATTGTATGTATCTGACTGCTGCACTGTGGGTTTTTCGCCACTCATTCACTTGCAGGGCCGCCAATCTAGTCGTGCACAAAAGTGCTACAAATTAGACCCTGGCAAGATATATTGGCTAGCTCCCGCACCACTCTTTATAAAGCTGCAGTGACTCATGGGTCTCTCTCTTCGGAGTTGGGCTCGTGTGATGTTTCTCAGACTCCAGTGAGTGACCAACAGCTTAACAGCAGCACCAGAATGGCAATCAGGCCGCGTGACTTCACTGTCAGTAGTAGTATACTGAGTTGGAGGACCTCGAGCGGGGCAGGTGATGGCCCGGTCATGTGAGAGAGTGAGACAGACAAACTTACTGACTGAGACTTTCTCACTAGTCTCTGACTCTTGTGATCCGCGGGCATGCGGCACACTTCTGCTGCTCTAAAGAAGCAAAAACAAGTAAGTCTCTTTTACTTCAAGTGTTTATGACATTTGGAAGCAACAACTGGCACTCTGACTTTCAGCTGGTTATTCGTGTCAGTCATTCTTTGCGTGCTTCTTCAAAATGTTTTTTCCACGGTGAAATCAGCAAGTGACAACAAGACTGCTTATTGCCATTTCTGCCCATTGTCTCATCATCACCAAAGAACACCTGGAGCTCTCCAGTTGAAGACCATATTGCTGCCATGTTCTTACAAACATACACAACTCTGCTTGATTTATAGCTTCCTGCTGTAATTCGAGGTTTCAAAGGAGCAGCGTTCATACTGACACGGTTTAATCATTGCTTGAAATAGTGTTAGAACCATGTCCCTTGACCTTCCATTTTCCATATAAGTTCACAAATGTGCCTGTGCCCATATCCAATGGACAGAACTTTCCATTGTAGGAATTGGAAAGTTCCCTCAGGGATGCCCGCTACTGTATTTTTTTGTTCACCGCCCATGGTGCCATCTTCATTACATAACGCCAATCTCCTTGTACCAGAATGAGATGCTGTTATGTGCATACAGAATTTTTTTCCTCTTGTTTTTGATTTTATTTTGTGAAGGGGCTAAGCTGCTAATTTTGTCCTGTACCTTGGTAGAGTCTATGGGGCTCTGTCCGCTCACCATCGCTACGGAGCTGGGACAAGCTATGGACCTGGGCCTGCCGGTAAGGCGGTGGTCCCGCAGAGTGTATTAGGATGTCTCACCATTATGGAGGGCGCATCCAGGTCCCTGATCAGTGCGGACGGTGCTGGTCGCTGCAATACCTATCGCAATGCACAAATGCCAAATAGTGAATTTCCATGCACAACATGGCAGGCTCCACGCGGTGCCTGCCACCTTGTGCATGGAAATGTTTGGGGGTACCAAGGGTACCCCCCAGTGCACATAGATCCTCCCCCACAGAGAGGGGGCCCGCAATGGGCCCCAGAACCCAGCCTCCGCCAGCCTTTCCACGGCGGTGGAACCGCCACGGAAAGGCTGGCTGATGCCAGCATTGTAATCCGGCAGGCAGTGCCTGCTAGGCACTGCCGCCATTTCACACATGCTACCCGCTCCGCCAGGCAACCATGATGATTGCCGTGGCAGAAGCGTGGAGGGTGGTCCCCCGCCATCCTAATGTGGTGGGGGGAAAAGGGAGCCAGTTGTGGGAGGGACCGCCACCGCCAGCCCAACAGTGGTTGTCCCTCCGCCATCATAATGAGCCCCTATGTCTTTGAGAAGGGAGGAATCTCTGCCAGTGCCCTATAGGGTAAAGGTGCCTCTTGTCTAGGTTGGAGCCATAGAAATACTATATACGGGCACTCGTGTAGTCTCTTTAGGGCTCCTGCCCCTGCCAATAGCTGGGTAATCTCGTTTTCTATGGCAGGCGACCCCTACCTTTAAGGTTTACACCATTCAGCTGCAGATAGGCAGCAAGCCCTTGATGGGTCCTGAAGGGTCGTAATTTTAAAAGACAGACTTGTCCATCAGCACTGGGTCCTGCCATCCATTGCACTGACATGTAGGACAGAAGGCCCTTCTGGCGGTGTCGGAAGATTCTGTGGGGAGAATCGCTTACACCCTTAGGCCACCTTTGAGCACCCTCACACAACACAACAGTTATAAATTGTTACATCAAACAAAGGTAAAATCTAATACTCTCACTATAATAAATGCTAAATTAGATCAAATATCGTATTGCAGAGTACTGCAATTAATAAAAACACTAGGAAAAAATTTAGATTACAGAGAGATCAAGTTTACCATTCCCCTCCAATAAATGCCACTATAGGGAAAGTGTTAGATTGCAGATGGATAACATTTACTATTTCCACTCTAATGAGTGTAAAAGTAGAGAGAGTGTTGGATTGCGGAGGGGTAAAATGTAGTATTCCCACACCAGTTGGAGCAACAGTAGGGAAAGTGTTGGATTGCGGAAGGAACAAATGTAATATTCTCACTGCAGTCAGTACTACATTAGAAACAAAAAAAAACTATATTGTGTATTTAATATTATTGACTTTGATATTTAAAAAAAATATTACTTACCTTAAAATCAGTAATCTTGACAACAATATTCTTACTGACGATATTTCCATGTCACAATATTTTTGACTCGATATTTCCAACTCAATATTTTGTCTCAACACTGAGCCTGGTGAAGAAGGGTGGAGGCAAATAGTGAGAGATGCTAGAACAAGTGAGCGGTGTGGAGAGAAAGAGAGGCAGAAGAGGCAGAGGATAGCAAATGGTGAGACATGGATATAAAGAGAGATGCAGTCAGAGGTAGAAAGAGATAAGGAGAGAAAGGTTTTTATAACAACTCAGAGATGCGAACAAAGGCAATTATTAGGATGGCGGGCGGACTTTAGTCCGTCCGCCTATGTAGCGGTGCTGGGACCAGCCGCCAGATGTGCGGTGGCCCCCACCGCTAATTAGGATATGACGGCCACCCTTTTGCATTTTTGACATTGCAGAGGGTACTTCTGTAAGTAGCACCCACTGCAATGCCAAAGTGCCATGTTGTGCACTGCCACTGCCATGCACAAGGAGGCAGGCACCGGGCGGTGCCTGCCACCTTGTGCATGGCAATGTATCGGGGTACCATAAGTAGCCCCCAAGTGCAGTCCCCCACCCCCCCTGGGCCTGCATCAGGGCCCCGAAGCAAGTCCCTGCCAGCAATTACTTGGCGGTATTGTCCCCATGGAAAGGCCTTAAAAGTCACACATACTAATAAGGATGGTGGTGCCTGCTAGGCACCGCCACCATATTGTGGCCCAAGTCCGCCTGGCCGGCAATCGCAACGATTGCCAGCCGGCGGAAAAGCGGCGGACGCCATTCTAATATGGCAGGGATAAATCAGGTTGCAATGGCGGGAGGATCGCCACCGCCGGGCCGGCGGTGGCGATCTGCCCGCCATCCTAATCCTAATCACCCCCAAAGAGAGTAAGAGATTGGGTTATCGAAAGGACCTTGGAAGGTGTGGGACTCTGCAATTGCCCGCATTGTCAATTCCTCAAAACGCTGTTTCCTGCTCTAGCAGGCTTGAGAGTGAGGAAGGTGGCATAGCCATAGGGTGGTGAGGCGTGAAGCTTCAATGTCCCTTATTGGAGGGACCTGATCCAGCACGGTCGCTCCCACCACGCTCCCTGACCCCAGCTCCTGCTCACGCTCTGGCTTACTGGTGAGACCGAGACTGCAGATTTGGAAGTGAATCAATTGATTTGAATAACCTCGCGCTATTGTATATTTATTTAAGCTTGACTCGCGCTGTGCATTTATTATTTATTTCGACTCGCGCTGAGAATTAATTAATTATTTCGAGTCGCGCTGGGATTTATTATTTATTTACAGTCGCGCTAGGATTTATTTAATTAATTGTACCTAACGCTGGAAACTGATCTGTGCCCCTGGTGCCGTGGTGCTTCTGCTGCCCCTGCCTCAGTCTCCCTTTGACGCTCCATCTTGTTTACTCGCTCCCTAGCCCGCCCCTCCTCCCTGCTACCGCCTCCCAGCTGCTGCCCCTCCCACCCACGAACAGAGGGCTCCCTACCTCCTCTGACGCGCTGTGACTACCTGGACCTGATCCAGCACGGTCGCTCCCACCACGCTCCCTGACCCCAGCTCCTGCTCACGCTCTGGCTTACTGGTGAGACCGAGACTGCAGATTTGGAAGTGAATCAATTGATTTGAATAACCTCGCGCTATTGTATATTTATTTAAGCTTGACTCGCGCTGTGCATTTATTATTTATTTCGACTCGCGCTGAGAATTAATTAATTATTTCGAGTCGCGCTGGGATTTATTATTTATTTACAGTCGCGCTAGGATTTATTTAATTAATTGTACCTAACGCTGGAAACTGATCTGTGCCCCTGGTGCCGTGGTGCTTCTGCTGCCCCTGCCTCAGTCTCCCTTTGACCCTCCATCTTGTTTACTCGCTCCCTAGCCCGCCCCTCCTCCCTGCTACCGCCTCCCAGCTGCTGCCCCTCCCACGCTCCGCCCCCTTCCACCATCCATTTATGGCCAATGCCCCCACGCGCAGCGTCCACGCGCTACGGCCACGCCGAAGGTGCGCCAAAGGTAAGCCCGTCTACGCCCGTCCGCGCCTGGACCGCGCCCAGCGCCAGACCCCCTGCCCCTCGCGCTGCCCAGCCCCCCCGCGTCACCTACGATGCCGCCACCCTCCTAGCCCTTAACCCCGGTCGCGCCCCCAACTGCGTCCAAGCCGCACCTGGACGCACCCATGGACCGTTCTCCTGCTTCTCCTGCAAATTCAGCGGCACCGACAACATCTCCGCTACGACCACACCACAGATTCCCGACCCCAACAACCTAGAATGCATCCTTCTCAACACCCGCTCGGTCCACAGGCACGCCATTGACCTTTGGAACCTACTAGACACCATCTCACCTGACGTCGCCTTCCTAACGGAAACATGGATGAACGCTTCCTCCGCCCCTGACATCGCCATCGCTATCCCTGATGACTATAAGATCACACGCAAGGACCGCACCGACCATACAGGAGGTGGAATTGCTATCGTCCATAAGAAAACAATCCGCATCTCAACCAGCTCTGATGCCAACCTCGCCAACTCCGAACACCTTCACTTCCAGATCCACATCGACCCCAAGACCACACTCAGAGGCACCCTCCTCTACAGACCACCAGGACCACGCGCAAAATTCAGTGAAGACATCACGGACTTCATCACCCCACACGCGCTCCCCTCCAAAGACTACATCCTTCTGGGAGACCTCAACTTCCACCTTGAAAAGATCAACGACCGCAACACCGCCACCCTCTTAGACAACCTCGCCAACCTCGGACTTAAACAACTGGTCACTTCCCCCACCCACATCGCAGGTCACACTCTCGACCCCATCTTCACCTCCAGCAACCATGTCTCCTTCAGCCACACTTCAGATCTCCTCTGGACTGACCACAGCTGCGTTCACTTCACCTACAACAAGCCGAAACCCATCATCCACCTCCAACCAACCCTACAAAGAAACTGGAACAAAATCACCACAGACCAGATCTCCACATCACTCCTTCAAACCTCCCCAGCCCTCTCCTCTAACGCCAACGAAGCCGCCGCCAACCTCACCCTATGGTTATCCAACACCGCCGACACCTTAGCACCACTGAAAAAACGTCAAAGCAAACCGGGCAGCAAGAAGGCCTCATGGTTCAACGATGATCTTAAGAAATCCAAGAAACTCTGCCGCTCCCTTGAAAAAGCCTGGAAAAAAGACCCAACCACCAGCACCAAGGACGCCTTCAAAAGCGCCACCCGCACTCACCACCAACTGATCCGAAAAGCCAAGAAAACAGCATTCAAGGATCGACTTGACAACAACGCCCACAACAGCAAGGAACTTTTCAACATCGTCAAGGAATTTTCCAACCCCTCGGCCAACTCCAACGACATCACCCCCTCTCAAACCCTCTGTGACTCCCTAGCCTCTTTTTTCCACAACAAGATTGCAGACATCCACAACAGCTTTGACAACCAACCCGAAAACCAACCCACCCTACCAGCTGCTGACCATCTTCCCCCCGTCAACACCCTTAACGCCTGGAACCCAATCTCCACTGAGGACACCATCCGCCTGATGAATTCCATCCACTCTGGATCCCCCACAGACCCATGCCCTCACCACATCTTCAACAAAGCAGACTCCGTCATAGCACCTCACCTCCGAGACGTCATCAACTGCTCCTTCAACTCCGCTACCTTCCCAGAAGATTGGAAACACGCTGAACTCACCGCCCTCCTGAAAAAACCAACAGCAGACCCCACCGAACTCAAAAACTACCGCCCCATCTCGCTTCTTCCATTCCCGGCCAAAGTCATCGAGAAAGCTGTCAACAACCAGCTCGCCGCCTTCCTCGAAGCCAACAAATCACTCGACCCCTCACAATCTGGCTTCCGAGCCAAACACAGCACTGAGACCGCCCTCATCGCAGCAACAGACGACATTCGAACTCTACTGGACAATGGAGACACAGTCGCCCTCATCCTCCTCGACCTCTCTGCAGCCTTCGACACAGTCTGCCACAGCACCCTTTTACAACGCCTCAGAAACATCGGAATCCAAGGAAAGGCACTGGAATGGATCACCTCGTTCCTCACCGGAAGAACCCAGAGAGTCCGCCTCCCACCATTCAAGTCCGAGGCCTCTGAAATCATCTGCGGCGTACCACAAGGATCCTCACTCAGTCCCACCCTCTTCAACGTATACATGAGCCCCCTCGCGGCCATCGCCCGCCAACACAACCTCAACATCATCTCTTACGCGGATGACACTCAACTGATCCTATCTCTCACCAAGGATCCCAGCACCGCTAAAACTAACCTACACGAAGGAATGAAAGAAGTCGCCGAATGGATGAAACAAAGCCGTCTGAAACTGAACTCAGACAAAACAGAAGTCCTCATCTTAGGTAAATCCCCCTCTGCATGGGACGACTCCTGGTGGCCGGAAGCCCTCGGAAATGCACCCATCCCGACAGACCACGCACGGAACCTTGGCGTCATCCTTGATTCTTCACTCTCAATGAACAGACAAGTCAGCGCCGTATCCTCTTCCTGCTTTAACATTCTTCGCATGCTCAGAAAAACATTTCGCTGGATCCCCTCCGAAACAAGGAAAACAGTCACCCACGCTCTAGTCACGAGCCGACTGGACTACGGAAACACCCTCTACGCAGGTACCACCGCCAAACTCCAGAAGAAACTACAACGAATCCAAAAGGCCTCAGCCAGGCTCATATTAGACATCCCACGCAACGAACACATCTCTGGTCACCTTAAAGACCTCCACTGGCTACCCGTCAATAAGAGGATCACTTTCCGACTGCTTACCCACGCACACAAATCACTCTACGACATCGGACCAGATTGCCTCAACTCTCGACTGTCCTTCTACACCCCCTCCCGCCAACTTCGCTCTTCCAGCCAAGCCTTCGCCACTGTTCCTCGCATCAACAAGACCACCATGGGAGGCAGATCCTTCTCATACCTGGCTGCCAAATCATGGAACTCACTCCCCGCTTACCTTCGCCTCACCCAGAACCACCTAGCGTTCAGAAAGCAGCTTAAAACGTGGATTTTTGACAAATAATCCACCTCCCCTTCCTAAGCGCCTTGAAACCCTCTGGGTATGTAGTGCGCTATATAAATGTTTTGACTTGACTTGACTTGACTTGACCTTCACCCCAGATTATTAGCATTCTTAGTAGAAATGTAGCTATTGCTGGGCTAGTACATGCCTCTTTAAAGTGGCAGCCAGTGTCACCTGCTTAGAAGTGACTGTATCCGTAGATTGTACTGAGCATATATTAATGCCCTATGCACTTCTAATGTTGAGAAAGGAGTATGGGTATGCTTAGCTTTCCAGTAATGCACTCCAGCCTAAGGACATAATGAATTGCAACTGATGCGTATATCTGCTGCGTCCGACAGATGAAGTGCCCTAATAAAGGAAAAACTAAATCATCCTTTTGAGCTAGGAATATCGAGAAATTTTAAATTGGGTAAAAGTAACACTTGTGTATACAGTGTTTAGAAAAACTCAAAGTTTTAACAGGTAGGCATTTACGTCTAGTATCAGCTGCAGAGCATGCATCACAGAACATTAATGCACACCACTCGCACGGCCCCAGGAAGCGCCCCCAGTGGGGTATATCGTCTCTCTCCTCTTTCTCTGACTCTCACGCTCCCTCTTTTATGCATGTGCACATACAGAAATGTCCACTTCTCACCTTCTCACACACATTCCACATCTCTATTTCTCATCCTTTGCTTTGACCTTTTCTCTGTCTCTAATCTCTTGATCTGTCTTCTAATCACTCGTTTCTCTCACCTCTGTAACTTTCTCTCACCCCATCCTGTACCTCAATTGTATTCTCTCTCCATCCAGTACTTTCTCTTTCTAATGTCCACTCTTCCTGTCTTTCGTGCCTCTCTTCCTCTTTCCATAGCACTGTCTCTTCCCCGTCTTATCTCTTTTTATGAGATAGCTCACTCTGCCTATCTCTTCTTCCCTACTATTTATCTGCTCCATACTTGTTAACGCCTCTCTCATTTTCTCTCTTTGCCTTCTTCACAGGTATCCCCAAGGTCCATGGGCTGCAGAGAGAGCACTGCAAGCCCTGTGCACGTGCAGAGAGCCTGATGGGCTGGAGCTCAGGGGCCTCCGAAGGGGTGGTCAGTGGCGGCTCCACAGCTAAGGCGAAGGAGCGTCGTCTCACTGCAAATAAAATGATAAAAACAAAAGTCATTATCTTTTTATTTTTCCTTCCTCACTTCCTGCAGCCAAGGGTGGGGTGGGGCCTTTCTTTCTGATTCAACGCGTCTGCAGAAAGGAAGAGGAGTGGTGGCGCAGCTTCAAGTGCACATGTAAGTTAGGCGGGCCGTCCAAGGCCGGCCAAACTGTCATGCACACTTTGTTCTCTCCACCCGAGCAGTGCTGTACAGCTGGGAGGAGAGCAATCACAGGGTCGTTGTCCATTAGTGAGCACCTAACTAGGGCACTCACACCAATCCCTGCGCTGCTCTCATGACCAGCTTCTGGATTGGGTAGGTGAGCTGTGGCATGCCGAGAGTCAAGAAGCAGAGGCGAGGCAACAACCAATACTGCATACGGCAGGTAAGCATTTTTTTACTCATTTTCCCCACGCTGCGCCCCCATGCTCCGCCCTGCATTACCTCCACCGAGCTGCCCCACTATTTTAATGTCCGGAAGCCACCACTGGGGGCAGTGATGGTGTTGAATGCCCACCTCACCCGGGCTCTCGAGAGGTTGCTCTGGATCACACCCCATTCCTATTGTGTGCCAGCATTGCAGGAGGGGGTTCAGGTGAAGGACACCTCCTCATACAGAGAGGTGAGGGAGCAATAATGGCCCTTCACACATGTGCTCTAGCCTGGCAACTCTTCCTCAGTGCCCCCGTCTCCCTGATCAATTTGCACTCATCGTGTGTCCGTAGCTAGCCCACCCCTCACATAAGTGGGCAAGCCCAGCAAGGACGGGTCAAGACACTGCTGTTCCCCGCTGGCGATAGGGAGGAGACGAGAGTCCTTTTGTAACTGAGTTCAGGCTTTCACAGAGGGCGCTTGGCTTCACCCCTCCCAGACACTGACGTTGCCGCACAACTCAGCTCAACTTGAAACCGGTCAAAATTGGCAACACTGAATCAAATAAAAAGCCCACCCGCTGCCGGGTTAACCAGTCTGACCCTCGGTCATGACATACATTTCTGCATATCTAACTCTTTGAAGACTTACCTATAAATTATCCTATCAATAGATTCCAGATGTTTATGACATCAAGCTGATTGGCTGATTGTTTAGTGGGTTAGGAGCACTGAACATGGATATGAGCCTAAAGGCACCTGAATGCCTAGTTCCCTTATCACATGCTGACCTGCTTTTGTCTGAGTGACTTACACGCTTCTGCTGCGGCTGCTGGGGTATGTTCAAGATGAAAGTGCACCTGATCAATATCGATAACATTTCTTCATTGGATTCTGCTACCACACATGGCATAGATACAAAGCGTTCAATACGTGTTAAATGAGACGCATCTTAATATTATTCTGTATGAATCAATGAATGTATAAAAAATTCAGAAATACTCCAATTCACTGAAAGTTACAGCGCAGAGAGAGTGGGAAGGCAGCTCCTAAACTGACAACCAAGAGATCTATCTTGGACTAAACAACGAAAAGTGCAAGGATCAGTGTATCTTGAACAGCATTAACATCAAAAACACAGGAAACTTGTACCACTCCTGTCAATTGCTGCATGCGACTGAACATGTCATGTTTTCCCTAGCAAGTAAACAACTGCCCAAAAAGCAAGAGGAATCGTCCCTATGTCAATTCTTCTAACCTCAATGCTAATTAAATAGATGTTTCCCTTAGTGCACTGGCAAAACTATATCTATTACAAATGACGTAGACAATCGAATAATAGATGCTGAATTCAATGAGTGATACTTACAGAAACCAATTGGTGACTGCATGGTTCCACCACATTTTTAAAACGTGCAAATAAAGTCTATGTCTGTATTTAACTCACCACGGGGCAAACTCTCAGAGTAAAAATCCAGATTAAATCCACAAGATCGACTTTGATAAGTCTGATCAGGCAAGCTTAGTCCCAGTTGCTCTAGGCCTTAGATTTGCCTGTCTTGTTTACTTCACTTTTTAAGGACACAGATAATTCGGTATTTCACCTCTGCTTTTGTGGTGGAAGTTCAAACAATGGCCTGTTTGTAAAGTCACCACTTCACCACGTCTGAGGCCTCGAGTGCTTCCCTCTTCATCTGCATACATACATACAGAGCGTGTAAGGGTTCGTTTGTCGCACACATGCTGTTTGTCCTCAGATCCAAAGCTGCTAGGAAGCATTAATTCCTCAATACACTGGTCCGAATTCTTCAATCTCAAGGGCCTATTCAACCTTGGCCTTGCGAAGCCTGTGTTTTCGCACATTTGGCTGATCACTTAATTCAAGAGTTGGCCTGCCTCATTTCCCCTCTTGAATTACAGCCAATGAGACTGGTCCTCAGCTGCAGTGTTCCTCCATTCTTCTCTCTTACTCTGGGTTTGTGCGACTGTCCTAGCCAGGATTATCACTTGTATTTATCCAATTAGTCTTGTCGTAATCACATCACCAAACCACGAAGTACAGTAAACAGAGCAAAGTATAAGAGTTTAACTGTATTCACAACTGAAAACAGGGAAACCTATTAATGGCATGACTACTGGACATGAATTTCTTGAGAAAACTAACCATAAATAATCATTCACAGTCCCGATGTGGCTTTTTATAATGGTAGATAAAGCCAACAAAACCAAAGGACAAGTATCGAAACATGCTAAAGGTTTTTAGGTCTGGTGTTAGCCAAGTCCTTTTGTTTTTACATACATTTTATGTATGATATATTTAATTACAGGGGCTTTCAGTTAGCCCATTTCATCTACTGCTCTGTTATTGTGTCCTTCACATTTTATTACTGCCTAGTACAGCATTCAGCATGGGGCAAAGGGTCAGTCCACTTCAGATATTGACTAACTTCACTGTGCCTGTACCCTTCAGTGCCATGGAGTAATGCGACAGTGTGTGTTTTTTTTAGACTAAAACATATTGGTGCTTTTAGTCACTGTGATTTTATAAGATTGATGAGTGCCCATCAGCTTCCCCAGCAATAAAATTGAGCAAAAACCGTACAAAACAAAACAAACAGTGACTAAGCAAAAAGACTGGCAGGGAACAGAAGACCCTATAAGTCCAAGTTCTAATGTTTACTGTATAGAGTACACTGGTAAATGAAAAAAAGTGGCATATTTGTGATTACGAGACAAAGTGGGCAAACTAGGATTTTGTTTCGCTGGAAGTATTAGATTTTCACTGTGCATGTATTAATGTGATGTATGTATTTGATGCATTCTGGGCAGCCGTTTACTTATGAAAAAAAGCAAGAATGCAACATACATGTTTGGACAAATGAGAAACAAAATATTGAAACAAGAAACAGATTTCTGTGTCATGTCTGTGGCATATAGATACTACTTCACTCTTTCCTCTGAACATTGGTTTTATTTGTTTGACAAAAAAAAATGTACTTTACATTTGGAAGGGATCAGTGTCTGACCCTTTCAATGTTAATGCTTAATGAATAGTATTATTAACAATTCTCGGAGAAGAATTGTGTTATTCGACAGAACTCTGTAGTTTGTAACTGTATACCCAAGTTCTGAGGGACACAGGACAACCCAATTATATATATATATATTTTTTTGTCCTCATATATGCCACCAGAATTCGTATGCTCTAGATGGGTCTCGCTGTTGCCTCTTATACTGATATTTTCCAGGCCGCCCTGGAAACAGTATCATAGCAAACAGGGATGTCCCAGAGGTAGGCTGTTTTCCTTATCCTACTCCCCCTAGCCTATATTGGGAGCCCTAAGCCAGGGGAGGACAGGACCGACACAACCTCTGGCATAATCATCGGACCGTTTACTTTTTTAACCAGACCACCAATTTAGACCAGACATTCTCAGTATTCTCATTACGTCCAACCATGTCCATCTTACATACTTCCATTATATATTTTAAACATACTGCAAATCTGGGGGGAACTGTTGACTTCCACTCCATACAGATTTGTCTCCTAGCAATGACTACTACATAGAAGATAAACTGAGTATCTAAACTATTAATGTTATAGTCTTTCAATAAACCAAAGAAAGCAAGTCTGGGTGAACATATAATAGTTGTTGACAGTACATCACCCAAAAAATCAATTATCGCTCTCCAGTAGTCCTGAATTGCTGGACAGTCCAAAAAAATATGGATATCGTCAGCTGCACTGTGGTTACATCGGGGACAGTAATAATTATTTTGTGTTATCTTGTGCAATTTGGCCGGGGTCCAATATACTCTATAAGCTGTGAATAGATGGTTACGTCTTAAATTGGCTGGTTTAATTAGCCTCTGAGAAAGGAAAAAGGAATCTGACCATATTTTACTAACTTCTTCGGGAAGTTCAGCTATACTGTTTTCCCATAATTTTATCACCTCCAAGTATAGTTTGTTCTCCTCATCCTTGATTATCGATTTATACCAAAACGATACTTCTTTTATCCATTTCCCCCCTCTACAAACTGCACCAAGAATATCTGGGTCTTTTTCCCGTTGCGGATTCTGACTTGACCACCAAGCTGATAATTGATAATATTTAAACCTAGTCAGCTGACCATTTGTGAGTTGTATTAAATAATTCCAATTCATAAGGCCTGAATCTACCCAAAGATCTCCCCACTTTTGTAGTCCAGCTATTTTCAAGGGTTGTGAAAGCTGATCTTGGAGACATAGGGGCGTACCCAGGGAATCCCAGATTGGGGTGTGTGTGTGATAGTAAGGAATATCAAACACCTTCCGGATAAACCCCCAATTTTTAAGTGCAGTCTGCAGTATCTTAAGACGAATTTTTTCACAGCCAGAAGAGGTCGATAATCTTTTAGGCCGAATGAGAAATGATCAGGAAGATCAATAAAGGGCAGATTTTGTTACTACTTCTTAAAAAAAAAAATATATACATATATTTCAGGGATCCAAAAAAAAAAAGAGAGTAAATTGAAGCACGGAAACACTAAATGACAGTACAGGGGACACGACTTATTTAATGATTTAATTTTCACTCGCTATAACATATTTGATTTGGTCAGGGGACTCACCTAGGTGCTCCGAAAGGCGGAGCCATCGTCTGGTATGTTGGGGGGGTTCCTCAGGGGGGAGGGTGTTCACTGGGTGGAGGGAGCAAAGGGAAAAGATAAAAAATAAAAAATCCTCATATATAGACGAACACATTTTGTACACAGCTATGGATGGGTACGAGAGGATAGTAGACCTATGAGTAATCCATATAAGCTTAAAGTCCTGTCATGGAATATTAATGGCTTGGGGGAAAAAACGAAACAGAATAGAATTTGTGAATTCTTAAAAAATTCAGAAGCACATCTTATAATGCTACAAGAAACCCATTTAGAGGCAGATATCTGCAGTTCTCTCTTTAAGAATTTAAGGTGGGTCCAGGAAATAATCTGTTCCAGGCATTCTGGTACTACAAGGGGAGTCTCCATCATAATCCGAGCGAATAGAGGGATAAGTCTAAAAAAATACGAGACAGATCAATCAGGAAGATGGTTGGTAGCAGTAATATATATTCAAAACATCCCGTATACACTGGCAGCGTACTATGGTCCGAATGATGATAACCCAGGCCCACTATCTAAGCTAGAGATAGCATTATTAGGGACAACCGGCCCAGTAATCTTGGGAGGCGACTTTAATCTGGTCTTTGACCAAAAGCTAGATAGAACCTCTACAGCTAAATATCACGCTCCCTCGAAATCACTCGCTACCCTAGACGCTATAATGAAGGACTTCAGTCTCTTAGATGTATGGAGAAAAAAATACAGAACCTCACTAGAGTTTACTTACTACAGCAAGAAATATAAGAATTATTCCAGGATTGACCACTTTTTTGTCGACCAGCACTTTCTCACAGATATCAATTACCCTTCCTTTATACCGACAGGGATGTCAGATCATGCAGTACTGGAAATGGTAATTGTACTGAACTTAACTCCTTTAAAAACAAGATGGACCCTAGAGAGATCACTCTTATTAGATAATCAAATAAAAATAGAAGTCAAAGATAAAACGGTAGAAATTTTCACAATAAATTCAGGTACCTCTACTCCCCAGGTAGTATGGGAGGCATATAAGGCCTTTCTGAGAGGAGTCTTAGGCTCTTTAATGACTTATAAGAGAAAGAGTATGAAAGCAAAAAGAAGGGAAGGCCTGGCGGCAATAATAAGAAAGGATCTTGAGCTACAAAACACAATCTTAACTAACTCCAGGAGAGTTCACTTGATAGAGAAGGAACTTACTGAATTACAACTTCAGCTTAAAATCTCGGATGAGAAAATTCTTAAAGAAAAGTGGGAGACCAGTAGATTAAAAAATTTTGAATACGGAGAAAAATGTGGAGCCCTCTTAGCTTGGAAATCTAGAGAAGAGAGAACGAGGAACAATATTAAAACCCTATCACAAGGGCAGACAGGAGACTTGATAGAGACAGATGCAGAGATTAGAGAGGAAGCGAGGTCCTTTATGAGAAGCCTCTACACGGAAGATAAAGACCCCAAGGGGGATGACTTAGAAACTTGGTTGCTATCAAAAAATGTACCTCAAATGTCTGAATTGGATAAGATATACCTGGAAAGCGAGATTACAGAAGGGGAAATACTAAACCAATTGAAGAGAATGAAACGGGGGAAAGCTGCAGGTTCAGATGGGTTGCCTGTGGAGATTTATATGGATAATAAAGATCAATTATTACCTACACTCAGGGAACTTTTTAACCTCTTACTAATTCATGGTTACTCTGTTCCCCCCTCTAGGGCAGAAGCTACTATAACGCTCATAGTAAAACCTAACAAAGACCCAAAGAGAATAGAGTCGTACAGACCAATTTCACTGTTAAATACGGATATGAAGATCTATTCCGGAATTTTAGCTACCAGACTATCGAAGATTATAAAATCTATATCCACCCTGATCAAAGAGGTTTTATTCCAGGGAGACAGTTAAACGAATTAACATTCCAAGTGATAGGGCCATAGATTATGCCAACGATAAAAACCTCCCGTTGGCCTTGGTTGCGATAGATGCGGCTAAGGCCTTTGATCAGGTCAACTGGAAGTATTTATGGGCTGCAATGTCGGCATTTGGGTTCCCCCTAACTTTCATTAAGGCGGTTAAATCATTATATTATAACCCAAAGGCAAAAGTTTTAGTTAACGGAATACTATCTGATTGGTTTGACATATCCCGAGGTACTAGACAGGGTTGCCCTTTATCCCCTCTTTTGTTTGATGTTTACATGGAGCCTTTTGTTTGTGGAATCAGAGATGACAATATAATTCAACCTTTTAAGCTTGGTAATATGTCATTAAAAGTTGCTTTGTATGCAGATGACCTTCTCTTGTATACCTCTAATCACTCAGTGGCAATACCCAGGCTATTTTGTCTATCGGAAGAATTTGGAAAATTGTCAGGCTATCAGATTAATAAGGAGAAAACAGAGATAATGGGCTGGAATAATAACATACACATACAGGGCGTAAAACATAAAATGCGATACTTGGGAATTTATTTAACTCAAGCGCTAAAAAACATAACATCATTTAGTTGGCAGATTGTGGTCAAAGACATTAATAAAACTCTAACAAGATGGGGGAACCTGCCTCTAAATATTTATGGCTGTGTTAACCTTATTAAAATGACAATTCTTCCCAAATTGACCTTTCTATATAATTGCATCCCTTTATCATTTTCTTCAAAAGATATCAATACTTTACAGGGTAAGATCGGATCATTTATATGGGCTTGTAAGTCATCTAGAATAGCATGGAAAAAATTGAGAAGGGGTTTAAAAATTGGAGGTTTAGCCCTTCCAGACCTACTATCATACTGTCATGCGTTTCACTTTAAAAACTTAAGGCTACTTGCGAATACGTTAGACGCATCATCACAGGGCCGCTTGTTTCAAGCTTTATTAAATGATTTACCTTATGACCATGATTACTTTTTATTCAAGTTCGGAGACCAGAAATTAAAAAAAAAAATCGTCTTAAGATACTGCAGACTGCACTTAAAAATTGGGGGTTTATCCGGAAGGTGTTTGAACCCAATTATATTTAATGGTAAATAGCACAACCGTCAAAAAGTATCAAATCTAGATTCATGCTAAAGTCCCAGTCAATTGCTTTATTTTGTTTTGGAAGCCACATTAGATTTTCCGAGATTGAAAAAACCTCAATAAGTCCTTTAAAAATATTTTGCAGTTTACCTTTACAGTGTTCGTTTTCAAGGGGAAAGTTCCTTCAACGGTTCATTGTGTATCTCTGGTACTGGTATGTAGGTTAGCGGTATATGTGTGTGTGTGTGTCATTGCTATTTTGTAACTGCAAGAACATATAAAGGAACAGGAAGGTGTGCTATGTAATATTGCAACGTTCTTCTGTAATAAAGACTACCTTTAAGAGTTTCCTGAGGATTTTATTACATGTCTCCTTTACAGCCACCAAAGTTTACGTGCGAGATCAATGGCAAAGCCAGGTGACCGTAGGAGGCCAACTTTCGAACACCTTGTGGAGAGGAATGGAGTGGGAGGGAGGGAGAGGGAGGGAGTGGGAGGGAGGGGATGGGAGGTGTGGGAGGGGGCGAGAGAGAGAGAATAGATAGACAGATAGCTAGAAAGCTATCAAAGCCACAGAGAAGAGAGAAATAGACACACGCCGCCTGGACACAGAGCTACGTGAGAGGCTGATGAAGACCATAGAGGTGTCTTTGTTCTCCATTTTGCAAAGATTCTCTGATTCTTGGGTAGTTTCTGTAAAGTTTGCATAACAATGCAGTGCAAGCGTACGCTAAACCAAGGCAGGCTGTTCTCAGCAGGCACTACATTTTTCTGTGTACCTGGTTGTTTATTCCAGTAGCAGTGGTGGCCGGTAGGGAACGGGGCTGTTGGAGCTGGGAGGTTTGAAAAATATGAAAAAAAACACTTAACTCTTCCACCATTTCTCCTCGTCGTCTCTCTGCTTCTCTTCCTGACTCTGAGTCCAGAAGAAGAAGGAAGCACAGAGGCTCCCTTAAGCCAATCACAACCCTGCAATGCTGTGTTGTGATTGGTCTGAGTGCTGTGGTTCAGCGCTCAGATGGGGACAGGGAGCCTGTGCATGTTCTCCACCCAGGCGGTGTATTACGGCCAGGTGGAGAACATGCAAAGTGCGCATGACTGTTTGGACGGCCCAAGACAGCGTACCAAACTGTCCTGCACACTTAAGTTCATGATCCACTACTCCTCCCTGTTCCACCAGCCCCGCTCCGCCCTAGCCCAGCCCTGGAGCAACAAAAAATAAAATTATAATAATGTGGTTATTATCATTTTATTGTTCCCGTGCAGTGAGGCGATGCTCCGCCGCCTTAGCGGAGGAGGCGCCCTGACCTCCCCATTAGGGCGGAGGACCGTTGTCCCCTGCTGCCAGTGTAGCAAAAGTGAAAAATAAAATGGTAATAAAATAAATACTCGTTTTAATTTTCCCTGCTCCCAGCCCGATCAGTGTTTGGGGGAGGGAATTGCTGCTGACTGGCAGAGGGGAGTGGTGCTCACTCCAGTTTACACTGTGCATGTCACTTTGGCCGGCTGTCTTGAACCGCCAGCCTGATATCCGCAGTATAAACTTCCCCACTCAGCTTCCACAGTCAGCTGGATGGAGAACAGGCACTGAATACTGGCCTACTGTGCCTACTGGAGCGTCGAGGCAGCCCTCTCCAGACAAACCTGGCACGGATCTCATGCGGCTCAACTGCAGCATGAGAGCAGCTTTCGGATTTGCAGAAGGGGGTTGTCTGAGGCTTCATGGGGTGCCGTCATGCTGACGTCATCCAAGAAGAAAGAAGAAAACATGGAGGAGAGCAAAGTATTTATTAATTTATTTATTTATTTATGAAATTTGGTAAAGCGCGAACAATTGCCCGAAGGCGTCTCGGCGCTAAAGTATGGAGGAGAGCCTGGGCAATGACATTAAAAAAAATGTAATTATCTGTTTGGTCCCCACTGAGTTTGGCTCTCGGGCCCCTCAACGCCCCTCCAGTGTTGAGGGTCACCACTCGCCACTGCAATCACGTAGCACTCTCCCTCACATAACTGCACTAAATGTACTTTCACACCCATTTTCTATTCACAACTTAGGGCCCCATTACGATGGCGGGCGATCTTTGTCCGCCCGCCACCGTAATGGTAAACGAAACCGACCGCCAGAGGTGCGGCGGTCCTGCCAGGCCCATTAGGATTCGACCGCCACCCTGGTAGTCGCATCCCCCATATTTGACATTGTGGCAGGCGATGCTGTAAGCAGCACCCGCCGCAATGTAAAATATGCATGTTGTGCATTGGCATGCACAACATGACAGGCACCGCGCGGTGCCTGCCACCTTGTGTATGCCAATGAAGTGCAGCCCCCCACCCTCCCGGGGGCCCCGTAACAGGCCCCCATAGCATTTTGCGACGGCCTTTCCATGGCGGCATCGCTGCCAGGGAAAGGCTTTTACAATGGCACATGATAAAATGGATGGCGGTGCCTGCAAGGCACTGCCCCCATATTATCTACCTTTTCCACTCGCCCGGCAATCCGACCGGCGGAAAAGCGGAGGACGGTCTTTCCGTCCGCCGCGGTGCCCCTCCACATATTAATATGGTGGGGGTGTTACAGGGACATTTTTTCGGGCGGATCGCCACCGCCGGGCCTGCGGTGGCGATCCGCCTGGTATCATAATAGGCCCCTTAATGTTTCGTCCACAAACAGCCGGATGACACCACTACTTCACTAAAACTGAAAATTTTGATAATCACCCTCAACAGTACAAGCCACGTCCTAGGGAGACTTGGCATCCAAAAAATAGAAAGTAAATTTTTCAGAATAAGCACCAAGGCACGGGAATGAGCTAAGGCCCACCAGTTCATCTAAATATGTTTCTCAGTCCAAATGACCCTTGTCCCACCCATAACACCTGATTATAATATATTCCCACTTACATTTTGTAATTGTTTTGCCGTTAAGTTCCTTCCTACTGTTTATGGCATGGTCTTGAAAATGTTCCATTGTGTCACCACCTCCCGAGCTAGACTGTTAGCTCAGTCAGGATCACTCAAATTGTATCTGCGCTTGTGGCAGCCATCTCAATGGCTTTTGTACGTTTGTCAGAGGCATAACTAAGGATGAGGAAGATGGCCCTAGATCCTGCCTGGCCCTCTCCCTGCATTGTGCTGCGATTTGAGGTCATTTTGGGGCCTCAACAATTGTTTCACCTCTTTTGGTGCTCCTTCGGGCATAACGTACTGTCCACAGCGTCACTTGCACATACACGTTAATGAGCAGGTGAAGTAAAATAAATGTGAAAAAATGTGTGTTTATCGTACATACAATAAATACTAATTTTACTAGGTGTAGTAAAGTGTCACAATCATGTGACTTTGTGTCCACTTAATCAGTATTTATTAGTGTGGTACAGAGTACGGTATTTTGCACCTGATTTTGCACCTGAGTAGTAAGCATTGTTCAAATGCCCTGAAGAAGACTAGTGTTAATGTGAAGAGCCGTAAGGAATAAAGCAATAAGTAAAACTACCACTACTACTAATAAGAATACTAAGAATGGTAATATTATTAATAATAATTATTGTTATATTAATTATAATAATTATAATATCTATAATAGCTATAATAATAATAATAATAATAATAATAATAATAATAATAATAATAAACATCATAATTGTTATATTTTTAATTGAACATCGCAAAATCAAGAAGGTCCTATGAATAAATATCTTCACTTTTGTTACTATATTACTGGCTGTGAATATCACGCTATGAATGGTGATAGCACAGATGTGGTCCTAAGGGCCCCGATGCAACCATTCAGGCACATTCGCTGTTGCGACCTGCTCATGCAGCCACTCTTCCGGTCATGGGTGACATACAGCTCACTCAGTGTACACTGCTCCTCAGCAAACAGCAGGGAAACACACATATATGTTCACGGGGAGCCCTTGCATGATGGAGAGCAGTGCACGAGTCTTAAACCGTATGGTGGAGTTTTCTTAGCATAAGCTTGAAGGACCAGTTTAGAGTAAGTTCCAACAAACACAACGTAAAATACTCTCTAGTTTTATCCTTACTAAATTATGTAACATCACCCACATAGTCCAGTAAATCATTATTTTTCAAGGCTAAATTTATGCAAAAAAATGTCCAGAACAATTTAGAAATATTCAAGCAACTCATTATCGTTTATCTGCATTGCAACTTGAAGCTGCTCAAGCCTGACATTCATTCACCTGATGGTTTGCAGTATAATTCAGTGGGCCTGTACCAGTCAACCGTAGAGGTGTTCTTCCTTCCCAGATACCATACATGGTTTTAAAGTTAATGTACAGCTGGGAATGATCGGGTCAACGGGGCAGCTTGAAATCTAAAACGTAATAAATGAAAACATGGGATATTGCTCAAGTCAAAGTCAAAAGTTTTATTTGTATTGGTACTCGACAGAGGACCACAAATATACAGTTTACAAAATTAAAAAATAATTTCACATTTAATCAATACAATGGTAAAAAAGATTTTAAAAATTTAAAGAAATTGTAGCAAACAAATTCATTTGGTGGCTGTTTACACAACTCTAATAGTTCACTCACTCGGATGATTCTACAAGTGCGATAAATAGGGGCAAGGTATCTTGTGCGTGCTAAAGTTACTTTTGTACTAGGACACACGAACAGCAAGTGCTCAATGTTTTGGTCACCCCCTTCACACAAGGGGCATAGCAACGATCCTCCTGGCAACCATCTTACTGTGTAGGATAGTACGGGTAAGATACCCAGTCTTAACATAGTGATTGACCTCCTTGCGCCGTGAGTCAGGGAGAACCCGAAGTATGGATGAGTATGGTGGTATTCCAGAGAGTCTACGAAGGATTTATATGTTGACAATTTTTTACAATGTTCGTAGTCTAGTTCATAGCTTAACTTCGGGGTGAAGCATTTTAAAAAGAGTTTCAGTTGGGCTGCTGACCAGCTGAGCAAGATTTCCGGGCTAATTTCTGCCATTTGAAATATAGCTGTCATATTGTTTAAAAAAGTCAGATTTTTTTTTTCATCGTCAAAGGTTTCTTTTTTCAGTAAGTATCTTAATGTGCCCTCCTTTGCATGGAGAAGATTGTAGCTCCACCTAATTACATTGGCTACCGCTGTGGCGTAGGAACTTGTGATAGAGAATTCCAAACGTAGGGCTTGAACTGGTATGGAATCAGCAACCTTCATTATTCTTTTTAAGATTTTCCCCTCTTTACGGTCCATATAGGTCCACTGTTTTATCGGAATATACTCTGTTGCATATGATAGCACAGGAGGAATTTTTACTTTATATATTTTTATCAGAGAAGAAAAGTGCCGATTCCCAGTAGAACGATAAAGTCTTAAGAGGGCCTCAGCGTGTACTTCAGATTTCCTCATTAAGTTTTCTATCTGTTTTACGTTTGAGATGTTCTTGGATAGTATCCTGCCTAGATAAGGATATTCATTCACTATTTCTATTTTTTCTCCGCCTAGGCTCCAACTGTATTTAGCCCTAGATTTCTTTCCCGAAAAGACCACAATTTTTGTTTTCTTTAAATTCGGAATTAAAAAGTTTGCTTTTGAGTAATTGTAGAGAATGTCCAAAGATTTTTGCAAACCGAAGGGAGTGAGATCAAGCATCACTATATCGTCAGCATAGAGTAGTACTTGTATGCTTTGCTTAGCGATTTTTGGGGGTAAACTTGAGCCCTGCTGTAACTGTTTGGGCAAGTCGCTAAGGTATAGGGAGAATAGTAACGGGGCCAAAAGACACCCTTGCTTTAGACCGTTAGCTGTATTTATCCTTTTTGTTAAACCTTTTTCTCCCCCCATTTGTACCTGGCACCAGGTGCTGGTGTGGAGATTCACTATAGTTTGGAGCAATTGTTCTGGGATTCCAAGTCCCCTGAGTTTATGCCATAAAGTTGGTCGATCAATACGATCGAACGCAGTCGAGTAATCTATAAACATTGCGTATACTGCCTGGGATTTTCCTGTTACATATTTGTCTAATATTGTTTGGATGATAGCAATATTATCTGTAACTGAATGTTTTGGCCTGAAACCAGCTTGGAACATTGGAATTTTATCCAGTGAGAAGGCCCAGTCCTTTAATCTTTGTAAAACCTCTGCTGCAAAGATTTTTCCTGCAGCATCCATTAATGCAATGTGCCGATAATTTCCTGCAATTATCTTTCTCCCCTTTTTGTGTATTGGGATGATGGTACTCCCCTGCCAGGATTTTGGAATTTGTCCAGTTTTGAGGATATGGTTAAATAGATTCGATAACAACTTGCTCCATTCCCTTGGGTTTGCTTGATAGATCTTTATAGGAATCTGGTCTGGGCCAGAGGCACCTGTTTTTCTTGCTTTTCTGATATTCCATTCCACTGAGGTAGCTGTGATTCTGAGTATTTGTGAGTCATCTTTTCCCTTATTTTTTTCTGGGCTTTTCCCATCAGAGCTAATCGGGTTTGCTTTGTACAAGTCAGTCAGATAAGTTTCCCAATCCTTTGGTGGAACAGGTATTGATTGGAGTTTCTTTTTCGTCCCTGTTAATTTGGCTATGAGGGACCAATATTTGCGTTGATTATAGTCTTTTGCAGCTACTTGGATGTCAACCCAATTGCGATCTTGTATTTCTTTTTTATTTCTTTGCTTCTCTCTCCTGAGTTTATTTTTTAGTTTATTGATTTCTTTCTCAGTAGACAGAGAAGAGTTCATGTATTGTGCACGTACAAGTTTATAAAAAATTTTCTTCGTAATAGAATTTTGGGTATTGTTTTTGTTAAGGTTTTGATTATTCCACCTGTTAACTCCAGAGGAAGCACGATGTAGTTTATCTAGTAGAAAATGTTTGAGCTCCTTAATTATATGTTCAAAATTTTCTATTGGGTCTTCCGAGATTGTTTTTGCTAGGAGTTCAGTATGCTCAATCAATGTGGATATTCTGTCCAGAATTTTAGAGCTCCAGAAAATTCGTCTCTGTTCTTTATTTATCAAGACAGAACTTCTATGAAAAATTAACTGCCTATCAGATGCTGTTTGAGGCCTCCATTCAGTAGTTAGATTCATCAACGCATGGTCACTCTCTTGACTTAGCTTTACTTGTAAGTATGTGGCAGTCTCCAATAGATTCATGCTGCAGATGATGTAGTCAATAATAGATAAGCATCCGTTGCCCCGTCTGGTGTATGATGCCGGAATGTCACCTTATATATTACCATTCAGGATTACTCCATTTAAAGTAGGTAATGTTGATAATATTAGTTTTCCTCTTTTATCGGATTTTGAACCTTTAGGGAATTGTGGGGCTGAGAATTCGGCAGATTCCTCATTGTATAGTTGAACCCATTTACTAATTTCCAGATTAGAGATTTTGCCATTTAGATCACCTGTTATTATGTATGGAATGTGTAATTGGTCTTCTACTATCTGTATAATGGTTTCCATGATCTCCAGAAATGTGATATCTTGATTCTTACCGGGAGGGGCATATACATTGAAAAGCAAGATTGCCTTTTTGGATGCTGCATTATGTATTTTTAAGAAGACCTTAATGCATTGCAGGTTGTATAATTTAGTCTGAATAACTTCCTGGGCCCACATGTATTCCTCCCTCAGTAGAATGGCCAGACCACCTTTTGCGTGGCCCCGATTGGTGGCTTTGGCTGGGATATCGTAAACATAATAGCTTTTCTGGGAAAATGATTCAGTTGCCCAGGTTTCTTGTAGCATCAAGATATCTGGATGGTTACTTATGGCTTCCGTCAATTTAATCTTAGTTTTTCCCGCCATATGGGATATTGCTCAATATTTCCTTGAATCCAAAAGAATTTTGAACCTTTTGAATAACATGTTGTGCCACTTATTTTTCAACCAGATTATCTAAACAATATGCAACAAAGAACTA
Organism: Lissotriton vulgaris; assembly: GCF_964263255.1. Taxonomy (NCBI): domain Eukaryota; kingdom Metazoa; phylum Chordata; class Amphibia; order Caudata; family Salamandridae; genus Lissotriton; species Lissotriton vulgaris. Next base: position 781,480,717 of record NC_141693.1, on the reverse strand, counting down.
TGTTACTCCAGCTTTTTTTTTTACAACTCTCAATAATAAAAGTTTTACACTGTAATATCTCATATGAGTTTATTGCCCACTGCTAACCAGAAAGCATTTGAGATCTAATATAAAAACTTTATAAAAGTTTTTTAGGGGCTTAGTTTACATGGAGAAAAGACCACCTTAGTTGGAACACCAACACACCCCTTACTTTCATCCTTAATCAGCGCTTGCGCTGTGCTTGTGAATTGTCTTGTATGTAATACATCTTAAAAGGGGACACTTATCAGTTTCCAATGCCAAATTACTATGTTCATGTTAATTCGCTTTTGTGTGGGACATTTTTTTTAACTTCCCCTGGCTGAAAGCATTTACAATACTTCTACTAAAGCTGTTCACACTGTATAAGCCCCATTCACTGTCAAGGTAAGATCTCTTCCCACAGAAAAGGCAGACAGCTTCTAACAGAATGCTTGCTTTTTATTACTTAGTTGTAGTTAGCCCCCCCCAGCCACTCACAGGTGCGGACCCCCCCACCCCTCCCGCCTGGGCCGCTCCTATAAAACCCCCGGCAAGACTGTAGGGTAAGGCTAGAAGGGGGCAGCATACACGAAGAGGAGAGCGAAGACACCAACGTGCAGGAACAGGGAATACTGATCGCAACACTATACCAAAGGAGAGACCATACAAGACGCATGAGCGACCCCCCTGCGCTGTGCGGAAAAGGGAAAGACGTAAACACGAGGAAGCACCTGTGCCTGCACACATACATCGAGCAAACTGCGAACTAACCTAGAAAACGAGACAACGAGGTGGTGGTGATTCTACGAGAAGCGGGACAAAGATTTAGCAGGCGATAGTGTGAGTTGCACAGAATATCCGGGTTCAGTGGCAGTGGCAGACCATGGGGCGCAGACTCAAGCAACAAGACCAACAGGCAGGAGCCGCAACGCAATCTACCGGCCCCCAAGGACCCCTTAGCCTCATCCAACAATGAAGTAATACCGCCAACAGGTCTGGTCTCCTAAGAGGCGGAATTGGACCTAATCCTCACTGAAATCAGTGCGTCAAGAGAGGCGCTGGAAACAAGAATGAACGCAATGTCAACAGGCCTGTCACTCTTACAGGCGGACCACAAGAAACTGTCCGGGAAAGTCGCAGAGCACAAACTGGCTCAGGATGATCTAATTCCACAACAGACAACCATTCCACGAAACTGGAGGAGCTTGAACGCCAACTCAAGGGCCTACGAGACAGAGTGGACGACGCGGAAGGGCGCTCGCACGACAATAATGTACGTATCCTGGGCCTTTCGGAGCGCAGCGAGGGGACGAACCCGACGCAATTTGTGGAAAACTGGCTCAAGACAGTGGTGGCACCGACGGGGCTCACACCGCTCTACAGCGTGGAACGTGCACACAGAGTGCCTTCGCGACCGCCCAGGCCTGGGGCGCCACCGCGACCCGTGAAAGCGCGCCTCCTCCACTACAAAGATAGGGACACGATCCTTAAGGCTGCAAGAGAGAATGGACCAGTAAGACATGAAAACAGGACAATATCGCTATATCCGGACTTCACCCCAGAAGTACAGAAAACAAGATCGACCTACATGGGGTGAAGCGTCTACTACGAGACCGCAATGTCAAATACGCCCTTCTCTTCCCGGCGCGGCTGAAAGTCATACACGACCGCAAGACATATTTCTTCGACACCCCAGAGGAAGCATCGGAATGGATGGAGGTGGCACTGTCACCACCTCCGTCACAGGCCCCAGCGGGGGAGGCGCCAGGGGGTAGCTCCCTATGTCAAACTGCCCCACCTGCGGACCAAGCGGGACACGCACCTGCTGAGACGAACAACCGCCAGGAGCAGACGCAGAACACGGTGGGGACAACTACGGGGACAACGAAGCTGACGACGGCCGCCCTGGCTGCCCACGATGCCCGGGAACAGCCAGACACGGACCCTCGGTCTGCCACGCGCACAGAGGCTTCGGACTCAGACACCAGCATACAATTGTTTCCACAGATTACGGCGCAAATGGCAAACAAACTTTGAGAGACTATACTGAAGATGTCATTTGGTAACGTATGTAATTATGTGTAACGTCATGCACTAGTGGGCACATATGGTAAGGGTATCAGATATTACTAGGGTGAAGGTGTAAGATTACAGTACTATCTGCCGAGTGACTGCGCCTGGAACCACCTCCCCCTAGCGAAGGCACAGTTACGTTTATCTAGTAAATATCCACATTGGATGTAAGATATTTGGTCCCCATCTGTTTTTAAGTGAGGACCTTCAAGTTGGGAAATTTAGTATGGTTATAGCACTTGGAATACTGCTAACATTATCTGAAGCACTGATTGTACTGAATATGCATGGCACTTCATACCCTCCTCCACATGACGACACCTAATACATACAAGCTCTGCACCTGGAATGTGCGTGGGATGGGGTCGGTGTATAAACGACATAGAATACAGGTGCAATTGAGTAGGAGACAGGTCACTATAGCCTGCCTGCAAGAAACACATCTGAATAGAGCGGAAGGCTCCAAGTTACATAGAAAATGGAAGGGTCAATTGTACGCTACTACTTACTCGGCTTTCTCTAGAGGGGCTGCCATTTGGCTCAAAAACACTGTCCCATTTAAACTCTTGGACCACCGAGTGGATAAAGAGGGTAGATACGTATTCATTTGTGGAATATTAGATTTCTCCTTAGTGGTGCTGGGTAGCATCTACGCCCCTAACACAGACCAGCAGAAATTCTTAGCCACATTGAGCGGAGTATTATCGGATTGGGCGGATCACGATTGATTAATGGGGGGGACTGCAATGCGGTCTTGGATCTAGATCTTGATAGGTCACACCCTCCACTATGCTCTGCTGATAGTAGAAAGCAAGCGGAAGCGCTGGCACATTGGGAAAGGAGCTGGGGCATGTCAGACACATGGAGGCTTAAACATGTGACCCACAGGGAGTACACATGCTATTCCCAACCACACAAGTTACAAACCAGGATTGACCATTTTTTCTGCTCCAACACATTACTGGGATCAGTGGAGGCAACGGAGCATATGGGGAAGACGCTTTCTGACCATAACCCGGTTGAACTGACACTGCGATGGAGACTGATCCCAACCCCGATACCGACATGGCGACTATCGCCCGAGTTGATGGAGGACCAGGTCTTTCGGTCCACTTTGTCGGACGCTATCACTAAATACTTTCACGAAAATGCACATACAGCTAGCTCTATGCAAATCGAATGGGACGCCTTTAAGGCGACCATCCGCGGAGTGGCAATGGGCACCAAATTGGGTATACGACAGACTGTGATCAGGGAGATAGAGGACAGACTGGCACCACTGGAGAATGAGGCAGCGGGCACGAATATCCACCTCACACAGCTCCAAGAAGCACATATACAACATGCAGAGCTACTGGAGGAATTGAGGGTGGTTGATTATAGAGAATACGCGTCGAGACAACACGCCCAGACAGATAGGTCGGGGCCACTACTAGCATGACTGATACGTAATACACCTATGTGTACCCCTATAGTGGAGGTCAGGGATCAGACTGGGACGACAGTACAGACACAACTAGACATTATTGCTACCTTTAAGGGATATTATACGCAACTCTACGGACCACACCCCGCGATGGTGGACAATCAATTTGAGTCCTTCATGGAGGGCCTGCCCATGCCACAACTCACAAAGGTACAGCGCGATGACCTGGCGCACCCTATCACGACTGCGGAGATTAGACAAGCCATTAAAGCGCTACCTTGAAACAAAACACCCTTAACAGACGGCCTACCAGCCGAGTTCTATGTGACGTTCATTGATTTGATGACCCCACACTTACACCTCCTATACCAGGAATCAATAAAGCCCACTGCTCTACCGCCCACGACCCTACATGCGCTGGTGGTCTCCCTTTTAAAAACGGGCAGAGACGGTCTGGCCCCCGCAAACTACAGGCCCCTATCATTACTAAATACGGACTATAAAGTGCTGAGCAAGATACTGGCGGCTAGACTAAACCAATATATCCCCAAGCTAATCCATGTGGATCAATGCGGCTTTGTGCCTGGTAGGAGTACGGCGCTTAATCTCCGACGTCTGAGCCAGATAATGCTACACGAGGGGGCGGGGAGGAGTAGGGAGGGATGCATATAACTGGACTTGAAACAGGCGTTCGATTCACTGAGATGGGATTACATGCTTGCAGCCCTAGCCAGGTTCGGGATACCGCCCGAATATATAGCGTGGGTGAACCTATTGTATACAAACCCAACTGCACGGTCCGCACTAATAAATGTATATCTGAACGCTTCCGGAAAAAATAGGCGCACAAGAGAAGGCTGCCGTTTATCACCCCTGCTGTTTATACTGGCCCTGGAACCCCTACTCCATAAGCTCTGTGTTTTGGCTGAGCCTAGAGGGATATGGGGAAACTTGATACCGCATGTGGTGTCGGCATATGCAGATGATATAATACTATATATCGGTGATATGATGGGCTGCCTCGATCCAATACCTGAAATATTTGACACCTTCCGGGGACTATCGGGCCTCACCATAAATGATTCAAAATCATAACGTTACCATTTTAACGCCCAGCCGGGAATCGAGCAGATACATTTTCATCCGCATAGATTCCAGGTGGCACCTACAACATTTAAATATTTAGGAATACAAATATATCCCACTGCACAGGACCTACTGGTCGGCAATCTGGGTACAGCCCTAGGTACCCTAAAAACACAAATAACATTTTGGAACACCCTCCCATTGTCAGTGATGGGAAGGGTGACAATTTCGAAAATTGTGGTCCTCCCTCGCATGGTGTACTATTTCACAAACCTCCCACTCCTCGTGCCGGCAAACATGTTTAGACTACTGAACACCTTACTGACTGAATTGATATGGGGTTCTGGTAGAAGAAGAATAAGCCTTACCAAACTACAATTGCCTACCACACAAGGGGGTATGGGGGTTCCAGATATGACAGCGAATAGCTACCCCTGCCAACTCCAATGGTTGGCCTACTGGCTGGTAGGCGGTAACCAGCACGAAGTGGATATGTCCACAGCCAACAGGGACAGCGGCCATGTGCACCGATTGCTACTGCCAGATGTAAAGGTACCCAGATCGTCACCACACCTGTTGTGCCTAGCAATTAAATGCTGGAAAAAAGCAGTCTGATGCGTTGACCTCTTATGCGCCCACCATACCCCTGTTAGGCATCCCTCTTGGGACGGGCACGCTATCAGAACGTGACCTCCGGGCGCGGCACGACGCTGGCGTCTTCCACGTAGGGGACTTTTTTGGAGATGGTACTATCATGTCACACACAGATTTCGCACGAACACAGACCACAACAACACGGTTTTTACTGCATACACAAGTGTCTCAATATATTACTAGTACCTGGGCGCAGGACGGGATGGAGCCACACACGAACCCCCTACTCACCATGCAATACTTAATGGGTAACGGCAGTCACTTAAAGCGTTGGCTCACACAAGGGGTATGAACGGGAAGGGCAGTCTCTCTCCAATCCACCCGAGAGTGTTGGGAGCAGGACATCGGGAGTATACTCCGCAATAAAGAATGGGAGAGGGTGCTGAAGTTCCCAGCCAAGGTGTCTAGAAACCCTAGATTTAAGTTTATCCAATTAATGATAGTACATAGAGCTTACCTCACTCCACATCGATTACACGCAATGTTTCCGGAGGTGTCAAATGCATGCCCCAGATGCAAGACTGCAGATGCTGGCTTACTGCACATGTTGTGGGAATGCCCAAGGTTAGGACACTACTGGGAGACAATACATACAGCACTAGCTGAGATAGCTCCCGGAAGCACCCCCCCCAACCCCCCTCCCTAATGCAAAGTATACTATGCCTGGGACCCAGGGGGAAAAAGAAAAGCACCACCACACGATTCTTGGATTTGGCAATACTTTTGGCGAAACGCACTATAACGATGAGATGGAACTCGGCCAGACCACCTGACCCAGGTGACTGGCAAAGAGAGATGCTGCGTTGGGGAAAGGCAGAAGGAATAGAATTGCAAAGAGAGGAACATAGGGGCCTTCGCAAAACGCTCATATCATTGGACTGGAACGCTATGATCATAGCCCTTGAAACACACAATATAACCGACATGGTATAAATAAATGTCATTAGCACAAAATATGTTGTTGTTGGGGATATAAAGACGGACCCTCTCCCAACTGCACACCCCCATACCCTCCCCCTGCCCCCCTCCCCCTTCCCCCCCTCTCCTCCCGCTCCCTCCCTTATCTCGCCCTAGTCCTGCCCCCCCCCACCTCACTCCCCCCCACTAGTCAGAACAAGGGCTTCCAATATGTCACACTGGCTGTTTATAAACAGGTCACTGCATGGGGGCAGCTTTACTTGCAGTGGTTATGATGGCAGACAATCACGCGATGAGGTGCAAGGCACAAAAGATTTAAAATGGGCATTACAACGGCAATAGGAATGTGAGAAATGAGAGGAGAAACGGACATTGATGCAAATATTTAAATTGCTTCAGTACAACTAGAACAGTATGATTGCTATGTATAAGTGCTAGGGAAATGTGGGAGGGGGGATAAGTTGGGTTGCATCGGTATCCAGTTTAAAATTTAAAACTGCAAAGTTCATAATGTCAAGTGCTTGTGCATGTAAAGCCAAAATTATATTGATGCTAACAATGAACACAATGATGTACTTACTGTCGAACTATTGCAGATCAATAAAAATATATATTTTTAAAATACATAGTTGTCCATTGAGGCTTCTCTTATTCAAGACAGTTTTTCTGATTGTGATTACCTCTGCCAGGAGGGTTAGTGAGCTACAGGCTAATAGTTATAAGCCTCCTTTCACCTTTATTCATGCATATAAGATGGTTCTTAGGACCAGAGCTGCTCTCCTGCCTAAGGAGGTCACTCCCTTTCACCTAGGACAATCTATCACTTTACCCACTTTCTATCCTCCCCCTCACCCTTCTAAGTAGGATGAGAGACTTCACCGCCTGGACCCTAAAAGGGCGGTCCACTTCTGCCTGGACAGGTCATGCTGGACGACAAACTCTGCATTCGTTACGTGGGGAAAATGAAGGGCAAGGCTGTCTACAAGAGAACGCTGTCCAGGTGGATCATCCTCTGCTTCAAGATATGCTATTCCTTGGCCAAGAAGGAGCCTCCTGAAGGTTTTCAAGCTCATTCCACCAGAGCTAAGTCTTCTTCTTCGGCTTTGGCTAGAGGTGTTCCTGTTCTAGACATCTGCAAGGTGACAACTTGGGCCTCCCTCCACACTTTTGCGAAGTATCACTGCTTAGATTCAGAGGTGAAAAGGGACAGCCACTTTTCACGTTTTGTGCTGCAGGATTTTTTGGTATAGGCAGGCGGACACCCTCCTCCGGGAGTTGGACAGCTTGGGGATTTAATTCAAAAGGTGGGGAATCCACAGGCAGATGTATCCATCAGAAGAACAAGTTACTTACCTTCAGTAATGCTTTTTCTGGTGGATACAGTATCTGCCTGTGAATTTGTCACTGACCCACCCGCCTCCCCATTGTCTGCCTACTTATACCGAAAAGAATTTTGGGTATCACATTCTTGTATTTCACTGTCAGTCAGTCAAAATCAACTTTATTCGTCTGATTAAAGCCATAAAAGTGCAACATTAAACATCAATCAGCTTAAAACGTCAAATAAATCCATTGAAAATGTATATCTTAATGTGCTTAAAATCCATTAAAAGAATTGTGCAAAAGAGAAATAAAAACCACATTTGTCACTATTATTTTGCATTAAGTGGTAATCAGCGTAATAATACTACAAACTTATTCAAAAGGATTAACTCTGCGACATCCTATTCCTATGTCTGATCGCCCCAATTAAAAAGCTGGCTACCCCCACACAAATTATAGGAGAGCTATGCATTTGTAGATAAACCAGGGCTGGCCTTATTTGCACAAAATGTTGACCCCATAGCCATGGAAGAATGTACTTTCTGCGTAGGGGGTCATAATGGGAGCAAAAGAACATAATGTGTTGAGTTTCTTGCTCTGAGAAGTTGTCACATGTACACCTATTTGGTGAATCCGGTTTAAAATAGTCTTTTGGAAAGGCCAGTAACCAGGATTCCATGTTTAAGCGAAATCTTGTTAAAACAAAAATATGGTAAGCTTTGTTTATGTATGTTAGATATGGTGGCATCTGCTGGCCCAGGCTCAGTGTGACACACTTTCTCACCGAGGGCTTAATTAGTTCTTTTTCCTCTCTTAAGCATTGGCATCTATCCAAAAACTTCAGTTTAACCGCTCTAATGGCAGGCTTAGTCAAAGGAGTAGGAGACATGAACAGATCGGGGCAGCCAAGCTTCTCGGTCTGGTCTTTAAACATATGTTAAGCCATGGAATTTTTAATGCCTTCTCCAAGGCTAAACAGTCCTGGATTATTAATTGATTTACGTTTGGGGTTGGTTGAGCCCAAATTCTCATCCAGCGGAGAAGTGGAGCAACCGTGATCATGTCTGAAATATAACCCACTCCCATCTCCTCATGTAGGTTAAAGATTGGTGTGGATGCTGGGACAGAAAGTAGTTCACGCATGAAGTTATTTTCTGCCCCTTGTATTTCTTTCGCATCCTTATAGCCCCAGATATCACTACCATAAGTGGTCATGGGGATGCATTTAGCATTGTAAATCTTTAAAATCGCAGGGAGTGGCTTAGAGCCTATTCTTTTTGTGAAATCTAGTGTTGCCCTTGCTGCTCTGTATAAACCTTTCTTTTTGAGTGTGCGTTGTGCCACCATGAACGTTGATCATCAAAGAGCACCCCAAGATATGGGAAGGTTGACACCTTAGTCAGCTCAGTCCCCTTACAGTAGAATTTTGCTTTTGTTGCCCTCCTAGAACTTATTGTCATTGCGTGGGATTTTTTAAAATTTTTAATTAAATCCAGAGAGTCCATAAAATCTATAAAACAATTTAAAAGCATTTGCAGCCCCCTGGCGGTTCTAGATACTAGAACCGCATCATCAGCATATAGGAGTGCCAGAATCATTTTAGTGCCCACTCTTGATATGTCTTTACAACAATTTGCCAAGGAGTCCTTTAGTTTATTGATATAAAGTGTGAACAGCAGAGGGGCCAATATGCATCCCTGACGCACCCCTCTTTTTACCGCCCAAGAGTTGGTCAAACTGCCGTCTTCATTTAAGCGGACTGCAGCCGTAGTATTGTCATGGGCAGTGGCCAGGATGGTGATCAGATCGGCATCTAGCCCCATTTCCTGAAGGATAAGCCATAGCTTGGACCTATTGACTAGGTCAAAAGCCGAGGAGAGGTCCATAAAGGTCAAACGCAAATCCCCCCCCCCCCTTAGTCCCCCTCCCCAGCCTAAACCCATACTGCAAATCCGAAACAATGTTGGCGCTGTCAAGCCAGGCTGTTATGTGCTCCAGGACTACTTTCCCCGAGATTCCCCGGCTCCTCCCAAGCCATCTCCCTCAGTTGTTTTTTAATCGTCTGCACTGCAGTTTTTAAAGCCTTTCTGCTGTTTTTGATTAAAGAGCCCACCCTCAGTTTTTGCTTGAGAGCCTGCATTAGCTCTTTGTGGGTAGTCATGTAGGTATCGTCAAACCATCTTTTCAGCTTCGGGCGTGCTACTCTGGTCATCGTAGACAGATTAGAGGCAGCACGTTTAGTGCTTGACTCAAAGGCATCCATGATAGAACTAGCATGAGACTCCTGATCTAGACACACCTTAAGCTCTGGGGCACAAGTAATATACAAATTATTCATAAAACTTTCTGGAGGGATCCTGCCCTATCTCAATATATATATTAAAAGCAGGCTTACGTTTTTATAGGTTGTCACCTGGTCCAGACATTTGCCGTCCAGGTGCCAGCGAGGTTTTGACTTCTTGTGGTGGTTTACGACCATAACTTTTGATTTTATGAAAAATGTTGGGTGGCATCTAGCAGGTGCTGGAGACCTATCTGAGTTCTACTGATCAGCAGTAGGTCTTCGGCATAGAGTAGGTTTGTCAGTGTCATGCCACCTAGCTTCGGGGTGTGTGAGGAGGGAAAACATCCTTTACAATGCAGTGTTTACACCGTGCAACCTTTATGACGCAGCCATTACAACGCAAGTCATTACTACGACTTGTGCTGGATGGCGCTCTTGGTTAAGAAATAGTTTGATTTTCTGTTCCAACACCTTCCCTACTGTTACGTGGGCTGGAGCTGGAATAGAAAATTAAATTAATCCTCAATCCAGCGCCCTCCAACGCAAGCCGTTGTAACGACTTGCGTTGTGAAAACCGCGTTGTAAAGTACCGCAATCAAAATGATCGCGTTGTATTGACGTACATCCATGAGGAGCAAGCATCCAGTTCTGCCGGGAGGTCTGCCAGGAAGAGGCTAAAAAGCAATGGGGCGAGGACGCATCCTTGCTTTAAACACTTTGTGGTCATGATGTTGTTTGAGACGTGCATTCCAGTGCCCAGTTTAATTCTTATCCATGATATCACTGAGACTGAAAAAGCCTGCTGCCAACAGTTAAGACCTATTACAGAGAGTCGAAGATGTAGATCTGGACCACATCACTGGACAACCAAGATAGTTTCCATAATTGACTTTACACAGGCCTTCATGTCTGCGCCAGCAGTACTAACACAGGTGTAACAATTTTATGTCTTTTAAACACAAAAGCAAAGCATTTTTAACCTTGTATTTTATCTTAAATTGTTTTACTAATGCAATATTTTTTAAATCTACCTTTAATGTTCTGAAGCAACGGTTTTAATTAATCATGCATAATAAATTTACCTTACTCATGGGGTGAGTTTGATGCTGCAGACATCAATAATATGAGTTTTCATAAAGACAATCATGCTGCAATACCAGGTAACTATGTACAATATTTTGACTTGGAAGACCCAATGGGGTATCAAGAACACCAGGCATGGTTGGTGGTCAGCTACCTCAAGTAGTGCAGAAAATTAGACTGATTCATCTAAGTAATGATGGGGCCACCTGGTCTGTGTTGGCTGGGTATACACGATATCCTGATGATTACTTGCTACTTTCCCCTGAGGCGGAAGCCGGGGGCTTTCCTCTACTATCCCTCTCATAATTTCACACTTAGCTGATTACATCGTAAGATTTTTAATGCTGTATATATTTTAATTGTGCAGTTTTAGCTACCTACCTACTTTGCCGATCCTTGTGGCCGAGATTTGCTTCGCTCCAAGGCTCCCGGTATTTAGATCTCCCTCCCGGCGCAGCCGATTGAGGCGCTGACGCCGGGTGTCAGAGGGCTAACCGCCATCTTAGCGGGAGGCAGGGTAGCGGTCCAGCTCTTGGACGCCTCCCACCCTCCTCCAGTATGGATAAAAACAATGGGACTTCCCGTCCGCGCAGCGGGAGGACGCAGCGGGCACGCCTAAGGCAAGCCCGTCTGTGCCCGTCCACGCCTGGCCCGCGACCAGCGCCGGCCCCCCTGTCAATTTCACCAACACCAGACAGATCTGCTGGACTCGAACTCAACTCCTTGAGTTGAGACATGGTACTTGCGCGCCAGCTGCCCGCTGCTGCCCATTTAGCTTAGAGGGCCATCCTTTTAAATGCTCACTTTGTGAGCTCACTCTCACTCCTTGGTTGAAACGTTCCCCTCAGCACTCGAATCTGGCTAAATGCCTGAGCCATCCACAGATGCTAAAGGCTGCGCTGATCAATTGCCGCTCCCTTCCTCGTCACGCTCGTGAAATCTGGATGTCACTCGATACCCATGCCTGGGATATCTTATTTCTCACTGAGACTTGGATCAAAGACACCTCGAAACCTGACATTCACTTAGCCACTCCCTCAGGGTACCGACTGGTGGGTATCAATCGAGATAATGCTAAAACCGGGGGCGGTCTTGCCGTCATCCTATGGTCACATCTTAATTTGACTTTTAAGAAATTAACCAATATAGGGCTTATTGAAGCCATGTATTTTACGATCCTAGATTCGGCGACTACTATTCTGGCTGGCATCTTAGTATACAACCCCCCAATGCTTTAGCTTCATCATTAGTCACCCTTTTGCATATGATAGCGGATCTCTCCCTCAGACATTCACACTTTACTGTGCTAGGAGATTTTAACCTTCATGCTGATAATCCCTCTTGTTCACAAGCGTTTCATTTAATAGAGACCTTGCAAGGACTGACCTTGTCCCAATTAGGTCAGGGTCCGACCCACATAGCAGGTCACACTCTTGACTTGATATTTACGAATCATCCTGGTATCACTACTCTTCCCTCACTTCCGCTTACCTGGTCGGATCATTACCTCCTTCCTTTTGATCTTACTCCCCCCTCATTACCCATCTCCTCTACTCTTGATAGGGAAATAGGGAGAAAATGGCATAAAGTCACACGTGATGCCGTTGATCCTCTCTTTTCTTATCAGTTTGATCCTCTCTCTAAGCACCTTAACCCCTTCGAGGCTGATGACGAGCTGGGCTCGTCATGGTGTAGCCTCCTCAAACACTGATGACGAGCCCAGCTCGTCATGAACAATGGGTTTTTTAAAAAGTCAGCATTCCAGCAGAATCAGAGCAGCGCGCATGTGGTTAACGAAGAAGTGGCGAAATACAACTCCTCTCTTCTAGCTGCTATTGATGCCATTTCCACATTAAACCCTATCACCTCCACTAGATCAAGGCCCTCTGCCCCTTGGTTCTCCCCCGCCTTGCGAGAGGAAAAGAGCTGCTGTAAACAGTTGGAACGCAAATGGCGGCAGACTTATGATCCTGAGTCTAAAATAATTTACAAGAATGCCCTAAAAAAAATCAAAAATTAAAACGGTCCACTATGAGAGATTTCTATACCCAGCAAATTAAGAATGCAGAGAACTCTACTAAAATTCTTTTTAAGATTGTTAAGGACTTTGTCAACCCACCCGCCATGATGGTTCAGAGTTCTCCTAGCCAGGCACTATGCAATGGGCTATCGGACTATTTTCAGGACAAAATCATTAATTTAACTTCCTCATTCAACCCTGTTCTGGCCTCCCCTCTGATCAGTGACCTGGTCTCTCAGAAAGTTTCGCTGAATTCTTTTAAAGAGCTTACTACTGAGGCTGCCTTAAGTCTACTTGTCCAATGCAAATCTGAGTCGCCGTTAGATCCGGTTCCTGCTAAGGTGATGGGCAATCTTGCCCCTTTACTGATTAGCCCACTCCTCTCAATTGGAATTCCTCGTTATGCACGGGTCAATTCCCCATTGCATGGAAACAGGCAATGTTAGTCCCGATTTTGAAGAAAGCTGATGCGGATCCCTCGCAATTCTGTAATTACCGCCCAATTTCTCTCCTTCCTAAACCGGAAAAAATCCTGGAAAAGGCTGCCCAGAAACAATTGGCTGACTATCTAGAAGCCAACCAATTGTTACATGACTCGCAGTCTGGATTTAGAACAGGCTTTAGTACCGAGACCGCTCTTTTAGAGGTATCAGAGACAATTCGTGAGTGTGTGGATAGGGGCGAGGAGGCCATGTTGGTCTTCCTCGACCTATCCGCTGCTTTCGACACAGTATCTCATGAGATAATGCTGGATCGGTTAGGTCAGACGGGAATTGGAGGGACTGTGTTGACTTGGATTAGATCTTTCCTTACAGGTCGGACCCAGAAGGTCTTTCTCCGACCTTTTAGAATCGGAGGGTAAACCTCTTTTTTGCGGAGTGCCTCAGGGCTCTGCCTTGAGCCCTCTGTTTTTCAATGTCTATCTCGCTCCGCTGGCAAAGGTGGTGGAATCTTGGGGGGTCAGAGTGATCTCCTACGCTGATGATACTCAGCTTGTGTTTTCATTTAGAGATCACTCTGACACCAATTTCATCAATTTTCGCCACTGCCTCAGCAATATCTGCTCCTGGATGACCTCTAACCACCTTAAACTGAATACCGATAAAAAGGAGGTTTTATTTTTTAATCAGAAAACCGCGCCGCCTTCCATTCAGTGGTGGCCAGCTGTCCTTAATCCACCTCCGGTCCCAGTCCAGTCAGCTCGTTATTTGGGCTTTCAATTTGATAATGCACTATTGTGCAAATCACAAATTAACAAGGTCACAGCAGCGTGCTTCGGGAAACTGCGTATGATCAGGAAGATCTTTCCATACCTCTCATTGGATTCCCGCAAAACCATTATTCATGCCCTGATTACATCGCATCTAGATTATGCCAACAGTCTCTATGCGGGCGCCCCCTTGTACCAAATTGAACGCTTACAAATAGTACAAAATGCCGCAGCGAGACTGATTGGCAATATTCCTTTTCGCCACTCGGTTGCATCATACCGGAAGAAGCTGCACTGGCTTCCCATTGCCCGTCGCATTCAGTTCAAGGCTTTGATTTTTGCTTTCCGTGCCCTTAACGGGTTAGGCCCAGGATATTTGAGAAAGAGACTTAAACTGTCCCAGTCTGTTAGGTCTCTGAGATTGAACAGCCTACGCCTCCTTGTGGTGCCCAGATTCCGTTGTGCCAGAACTGGTGGCAGAGCGTTCGGCGTAGTAACAGCTAAACTTTAGAACAGCCTCCCATTGGATCATTAGGTTTGTTGACTCTGAACCATTGTTCCGAAGCAAACTGAAAACTTGGTTGTTCACTATCTCATAAGTAGCTCATTTCTCTCTAGCTTGTAGTCTATAGCGCCGGTACACCCCCGTTGGGGGTAGCCGTGCGCTTTATAAGCTTCTTAATAAATAAATAAATAAACAAATGTAGCGAATCTGACACAATCACTGGCAATGCACCCACTGGATTGCTCACAAGACCAACCAGTTGGAAGCAGTCTATCCTCATACAGCATATCAGGATAGGCATAGAATTTTGACCATATGCCTTCCACTTGGAATGTTACTACCTGTGGAGAATTGTAGCACCTGGTGAACAGTATTTGGAGTATTTACACTTCTACTCATGGCATACTTTCCTTGGCGGTGGGACCAGAGATGTTAAAACAAGTACTAGATGAGCAAGAAGCAGTACCTGTCTGGATTTAGGAATTACATTTCAAGGATGTCTCCTCAATAGTCATGAGTAATGTTCACAGAGATACCAGAGTTCTAGCAGTGTGCTAGCGGTGGCTAGCGTTTCCTATTCAGGATGATGAAAGGGAGCTTCCAAATATAATTTCAGACGTTTACACCTCCATGGGCCATGTACCGTAGGTTCACAGGACCTTAAACTGCATCACTTCAATCTATAAATGAGATTGAGGGTTCCAGCAACGAGAAAGACGCACCGGAGATTAAGAAATAGCATAAAGCAAAAACAAGGACTGGATAATCCTCAACACAGTAGTCCAGCAGGGGTGGATATAATTTGAGAGACCGTGACAAAATAAACAAGGATTGGCATAGCCAATATGTGTCGCTTTTTGTTTGGCCAATATGTTATCCGTGTTGTACATTAGTGTGGCTGTTCTTGGCGTTTAAAAAAGGACCATATGTAGTTAAGGCATAAAAAATGGCTTCCCATAGGCTAGATAGCCTCTGTGCACTTTTTAAAGGTATTATTTATTGGCTTTGTTAAAAAAAAAAATTGTTATCCATTGCTAGAGAAACCTTAAATTTGGGTTCTTGTACACTATTGTACCTTGCTGTTGCAACTTTATCTGTAAAACAACATACAGGTACACTAATAGTTTAGCAAACAACAAGTAACTAAAAAACAGAAAATAATCAAGTGCCAAAGATACATAAGCCGATAAACAAATAACTTTAATAAACGAACAAGCAATACCTTGTCAATATTAAGTGTTTTGAGACTTTACTTGCACACACTCTCTCCCTTTGCGACATAAAGAAGAAAAACGCTGCCTTTTACAAAGAAGTTAAAAGTGGGGACAAACTTTTGCTACACGTGATTTAAAAGCACTATAATTTGACTTTCAGCCACTAGACAATCTTTAGCACTTTAGAAGATTTTCACAGACTCACACTTTTGGTATCAAACCGGCGCCAGGAGGGTGTCACACGTGGCCTAATAAGTAAGAAAACTTTCAGGCTATGTTTTCAATGGGGCTTGCTTGAAAATATGAGCCAATAAATTAAGCATGCCTCTAAAGATTGTTATCAAGGTTGCAATCGGTATTTGTGTTATTTTTAGGCACGAGGAAATAGACTTCATTTCTATAAGTCACAGAATTTGAAACCTCCCATCGAGCCAAGACCCTGAAGTTGGTCGCAGTGGCAATAAAGCCACATCTACAGGTTTTAGCATGATTATCCCCTTCAAACAAATAAACTGAAAAGTTCTCAAAAGTATACATCGTCAAGTTAGTTTACTTCTTTAAAAGAGATAGCACCTCACTTCCGGAGTACACAAAAATATGAACTTCTTTTATTATTTATCGGAATATGATCCTAATGAACAGTGGTGTTTGTTTATCGCAATAGAAGTGAAAATATTAGTTGTTTTGTGCGACTAAATGTTGATGAATTTTGATATACAACTGCTCACATTTGCTTGTTTTTAGAGGATTTGAAAACCACAAACTACACAAACAGATATAGGAGCGCTTTATATGAATGGCAGCTGTATAGATGGCATACAAAGTGCATTCCCCCCTCCACACTGCATACATTACGAGGCCCCAATTCAACATCAAAACTCGGGAGTCATGGTTGATTTTCTGCAGTGTGCTTGTTTGTTAAAAATTAAGTTCACAGGTCAATTACTTCATTGACCCACCCATTTCTTTATTTATTAGTAAAATATTCCATCACAGTATTTTAGAATAAATCTTGCACTTATATACAATATACACTCATTTACCGCCCATTCTCCAATGGGCCTTTGATTTGACTTCAGGGCTGCGCCAGCAGGCCGCAACCCAGATCGCCTGCTCTCTTTACGTTAACCCCCTTCCGGTCAACAGAGCCGCAGGTGAGGAATGTGCCCCCACTTGGGCAACCAGCGGCCTCCGGGGTAGGGCTGAAGAGCCAAGGTCACCAGCAGGTCAGCCCCAACTCTCCCGCCAGCCCAGAGTCCAGAATGATATAGCAAACCTGTTCAGAGGTAAAAGTGTCACTAGACAAGAAGTTCCCGTGGTATTCTTGTCCGGAACCCCGCCACAGGACGAGACGCTTACTGGCGGACTCAACCTCCCCCCCCCGCGCTCAAGAGCCTCGGAGATGGCCCCTAGGACTGTTTCTATAAATATCTCAGTGCCCGCCTCTGAAAGGTGCACTCCATCCTCCGCGTATAACTCTGGCCTGGTCGTTTGTATCAACTTGTGACGAATAGTTCTAATACTAGATTTTTGGAGAATTTCCGCCACCGACTGGTTCAACCTTTTAATAGATTTGTTCACCGCTTTCATAGGAGCGCCCCGTGCCCAAACGAGCCTCGGGATGACTTCTGACCACAGTACTATGGTTTCCGAAAAAATGCTTTTGACTGCTGCTAAGGTAGAGAACAGGGACTCCTTCACTCCTCTCCTACCGCCCGGAATCATATCGTTGCCTCCGCAGTGTAAGACGAATACATCCGGATAAGGCATGCCTCTGGCCAAAGCCGCTTTAACGTCTCTCGGGACGTCCGCTAGGCGCTGCCCGCCTATGCCTACCCAATGATGATCGCAACCTTGCATCATGGTCACCCTGTCTTTGAGCGTCTTTTCGAAGTGCGCCCCCGCCCTGCGAATGAAGGAGTGGCCACACCAGCAAATTTGGATTCTCTTAGGGGGTGTACCTATAGTAAACATTAAGAGATACGGTGAGCATGAATCCAAGCAGAAAGGTACGTGAATTTTGTGAAACAGCTTTTGCTAGATTAATTGCGGGCGGACATAACGTTCATAACATGCTGATTTCCAGCGACCTAATCTCTTGATTACTTGTTCGGGCAGGCCTAAGCCAGCAGCTGTTGTCGCTGCTCCTATTCTGAAAGAATGGGATGTAAAGTCGGAAGGATCAACTCCGATCCTTGCCAGGGTCATTTTTACTACTCGTGTAAACTGAAACCTAGTAAGAGGAAGACCACTCTCATGAATTAACAGTCTATCTTCCGGTACCTGGGGCCTGACCTGGTTGAATCCCCTCAGTAGGTTAACTGGACAGAAGGACTCCCCCTCTACTCTACCCAATTGTAACCACGTCCCTTTGCTCAAAGGATCTGTCTTCGATCTACGCACTCTAAGTCTCGGTACCCCTTCGGACTCGATTATGTCCGAGCACCTTAGGCCCCCCTCCTTATCTGTCTTGGACGCTGGGAGCAATTCAGAGATCCGCAATGCTCCGCAAAAGGCTAAAGCATAGGCTACCCGGAATAACTGTGTCTCATAGGGGGAATAACAAACGAATGGCAGTGCCTCCAAAATCATTACCAACTTCCCTACGTCTATGGGTCTCCTGGTATCTTTATCCCCTGGCGTCAAGCGTTCCCAACCTCTCATTGCTCTTCTTACCCTCTGATCCTTTGTCGGGTCAGAAACTCCCTGTAGCCCCGCATAGAATGCCAATGCCGACAACTGTCTTTTCATGAACGCCACTGATTTTCCCTCCTCTTTTTGTTGCACTATGAAACCTAACACGTTCTGAGGCACAAAGGCGTCCCTCAGGCCCGCTCCCCTCAGGTAAGCCGCATAACCCTCCCAGGACTTTTGATACATACTCTTAGTCTTGGGGGCCAAGGATGCAGATATCAACTCGGAAGCTGTGGGGCACCAAACTTCCATAGCTCCGCTGGAAAGGCCGTCATTGTCGTCTCCGCTTGTGGTCAATGTTCCCGGAATTCTGTTAACTTAAAACAAGACAATGCATCAGCTGCTTTGTTCTCCACACCTGGAACATGTCTAGCAGTAAATTGGACATTGTGGCTCAGGCACTGCAGCACTAACTCTTTCAATAGCCTGAGCACCCAAGGGCATGTTGCTCTCTGATTATTAATCACCATGACAACGGACATGCTGTCCGACCAGAATACAATGCGCCTGTTTGCGAGAACATCTCCCCACAAGTGTAAGGCTACCACTATGGGGAACAACTCTAGGAAGGAAATGTTATGGGTCAGACCTTGCTCTATCCATTCGTCTGGCCAATGTTGCATGCACCATTTTGTGCCCAAGATCGCCCCGAAGCCAATGCTCCCTGCGGCATCAGTGAATAGCTCAAGGTCCGCATTTGAGGTGCTGGCTGCCCGCCACAACACAGTGCCATTGAAATCCTGTAAAAAACATTTCCAAAGCATAAGATCCTCTCTCACCTCGGCTGATAGCCTCACTCTGTGGTGCTTTGCCCGCAGCCCGGACATTGCCCTCGCTATACTTCTGGAAAACGCCCTGCCCATTGGTATGACCCGCAGGGCAAAGTTCAGTTGGCCCAAAAGAACTTGCAACTGGTGTAAGGTTACCTTCCTTGTTCCCAGGCAGTTATCGATTGCGGCCTTGAAGGCATCTACCTTAGCCTTTGGCAACCTGCACACACCTGATGTAGTATCTATCTCAATGCCCAAAAAGGTCAAACATGTGGTCGGGCCTTCGGTTTTTTCCTCCGCCAATGGCACCCCCAGCGCCCCAGCCAAATGCTGGAAGCCCAGAAGGGCCTTCCTGCAAGACTGGGAACCCTCGGGACCCATGAATAGAAAATCATCCAAGTAGTGGACTACTGCATGCGATTTGTCTGAGGTCAGGAACTGCTCCACTGCCCATTCCAAGAACCTCGCAAACGTTTCGAACACTGCACAGGCAATAGAACACCCCATAGGCATGCATAAGTCTACAAAGTAGTCACCATCAAAAGTGAAACCCAAGAACCTGGTATCTTCTGGGTGAACAGGCAGCAACCTAAAGGCTGACTCAATATCAGTTTTAGCCATTAACGCTCCTTCCCCCAGTGCCTGCAATTTTTCAATGGCCGTGTCAAACGTGGTATACCGTACCGTGCACAGGTCTGGGTCTAGCTTATCATTGACAGATAACCCTGGGGGGCTTGATAGATTATGAATAAGACGGAATTTACCTTCCTCTTTTTTCGGAACCAATCCTAAAGGCGAGCAGATCAGATTATGGGTAGGTGGATCTTTGAAAGGGCCCCCAACCCGACCTAAGGATACTTCCTTCATGATTTTGTCTCGTGCTGCCTCCATGTTTCGCAACACTGAGTTTTGATTGCGGGGAGGGACATTAGAAGGAGGGGCTGAAGACGGGATACGGAAGCCAGACGTAAAGCCATGAAGCAGGAATTGAGCCTCCTCGAGGTTGTCGTACTTACTGAGGAGATGTGTCAGGACATGTCGTTTAATGGGAGTTGGTAGCTTTGTCGGAAGTTTTAGGTGGCTTTCCCTTTGGGGTGACATGGCCGGATTGTTCCTTGGGACTTCCCGTTTTCTTAAAGCATCTGATTTCGGGATGGGAGGTCCCACCGCAATACGAACAGCAGTGCTTGAACCTGCATAGGACCCCCCTAGTACACTCGTTTCTGTTAAACTGCCAGCAGGCCTGTTTTTTCTCTCCGTCGCCTTTGTCACTCCGAAAGGACTGATTCTGAGCAGGGGGAGCGGTGTTAGACGCTGAAGGGGAGGAATAGAACACTGTGTGCCATAGATTGATCTCCCGCTGGTCCCATGATATACCTGGGTGGACCGCTTTCATCTGTCTAAACATTTTATCATATTTTAACCACCCCTGACCTGGAAACTCAGCTGCCGCACCATGGATCAAGGATATATAGCTCATCATTTGAGGGCCCAAAACAGGATATTTTTCCAATATAACTACGGCATAAATAGCAAATCCCGTGATCCAATTCTTCATGGACCACTCCACCCAGGACTTCTTTTGATTGTAATCACCCTCCTTCCCACTTTTGGGTTTTCCCGCCGATACGCCTGCATTAAGGAGGTCGAACACCTCCACATATTCACCCCTGAGTATCTTTTCCTTCATGTCTGCAGGCACATGCCAGGTGATCCCTGTGGATGGCGATAGGGTCATTGAGGATGATCCAAACATTAAAGGGCTGAATGCTAACAGAGGGTGACCTGTTGGTTGTCCCCCGACCCCCCCTTGTATCTGGCTATTAGGAGACCCGGCCCCGTCAACCACGGTGCTAGCCATCGGGCCCTGAGTTGGACACCCTAAATTAGAGTAGGCATTCATCATTATGGGGGCCCCATTTGACGGGTAGGACATGGTAGGAAGAATCGAGCTCATGAGGCCGTTACCTATCGCTTGCCCATGCGATCCATACAATTGCATTCCTGGTAGCTGCGCGACCCCCCCGGGTTGCACCCACACTTGAGATACTCCGCTACCCGGTTGCGCCACAACTGGCGGTAACATACCCTGCGGACCGGACCCCCCCACAGGAGTGACGGGGAGCCCCCCTATTTGTATGGGCCTAGTCACCACGTGCTGCCCTTCGGTATCCTCATTGTCTTTATCTGCACCTGAATTCGAGTCCAATGCCTCTAGCACCTCCTCCTCACCTGGCGATGCTGGTTGTGCGTCTGCCGGCCTAGACCGTTTGCCTTTTGTAGCACCTTTAAGCTTTTCTGGGGTTCGTTTCGCTCTCCTGCCTCTCCCCCTTTCTTCCTGAGAATTCGCATCTGCTCTAGCTCCATCTCTCATGTTCTGTAGTACCCAATCCACGCCTTTTTCTCTTGTGAACTCCAGCAGCTCCGTAAAGGCGAGGTATTCATCATTTTTGTCTGCGGGTTCTTTGCCTTTCGGTGCCCTCTTCGGCGGCATCCTGCACTTAAAGAGAACAAACGTTAAAAAACCCCTTAACTGATAGTACATGCATAAAGGCAAGCCGTGCGCGGCTTGATCTCGTTCCCGGGGAATCGGGTTGTGCTAATTGCGCCAACGCTCACCACCCTGGATATGAAGACCTCAAAACATTTAAATTTACCGCTGGAACCCGATCCTCCCTCCGCAAAAGGTATGAACAAAGAGCTATGCTCGCATCGCGCTCCTTCAGTTTAAAAATTCAAACATACAACACACTGCACGGCCCGCTAACCTAGATCACGAGTCGGATTGACCCTCGCTGTTCACTCCGGCACGAAGGTCCCACGATGTCTTCTCTAGGCGACGTCCGACTCCTGGGCGGTTAGCGGACAAAGAGGGGGCCTCTAAGATGGTCGCGGGCTTTTATACCTCGCGCCATACGACTACTTCCGGGGCGCTCCGCCGTCCACCGTTCCTATTGGTCCTTGCGCCATAACCATTTCCGGGTCGGCTGACTCGGAAGTGAACCTACTCTGGGTCGGCCCTTTGGCTGCCACTAAAGACGCCATTCCCTGAGGGGGGATGGCGCCTTGCATTTTAGACAAAAAGTATGTTACAAATTATGTTAAGCCTCCTGCCAAAAATCAAATCCGTGTAAGGCAAGTGTTAGCCAACCTATAAACCCGATTGTTTTTATTCAAAAATTGCATCTATTTGCTTGAAATGCTTTGCAATTATCTCCTTCCAAGTATAAAAAGAATTGCAGCTCTGTTCACAGAAAGGGGAAGCTGAAAGATAAGCACAGTGGTCCTGAAGCAGGTGCTGCACTGAGCCAGGGAAATAAAATACAAAAATACACACACTGACCTTTAGGTCGGATTCAAGCTATGTAAAACTACAAAAAAAACAATGCCTGACCTGCAGTAGCCAGATGGGAGGAGGGAAGAGAGGCCATCACACACTTGCACTGTGTGATGGCCAACTGAGTGAAATCCCCGGAAATAGAACTAAGCACACAAAGGAGGGACTTTTACATAAATGCACCAATAAGAAGCCAGCATTTCTGAATGCCACACATATAAACCAATGGCAATCGGTAGGTTTGCCAAACCACACAAAACAGATACAGCAGGTCGATCGAAGCTTGACCTAAAAAGTCAGATTGATGTTAATGTTCTCATAGCCATTCTACCCATTCTTTTCAGCACACTGGAGACAGTGAAAGGGCAGAAAAAAGTGGACGGCCTGAGTATCGCATAATGGATGAGCACATCAGCAGAAAAGTAAATCAGGACATTACGCTGAGGTTATTGTAAAGAAAGAAGAGAAAGGTTCAGACTCGGAGACTGACTTTAAGCAAATCTAGCAAAAGAACGTGTCCTCCAAACTACAGCTATGTATGCATAACAAGGGCATAAAAAGAAATCAAATTAAATAAAAAATAGATCTGTAGACCGTAGCAAATACCCAAAGGTATCATGGCCCCCAAACATGATAACATAGAAAGAGGAAGAAGGGAAAGGAAAAATAAAAACAATAGTATTGGATTGTTGGAGGTGAAGTGGAAAAGCCAAATTTTAAGATACTTAAGGAAAACAAGAAAGTTTTCAGTTCCTGAAACATGAATGGGTAGCATGTTCCAGAACTTGGCCACAGCATACGAAAACGATCTACCGACCCATCTAGCTCTTCAGATTTTAGGTAACACCACATGTTTCTTGTCTTTTGGGCTAGTACCACTAAAAGGAAGATCTAAATAGCATCAGGCCCATGAGTGTAAAGCCTTATGAGCCATACACAGGATTTTGAACATAACTTATATAATTGGTACCCAGTGCGGTCTCTTCAAAACAAATTGATGTTTCAGAATATCCATAATGAGATGGGTAGCTACATTCTGGGTTACCTGTAACTTATTGAGATGGACCCCTCGTTGATGCTGAAGCAAATAACATTGCAGTAATACAGCTGGGAAGACACCAGTGCCAGAACCACAACTTTACGCAAGTCAGTGGGGATAAAAGGATTTTTTTTTAAAAAGATCACTGGTAGCGCTTCTAGGCAGTGCAGCAGAAGTGACAATAGTTCACCAGTCTCTCAAGGAGAATCTGGTAGGCACTACAAATAAAGAATAAATACAGGTTGAGATGCCGGATGGACATGAAATCCCCAGATAGGGTTTATATTGTAAAAATACACATTGAGGGGAATATACAGCTTAACATAATCCTATATTCCTGCCTCATTAGGTGGGTGCTTATGACATTAATCTTGCAGTGGATAATAGGAAAGCACCTCAAGGTGGGAGGCAATAATGTAGGTTTTTTCCTTCCTAGTATCTGAAGAACTCGGGAAAAATATACATGTGAGTGGGCTTTGTAACAGGCTTCTGAAACCAAGCAGAGAAGGACAAATGTTCTGTTCCACGTATGGTTACCCTAAGGAGTGAGCCTCAAGTATATGCTCAATGTGCTTTGAAGTCAGAAACTAAGCATGATATAAAAGCTAATTCATTTCAGTTATACTATCAAAGTATAATAGTGCCTTGCACTTCCACAATGAACACCCCTCTTTTCCAGGTATTGAAGTCTCATAAATAGAAACTTATATGCACATAAAACACACATGATATACAAAACGCTCATAATACTAGTTTAATGACAAATTTAGTAAAGAAGAAATTCAAAATCTTTTTAGATGTGTCCAATGGTTTCTTTACCCAGAATATACAGCGCTCAATTCTCAGTATCTTCTCGCTTTTTCCTTTGGTGGTTTTCAATATGCCTATGCAAGATTGCAAATGTGTTATAAGAATAGTAGTGGGCTTTTTGCAGCAAAAAAATATGAAGATCTTACAGGAATATCTCGAGGTGCGGTCATGTATTGGTGCGATATATATATCTTACGGATGAGGACCAGAATAGCAACTCTGCTAACTTGATACAGACATAAAATAACTGTAAGAAATCTGAAATTGCTTACTTGAATGTGTTTTTGCTTCGATATGAATACTCTAGTGAGGGTAAAGTTTTGGCACATGACTTTCTAAAGAAGTGTTATTTTACGACCTGCAAACACACTGAGAAAAGGACAAGCCCTAATGGGATTTCACAACTGTGGCAGAGCTTTTATGCCACATTATGCTGAGCAAGTGAAACTCTTTCACAATTTAATGACTCCCACTTTTCTGAAAAACTTCAAATGAAAGCACACACATCTATTTTAAATGGACTGCAAACAGACATGTTAAGAGACAAAATATTTGCAGGCTTGAAATAATTGTTTCAAAGGATGATACCGCCAACAGGCTGAAATCTATAGCCGTGCAGAGATGGGAGCAAAACAACAGCCCACACTTATTAAAAGCTGCAAGCAGATGCCGAAGCTCAGAAAGACTGTCTCAGACTTTGAAACAATGAACAAGTGGGGGCCTTCCTACTCGATCATTCAATTTCTGGTTGCTTCTATTTTTGGTCCTGGTGACCCATAATGTTTCAATAGAGTCAAAACATAGACATTTATACCAGCAGCTTGATAACAATGATGTCAATATTTACAATGTACTTTCATTTTGAGGCATGTCCGAAAATTGATTTATATATCAGTCCGTGGTACTGTACATATACTTGTATAAAGCACGAATGTACCTTTTGTCATATTTATCACTATAGGCTTACACTTCCTCCGAGGGGACCACTGTTTTCTTTGTTTCATGCTCTGGGAATATCGTGGCTAGATTCCAAATTCTTTCTGTCCGGAAAGTAACAGAATGGTAGAACAAGCCAACGGTATGCTTAAACAAGCCTTGTCTGCCTTTCTTTTGAATACATTATTAAACTGGCTACATAATGTGTATGGGACTCAGAGGGCATTAAATAATCTACCTAGAGGAGTATTAGGTTCTCACACTCCATATGAGATGTTCTATGGTGTATCAATGTTTGTGCCTGAACTTGATGTCCCTGGAAAGGTGGCAGTGTCCAAAACACCCCATACTTTGCTCCTCTTGTATTTTACTATTTATTACAAAACCTTCAAGAATCTAGAACTAAATATCTGACATGAAGCATTGTGATTCTGCCACTGGTGGAGATAAGGTTCCTATAGTTGTCGACGGACGACACTACACAAAATGGGAGCGCTAGTACTAGAAAAGATCCATGACAAACAAGTTTTTCAGGCCATCCTACAGACCACCTGTTCTAGTTCTTGCGACAGATGAGACTCAAACAATAATGTGGCAATGATTGCCCAGCTCAAAGAAAAACAGGTGAGTGTTAATCATTCACAATAAAAAGCCATGTATGGCTGATTCTGTTCAGCAGACACCTGCTGACACCACAGTGCCTCCGGAGAAGATTGGCACATCATCCTCCTACTCTGCAGGAACTATCTCAAGAAGGTTTTAATCAAGATGTCCTACATCCCATTCCAGGGACTAAGGAGCCTGTTGCTTTTCAAGCTTTACAACAAGTACCAGTTTCAAAGGAAGAGTCTGATTCTGTGAGCTGAACAATTCCCACTTGTTGACACTACTGCTGTGGTTTACTTTGAACCGCTAACAGAACCTACACCCTGTGAAATAAATCCGTTACAAGAAATTGTACTGTAGTATAATGATTCTGATATCGATTTCAAAAGAGAAGAAATTACAAATATGTCTCCAATCAATCAGCATTACATAAGGTTTTTTGCTTGCTGTTCATTTCTCGACAGATACTTTTTTCAACCCCAGCCATATATCTGGATTTTTCCTTTTAATGTGGTTTGTAATGGGGAATATGATTTTGCTTCAGATACATGTGAACTATATTCTTGATGAGAACATAGTTCAGTTCCTGTGGTTCAGTTTCCTGTGGTTCAGGAATTTCAGCTGCATTCTTCTTCTCACAGAGCATGTCAGGATTATCTTGCCTTTTTGGTATATCAATGAATAGCCTGTGCTGCACGATGTTGTTTGGGAAAAGGTTTTTTATATATATATATATTTTTTATCCTTATTAGCCTTTTCGCCACCCATATTCAAAAAGCGACACAATACCCTCCATGGCTTTTTATCTCATATACCCGCTTTACAGAACAAGGCTTGTGCAGTTCACCAATAGGTACCAAACCTCTCAATTCGTACTAGCCGAGGACTCCGAGGCCACGACCCCCTGGCTGCCGCTACCTTGTCTGTATATCCCTCTTAAGGGAGGGAAAACCGCCGGCGAGATAGGCCAAGATCTTAATCATTGAATTATTATTAACAGGACTTATTCCCAGCCCTCTTTCCCCCCTTTAACCAAAGTGCTGTAAAAAAGATAACCAAAATCTGTGCTTTCTCCTTTTCTGATCCATAGAGTCTAGTTTAGCAAAATATCTCATCGCTTTCACCCATTCCAGTACTTTTGGGGATATAGGCGACACCCATAATTTACAAATTTCTCTGCGGGCAAGCAGAACTCCATAAAACACCAGCTTAACAATGTCATTAATGTTCTTGCTCTGCAAATCATATCTTCCAGTAATAATTAATTCAGGGCTTACCTCAATATTCAGGTCAACCGCCCGTGACAAGCTTTTACTTACGGTGTCCCAGAACTCCCTAATGTTTGGACAGTCCACAAACATATGCAAATCATCCGCGTTGATACTTCTGGATTTAGGACATTCCACCAAGCTGCCAGCCTTAAATTTCGAGAGTCTACGGAGAGTACAATTTGCTCTGTGGATAGTGAACAAAAGATTTTGCCTTAAATTTTCAGACTTAACTATTTTATATAGCATAGTCATCGTTACTTGCCATTGATCTTCCGTAGCGATGTCCGGCAAGCAATCACCCCACAGAGCCTCTGGAAGCAGAAACAGGTCATCCTCCGTCTCCAACATTGCCCAATACCCTAGAGCAACTTCTTTCTTGTAAACTTGATTTGAAAAGAGTGTATCTTCGAAATCGTTCTGAAGGCCGACAACAACATCCGTTTTACTTGCCCAGCTTTGTATCTGTAAATACTTGAATTTTGAAAACCCCCTCCCCCAGGTGGCTTCCCCTTGTTCCCAATCGATCAATTTTCCGTCCGGAAATAGATTACCCCAACTCTCTAAACCTGCTGCTCTGAGCGGCGTAGCCAATACATCCTGAGACCAGGGGGGTGAGCCTGGGGCATCCCAAATGGGAGCCCTATATTCATAATAAGAAATCTTTAGAGCTCTCCTGATTTTATACAAGAGCTCTGCCGCTTCCCGCAAGATTTTCAACCTTACTTTCTTGAAAAACTTAGGATTAGAAAATTTACACCCAAAACAGTCCTCGTTGCAATTGCTTTTCTTAAGCATAGCCAAAAACATTCTCCCAATAGCTGTGGCTATCGGGACACCCAGTAATATCCTAAAGTTCTTTAACTGAAAAGCCCATGAGTACAACATAAAGTGTGGGGCCGCCAATCCACCTTTAGACCATCTTCTTCTGAGTTTCTTCCAGGACAGACGGGACCCTTTCGATGCCCAAATAAAAGAGCAAATCTCACTTTGTAGCTTCTTAAACCAGTCCTTATTAAATGCCAGAGGGATTGTCTCAAACAAAAAAGTTATTTTTGGCAGGATCACCATCTTTACCAGGTTCGTACGTCCATACAAAGTAAGTGGTAAATGCCCCCAACCACGCAGTGTAGAGCCTATTTCTTTTTTGATCTCCATAAAATTGATTTTTGTTAATTCCGCGATATTATGCGTGATCCTTACCCCCAAGTAACGCATCTCCTTTTTACATAAGATACCTTGTGAATCTAAATTCCATGACATAATTTCAGTCTTGTTCTCGTTAATTTCGTAGCCAGAAACCTGCCCAAACTCTTTAGTGAGTTCAAATAAGCTTCGCAGTGATTGCTGCCTATTGGGGGTATAAATAATAATGTTGTCTGCGTAAAGACACCTATTTTTTTATCCCATCCCTCTACAACAAACGGTGGTATGGTGTCTGCATTCCTAATCCTACATGCAAGTGGTTCTATATATAAATTAAATATAGTGGAGATAGGGGACATCCTTACCATGTGCCGCGCTTCACCTTAATGGATTGTGTTAAAATTCCGTTTACCAGTACCTTGGAAGTGGGGGAACAATATAAAGATAATAAAGTGCTGGTAAAACTCGTCCCTAACTCAAGATGACCTATAAGAACTTTCAAAAAGGGACCAATTGACTCGGTCAAAAGCCTTAGCGGCGTTAAGTGCTATTACTGCGAGCGGGTGTTTATAAACCGTGGCCATATCAATAGCTCCAATTAATGAGAAAGTGAGCTCCTTTAAGAATCTGCCCCTAATAAATCCTTTTTGGTCCTCGTGCACTAATTTTGAAATGACCAAACTTAACCTGTCCGCCATGATTTTTGCAAAAAATTTGTAGTCACAATTTAGTAGTGATATTGGCCTATATGAGTCAAGATATTTAGAGGATTTGCCCGGTTTTGGAATTAAAACAATAATCGCCTCATTCCAGAATTCGGGCATTGCTGCCTCATCTTGACAAATACTATTAAATAGTTTATGCAATACTGGAGCAATTAATCCTATCAAAGATTTGTATACTTCTGACGGAAGACCATCTGGCCCTGGAGCCTTGCCTCCCTTACCGGACTTTTTGGCCTTTTCCATCTCCATTAAAGATATTTCAGTATTCAAGATCTGTTTAAACTGGGCTGGAAGTGGATTTACCAGCTGCACCCACTCCCTAATCTGGATCTACGTCCTCCTTATAGACCTTTGAAAAATACTCAAAGAAGGCCTCTGCAATCCCTCTGCTGTCAGTGATTACTGTATCTGACTCAGCAGTTTTTACTTCCTTAATAAAGTTGCGTACCTGGTCCTTCTTCACCTTCCATGCTAGTAATTTACTGCCCCCTTCCCCATAGCTAAAATGTGCCAGATTACTAGCTTCACAATTTTTCTTGATTCTGTGGGCAAGAACTGCCACCAATCTGATTTCAGCTCAACTAAATCCAGCATCGCCTGATCCGTTATTTTAGATTCCCCCTCAGCAGTAATCTTAGCTTCATTCTGACGGATCTTTTCTTTCAGATCTGAAACCACTTTATAATACTCTCTACGCTTCCTTGCACCCAAAGCTCCCAGCCTACCTCTCAGAAATGCTTTACAAGTTTCCCAAACTGTCTCAAGCTTAACTGAGCCCGGATTCACCTCTAGAAAAACTTCTAATTCCTCCATTACCACTTTCAAACATTCCTGATCTAGGAGGAGGGTACGATCTAACCTCCAGGCTAAATTCACCTTACCTATCTTGAACCTCAGGTTTAACGTTATAGCAGAGTGGTCAGAGATATGGACACCTACATGATTAGTCCTTATTAGCTGATCCATTAGTCTCAAATCCAATAAAAAATAATCGATTCGAGATTTATGGTTGTATTTTCGGTTGTAATATGTATATCCAAGCTGCAGGCTGGATTTTACCCGCCATATATCACATAAACCAAACTGAGTCCAAAGCAACCTTACTTTATTGGACATTTTCACATTACTTTGCCCTCTCTTCCCTGAACGATCTAAATTGTTCTCCATCACCTGCTATAATAATCTTCCCTGAAAAATTTAGCAATTCGCTAGCCAAAGTATCCAAGGGTCCCACATCACCTTGATTCGGCCTGTAATAGCCTGTGATAGTAAGCTTTTCCCCTGCCACTTTTGCCTGCAGGATCAACCACCTCCCTCTGGGATCTGCTGCCATAGATTCAAAACGAAAATGCACTCCTTGCCTAACCAAAATCGCCAACCCTTTTGTGACTATAGTTTGAGGTGTATAAAAGGAATGCGCAACCCACCTCTGAGTACCAAAGATTTCCTTGCACTCGGTGGCAGTCAAATGCGTCTCTTGTAAAATAGCTATATGGGCCAGTGAGTCCTCTAAATATTTTAGAATTAGCCATCTCCTGGACCTTACACGTAAGCCATTAACATTCCACGACAGGAATTTCAGCTCCGTTACACTAGCCCCACTCTTCAATTACCAAACAATATGCCCTAATCAACCTGGTGGCAAATACGCTTCTGAGGATCATTTTTGTACTTTTCTCCCCCCCACCTCCCATCCCCCAAATCACAGTCCAACCCCCCCTCACCCTCCCTCTCCCCATTATCCCTCCCTTGGAAAACCCAACCGACCTACCCATGGCCTCGGCCCTTCGAGTGCCTCTGGTGGTGGTGCTAACCCTCCTAGAACTACAAATTACTACAAAATACATAGATTTTTGTACAGGCTTATCTTCCGACAAAAAATTTGAGCCAGACATTGAATTAAACATTTGCCTCCTGAGCCATCTCTCTACACTGCTCAATAAATATATCTACTTCTTCAACAAAACGAAACAAATACATCTTATTACGCCACATAACCTTAAAAAATGCCGGGAACTTGAGTTAAACTGTGGCGCCCAATTCCCTTAGTGGCTCTATCCGCTTGCCTAACTCCCACTGCCTGTACGCCGTTACCGGGGACAAATCAGATCTTACTTCCACCCTGACTCCGCCGAGTGTTATGCTTTTCTTTTTCAGAGCAGCTGACAAAATGTTCTCCTTTAGATTATATGTCAAAAATTTGACTAAAATTTTCCTCGGCTATGACCTATTTGGATTCAGCCTAAAGGGATCACGGTGTACCCGCTGTATGTCTGCAAAGATCAGCTCCTCATCATCTTCCAACTCTAACTCAGATTTCAAAAAATGTACTACAAATTTTTTAACATCAGCACCTTCTTTACCTTCGGGGAGCTTCAAAATTTTTATGTTATTTCGCCTTTGCATGTTTTCCAGCCGCTCTACTCTGTCCTCCTGTGCCATCTCTTTAAACTTAATCTCATCAATTTCCTTGCGATGGTCTTTTACAGTCTCGCGGAGCTGTTTTGCCTCGGCCTCTAATACTTCTGTACGGGAGCTTAACTCATTAAACTTGGCCTCTAACAGGCTGCAGGACACTCAAATGCTTTCTTGATTAGCCTTTGATACCTCAAAGCCCTCATGCATGTCTCTCTCTAGTTTCTGTAGCAGTGCTATTATGGGTAAATCTGGGTTGTTGTGCTCAAGTTCATCTGCTAAAGTGTTTTTCCCGGAGGTGTAATTTCCCATGGTCTCCTCCCTGTTCCCTGCCTTCTCTGCCTCGCTCGAGGCCTCTTCCACTGTTTCCCCTGAGACATTCAGGCAAGCCATACCTGATTTGGCCAAGTCTAGAGTATCCACTATCTGCATATTTCCGCTCTCCTGACCCAGCCCATCCATATCCTTATCTATACCCAAAATTTGATACCTATTGGGACTCAGATGGGGAGACCAATCCTGCCGACCTTATAAATCTGGACTGAGTTTTACAGGTTCAGGTCTTAATATCAGTGTTTTAGGGATAGGTTTAAAATAAGAGATGAGGGACGGGGTGATCGGAGGAAAACATGGCGGCCGGCTAGCAGCGGGCCGCGAGTGCGGGAGAAGTGGTGGTGCGATATTGTGCAGGCAGGGCTGTTTTTGCTGTTTTTCGGGGAGAAGCTGCGATTTGGAATGCGGTGGCGTGGAGTGGCTTCTCGATAGCCGGTTCGGGTCGCCTTTTCCAGCATTTTTTGTGCTACGGAGTGTTCGGTCCCGTATGGAGGCAGGAGGCGCGGAGCTTGACAGCGCGGGAGGAGGCAGGACACCGGAGCCGGCCGCGGAGTTGGTCGGGACTGCAGCAGCTGTGGTGGATCGAATTGACTTGGTCGGGTGGAACAGGGTTGCCCAGCAGGTAGGGAGAGGTCGGCGAGCTGCAGCAAAAATCGCCCTTAGAGCAGTTGGAGGACGCGGAAGGGGGGCAGATACATTCTTAGTCCTTCCTGGTTAAAGCATTGGTGATAATAAGGACAATAGGGCAGAGGCTAAGCGGGGGAGTCAAGCAGGAGGTGTTGTCCCAGGAGGAGGTGTAGCTGAATCGGCCAAAGCTGCTTATACTTTGAGGAGTGCGGCGAGGGGAGCGGGGGGGGGGCAAAATAGCAACGAGTGATTGTGCAGTTAGTATTTTGAAGAAAGCGCTTAAGGAAAAAAAAATCTCTGGAAAACAAAGTTGTAAACTGGTGAAACATAGCGTGGAGAATAAAATGTTTGGGAATAGGTTCATTATCAGTTTATGGGTCCGGCAGAATTTCCCTGTGTTTTTTTTTAAAGTCTCCCTATATGATGGTCAGATCAATCTGCCTCTTATTATTCAGGACTCCTGAAAAATCTGAGTACCAATCACAGGTTCATATACTCCACACAATTCACTGAAATCCCTTCTGTCCGAAGTTATGAATATTGGAAAGAAAATATAAATGAATAAAAAGCATTTGGGTACAAGTTTTGGCAGTTGTAAGGTACAGAAGATTTATTTAGCACATGGATCATACTCAGAGAAATTATATATTTAAACAAGACGATCCAAAAGACAACATGTCTAGGGTTTGCGAACACTAGGGCTTTAAAGACACCATCCATTGCAAAATTAATTTGGCGGACATCCCTGGTTGGGAATGGAAAGAAGACATTACTGGAGATTAATTAAATACTATGATTTAAAATGGTACCTTTGATCTGATCGCTTTTAATTCAATATGTAATTGCGCTGTGGCCATAGATATCCAAGTATTCATGGACAGGTTCCTTTTTAAAGCTCCTCAACCCAGGTACCCGATTGTTGGAATTAGCCATCTTTGCAGCGTCATACCCAAACTGATCCATCTGAAAGTAGCTAATCAGCTGGATTCACAATTCTTAACCAGCCTAATGAATATTAATTAGGCAGAACATTTTGACACACCCCACCATTCTATATGCGAACTGACTTATTAAAGTATAGGATGATTCACAAAAGATTAAGGCCACAAATTGCAACCACTTTTTGTGAGCAGTGTCTTTGTACATCTGCCCCTACAAGTGACACAAATATATTGGAATTTCTCGATAGGGGAATTGAACGAGGTGCAACAATCATATTGGACACCAAATATCTTGGTTAAACTTCTCCAAAAGATTGATCAATAACTCTTAAAGTATTTGCAGTTCCTCTGGTGATTGGAGTGCCGTTACGTGGCTGTTTTATCTGGAAGGCACAGGTGGTCACACGAACACTTCCATAGATGAACACGGTTATGATAAATTCTTGCAGCGTTTATGAATGCCAGGGGCAGACATGGTCCATACTGATTTTATATTTATATACAACAACAACAAGGAACATTTTGCACAGAAATATTTTACCCAGCAACATAAGCAGAACCAAAAAACACAGACAGGAGTAGAAATATGAATACACAGTGATTTTAACAGATAGTTCTTAGAGAAGGACGACATTGGGGTCCTAGGAAGGCGACGACAAAAGTGATCTGGAACAGGTCTTACAAGGGATTTTGTAGTGCAACCTTTAAGTCTGTTATTGAACATGTTTTGTAGTTTGTAACATTTTCAGTAATTGTCCCAACCAGTCACATTTACCTTTTTTTACATCTTTTCATAGACAGCATGCAAATGATCAGTGGCAATACTTGAATCCCTCTGAATCCCTATGTCATTGTGCATTCCATGTATTCGTCTATTTGCCTATCTGTACATTTCATGACTGAAGCTAACCATGGGAAAATGACCTTGGCTCAGTCTCAACAGGGCCTGTCAATCACAACTGAGACGTCACATCTCATCTACTCAAGAACATAAGTAAACGCAAAAGTGTTTTGGCCTTGTTGAGCTTCATCCATGAGGTGCAGCTTGGCTTAAAGCATTTAGGGTCCACATTGTAAAATTGATGCCTATTCTCTAGCTACTAGGCTTCTGTCTACATAAAAATGTCATTTTTTTCTTCTGCTTCTAGTTTATCTGTAGGAGCAAATATTTTCAGAATCCAGTTCACTGAATCCAAAACGCGTTTCAAATTTAAAGGCCAATTTGGCTCAACCTCTCATCCATGCACTTCACTATTTAGCCTTCTGTCCACATCCATCCATGCACTCATTCACTCTTAAGTATCCAGAAGGAACAGAGGATTTGGTATTGTGTGTGTGCCTGCTGCTTGTCGATTGTATGTATGCTTGCATCATAGGATAGTAGGGATCCCAGGTCCTGACGAAAGCTGTGGACCCTGGATATTTTTTTCTATGATTCCTGCTCAAGTCAGTTTGCTCATTTCTGTTGATTCAGCTTTGATACCTGTCACTTAATTTTCCTGTCCCGTTCAAAAACCAAGATAAAATGTCAGACACTTTAGAAGCTGTTTTTGAGGGCTCTTCTTTAATCTTCTCTGACTTCAAAGTTTGAGGATTTCCCTCAGACCTCTCTCACTTGACTGCTTGTTGCATTAGAGAACCTCAGTCACCTGATTTTCAGCTGCCCACCCTTGCAGCGCACCTAAGGGCAAGGCTTGCACAACTAATGTTGTATTTTTTCAGGGCTTGTTTATATAATGTGAACTTGAGGGATCTGAAGGTGGTGGAGTGCTTTACATTAGCACTAGTTACATTACACAATGTAAGATTAACTTTTGGGGAATTTTTATCACCTTGGCTGCAGCGCGAATTTCTACGCTGTGCTAGACATTCCATTCTTGGGCGTGATTCGGACGGCCCCGACCGTCGTGCGCAGACGCCCACCGTGACTCATGACAGCTGGGGGCCGTCATGAGCACTGAAGGTATTGAAGAACTTTACAAAAGCACCAGTTACATTACACAAGGTCAGGTTAATATTTTTGTTTTGTTTTTAGGCGTGTGGAGATTGAGTGATGTCGATGTCACCCCATTTTAATAATTATTTCCCCTCTACCTGACAAATGGGAGCAGAATTCGTCCCTCCCACCTCCTCCCATGTCGTTGTAAGCCCACCCCCCCTGCCTCCTCCTTCCTTTCCTCCTCCTCTCCGAGCTCTAATTTCGAAGCAGATTCACAGCAGCCCCCCACGGATTGTGAGGCACTTTTTATTATATAATGTGCACTCGAGCAGCCCAAAGGTGTTGGAGCACTTTACATGAGCGCTAGTTACATTACACAAGGTAAGATACATTTTTAGGGGCATGTTTATAGAGCACAAACTCGACTGACTCAAAAGTATTGGGGTGCATTACAAAAGGGGCAGTTACATTACACATGGTCCGGTTAATTATTTTGTCTTCAGGTGTGCTGAGATTAAGTGATGCAGACGCTGTTCCTGTTATTCATCATTTCCACTCTACCTGACAAATGGGAGAAGCATTCGTCCCTCCCACCTCCTCCCATGTCGTTGCATGCTCACCCCCTTCCTCTTCCTATCTTCCTCGTCCTCTCAGAGCTCTAATTTCAAAGCACATTCCCGGCAGCTCCCCAAGGACTGTGAGGCATTTTTTATTATATAATATGAACTCGAGCAACCTGAAGATATTGGAGAATTGACCATGGTTGGTAGTTACATTACACAAGGTCAGATTAATTTTTGGGAGCATTTTTATAGAGCGCAAACTCAATTGACCGAAAGGTATTAAAGCGCATAAACAAAAGAGGCAGTTAAATTGCACAAGGTCAGGTTAATTTTTGGATTTTTATGAGCGCAGAAATTAAGTGATGCTGATGCCGGTCCTGTTTATTCATTATTTCCCCTCTACTTGACAATGGGTGCATTTTGTTGTTGATGCTATATCCAGTGCTCCTACACCCAGGGTGCTGGGACAGAAGATGGGGCCGGAGGCTTTCTGCTAAATGGATGTGCAAGCAGTGTTTTGAATGGAAAAATCTGGAGGAGGAGAGATGTGACGTCTCCACTATTGGAAAGTACTTCACTGCTTTCTTTCATAGGTTGTTCAATTCTCTAGTGATGCAGTCACACACAGAATGTTTTTGTACTGTTGACTTGCATCGTAGCACTTGTCTTTCTGTCTGTGCATTAAAAAACCTTGGCAAGTGTCCATAAATGTTTTCTGAGGCAAGCATGTATTCCTGAAACAGACTGCATGACCCAGTGTATAGTAATTGTATAGCTCTTCAATCCCTGGCTCACAGCACCCAGGATAGTATGCTGCATGGCTGAACACTTACAAGGACCCAAAGGCGAGACCTATTGGCTATGCAATGCTTGTTTATCTATCTTGCCTTCTCATTAAATAAAGGTATCTCCTTGGTGGAGACATCTCTGATTTTTGCGTTTGCCTTCCGTTTCCCATTCCCCACCCTCCATCCATAAATACTTTCAGCTAATACAGGAGGCCTGCCCACCCCATTATAGGATTATTTTGCGAGCAAGGGAGGCCAATGATGAAGCATCACACCCATGGTGGTGTGTGTCATTATATGCAATTTTTTGTAATTGTCTGTAATCAAGGCTGGACTGAGCGGACTAGGCACTGGGCATTTCTCCAAGAGGCTGGAAGGGTGGGAGGGGTAGTCTTGTTAGGGGGGTGGTTTTGTTGCAGTACAGCAGATTTTAAAGCACTGAAAAGTTCCTTGATATTCAGCAGTTTTCTGCAACAATAAAAGTGTCAAGATAAGTCTGGTGATTACTGTACCTGCTTGTCTACTGGCAGTTTTGACTCATCTGAGGTAGCGCAAAAGGTTAATCTGCCTGCTGCGAAGAACATGTACTGTGCATATCAAAGAACAATATTATATGTGCAAAGCTCAGTGGGTAACTGCTCCTGTCACACAAATTCTTTTGTTACTGTGCAGTTCATAAGTTGCAATCATAATCTAGCACAGTGAGTTATGAACTGCCATCAAGGAGCTGCATGCAAGCTACATGGTACACATTAGAAAGTTATAGTTTTCCTGTTTTTTGTATCATCCTGATGTGGCTAAAAAAGGTTTGTTTCGGTAGAAATAAATTCTTATTGCTGAACTCAACTCTAACCACTGTGTTATTTCTGGATCCCGAGTTCGTGCTTCTCCAGACCAAGGATTCTTAAAAAGTGTTTACCAGTATGGATGGTGTGTGAATGCTACACCTTGTAGTTCCTTTTGCCTTATATAACCTTTTCTATATACTGACTTACAAATGTGTGATTCATTATCTCTGTATGTGTGTGATGTAAAGTACTCCAACACCCATCATTGGTATGAGAGGTGCTATAGCACACATGAAATACATGTTAGAGAGGGGCTTTGGAAAAATGAGAGGTACTGTTGGAGGGTTGGAATCATTGAAGAGCCCCAAAAAAGATTGTCTTATCCTGGCGCACAGTAAGGTCATCATTTACTATGCTTTGAAAGCTAATACATTTGAATATATGATTACAAATATGTTGTAGAATGCACCATTTTCCCCAAAATGTCTTGGGGGAGAGCCCCCTAAAACTACTCTTTTTAGTGGTCAAGCTCACTCAAAGCACTCGCTATGCACCTTAAAGGGGCTTGTCTGACGACATTTGCCAGGGC
Organism: Lissotriton vulgaris; assembly: GCF_964263255.1. Lineage (NCBI taxonomy): Eukaryota > Metazoa > Chordata > Amphibia > Caudata > Salamandridae > Lissotriton > Lissotriton vulgaris. The sequence continues at coordinate 781,442,604 of NC_141693.1, read as the reverse complement.
TGCTTTGTGTTCCCAGCCAGCCTTATCTGTAATCCTTTATATTACTCTGGTCCTATCCTTATCTTATGTCACAGAGGGAATTGAGACCTCCAAACTAGGGTATTCCCCGTGTGCAACCCCATTTCTTATGTTTAGTTTGCTCTGTTGTGATTTAGATTGTGTGATAGGAGGATGCAAACTTAGACAGCCCAAACACTCCTCTTGTTCCTCCAATCACCTTTTTAAAGGGTTCATAGGTTGTGTTTACCAATACCCTACCACAACATTTATTCATCGTGTGTAGTTCTCCCAAGACACTGCAGTCCAGAAAGAAAGGACATACATGGCATGAGCTAAATGGGTGAGAGGGGTGTAGTCTGTGGTGACGCTTCTAGTGGTCTGTGGCTTCAGGATCAGGAAGGACACAACTGCCACTCACCAGCAATTTCCAGATTGAGGTGGGGTTAAGAACAGAATGTGTAACCTGCAAGGGGTGTGCAGGCCAGGCTACCCCTGTGGTGAAGCCACAGCTGAGCAAGGAAGTACTCTGCAAGTAGGAGATAGCAGGATGGGAATGGTCTAATTTGGGTACTGCCTCGTCACCAGTTCACTGACCTACGGGAATGGCACTCGCACTGGCTATAGAGTACATAAATGTTTTTTTATTTTTCTTTGCTCTATAGTTAAGTGTATCAGCGTTTGCTTGTCTTCACAATCAGATTGTTTCTTGTTAAGCCACCTGCAGAGCTACAGAATGCAAAAAATGTACTTGAATGTACTTGGAGTCATTTACTAGTTGCTGATATTAATTCAAGCTCTGTATGTACACATTGGTAATTCTGCAGCATAAACCTAGTCAAAAAGTTGTGGGGCACTGTACAAAGGCAAAGAAAAACATAAAATCAACGAGTAATAGGAGAGGAAATCGGGTTGAGACCGAGTAATGGATGTGATATAGTGGCCTTTAAAGAGGGGAGTCTTCAACTTTTTCTTAAACTGGCGTAGTGTTGAAGTGGTCCTGATGAATATAGGAACATTGTTCCAGATGCTGGGGGCATAGATGTATTTTTACACTTCTTAATCTGCAGTCAGATGTTGTCTTGGCTGTGAGGGAGTCGAGAACCACCAGAGATGGTGCAGTTGCCTGCAAGGTGTGCCAGAGTGCGGGACATGATAGCTTTGTAAATGTTTCGGCGGGTTTTGATTCCAGCCTCCATTTTTGTTTGCACTTCACAGTTAATTGAAGGACAGACAATTTAATATTGTGCTCATTTGCATATCAATAACTGTGGTTCTGTCAAAAAAACCTCAGTAAATTCACCAGTTTGGCTGCACTGTGAATTTAAATGCTTCATCAGCTCTGCAAGGCGATTTTTAAACATGTCACTTCAATAAAAAACATTTTTATGTTCAGTCTAGAGTACTCTTTAGTTGAACAAAACCGCACCTGTTTTTTTATATTGTTAGGAGTCATGAATCGCATTGCTCTGTTTCTAGGTGAATGTACTGCAAAGTTAATTTCCTACAGTGCATTCACTGCGCTTAGGCACTGCTCAACTCACCTCAGTGCAGTGATAACGATGGTTTAATATGAGAGTGCAGAACTTGTGAACACTCTTATCTGTTGCTTGGGGTCAGGGGCTTCCCCATATGGATCGACTGATCTGGGCATGGTATTGTCTCCATCTTGTTACTCAAACTCGGCAATCTCCTACCATTCTTTAGCCACCCTGAGCCTTGGCTGCCTGCTCATGCCTTCTTTGACCCATTGCCTGCACCCGTTAATCTATTTTAGTGCTTATACATTTTTGCCATCTTCACAACAGCCTACTGGTCCACACTTCATGCATATGCCCATCACTGAGAAAAAAAAACCGGACCGGCTGAACCTAAACAACTACTGACTAATTACAAATGTACCTTTCCTGGGCAAACTGATAGAAAGAGCAGCATTCGCACAGATGCCACAATTCATTGAAGAAAGTTTCATTCTTTCAGACTTCCGAACAAGATTTCATCCAGGAAGAAGCACAGAATCTGCCCTAGTTGTCATCTGGGATGACCTTAAGAGCACAGTTGACCGGAACGGGGTTGCTGCACTACTTCTCTTGGACCTCTCTCTCAGCTGCCTTTGAAGCCGTTGACCAGGACACTCTAAAATACTGACTCTATGAATCTGGCATAGAGGGGATTGCTCTCGACTGGATCACATCCTACCTACACAACAAAACTAATGTAATCCATACCCCTCCTTTTCTATCCAAACAGTACCTTACAAAAGCAGGGGTACCCCAAGGCTCTATCATCTCACCAATGTTTTTCAACATTTACATGAACTCATTAGCAGCACTGATCAATCAATTTCACCTCACATGCTATAACTATGCAGATGACACACAAATACTCCTTCAACTGGAAAGCCCCAAAGACACCAATTTTGAGTTGTCTCAGAGCCTTGGATCAATGGATGACATAGTGCTATCTCAAACTGAATGCTTCCAAAACGGAAAAACTTGTGTGTAGCGATTGGAAAAATTATGACCCACTCGCAACATAGCCTAATGATCTGGGAACACTGTCTAAAGCATCAAAGGAAGTAAAAAACCTTGAAATTACCATGGACTCCAAGTTATCAAGGAATGTCCAAATGGACAAAATAGCAAGCTCAAGCTTCATTACTATGAAAACTCTGTGACACATATTCCCCCACCTGGAACAAGGTCCAGGCTACCATCTCTCTTGTTCTGTCTAAACTTGATTACGCCAATAGCCCCTACCACAGATCACCTTTAACAACTACGAAAAGACTAAAACGGATTAAGAACTCTGCTGCTTATATAAACAGCATATACTCTTACATACCACAAGCCCAAATCTCCCCTGCCTTGAATGCCCTACATTGGTTACCGGTTGCCAGAAGATCCACATTCAAGCTGTTTTGTATCACCCTCAAAGGATTACATGGAACAGGATCACTCTTCATCGGGAATAAAATCACCAAATACATTCAACAAAGGAACCTTCCCTCTAGATTGGCAACTCGCCTTAAAATCCCACGGTACAAGAAAAAAACATAGGTGGCACATTCTTCTCTGTTTAAGTAGCCAAACTATAGAACTCTTTACCCCCAAACATAAGATCCACGGATAAGAACCTTATCTTCGGAAGGATACTCAAGAGTTGGCTCTTCCCGACATAACCACCATATTCAAACATAAATAAACAGCATATCACTCTGTATATAAACATATATTTGGACTACAGATGTATACCTACATATGTTTGTTGCTTGGTAAGCATGCATAATAATTATGTTCTAAAGATATAGATAGATATTCGGTAATTGTGCTTAACCAATGTAGATATTACTTATACTTACGTTATTCTATGTGTAACATGTATATAAGTGAATGCATAAATAAGTAAATCTTTAATCATAACTATTTTTCTACAATTGATTCACTATTGAATATATTTTTTTTAATTCAGCAACACTTGAAAGTCTGAGATTTTAAATACAAATGTAATCTACATATATTACCTTCCTTATACATATATACCTTTCCATGTACTTATCTATCCTCATATTTATTACTTTGCTTCTAGTTCAGCATTTTCAATGCACTACCCTATATCTCACCCTATATCTCTTTCAATACATCCTCTATCTCAACTCTGACTCATCTCAAACCTCATTCTACTACTATTTCCAATGCACTACCCGATTTCTCACTCTCTACCTCTCGCAATATATCCTCTACCTCAACTCTCTCACTCATCCGAAACCCCATACCACTACTATGATTCCCAAAATAACCATTTTTAGACTCTTGCCTCCTCTACCCCTCTGTGCATCATCTCATACCTATTTTACTATTCAGATCTCCCAAACAAACCTTTCTTAACCCTTCCCCCGGACTCTTACCCCTCCACTTCCTTTACTCATCCCAAATAACCTCCTAATGCTATAAATTCCATTAAGAAAACAAATAATTCTCAACCCTTTCCTCTTCTATCCCTTCACTATTCCTATTCAAACCAAATAACAGACTAACATGTCCATTGCTCATGTTAATTTCATATTTCCCTATACTAATTCCTCACGAATCCTGTTTGGGTTCCGAAGTAGCGTGCTACCTGTATAAAAAGCACTTCAAAACCTCATCAGGGTTAGAAAGCACTATATAAATTCAAACCCTTCACTCATCTATCCATTCACTATCCTTTTTTGATGCAAACAACAAACTAACATGTCCACCGCTCAAACTAATTTCATATTCCCTACACTAATTCCCCACTAGTCCTGTTTGGGTTTTCAGTATCGTGCTACCCGCCAAAAAGCACTTCAACACCTCATCAGGGGTAGCAAGCACTATATAAATGCAATCCCTCCCCTCTTCTATCCATGCAATATCCTTTTACAATCCAAACAACAGACTAACATGTCCATTGCTCAAACTAATTTCATATTCCCCTATAATATTTCCCCACTAATCCTTTTTGGGTTCCAGAGTAGCATGCTACCCACTAAATATGACTGCATCCCTTCATCAGGGGAAGCAAGCACTAAATAAATGCAAACCCTTCCCTCTTCTATTCCTCCACTATCCTTTTTTAATCCAAATACCAGGCTAACATGTCCACTGCTCAAATCAAATTAACTTCATATTTCCCTATACTAATTCACCACAAATCCGTTTGGGGTTCCAGAGTAGTTTGCTAATCCCCGAAAAGCACTTCAACACCTCATCAAGGTTAGCAAGTGCTATATAAATGCAAACACTTCCCTCTTCTCTCCCTTCACTATTCTTTTCCATCCAAATAACAGACTAACATAGCCACTGCTCAAATTAATTTGATATCTCACTATACTAATTCACCATTACTCCTTTTTTGGGTCCAGAGCAGAGTGCTACTAGCCACAAAAGCACTTTGATGCCTCGTCAGGGGCAGTAAGTGCTATATAAAGGCAATTACAATTTCTCTTTGCCAGGTCTGTGAATTTCTCTCCTCCCCATATGTGCCCCTCGACCCATTCGTTTCACCCACTCATCACATACATGTTCTTCCCCTTGCCTGATCTGTCCATAGTGACTGTCTTTCATATTCAAGAGTGACCACAGCAAGTATGACAGTGGGGATCAGTTTGCCTTAAATTCACCAGCAAGGAATCTTTTGCAGTGAATTTGACAGATACAAATTGGTGTTTCTGAATTTCTGGAAAAAACACTCATGCTACTATCCAGAGTACTTTGTTGCCCTGTTGGATCTGGTTCGTGTGATATGGAATTGCAAATACATTTAATTAATTAATTTCACCAGATATATCACATGGCTACAAACTACTTGCAAGGTAAGGACTTTTAAGTGGATTGAACAAAACACTGGTATAAGACGACAGGCGCCGCAACCCAGTGTCATGTTTGTGTCACTCTACTGATCCATTTACCCTAAATGTCAGGTATCGATCTGTTACCCAGGAGTTAATAAATATTTCATATCTCTCATGTAGTCTTCAATCAGAAATAAAGAAGTAAAGTATATGTTGATACATCTGTTTTAATGCAAAGACACTGTACATAAACAAACCTTAACTGCACTCAACGTAAAGGTTATAGCTCAAAATATTTAAGGCCTCATTTACGAGGTTTTGGCGCTGAGCAGCGCTGTTCGGAATCTTGCTGTGTTGCCCTATGTCAAAAGAAAAGGGCAAACATTCACCATATATATGAGATATGGTGCATTCCTGTCCTCTTCCCCAGCGATGGTCACAATGGGCTGCCATGCGCCAATGCCATGGTCCAAGGGTGTCTGCGTTGTAGGGGCGATTGTTTGTGTGCAGGAGAGAAACCTTCCTGCACAAAAACAATCACAATAGGTGTTTTCCTCTTTCTATGTGTGCTACCTAATGCAGGAGACATAGAGGAAAAAACGAGGAGAAATAAGAATATTTCTCCTCACTGTGCCTCCCTAACGCTACTCCTGGGGTGGCATTAGAAAATGTCGCACTCCCAGATTTACAATTCCTCATAAATCTGGGAATGCTTCAGATTTTATGGGTGTCACGTGAGAACACCCACAACAACACCCGTGGAACGTCCCATTCACGCAGCATTGCGTGTGAAAGGGGCACATTACAAGGCCATGGAAAGCCACGCAAAGTGGCTTTGTGTGGCCTTGTAAATATGTAGTGGCTCATTGAGCCACTGGAGCATCAAAACAGTGCCACTCCGGCAGGGCAAAAGTGCTGCCTGGGGCCTCGTAAATGAGGCCCTGAGTAGAACTGAAATTGAAAAGAGATATTCTCTCAGGTATTTAGATGTCTTGTTTGCCTCTAATAAAGAATGAGCTGAGTTAATAAGTGTCAAATTCACAGATTGCAACACGAATTTTGGTCTAAGAAATATTAATGTTTATTGATATAGGCAGATTTTGTGAGGTGAATAAAGTCAAGATCCCAAATGTTGTTTGTCTGTAAACGATGTTATATTAGAAAGACAGAGGAAATGAAGAAAATTAATTTGAGAGCTACCCACCTAAGGCCACCCCTTCTTATGAGGGTAAATTAGAAACAGGAAAAATACAGCTTCTTAGATTTTTTAGAGAAAAACAGGGAGCAACCATTATGGTTTCAGTTTACGTTTTTGAGGAGGTGGCATAATAGAGGGGATTAGCAGGTGTATTTTTGCCAAAGGAAAACTAACAAAAAGTCCCATCCTCTAAGTTTAGGATGCAGTCTAAGAAAACACTATTAAGGAGATCTATGTAAGGCCTAATTTGTTGTAAGTGGATAGTAACAAAACGTGTACACAGTGTGCCTTAAATTTGTGAAGCAAGCCAGAAAATAGCAGAACCACTTACTTTCAAAAGGTGACATAATAACAATAAAGGACGACGTTCAGAGGACACAAAGTATATTTACGCAGGTGTAAATTATGATGAAGAAATGATCTTTGTTGAAGACTTAGAGCCTTATTACGATGTCGGGCGGAATTTCGTCTGCCTGGCTCTGTTGCGGAAAGGAACCACCCGACCTCAGGTCGGCGGTTTCGAACGCAGTATTTTGATGCGACCACCCATGGTGCGGTCGCAAACCTCCATTTCTTAATGGAAGCTTAGGCAGCGGGTGGAAAAGGCCTGCAGCACCATCTTCCAATGAGAAACTGAGGTTTTTTAACATTGCTGCACTGTGTGGCAGGCACCATGCGGTGCCTGCCACACTGTGCAGGGATGTTTAGAGGGGCACCATAGGTGCCCCTGAGGGCATCATCCTAATATGGCGGTCCAACTGTAACCTACCATGTCGGGTGGAAAGCTTCCGACCACTGGTAGGAGTATTTTTCTTCCCGGCATCGCAATTAGGCCCTAAATGGTGTTTAATTCCAACACGAAATGTAACATCTGATTGTTATTCAAGGACGGAAATTGAATGTAGCATTTCAAATCGGATGGTTTTTGGTCTACATAATTACTGTAAACCTTTTGATCTGCACACTTTGTAGGAATTCAAAATTGGCAGTGCCATTTTCGTTTTCAGGCAGCTACGGGACACCACCTAAGCAATGCCTTCACATATTTCAATTTTATGTAAATGACACATATCTGATCCGACAAATTGAGCATAGACAAGTGGTCTTCAAACTTTTTAATGCCGGGCGCTCTTTAAAAAAATATATTTTTTTAAAACATCGCACCCCCGAATGTCTAAAAGTTATTCTCATAAATTTGTACGGTTTAAATATGTCTACCATATTTAAATATTGCAGTTAAGTTCTGTTACCCCTTTTAAAAATGCAACCAAATAAATGATTGCCATACATACTATTCTGGTCAGCCAGGCCTTGATACATTGCAAAAGTATCCACAGAGTGATTATCAGTAGTGATGGGAGGGGAGCCTTTAAGAAGTATTTGGAGTCCCTTCCCTTTTGACACCTACTCCAAGTCAATATATAAATGACAGAAGGTGTTAGTGATGGCCCATTACAGAGTGACTTACTGAGACTCATTTTGTCCACTTGAAACAAATCACTTTTATCAGCATGAAGCTTCTCTTGATCAGAGCCTGGGACCTCCACCTCCGGGTTCAATTAAGGCCCCCTGGGCGGACCTGCCCCCTAGTTTGAAGACCTCTGTCACAGAGTGAGACGTGTCTGAGTCACATCAGTATCCTACCAGCTATTAAGACAATCGTTTGAGTTTGACTACAAAAGTTGTACCGTTTATATTCAGTTTATTGAACTTCATTTTTTGTTTTATAGTGTCTAACTCTAACGTGAAAAATATCATAACATTATGGCAAATAAGGAAAAATCTTCAGCTAATTACTTATACATTATACAGCTAACATGTATAATGTATGAGCTATGAACAACATTTTCTCTTGCTTCTTTTTGATATGTTATTTCCCGGATGTATCTTATGCAGTTATTTATTACATTAAAGATTTTTTTCTGTTGACAGTTTAGGTTTAGTTTTGAACTTGACACTGAGACCAAGAAAGTGAGTACTACAGACATGGGCTTGGTGGAATGCTCCCATTCAGAACCGTGGAGGGAAATTGAGGCTATATCTGCCACATTTTAAATTCACTGGCAGAGAACTTCGCCAATAAACTGTTCACAAATTATGTAAAATAATTGGCAAGAGTTTTGCATGCTTATTTCATGCTAGCCAACAGGATAACCACATGCATTATGCCCTGGGACTTTTTCACAGCACTAATCACTGAGCATGGGATTGTCAGATTGAAGTGAGGTGGAATGTACGACATACCATTGCTTTGGCAGAGCAAAATCCTTAGTCAATTCCACCCATGGATGGATGCAGAAATATACTAGATAGAAGACGATGTGGTCTTATGCAAGTTTTCAAAATAATGTCACATTGTAGTTGTGTTCTTGCTTTCCAGGCTTATTTGATATACTCCAGCAGTGTGGCAGCTGGGGCACAGAGTGGCATTGAGGAGTGCAAATACCAATTTGCCTGGGACCGGTGGAATTGCCCAGAGAGGGCCTTGCAACTCTCCAGTCACAGTGGTCTTCGTAGCGGTAAGTGACACTTAATTTGGGCTTTATTTAGAGCTTGGTGGACAGAATACTCAGTCACAAATGTGTTGGATATACCATCCTCTGAAATACAAGTGCAATATAACCTGTGGCACTTGTAATATGGCAAACAGGATATACATCACGTTTGATGGAGTAGCCCAACAGCAAATTCTAAATAATGTCTTTAGTACCTTCCTCAACTTTAACTTCTCTTCTACAATAGCATCTAGACATATGATTATATTAGCAATATCATCTGCTTCACTCTGCTGATTTAATAGAGAATTGAGGACTTAAAAATTCTAAAGTGGCAATGATGGCTGGGATGATCCTGAAAACTCTTTATTTAAGTTGACTGTGGTGATGAATGGTGTATCAGTACAGCCTCTAGGAGGCTCATTGATTTTAGGACATTTCCATAAATTAAAACAATCCTAAATTTAGCTAATTATCACATTTAATAAATAAGACTACATAACAGAAGGGCCTGGTAAAGTAGTATCTGCTTTCCATTGTCACGTAGGCCCAACTGAAAAGGTCTTGTGGCCTAAAACGATATTCTGAGCCATGGAGTACCATATGTGAAATTACTATCTGGACAAATCCATGAGGTTAAACCAGGTGGAATTTATCCCAGCAAAAGGGTGTGGAATTTGAAACTAGCATGCAAAATTCAGTGCATTATCACAGATTTTTGCATGGTATTCCCCATTCCATCCGAAGTATTAGGGTTGATCTGTAATCCCACAGTAAATCTGCATTCTGGAAGTATAGCTACCCACAACATCAGTAATACTGGGTGCAGAATTATCATACCACAATTACATATTGACGGCAATGTGAGCCTAAGTCACCTTTTCCGAAACAACCATACTTTTAAGCAAATGTCTTTCTCACTAATTCTGATTCTTTCTTATAGTATCAATTGTCACAAAGCCACATGCTTTTTTGTCCTCTTGATCAATTTGTCAATTTCGCTGTTTTCCAAAACCATTATTGTTTCCTATTTTGAATTTCAAGAATGGCTCAAATCATATATTCTTAGTCTCACTCCCTTAAAAGTACACCATCCTTAATTCTTTTTAAAAAATTTTTATGGCAAGGACCTAATCACAGAATGTTGAGCTGAGGCAGCGATTTAACATTATTCCCCAAGATCAGCTTTTGCCACTGTTAGACCTGGTATCTTTGCCGTTGTTTCCTCTGTCTTTTTGCCTCTGCCTCCTGTATTTTTTATGTAACGCTGGACTTCATTTTTGCTGGTTTATGTACTTTGGGCACTTTACCGTGGCTGATCAGTGCTAAAGTGCAAGTGCTCCCTGTGTAAATTATGATTCTAATTGGTTCTCCATGATTGGTGTTAGAACTGGCTATTTCTGGTAGGCTAGGGCTGACGCCAAAGCCAGGCAGAAACCACCATTCTAGTCAGGGCAAGGGAGTCACACACCAAGATAACCCCTGCTCACCCCCTTGGTAGCTTGGCACGAGCAGACAGGCTTATCCCAGAGGCCATGTGTAAAGCATTTGCGCCAGCACACAACAGCAACAAAATCCTAGGCACAATCATGCCACATATATCATTACGCAGCATTCAATCTCATGAGTTCGCACATACCAAACTCGACCCTGCACTCCCCACACATCAGGAACTACCATGGTCACACATATTCCCCATGCATTCCTATGGGAGGGCAGGTCACTCACCGCACATACACAGAGAGCTCACGCACATTACACTGTATCACAGTGAAAAAGTGCGCAGAGGCCTAAAATCACCACCACCAGGTTCCAGAAACAGGCTAGAAAAAAGCATAAAGTCTCGGGGTGAACCTGCCAAAAGGGCCGGATCCAACACAACCCCCTTCCAGCTAAAACGCAGGGTAGACCAATCACTCCACTGATGGGCTTCCTTGCTTTGGGCGACAAAACACGGACACAGACCCGCACGGCAGGGACACCCTCCGGTTTTTCGCCACTCTGAACCCACATGGTTTCCTCCAACCAAGAACTCTCTGACCCAACTAGGATACCCCACTGGTACTCTCTAGCGGTCCACGGCCAGGACCAGGACCTAGGCCATCCAAATGTCAAAGGTCCTGTCCAATCCACAGAGTGGGGGGCAGTAACCCCTGGCACACAATAGCCATTCTCCACTCTCCCACTCAGTGTAGCTACAACTACCACTAATCCTTTAACCTAGGGACCATACCCTCAGGCTTACCAGAGGTCACGGGCAAGAATGCCCCACCCTACCTCTACTTCTGGGTTTCCGCACCCTCACAGGGAAGCACTCACCAGAACTCAATTCTCCTACCATATCAGGACCTCACTCCATCACTGGTCTACCACCTGGAAACTATTTCACTTCTGAGGTACACAGCACACAGCACAGTTCCTCTTCAAGCAGATGGGGCGACACAGCACACAGCAAAGTCCCCTTTCCTCTACTTTAGTGGAAACAAGAATCTGTAGGGGAGCCCCAGATCACACAGCAAGGGCAGCCCCCTCAGTCTCTTCAGCTGATCCACTTTGGTAGAGATTCCTCTTCACCTGGAAGCTTCCTAATCTCCCAACCTAGGATCTAAACCCTCAGGTTGCACCGGGGTCAGAAGTACACCGTCCCTCTGCACCCCCTTCCAGAGTTCTGCACCCTTCCACCTTGGAGCGGTACCCCTGGAAGCCAAAACCGGTCAGGACACTGATTACAGATGCCCTTCCCTCCAGGTCAGGCTGAACCTGAACCTGGCCTCCCCCCTCCTCTGGGAACAACCTCCAGAGGCCCCACAAATGGTCAAGCACTCTAGACGGTCAAATGCTCAGCGAGCCAGGACTTCTGCACCCTCCACTAGGAGTGGTACTGCCCAACACCAGGACCGCCGGAGTTCTGGTTACAGACACTCCCCGTCCTCTACACACAGAAAGATCCTCCTCAAATGACCTGTATGTACAGCCTAGGCCCCTGACCTGGCGCTCCCTTAGGGAACCCTCCAGGCCCTGAGATAGGGTTTCGGGCCAACGTGGGACACACCGTCCCACACTCACTCCGCCTCAACTGAGACAGGTCGTGAGCCCCTATACTCCTACAATCCTACTGGGACCTAGCTGGGCTACACATGAACCTCTTCCCCTACACAGGATCATCAGATACACAAGCCATTACTTTTAGAATCACTCCCTAATGCCTCTGCTAGACATCAAGCTCACCGCCAGACGTCCACCTTCTTATCCAGTGCCTCTGCAGGACCTCCTGCACACCACCAGAGGTACACTTCACGTGCGAGCTCCTTAAAAAAAAAACTCACACCAACTCCACCAGTTCAACACACCACTCATCCACACACTCCCCCTCCAGACTGGTGAGACAGTTCCTCACTGCCTCTGACTCTCAACCTGTACCCCTCTTACTGAGCACCAGGCACCATACTCTGGGAACTGGGAATGGGACTTCACGCACTGGACATATTTTAGCTGCTACCACTGGATCCTACCATACTGGGGAATCCAGACAAACACACTACACTCAGGGGATAACCACCCTCCCGAGCAAGCCATTCCTCCTCCACACTCCCTCTCTTCCATCTACCCACACAGGGACAGGAACAGGGATTGGGCGCTGGACCCAGCAAGGGATTCCTAATCTATGGGAACCTCCCCCTCTACTGGCGTCCACTCCCGCCCTATCATTCTCTCTCATCTGCCACTAAACATAGAGCGCAGGAACACCATCTGAAAATGACACTCTTGAGGAAAAACAAAATCCCAAACAATAATCCCAAACATGTGACTATCTAGACTGCAGAGTTTTGTAATGTAGCCAGTTGTCGCTGTGGCACTGCGCAACCAAAAGTCCTAATCCTCACCGCTGTCCAACAATGTTAGAACTGGCTATTTCTGGTAGGCTAGGGCTGACGCCAAAGCCAGGCAGACACCACCATTCTAGTCAGGGCAAGGGAGTCACACGCCAAGATAACCCCTGCTCACCCCCTTGGTAGCTTGGCACGAGCAGACAGGCTTATCCCGGAGGCCATGTGTAAAGCATTTGCGCCAGCACACAACAGCAACAACATCCTAGGCACAATCATGCCACATATATCATTACGCAGCATTCAATCTCACAAGTTCGCACCTACCAAACTCGACCCTGCACTCCCCACACATCAGGAACTACCATGGTCACACATATTCCCCATGCATTCCTATGGGAGGGCAGGTCACTCACCACACATACACAGGGAGCTCACACACTTTACACTGTACCACAGTGAAAAAGTGTGCAGAGGCCTAAAATCACCACCACCAGGTTCCAGAAACAGGCTAGAAAAAAGCAAAAAGTCTCGGGGTGAACCTGCCAAAAGGGCCGGGTCCAACAATTGGCATATTTGATTTACCAGTAAGTCCATAGTAAAGTGCACTAAGTGTGCCCAGGGCCTATAAATAAAAAGCTACTTGTGGGCCTGCAGCACTGGTTGTACCACCCCCATGAGTAGCACTGTAAACTTGTCTCAGACCTGCCAATGCAGTGTCTGTGGGCCCGATTCACAGAATGAACTTAAGACTAAATCCTATACTCACTTCTATTTGGTATTCACAGAATGCACTTAGTACTTTCGGGATTAACAGAATGAACTTACTACTTTCGGTATTCACAGAATAGGTTTAAGACTACTAACTTTACGTCCGCACTCGGGCCGGAAATTCCGGCCCGGAGGCGGAGTTTCCAGCCCGGAGGTGGAGCTTCCGGCTTAGGAGCGGAGCTTGTGGCCCGGAGGCGGAGCTTCCGGCCCAGAAGTGGAGCTTGCGGCCCAGAGGTGGAGATTTCAGCCATGGCTAAATCCCCACCTCCGAGCCGGAAGCTCCGTCTCCAAGCCGCAAGCTCCGCCTCCGGGCCGGAATCTCCACTTTCGGGCCGCAAGCTCCGCCCCCAAGCCAAAAGCCCCACCTCCAGGCTGGAAACTCCGCCTCCGGCCGGAATTCCCGGCCCGAGTGCGGACGTGAAGTTAGTAACCCTAAATCTATTCTGTGAATACCGAAAGTAGTAAGTTCACTCTGTGAATCCCGAAAGCAGTAAGCTCACTCTGTGAATCCCGAAAGTAGTAAGTGCATTCTGTGAATACCAAATAGTAGTAAGTTTAGGAGTTAGTCTTAAGTTCATTCAGTGAATCGGGCCCTGGGAGTGCAGTTTTAAACTGCCATGTCGACCTGGCAAGTGCACTTACTTGCCAGGCCCAAATGTCCCCTTTTACTACATGTAAAGCACCCCTAAGGTAGGCCCAAGGTAGCCCCAAGGGCAGGGGGCAGTGTATGTAAAAGGTAGGACATGTGCTGGTGTGTTTTGGCATAGTCATGATAGTGAAATACTGCCAATTTCGTTTTTCACTATTGCAAGGACTAGCTCTCCCATAAGCTATCATTGGAACTGCCTTGCAATATTTTACAAGTGTAATTTTCAATTGGGAACAGCTACAGATTTGGAGTTTGGGCTCTCTGAGTTCAGAATTTAATAACACATCTTTTACTAAAGGTGGTTTTTAAAATGTGAGTTTGAAAATGCCACTTTTAGAAATTGGGCTTTTTTTGTTTAACCATCCTGTGCATCTGCCTGTCTGTAGAATCAACATCTGGTTTAGACTGACAGGGGCCTGTTTGGGCATTCAATCTAGATAGTCATACAAAGGGAGTTGAGGTGTGCTCTGCATATCCCGATGGCCCATCACCATGCTTATGGGCTTTCCTGAGCTAGAGTGGTGGAAGGAGTTGTCACATACACCTGTGTAGGGCTGTGCCTGGCCTCTCACAATGCTACCTCCACACCCCTGGAGTGTGTCTGGAGCCAAGACCAAGCAGGACATGAACTTGTGCACTACAAAGAGAATCTTTTGAAGAATGAAAGCCAAAATAACACTTCTGGATCAAGAGGAGATTTTGCCAAGGAAAGGAGCTGAAGAGCTCTAAGGAGCAGTACTGCCCATTTGTTGTGTGCTGCTTTGATGTGTTGGCCTGCAGTTGCTGCTTCTGCTTTGGAGAGAAAAGGGGCTGGACTTTGCTGTATATCATGCTTGTGAAGCTTCTCAAAGGGCTTGTGTGAGCTTGCCTCCTGTTAAGAAGTCTCTGAGCAATCAAAGACTTCACTTGCAGCATCCCTGAACTCCACTGCTGGGAGTTCTAACCTGCCAAGTGGTGCTAATTCCAGCTCCAGGCCCTTGCAGGTTGTTGCTGCTTCAAACAGCTGCAAAATACCTCAAAACATTGACGCATCACCCTGACAGTGCCTGTATTTCTGATGCAGCACTACACGGTGCATTCAAAGAAATGACGCAAAAACAACAATTGATGGACAGAATGCAGACCAATGTCATACATTCACCCCAGTACAGAGATCTGGGCCTAAATCCATCGTTTTTTAGATCACCATGCCTTCCAGTTTGAACCCAGACATATGCAAATCAGTCTTGACCCTGTGCCCAATGGCAACAGTCCAGCCCGAACTGCCTGAGCTGATGAAGGGTAATACCCAGAAACCGGTCCCAGGATGCTTGTTTCTGGTCCAGGGAGGAACTGGCTTGGCAGTTCAGTCTGGACTGTTCCCATGAGGCACAGGGTCAAGACTGATTTGCATATGGCTGGGTCTAAACTGGGGTGGCATGTTAAGCAAAGGAACAACGGATTTAACCCAGATCTCTTCACTGGAGGGTGAATGTGTGATTTATTCAGCATTCCATCCAACATTTGTTTGCCTAGCACTTTTCACCCTAAGTTGGATGGGTATGCCCAGACATGGGTCTCTTGCTCACTGTGCCACTGGCTTCAAGCTAGCCTGGCTGATGGTGGGTAATACCCAGAAACCGGTCCCAGGATGCTTGTTTCCAGTTCAGGGAGAATCTGGCTTGGCAGTTTGGTCTGGACTGTTCCCATGAGGCACAGGGTCAAGACTGATTTGCATATGGCTGGGTCTTAACTGGGGCGGCATGGTGAGCAAAAGAATGATGGATTTAACCGAGATCTCTTGACTGAGGGTGAATGTATGATTTATTCGCGTAGCAAATAAAACGATGCAGCGCCAGCCCGCGGCTGAAGAAACCGACGCAGCCGGAGTTCAGTGGACTGTATGTCCGAAATGTGTGAGATCACTGCACTGACTCTGACGCAGGCCCTATCTATCTCCTAGATAAGGTTATCCAGGCTGCCGGTAATACCGTCTAGAGGAACGTTCTCAATGTTCTCAAGGACTCCATCTCCCACATACCCTCTCTTAGGGATACTTCACCATGGATACTTTTCTCTTTCTGAGTACTATCCAAGGGTGCATTTATCAACTCAACTGCAGAAACCATTAATACAGTATCTCTGGAAGGGGAAATAAAGCCAGTTTGTTTGTTTCCAGCCAGTGCTACAATTTCGCTACTTATCTGCTGTGGCTGTAATTGTGCATTAGCCATCCATAACAATGGAGAAGCAGTAGCAGCAAATTTTCAAGATGGAATGATGGCAATCAGTACTTGGATGGACCACAATTGTTTAAAGTTGAATTCGGAAAAGACTGAGGTCCTGATCTTTGGCCGGTTGACTCCATCTTGGTCTTCCACTTGGTGGCAGTTAGATCTGGGTTCTCCCCCAATCCCAGTAAAAAAGGTCAGAAATTTAGGGGTTCTATTTGATGAGAAGCTGTCGTTTATGAGTCACGCAAACGCAGTGGTCTCGTCATCCTTCTATACCCTCCGAATGATCAGGAAAACTTCTGCCGTTTCTCCCGCTTTATGCAGGCAAGACCCTTATGTGCACGTTAGTACTATCTAAAATGGATTACTGCAACGGACTATTGCTAAACGCTCAGGAGCGAGTCATGAGTAAGATGCAGTTAATCCAAAACGCCGCTGCTAGAATTCTGACCCGGACACCTAAATTTGCATCAATTTCCCCCATTGCTCGACAACTACACTGGCTTCCATTTCGAAGCCGTACAAAATTTAAGGCTCTGTGCATCACCTATAAGGCTATGAATAATATAGGGCTGCAATACCTGAAAAAAGCCTTATACACATACATGCCAACTAGAACTCTACGTTCTTCTTCAGCTCATCTACTGCCAGTCCCCCGCACGAAAAAGGCAAACTGGGGAGACAGACGCTTCACTGTCCTTTCCACATAAAAAAGAGCCCTTCACTGTTGACATTTCGTAAGCATCTAAAGACTTGGCTTTTTGATCAAGCTTAGGCTACCTTTCTCTCAGCACGGATCTCTCCTCAATAGCGCCGAGACAACTTAGGGTAGTTGTGCGCTCAATAAATTGCAAAAAAAAATTAAATAAATAAATTCTTAGATGCTTGCTTTTCAAACAGTTCAGGGAGAGTTTGAGTCCCCTATTTAATAGACTGCGCAGCTGCGCTTGCCTTCACTGAATGCTCACCCCCCTTCTTTTTGCTGCTACCTGCGGGAGACTGTTCAGTTACTTTCTCGCCTTCTCCCGTCTCTCCGAGCTCGCTGTCCTCCCCATTTTCGTCGACTTCACTCGGAGCAGGATTCGTCTTGGGTCTCACGCTTCCGGTGTTCAACTTCGGAGGCATACTGCTCCACGCACCACCACGCCCGTGAGCCACTTGCCAATGTACTCGCACAAAAACAGTCGGGAGCCA
Source organism: Lissotriton vulgaris (assembly GCF_964263255.1). Lineage (NCBI taxonomy): Eukaryota > Metazoa > Chordata > Amphibia > Caudata > Salamandridae > Lissotriton > Lissotriton vulgaris. The sequence continues at coordinate 781,424,946 of NC_141693.1, read as the reverse complement.
CCACACCGGGGCTCCGAGCAGTCGGAAGAGCACAAGCCGAGAAACCATCCGGCAGGCCACGCCACGCCACACCATTGGCACTAAATGAGGTTGCTCCCTTATAGGATTTGACCGGGTCTCAAGATATTCTCGATAACTTTTATTCAATGTCTGACCATTCTTTGGGCTTGCTAGACCTGATAAAAAAAGACAGGCAAAAGGTTGTAACTTTTTTTGGTTTTATTTCTAAACGTGATACTATAGACCATGTTAAAAGAATCATTTCTCTTTTGGATTGGTCTCAAGCTACTAATTCTCCTGTTGCGGTTGCCCTGTTAGATGCGGAAAAAGCATTTGACAGGGCTTCCTGGAATTTTTTATGGTCTACTTTAGTATGGAAGGGATTTTCGGGGGAATTTATTAAAGCGATTGAGGCGGAGCATCTAGTGCATGAGGAGCTTAAAACCTTCACAGAAGCCCATAACATCTTGCACCCACAGCAATCGGGCTTCCGCTCCGGTCACTCCACCGAAACAGCTTTGATCGAGCTTGCTGATTCTATTAAATTCCTGCAGGATGAGGGCAAGCAAGCTGTCCTCATCCTGTTGGATCTCACAGCGGCATTCGACACCATCTCGCATGTTATTCTAATCAATCGAATGCGAGAGATTGGCGTGACAGACTCAGCCCTGGCCTGGATTTCATCATTCCTATCAAATAGGTCCCAGACTGTGGCACTAGGACCACACCTTTCTTGCGAAAAGCCAATTACATCTGGAGTGCCCCAGGGGTCCATATTGAGCCCCCTATTTTTTAATATCTACATGGCACCCCTCTTAGCTGTGATAGAATCACATGGGATCCTGGTCACGTCCTACGCTGACGACACTCAATTGGTCGTCACCATTGACAAACAGCGTACGGACGCAGAGCTCCGCTTTAAAAACTGCCTCTCTGATGTCTTTGAATGGCTAAACACTAATCATCTTAGATGCAATAGCGCAAAGACAGAGATCATCCCAATAGGCAAGAATCCTTCATTTTCCCCTAAAGATTGGTGGCCCACAGGATCCGAGGCCGCTCCTAGTGCAGTTACATCAGCTAGAAATCTGGGCGTACAATTTGACTCTTCCCTTACTTTTGACGACCACGTTAAGATCACTGCCGGTCGATGCTTCGGACTAATAAAATCCCTGAGGAAATTTTTTGATTTCCTCCCAATTGCAGCCAGAAAGTCAGTCGCGGTAGCCCTTTTACTTTCCCGACTTGACTACTGCAACGGCCTCATGGCCGGGGTGAAAAAATCTACCCTCAGGAAGTTGCAGAGCTTACAACATGCTGCAGCTCGACTGGTTCTACAACTCCCCAGAAGGTCATCTGCATCTGCAGCCCTGAATTCACTTCACTGGATGCCACTGCACAAAAGAATCTTTTTCAAACTGCTTCTTACAGTCCACAAAACCATGCAAAACACAGGACCCCGTTACTTTGTAAACCGCTTCAAGCGCTATAACCCTTTGCGCTGCTTGAGATCTTCTGGGACTAACCTTGTTCAAATTCCCAGATTTAAATATAAGACCAGAGGAGGAAAATCTTTTAATGTTCTGGCAGCTAAAGCCTGGAACACCTTACCCGCCGACCTTAGAGCCATTAACAATGAGAACAACTTCAGAAAACTTCTCAAGACATGGGTCTACAAACTACCAGACTCCTCTGTCCTGGCTGCCATTTAGCTTTATCTTTCATTCACCACACTTCCTCAGTTATTCCTCCGTAACTCGCCCAGCGCCATGATGCTCCCCTGGGAGCGAACGCTTGCGCTTTACAAATACCCATAAATATCAAAATATCAAATTATATATTAAACCGAAGGCGTCAATTCGTATTGCTGGGAATCTCTCGAAAAATGTAATAACACGGGGGACGAGGCAAAGATGCCCTTGTTCCCCCTTGCTATTTGCTTTATACATTGAACCTTTTTTAAATAAACTAGAAGGGGACGCAGGAATTATTCCAGTCCAGATACATCGGGTAGAGTATAAAGTGTTCGCTTATGCGGACGCCATTGCCATTGTAACATCGGACATTAAGGCCTCTTTGCCAAAAATAGTGGAAGCTGCCGCAAAATTTGGTGGGTATTCGGGCTATAAATTAAATATCTCTAAAACCCAGTTAATTCATTCAGACGCTGGACGCCCAAAGGATTTGAGTTTCGCATCCGAAGCCTTATATCTGGGTATTAAAATCTCTGCAAAAATCAAGGATATAGTGCGGTTAAACACAGACCCTATACTAGGCTCGGCAAATACAACTTTGGAAAGGCTGAACAATCTTCATTTATTGCTGTAAAGGCAGAGCAATGTTTTAAAAATGTTAATTTTTCCAAAATTTCTGTACCTATTTCGTACAATCCCTCTCCTCTTTCGCACATCTTTTTTTGTTAAGGCCGATAGAATGTGCTCCAGGTTTTTCTGGAGTTATCGTAGATCCAGGAGAGTGATAAAATGGTGCATATTACCTAGAGAGAGAGGGGGCTGGGGGATCCCCAGTTTCCGCTTGTATTACTGGGCTGCACTATTGAAATATATGGGTGTTTGGATTTTTCATGATGCTATAATAGAAGAAGCGGCTAGCCAGTCAATTTATGAGATGGTATTTGGTAAAGAGGCTAAGCAATGTCTAGTGCGAGAAATTGAGTCCAGCTATTATAAAAAGACGAAATTTAAAATTCTGTGGGCTGCTTTTGGAATTTGGATGTAAGTTAAAGTTAGATTAGGTTTGAGTTCAAACTTGAATTATTATACACCTCTTAATAGCTGTTCCTTATTACCGGATATCTTTAGGGATCAGGTGATGGCCAGTTGGTACTCAGCAGGGATACACATATAAGGAGATCTATTTCAGGGAAATCAGATAGCTTCTTTTCTTTTTTTGCAGCAGAAATATAATTTGGCTAGAATAGAATTTTTTAAATACCTTCAATTACGAAGCTTTTTGGATCAAAGAAAAACACAAAATCAAATAATTATCGATAAAGTTGGCATCATAGAAGCAATCAGAATAAGAGCTAACATTGGTCCAATCTATCAATTTCTGGTTAACAAGTTAGATGATGATCTGGATGCTTGGGAGGATAAATGGCAAAGAAAACTTGCAATTGATAGAATAGACTTGGTCAGAGTAATTGAATTATCGAGGAAAGTTATATTTAATGGCCAATTAAAAAGTCAACACTTTATGTCCCTATTTGATTTATATTATACTCCGGCAAAATTGGCAAAATGGAAATCTGCAAAAGGGGACAAATGTAATCAATGTGGTCTTATTGCAACAGATGCTATTCATATTTTTTTTGTGTCCTAAATTGAATCAATTTATTAGTGATGTTGAATATTTTTTGAATGTTAGTTTGGGGATACAGGTTCACTTATCAGCGGAAATGATTATTATGGGCCTCCAGACAAATCCAATCAGAAACAGGACGGCAGCAGAGGAGGGATTTTTATTTATTTGTATGTCAATTTTTCGTTTGTGTGTAACAACTCCATGGCTAGATGCAGAACCACCAGTATTTAATAACTGGCAATCTAGATTACTTTCCACATTTTATTTAGAGACTGCTGCGTATAAAGCAAAAGGAATTAGGAAAAAGCTATTTGGGCAGAAACTTTGGTCTCCTTTTGTTAATTGGTTATGAATTAATGTATTATTGAATTATTATTATATTTGGAATGATGCTGAAATTTATTTTGTAAATGAAGAGGCATGGTTGTTTGCGGACATAAATGACAATAAAATAAAATAAAAAATAAAAACAATACCTTTCTCAAAATAAATCTTTTTCGAATCTTTGGGTACTATTTAATTAATGTTATGCTCTTACTGTGTATTTATTATGGATCCCTCACATCTCTTTCAGCATTTCTCATTCAGAAAAATATTATTTAATCCATTCTTATTATATTCCACCCTTTTGGAATGATGTAGCCACGATGTTTTTATTATTCACTAATTTAAATGTTTTTTCTTGTTTCAGCTCTCTTTGTGTGGAATTAAATTATCCTCTGTATTAAACCAAAGTAAAATCTATATTGATGAATGTGCAACTTTCATTTTAGCTTCAATGTAGCCAATAAACATTTCCCTATGCATATCGAAACAACGTTATCGCTAATAGTCTTGAAATAAATCAATACATCTCAATATTGTGAATAGATGCATGGGTACTTCCAGAGAACCCTGTGGTTTAAAGCACAATTTGAACACTCTTAAGCTCAAAGTTCTGTAGAATTGATTCAATGGTTTTTCTGCCTGTATCTTGGACAGAGCTGAGTAGTTCCCCCTTGCCATGAGAGGATCTATGGTGTCTTTGTGTCAGTAACGTACTTCAGCGTAACCATCGTTCATATTCTAGACCAGAGTTCTTCAAACTGTAGGGCGCGCCCCCAAAGGGGGGCGCAACACCAACTCAGGGGGGGTGCGCACTCCACGCGAAAATCTTACCTTTGTTGTCTTTCACTAGAGAACTCTGGTAGAGGGGAGGGAGGGGAAATCATCGGGCTGACCAGCCCATGCTTCTGTCTGTTAATCACCTTCCCAGGAGGAGGTTAATTGTTCGAGCTGAAGCTTCAGCTGCAGTGGGAGGCGAGAAGTCTCCTCTGCTAAAACTGAAAGCAAAGGAAGAGACAGTCCTGTTCCTTTGCCTTTGGTTTAAGAGGAGACTCCTTGCCTCCCACTGCAGCTGAAGCATTTCAGTTCAAGCCCTGCCCGGTTCAAAATTTGTTATCAATCAAGCCTCATGTCTGCGCCGCCTCACAGGCTTTCAGATTATTATCCGAACAGGGCCCTGGCTTCAGCCTCCACGCTGATCTGGTGATGTCTAGCCTTCCGTGTAAAAGCTGGCAAGGCACCCCAGTCACTACTATGCACTAGTAGTGTAGACATTACAGGCGAAAACTGGCCACTTTGTTTTTACCGGGCTGCCTTACTAAGGCTGCCCCTGCTTTTAAACTTGAGTGGTGTTGGCAGGATGTTTTTCCCCTTACTGTTGCAATTACCAAAGGGCCTCCTGGCAGTTGATGGAACGCTCCCTCCAGCCCTCAAACACAATTTCGGTCCCAGGCTGCCGGTGTGACTCAGAGAGCAGATTGTCGTCCACGGAGGCCAGTCCACTCTGCATCAAAACCAGCAGAGTGGCTACTGTGACTGGCAGTGGAAGTTCTCTATGAGTGCTAAACGATTGCTTAAGAAAACCTAGCACCCTAAATGAAGGCAATCCACAACACCCACGCTGCGCCAAGCTTACATTTTAGATGGTTTACTCTATATTGTATTCCTGAAGACCATTCTATTTCATTTTACCAACTGTTTCTGTAGAGTTTTACAACAGTTAGACATGATGTGCTTATCGATACATTCAGAGACATGTTGAGAGAGAAAGAATGAAAGTGTACAAAATGAGAAAATGCAGAAGACAGTATGAAGGAAAAAAACGTGATAGATTGAAGCCCTCCGAAGACTGCTTCTGTTCCACACACCTTAGTAATGCTTAAATCATAGTCTAACATTTTTAGAATTCCATCATTTTGAACTCTAATTCACAACAAAATATGTATTAATTACTCAGTCACCTCGTACTACCAACAAGCATAAGTTACACCAACAGGACAGGCATGTTTTAGGGTATGTTGGTTATTGTGTTGTATATCTGGCTATAGTAATTGTTCTCTGGGGTGGGAGAGATGCAGGAGGGATAGGGTTGTGAGGGTAGTTTCAATAACAAGCTGACCAATGCTATAAAATGTGCTTTTTAGGCTAGTGCATGGTCATGAATGATTAGATCATCTTCTGAGCAGTAAGTGCATGCCTGTCCTTGGTTACTGAGAACTGCAGTCACGCAGTGTGTTTCAGATTAGCATTGTTCCATTTCTGGTGCTTTCTAGCAGTTGTAAGATCTTCTTAGAGTTTATTGTTGCTCAAATGGATGTAATTTCTGATATTTATATGTTTCTCCCATCTTCATTGCTAGATTTTTGCTCCCGAGAAAGTGTCACTCTCAGTCGTTGAAATGTCACTCATAATTAAACTCAAATTATGAAAATGTCACACATAGCAATCTGAAACCATGGCAGCTATGTGCTCTACCAATTTAACCCCGTCCTGGGAGGCTTAGCTCTTTGCAGAAAGTGTGACAACGTTTCTTTTAAAAGTACACAGGCAGGCGCACAACGCCCAGAGGGCCAAAAGGGCTTCAAGTTGTGTTGTTTAAACAGCCTATAAATTGCTGGTCCTGTCACTAAATATGGTTATAAATAAAGAAGTATGTCTCCATTTGTAATATGACTTTTTTGCCTTTGTTCCCTTTGATCATCAATCATGGATCATTCAGGAAACCATAGAACACAAGAAAAAGTGCTTTCTATTTATATTTGAGGTTCAAAGTATGCACAGACAAGTGCTGGCAATGCATCTTTAGGTGACTGCTCATTTTTGTACCTCCTGGGACATCAAAATAATGAGCTGGCAACCTTATAAAACTGGAAGTTTATTGCAAGATCAGCACATTTATTTCATCCACCCTGATACCTGGTTAATGCCATTATAACAAAAGTTTAACTTTTATCTGAAACCCTACGCCGCCGTCCACAACATGCTGAGTTACTTCAAGTGTCTGGGAATGCATCCTGCATTCAGACAACTCGCTCCTCATTCTCGCCCTTCACTTTCACGCTCACCCTGCACACACAGAGATCACAACGCCCTCACACTAATCCCGGTGCAGTCACACTATTCCCGGTGCACTCACACTATTCACTATTGTTAATGCTTTCTAAAGAAGAATTGTTTCTCGTGACTGAGCTAGGGAGTGCTTGAAAAATCTGATAACACTATCTCCCTTATAGTCACCGTTTTGGCTGAAAATGTCTGCAGAGTATTCAGCTTTGAGAAAAACTGCTATCAAAACTCTAATGCCTTTCAGCTCGTCCTATTTATGTGAGAATGGGTTCTCAGCACTTGCGGTATTAAAGACTGAGTACCGTTTAAGACTAGATGTGGAGCACAACCTGAGGATGGCAGTAGCAAAAATCCATCCACAGATTGACCGTCTGTGGTGAAAAACATGCACACCCGTCACATTTATGTGGTGGTGTTATTATTAATTTGTCATGTGTGGAAAAAAGAATCCTAGTAAAAACAATTTGCACACATTTTATCTTGGAAAATTGTGTTTTGAACTGTATAATAAGCCTCTGTCATTTCACCACAGCCACTCACAAACCTGTAGTTTACTAAACATTCTTGTTGTGTAAAACATTATTTGACGGTTATGGCTCGTGATATGCGTGTGGCAGTCGATTATGTAGTGTCCCACATTCCAGAAATTTTTTCAGGTGGTGGGGGGGCCCAGCATCTAAAAAATTCAGCTGGGGGGCTCAACCTACAAAAGTTTGAAGACCTCTGTTCTAGACCCACATTTAAAACAGAATTAACATGTATTAAACAATTATTTAGCCTTTTAGGCCAACATATATTGCTTTTGTTTTTTTAATTTTCTGTGAACGATTCATGTTATTGTGTTATTTTTTAAAGTACATGGATGAACTAAAATTGTTCATAGTGGTTAATAAGTCTTTGATGACCATTGACCTTATTAGAGAGAGGCATCAGCCTTCTTCGACTACAGCAAAGGGGACAATAGCATATTCTGTATTTTGGGTATGTACAGACCAGCACCCACATAATTTTTCATTTGATTTGGTGATTCATAAATTAAAGAGTGGGGGTGCAGAGGACACGTGAGCTACCACCTTGATATCTTGAATAAGTCTGTTGGCCCAAATCTTATCACCACTCCAAGTTGAGAATGGATCTTAATTAAATGGTAAGTTAAAGACTGGTCTAGTCTGTTATCTATTAAGGTGGACCGTAGTAATTAAAGGTTGACATGAATGAAGGCTGATGTCAAATTCTTAAATCACAAATTACCAGGGCTTGGCATCACAAGCTTGTTGAACTATAAATTCTGGTTCCAGTATGCTTAGTCAAAAGCTGTATTGTAGATTGGAGAATGTTGCTTCTCATCTGCACTGTTTTGCTTCCCCGGGAATTTGACTGTTGAATCTAGAACGCATTTAGTTCTACAACATCACAAACGATTATCAAATGAGCCCTTAGCACGTGGTCTGGTTTTCTGTGCCCACCAGCCTCTAGCATATGTCATTTAAGGGCCAATGATGAAGGGGTCACAAACACTGGATGCAAATTACACACTTGTAAATTTGTGACAGTGAAAGGTAAGCTTTTAGTTATAAGTTGAGCAACTTGGAAAGGGAATTAACACATTTTATTATGTAGACCAAAGTGTGCCCAACAGGGCATGTCCACCATTTGCTCCCACAATTTAAGCAGATTTCACCTGCTGCAAACCGTGGGTGCAAAAACTCTTGATTTAGACTATATTGCAACCAAATTGTGAAATTGCTTCGGGCACAAACAAGAGCTTGTGCCCAAAACAGGATGTGTGGCCCTATCATAATCAGGGCCAGCTCTCTAGGAGCTTGCAGTATCTGAGCACTCTCTGAGGCTTTAGGATAAACACTTCAATAGTATGAATATCTATACTGATTATCTTTATGTGGAAGGTCTTAGGGTCTAAACATCCACTAAGTTTACTCCTATCATTAGTCAAAACAACTGTTTGTGAAGGGGTCGTAGAGTACTATGGCACTGGTAATTAAGATATATGAGAGAGATTAGAGAGAATTTATAACAGTTTCCAAACACTGATTACATTTTTTGCTATTGCAACTCTTAGGGATGTTATGTTTTGTCAGAACTATAAGAAATATGGATTTCTTTGGTACAAAAATCCTATTTAAAGAGACATGGACACTTTGTTTGATATTCTCGATAGGTGGATATCAGAGAATACTTGTTGCTGAGCTTCAATACCGCAACAATTTTTGTCACTTTTAAAACTATGCCATTACATTCTACTCTGTTACTTGAGCCCTGAGGAAGTGCCGATTGCCCAATATACTCGCCATCAGTAGGTCGAAACATGTTGGAAAAATGCAACTACAAAAAGGCTATTTGGCAGTTCTGATGAATCAACAAAGTGGATTTGAAGTTCCAACTGGTACAATGGCAATCTTATATTGGATTCTGAAACTAGAATGACCTTTACAGACTAAAATGTGAATAGGCTCTCATGGACAATTTTCATCAATAAATGTTGAGTGAATTTGAGCAATAAGTGGAGTGGTGTGCAGGACATAAAAAGAAAGCCTATTGATAACAAATTCATGTTCATTAATTTGATATTTTGGGAAACTAAATACCGTCACATGAAAAATGGGACCCTCTCTATGTTTAGATTAATGACCAGGGGAAAGAGAGAAAATCGACAATATGAGCATACAAAAATCCCCCCTTGGCCAGTTCCTACTTACACAACTTGTATCATCAAGCAATTTTATTCACCTTCTTAATAGCATAGGTAAGGCAACGACAACAATTTCATTTTATATATTTTGTTTATTTTTCTTTTTTTTAAAAGTGTATCAAAAGATATATATATATATATATTTTTTTAATATATTTTCCTTTTTTAAATCATTTTTTGTATATACATCAAGTTCATAAATATCATTCTCAATTCAGTTCAATTTAAAATTGAAGTACACAGTACCATGATCTTCACAGAGTTGTTAGAATTTCAATCATTTATATAAAGCAAAAACAATATATCCCTGCCATTCACACATCACCCAACAATCACACTGACACATTCATACATTCTCCACATTTGACAAGACACAAATGACATCTGTGTCACTTTAACCTTAGAATCAGCCTTTTGCTAGGATTGGAATAAATGTGGAGAATGTATGAATGTGTCAGTGTGATTGTTGGGTGATGTGTGAATGGCAGGGATATATTGTTTTTGCTTTATATAAATGATTGAAATTCTAACAACTCTGTGAAGATCATGGTACTGTGTACTTCAATTTTAAATTGAACTGAATTGAGAATGATATTTATGAACTTGATGTATATACAAAAAATGATTTAAAAAAGGAAAATATATAATAAAAAAAATTAAAAAAATATATATATATATATCTTTTGATATACTTTAAAAAAAGAAAAATAAACAAAATATATAAAATGAAATTTTTGTTGTTGCCTTACCTATGCTATTAAGAAGGTGAATAAAATTGCTTGATGATACAAGTTGTGTAAGTAGGAACTGGGAAACTAAATACCTGCATCTAACTTACACCCATTATTTAGTCATGGGTATGGTTATAGTTGAATAACGGACCGAGGTGCGCGCTGTGGTTTTTCTTGTTGCCAGTCCATTGTAATTGCAAAATGACCCTCAGTTCACTCAAGAAACATGTGAATGTGCGTAGAACTGAGGGCTCAGTGCACCAGAGCGTAGTGCACAAGTATGCTGTTTTGAAGAGTGCTGTGTACCAGGGTGCAATGAACATGAGTACTGAATTAGAAAGTGCAATGTATCAGCAGAGGCGAAGCTTCAGGGGGGGGGGGGTGTTTTGGGTGTGACACCCATTCCCCCGATTAACGCATCCATGGCTTGAGAGTTGGGTCTGGGGGCCCTGGGCCGTGTTTTCTATTCCTTTGTTGGTTTTTCTCATTGTCTTCCTTTGACTGAAAGGTTTTAATTTGTTTTATTTTTCTTAAAGGATCTTAAACAGAGACCGTTCTAATAAGTATTGAACCTGTTCCTCATGCAAAGAGTGTAACCCAAACCTTGGTCATCCCTCCACCCTTCGGCATTCTGCTATTCAGTTGAGAAATGTCCTATTCACCCACCCTAATCTCACAGACTAAGCTACACACTACTGTGTACCAGAGCGTACAGTTTATTGCTGTGCGCTAATGTATAAAGCTGTATATTGCTGTGTAGTAAGTTGTGCCACAGCTATGGCTGTAGTGCATAACCAGTGTATGACCAATAATAGATAGGAATGTAGTCATGAGTATACCTGTATATGTGGTGCTGGTGTGCACTTATTTTACTGCCCTTTCTGGACTGCCCTTTGCTTCACCAGTCATTCAGATTATTCATCTGAAAACAGAGGTAAGACTGTATACATCCACCGTATGAGGCAGAAGTATCCTTGTGATGTTTTGCTTGTACGTACTACCTTGCATTGACTCCTAGTCTGGATTATCTTCTTTGCGAGATAACATTAAATTGTGTTTACTTGTTGTGCAAGAAAAGGAGGTCATTGGTGTTTTGGATTAACTGTCTGCCCGGATGAATGTAGGTTTGCGACTGCTAGAAGGAAGATGTTCACATTTCCTTTACAAGCATAAGTCACTGCAGCTTCATCAATGCTACCCGGTCACTTTAAGAAGCGTGGGCAGTGATTGCTTCATTCATTCCAGACTCGAGGACCTCTGACTGCAAAAGGAGCATCCTGGAGTGGGAGTGGGAGTGCCTGAGAAGCAAAGTAGGACAGCAGAAGCCTTTGTGCAGGAGTGGAGAATTCGGATAGAGACTAGAGAAGCTCTTAGAGGGAAGTTTATTTCATGAAGCTTATGTTTGCTCCAAAAGACTTTGGAGAACCAAGGAGATACCATCCTTGACTTCCAGCCAGTTCTTGGAGTGTAGATTTATGGAGCTGGGATGGGATCACGGGACTACAGGCCAGATGAGGCAGACATAGTTAATTGCAAGGTCATAGGTTGCATACATATCATGAATGTGGCATGAGGCATTATGACGAAAGAGGCACCTTTCCATAATCAGGTATGCATATGCACGAGTTGAGTTACGGTAGGAAAGAAAACAAGTGGAATTTCCGCTCTAAGGGGGCGATTACGATCGTCTGCCCGCCATCGCAGATGCAAAAGGGACCGCCGGCCATAGGTACGGCTGTCCCGCCATACGAATTAGGTTGCGCCCATCACACTGGGGGGCGCATCCTGTATTTTAACATAGAGGCGGGTAGCAGCACCCGCCAGAATGTTAAAAACATGTTATGCTTTTGCATGTACAACGTGACAGGCACCGTGGAGTGCCTGCCACCTTGTACATGTACATGCAAATGCAGTGGGGTATCATAGGTACCCCCCATGTGCAGCACGCACCCTCAACCCTCTGGGGGGCCCGCAACGGGCCCCCAAAGGCATTCACTGCCTGTCTTTTTGCAGCGGCATAGCCGCCAAAAAAGACAGGCATCCTAATGCCCACGGCGGTGCCTGCACAGCACCGCCGCCATAGCCCCATTGTGCCTGGTCCCGCAAGGCGGGCGGAAAAGGCCCGCCTTGCGGGACCACGGCGGACGGCCGTGGTACTTTCCCATTCCCACCGCCATCCTAATTTGTCGGTGGGAATATTCTGAGTGATTGCGGGAAGTTCGCCACCGCTTGGCCGGCGGTCCTCACCCAACGGTGGCGGACTTCCCGCCATCGTAATCGGCCCCTAAAATCTAATAATTGCCACTAATTGTAATATAAACACTTAAACCTTTGCCTGCTTCACAAAGATGGAGCCCGGTTATTCACAGGGAACAGGGGAATGTAGCAGTCCTGCAAAGGAAAAACGTGCAGCACTAAGTACTAATAACAATAAACAGTAATGCGCTTCATTTATCGAAGATCTGATATCCTTCATTTATATTATGTAAATGTACACTCTTCAAGTGAGTTTTATATATGTGGCAGAACTGGGACATATTTTGGGGAGACAATAACGTTTTGTAACCATACTTTTATATAAAAGCAGTACTACAGAACACAAGTGTTAGCCCTGACATTTATGGCCCCACCATGTTGGGTGGGTCCAGGTGTGACAGAGGCCCTAAAGAGCTTCTGATGGAAGCCACTAGCACTTGCTTTGCAGGGGACTGGGGCAGGGGAGAGGACTGGAGTGGGTGGTGGGGAGTTGGTGAGAGCCAGCAAGGGGGCTCTTCAGTTATTTGTGTCTCCCTCCCCTGGATGGAACAGGGAGAATAATTAGTCTCTGCTGATCTCCTTTGCCTGCCATAAATCAGTTGGGACAATCAACAGAGAGATATTGTGGCATTAGCTGACTATACCTGGGAAACCAGGTCTGAGTCCCAGCGTCAGCTCAACATCCTGTGATTCTGGGTAAATTACTTAAATTACAGGAGCCAAAAAAATTAATTTGACTCTCTGTAATGTTGTTTGGTGCTAATGCAAGCCTTCAATGACTCTGGGCTAATTTTGTGCTATATAAAACTGCAAGTAAAGTGACACTCTTTTTTATTTGCATTTTCACACTAGCATCTTTCCCGTTATTGGAACTTACTTGAGACGTTAGCAGTAAAAAAACAACAACAAAAACAAATAGACCTTTCATCATTCTCTGATCATTGGAGGACCTCTCTGTAGTATTATAAAAAATAAATATCTAAAAGCCCAGGACAAGTGTAAAAAGGCAGTCTGGGTCTATGCCATTAAAGCAAATGATGGCCAACACTTAGCTCCTTGATCGTAAAATGTTGCGATCTGCGAACATGGGCCACTTTTTTGGGGCTGGCCGGGCCTAATTGTGGTCCCAATCCAACCCTGGTATGGTTTGAACAAAATGCTTTGACTTGGGATACTATGACTGGGCTGCTATGTGTTTCAGTGAGAGCATGGTCGGTTGGGTTTTATGAACATGTGTGCGTATTAATGGGCATGGGTAAATGAGAGCCTGTGTGGTATGTACTTATGGCACAGGACATACCTTTTGCCATTTTTGGCACAGTAACATGCACAATACAAAAATTCTATGATTTTTTTAAATCGGAGAAATTCAAAGTGCAAAACAATTATCTGCAAACATGTTCATAACATGGAATCATTTTCTGCCCTTTAAATTTCACCCATTTAAATAAATGACTCTTCTGCCACTAGGAGCAAGATGCATACTGTCTGTAAAAGCGACACTTTGAGATGGGAAAAAATGCATCTGAAGAGTTAACTTTATGTTCATATGGATTCCATGAAACTCATTATTTAAATGTTCTCCTATTTCAATGTGTTGCATTTGCAAACAGTAGGCATTTTGCTCCCAGTGGTCTGTAAACTTTAAAAGTGAAGAACCATGCTTCATAAAACATTAAGAGTAATTGGCTTGGTTGAATGCGCAAAACAAATTGATGCCTAATGTTTAATAGAAATATTTTTCTTCAATTTAAATGTTTCCAATTTAAAATAATGACTTTATTTCTCAGTTATAAATATTGAAGTGTCTTGTGTCCAGAGGGAGCAAGAGGCTTGCTGTTTGTTAATGTGACATTTTGAAATGGTAGAAAATTCAAACAGAGAGTTAACTTCATCATGAACTTAATGTTTCATTTACAATTTCTTACATTCAAAAGCATTTAGAAACATAATTTTGTTCCCATGTTCCAGTATTTACTTAACAGGGACTTTTATTTAAGAGTTAAATTCCTCAATGATTCAGTTCTTCACCTCTGATCCCCACCATGAGTCATATATCCGAGTCCAGCACTGTTCATTATCAGGCTGTGCTATCCCCAGTGTGATGTAATAATATAAAATAAAAACAACCATCCCTTAATTTTAGATGGAAAACTACCTGGTGTTTATTTAAAAATGAACTCAATGATGTAAGCTCTTCTGAAGGTTTCTGTGAGCCCACGATCGACCTGTTCCACAGGCTTTCAGATTTCCTTCCATCCAGGAACTCTAAATGTTTGCTACGGGACACAGGGTCTTCTCTGATTGCTGAACATGATGGAGGAGAGCAGTCGCTTACTGTGGAGATTTCAATCTACTTTCCCTCTTTACTATTTTAATTGCAGCAAACCGAGAAACAGCTTTTGTCCATGCCATCAGCTCTGCAGGAGTGATGTACACTCTGACCCGGAACTGCAGCTTGGGGGACTTCGAGAACTGTGGGTGCGACGACTCTAGAAATGGACAGCTGGGTAAGTAGAATGATTGTGCCAGGAACTCAGATTTATTTGCGGGTTACCAATATTATCGTGGCAAAATGTAAATATCACATGATAACCTATTTATAGCCTTGGATAACATTGATGTACCTGCTACTAGAGCATGGAAGTGTATAACGAAGGACATAAGGCTCTGTGATCCAATAGGGAACGGTCCATCCTCTTCCAAACTGAACTGGATGTGTGTAATCCAGAGACAGGTGATTGGAAAGCTTTACACAAATTAAGGAATCCCTTGGTCAAAATGGTACTGATGCCTCTAAGCCCCTTATATAAATGCTTTGTAGGTTGTTGATTTGCTGGTTGTCTACGGCACTTTCAAGGATTATAGTTGGGTTTGTATCTAGAGTTTTAGACAATGATTACCTAAACCTTATGAAAGTGAACATTCAATGAAGTTATAGACACCTGACAACACGTGTGTTTAAACAAGGGTAGTTGAATTAAATATCAATGCCAGAAAAGGCTGCAGTGGTCTACTATTAGGGCAACTATTCAGATCACTCTGAATTTTAAATGCCATATTGTTTAGAGTACAACTGTGTGTAGAAATATTCAGTTTCTTGAGATTATCCTGCCATAGGTTCTGTATTCATTTTTAGAGTTAGAGAATTACTATGCTAAAAGATAAATCCATAGGAAGAGGCTAACCTCTCATTTCAATATTATTGCATTTCAATACTCAGTTTGAGCAACTGTATACATTTATAACACTGGCCAGAAAGGAAAATGATCTGAAGTACACAGGAAATAACTGGAGCCCACTCCAAAAGGCAAACATTCAGTTGTCAATGATCTAAAAGAAGCATCTGTGGGTCAGTGGCAATGCAGCATTGCCTCACAGTAAGCCAAGACGATCTGGACATCAAGCAAAGCCGCAACACTTCAAATATATATTTCTGAACCTGGTATATGCATTAGCTGATATGAAAATGGTACCAGAACGTTAAGGCACTCATGATCTATTACTTCTAAAGCTAATCTAGAACACAATAGGTAGGTAAATAAACCGGCTGCTGCTAATGTAATATTGTTGTTTCTTTACAACTGAAGAAGACTCCTGTGGGAGCATGACGAAATTAACTATGTTCTAGCTGAGATATGAAATCTATAGTCTTATCCCCCTGATTACTTGTTTTTAGGAGGCTAAAAATATAGGCCCAATTTGAAGGATAAAAATGCAATAACATATTATAAGAAAAGTGGTAGCGTGAACCTAGAAAGAACAGGGCCTCCATGAAGATTGGTGGTGGGGGTAGTTGTGATAACAATGCTAATTTAAACAAAATTGCTTGGAATAGTAAAATATCCTGTTCATATTAATAAGCCAAGATTAAATGTGTTAACAATGACCACAAAGAGATGATGTGGTTAAACAAGTCTTTAGACAAGAATAGGCAAATTGATTAATGACATAGGCACTTATGACACAAAATCAACATTTACTTTGCTAGTTTTAAGGGATAAGTGGCATATTTTGACATCTGAATCCTGAAGTAAATAATGTATGTGTCTATGCTAACTGACACATATTTTGACTAAAACATGACTATATTACACCCTCTTTCTAGAAAAAAAACACTGGATTAAGCTCAAGGGAAGATCCCAATTGAAGTCCAGTTGTCTAGTACACCGATTTTTCATTGGCCTTGTCCCCACACTACATCACCCAAGATTTCCTCCATTACCATCTTACCAGGTACCTGGGATCAGCCACCTTTATTATATACCCTAGAAGGCTTAAAAGATTTGGTGGGAAGCTCCCTTCAAAGGCAATGTTGCACCATCTCCAACTTCTTTTCTCTCTCTTTAAAGCATGTAGCGAACGTCTTGAGGTTCAGGAACCTTTTTAAAACTTGTCTCCTCAGCTACATTTATGGTCCGACAACCCGAAAATAGATAGGTATAACTTCTATTCTACATTCTGCTCACCCTCAGATCTTGCCTTAAACTGGGCAGACACTTCGGACCAGTTTTGCCAAGTGGGCTTTGAATCAAATCTTTTCCATATAACTTACAATTTGCGCCATAATAAGTGCAGTTAACTGTGCAGCGTGTAATCTCTTATGCCCATCTGGTCCTGTTATTGGCTACTGGTGGATCAGCAAAATATTTCACTCCACCGATATGTCAATTGTTGTGTTTGTCATTTTATTCCCTAGCCCTCTGCAATGTTTTTTATAAAGTGATTGAAGCTTTGCAAACCTACTTAAGATAATAAATACATGTGTGGAGTGCTCATTTGACTAAATTGTACGTGAGTGAAAACTATGATATGTTTTTGAAATAAGACTCCACCAACTGCACTTGAATTTGTGGATGTGTAATTTTTCTGTCAGCAAATGTTGCTGTCTTTCACGAATAAGAAAAAGGCTCACCAATTGAGGTTTGTAAGATATAGTAAGAATACGATTGATTTAGACATGAGAGATTGGGACCCCACAAATTAATGTTATGTAATGCTACCAATGAATCCAGCGTGGTCCACACGTCATGGCTCTGGGCAAAAACTGCCCCTGTTTTCAAAAAGTATGTTAAATTACAGAAGGAAACTATACATTTTATTCTTTGGCCCAATCACATATTTTAGTTAGTTTGGGTTACGTAGTGGGCCCTGAGATTGAAAGGTTAGACAGGGTAAGTTCCACAATTCCTTTCCGTCTATCAATGTGAATGAAGATGGCTTGAAAATGAATCTCAATAATTGAAGGCAAATTAAAACTGAAGGGGGATGAAGAGGATAAGACATCAAAGTTGACAAAACTACGTATTGGGGGCTCCCAGTCCAATGTTACTGTCAAAGGCAGTATGAAAGGCAAGTATTTCACTATGAATATGTCAATGAAAAAATGTATCAAAATCGATCATATTAGGATGATAATATCAAGATCAGGCTTGAGGATAAGAAGGAAATGGATTTGTTCCAAAAGTGACATTTTGATGGTAAGTAACACATCCAATCATGTACTTTAGATCAACATCTTGTATTAAAGAAAAAAACCTTCTGGCTTTTTGGGACGAGTATTATATACACAACTATATATATACATAAATAAAACCGAAGGATAAATCTTTCGTTATAGTTAGAAAACCTTTATTTATTCCAACCAAACTTAAACTACACAGATAATAAGAATTTTACATCTATAACTATACATTTAATGTACAATGTGCACACCACCCTTATATACCTATAGCTTTATTTAGTCTTTGTCTACAAAGCAATGTTAAACTACGACAAAATAAAAAATTATAAACTTATACCTTTAATATATAATTTACTCAACACCTTCAAATTATTATAACTTGCGCACAATAGCCACACAACATTAAATATAACTCACGCCTTTCCCATGCACTACTCACTGTGTATGGAGGTGCGCAAGCTATAATCATTTGAATTGTTGCGTGAATTATATATTCACGGTATACGTATAAGAGTTTCGAATATTTATATTTGGTGCAATTTAAGGTTTGTAGATAAAGAATAAGGAAAGTTATAGTAATGTAAAGGTGGTGCAAAAAATATGACTTAATGGTATTACTATAAGTGGAGAATGTGTAATGTTTGTGTAGTTTAGGTTTTGTTTCTATAGGAGAGTAAATAACATTTTCCTAACGAAAGTTTAACTTTTGGTTTTTCATTAAATTACAATGCTTTTGTAAATATAAATGTGTTTGAAATCGTAGAATTTACTGTCATTGAGTGCAGTGAATTTAAGTGGAGTGTGGTACAGTAGAGTGGAGGAGAATGTTGTAGAGTGTAGGATTGTAGAGTGGAGTGAAGTGAGTGGAGTGTGGTACAGTGGAGTAGCGTACAGTGGAGAAGTGTACAGTGGAATAGCGTACAATGGAGTGGTGTAGATTGAGTGGCTTATAGTGGAGTGTTAAAAAGTGGACTGCGGTAGCATGGAGTGGTGTAGAGTAAAGTGGAGTAGTGAATAGTGCACTAAAGTGCCATACAGTGCAGTGATGTGTTGTATAGTACAGAGCTGTGGAGTGTACTAGAGTGGATAAGTATAGCGAAGAGTTGAGTAAACTGTTATAAATTGAAGTGGCGTCTTGTACAGTAGAGTGGCATGATATGTCGTAAAGTATTAGAAATTGTTGTAATGTGTCGTACAGTGGAGTGTAGGCGCATCAAGTTGAGAAGAAGGTTGTACAGTGTAGTCTAGGGGCATAGAGTGGAGTGCAGTATGGTATAGTGGCACAGAGTGTAGTAGAGTCGTGTACAATGGAGTTCCACAGAATGGAGTAGAGTGGGTAAAATAGAGCGGTGTAGAGTAGAGTGTTGTATAGTGCCATCAAGTGGGATAAAGTGGAATGCAGTTGAGTCGTATGGAGTAGAGTGGGCATACAGTGGAGTATAGAGTTGTAGAGTGGGTGGCGTGTTGTACAGTGGATTGGACTTGTGTGTTGTAGAGTGCCACAAACTGATACAGTATTGTACAGTGGCGTGGCATAGAGTAGAGTGTGATACAGTGGTAGAAGAGTGGCATAGACTGGATACAAGAGAGCTGAGTTGGGTGGAGAGGCATATAGTGTAGCAGAGTACTGTAGATTAGTGTAAAATGAAATAGAGTAGAGCGGGGTAGAACAGTGGAGAGGCGTACAATGCAGTGGTGTACATTGGAATACGGTAGAGTGGAGTGGCGTACAGTGGAGTAGAATACAGTAGAATAGCGTACAGTGGGGTGGCGTAGAGTGGAGTAGTGTACAGTTGAGTTAGTTAGAATGTAGTGATATACAGTTCAATGGCATGGATTGGCATAGAGTGGAATAGCGTATAGTGAAGTGATGTACAGTGTAATTTATTAGAGAGAAATGGCATAGATTGCAGTTCGATAGAGTGGAGTGCCATACAATGGAATTACGTACAGGAGAATATCATTGACTGGTGTAGGATACAGTGGAGTGACATAGACTGGAGTTGTGTAGAGTGTTGTGGAATAAAGTATAGTGCCAAAGAGTGGAGTGGCATACAGTGGAATAGCATATAGTGGATTGCAGCATAGTGGAGTGGCAGTGTCGGCTGGCATCTATGGGGAGGAGGGACACACAGGCACACGCAAAATAAAATAGAAATAAATCAAACTTACCGAACGCAACGTCCTCCGCTCCAGTCCTCTTCTTTCCACAGGAAAGGGAAGCAGGCAGCAACTCCCTTGACAAATTCTGGCACTGCTCTCATGCTGCATGAGAGCAGCGCCCTGATTGGTGAGAGTGACCTCACTCGGCATTCCACAGCACTCTGGAGGCCTGCAGTTGCTCTAACCCAGCTGTCTTAAGATAGCCGGATTAGAGATGTTCAAAGCGCGCATGTGTAGCTGGCCGTCGCAAGACAGCCAGACATGCGCACTTTAAACAGCCCACCCTCCTCTCTGCTGCTGTTACTCAGCCATGGCTCCATCCCCATCCTGACGCTCTGTTCAGTACGGGACAGAAAAATAAAATGGTAATAAATTACCATTTTATTTTTCATCTCTGGGGCTTTGGGGGGATTTTAAGTGGGGCGACGCTCCTCTGCGCCAACGGAGGAACCTCCCCTGTGGAGTGGCATAGAGAGGGATTGCGTAGAATGGATTGGCGTACAATTAAGTTGCATACAGAAGAATCCAGTAAAATGGAGTGGCGTAAAGTGAGATGGTGTACAGTGGAGTGGTGTAGAGTGTAGTGTAGTAGAGTTGAGAGGCGTACAGTGGAATAGCATAGAGTGGAGTGATGTAGAGTGCAGTGGTGTACAGTGGATTAGCATACAGTAGAGTGGTATAGAGTGGAGTGGTGTAGAGTACAATAGCGTATAGCGGCGAACCCCATGGACCCTTCACATGCAACTCCTGCAAGTTTGACGGCACAAAAACCAATTCCTCTTCCTCTAACACCAAACATAGATCTGACGCCAACCACCTAAAATGCATCCTACACAACACCCGATCGGTCCACAGCCACGCCATCAACCTTTGGAATCTACTAGACAACATCTCCCCAGACGTCGCCTTCCTAACAGAAACTTGGATGACCGCCTCTTCAGCCCCAGACATCACCATAGCCATCCCGGAAGGCTACAAGATCATCCGAAAAGACCGCACCAAGCAAACAGGAGGAGGCATCGCTATCGTCCACAAGAACACCATCCGTGTCTCAACCAGCTCAGACGACAACCTCACTAGTGCCGAACACCTTCACTTCCAGATCCACACCAACCCCAAGACCACACTCAGAGGCACCCTCCTCTACAGGCCACCAGGACCCCGTGCACAATTCACTGAAGACTTCACTGATTTTATCACCCAACACGCCCTCTCCTCCGAGGACTACATTCTATTGGGAGACCTCAATTTTCACCTGGAAAAGAGCAACGACAATAACACCACCACCCTCTTGGACAATTTCGCCAACCTCGGACTCAAACAACTCGTTAATACCCCCACACACCACGCAGGACACACTCTCGACCCTATCTTCACCTCCAGCAAACATATTTCCTTCAGTCACACCACAGTTCTCCAATGGACGGACCACAGCTGCGTTCACTTTGTTTACAATAAGGCCACAACCCACAACCATCCTCAACCTACCCTGCGAAGAAACTGGAACAAAATCACCATCAACCAGATCTCCACATCGCTTCTTCAGAACCCCCCTGCCTACTCATCGAACACTGATCAAGCAGCCATTAACCTCACTCAATGGCTAACCAACACTGCCGACAACCTAGCACCTTTGAAAAAACGTCAAATCAAACTAGGCAACAAAATCGCACCCTGGTTCAACGATGATCTTAAGAAATCCAAGAAACTCTGTCGCTCCCTTGAGAAGGCCTGGAAAAAAGACCCAAACACCAACACCAGAGACACCTTCAAAAATGCCACCCGCATACACCACCAATTGATCCGGACTGCCAAGAAAACCGCATTCAAAGACCGACTCGACAAAAACGCCCATAACAGCAAGGAATTATTCAACATCGTCAAAGAGTTTACCAACCCCACTGCCAACTCCAACGACATCACTCCATCTCAAACCCTCTGCGACTCCTTAGCTTCATTTTTCCACGACAAAATCTCAGACTTCCACAACAGCTTCGACAACCAACCCGGAAGCCAACCCACTCAACGTTCTACTGATCCCTCACCACCCCTGAACACCCTCAATAACTGGAACCCAATCTCCACTGATGACACCATCCGCCTGATGAACTCCATCCACTCAGGATTCCCCACAGACCCATGCCCTCACCACATCTTCAACAAAGCAGACTCTATCATAGCACCACACCTTCGAGACGTCATCAACTGCTCCCTCAACTCCGGCACCTTTCCAGAAAGCTGGAAACACGCCGAACTCAGCGCCCTTCTGAAAAAAACCCACAGCTGACCCCACCGAACTCAAAAACTACTGCCCCATCTTGCTCCTTCCATTCCCGGCCAAAGTCATCGAGAAAGCTGTCAACAACCAACTCGCCGCCTTCCTTGAAGCCAACAAATCCCTCGGCTCCTCACAGTCCGGCTTCCGAGCCAAACACAGTACAGAGACCGCACTCATCGCAGCAACAGACGACATCCGAACTCTACTGGACAATGGAGACACAGTCGCCCTCATCCTCCTCGACCTCTCCGCAGCCTTCGACACAGTCTGTCATGACACCCTGCTACAACGACTCAGAAACATCGGAATCCAAGGAAAAGCTCTGGAATGGATCACCTCATTCCGTGCAGGAAGAACTCAAAGAGTACGCCTCCCACCATTCAATTCAGAGGCCACTGAAGTCATCTGCAGCGTGCCACAAGGATCTTCACTCAGCCCCACCCTCTTCAACGTATGCATGAGCCCCCTCGCGACCATCGCACGCCAACACAACCTCAACATCATCTCCTACGCTGACGACACGCAACTGATCCTCTCACTCACCAAAGACCCTAACATCGCCAAAACGAACCTACATGAAGGAATGAAAGAGGTAGCCGAATGGATGAAGCATAGCCGTCTGAAACTGAATTCAGACAAAACAGAAGTCCTTATCTTAGGTACCTCCCCCTCCGCCTGGGACGACTCTTGGTGGCCAGAAGCCCTCGGAAAAGCACCCATCCCGACGGATCACGCACGGAACCTGGGCATCATCCTGGACTCCTCACTCTCGATGACCAGACAAGTCAACGCCGTCTCTTCATCTTGCTTCAACATTCTTCGCATGCTCAAAAAAACATTTTGCTGGATCCCCACCGAAACTAGAAAAACGGTCACCCACGCATTGGTTACAAGCCGCCTGGACTACGGAAACACCCTTTACGCCGGTACCACCGCAAAACTTCAGAAAAAACTCCAACGCATCCAGAACGCATCAGCCAGACTCATATTAGACATCCCGCGTAAAGAACACATTTTTGGTCACTTGAAAAACATCCACTGGCTTCCTGTTAATAAGAGGATTACTTTCCGCCTCCTCACCCACGCACACAAAGCTCTTTATGAACTTGGACCCGAATGCCTCAATACACGTCTCTCCTTCTACACCCCCTCCCGCCAACTGCGCTCTTCCAACCAAGCCCTCGCTGCTGTTCCCCGCGTCAACAAAACCACAATGGGAGGAAGATCATTCTCCTACCTAGCGGCCAAAACCTGGAACTCACTTCCCATGCACCTTCGCCTCACTCAAAACCACCTAGCATTCAGAAAACAACTTAAAACTTGGATATTCGAGAAGTAATTCCCCACCTCCCCTCAAGCGCCTTGAGACCCTCTGGGTATGTAGCACGCTATATAAATACATTGAATTGAAGTGGTGTACAGTGGAGTGACAAAGAGTGGAGAGGTGTGGAGTAGCATAGAGTGGAAAAACGTATTATGGAGGGCATTGCAGATTAATGCCCTGACACTGAAACACTAATTACGAGCACTAAATGGTAGAACGATTTCAGACTCTAATGGGGCCATGACTTTTAATAGCCCCAATGGCCAATCTCGTATTGATTACATCCACCTGGACACAAGATTATGGGGGAATGTTGTTGACATGGAAGTTAAGCGGATGCCGGATAGCGACCATAACCCGCTCTGTGCAGAAATTAGATGGGACCTAAAAAGGAAAACTCTAAGCAACTTCCCATACACTAAAGAAGTAGTCCCATCTAACTATAATAGAAGGTTAAAATGGCACAAGGTGACAACCCATGAGAAAACTCTGGAAAGTTTAGGCCTCTTAGTGGCATCCAAGGGTTTGGAATTTAGTATGCTTAACATTTTACAGGTTGATATCCCCAGCCCAGACCTGGGTAAAATGTATAGTGACTTTATAGAAAGTATAGGCTCCTACTTTAAGACCACAGGACCCAGTGGACGGAAAAACAACACATCTAAAAAGGGTAATCCCTGGTTCACAGCAGACTTCAGGGAAAAGAGAAAAACCATTTCA
Source organism: Lissotriton vulgaris (assembly GCF_964263255.1). Lineage (NCBI taxonomy): Eukaryota > Metazoa > Chordata > Amphibia > Caudata > Salamandridae > Lissotriton > Lissotriton vulgaris. The sequence continues at coordinate 781,400,586 of NC_141693.1, read as the reverse complement.
TTAGCTGTTCGAAAAAAAGACCCAGTACCTCTAAGGGTAGCTAGAAAAGAATACAAAAAACTGTAGAATTGGCAAAACGGACATGGGAGGAAGATCATTGGCAGGAACTTAGGAGCCTTAGGAGGGCCGCCTTCTTAAAGAACTCAGCCATTTTCTGGGACCTAATAAATAAATCATCAAGAAGGGGAGTGGACTCTGTCTTATACCATATAACTGAACAACAATGGCACTCCCACTTCCTGAATCTTTACTCTGGTGAGGCTGACTCCAAACAACATGCCAGTCGTACATCTAGAATCTGAGCTAGCCAACTTGAATACTGAACCAGCTGACCCCTTCACTTTTCTTGAGGTCCAAGCAGCTATTGAAAACATAGCCCCAGGAAAGGCTGCTGGCCCGGATGGCTTGCCTGGCGATCTTTTATTACATGATCCGACCCTATGGGCTAATCTTATTCTTCCTCTAATGAACCTCCTGACTCAGGGCCTCCCAGTCCCCGAGTCGTGGAAAGGAGCAGAAGTGGTCACGATATATAAAAAGGGGGCTAGAGAGGACCCTGCCAACTACAGACCAATAAGTCTGATTGATGTAATTCAGAAGGTGGTTGGCAGGGTCCTCATATCCAGAACGGTGACATGGCTAGAGGAGGGAGACATCCTGACACACCTACAAGCTGGATTCAGGCAGAAGGTAGGGACAATAGATCAAGTCTTCAGATTTACAGTGATATATTGGAAACCCGTTTCTTTTTGGAAAAGGGTCATTATATCTGACGTTTATAGACCTAAAACCGCCTTCAACCTTGTCCTGCGCACTATATTATGGCAGGTACTTCAGGATATGGGTTTCCCACGCTACCTCCTCGAGCTGGTAAAAAGGTTACACGATGGCACCTATGCAAGGATCAGATGGGGGAGTGAGGGTCAATTAACTGATAAAATACCAGTGAATAGGGGGGTCCGCCAGGGCTGTGTGATGGCTCCCACTTTGTTCTCCCTCTTTATAAATGGGGTGGCAGACCATTTGAGTGAGGACCCTGCGGATGCTCCCACCCTGGTGGGCGAAAAAATCCCAACCCTCCTTTTCGCGGACGACACCCTCCTCATGTCCAAAACCCCCTCTGGTCTCCAAAAACTTCTGAATAGGTTTGATACTTTTTGTGGGGAACGTGGGTTAACAATCAATACCACAAAAACTAAACTAATGGTATTGTCCCAAACAAAGAGACCTAAGAAGATCAATGTGGCACTTAATGGATGTTTACTGGAGGAGGTTGATGCATTTGATTACTTGGAAGTAAGGGTGAATCGTAGAATGAAGTGGGACTCCCACCTAGCAAAAATACTCCTGAATCTGAAAAGGGTTACAGGAGCTACTTCCAGAGAACACCGAGCCTCCACCAGTAGGCCCATTGCCAAATCCTAAGTGTTCAGATACTTAGTTACATATTGTGCAGAATTTGGTAACGAAGGTTCATGCCTTGGAGAAGGCAGTATTTGATTGGCTAGTGGTTTTCTTTAAAGAACATTAAAAAGCTATGCTTAGCAGCATGTTTCTATATACTTTTACAGCACTTTACGGAGAACCGCTCTTTTATAAAAAGCAAATAAACATTTGTCATTAGTATGGAAATTTGTAGAAATTATGGCAGTACTCTGTAAAATGTTTGTAAAGAAAAAATGTTAGAAGTTTAAAATACACTGTAGTACACTGTATTTGTAAAATACAGTGTTATATAATGTAGTTTTAATTTTTTAATATATATTTCTTTTTAACTACTGCGGTTCTTCCAGGGCATTACTCCAGTACTCGGTACATTTGTTTTTTAAATATATAGAAACTTATAAATAATTTTCCCTACCTATTAACACTTTAATTAGGTGGTAACAGGTAGGGAAGAAATATCACATCTAATACTTTCCTATATCTAACGGTGTAACGCAGAACACAGTGAAACATTTGTAAAGGCAGTCATTAACTCATCACATAATACCTTGGCATCCGTATGTACCATGTCTTCCCTGTGAAATACTGTGAAATCTTGCAAAACTGCTGCGACTGCCTTACATCCGATACAAAAGTCTATGGAAAACGCATCAGTGAAAAGATGCATACAGCGAATCCCCTTTACCTTTGCACCACCTTGACCAATCACTGGGAAACTCTTCATCCTTTGCCAATGTAGAAAAAGCTACAGGTCTGGAAAGTTTTGTGGTGAATCGTCAAACGGGGACAAAGGTTTTAGCATGCAAAATCCTGAGGAAAGCCTTTACCTGAGAATCCTAATTGTAACCTAGAGCACTCTGTAATGTAATATACATATATTCACTGAAAAAACACAATGGTTAAAGTAACATAATACTTTAGTATGATATCAAGATATGATATTGTTTTAAAAAAAAAAATAGAAATTCGCTGAAAAACACAAAGGTTAAAGTCACATTATAGTTAGGTGAATATTTCAATGACAACATTAACGTTTTGAACAAAAAAAAATGAAATTCAACAGTTATAGTTAGCAGAGCCAACTATAACTTGCCCCCCGCCACTCTCTGCTTATGACCTCAATTTTGCATCACTCATTACATGTTCTATGACTTCATTCATGTCTTCACTGATGACATCTCAAATTACATAATTAATGACATCAAAATATATATTCATACTCTTCTCTATTGGGATATGTAATGAAGTTTATCACATTCCCCATTTCACCATTCACTAATCCCTCCTCGATGTTCAGATTATGCAAAATTATTCTGCAATTTTGTCACAGTTTTAGAGACTTTTCTAAACTAGCTGTAAGGGAAACTGTTTTCTCTAGTGATTCCAGTTTCCTTACCTCTGATTGGCATAGTGGTAAGTTTAAACCTTGATGTTCCATTTTATATTTACTATTAAGACTCACAAAGTCTTGTTCCTCCAAATGAGGCATTTATAAATTAAACTGAGCACACTCGTCTAATGCTGGCATGAAGCACACAATCTATTTGTGGCATTCTATAAGATCTTGCATTACAGAAGCTTGTGAGTCATTGTGTGGGAACAGAGACCTAACCATGCGAGACGTAGGAGTTTCTTTGCTTCTTTCCAAATAATTCCTATTCTCATGTCTTTTATTATATATATTATACTACACATCTGCTGCATGTCTCATATTTTGAGTCAACTCAGTGTACTGAAAATTTTACCATGTAAACATTTCCAATAGTCCCTAATGACTTTCTAGGTTCTTCATGAAGAAGTTTCTTAAATACTGGTTTACCTTTCACAGATGTCAACTGTAGAAGGTCACAAAAAACTATGACATGTTTACCACCATTCAGATCATCATAGTCAGTTCTGAGGGCCTCTTGCATCCTAGTTTGTTGTCCTGTTCCACAGGCAACATAAGTAGTCTGTGCAAAGTGATTTATTTAATACTGTGAGCAGCTAGTCCAGTAGGAGCAGTCACAACACATGAAAGATCACAACTAGTATTCCTGTAAATTAAAGCAGTCACCAATTTAATTAGAAAACATTTTCCGTACCTGCCCGACCACTAAAATTGAGAAGTGTAGGCTCCACTGTTCAACATAAACATTCAAAATACTCATGCAGGAAGTCCACGCTGTACAGATTTTCTTATTTGCTTAAATGTTTTTAGCTGTTCTTGATTCAGCTGAGAAATAGACGTTCCTTACTTTGACCATAGCATTTTCCACTTCATTCATAACTATTAAAACTTCATTCTCAATGATAGGCTGGCTAAGTAGATCTTGACTATTAGACCCTGAGCTCTGGCTGTTTTGTGAGAGGTCCTTTGCAACCTCTATTGCAATTGTTTCCTCTTGTTAAATTTAATAATTTAACATTATTTGATTTGTGGGAAACACTTCACATTGAATACTATCTTTTACTGCATTGAAAGCAACTTCATAATAGTCATAGACACCTAGTAGTTCAGTCTCTGAATGCCAAGGTTTAAAAAGTTGCAAAAGATCCAGGTACATGAATTCTCTTTTCTCACCTGTTTGACAACTCAGTTTACAATGCTTAATGCTGCTTGGTTTTGAATGTCTCACCAAACATCTGTTACAGCCAGTCTACCTAAGCTGTCCTTATTCAATATGTTTATCCATGTTTTTTCTGTATGTATAATACTGCAGTACTTCATACAGACAAAGGTTTTCTAGATGGACATGCCGATTAGGGTAATAAGTGTCCATCATATTGGTTTTAAGTAGTTCAGCACTTTCTGGATTAAACTGAGCAAGATACTCAATTTCCGGAAATGGTTACAACATATGTTTCTGTGTTGATGCAAGACCTAAACTTGCCCAAATGATTGATTTGGACTTCCCATGTATAAGCTAGAAGAACTGAGCCTGTCGCAGGCTTCATAAGATCCACTCTCTGTGTAAGAGAGTCTCTTTAAACTGAAACTATTAAGCTTTTTACTTAAAGACTTCTTCTCTGATGCAATTTCTTCCCATACATCCTTCATTTCAGTTTTTTCTGATTTTGTTATGTAGGAAGTGACGTATTGAGCCATAACAATAGAATTGTCTGCTACAAATTGAATATCCATGTTGGAATTCCACACGAACAGGATTATTGGATTGTAATTCTTTTATGGTTATATGTGTTTTTAGATTATTTTTCAGTAACATTGTGTCTGACTGCAAAAATAAACCTGTTCACTCTTCCTTTGGAGATTATAGGCCTAGGGAATCCAAAACGGCACTTAATTTAGTATTTGCCTTTAGCTCTCTATCTCCGTCGACAATATTTGGCACATTTATAGGACTGGAATCACAAGATTTGTTGCCTAAGAGTTCTGATCTGAAACACTTCTGGAATGTCACAAGTTAGATACTGCTCAATGAATGATAACAGTGAGTCATAATTCTCTTGACCAAACTTTGGTGCATTTTCTTCACACAATAACATATGTATATATGTTGTCTCTCTAGCTTGGTATTTTGTTCTCCAGAAAAAGTCCCCAACTTCACCAAATAGTGGTTTATGCTTGTTACAGATAAAATGGAGTATGGCTTCAAATCGGTACTTAAAGCAGGGCTGGACTGGCCATAGCAGGCACTGGGCGTTTCCCCGGTGGGCTAACAGGGTGGGAGCAGGTTTGGGACCCTTGGAGGGCCGTTGTTGTTACCAGGGGCTGGTCTGCATATCGGCCTCCTGTAACAAAGGCAGCAGTGTTGTGACGGGAGTGGTGCTTCCAAATAGCACCCACCTTCCCCCTTGGGCCTGCCGAGCTGTTTGCAAGGGTCGGTTTCGGTTCCCAGTCTGGCCGTAGCTTAGAGTATCTACAAACATTTGCAGGATCAATGGAACATAATTCACCATGAGCCTTGAAATAAATCCCTGCAATGTTTGCATTAGTTAGCATGAAAAACTCATGAAGATAATCCCAAGCATACTCTACGCAGCTCAGGGTGACAAACCAGGTAGGTGCACATAGATTGCATAACATACACCATGGCAATGGAACCAATATTCATTGGTACCACATTGGCAAGCATGATATTCATTAGACTATCTAGTACATAATCGTTACCATGTACTTTTCCTATAAAATCTCTCACAGTGATATCATTAAACTGTATCCCTGTTCTTATTACATGGCCCACAGGATAAGATAACACTGACAGATGACTTTCAAACAAAAGGCAGAAATGTATAGAATGTTTTGCCTAAACTGAAGTTCTTCAGAGTATAATCTACTTGATATATATTCTGATGCATGAATATGCACTGTACATAACGACCACATTCTTCTGTAGGGAACAAAATTTGCTTGCTTCATTTGGTAAAACTTTAAAGCATCACCCATCATGTCCCTTGAACATAAAAGGTGAATGTTGTAATGTTCATGTATTTCTTCTTTTTCCTTACCTATGTCAAGTGTTACAAACTAAGCAGCAGCTCCTGAGGTGAAAGTGTTTGTTCTGACACAGGTAACATGTCCCTCTATATCAACATCTTTGTAAAAATATTTTCTAGTTTATATCACAAAGCTTATTTAATCCTATCACTGCTTACAAGTCCCTGCCATTTTTTTAAATCTTTAGTTGGCACTCCATTTACTAGAACCAATAGTGGATCTTCTTTTTCTCGATCTACACATATAGGGTCAATATTCTCCTTCATATTTGTTAGACCTGGCATTCTTGGCGTGTTTTCCCCTGTATTTTTTCCTCTACATCCTGTATTTTACTGCGTGCTGGACTTTTACCTTTGATGATCAGTGCTAAATTACAAGTGCTGGCTTTGTAAATTACATTTAAGATTGGATCTCCATTATTCGCCATGTTTGATTTACTGGTAAGTCACTAGTAAAGTGCCCTATGTGTGCCCAAGGCCTGTACATCAAATGCTGCTGGTGGCCCTGCAACACTAGTTGTGCCACCCACATGAGTAGCCCTGTAAATTTGGCTCAGGTCTGCCATTGCATTGTCTGTGACTTCAGTTTTTAAGTGCCATGCTAACCTGGCAAGCGCCCCCACTTAATTTGATGGTTCCAAACTGCACACCTATTATAGTTAATAATCCCACTACTTAAATGTAAAAAAGTGAATCTGTATATGCTGCTTCATGTATGGAATCTCCCACTGTCCATAAAAAAACACATCACTGAAAGAGGAATGGAGAAAACTCCATTCCAGATAGAAGTGCACTGCGTAGTCCCTAAGGTTTCAACAAATTACTTAAATAGTATTCAAAAATGACATCACATATAAAACAAGAAACAAATCAGTCATGTGTGTATATGCATTTATATACGTCAATATGTTCATTCAAAATGTAAGACAAAAATTATAAAATGTCTGATTGACAAATTGAATCAAGGAAATACAAATCAATAAATTCTTTGACATAACCCTAATTCTTTATCATAACCCCAATGCATTTCGGGAACAACCCTTCTTCTGGGAGAAATATTTTGGTACAAATTCATTCTTTAGTAGCCTCTTGCCGAAACAACGAAAAAGGAACAAAAAGGGAAAACAAACTGATATCAGAACCAGCGATCCATACTTCATTTTATAGTGTTGTCGTAACATGCATTACCATTGCTCGCTGACATCGTGTGCTCACCATGCACCAAGATTTGTTAAGGAGAAAACTAGCGAGAAAAAATCGTGTTTGAGAATGACTCACCACAGTGCGTCTCTAATGTAGAAAAAGTGCATGGAGTAAATTGACCCCGAAAGTAACATGTGCAACACAGAATAGTAAATATAACCACGTCCCATGTGTGAAAACCCTCCCTGCAAGTAAAGTGTACAACTGCCCAATTAAGGTATCCAGTGAACATGAAATTAACTGTAGTCGGGGTGTGTTATTCATGTCACTCCCCTGTGCACTTTTAGCCGAACTGTGCAAAATGGTCACTAATGTGACTATCGTGACATACCTCCTTGGGTATAAAGTAGTATTGCACCTGAACAAGGTGCTGCCGAGTATTGAGACCTACTCGTAAGCACCTAATAAATGATAAACCAAAGGTCAAGCATATCCAAAACCGATTACCTCCAGATTGGCCTGCGTTACTACCTGAGACACAGAATCTAATGTGGTAGGAAGAATAATCTTACGCCATAAGATAACTCTGAATTCAGGATCTCTAAGGCTAGAGAGACCTTTATTTGCTACTAAAGAGGGAGATTACTGTGAGATTATGTAGTACACCCACACACTCGAAGCATCAAATGAGAGTGACAGGACGCAAAAAACGTCTGGAACCTACCGGAGGTCGTAGGCCATTTCCCATGTGGAAACTGCGGCATATGCTCACTTACGAAGGCCACCAAGGAGAGCGACTTGGGACTAAGAAAATACATTTTTCAACTGCAACAGCAACAATGTAGTGTACATTATTACATGTAAATGCCAGTTTAATTATATTGGCATGACTACACAAAGCAAAATAAAAGTCTGAATCAATGAACACCGCAGCACCTTCCGGGGCGGTAAAACAATCACAAAAATGATGCGCCATTTTCAATTGGCAGTTTATAAAGAAATTGATTTTTCATGGACAGTAATAGGGAAATTACCAAATGTAGTGAGGGAAAAACAACTACTCAGGTTGGAACAAAGGTGGATCTACCGCTTATCTAGTTCATTACATGGGCTAAATGAAGATATACCATGGACAATGTTAGCATAAATCCACCCTACACTGAATATGAAGAACTCATGAAAGCTGAATGCACAATGATAAAGGAGGGATCTACCTCCCTTTATGCAATACGCTAGGAAAGGGGCCACATGTCATACATCACCCGACTGAGGTGCAGACTGAATATGCAGAAACCTGTTCCCCTAGATATAAAACTTACTTGGGAGGTGCCCCATGTAGGTCCTTCGATAGGGCATTAGCTTAAATGAATAACTTAGCAGTCTGACCTGCACCGTATACCAGCACCATTTGCTACACAACATCAGCTTACGACAACAGAGACTAACAGTGGAAAGATGACAGAAATCACCAACTGCTCACAAAGATTTGACCCTGCATTACTTAGTCAACACAACATCCTTCGATACATCCATTTAAACACGGAGGAAGACTCTATCTCCCAGTGTAAATTGGCTCCCCATGATAGTCCTCGTGTGAGACAGTAAGAACAATTAGCATAAAAGTAATCAGCCCGTTACTCAAAATCGGGAGTATTTTGCATGGAACCTCATCCAAACATTACAGATATAGAGCGATAATATGATCAGCAAAATATTTTTTGATTTAAACAGCGGAGAACCAACAACTTGGGATAACTAACTAAACTCTGAGAAAAATTACATTTCCCATCATACCAAGGCTTTACGGCGCCCGCTCACCGCTATGACATACGTAAGAATCAGAGCCAGATGTGTATTTCTAACCCCGCCATGTCAACACCAAACATGTGCGGTGGTCATGGTGAGATATCCAAGTACTCGGTGGTGCTCGACCTTTGATGAAGTAAGTGGGGGTCTTCAAGGGGGCAGAAAGGTCTATAGTAGTGTTAGAAAAAAAAAAACGGCAGACCAAGGCCAAGCACATCCAGTCCATAAGTACTACCAATTTGGATGGTGGTGCAATCTCTTCCCAACACCCGCCATCCAGGGGTGTCACAATGAATGCCAAATTGAAAAAGGAAATTGGAAGGTGCACTTTTTCTTGTAGTCAATGAAGCAGCGTAATGAAATATTCCATAATGTAGTCCTTTCATTCAATAATTTTCTTAAAACTGGCACACAGCCAACGCGTTTCGTTCCCAAAACTTTGCCAGTGGAACTTCGCAGGGCTCCTATATTGTAAGTGTCCAATCACAAATGGTGAATATTAGACCTCAAGGATTGGTATGCACAGTAAGACTTTCTCAAAGTAACTTTCATTCATAATGTGCTTTGTCTAACACTGCAGTAAAACTCCCTCGTATTGTATAGTAGACAAATGATCTCACAATTCCAATTATAATGGACGTGAGGAAATCTTAAGCTGCAATCGGTGTCTCAATGGTTATTAGGTTTCTTCATTCGTAATGCAGTGGCAAACAACTGTCCAAACTCGAAGGAGGGAGTAAGCAGCTTTTATTATGCCACTTGCGCTGCTTCCTCCCTCCTTCGAGTTTGGACAATTGTTTGCCACTGCATTACATATGAATAAACCTATTGCGGCTTAGGATTTCCTCACGTCCATTATATTTGGAATTGTGAGATCATTTGTCTACTGTACATACCAATCCTTGAAGTCTAATAATCTCTATTTTTTATATACAGCGGGATTCCGGTAGTATCACATTACTCATGATGGTGTGGGGAGCAGCATAGACGGGCCAAACTGGGGGCTCAGCTTCTAACTGATCATCATATAACACAGAGGAGACCATCACTTCCATAAATTGGGGGGGCACCATTCTATTGTAACATTGGAACCATTGGGGGGAAACTTGGGTCCACAGAAACGTCACGTCCTGAGAATGCAATGTGTATGAAGGGGTGAAAAATATCTGAATTCAATATAAAAAACTGACCATGCCTCACAATGGATTTGTGATTGATCAAGAGTGCATCTAGTTTATGCTTTGGGTGAGAATAATGTTTGAACGCGATACAAGAAACTGACCATGCCTCACAATGGATGTGTGATTGTTTAAGATTGCATAGAGCTCATGCTTTGAGAATACCGTAGTAAATAAAATATTAACATTGTGTGTATAACCTATCAATGAAAGAAATAGGCCATGGATAATGTGGTACACATGACAGTGTTACTACAAGATGGCACCAAACACGTGATCCGCATAGAGTAAAAACAAGAAACTTCCAGTAGGTAAGCATAAGAGTCGTGCTCCAAATTAGAGGTACACGTAGTATTAAGGTACAAATAAAATTGTTCACCATTGCACCTAGCCTTTACTACTGGACCTTATGTAGCACCACAAGATGATAACATCACAGAACAGAGATAAACCTAACACCCAGTCCACCGAGAGGTTTTTGAAGATCTTTTCTTTTTTAAACAAATTTTATTCATCAAATGACCAATGTATTACAGAGCACTGTAACCCAGCAACTCATGCATACAGAATGGACAGTGAATTGACTTTGACAATTTCAACTAGAATAGAGGACAAGTGGAGAGCAATACAGTTGAAATATTTTAGCAAACAGAAAAGATCAAAGAAACAAACCCAAAAACCCACCCCCTTTCACATGTCAATTACAAGGGGAGGGTCACCAAGTCTGCGGGCTGACCACCGGAATATTCTGACCATCACCTCCAGATTTTCTAATGTTTAAATGGGCATCGCCTGGCTACAAAGATGGGAATTTCCATCCCTATACAGAAATCCAAGCTATTTTTCCACACAGACACTGAGGGCGCCCTCGGAGCCTTCCAAGCTTTGGAAATAGCTCTCTTGGCCAATGTGAACCCTAATAACATCAAATGGCATTTGTATATGTTACCCCCTACATCCTCCATAACATACAGTAGGACCAACTTTGGGGAATCAGGGAGGTCCCAGCCGAGTACTTCGGATAGGCACGACAAGACTCCTCGCCAAAATCATGCCAAGGCAGTACATTGCCTGATTGTGTGGAGCAAGGTACCCGCCTCATGTTGGCATCAAAGACACACCAGGGAGGCCACTAGTCCCGCCCTCCAGAGCCTGACCCTGGTGACATAGACTCAGTATAGATATTTAAATTGAATGAGACGAACACTTATGGCGATAGATGACCCTCGGAGGGAGGCCAGGGCCTCCACCCAATCCTCCTCCTCCAGTGGACCTATGTCTCTCTCCCAAGCCTCCAGAAGACGCTGTAGTGTGGGGGAACTATGCATAACCAGGGACTGATAAAACTTGGAAATCTTGTTGTCGTGGAGGTCCCCCATGAATATCTTTGCCTCTATGGGACTAAACTCAGCCAGGGACCCCAACCCCTCGTTGTAAGGAGTGATGGCCTGCCGAAGCTGTAGGTATCAGAAACATTGAGTTTTATGCATGTGGAAGTCCATCTGTAGCCCCTGAAAGGATTTTAAAACTGGTCCCGCTTGACATCTCCGAGAAACCTTGCGGAAGTCACCCATTCGACCAAAGGAGAGTCTCCCGAGTCAACTTATTCCACCACCCTGTCTGTCGCAACACATATCAAAATATTTGAAATATCAGTTTCGTAGCCGGTGGTAGGGAGTTGCGCAGTGGTGCGGAGTACAATATAGTGTGTATAGCGTTATCCCCCATACAGCACCTCTCGACTGCATAGGCTGGATCAGACCTATCGCCATACCACCACTCATTGAGGACCAGGAGATGGGAGGCTAAATAATAAGATAGGATATCAGAGGTTGCCAGTCCCCACCAGTACGTGGACTGGAAGCAAGTTCGTAAAGCTACCCTCACCATTCCGCCAGCCCATAGAAACTGACCCAAGGCTGTATTGACACGTTTGAACCAGCCAGGGGAAATCGGATAGAGACGATTTTGTAGTTGATACAGGAGGCGGGGAAGGGACACCATTTTAAACATGGCTGATCAGCCATATATTGAAAGAGGCATGTGAGACCACGTTTTGAGATCTTCCTGCACCCGCTCCCATACAGGGGCCGGATTCCGTTCCCAAGAGACGATCGGAGAATCAGATTAAAACACTCCCAGGTACTTCAACCACCAGTGGCTACTTGAACGGAGGAGGCCCAGGGACCGGGGCCCGCCCCTGCCCCCAGGACCCACAGTGTAGATTTACGAGGGTTCATGAACAGACCCAACGTCTCCCTGAATATTTGCATAATGCGTAGTAGGCGCGGTCCCGTCTTATCGATATATTATAAGAAAAAAGAGTACATCATCTGCATATAGGGCTAGGCGATCCGAAAGGCCCATTACCCATTCCAGTAACCTGGGCGTCGATGCGCACCCAGGATGCCAGAAGCTCCAATGTGAGCATAAATAAATAAGTGGACAGTGGGCAACCCTGCCTAGCGCCCCAACCAATCGAGAACAAGGGGGAAACGGCGCCCGCCACACGTACGGACGCCATCAGGTCAGTTTAGAGAAGGGTCAGGTAGGACAGGAATCGTGGTTCAAAGTTTAATCTACTGAGAAGTGCGGATAAATATACCCAGCTTAAGGAGTCAAAGGCTCTGTCAAAATCCGCAAGCAATAGCGCGGTCCGCTCCCCCAACCCCTGGACACTGCCACTGCAGTGTCCAGGGGTTGCCACTGCAACATGCACTGCCACTGCAACATGTGCGATAGGGCATTAACCCGGCCTGATCGGGATGCACTAAAGATGTAATATGGGTACGGCATGCACTGCCACTGCAACATGTGCGATAGGGCATTAACCCGGCCTGATCGGGATGCACTAAAGATGTAATATGGGCACGGAGGCGATTGGCAAATGCCTTGGCCAACACCTTTGCCTCACCATTAAGGAGGGATATTGGGAGATAAGATGCATGTTGTTCCGGGGCTCTTCCCAGCTTGAGGAACACGATAATCTCTGCGTGCCTTAAGTCACGAGGCATGCAACCCCGCTCCCTGGCCTCCTTAACCACTCTACAGAAATGAGGTCCCAATTGCAGAAAATAACGTTTAAAAAAACTCACATGGGAATCCATTTGGCCCCAGGGCCTTTCCAGGCTGCATCTCACCCAGCACTGCTCCTAGCTCCCCCTCGGTGAGCGGGAGATCCAGCTCCTCACGCACCTCGTCAGAGAAGGCCTTGGGCGGTAGATCGTCGAGAAATTGACCCACCATCACTTCAGGGAGGCACTCCCTGGGAGCATAGAGGTCCGCATGATACGTGGCAAAGCTTTCAGCAATCATACAGGGGTCAGTGAGAGTGGACCCATCTGGGCCCAAAACACCCGGCAGGACCTGGGAGTACAACGACCGCTGGCACAACCTATGTAACAATTTGCTGGATTTGTCCTCTCATTGATAGATTCTACTGCGGTTCGCCAGCCATGCCTTTCGGGCTTCATCAAGCAGAATATGTGCATATTCCTGCTGCATCAAAAGAAGCTGGCGGCGAGCACGGTGGTCAGCGCCCTCTCTGCTGCGGGATTCCAATGCCAGAAGCTTAGCCTCTGCCTGAATAAGAGCCTCCCTACGTAATCTGCGGTCCGCTGCGCAATATGAGATATCCATCCCTCGAAGCACGGGTTTCATTGCCTCCCACAAGCAATCAGCCCCCGCCACTGTCCCCACATTAAGTGACAAAAATTGATCAATGGCATCTCCCATATGTTAAAAATAATAAATAATAGGCACATTTATAAAGCGCATGGTTACACTCGCCAGTGTGTCCCCGCGCTGCGGTGCAACTGCACAGATTTCTACACCCTGAACTTCGCCCATCCTAACTATTCCGGGAGAAGCGATGCATTTTCAAGTTTTTCCTGAATATGCCCATCCCGAGACTCAAGGGGAGTCTGTTCCAGTGCTGGGGAGCTAGCAGGCGGAAGGAGAGTCCACCCATCCTTGCTCTCTTAATACCGGGAACGCAAACCAAACCCGCCCCACCTGATCTCAGTTGGCGTGTTGGGGCATAAGGGGTGAGTAACTCAGACAGATAGGAAGGAGCCGACCCCTGAATAATATGATGGCATACACACAGTGCCTTTAACAGGACCCTCTCCTATGGGCAGCCAGTGGAGTGCAGCCCGCGCTGCCTTCGTGGAGGCCCTCCTCGGGCACATAAGAACCAGACACGCTGCTGCGTTCTGCACCCCCTGGAGTCTGAACATGCACTTCGTTGTCGCACCCAGGTATAAAATAGTGTCATAATCCAGGCGAGATGTCACCAGGGCATGGATCATGATCTTCCTAGCTGCAGTAGGCAGCATATCCAGGGTTTTGCGAAGGGCCCTCAGGTACTCAAAGGCGAGCCTTGTGTCCAGCCACACCCCCAGGTTCTTCGCCTGAGCGCAGGGGACAGGGGTGGTCCCCAAACTTTGGGGCCACCAAGCTGATGACCACATCGATGGGGCTCTCCCCACCACACGCAAATCAGTCTTATTGCCATTCAACTTCAGGCAATGGTTAGCCATCCATGAGGCCAGCTCTTGAAGGCATGCCACGAAATTGGAGGCTGCCGTGTCCTGTGCCTGTATTAGGGAGACCACCAGCTGAGTGTCATCGGCATAGGACACGGCCCTATGGTCGGGCTCAGGGTCGATCCCTGCGGCACCCCCTGTCTTAATTTGATGACTTTCAAGTGATGAGAGCCCTGTCTCACCTGAAAGCTGCGCTCCGACAGAAAAGTTTTCTTCCAACTCAGGGCACTGTCAGACACACCTCCTTTCCTCAGACACTGCACCAGAGTGTGTGATAGGCAACAGTGTCAAAGGCGGCACTTAAATCAAACAGGATTAAGGCCGCCGTATGACCCGCATCCACATATTGCCTGATGGTTTCAGTGGCAAAAAGCAGGGCAGATTCTGTCGAGTGACAGGCCCGGAATCCAGTCTGAGTGGGATGCAGGAGATTGAATTTCCCAATATGCGCCGTCAGCTACATATTTAGCACTTTCTCCGCCACCTTGGCGAAGTACGGTAAAAGAGAGATGGGACGATAGTCCTCCCTATGGAGGTTCAACGTGGAAAGACGCCACAGAAATGGCTGCTGTGCTCGACACTTATTTAATGTAAGAGTGATCGGTGAGTGGTCCGACAGTCCACGCGGGAGAATATCGTCGGCAATCACCCTGTGTTCCAGGGCACGAGGGACAAAGATGTAGTCAAGGCGGGAGAAGGAGCCATGGATGGCTGACAAGTGTGTGTAAACCTGTGTCGTCCCATGCAGGTGACGCTAGGGGTCTATCCAATCCTAACCCGACACTAGTGCATGCAGCTTTGTAGGCCCACACATGGCCGATGGGCTGCCAGGCCGCCAACGATCCCCAACCAGGTCAAATACATCATTCCAGTCTCCGCCACAACCGTGAACCCATCAGGTATGTCTGTCAGCAGTGTCATGAGCCTGTCAACCATGCCCCAGGAGTAGGCAGGGGGCATAAACACTACCCAGGACTATGGATTCTGTACCTATCATTCCTTGAAGGAATAAATACCTGCCCTGTGTATCCCTCCACACCTTCATGTGTGTGTACAGGACTCTTCTATGTATCAGGATTGCAACCCCCCGGGATTTTCTTACAAATCCGAAGTGAAAAACATGCACGTATCCAAAACGTTGAAAAACGAGAACCTTATTCGCCATAATATGTGTTTCCTGAAGTAGGAGAATGTTTGTGTGTGCGCGCTTCGTCTGTTAAAGTATCGTGCCACGCTTGATTTTGTCAAGTGCCCCCTTCCAAAACACATTATTTGAAGGGTCCTCAAGTGATCCCACCTATCGCTAAGGGGGCCGACATGAGACAGTGCGAACATGGGTGTGTACCAGGCAACACCATGTGAACTGGACAAAATGACTCTGAAGCAATGTAGACTAGTGCGATCGAGCAACAACCTCCCCACCCAATACCTCAAAAACAATGAAGTATCTGTTGCGGCGAGGGTACGTGACAGACCCCAACAGGGGGTCCCCCCTCCACCCCCCAATGGATCCCTAACTTACAACCCATTGTCAGCTGACCCTTTCCCCGTCCGCAGATGTGTTGCAGGGGTAACGGCCCTCAATTGTGCTTCCCCAGCCAAGGCAAACATGACAAGAAATTAGTGAATTACAACATTCCCCATAAGTCAGTTCGAAGTGGTAGGTACACGCTGAGCCGATGCCGCCCAGGATGAGGCATTACCCGACAAAGATCTTCGTCTGGACCTGGGGCGCATGTTCCCTTTTCCCTTCTGCGTGGGTTATTTGTGCATCATCTCGCTCCACAAAGAATCTGAATCCATCCGGGGTGGAGTATGTGGACGCAGACGCACAGTCTCATCTGTCCATTGAAAGACCTCCTTTGGTGAATCAAAAAAATGGGTGCGGGATCCATAAATCACCCGCAGTCTGGCAGGATATAGCAGGGCATATGGGAGCTTGACCTCTTGGAGACGGGCCTTTGCTGGCATAAACGATTGCCGTTGTTGCTGAACCAGCTTAGTATAGTCCGGAAATATCAGGATACGGGCATTATTAAACAGCAAAGGTTCATTGGCCCTAGTTTGTTTCAGGATAATGTCTCTATCGTGATAGTTCAGTAACTTCGCAATGACAGGCCTTGGGCGAGCAGCAGGAGGGGGCTCCTGGGTCAGCACCCAGACAATAACCCTGGAGGGAGCCAACTCTCGAGTCACTGGGTGAGGAACCATTTCATCCCACCCTCCTCGCATCCCTCCGGGATCCAACAAAGCGAAGATTGTTGCAGCGGGCCCTCCACTTCGCATCCTCTACCCGGGATGCCTGCCCACGTTGGACCGTCTCCAGGGAGGCCACTCCCTTCTGTAGGGTCTCCACCACATCCTCCACTCCAGAGATCCTGGTTTCCATCTTCGTAATCCATGCCATTGCATTACGAAGATCTTAACGCAACAGCATGACGTCAGATCCCACTGCGCCAATTTTGGCATCTAGGGCATTCCTCGACTTTGTGTTGGCGGCCAGGAGGGCGGCATTATCAATCACATCACCAGACAACCCCGACGCCACTGGAGAGGCCCCAGGGCCGGTGAACTTATCCATTGTGCTTTGCTTGGATGACCCCCCACCCGGCCGATCCCTTATCATGGCAGACACTAAAGGACCCTGTGGGTTAGAGAGTGTCGCGCCAGCCCTTTGTGTGACTCAGTCCGGAGAAGACAGGTCCCTAGAATGTCACTGGGAGGGTAGAGAATATCACCGTTATCATAAGCTACCAATTAACCCACCTCACAGGCTTAGTGACCGACCAGGGCAGTCTTCTCCTGTTGATGTAGCCAGGCCACCAAGCACAAGATGAACAGATGTGGGGGTGCGCCGGAACTCCACACTGCCAAGAGACACAGATGTGCAATGTAAGTAAATCTGGGGGGTACAAGGCAGCCTCACCACAACACCTCAAAGATCTTTGTACATGGTAGAGAGGATGTCACCACAGTATCCCTATGGCGCCCGCGGAAGGCTCACGCGGCCCGATTGACCACAGAGCCGAGCCCGCTGTCCCACCAGCAGGGGGGGATAAATATGCGGCAGGTAGACCCCCACTGGGCCCCCAGGACTACGCCCGGTCCTATTTATGCCAGCAGAGCATCCAGCACGGCCCCGTGGATCAGGCCCTCGACAGCAGCGCAGTGGCAGACCTAACAGACCCCACGTCAGGCGCCAGCAGGGCCAAGGAGCTCTGTCCCAGAATCTGTATGCCGATCACTGCCCCACCCGCAGCCCGACAAGGCCACCGTTTAGCGGCACAGGAGATTCAAGGGGGCAAAGGGTGGCTGGGAAGCACTCCTAGGGTGCCAGGAATTCCCTCCGTGCCCCCCCCACTAGGGCCAGCGTGGCCCGACAATGCTGCCAATGCGGGTCCCCACCGCGGGGGCGGGCGGGTGCCAGCACACAGCAAGACCTCAAGCCCCGGGGAGTCGCTATCTGCGGCCCTGAGCAGCCCCGGGGGTCCGACGCTCAGCCCCCGTCCCGGCGACCAGCCTTATTTACCACTTCTATGCAGGCGGGGGAGCTCGCAACCAGCCCCGGCGACCGCGTCTCAGTCCCGGGTAAAGTCAGCCATGCTCCGGACGACCTCCAAGGCAGCCCACCACAGAGGCCGCGCTCCAGCACCTAAGCGCGGCAAGGCCCCTGCACAGTCTAGTGTTCCGACTGCCGACGCACGCCACCCTATCTCACAGCCGCTGTCCGCCGAACACCATAACAAGAGGCCCGGTCCAGGCTCTCGTCGGCAGCGCCAGCTCAAAGGCATAGAGCCGTCTGATACCTGGCGACCGTGACAGTCTGTAGGTCGCGATTGCTTCAGGACACCATTCAGGTAGGGGAAGAGACCGAGGAAGCAGGAGAATGGAGGATATTAGAGTTGGCTGGATGGAGCTCTCCTAGCACAGTTCCACCATGATGGCTCGCTAGGCCATGCCCCATTGAAGATCATTCATGACAACAATTCAAAATAGGGCATGACCGACATGAGCACAATGTAGTTTTTGTGAGGGTTGAGTGGGCACAGGAACACACCCTACACAATAGCTGCTAAAATATAGTCAACACAGTCCAGTATATAGTCAGGGGAGGTATCACGTGTAATCAGCCTTGAGATTGGAGCTGGTTAGGTAAAATAACCATGAATATATTTTTCTTGTCTCCGATTCAGAAAAACTACTGGAGGACATTGAGAAGAAGGGTGAGCACACGAGGCCTCACGGTAGGGCATGCAATTCGTGCACCTCACATAACGCAGGGACATTAAAACAAAACCCTAGCCCTGACGAAGGCCCCAAACCCATGTGGGCTCAGAGCGGGGGCCCAAACATGTTGGCACTTTTTAATGGGGTACAACTGAACGGATTATAGTCAGCATAACCCCGAACTTTGCAAATTTTTATCTGTACCTCAGGTACCCTCTTAATAAACATAGTTTTTGGGTATATAGTAACCCTGGGCGGAGTTGGCGGAGTGGGGCTTCGCGGAGCTACGCGAAGTGGGCGAGAAACTACGCCCACCTCCGCACTCCGCGTAGCCCCACTCCGCAAACACCACTGGCCGCCAGCCCCGCCACCCGCCTCCCGCCTCCCTCCCGCCCTCCCTAAATACTTTAAATTAAAGGAATAAATTAATTTAAAACGCACTTACCTTGCCCGCCGCTGCCCGCCGCGTCCCCGGGGCTCGCTATCTTCCGTCTTCTTTACTAATGCGCATGCGCGGGCGGCCGCGCATGCGCATTTCTCATGAGAAAATGCGCATGCGCGGCCGCCCGCGCATGCGCATTAGTAAAGAAGACGGAAGACGGAAGATAGCGAGCCCCGGGGACGCGGCGGGCAAGGTAAGTGTGTTTTAAATTAATTTATTCCTTTAATTTAAAGTATTTAGGGAGGGCGGGAGGGAGGCGGGTGGCGGCCAGCTACGCTCCGTCTGCGGAGCGTGCGTAATGCCGCCTGGCTACGCCCGCTCCGCAAAATGCGGAGTAGGCGGCACTACGCACACTCCGTGCACGGAGCGTAGCTGGCCGCCCACCCCTAGTATATAGCTGCAGGTATTTTTTTGATCACTCTCTGGTTCCCTGCATGACCAGCTTTTGCTTTATATAAGAAGTTCCATTACACCTTTGCTTGAGTCTGCCCAGGTAGTACCATCTTACCCGGGTGTGGATAGACGCCTATGATGAAGCATGTCACGATAAGTGAGTGAGGCGTCTAATCCAATATCGTTGGATACCCCTTTACCCTGAGGTCCGATAAGGGACAACACAAAATGACTTAAGGACTGGGCACATCATCTTGCTTGTTTTTAGGGAATGCTTGAGACCTGGTATGGAACTCAAGCGACAGCAGTTGCTTATTTGTGATAAAAATGATCTGATGCACCAGCTAGCTTTTGGGTCAAAGCTCCTCCTGGTACAGGACCCCGGACCCCACTGTGCCCCTCTTGTTGCAGCACCATATGGTGGTTGTGCTGTCCTGGAGAATCTGAACTAGCCTCCTTGATTAATCCTTAAAGGCCTTCAGTATGAGGCTAATAGCCCGCAACTACAACAGGCTGATGTGGGGACAGTTCTCTGCAGGAGACAAGATCCTGTGATCTCCAACTCTCCCAGATGACCACCACATATCAACAGTGACGCACCTGTCATCACTGTCAGCTCTGGATGGGGCAGAGAAAGAGGTCTGCCTTTGGGCCAATTGCAGTTGAGCCACCACTGCAGGTCTCTTGCGGTTTTCTCATTGAACTGCATGGAATACAATAGGTTTCCTCAGGTGCAAGTCCCACTGAGACCTCAGGTTCCACTGCAGAGCCTGCATATGCCACGTTGCGTAATCGACTAGCAGGATGCAGGATGCCAAGAGACCCTGAAGCCTCAGAGCCACTCTCACTGAGACACAGGGCGAAAGCTGAAACATCAGGATCATAGCCCGGATGTTCTAAACTCAATGATGAGGAGGATTGAGTGGAACCGCACCATATCCTGGATTGTTCCAATGACTGAGAACCTATGTGAAGGAGTCAGCTTTATCTGCTGCATGTTGATCATGAACCTTAATAAAGTCAGGAGGTTCGCAATTCTCTGGAGGTGGTCTATGGTTCGCCCACCTTTAACAGCCTTTTATCAAGCTAGGGGAAAACTGATATCGACCCCTAAAGATATGTTGCAACCATTGCCATCACTTTCATGAACACCTGAAAAACACTGGTGAGGCTAAAGGGGAGCAAGTGGAATCTGTGGTACTAATGCTCCTTTAGCAAAAGAGCCTGCTCTTCTTAAAGCAATATGCCAAGTGCTCCTCTGAAAGATATTTGGATGTGGTTGGGTGGTGTGGTGTTCAAAATGGAATGACAATCTGGAGGACCCACCTGTCAGATGTTATATTTTTCCACCCTGGGAGAAAGTATTTGATCCTGCCTCCCACAGGATGGTGGTGTGCCACTACAGACAAACTAAAGCAACTTGCAGGTGGATGGGTTTGCATCTGGGAAGTTCACATGAAGTTCTGGATGTTGCCTATTTGATCCCCATCTCTGACCCGAAAGGACTAATTTGCCTGTTGAGAGGTGGTGGGCCTTGACATGGGTGGTACCCTAATCCTCTTGAGTAGCCTATAAAGGGAAGAAACTGTTGAGGATACTGTCTTACAAAGGTAGAAAGACTTAGGGATGCACCTTGGCCCGGCTCTCTTTAAAGTGTTCCAATGCTTAATCGGCCTTCTCGCCCAACCTCAATACCCATCAAATGGCATGTTAATTAAGGAGACTTGCATGTTTTCAGAGAAGCCTGTGGATCACATCCAAGCATGCCACTGAAACACCATGTAAGTGCCAACTGTTCTAATTAAGCAGTTAGTGATATCCAGTCCACAGCAGATTAAGTACTTTGCTCCATCCTGACCATTGGCAAGATCTTGCCAACCATGTCTCATAAGGCATGGGTATACGTCCCTAGTAAGCAGCTGGAATTGACCAACCAGAAGACTAGGGTAGCCAAGGAAAACATCCACTTCATGACGGTCTCAGGAATTTTCAACTCACTGTTAGGAGGAGTTGATGGGGAGAACTGGAGTTCACCTAACTGGTGGTAGCTTGAACCACCAAACTCTCTGGTGTAAAGTACTGTGTCAGAAAATCAGGGTTGTCTGGTGCCAGCCTGTGGTATCTGGCAAATTGCCTTTTTACTGGAGCGCAGGAATAGGGGTAAGACCAGGTGCCTGTAAAGGTGTCTGCCAAGGCATCATTAAATGGGAGTAAAGGCTACGATGAAGTTTGTCCAGGTTTATACAACCTCTCTTAGAATTTTTTTTACCTCCACCATACACAATTGCAAGTCGAAAATTGTCATTGTGCATCTCATCACAACAGTGAAGGAGGCACTCTCTTATGACACTGGTTCAGGGGAAGAACACAACCCAGTATCCGGGGAAATTCCCGAACCCACTGTCACCCGAGAAGTTCAGATACAAGGTATTATCCTTAAAATAATTCCCTTCTTCGCCATTATTATCCCCTGAGGCAGGTTGGCTCTGAGTCCGAACCAAAAGATTTCTGGAGCGCTGGGGTGTGGCTCCAAGATAAAGGCATGGGTCCTGTCAGAATCTGAAGAAAAGTGTGTCGGTATGGCGCTGAGACCTGAACTCAGTTGAGGCCAAGATGGATTTGAGTTGGAAGGGACGCTAGACTATTCTGGCATCAGTACCAGTGTTGATGTCACAGGGCCTGGCTTTCATCTCGGTACCAGATTGGAAGTCAGCTCTGACTTTGGGGCAGAACCAGCATTGTCTGGATTGGAAGCCTCTGCAGACCTTGGCAGGACAGAGGGTGCCAGAAGGCTGCCAAATTCGCAACACGCCTCTCATCAGGCCTTAATCTGTTGCAGTGTCACCAACGCCTAGGAACTCCAGTGAATCAGTATCAGTTGGGGAACTGGCTCTTTGGCAGGTGACCAAGAGCGTAACAACAAGGAGATGTGAGACCTTTGCGACTTCTCAGATTGAGAGTGGCAGGACTGGAATGAATCATGCTTGTTCTTATTGTGCTTTAGTTTTTACTTCGACTTACTGGAAGACTTCGACCTTAATGAACACCTGTCACAGTAATGTCCTCAGGAGCAGGAAAAGAGCTATGCCCTTGACTTTGAGCAGGACTTGGAATCACGTGCTAAACTCAAGCACTAAAGTTTTGACCTTGTGGAGATACTTTACAGGCATTTACTTGTGATAGTCCCTACGAGGGTAAAACCCTGAAGTTTTAGGCATGGACATAGATTCTTTGCACATACTAAGGAAAGAAAAGAACTGACATCAGCATAGAGGGGTGATACTTACATGCAGCTCTGTTTGTCAGTTCCGCAGCAGAAAGAAGTCTGGGAAGAGTCCTACAGACAACACCAACCAGCGTTGGAGAGCAATGCTTTTAAGTCTTCTTAATCCAGTCTAGAACCTGCAGACAAACTAAAGGTGAGGAGTATGCTGAAAGAAGTGTCCAATAGAGGTGGACAATCTTATGATACTGGCGGACTATGACTTCTTGGAGCAGAAGGGACTGTGCATCTGCTGGCTCCCTGCTTTTCTATCTCTTCATTAATTTTGTCTTAATATATGGCATGAAGAGAGACATGCCTATTAATGTCCTATGTTTATGTTCAGGAATCAGCTGGGTAAACCTGTGCTTGGAACTTGAGCTACTTTAGTAACATGTTCAAAGATAACAGGCTCCCTCCAATCATCCAAATAGCTTAGGGAAAGATTTGCACTGTGTAGGAAAGTAGGAGCTGCTTCTATGGTTACCCCCAGTTTTTGCCTGGTGCTAAGCTGTATTTGACTAGTCTGACTGGGATACTGCTAATCAGGACCCTAGTCTATTTACTTTCTCCTTAAAATGTTATGTCAGTACTTAGGTACACCCGAGCTAGCAGCAGAGTACAAAGTTCCCCAGAGATGGTGTGAATGCGTGGAGATAAGGGTGGGTATAGTTAATACCGTGACTGGAAGGGTTCCCTAGTCGGAACTTGGAGAGCCTCATACACCCGGGTGTGAAACACACCCTTACTGGAGGGTATCCAGTGTCATCATCGACTCACTGCCCCTCGACAGACTGGCGCTGCAATGTCTGCCGGAGTACCCACAGGTACTCTTTTAGCGGGGTTCTTTAGTTCCTTGCCGATGGTGGGTGTGAGTGAGGAGATAGAGGAGTGTAGTCAGTGTAAACGTGAGTGAAAGTAAAAAGGGTAAAACAGTCCACACTGAATTTTATTAACGTGGCTGGTTCCCTGGTTAAAAAAGGGTGAGAGGGGAACTAGAGACCGTAAAAGTGTACAGAACTCTAACTCAACCCCCTGGTGTGGTCAACATGTTTCTCCCCGAACGGCGATTCGTCAGGACCTAAATACAGTGCTACACAGAAAAACACATATGAACTAAATGCTCATTCATTATGTAGAAGGTAAATACAACCTCTCTCAGTCGGAGAAAAAGAGGGCCACGGGGTCCTGCTCTATTTAGGCGACCCTAGGGGAATTGGATAAGGCCTTGCAGCGTACTCCCGTGAGGCCAGCGCTATTAGGTTACTGGAACCTTGATTAAGGCGCTGGAACGGCGGAACACCTACCCCTCACGCTCGCCAGATTGGATATTGGGGTACGCTTATAAGCCCCTAGTATAGGGTACCCATGTACCCAGGGCATAGGTACCCCAGAGATCCCCCATGGGCTGAAGCATGCATTATGCCTCCCATGAGAGACCATTCAAAATGGAACTACAGGTCTGCCATTGCAGCCTGTGCAAGCTGGTGCTTGCACCACTTACTAAATATATAGGTTTTCTATATTTAGGGTCACTGCACTTAAAACATTTAAGTCACCCCTCTAGCAGGCCTTTGCAATCCTGAAGACAGGGTGCTTGGTTCTAAGTGTGAGGGTGCCCCTGCATGAGCAGGACACCCCTATAGCCAACAGAGTCCATTCTACCGGATTGTCAGTGAAGCCGATATATACTATATAGAGGGCAACGTGTAATTACACGATGACCATCTCGAAACTGGCTACAACTAATCCTAATATGTTTTGTATATAACATGTTGGAATCATATTACCATACCGTAAACGGTGTGGGAGGTATGATTCCAAGCACTGGAAGAGCCCTCCGTTAGGCTCCCAGTGTTCCCGGTACCAGCCTTCTTGACTTGGACAACACAAAATGGTTGCAGCCGACCAGAGACACAATTCTGCCCTCCTGCTGCTGAGCAAGCTCGAGCAGGGGAAGGCAGAACAGTACGCATCTTATCACAGGGAGGTGTAACCACCGCCCAGACAGGATTTAGTATTTTGGGGTAGGGTGGGTGCACTTGCCAGCGTCACTCAGTCTGCATGAGGGGCACATTTGGTGTCTCCATGCATAATCCAGTTAAAACCAGTCCTGGGAGCTGTAGGCTGAAGTCCTCCTTTGGGTTCGACGGCGGATTCCGAGACCACTTCACATGTATGCACCTTGCTTCCCTGGTGTAGGTAACGTGGGTACTAGGGTTTCCACAGGTGGGGTTGCTCTGCAACCTTCTGTCTTCCACAGGGTTTCTTCTGGTTCCACTGGGAAGCATCCTTAATCTTTGAAAATCCAACCGCGACTTACACGGAGAGTTGGACGGAGCACGTGTCGTGTTCCCACACTGCAAAAGCTCTCCGTGGGGTTCCTAGTCACTCACCTTGGGTGGTTCCTTGGGTCCCCAGCACTTCTATATCCTCTCGACATTGTCATGACCCGAGTTGTGGTTGTTATACCACTTTCTTAGTATGTTTTTGTCACCCCCCCTCCCCGGGTCCACTGTGTATTTTGTGCTATTTACTGTATATCTGTGCAAAGTATTGTATGCATTGTATTTGTCTCCATGTAGAAGATATCTAAACCTATTTGAGAGTATTATATAGTAAATTTGTATTTTTATAAATACCTGTGTGGTTCTTTTTCACTTAATCTATACTATAAGATTGCATTTTGGTAAAACAAGCTGCTTTACACTCCTTCTGGACTAAGCCTGAAGGCTGATCTCCACAGCTACCACTTAGAGAGCTTCCTAAGGCTGTCTAAGACCTCTTAAATCCCCGTAAGGGTTGTCTGGACTGGTGCAAGGTGCCCACTTCCCTTAGTGAACATCATATACCAGGCCAGCTTCTCACACACACTATCAATTTCTGTCATCAGAAACAGAGAAAGAAGCATGATAAAACAGAGACTACTGTTACATTCTCATCATATGTACATACGTACTCTGTTTCTTTAAATGCTCTGTATGTTTTTGTATGAAAGAGTTCCATTAAGAACTCTATGCAGCTGCTAGGTTTCAGGGTCAGTTTGTTGATCCTGTTTGCATGGTGGTTGCTGTTTCCTGTTGCTGTGCCGCAATAAAGACAACCTCTTAGCTCTACAAGTGTTCCTGTCTGATTTACAACAAAATTTGGCGACGAGGGAAAACAACTAGCTTAGCGGCACAGGTGTGGAGTTATTACAATCATTTGGAAGAATTCAGATTTTTCGTTTCATTTCGAGCAAGACGGATATCTACATACTTTGCAGGAGCAACGTTACTCTGTCTGCTGAAAATCCCGATGATCTAACTCCTACCAACAGTGAGTGAGCCATTTTTCATCGTTTTCATCAAATTAAATTTCATTTACTTTTAAATTCAGCTCACCGGCAGCTGGGCAGCGCGTGCTCAAGTTGTATATTTTCGTATTGCCAGCTGTTGGAACGGTGACGCCATCTGTGGAGTATTTTGATCGGAGTGCACGTTCTGGGCGTGGAGACGGAGCGAGCCTAACTGAGCGACCTTACTGACAAGCTGACGTGGTAGCTGACGTGCAGTCGTCAGCGTTTGTTTCCTGCGACGTCTACCATCATCACGTTGGAACGTAACGTGACGGCCATTTTCTTATTTTGTTTTCTTCAGTCTCCATGGAAACGCTTAAAGATCGTAAATATTATTTACAGAGGAGAATTATATGAAAATAAAAAGCTTTTTCAAGTCATTTTATTGCGATTTTGAACTAGAGGATATCTTCATTCTTAGAGGTACTGTAATTCTTTATGGAAAGTCCACTTTATAAAATCGTTTTAAACAGCAACATACAGTTTGTATTTTAAAAAAGAAAACAAACAATTCTTTACTACAAAAAAGCATCTTAACACTAACTTTTCCTACAATAACATTTTAGACATTGTTACCTTTTCTACCAAATTGACACTGGTCAACATTTTCTGAAAGATGCAGTTTGATCCACCAGAGAAATTTCGACAAAATAAGGGCGATCCACCAATTCCCTGGAAACGTTGGAAAGAGGAATTTTTTAATTACATGAAGGCAATTGATGGAGAACGTATGGGTTCTGAGAGGAAAAAAAGTATTTTATTACATTGTATAGGGTCAGAGGGTCAGATGGTTTTTAGAGCTTTACCTCCTATTCCACCTGCGGAAGGTGAAGGTGAAGGCTCTAATGTTTATAAGGAAGCGTTACTTAGGTTAGAGAAAAGATTTAAGCCCGTCTCTAACATTGCTTTAAACAGATATAAATTTTATACACGTGCACAACATGAAATGGAGTCATTTGATGATTTCATCACTGCCTTAAGGTCTTTATCTATACATTGCAATTTTGGCAATTTGTGTGCTGAAATGTTGAGAGACCAAATTATTGTACATGTTAGAAATAAAAAAACGCAGGAACGTCTATGGGAATTGGGGGATCCTAAGTTGTCAGAAGCAATTGCCATAGCTAAATCCATGGAACAATCTGAAAAGTGGATGTTGACAGTCAAAAAACATACTGAACATGAATCTGATTCTGGGGATGAAGTTTGTGTTGTTAAACATATGGATGGTCAAGTTCCTGATAATTCACATGTTCAGCAGCCTTTCTCTAGAACAAATAATTTGGGGCAATTTAAGAGGTTTGACAAAAACATTACATGTTATAAATGAGGTAGTAAAGGACATGTTGCTTCATACGCAGGGTGTCCTGCAGTTAATAAGGAGTGCAGAAAATGTGGGAGATGCCTAATCCAAGAAACAAAATAGCTTATGTTACTGATGAAACACCCAACGTGTGTAAATGTTCTTGTGGTTCTGGTTCCTCATGTACTGAAGAAAAGAAAGGATTTGTTGTTTTCGTTAGTGAAGGTATTTCTAGTCTAAATGATTCCAATGAAAATGGTTCAATTAAAAAACCAATATGTGAAATGTTTGTGTTGGGACTTAGGATTGACCTAATGGCAGATTCAGGATCGCCTTGGACAATAATTACCAGGGCGTATTTTGATGAGCGTCTTGCTTCGGTTTTGAATTTCAGTGATATTTTACCATCTGATGTTTGTCCTTTGAGTTTCAATGGTTCCAAAATTGATATGCTGGTTTTTTCCCACCCGTTGATCTTACTTTCAGATCAAGGTGTGTGAGTGTAAAACTGTATGTAGCAGTTAAAGGCGTAAATGTTGTGGGGTGGAAAGATCAATGGAAATTTGGTATTATTCTTAATCCTCGAGCAGAAGATCCTGTTATGTTGGATAATTCCTTTGTCTTTGATAACATTTCTTCAATTACATCTGAAAAGAATGCGGATGTTATCAAATGTGAATTCAAAGATGATTTTTCAAATAAGTTGGGCATGATTCAGGATTTTTCTCATAAAATCAAGCTGAAATCAGGTGTTTCTCCTGTTAAACAGAGGTTGAGAGGGGTACCAATTAATGTTAGAGAAGAACTGAAGAATAATTTGAATGAGTTGGTGTTAGAGGGAATTATTGAACCTATAGATTCTGCAGAATGGGTTTCTCCCATAGTTTTGGTGAGAAAACCAGATAAATCTTTGAGGATGTGTGTCGATCTCAGGGCTTTAAATTCTGCCATTATTGTAGACTGTCACCCTCTGCCTAACATTAATGAGGTTGTGTCTATGTTGGAAGGAGCTAAGGTATTTTTCACTCTGGATCTTAGACCCGCTTATCGCCAGATTCCCCTGACTGAGGATTCTAAATGTCTTACGGCATTTATCACTCCTCAAGGACTGTTCCAGTATACAAGGATGCCTTTTGGGTTAGCTTCGGCAGCCTCTGTCTTTCAGAGGGTCATGTTTAATATCTTTAGAGACGTTGACAAATTTGTCAAGTGTTTTCAAGATGACATTCTTGTTTATTCAGGTACCGCAGAGGAACACTTATTATATTATTTGCGTTGTGTTTGTGAGAAGTTGAGGAAAAGTGGTTTGACGTTAAAGTCAAATAAGTGCAAACTGTTTCAAGATTCAGTTGAGTATCTTGGCCACACCTTATCTGGTGATGGTGTGGTTCCTAAGAGGTCAAATATGGAGGGTATCATTGATGCACCTTCTCCATGCAATAAGGAACAGTTACTTTCTTTCGCAGGTATTGTGCGAGTATTATAGTAAATTTGTTAATAATTTTGCCGCCAAAATGGAACCCCTCAGAAAGCTTCTCGGGCATGGAAATTCGTTTGAGTGGGGTAAGGAACAACAGTCTGCTTTTGAACACATTAAATCAGCGATTTTACATGCTCCGACACCTAAACCTTTTTGTTTAAACAAAACATGCATCATTACTGTTGATGCAAGTATGTATGGCATTGGTTCGGTGTTATCTCAGACGTCTGGAAAAGAAGAGTGGAATGTGTGTTTCGCATCACGTACCTTGAATGAAAGTGAGCGCAGATATGCAGTTATTAAAAAAGAATTGCTTGCCTGTGTCTGGGCGATTGAACATTTCAGGAATTATATTTGGGGGAGTAAATTTGTTTTGAGGACGGATCATAAACCGTTAGTTAACATTCTCTCTCCAGGTGGAGGATGGAATTCTACTGCACGTATTGCTAGACTCACATCAAGACTACATGAGTATTGTTTCACGCCTGAATTTGTACCAGGAAAAAAAATGTAGTTGCTGATTTTATGTCTCGTCTTCCTTGTAAAAACTCTGTCAACAGCATTTCTAATGATACTGATGTGGTTACTTGTTTACAAGATGTTCTTTTGGGAACTTTTGAGGATATTTCTGAGGAGTCTTGGTTTCTTGCAGATGGTCAAGATCTTTCTCTGCAGACTAGTAAAAGATATATCCTGGAGGGTTGGCCTGACAAGAAAGATCTATCTGAGAATTTTATATCTATGTTCAAAGTTTATAGTGAACTAGAATTGGAGAATAATTTAATTTTTAAATCAGGAAAATGTGTACCACCGTTTGATATGCGAAATGTCATTTTAGAGCTTGCTCACAAAACACATCCAGGAATGTCTTCCATGAAACAGTTAGTAAGGAATTATTTTTGGTGGCCAGGTTTAGACAGGATGGTTGATCGCAAAGTAAGAGAGTGTGAGGTTTGCATGAGCAGTGAAAAAATGTTAAAAGTGAATGTTCCTCCGTTGAAGACTACACCTTGGCCAACTGATCCATGGAAAAAGATAGCATTTGATATCTCAGGACCATTCATGTGTCTTCCCAGCGATTCTAGCTATGCTTTTGAGGCCAGAGGTAAAGTTTGTGTCCTCTGCCTCTACCAATATTGTCTTGGAGTTTTATAAAGAAGTATTTTAAAAAAAAGGTTGTCCTTCAACACTTGTTACTGATAACGGTGCTCAGTTAACTTCAATAGAAATGGAAGTATTCCAGAAACGACAAAACATTTTACATCATATGGTATCTGTCTACGAACCCCATGAAAACGGTTTAGTTGAACGTTTCAATAGGGTTTTGAAAGGGTTTGTATCTGATGTGGTCAAGTCTGGGAGCAATTGGAAGAATCTTTTGCGAGAAAAACTTTGGTCTTATCGCATAACTCCCCACTCAACTACTGAGGTCAGTCCTTTTCGTCTTCTTAAAGGACGTGATCCTGCTTTGGATATTTGTACTTGGTGGTTCAGGGAGAAATGTTCTAATAACTTATTTTTTAAGGACCTTGTTAAGGATGTTTCAAATAAAGTAGAATTCAAACAAGCTAAAGCAAAGGAGTGGTATGACAACAAATGGAATACCAAAGTTTCTGATTTTTCTGTGGGTAATTGGGTTAGAATTAGGAGGCCAGGTTTTCTAACTAAGTGTTCAGATAAATTTGGTAAACCTATGAAATTGGTCAAAGTTTTTGCTAACTCTATCATCACTCAGGATGGTAAGTTGTGGAACATTAAATGAGTTGCTAAATGTCCTGTGGTACATGATTCTAAGCCTTCTATACATGATTCTAAGCCTTCTACTTCACAACAGGGAAGCTTGGATTGGATTGCATCTAGGCTTAAGTCTTTTTCTCGACCTAAATCGGTTCCCAGGAAATTTGCTGACTATGTTTCATAACCATCTTGTTTTAATTGTGTTTCTTGATGTTTTGCTTTTGCATATTTCTTATCTTTTGTTTTTAATGAAGGGAGATGTGTTACATTCTCATCATATGTACATATTTGCTCTGTTTCTTTAAATGCTCTGTATGTTTTTGTATGAAAGAGTTCCATTTAGAACTCTATGCAACAGCTAGGTTTCAGGGTCAGTTTGTTGATCCTGTTTGCATGGTGGTTGCTGTTTCCTGTTGCTGTGCCGCAATAAAGACAACCTCTTATCTCTACAAGTGTTCCTGTCTGATTTACAACAACTACTTTTCCAGGAAATGCAGATGAGGCATTTGAATAGTGGAAACCCTGGGAAAGTAGGTCTACAAAGCTGACAGGGGACATTAAAAACTTGAAACCCTGCCATGATTATGTAGGATTTCCACTGATTTCAAATTATGGCATAGCCTTGGGGCTATTTCTCTGCCAAGAAATAATATCAGCACTACCACATTACAACTTATTGGCAAACAAAATAGCGCTAGTGGTAAATATCATACAAGTAGCTACCACTGGTAAAAAATAAAGTTAACGAAGTACAAATTCATCTGCATATAGCAACTAAACAAGTACTGATGGGCAGGGAGAAAATTCATGCAGGACAACACTTCTGCTTATTAACTGATTAATAAGCACACACAACCAACGCTTCAGTTGCGAAATCTGGGTTGGGACTTGGCCCAATTAAAGCTTAGTTCAGAAATGATCATACGTTAGGCACAGAATTGTGTAATCTGCAGGCACGGTTTTATCCTGTAGGTAGGACTATTGATGGTGCTACAGTTGCAGGTGACAGTATCCACAATCAGAAATTGTATATCTACCAGTAAATCAGTGGGGTAGACTTTACCAGCAAATGGAATTGCCGCCTTCTGTATTGGTGCTTATGTATCACCAAGGTATAACTGCAAACACAGGTAGTAATGTTCCAAATATCTGTTTTATAATTTAGACTAGATACCACTGTATGGGGTAGAAAAGAAGAAGCAAAAAAACAAGGAAATCTTGTTTTGTATACACGTTTTGAGAAAATGTACCTATGCTCTAAACCAAACCTTGGCAATAATATCTTGTATAACTTCTATCCCTTTCTTGATTTTGGTTGCCTCTAGGAGGACAGGGGTGGCTCTGGGGTGGATGCAGTGATAACGTGGGATTTGGAGAGGCCATTTCAAAGCAGTTTGTGGATGCTCTTGAAAGTGGACAGGATGCCAGGGCTGCCATGAACCTTCACAACCATGAAGCCGGCAGAAAGGTAGGTCCTTCTACCTCTTTTTTTATAGTTACTTATCTTTTACTTAATCAGGAAAATTGTTACGCTTCACTAGAATGTATTTTCTAAATGTTTTCTATATGGCTGGTACAAGTCCATACTGACAATTAACTTACACATAAAAGTCACCACCGGGAATGAGTTGCTGACTCGCCCTTGTCCA
The DNA here is from genome assembly GCF_964263255.1 of Lissotriton vulgaris. Classification (NCBI taxonomy): domain Eukaryota; kingdom Metazoa; phylum Chordata; class Amphibia; order Caudata; family Salamandridae; genus Lissotriton; species Lissotriton vulgaris. Next base: position 781,368,199 of record NC_141693.1, on the reverse strand, counting down.
AGGTGTTAATTCCAAAGTTAGGACCTTGGGTTTGTCAAACATGGGACTTTGACAAAAATGTTGCAGAGTTCCATATCCACCCCACCGGCCTTCTGTCACTCTATTTAACAGGAGGACTGATATGTTTTCCCTGGAGTTGCCCCCACTGACTCTACCGATGGAAACCTTACACTACAGCCCAACAGATTCAGAGCCTTCAGTATAATTTCATCAGACTTCTCCATATTTAGCGCAGATGGTCTGATGTACATATCTTTTTGTTCTGAACAGCCAAGGAACGCCTTATGAATCTGAACATAAAAAAGACCACCACACCTCAGGAGAAAACTCCAGGGGTTTAGGAGGAAGAGGTGTAGTGATATTGGTTCCATTCAAGCAGACATCTCTAAATATGGAAGGTGATAGTCTACTATGGTGGCAGCAGTAATGACCCCCTTGGAAAAGCCTCAGCTCCTTGTCCTGGTTGTACAGGGCGAAAAAGAATTACTAAGTTCCACTTTTCTCTAGCTGTTGGGAAATTTCATCATGGCTGAACTTAGCTCATCAAGGAGGGCTTCAAGGCACCAGGTCTCACTCCAGGCAAGGGGCCTGCAGGGTGCAGCCCTCAGTGATAAGCTTGAGCATTTTTGGAGTACTTTTGTGTTCCCGCAGCAAGTAAAAGGCGGACAACCCATGGAGAGCAATTCCAGTCCGTGGATGTCAGCTAGAGCAAGAGTCTTTGAAATGTGCTTCTTCCAGGAATGAGACAGAGTCTTCTTTCTTTGAGATGTTTTCTTCCCAGGTTTACGAATGTTCTGAGGAGGTAGTAGTGAGGTGCCACTCCTAACCTGTATACTAACCAGGGATTGAAGAATTCCCTACACCCATTCCTGAATACTTTATTGCATTATCTCCAACTCCTTTTTCAGTATTTCTTTTTAGGTTTACTGTGCACCTTCGCAGCAGCCTAAAATAAGATGGTTCCCACCATCCTACAGCTGGAGGAGCTGTTTTTAATTCCCTCGCCACTCCCCCATAGAGAGAAGGCTTTCATTCCTCTGGCAGGGCCAGAACTGAGTTTCCCTCTTGTTGGGGTTGGAGCCCGGATGTCAAGGGTGGCCCTTAGACTGAATGGTAGCAGTTCCTGACAGGCCCATTTGTCTCCTTTAAGGCAAAGAAAGGACTGTGGAAACATCTCTCTTGTTCTGCCAACTGCTCCCACCCACATCTAACGGAGTTAGACCCTGTTAAATGGCGACTTGTTGAAAACATCACTGCTTTTCTGGACCCAGAGGTTAAGCAATTGTTCTCCAGGAGAAGCAGATATTTAAGTAGGGCCAAGAGACTAACCAGTTCTAAACGGTTTTACACTTAGGCAGTACAAATTACACTTTCTTAAAGTTAATTTTCAGGAAAGGCAGATTTTCTACTCCTGGTTGCTTGCATTTTAGATGTGCTAATCAGTGTGGAAAGTAAAAGTCTGCCTTTTATCCTACATATGTATGGAGACTCAAAAATGAATTGTGTGTTTCCTGGAGAGGCTGTCATTGTGATACCTGTGTCGTGTGCTAGTATGGTAAGCTTGTCTTGCTGTTGTGTGTTGCAGGGCTTTGCCAGCTCTGCAGAGTTACCCACAAACATATTGCCTTTAGCCTTCCTGAATTTGTTTTGTTGGCTTTAGGACTCTGTGCACTTTACCACTGCCAAACAATGCTAAAGTACTTGTGTTCTCTCTCTAAAACCTGGTAAAATTGGCCTACACCTGATTAGCACATTTTATTTACTTGCAAATACCTAGTATATGGGACTACATGGTACCCAGGGGGTGTAAATAAAATGCTATCAGTGGGCCTTTAGCACTCAGTGTGCCACCCACTAAAGAAACCCTTTAAAACATGTCTCAGGCTTGTCATTGCAGTGTGTGGCACAGTTTAGAATGGCCAATTATACTTGGAAAAATAAAGCTTTTGCCAGGCCTAAACCTTTCTTTTTTAATACATATACATCTCCTATAAAATAGCCCTTAAAAGCCCATAATGCAGGGTGCATTGTATTTAAAAAGTAAAACGTGTGGTTTTAAGTGTTACATGTCCTGGTAGTGAGAAACTCCTAAATTAATTTTTCACTACAGTAAGGGTTACCTCTCTCATAGGATAACATTGGGTAACCTTATTACAGTTAGGAAGTGCTAACTTTTGATTGGGAGCAGGTAGAAATGTCATGTTTGGGCTCAAATTAATAGTTATTTAAAGCCCCCTTTTATGGTAAGGTTGGATTTCAAGCCACAGTTCTGACAATGCCACGTTTAGAAAGTTGTAAAAAGAACAATTGATGGACAGAATGCTGAACAATGTCATACATTTACCTCAGTACAGAGATCTGAGCTTAAATCCATAGTTTTTTTGCTCACCATGCCATTCTAGTTTAAAGGATGGATATAAAGGTGCAACAGCTGTTGGAAGCTAATAGATTAGAGGCCTCCGATGTCCCAGAGGCCCAGGCGAAGAACAAAAAGGGGGAAGAGATCGAAGGTACAGTGGAGGCCGTAGGATTACATATGCCTAGCCCCTCAGCAAATGTGGAAAGAACAGAAAATATGAAAAATATTAGGGTATTGGAAGACCTCCAAAAGTCATCTCCTGCTAAGCCGTTCTGAGATCCCATCTGCTGCAAACAATATCCTCTCTTTTCAAAATCCATGTTTCTGTGATGGCTATAAACTTTAGCAGCCAGTTAAAGAATTCAATGATATCTTTGACTCAGCAACCTACAGGGACAGAATTGGTAATAGATAAATCTCCACTCTTGGCGACAGCGAAACAAGAAACCCTTGCAGAATGTAGAGCATGATCTGGAATCTAGACAAGCGGTCAAAGACAAGTTTGACCTGTTCCTTTCTGAGATAAAAGAGCTGTGTATGACACAGCCACAGGAAATTGCATCATTACATGAAAGGTTGTCAAAAGTGGAGGAAACAATGGGTAAAATACCTGAGCGCGTGATGGAAGCTGAGGAGTGAGTATCCATCTTAGAGGACAAGGCAGCGTCCTTTGAGCAGGAAATAACACACATTAGGCAACATAAAGATGTCCTTGAATCTAAATTACAAGATACTGAAAACTACAACAGATGCATGAACTTACGTTTAGTGGGAGTCCCGGAAGCAATTGAAGGACATTGAGTCCGGGACTAGGTGGAATCTCTGTTGAGAAAAGCAATCCCAGAACTAACAGGGGACCTAACGATTACAAGCACTCACAGGGTACCTTTACAACGCCAAATCAATGCAAAATACCCTCGTACTATTCTTAGTGAACTTTGTGATTTCTGAGTGAGAGAAAAAATTATCCAAGGCCATTGATTGAAAAAAAGATTCTTACGACGCAAGAAGTTCTTCTATTTAAAATCTTTTCAAATAGGACTGCATTAGCTGCATTAGCTGTAAAGAGGTAGAGATAATTTGTTTGTATGATTGATTTTTTTAAGGCAAAGGGGGCACAAGCAGCCATTGTTTAGCAATCCAAACTTAGGGTTCTTGTAAACGGTAAATTCCACCTGATAGACTTTGTAGTGAAAGCTACAGGGGCTATTACAGCAGGTGTCCAGCTCACTATGAAACCTACAAATGATAAATGTTAGACAATGATTACGAATCGATATATCACAGAGTTACCTACGTTAAGGGTGTTCTAGTTCTAACACGTTACAATATGTCATCTGCGACAGGAGACCGGGGGTCGGAGGACCTTGGGTCACTACAGTAGCCATAAGCACACAATAGTGGGTGCAAGGTCAAGGCCCCCAGGGTACGAAGAAGGGGGGTAGGGAGGAGGTGTGGGCTATGCTCCCACAGGGGACCTAGAGGAGAGATGGGAGGGGTAAGGGTGGGAAGGGATGGGATGGGTCAGGGCAAGGGGTGATTTCAGGGGAGAAAAATGGGAGAGTTCATCTTTGAGTTTGCACAAGCATACTATGTTTGGAAAATACTTAAGGCAACATAATGCAGGAGATGTCAATCCAATTTAAAATTTAAAATGTATGAAATAATGTTTAATATTATTGTTTGTATATACTTTACTTTGCACTGCCACTTTAAGAAACTGAAGGAATGTTGCTGAGGAACGCAAAGCGAAAAAGGAAGAGTTTTAAATTTGCCTTTAGCCATTCTACTAGCAAGGTTTCGGTCCATTTCTTTTCAAATAGAAACGCACATATACTCTTTACACTAGATTTGGTTTTAGTTGCTTTTTGACTATGGTTCTAGGATGTTTGCCATTTAAAAAAAATGGGGAAGGGAACTCTTTCACACACTTCATGTCTGGGAAAGGAGAAAAAACAATCCAAAAGTGTTTATATTATTTATGAGACAAGCACTGTATATTTCTTAATGCTTGTATTAAGCACACTACTTTGTATTGGTATCTTGGGGAATCAATATATGCTGCAATCAAAGGAACAACACCGTGAAAGGAGTAAGGAGAGGCTAACTTAAGAGATGTGCAATTATGTTAAGTTTGATTTCAGTCATTATAGTAGTATGTTTCTAGTTCTCAATCTCTCTCCCAAAATGCACATATGCACTTTGTGTTAAGAGGAGTTGGCACTTTATTTTGTATATATATATATTGCATTCATTTTACTGAGATTGACAATATGGATTTAGGCCCAGATCTCCATGCTGGGGTGAATGTATGAAATTGTTCTGTTCTGCATTCTGTCCATTAATTGTTGGTTTTGCAGAAGACAACATTGAGACAACTCATACATAAAACTAGTGAAATAACGTTTGATAGGCACTTTACTCAGCATATGCATTTTAAGCAGTTAGTATATGTTAAATGAATTAATGTATTGTATACTAAGCAGAAGTAGGCACTTTAGAATGTATGTACATTGCACTCTACACCATATCCCTCTTGATGATAGCTCCTCACATACAGGAGTATAACGATTCTATATGTATTGTCTCCCTAAATGCCTATGGCCTCAATAATAAAATAAAAACTCGGTTCATTGATGAAAGGGTAAGAGAACATACCCCTGATATTGTGTTGATTCAGGAGACGCATTATATGGACAAAAAGAAATCTACATATAGTATGTTTAGACAGTGGGCAGGGTGTAAGTATTTATCATCAACAATTGCCGCTCATTGAGTGGTAGCAAATTCCGTTAATAGATTGTTCCCTTTTCAGATCGCCTGTTCTCAGATAGATAAAGAAGGCCGGTGAGGCCTGATTAGTGGATTGATTACCAATAATAGGCTAACTATAGCCACAATATACACACCAATTGAAGATAATCCTACAACACTATTCGATCTCTAACAGGCATTATTGCACATTACTGGTACAGTGATATTGGGTTGTGAATTCAACCTTCTGCAGAACCCGGAATTGGATTCATCTTCTGATACATGGAAACAGAACATACCACGCATGAAAAAGGTATTGGTGGAATGTACGCAAAGATTAGATCTGATAGACTTATGGCGGACAAAATTTCATAACAGGAGAGAATATTCCTTTTTCAGCTAAATATAAAAAAGGCAACGAGACCAGATTACTTTCTTACTTCATGTAATTTAAGTTTAATTAACTGATTGTATATTGAAAATGGATTTTCCGAACATGCTTTGGTAAAACTGGAAGTATCAGGGCTCAGAGCACGTAAATTATCAAAATGGTCTTTTAACAAGATCCTTCTCGAAGATTAAGATTGGTGTATGGAAATACAGAATTAAATAAGATGCTTCTTCCAATTGAATAGGAACACAGCTAGGTTAGAGAGGGTCTGGGAGGCGTTTAAAGCCAATATTAGTATATATTTAACTTCCAAAGATATAGCAACAAGACGCGCGCAGAAAGCACATTGAGCACAATTAGAGGTTAGTCAGGCAAATGACCAATATATAAGGGATAAAAACATTTAAAACACACTGACATTAGTGCAAGCACGAAAAACTAAGTAAGACCAATATTACACTAGAGGGTACTCGGCCAATTCTGCATACCTACAAAAAGTATATGAGGAGCGCAAGTTTTCTGGGAAATTCATAGCTTGGCAAATAAGAGAGACAAGTACATAATACGATTACTGCCCTGGTAGACAAGGATACAAAAACTCGTATTACAAATGAAGTAGAGATACAAAAGAGGTTTCTTAAACAATATGAATCAATCTATTCTGTTAGACAAGAGGTAGATATCAAAACATAAGGATTTTCTTAGTAAACTCCTAATTCCAAAACTACAGATAAGTCATATTAAGAACCTGGTAGCAAATGTTACATCAAAAGAAATGGAAGATATAGTACAATCTCTGGCTAATGGAAAAGCAAGCAGAGAAGATGGATTGCCAGCTGAACTATATAAAAAATGTAATTAAGTATTAAATCCTTAATTGGTGACGTTAGCCAATTATATTTTGAAGGGAGGCAAGATACCGCCTTCCTTTCGTGCAGCAGTAGCAGTCAGCTTTCTGAAAAAAACAAAGATAAGGAGGACGTTAACTCATACAGGACTATAAGTCTCAAACACCGATTATGAAATTATAGCCAAATTATTGGCAAACAGAATGAGTAAGTGTATAGGGTCAGTCATACATTTAGACCAGGATGAATTTGAATCAGGGAGGCAATTATCTTTTAATACCATTTTTTTTTGTCGAAGCCATTGATCACTTTATCAATATAAAATGTTACTAGATGCCGAGAAGGCTTATGACTTGGGTTGCTGGGGGAGTCTTTTTTGCATTTTAGCCAAGTTTTGATTTCCTGCTGGATTTATTAATATGATATCTGATTTTTATAAAGGACTTCGGCACAAATAATTATTAATTCAAACGAGATTGGTGCTTGCAAAATGAACAGAGAAACACCACTACTTTTTGTCCTTTTATAGAGCCGCTATCAATAGCTGTTCACTCAAATAGCAATTTGACATCTCCGATTCCAGGGATGACAAAGATAAAGCTTTATGATAAAGATTTAGCCCAGTTTTTAAGACAAGACTTAGAAGTTCAAGAAAATATATTTTAAATATTCGAGAAATATCAGCTATTTGGAGGGTATAAAATAAATAAATAAAAAACAGAGATTCTGCTCTGTAATACTGCACCAGACACTGGAGTAATAGAACCTTCGCCCGCAGTCAATACAGTCAAGAGGTATCTTGGTATAAATGTCTCGAAAAATGTTAATGACCTGTATGTATTAAACTATGTCCCTTTAATCAATAAGATAAGAGGGCTGTTTTCAAAATGGAATATTCAGCCACTGTCAATAATGGGCCGGGCTGCACTGATCCGTATGTCGATTATATCGCTATGACATTTTTTATTTTCTGCTAACCCTAATGCAATACAAATTGAATTCTTTAAAGAAGTGCAAGGTATGTTTCAGCTTTTTTATGGGCAAAAAAATCACCTAGATTATCTTTAGATACACTTTATAGACCAGTAAATGAAGGAGGTCTAGGCCTTCCTGATTTGAAAGAATATTATTGCGTGAATTTTGCCCATGCCATAAATAGATGAACTAGGTTTTTAAATATTAATAGGCATGACAATTTTTTTAGATATAATTTTTCAAGAATGTTATTATTGACTTTATGCGTTTAACGAAAACCCCTAAAAAAATAAGATACAAGACGCTACAGTGGAATATTAAGCGCAGGCAGCAACTGTTTCAGCACTACGAGAGTCCCATAATTAACGGAGTAACCCGCCTATCAGGTGTTTATATGGGGCAGTTTCCTTTGATAGATAAGAATACTGCATCTAAGTGGATGAGCAATGGTTATGGAAAAATCTGGAACTTTCTGGTGGAGAATAAGAAAAGTTGGAGCGAAATAGAGCCTAGCATTAAGTATTGCAAAGAAATGATAAAAGAACAATTGATTGACAGAATTCTGCACAGTGTCAACCATTCATCCCAGTACAGAGATCTGGGCCTAAACCCATCGTTTCTTTGCTCCCCATGCCTTTCAAGTTCAGACCCAGCCATACACAAATCAGTCTTGACCCTGTTCCACATGGGAACAGTCCATCCTGAACTGCCAGGTCAGGTCCTCCCTGGATAAGAAACAAGCATCCTGGGACTAGTTTCGGGGCATCACCCCTCATCAACCAGGTTAGCTTGACTCCAGAGGCATGGAGAGCACAGGACCCACCTCTGGCCTGACTGCGCACACAGATGACACACACACAGAAAGGACGACGCCTCACTGACGGGGGCCCATTCCTAACATTGGAAAGTTACCATCTGGGGCACACTACAGAGTGAATAAGAGGAAAGTTGGAGGTAGGGGAAAGCGGGATGTTGGGCTAACTTTGTTCTTACTGTTTTGCCACTTAAATGCTTCACAACGCCAGGCTGGCCCGTTGGGGTTTTGCTTTCAACGCAAACAATATGTTTGTAATTTTATATTGTAAACAGAACACAATGGATTTGAAACAAAAAATAAGCTGTACAGGCACATATTTCTTTCGGATTACATTGTAAACACAAATTACGATAGGGACACAAAAGTAAACTGCAGAAAAAAATGTTTTTTGTTTATTTGTAATTGCACTACCTAGTCCTAGTACTTAATAGTATGAGCTCAAACGTTGATCCAAGTTCTAATCCAATTATGACAATGGCAGATATTTCTATGAGTGCCATGTAGGATTATTTACAAATGCCACCAGGAACTCAGCTATGCACCACCAGGATGCCAGTGAAGAGTTTGGCATCTACATTCAAGAACAAGATGGGGCGATAGGAGCAGCAGCTGCGCATGTCTATTTCGGGTTTGGAGATGACTGCGATCAAGGTTTCGAGCATACTGCGAGGACACATTCCAGGGTCCGAGAAGGAATTGAAAAGTATGGTTAGAATCGGTGCAATAATTTGGCAGAATGATTTTGTAGAAGAGTGCTGGGAAATGGTTTCTGCAAACGAATTTGAGCTGTTTTAGATGAGAAACTGCAGAGATGACGGCTTCAATTTGAATGGGTGTGTCAAGAAATGTGACCTATTGCAAAGTCAGCCGGGAAGTGCTGGAGCCTCTGAGGTATTTGTGGGCATCCATCGACTGGAGGTTCTGGACTGTGTAAAGTTTGCATCACTATCACCTTAACTCACTTCTGCATAGCTGGTGTCCCTAGAAAATAATCTATTCTGGTGTATGTTTTATGAGCCAAAGAGTAGTAGCTATAGTTGAGGGTCTATGGATGGGCCGCCCTCCACAAGTCATTCAGTCCCATCTCCTGTAACCATTTCGCACCTCCACTGGAGTGAGCCCCAGTATGACCATAGTGCTTCTCACACTGTTCCACTCCTTTTCATTACAAGGTTCAGGTCGCCTCCAATCAGGGTTGTTCGGCCAGGAGAGTATAGGGTCTTTAATATTGCCTGTGCCAGGAATGTCTCCTGGTTTTAATTTGGTGGGTATATGGACATGATAGCAAGGATGTGTCCCCCTATGTGAATGCGGCATGCAATTAGTTTTCCCCGTATTTCAGGCACCTTGTCGCCCAAAATGAACAGGCAAACAAAATAGCCATGCTTACAGTTTTTGTGGGCATGAAAGAAAAATATAGGCTCTGGAAGCAGGGCAGTTTCAATCTATACCAGTCTAAGGGCAGCAAATGTGTTTCCTGAAGGAGGCACATGTCTCCTCTGTTATGCACTAAGTAGGAGAGCTCAATTAGATAGGGTTGTTGAGCTCTCCAACATCGAGGAAAGGAATAATAAAGTCAGCATATGTGGGTGTGTCGGTGAACGTATGCCAGTGTCAACCTCCAGGTGGAGGGTTGGGAGCTATGCTATGGGCTAAGAACATATGATGCTCACCCTGGATCAAATCAGAAGCTAAAGAAATCCAGGAACATCCCCTTCAGATCATGGTTCACCACTGACATCAATGAAGAAAGAAGACAGCTTAGAGCCGCAGAAAGTATCTGCAGGAATAATTCCTCCACCCTTCACCGCGATCAACTCCAAGCTGCCCGCAGGATGTACAAAAAGCACATAAAGAACAAAAAGACAGCTTTCCTCTGTTCTGCGCTAGATAATGCAAAAAACCAACCCGAAGATTTTTAATATCATCAGGAATCAAACCTCCAAACCCATACCCTCCTCAACACAGGGATCCAAAGTATTATGCGACAACTTCGCAATCTTTTTCAATGAAAAAATCGGCAAGATTGACGCCTCACTTGGCTCAAATCTCCTCCCCTCCAACGAGATCAAAGAGTCCAAAACTCTTGTGTGCCTTCTTGATCACTCCAAAACAGTGGTCCTCCTCCCTTCCCATCCAGGAAGCAGAAATAGTCAAACTAATCTCCAATCTTAAGCCCTCATCACATGCCCTGGTCAGCTACCTCCGCACATGGCCAAAGACCTGAAGCTCGTCTTAGCCCTGCTATGGTGCAAGATCATCAACAGCTTACTGAGCTCTGGAATCGTAGCGGGCTGCCTCAAAGTAGGACAGACCCTCAGTTGACCCAACACCTGGATAAAATCAATCTACAAGATCCCCATCAATCGGGCTTCAGAAACGGATGCAGCACTGAATCCGCAATCCTCAATGTCATAGGCAATCTACTCAAGTCACGTGACTCGGATCAATGCTGCCTTCTCATCCTCCTAGATTTATCGGCCGCATTCGATACAGTTGATCACAAACTGTTCATCAAGGCTCTACAAGAATGGGCATATCTCCAAGAGACAATCCTCCACTGGTTCTCTTCCTTTCTCCACAACCGCTCACAAAGAATAAAAATCAAAAACTTTGAGTCCGACCTCCACCCAGTCATCAGAGGTGTTCCATAAGGGTCAGTGCTCTCCCCTCAGCTCTTCAACATTTACATTGAACCCCTTACCTCTCTACTCAGGAAACCCAATATCCCCTTTCACCTATATGCAGATGACATGCAGCTTTATCTAGAAAAAACCTCAATTGACGACTTCCAGAGACTTAACACCACACTCAAGAAGGTTCAACACTGGCTCACAAACAATCACCTGAAACTCAACCAAGAAAAAACAGAAATACTCCTTATCTCCAACAAAGACAAAAACCCACAAATTGAAGAATGGCTGAAAGCCACTGACGCCCTCAATGGGAACCTCACCTTGGCGGATTCACTAAAATCTCTAGGGATCACCCTAGACCCGGAATTGGACGTGAAGAAACACACTACAAGACCCACTAAAAGTGCCTTTCTCAACCTAAAACTACAATACAAAATAAAACCCTTCCTCCCACCCAAGGACCTCAACAAGCCACCCAAGCACTGGTCCTCTCCAAAATAGACTACGGAATCGCTACCCTGACTGGGACAGCAAAATCTCACCTCGCCCCCCTGAAGACAACCTTCAATGCAGCAGCCAGAAGGGTCACTGGAATTAAGAAATTCGAACACATCTCTCCCGCTCTCAGAGAACTTAAATGACTTCCAGTTGAGTTGTGATCCAGCTTCCGAACAGCCTGCCTCACGCACAAAGCCCTGCACATAGGCAAACCAGAATACCTGGCCGCCACACTCAAAAGGGCCGGCCTGTCCAGAAACCTCAGGAGCTCCACCTCCCTACTACTCATCCTGATGAAAACTCGTAAGCATAAAACCGCAGCCAAATCTTTTGCTGGAAACGCTCTAAAAATCTGGAACTCCATCCCTCCCCACAACAGAATAATCCCCTCATTTCCAAAATCCAAGAGCCTACTCAAAGCCCTCTTCCTCGACCGCTCTCGAGTAAATCGATAGAACCCAGGAAGCTCCCTAGCTGACTAATGACACTGACACTGATCAAGAAAACTTTTTGTGTATAAACTGATTGAATGATGAATATGTTTGTTTGTCTTGCAGCCCCCCTCCCCTCTGCCCCTTCGCTCCTGTGCTTGCTTCCCTCCCCACTCAAACCCTCATGTTCTACCAATCTCCTGTACCACCTATTTTCTATTTTATATGCTGTGAAGCGCTCTGATACCCCTGGGTCCAGCCAGCGCTATACAAAACTTCTAAAATAAATAAATAAATAAAATAAATGAGAGATGTAGTATGTATGATCATCTTAGGATCTCAGGGTGCATTGTTTAGTGGAGTGTGTATTGTCCCTAAACGAACCCTAACAACAACATGAGAACAATTAATACTGTGAGTCTTTGAGCTGGTCCTGTGGATATCCATGGGACGTGGGTCTTAGTGGTCCACCTCCACTGATCTACATCAGCGGATCCTGCTCCTCCGTCCCTCCTGCAGGTGGCATGTGTGGCACACCCCAGCCTTGCTACTGGGCCTCACGGCAAGTGTCACCTGGCTCTTGTTCAACTGCTGTCTGAGCGTTCTCTGTCACCAGCTAGTCTATCAACTATCGTTTTGCTCTCCAAAGCCATCATTTTGGGGTCTGGGCAGAGGACCGAGAGAGACCTTCAAACCTGGGGCCAGTAGCATGGCCATTCCTTCCCCACCACACAGGGCTGGAGGCTTCTCCACTGGCGTCATTCGGGATATTCAGGAGTCTGCAGGCATCTGACAAGGTTTTGGGTTGGTGTAAGGTGTCCCCAATTGTGTGAGACTCCTTTACTACTAAGATACTCTGTGACTGGGCAGACAGTTCTGCGTTTCTGTAGTGTCAGGGCTGAAAGGTCCTGGTACAGCACTATTTTAGAGCCATGGAATACTATGGGATCGAAGCTCTCACTTTGTGTAGAATGCTTTCTTTGAGTTGGAAGTTATGGACGCATTCAAGAATGTCTGGAGGATGCTCCCCGGCACTGGTGCGCCCCACTCGGAGCACCCTGTCCAGCTGTATCATGGTCTCCTCTGTTGGGTCCAGAAGGTGATGGAAGAGGGCCTGTACATAGACCATTATATGTGCGCCTTCAGCCCTGTGAGGTGATCATCGGATCCGGATAGTGCTTCTGTGGGAGCTGTTCTCCAGGCCCTCTGCTTGGGCCTGTAGCATCGCTTGCTGTTCCTGTAGGCGCAAGACTTCTTGTTGCAGAAGCTCAACCATCTTGCCCCATTCTGTCTCATGTCCTTGAGTGAGGACACTTTGTTGTCCATCTTCCCTTTGCCCGCTGTACCATTTAAGACCCAGTTGTGTTCAGGAGGAAATTGAAAACACACCTATTCTCCTGAAAGTACCCCGTTCCTCCCCCATTAGGCTCTGTGCCAGGATACTCATGAGTAGCTGTGCGCATTATAAACTTATATAACATAACATCTGTGCCAGGTCATGTTTGGCATCCTTGAGATCTAATGAAAATCTGAGCTTAATGGACTGAATTTCCTCTCATGGGGAAGCAAAAAGAGCCTACCTAAAGCCGTTGGCACCAATCTGTGGTGTAGCTAGTCTCAAGGCCAAGTCACCAAAAGATGTCTAGGTTTGAGTTTAGGGAGGGAATCACGGTGCTTTCAAGGTATGCCCACCTTATTTGTCACCCTGGGTCAGAGAGGCAGAGGTTCAGGCCTGCATCAGGTATTCCTCCAGAAAGGGGTGACACTATAGGCTGTTGGGGCCCCTGGTCATGTAGGCCCAAGTCCGCAGGTGCAAGACACCTGGTTTGCTCTGATTGTATCACTTGGGCAAGCAGGGGCACTGGCCCTGTATTGGTATTGCTGCCCTGCACATTGGGCCTCACCATCAGAGGTGCAGATCAGCGGGGTGCTTGGCTCAGGGCCATCTGCTGTAAGGCCACTGCGGCATTTGCGGAAGAGCCAGGCTGTATCATTGATGGAGTCAGCCACTCACCTCTCATCCCGCTGGGCCTCCTCCCACACCCAACGCTGTGTCTGCGCTGCTGTCTGCTGGGGTGCTGAAAGTGTTGCCCTGCCTTGACCTGCAACCTCAGGAGCTCTCAGCAATCAGGGGTTGCTCTATGTGTGGCTAGGCCGTTCGCAGAGAACTCAGTTATCGGCCCAGGGCAGGCCAGGTAGCTGTGGATGCCACTGCCACCATATTGAATCTTGTGGTAAAGCCATCACGATCACTTGCTTGTTCGCAGGCGGGGCAGAAAGGGTGTTTGTCGGGCCCGCACTGTTCCGGGTTGTTTCTGGGGGTAATCTCCTCCGATATGCGACGTCTGCGGGGTCCAGGGCCAGATCGAGGCACTTATTTGGGCGGCAAGCAGACAGAGGAGCCATTTTCAGCATCTTACATGGCCACCATCTTGTCTCCGCACCATACAGTTTATTTTAACCATATTCTCAGTTCAGTTGTACGTAAAATTGATCCACTGATAGGTAGCAAGTGCATGAAAATAGGGATGCATACCTGCACTAGGTTTTGTGAAATTCTTTAAGCAGCACAGTCTGAAGATACAGCATGCAAAGAACTATGTTTTATGATATGACTTTTGACAAAGCATAAGGTGTTAACATTGGTTAAAAAGCATCAAATGGTAGCTGAAAGGTTCAAAAGTTCTTCAAATAAAAACTCTGATAATCAAGAGTGTGCGTAATTTATTATGTTAGAAGATAGTTGCTGTCCAAATAGCTTTCTCTAAGAATACCCTTTAAAAGGAACAAAACATTCCAATGTTCTACAAAGGCTTCTCGAAGCTCGAGGGGATTTATATCCCCTCGAGCTTCGAGAACCCTTTGTTTAATTTATTAGAGCATTCTGCCACTAGAGGGCAGAATGTTCTAATAGCCTAATAGCTCTTCGTAGCAGCGCTATACCGGCAATTAAAGTCCTGCTGTCTCGTTAAAGTCCCTCACCTTCGGCTTGGGCCTTTAACGATTCAGCGGGCCTTTAATAGCCGGTATAGCCCGCTACAGCGGGCTATAAGGCTGTGATGTTAGTTTTTAAAATGCATTCGTATTTCCGTTGTATTTATATTAAATGTTTCATATTGTACCTTTTATGGTTCTACTGAACCAAAATAAAGGAAACATGATGATGAATAAGAAATATGTACCTTAATGGTATGTAAAGCTTATGGGAAATGCTGGTCGTGAAAATCAGGTAAAAGGGCAGCTAATTAGCTTTAATTGACCTTTAAAAGTTCTACTGAAAAGATAAGGAAGGTGAAATTAAACAGGAAAACACACAAGATAATGAACGGAATGTTGCACAATGGCAAGACATTCACCCCCAGTCACAGATCTGGGTTTAATCCATCGTTATTTTGCTCACCAAACCACCCCAGTTCAGACATGGCCATATGCAAATCAGTCTTGACCAGAAACAAGCTTCCTAGGACCGGTGGCTCACTAAGCCACTGGAGTCAAGCAAGCCTGGCTGAAGACGGCTGGAATGCCAGAAACCGGTCCTAGGAAGCTTGTTTCCGGTCTAGGGAAGGCATGGCTTGGCAGTTCGGGCTGGACTGTTCCCATCAGGCACAGGGTCAGACTGATATGCATATGGCCATGTCTGAACTGGGGTGGCAGAGTGGGCTAAAGAACGGTGATGGATTAAACCCAGATCTGTTGACTGGGTGTGAGTGTTTGATTGGTTCAGATGCTCCGTCCATCACCACCCCCTTTTGTACTAAAATTAAACAGGAGTTATAATGGAAGAGTACAAATATTTCAACATAAAAATAATGTCAATTCTTTAAACCCCATTAGGGAGTAGCCCCAAGTAAAAAAATTAAGACATTTTCAGTTAATTCTTGGCTTCTGCCTGCCCTGTAATTAGTTATGGTTTTTTCTAACAGTTCCGACAGCCTTGTCTATTCATTAAAAATAAATAATAACTGTCTCTATAACTTCGTCTCCACAAAATCAGGTTAGAAACTCAAATCGCAACATATCTCCCAGGATAGTTTGATTAAACATACATGCTGACTCCATAAGACGCATATGGCTACATACGAAAATTGTCCTGTTTTGTGCTCATTGCCCTCTCACATAGAACAGAGTAGCTGGACTTTCAAAGGGTTTGTAGTCTAAAAGTCAAATGCCACAATGATAAACTATTTCCGGGCTGTGTATGTAATAATACGGGGTAGTTTTATTATCTGTGTATAACATATCCACTACTCAAATTACTTCATATTTTTTACTATACTAATTTTCAACAGTAATCCTTTATGGGTTCCGGAGTGGCGTGCTAGAAAAGCGCTTCAACACCCATCAGGGGTAACAAGTGCTATATGAATGCAAATCTTTCTTCCCCTTTTATCCCTCCGCTATGCTTCTCACTCCAAGTAACAGACTAATATCCACCACTGAAATTACCTCATATTTCACCATATTAATTCACAACTAATCCTTTATAGGCTTCCTGAATAGCTTGCGTCAACAAGCGATAAATAAATACAAACCTTTGTCCTCCTCTATCCTTCTGCTATCATTCCAAATCCAAATAACTGACTAACCTATCCACCACTTAAAATCTACTTGCAGATTTCACTATACTAATTCAACACTAATCCTCTATGAGTCCCGGAGTAGCGTGCTACCCGCCGAAAAAGCGCTTTGGCGCCTCGTCAGCGGTAGTAAGCGCTATATAAATGCAATTACAATTACAATTCCATGGTATCAGCATAAAAGAGTCTTGCCCATCCCGAAGACATAAAAACAAAGAACCCATGTAGAGCAGAATGCAAGTGGGACAGAAAAGAAATGCAATCTCTTCTCTGAACATAGTCTGTGATGCATGAATTGCCCTGGCAATCATACTATAATGTTGTGATGCATTTTCTGTTCAAGAATGATATTGATCCTGGCTCAGGACTGTGTGTCATTCAGACTGAGCTACAGCAGTGAGATTTTAACAACTTTTTCTGGAAAGAAAAGTATCTAATTTATTTTAAAGGACCCAAATTAATATTGCTTAAAGGAGTCCATACAGTAGCTTCAGTATCATGAAAAAACAATCCTATCTGAACACCTTTGCTGATATTGTCTAATACAGTCAAAGCTTGTAGATCCAGTTTTGGAGATGAAGGGTTCAAAAGACTACCTTTTCAGTGAAGACCTAGAAATATTCCGTCATGACTTATGTTTCACCTAAAATGCCCTGAATAACATTAGTCCTAGCTACCCAGTAATTCATTTTAGTGATCATCTTATCTATATTGCTATTGTTGCACCGATGCTCAACAAAAGCAAGACAAACTATATCAACAGGATATGAAGCACTGAGGTTGAAACGGAGTCTGACTTGAGATATTCCATGACAGAAATATTGCATTATCGACTTTTTCATACTTTGACAAGATAAGTTGAGGTGGAGTCAAGAACAGCAAATATATGCTTACCTTGGCATTGTAGTGAGTGTGATATTTGTGTTTGTCGATATTATAATGACATTGATATGGTATTAATAATTATTGATCTGTCCTCTATCTTATGCCCATATAATTGAGGTAGACATGCCTTGAAGCATAAAGTAAGTGTGAAGATCAGATAACAAAATACAACATATGCTGCAAACCAATTTATTTCATGTGCCCACGGTGAAACATCGAGCTGCAGAAAACTGTCACCAGCAGGAGTCAGATGCTCCGATAATGTTTAACTCAGGTGACGTAGGTGAAGTCTGCAAACTTTGCCCGCCTTAATGAGGGCAGAGATAAGTGATATTGCCTGACTTTTCGGGCAAAGTGTAAAATGTTGTGTAGTATTAGTAAAA
This sequence comes from Lissotriton vulgaris, assembly GCF_964263255.1. Classification (NCBI taxonomy): domain Eukaryota; kingdom Metazoa; phylum Chordata; class Amphibia; order Caudata; family Salamandridae; genus Lissotriton; species Lissotriton vulgaris. The sequence continues at coordinate 781,350,645 of NC_141693.1, read as the reverse complement.
GGCAGGATCCATTTCTCCAGAGGGTACCTTGGTTATTTTGTAGACACTATGGACGAAGCTATGAGGAAAAGTCTAAAATTTTAAATTAGGAATGTCCCTAAGGGATGGGGACGGTTTACTATAAAAAATAAAATATCCCCAACCCTACATGAAAAAAAAGATATTGGAGTCACCTCGGAGTTTCATAACCTCATAAAGGCATGGTGACTGTGGCAGTGTGCCTCTATATAGCCATGGAACACGCCAGCAATTTGTACCATCCTTGTAATGTACGTTTGAGGGATCTTCAAACCAAATATACAAATTTTGATTACCATGTATCTGTGACTTTTACTATCCAGGATTACCATGTCTCTTGGGTTCAAAATTACAGTTTAAGCTTTTAAAGTGCATATATAAACATTTAGTATGAAGGTGAGAAAGTGCTGTATTATGGACAATGTTTAGATGCTAATGCCTGTCCCGCTTTATTGTCTTTAATCAATAGGCAGTAAAAAGTACTATGAAGCGGACGTGTAAGTGCCATGGGGTGTCCGGCAGCTGCACCACTCAGACCTGCTGGCTTCAGCTGCCCGAGTTCCGTGAAGTGGGGACCTACTTGAAGGAGAAGTACCATAAGGCACTCAAAGTGGACCTGTTGCAAGGGGCAGGAAACAGTGCTGCCAGCAGGGGAGCTATCACAGAGACCTTCAACTCCATCTCAAAGAAGGAATTGGTTTATCTAGAGGACTCTCCAAACTACTGTTTGGAAAATAAGACCTTGGGCCTGCTCGGTACAGAGGGCAGAGAATGCTTAAAGAGGGGCAAATCACTCAGCAAGTGGGAGAAGAGGAGCTGCAAGCGCCTGTGTGGTGACTGCGGGCTAGCTGTGGAGGAAAGGAGAGCGGATATGGTGTCCAGCTGCAACTGCAAGTTCCACTGGTGCTGTGCGGTGAGGTGCGATCAATGCCACAAAAATGTCACAAAGTACTTCTGTGTCAAAAAGGAGAAGCGAGAAAGAAGCGGAGGTGGTATCCTCCACAAGAAGGACCTCAAGCTCAAAAAGAAAATCTAAATCACTAGTATTGTCTATATTCATTGTCCTCTCTCTCTCATCCTGCCTTTGCCTCCTTCAGGCAAACACACTATGCTCCTCTCTTCCACTCTTCTCAATGCACATCGAGGAGACAGGAGGTTTCAGTGTGATTCAATCCAGGTGCCTTTGTAGATACACAAGAATTCTAATAAAATAGTAAATTATCTTCCGACATCCTTACCCATCAATTCTTAAGCATGCCTAGACGTGGAACCCAGCAAAGCTGTGCTGTCCAGCTCCAGACAAACACCATCGTAAGTAGGGGCATTTGCTGTTAAATTCCTAGTCATGTAAAATATTAGTAGTGACTACTGGGACGAGGGGGGGCAAATGGGGCCGTGCTCCAGGCACAATTTGTCCTGGACTCCCTTGGGCCACACCACCACAGATGTTGAACGCTGCTTCTGCTGTCCATAAACCGGAAAAAAACATAGAGTGCTGTGTACATAAAACTGTGCGGCTTTCACTGCTAAGCAGTGAGTGTTTGAGGCATAGTGCCAATATTGTGTACATTCTATCTACTCATATATTGATGTATATTTACACATATGTACTCAGACACTCTTTAAGATTACAACTCGGAGGTGGCTCTGCCAGTTTTAGCTGCAGCCCATTGTGATCTCCCCAAAATATCACTTCTATAGACACCACTGGACATTACCTTAACATTTCTCGCGTCGAGAAGATGCTCTGTCCACTCAATGTTAGATATAAAAAAATTATTGAACTTCAATGAATCTACTTTAAAATAGAGACTGTAAATAGGGGCGAGTGAGAAAATCAGACTATATGAGAAGTCCTAGGCTACAAGCCCAATCCCCCTTCTTTTCCAGTCAGGCACCCCGACAAGATGAAGCATGCCCGGCTATTGATGTTCAGAATTAAGTGTCCCAGGCATGGAACTGATGCGCTGATGTTTTCAGATCATGGACCCAGTGGGGACTAGAGGAGGCCTCCCCACTAAGGGTCAGAGTCGCATGAAGGAAAAGACGACAGGAGAACGTTGGAGTGGCGCAAACGTCTAATTTGGTGGTGCCCTACCGGTGAAGAGTAGGGACTATCCACCTTAACAAAATTGAATGTAAATAGGGTTTATTTGCAACCAATGGGGTAAACGTGTCCTCTAAGACCGTGATTTAGAGTTCGGTGGAAGTCGCAGTGTGCATACTGGATCTGGTAAATACAGATTCCCAGGGGTAAGATAGGTACTGGGTGCACGAAATACCTCAGATTAAAAGTTGTCCAGCGGGAAACGAGAAGTTAAAAGTAAAAAAGAGGTGCTTGCTGCACCTATTTGCGCAATATTGTTACAATTCTTTATTTCCAGTTAACTGTTAAGTCTTAGAAATTATAGCAACTCCGATGTCTCTCAAATTTGACGAAGAGCAAGTACCGGTATAGGGCTATCAAGATATCACAAACCTGGATGTTCAATGGCAGAGGTGAGGTGGAGTAGGGAGTCCAGTTTGTTCCCAGTATGCTGGAAATTGGCTATGGCTGTCAATGACAAAATACTCTACTTTAGGCTGCGCTTAATGATAATCTACACTTTCCAATGGATTTCCTTGGGACTGTTTCACCTCGGTCTTATTTCAGGGGAAAATTGAAAAAACGAATCAAGGGGCATGCTTGATGTTGGTCCTTGAAGGTATCCCACCTAGCATTTCTGCTGAACCTTCTAAAATGTGTTTTTAACACAGAATCACCAGCTGACCTTTACTCATAAATATATTTGGATATTTTGTGTTCTTTCTTTTTAACTACTGTAAGACCTTATTCCATATCAGGAATAGTTAATAGCCTGTAAATATTATTCAGTGCAACTCCCGTAAATATGATCCGTTCTCTTACTTACACCGTGGATTAGAATCTCTGTCATCAGATGAAAAAAACTAATGATTTGTCACAAATGCAACATCTGCTGGAACTTTCAATAGAGTGGCTCAGGACTAAATGGTGATGAAATCAAAATGAAAGTTGCTCTCTCCCACGGCAGAAGGCTATTCCTCTAGTGCAGTGCAGAGGTGGCAAGGTGAAGTTGAAAGCAAACAATACAGATTTTCTGGAAAAGTAGGTGAATTCAGGATGGAACTGTACCCACCTGTGAATGAATGCCTAGGGGTGCATGGGACCTAACATGCTCCATCCCAAAGGGATAGTAGGTTGGCACTTCTAAGGTGGAGCAGTTAGTGCACTTCCAGACAGCCTGTTTGTCCCCGAACCCGCATCATTAATAGAGAACCCTACCCATCATGTAAATGAAGGAACAGCACCCCGAGATCACCTGAGTGCAAAGTGTGTGTGTTTATGATCGCTATTACAGAAGGGGACGCACTATTGTTTGTAATAAAAAAAGTTCCCGGGGTGCAAAAAAGGGCACAAGCACTTATCACGCCAAGAGGTACTTCTGTTATGCAGTCCATGGAGATTGTGTAAAAACCATCTACAATATTTATAATAGTGTTGTGGGGTGAGGACTATATAACAGCAGAAAACTGTCAATGAGCAATATATGGGCAGTGGCATGCATTCTGCTTGGGTAGACAGCATAGATAGACACTGTATTGCATTTATCAAATCTCTAAAACGTACCGAGGCACGATCTGCACTGCTCATTTTTTGCGTACGCCCCAGACTATGAGAATTCCAAAAGACCAAGGCAGCAGACCGGGTCAAGCACTCAAGATTCTATAGTTCACAATTTAGGGTGGTGCAAACTACTTCCTACACCTGCTACCAATAGGTGTATAGATCAGAAATATGCAAACAGAAAATGGAAGGTGCACACAATTAGAGTCAAAAAAGGCAGTAATATGTTAGATATCTTCTTCTTTATTTAGTGGTATTCATTAGACATAGGCACAGCCAACGCGTTTCGTTCCATTTGCCTTTAAGGAACTTCGTCAGGGCAAAGAGATATGATGTATAATTCAGTGCTGTCATCAATATTAGACAAGTATATGAGGATCAAACAGACCAGCTACCAATTGTGGGTCAAAATAATGTGACCTGTAGAGACGGTGTCATCACTGAGGTAGAAGAGTCCAGTTGCGATCCTATAGATGTGTTCCAAGTACGCCAAGGCTGACTGGTGTAAAATAAAGGATCAGATGGAGAGTATAACTGAATTGTCACTCCACGGGAGGTCTAGTGGGTCCCGTGGGGAAGTTCTCTTTATTTCTCTAAACCTTGTTCTCCGGGAAGGGCCAAATGAAGAGGCGTGTCCGCCACCACTCTGTATAGTAGTACGGTGTTCGTGGCAATAACCACGGAGCACCTCTGATAAGGTGCTTCCGTCCCGTAAATCCGTTTTTCGTGGCGTCCCGGAGTGAGCAAAAATGAAATTCCAAGGAGTTGTAGACTCCTCTGCCTCAATATTTTTAAAGGAGCATCCTTCTCCGAATCCTTGCAAATGGCTGGAAATGGAGGGAAGGAGGCCTTTTAGGAACAGCAGGCCTCTATCTTTGCAATCACGTTGACAAAATAAAGCTACTGAAGCCCCTGTAGTGATGGCAATGAAAATAAAATGTGTCTCTATGCATAATAACCTCGTGGAAAGCATGCTGCAACCTCGTGGATCGATTCCTCCTCCCTCCAATGCCCACAGTTGATATTCACATTTTATGAGGAACGTAGAACTTCCACATTCAAAACGGATACGCCTTGTTTTTGAGACTTTTGTCAATTTTTTGTGACTACAGAAGTGATCCCAAACCTTTGATAAATATCCATTAAGGAAGGTAAGGAAAGAATGTTACCACTTTCACGTGCCCTATTCCTTTCAATTCACATGGACTCACAGTGTAGTGTGAACAATGTAAGCCGGAAACCCAAATGTAACTCACAATGTATATTATGTACATTGCGGTCGAGGTTCTGCACTTTTAGTGCACTGCAGGCTTTATGTTATGTGACATCCATTTAGTATAGCGCAGGTATAACTCGGCGCTCAGCCTTCCACAGTAAAATGCACCTAATAATTTAGAACAGCCAGATTTTTAGATATTTTTCAAATTGAGCGAAATCTGAACAGGTGTGATGGTGGCTTAGAAACTGATTCCATGTTGTTGAAGCAGTGCAGATAAAGGCTCTGCCACCGTATCTGGAGGTCCCAACACCGGGAATAGACAGCAACAACGCCTTTTGCTGGATCTTAGGGACAGTAGTAATGTAGTTTGACAATAAGATACAGAGAAGACTTGCTGAATAAGGCTTTATGGGTAAGACAGCAGATCTTGTAGAGAATACGCTTCCTGAATAGAAGCCAGTGAAGAGAATGGAGCATAGGAACAGAAGGAGAGCCTGCCGGGAGATTGCAGACCATCCAGGAAGCCGTATTTTGCACCACCTGCAATTTTGACAGGAAGGTTTTGTTGGCTGCCATCAATAGGGTGTTACTGTAGTCTAATGATCAAAGCCTGAATCAACGTTTTTCTCATCGAACAAGGAAGCCAGGAGAAGACTTTCCCCAGGAGCCTCAAGGTGGCAAAACAGGACCCTCTTATGGTGTCTACATGAATTTTCATAGATAATTCATGATCCAATGTAATACCCAGATTTTTCGCTGATTTACTTGGACAGGGGGAAGGTCCCAATTCGGAAGGCCACCAGTCTGAGGACCAGAGATGTTGAGCTTTGCCAAACAGCTGAACCTCCATCTTCTCACTGTTTGCTGAAGGCAGTTTTTGGACATCCAGGCACTTGGCATTGCCAATGTCCTGTCCCAGAGAAATGATTAGCTGTGTATCGCCAGCAAAACCTCATGCTTTGACAATCTGGGCCAAGGGGGCAAAATGGACATTGAATAACGTCGGGTTCAAAGCTGAGCCCTACAACATTCCTTTGGTGATGGAAACTGTTCGGAATTTGAAGGGACCCAGAGTAGTAATTTGAGACCGATCTAAGAAATCGGCCTACCATTGCAAGACAACGCCTCTGACACCGATCTCATGCAGCCTGCTAATCAGTATTGCGCAAAAAACTGTGTTGATAGCCGCAGAGAGGCCAAGCAGCACAAGCATAGCAGGCGTGCCTGTGTCCAGAGAAAGACAGATGGAATCTGTAACAGCAACCAGTGCGATTTCAGTGCTGTGTGCCGCTCTAAAACCTGATTGGTAGGGGTCTAGGAATGCATGTTGCTCGAGGAATAACATGAGCTGCTTACTTACATAGCTTTCAAACATTTTCCCTAGTAACAGGAGGAGAGAAATGGGATGGTAATTGTTCAGGTTGTTGGGGTCCGCATTAGGGGGCATATTATCAAGAGCAGAAAACTGCTGATAAAGTGGTGATAATGGGCTTGATAATATGCTCTATGGAATTCCAATCGAAGCCCATGTTAGATGTCTTCACCTCTAATATGGGCTTTGATTGGAATTCCATAGAGCATATTATCAAGCCCCGCTTTATCGGCAGTTTTCTGCCGATAAAGCGGCGATAATTTTATCTCCTGTTCTTGATAATATGCCCCAAGGTTTTTTAAGAATAGGAGAGACCAGAGGCATCTTCCAAACTAAAGGTAGCATGGCAAATTTGAGAGAATGATTGTACAGAGAAAGAATAGCAGGAGCTTTCACTGCTAAGAAAGTGACTGAGATCCTGGGTGGGCCGACATCCGCAGGAGAGCCAGATTTGGCTTTCGTTAAGAGTATGAAAATATGGCAAGTGTAAGGGTTTCTAACCAATCCCATACAGAAAGGAGAATCATTATAGGATGGCATAAATGAGATGGAGTTAATGGGCCCAGGATTGTTGTGGAGTTTCTTGTAAGGGAAACAGCTGTTAGTAAATCTGATTCCTGTTTTGCAGAAGAGTCCTGCAGCTTATCACGACAGGTAGAGCATAGTGCTATCAACACATAGAAGAAACTTGTGATTATGCTAAATAATTTTTTTAATTTAACAAACTGATATGGGTAGCTTAAGTCACATCATATGCCCACTGTATCTTCCTAATAAAAGGCATCACAAAACCTCTGATCACAATGACAGGAAATTGTACTTTTTAAAGAAATTCTATTCGCAGCATAGGGCAGAAACACTATGCGTCCTTTTAAAAGAACAGGATCCTCATTACATAAAGGTGTTTATGGAACACTAGTACTAGTGCAGGTGTAAAACCTATGAAAGCATACTGACTTTATGCAAGGGTAGGGCCAGGTCTCTGACTTCCTTTAATGCAGGAGTAACACACAGCTGCAGCTCCTTCTCCCGCTCTGACAGACAGAGGTGACCCGTACAAATTAGCTCCACCCGCTGCCTCCATTTGTGTTGTGACACACGCCTATATTAAACATCTAGCGGAGGCAGGACTAGTATCTTCTAAAATAAGGTCAGCCTTTGACCGGTCTTATTTCAGAAAGAGTCAAATACAATATTCTCTCATCCAAACACATATGAGTGTAAGAGGGTCCCAGTGGACATGCCATCCCTGTAGTGAGGGGTCATCAAGGCATTGCTTAATTTGAGCCAGTGGTTTTCAGTGCTCGGCACCTGCACTTAATTCTCAGCACTGGCACTTATGACAGCTGCCAGATGGTGGCACTGCCTGTATAGTTCAGAGATGAGCAGAACAACAGTTCTTAATTAATTCAATATACATTAAAAATAACTCATACCTTCCGCCTAAACTATTCTTATAGCTTGTGGGGCCTTGAACAGTATGAAATTTCACACTTGGCAGTGACAATGGATGGTGCAAACTTGATGGCCTCCTGATGAGTGCCCGCCACTTCTATTTTTCTCAAACTAGGCACTGCAGCAAGGCCCTCATCTTCGGGAGAGGGCGCACTTTGCCTCCTATTCAGAGCCGGGTCAGTCCCAACAGCACTATGCTGCAAGTGTGGCCAACAGAGTGCCAGCGAGATTTCACCAAGAAACAAAAGCAGTGGTCAAACTACCGACTTAACCGTATGCTACAGCCGCGAGGAATTCATTTGTTATGTGTGGAATTCATGAGTTATGTATGGCTCTCATTAGCGTGAATGTCACATTCTAAGTTTGATAATTCACAGCTGCGACATAGCAGTGGTGGGTAACAGATCTCCTAACTCACTGTTGCTAGGCCACAATGGTGCTCCAGGATACTCTGTCTGGGCTCTGTGAGAGCCTGTCAGAACAACTATGATAAGCATGGAGATCAGCTTCTGATGGAGAGGAAAAGGAAGGCAGAAAGAGTGGTGTTGATGAGAAACAGGGGTCAGGTTTTTGAGATTACTCTCTGGGATAGGGAGGAGAGGCTGTGTTAAGTATGGCTCCTCCATTACTCTTCTGTCCCGCGTAAGAGTTGTGAAAGCCGGGACAGATGATTTTGGGGAGAGGGCATACAGAGCAAACAATTATAGATGGGCAAAGAGCGAATTACAGAGATGTTTTTCACCAGGGGGGTTCTGAGTGACATCATAGACAACTTGCACCTTGCTCTCGGTGTCTATTTTGTATCACTCAGAATCCCTCGATGAAAACCATTCATGTAATTCACTGCTACCCGTCTATTATTCTATATATATTAGCCCTCTTTGATACAGCAAAGTGGGTGACCAGGTGAATGGTTATTTATTTAATGTGAACCGATACATGGAAAGTTTAAATCACATGGTATGCAAATCAGTACAAATATATTGAAAATAGCAATATAGTGTAGGGGTAAACAATCGAAACCCGCAAAAAAGGAATAATGCCATCGATATTCCTGAATAAAAATACATGGTCCTAAAAAAGCACTTCATTAAGATAGCCTAAAAACATTAGTAAGTAAAATGCTTTATTGTACAGTTAATAAAAACCATTACAAATAGCTTTTAGCAATAAAGGAAATGATCAGTTAAAAGAAGAAGGAAACAAATTAAAAAGGTTGGTATAAAACCGTAAAAGGTTGGACAATGTTCAATGTTCAGACATTAGTCGAACTTTGGCTAGAATAAGAAGGTCAAGTAACAGCTAAACCAGCCGAGCAACATTGTAGGAGTGTGCCTTGTAAACATTGTATTTGAGCACAAGACGGTTTCTCAAGCATCACTTCTTCAGGATACAATACTGTTAATACAGTATTTCTGATGTGCCAACAATTTTTGTGCACCGCCAATACCAATACTTGAAAATGTGCATACTTCTCAAGTCCACAAATAACTCAAAGGGCAATAATCCATGTTTATATTATGGAAGAATTACTCCAGATTCCTCTAACATTCCACCTTTTTGGACAAATCCCCAATATTAACACTCTCTCTACCAGTGACAAAAACACCATGCATGATTTATTTGTTATTTTAGTGCATTTGAATGCCTATATTTTCACACCTTGGTGTTGGGCTTCTTAAAGACTTTATCTGGGACCTCCTAGTAATATTCGTTTACACTGAAGACCATTTAGGCAGCCTTCAACAAAGCTACCTCCATGTGGCATAACAAATAATGTGCACAATAAGGCCGACTCGTGTCTGGGGTTGCCTTTGTTCTCATTCAGGGGTGATCTGGCTTAGTAGGTCCAGCTAAACTGTCACTTTCGGGGCAGAGGCAGGAGGGACTCATGATGTTTCGTGTCTATCTGTGAAGGCATAAACGAGCTACAAAAGCTGGAATGAAATGCACCCAAAGCAGTGATTGCTGCTTCAGATTCGTACAAATATTTCCCATGATCACTTTGGCGGCATGTAAGGGAATACTCGCGGTAAGCCAAGAAGGCTCTATTGTGGTAGACAGAAGTACCTGTGTACAGAGAAAGAAAACTGTGCATGACAAGACCCTGTCGACATGGGAGTGTATACTTCCGCAGGCTTTTAACCCCTGGCCATTCTCTCTTTGCTCACACTTCTTCATGAAAACGTTTCTTTCTTCCTCTTCTGTAAAATATGTACATTGCTGTGAGAATTCTACCAATGGAGTCAATAAGCCGCACATTATTACTAACACAGAAATAAAAACAAACATGTCCGGAAGTAGGTGAAATCCTAAAACACTGTAAGCTAACACGTGTAACTATTTAAAGGTGTTGTAAATAGCAAGTTAAGCACTTTGAAGTTTAATTTATTGCACAGTTACTGTAATCTAAGCTAAGTAATGTTCTCTTGTTAACAGGTTTTGTATATATTCTCTCGATCATCATGTTTGTGAACCTAAACTCATTTAATTGTTGTCCCTTCAAATGACTGCAGACATTGTTAACATGGCAAGCGAAAAATTAAGTAGGTGTTTCACACCACCTGGGTCGAGGTGGCGAATTGTCAGTGTTAAAAGAATCCATTTGTGCAGAAAAAACATATTCTGAAACTCTTCTGGTCTTTACAAACCGACAGCAATGTGTTGCAGACGTTGGCCATGACACTGTCTTGGTAAATCACAGCCTGCTAACCCTTTTCTATAGCCACTTTTTGTTAACCATTAGTCAATGCAATAAATACGTAGCCAAGTGCTTGCAACATATCAATGTGCCCTGTATTTATTTACTCTTATAACAGCCGCGCTTGGTATTGTAATGTGATGAATGCTTGTTAATTTATGCCTGAAGCCAGGCCTGTATTACAGACACGCCACTCTGCCCTGGCTTGGCCCACCATGCACCTTTAATTGGTGCACCAGGTAAGACCAGGGCAGCGCACTCTTTCACAGTGAGTGCCCGGGGCGCAGCGCATTCGTGGAAGACGGACTTGCTCTCTGAACCCATGAGTCATCCCGCCACTGTGCAGGAGACAACCAGCATGCAATGTCAAAGGGACGCAGAAGTCTCCCCCCCACACCAGGCGGGTGCAGTAACTCACTGCACCTGCCTGCCGAGCGATGTCTGGGTGGGTCCATATAGGACCACCTTTCTTCTCCTTCCAACGGGCGCACTAACTGCTCCTAATGTCGCCTTTGCCTCTCTACCTGCATCCATAATGCATGGCGCAAGAGAAAGTGTTTCCTCATTTGCATTGGGGAATGCCCCCCAAGCAAATGAGGGAGTGCCATTGACACCGTGTTGGTGCTATATGTGCGCCAGTGGAATTTGTATCACAGGAGGGCCCTGTAGCATGTTTGGCCATTTCCCTGAAGGCACAAAAAAATAACCTTTTGAGCCCTTGGGGAATTTTTCATAAACCACCCCTAGGAGTCACTCAGACAAAAACCAATATATTTTTTAAAGTACACTTCAATTACACAGCTCAGCATCTTCTGACTTGTCAGAACGATCGTTGTCAACATGGATGTGTCCTGACTTTTGTCACTTGTTTCAGTTCTGCCTTTGACGAAGGAGGAAACAGGAACTAGCTGAGAGCATACGGAGAGGGAAACATCTGGGTAGAGTAAAAGCAAATTGAAGTTCAGAAAGGGGTGTGGGTAGGTGGGATTAGGAACTCTGGGAAAGGATAACATGAAAGAGGCTGCACACAGGGATGAATTGTGTCATTAAGTGGAGTAGAAGGTGCATATAGAGGGGCATGGCCGATGCAAAGGTGGAAGCAGAAGAGGCCAGGGCAATCACAAGGTAAGTGCAGCTGGAGATCTTTGCTCTAAGCCTTATAATTATCAGGAAAAAAGGTTTTTAAGGGCCTTAAATTGTACTATACAAATAATGTATATGATAAATAATAGATTGTCGCTCCAGGTTGTCCACCTTTGAGTAGCACACGAGCAGCAGCTTGATTTATGTGTAGGTGAGGACGGGGATCCGCTTGTAGATGCCGCTCCGTAATGGATCTGCCCGACGCGTTTCGAAGCTCCATCTGCTTCTCTTCAGGGGCTTTAACAGAAGCGGTGTGCGCATCCGCTAACCCACTTCTCCATTTTCCATATGACACACCCACCGATGGGAGGCTCAAATGAGACTGTGTATTATGGGAAGTGTGGTGCGGAAAGCACATAATCAAGTCCTGTATGAACCCCGCAAGTGGGCCCGTCCTGGATCCCATGTACGGCTGCTGTTTCACTTCCGTGACCCCCAAGGATAACGGGGTGGTGCATACTCCGCGGCTGGACTGCCGCGTGTAAATTGTCACTCCAGGTTGTCCACATTTGAGTAGCAAATGAGACTGTGTATTATGTGAATCAAGCTGCTGCTCATGTGCTACTCAAAGGTGGACAACCTGTAGCGACAATTTACACGCGGCAGTCCAGCATACCCTGCCAACTTCGGGCGAACAGAGCGAAACAAAAGTGGATGATGGAGGGAGCGTTTGAGCAAATTAAACACTCACCCCCAGTCAACTGATCATGGCCATATGCAAATCAGTCTGACCCTGTGCCTCATGGAACCAGTCCAGCCCGAACTGCCAAGCCATGTCTTCCCAGGACCGGAAACAAGCATCATGGGACCGGTTTCGGATTCATAATCCTCATCAGCCAGGCTATCTTGAATCCAGTGGCCAAGTGAGCAAGGGACTCACGTCTGAGCATACCCTGCCAACTTAGGGCGAACAAAGCGAAACAAAAGGGGATGATGGACGGAGCGTTTGAACAAATCAAACACTCACCCCCAGTCAACTGATCTGGGTTTAATCCATCACCATTCTTTAGCTCACTCAGCCACCCCAGTTCAGACATGGCCATATGCAAATCAGCCTGACCCTGTGCCTCATGGGAACAGTCCAGCCCGAACTGCCAAGCCATGTCTTCCCTGGACCGGAAACAAGCATCCTGGGACCGGTTTCGGATTCATAATCTTTATCAGCCAGGCTATCTTGAATCCAGTGGCCAAGTGAGCAAGGGACTCACTTCTGAGAATACCCTGCCAACTGAGGGCGAACAAAGCAAAACAAAAGGGGATGATGGACGGAGCGTAAAAGTTACAGCGCGGCATGGCGTGCTGGGAAAAATTAAATCAAATGATATGGGATGAGCTTGGAAAAGCGGTGGTGGCGAGGGGTATGTACAAGGCTTCATCGCCAGCAGAGCTACTGTCAGGAAGCACTGAGACAGCCTGCATCTTCCGGTGGCGCTATATTTGGAAGCTCTGCTTTACTAAAGTAGTCCACAATGGACCTGTTAAGCAGCTACAGTGTAAGGAAACTGTAGTTTGCTGGTGCTCCTGAATACAAAATGGAAGTGATGAATCAGCAGTGACAACCAATGAGGAGGCACCAAAGAAGACGCAGGAATCAACCAATGGTAAGCAGCAGGCAGAATTTCCCCTCGGTATAGTGATTACAGCAGAGCTTGCAGACAGCGCATGCTCGTTACCAAGGCTTGACCTACTGAGTGCAATACCATTAATTGGCGAAGAACAATCTATAAAGTCGTCTTTTTTCTAAGTACAGCAAAGTAAAGCTAATGAATACACAAGAGTAAGCAGCGAATAGTACCGCTCTATTTATGACATGCTAAAGCACCCAGCGTGCATCGTAAACAAAAAAATGCCACACACCAGCAATTAAAATGTCTTGTCAGCACAGTAAATACATAAAGAGCACATATTGGCATTCATGTTGCATCTGCAATATAACATAGCAGTGCCTGATGCTCCATCACCAAAATCTAATGGAAACACAAACAGAACAATGTTGTTGTCATCAAAATGCTAGGAGTTCAATGGACAGCCCAGCCAAGCAACAGAAAAACATGAAAAACACAACAGCAAATGGCTGAAGGAGGCTGACCCAAAGCCCACTCTCTCTCAGTACTTCTTATTATTATACCCTTTCAGAGAATTTGTGACATGAGGTCTTCCAGACACTTAATGTTGTCAGTAGTCAAACATACAACACAGACCTAGTCTAATTATTCCAGACAAAACAGATGACTACTATGTATTTCAATATAATACCTTTTCTCTTTCCCAGAGAACATTTTTTCTTATTTACGAGGAAAAGGGTAGAATGGGACCTCCGCAAAAATCTTTTGACTAGTGCTCTAGAAAAGCAACGTACGGAGTGGGAGAGGCGAAGGAAGTGAGTCAATCAGACAAAAATAATAAGGAAGATAGGTAAAATAAAGATTAGGTAGGTAGGTCTGACTATTTGGTAATGAATGTTCTTCCTTGATTTACCTGTTTGTTTGTGGTTTTAATGCTGTGATGAATGAGTGCATAAATTAATGGTTGATTAAGTGAGTGCATGGATAGTTGTTTCACTAAATGGGTGAATGAGTGACGGAGTGAGTGAGTCAACTGATACTGAGAAGTTTTACAAGTCTTATAGGCTTTAGGCTTATTAGGAGTGAAAATGTAAAAACAAATGCTGAGAATTACCAATATCATGCCAGTGCAAGCATTACAATAATCCATTAAACCAATAAAGGCCACAAAAAATAAAGAATTAACTGCATTATAGAGTGCAAACAATACGCAGAAGTGAGCAATCTGTGCTATAGGTGTAAACATTGTTTTGAGAATTACTGTCATTATACTACGGCTAATATCAGGAAACAGGAAAGACCAATATTCCATATGGGAACTGTGTATCAAACATTCAGCGTATTACCCATGGTCCTACCACTCACAAAATCAAAATTACTGCAAAATCATATAGTTAATTATGTCTGGGGAAGGAGAAGATGAAGATGAGCAAAAAATTGTTTCATCCTGTTGGCGAAAGGGGTCTTGGCACTTCCAACTAACATTCAATATTATAATGCTGCATATCTCAGAAACTCAGTAGCATGTTTAACTCCATGGCTGCTAAGGGTTTTCCCCCCCGGTGCTGGGATCCCAGATTTTCCATTGTTCATGACGAGCTCAGCTCGTCATGAGTGCAGCTCCGCTGTGCCTCATGACGAGCTGAGCTCGTCATGAGCATGGAAGGAGTTAACAAGAGGGTCAGAAAATAGAAGGCTTGTTATGGACAGTACAGTGGCGGACAGAGATGTTAAGGATCTCTAATGAATAATTAAACAGTCCAGACCCAAATCACAATTATATATATATATATATATATATATATATATATATATATATATATATATATATATATATATATATATATATATTACCTACTGGCGGTCGCCAGTAGGTAGTTATAGTTAGGATTTTTTTCAATGTTAAATCTGAAAATTCTATTTGGAATAACTTTGGCGCCGGTTGACGAATCTGCCTGAAAATTTCCTCAAAATGGCCTCGCGGCGTTCCGGTCCTT
Organism: Lissotriton vulgaris; assembly: GCF_964263255.1. Classification (NCBI taxonomy): domain Eukaryota; kingdom Metazoa; phylum Chordata; class Amphibia; order Caudata; family Salamandridae; genus Lissotriton; species Lissotriton vulgaris. The sequence continues at coordinate 781,335,529 of NC_141693.1, read as the reverse complement.
CCCTGAAAGTTTGGGGGGGATTCGTCAAGCGGGGGCCGAGATAAAAGGGGGGTCCCAAAACGCGTTTTCCCCATGTTAATTTCCATAGGGCGGTCGATTTCACTTTTAGCCCGAACGGCTGAATGGATTTCCACCAAACTTGGCAAAATTGTAGGGACTGGTAGCCCGATGTGCCTTTGCTATGTCTCAAGATATGTGCTCCAGTGGATTTTGAGTAATTAAGGTTCAAAAAAATATATATATCTATAGCCGCGCTCCGGTACGCGCACCGGTACGCGCACCGGGCGCTTACCGCGACTTGCGCGCAGAAAGCTGATTGGCTCTGGGATGTCTGTAAACATTCTAAACAGTCCGGAGCGGCCGCCATCTTGTGTCTCGGTAGGATCGAGACACGAGAGGTGGCCAAAACAAAGAGGGAAATGACCATAAGGGGGCAGAGTAGACCCCCCTTGACCCCCTAGGTTTGATGTGGGGGCCATAAAAGGGCCCCGCGGAGCAAAAAAAAAAGTAAAATTTTTTTTGATTTTCGCGGGGTGAGCGCCCGGTACGCGCACCGGTACGCGCACCGGTAAGCGTACCGGGGAGTGTACCATGGGGAAAAAGAATGACAGTTTTAAAAGTAGCTGTTTAAAAAAAAAAATGTTTTGTTGTTTTTTTTTATACATACACATACATATATATATAAATGCATATGCATATATATATATGCATATATGTGTATATGTGTGCGTGTAGAGAGAGGTAGAGAGGTAGAGGTGTAGAGGTAGAGAGGTAGAGAGGTAGCGGTAGAGAGGTAGAGATTAGTAGAGAGAGAAGAAGAGAGAGGTAGAGAGGTAGAGAGTAGAGAGTGAGTAATAGAGAGTAGAGAGTGAGTAGTAGAGAGTAGTAGAGAGCAGTAGAGAGAGTAGCAGAGAGTGAGTAGTAGAGAGTAGTAGAGTGAATAGTAGAGTGAGTAGTAGAGAGTAGTAGAGAGTGAGTAGTAGAGAGTGAGTAGTAGACAGTAGTAGAGAGTAAGTAGTAGAGTGAGTAGTAGAGAGCAGTAGAAAGTGAGTAGTAGAGAGTAGTAAAGAGTGAGTAGTAGAGAGTGAGTAGTAGAGAGTGAGTAGTAGAGAGTAGTAGAGAATGAGTAGCAGAGAGAATAGTAGTGAGTAGTAGAGAGTGAGTAGTAGAGTGAGTAGTAGAGACTAGTAGAGAGAGAGTAGTAGAGAGTGAGTAGTAGACAGTAGTAGAGAGTGAGAAGTAGAGAGTGAGTAGTAGAGAGTAGTAGTGAGTAGTAAAGAGTGAGTAGTAGAGAGAGTAGTAGAGAGTGAGTAGTAGAGAGTAGTAGATAGTGAGTAGTAGGGAGTAGTGAGTAGCGAGTAGTAGGGAGTGAGTAGTAGAGAGAGAGTAGTAGAGTAGTAGAGAATGAGTAGTAGACAGTGAGTATTTGAGAGTAGTGGAGTAGGAGAGAGTAAGTAGTAGAGAGTAGTGGAGAATATTCCAAAGTTTGGCACAGCACCACTTTCACAATGAGTCCAATCAAATCATATCACTTAGAGTCCTTATTGAAGCGCTGAATCTTGGTGTATATTCAAATGCTTTTATTTTCCTTAAGTTTATGTACCACAGCCAGCCGAAAGGTTTCGTTCTGTACAACAGAACTTCTTCAGGGCGTTCTTATTTCCTTCAAGTTATGTCGGTATCCAGTTGTCATATAACTAGATATTTCTTCCAAATGTTAGACGAGACATAAGTATATTCTTATTCAAAGTGACTAGGTATCAATTTTACCCACACAATTCGGGCAGACTTGAGTAATTTATAGCATCCTCAAAGTCAGTCTTTCAAAAATTCCAAAGTATAGGACATGATAATCCAAATCCAAATGTTTCTCAAGAAAAGTAATTTACAATCGTTCGGAATATCGGTGTTTGGGCAGATATGATCCAGGGACCCCCAGTATGCAAGGGGAATTAGTCCCCCCTCTACAAACGCGCCAGTGGCCTGCATTGCAGAGAGGTGTAACAAGGGTGTGGCCTCATTACACTTCTCTGCAATGCAGCTCCCTCGCGCATACTGGAGGCTCCTGGTGGACCAGTTGACCCCAGGGACCCCCAGTATGCAAGGGGAATTAGTTCCCCCTCTGCAAACGCGGCAGTGGGCTGCGTTGCAGAGAGGTGTAACAAGGGGCATAGTCTCATTACACCTCTGCAATGCAGCCCCTGGCGCATACTGGAGGTTCCAGGTGGGCTAATTGGCCCCCAGGGGCCCCCAGTATGCAAGGGGAATTAGTTCCCCCTCTTCAAACATGCACGGGGGCTGCGTTGCAGAGAGGTGTAAAAAGGGTTGTGGCTTCATTACACCTCTCTGCAATGCAGTCCCCTGGCGCATACTGGAGATTCCTGGTGGGCTTTCAGGTCTTATATAGTTAGGAATTAGCATTAAAAAAACCTTTGAAATTCACTGAAAAAACCATAGGTTTCACACCAGTTATAGCTAGGAATTAGCATTTAAAAAACCTTTGAAATTCACTGCAAAAACCATAGGTTTCACACCAGTTATAGTTAGGAATTAGCATTTAAAAAACCTATTAAATTCACTGACAAAACCATAGATTTCACACCATTTATAGTTAGCTGGAAATTTTACTGACATAAAACCATTGAAATTCCCACGTTATAGTTAGTTGGACTCACTATAACTTGCGCGCCTGTAATGCACTGCTGATGACGTCACATATTACATCACTCATGACATGGTCAGTGACATCACTCATGACATCACTGATGACACCATCCTTGTGACAGAGTGACAGACCTAATTTCAGTGTAATGTAACGCTTGAAACACATATTCAAAAATAGAAACAAACATTTTCAAAAAAATGGAGATACCCAAACCAGTAACAACAACCAATTCAGTAATTCCACCATCTATATACACATCCACTCATTCACCAACAGTTCTATATAGTCACTCATATATATACTCACTCATCATATGTAGGGATACACCTATACATCCTGTTACACATCAGCAGTCATCCAAAAGTTACTCACACACATACTCACACATGCAAATAAACTATTGAACATCCATTTATTTGCATATACATTTATACACACACTACCACCTTACTTCTAAGGAAACTTACCCATACTTACTCTCTTAAACAATCACTTATAGAAACACATACTTATTTAAACAGGAACTCCTACAATCTCTCACTATATATACTATACTCACTTATATACATCAATACTCACATATACTAGATTAAAACATATATCGTTACTAATGAAGACACTAGTGAGACAGTCATTCACTCACTAACACACACATATACACACTCATCCACCCATACAGTCCTGCACATATGCTGTCTTCAAAACACATACAAACAGTGAGTCAGTCACCAACCCCTGCAGCCACTTATACACAAAGAGAAACACTGATACAAACATTTAAATATTTAAACAATACTCGCTAATATATGTATTCACTAAGATACACATAATAAGCCAGTTACCCAACCAATTTTTTTTAAAAAAAACATCCATTTACACACTTATTTAAACATTTATTCTTCCATCGACCTTTACAAATACATATATAAAACAAATTTATTTTTCAGAAAGACACACATTCACTGGATGGTGTCATCAGTGATGTCATGAGTGATGTCACTGACCATGTCATGAGTGATGTAATATGTGACGTCATCAGCAGTGCATTACAGGCGCGCAAGTTATAGTGAGTCCAACTAACTATAACGTGGGAATTTCAATGGTTTTATGTCAGTAAAATTTCCAGCTAACTATAAATGGTGTGAAATCTATGGTTTTGTCAGTGAATTTAATAGGTTTTTTAAATGCTAATTCCTAACTATAACTGGTGTGAAACCTATGGTTTTTTCAGTGAATATATATATATATATATATATTTTTTTTTTTTTTCACTGAAAAAACATAGGTTTCCGTCACGTTTTAGTTAGAAATTAGCATTTAAAAAACCTTAGAAATTCACTGAAAAAACCATAGGTTTCAGAGACGTTATAGTTAGTTGGACATATCACTCATACAAAACTATAGAAATTCCCTGGTTATAGTTAGTTGAGCTAACTATAACTCGCGCCCTGCAATGCACTGCTGATGACATCATATATTACATAATTCATGACATGGTCAGTGACATCACTGATGACATCTCAAATGACATCACTGAAGCATGAATGGGTGTATAGGAGTCAGGATGTATAATTAAGTAGGTGTGTGACTGACTGTATAAGTGGGTGATTTATTGTCTTACTTAATGCATGTGTTAGCGACTGATACAGACATTCACACAGTTTATGTTGTCAGTTGCTGTGTAAGCGGTTGCATGGGTTGGTTAGCAGCTAAATGAGGATCTATATGGGTTATTGATTGCTTGCCTGAGTATCTGTATGGGAGCCCGAGTGTCTGTGTGAGTGGGTAGGGGGTGTCACTCTGTGCATAGATGTGAGAGAGGATGCTTCACTGGGTATATGTGTTCAAGTCTGTATCAGTGAAGGGCTGTATGGCTGGGTGAGCTTGTGAATGGTTGTGTTAGTGAGTGAATGGATGCCTCAGTGGTACATGTGTGAGTAACTGCATATGTGAAAGGCAGTATATATGAGTGTTGGGCTGTATAAATGACTATATGTGAGAATGAGCGATTGTGAGAGTGCCTATATGGATCAGTGAGTGCTTGTATTAATTATTGTATTAGAGTGTAAGTATGTGTTAGTATATATTTAATAAGTGAGGTGGTATGTGCATAACTGTACAGGTGAGTAAATGAAAGTGTGATTGATTATTTCCATTACTGACTAGGAGTGTGTATAACTCTATAAATGAGAGGCGGTGTTTGAGTGTCTGTACAGATATGTGACTTGATATGATAATGTTGTATTGATGGCTGACTATATGTATTAGTGGCTGTATGGGTGAATGGATGGATGTGTGTGTATTCCTAGGAATTAGTGATTGGATATGTAGTAACTGGTATGGGGGTGTTCATGGTTTTGAAAATTATAGTCTGTATTTTACAGTTTTTGTATCAAGTGTTATATTAGGGTGTGATGAGGTGCATCAGATTGTCACGTGAATGATGTCATCAGTGATGTCATTTGAGATGTCACTGACCATGTCGTGAATGATGTAATATGGGACGTCATCAGCAGTGCATTGGGGGGCACAAGTTATAGTTAGCTCAACTAATTAGAACAGGGGAATATTTAATGTTTTGTATGAGTGAAATGTCCAACTAACTATAATGTCCCTGAAACCTATGTTTTTTCAGTGAATTTCTAGGGATTTTTTAAATGCTAAATTCTAATTATAACGTCTGTAAAACCTATGGTTTTTTTCAGTGAATTTCAAAGGTTTTTTTTTTAAATATCAAACTACTACTGTGTATTGGTCATTAATACTGTTTTTGTCACTTTTCAACTACATAAAATAAACTGCAAACGTGCTATGTAATGTAATCCATTTCACAAATTACAATGACTTTTTAAATAATACAAAATAATTTAACACTCATAACAAATTGGCTCCCTTTTTTTGCTGTTATCAGCTACTACTTAACTTCACTATTCACAGTGATGTCAGATTAGTTTCATCATAAACAGCAGGGAAAAAAATCAACTAGATTGTTAAAAAAAACAATCCCTAATTCCCACAAATATAATACAAAATCAACATAAATATCACATCCAATACTATTTTCAATCTTCAAATCTTACCTTTATTACGTAGTTTATGTGCACATATTCCGAATATGCCAAATAATGTATCACAAATTTCACTTTGAAAGCATCCAGTATGAATTCCTTAAACTATCTTTATTAAACTTCCCACAAAGCCGAATGGTGTATCTAAAATCTTTGTTTCAGAAATATCAAGTATGAGTTGGGTAATTCATAAGGCAATCCCAGTTTCATTTCCAAGTGTGTATTGTTGCAGTGACGCCATCCATTCTTACACTTTAAATAAACAGTGTAATGTCCACTTGTAGTAGTACTTCCAGCATGGAAAACAATAGCAACTGTTGCAAAAGTTCTTCCAGAAATAGAAACTTGACTAGCAACAACATTTTTAATTTTGGTTTCCACATTTGGTCTACAGCGTTGCAGCATTATAATCAAATATTTTCCATATCTTTGTAGACATAATGTAGATAATATTGTTGATTTACAACAAGAGCACATCATCCCGTGATCAGTTTCTTTTACTAATTTGGAAAATGGTACAAATTTGCAGTCAGGTATTGTTAACACCTTTAGTGCTAAGGCAATATTATAATCGCCCTCTAATTTCCATTGAAATGAATGGTAAGTGCATGACGAGTTACCCTTGTCAATAGCATCCAAGGGGTTAAATATAGAAATCGGTCTCTGTCAACTATAGTGCTTGAAGTTAATGAACACTCTTTTCTTTACATTTATGTTCCCATTTGTAACTAAGTCCAAATAAATTCTCAATCTGAATTCCTCCATCTTCTAATACTCCAAGCATAACCATCAGAAATTCTTGTGCATCTTGTTGTATATTAGTACTGAACATTAAAGTTCCAGTACATGTATCCAACAGTTGGCGAATAACAGAATCAGAATGGATCTTACTTCTATCACTTCTCAATTCTTGAAATAAATTATAAAGTGGCAAACATAATTTTTTTTCTTGACTTTCCATAATTTCACCACAAACATCTTCAAGATAAAATATAACGTTTAGAATAACATTATCATAGCAATTGACACCAGAAACATTTTCTAATTGGTATCCAACAGCATCATTACATGTTTGTATTTCGCTTCTTTACATTTTTTCTTTTCTCTTGATTTTTTTTCTGCTCTTCAACCGTAGTTGATTCTTCAACATGTTTGTGTTTTGAACACACAACACGTTTCTCATAAATAGAACATTCACCTAAACTTGGAGCATAAAGCCTTCTCAAACTATCATATTCTCTTACACAATTAACATCAGGACAACCCTTGTTGTGATCGAAATCAATTAAATACAAACCAGACAACGTTCTAACATGAGATAATGCAACATATACCATTCCCTTTTTAAACACACTTCTTCCTACATTTACCAAAGCATTATCTACCCTTAAACCTTGAGATTTATGAATGGATATTGCATATGCTAAACAGAAGGGAAGCTGTTTTCTAGGAACATACAAGTCTTTTACAAGCATAAAACGTGCATCAGAGCGCGCAATCTGTCTTACCTCTGTAATCTGATCAAATCAAGAATTCAATTCCATTTCTATTTTGATATTTCACAAAATCAACAACTTTTCCCATTGCTCCATTCACTAAACCTTCTTCTACATTCAGATTACTCTTCAAAATTACCTGACAGTTTAAACATACATCTACATTTTTTTCTAAGCCAGCAGTTTTTGATATAGACTTTTCCAAAGAATCCAATTTAGTCTGTAGGTTTTCTGAAAGAACAATTTTTATTCCTTGATGCGCAATTTTATCAGTAGCAATGTGAACTATTTCTTGATTTTCCAATTTCATAAGCTCTCTATTAAATGTATAACACTCTTTCACTGTAGGCATTAAGCAAACTATAGACTTTTTTTCTTTCATTTTAATGTACTTTACTTCTGCTGGTGTGTTTTCATTTGTAAACAAGTTCTTTAGTAGACGACTTTAAAAATCTTTTTTAATATGTTTGCTTAGAACACCAATTCTTACATCTTTTAGAATATTTGCATAATCTTCATCTCTTGCTTGTCGCATATTTTGAGTGAGTTCTTTATATTCAAAATGTAACCACAGATTCACATTTCCAATACTTCCCAAAGACTTCTTAGTGTCTTCATGTAGAAGAGTTTTAAACACTGGTTCTCCTTTTACAGGGGTTAGTTGTAGCAGATTTCCAAATACAATTAAATGTTTTCCCGCAAAGAGAACATCGTAATCTTAGAACTTAGAATTTGTTTATTGTACAGTTAATAAATACTCACAATATTACACAAAAGATAAAAAGTCTTTTGACTATATAAAAAACTTTTACAAACAAGAAGATATTGCACATTGGTAAAATCTCAAGGAGTCTATAGTAAATTAGTGAGACTTCCTGTTGGTCACAACTATTAATACTTATAGTTCTTATGGTTGTAAGGCTGTTGCAGAGATCTCTGTTCTCCTGATGTGATTAATTGTTTTCGCCCAACAGTCTTATAGTTTTTAAGGGCCATTAACCCCTTCAACGCTGATGACGAGCTAGGCTCGTCATGGCGTAGCCCGCTCGCACGCTGATGACGAGCCCAGCTCGTCACGTAACATGCGATTTACGAAAACTCAGCGCAGGAGAGGAATTCCGCTAGCGCGCATGGAGTTAAGGAAGACTACTTTTCTCCTGGTGCGATTGGTTTTTCGCACCCTTGTGCTATTTCATTTAATTTTTCGGCCACTATTTCAAAGTATTTAACTGTTCTACAGTTTAACTGAGTCTCTTCGGGGTTGAAACAGAGCATTACTGCTTGCCTGCATGTTTTTACGCCCTTCTGGTTCCATAGGGGCCGGAGCATGGAACGCCTTGCATCCACAAGAGCTTGACAAATACAAATCATATGTATAAGATCCTCCTTCGCAGATTTACAAAGGCGACATGCGTTTGATGGATCAGGCCTTTTCCAAGGTACCAGATGGCGTGCTATGGGTATGTTGCCTAAGCGCATGTTTAGGAACTTGTTTTTTGTTTTTTGTGTAAGGCCCATTGATAGATACTCTTGTGGCTTTGTGGTTCTGTACCCTTCAAGCACAACCCATCCATGCGCTCTCTTGGTTAGGGTGGCTCGGTCCTCGAGTGAGGAGACCAGTTTGACGACTTTCGACACAGCTTTTTTAAAGGTCCCAAAATCCGTTCTTGTTTCCCAGAGCGTATTTGGTCCTAGGCTCTCCAATGAGTTTGTTAGGTAGGCCCTTGCAGGTGAGGTTTCTTTGGCGTGAAGCTCAATCCATAAGGTGGCGTTTAGGGATCCTTGCTCCGATTCTTTAATTTTGCGCCAGCTTTTTATATATTGACCTTTCCTCTCCACAGATTGTTTCAAGTCCAAATTCGAGACGAATTTGAGCGGGCGAAGAATTTTTAGGGAGATGGAAGATTGCCCTATATGCACGACTGATAGTATTGTCCAGAGTACTTGCATCTTTGCCTCGCATCGATTTGCTGCCGTAGGAGAGCATAGGCTGTAGTCGAGCTTTTATTACCTGTAAGAGTGGCGCTAATGTCCTGTCGCGGAGAGCTTTCTGCAGGGGCCTTATTGATAGTTGAAAGGTCATGCCCTTCCGGCGGATGGCCTCTAGTTGTTGCTTGGAGGAGCAGTTGCCCTCTATTATGACTCCAAGATATTTGTATAAGGCCACCAGTTCTAGTCTTTGATTGTCCAGGTACCATGCAGGTTTCCGTTTTTTGTTGTAGTTCATTGGCATGACTTTAGTTTTGTTCAGATTGATTGTTAAAGAATTTGCTTTTGAAAATGTATTGGTTCTGTCCAGGAGGTTTTGGAGGCCAATAGGAGACCGGCTGATGAGGACCAGGTCGTCTGCGTGAAACAGATTTGAGAGCGTAATATTTCCTAACCGAGGTGCGTGTGATGTAACTGTTTTTAGCTCTTCGGGAAGGTCCGCGAGGAAGAGATTGAACAGTGTTGGCGCTTGTCAGGATTCACCGAGTAGCTACTGTAGTTTCATCAAGACAGCTAGTTAATTTCCCTGTTATGCCCCGTTTTACACGGGCCAATGTTTGGTTCCCTCGCTCCTCTGGGAAGCTTAGGAATTCTGGAGGGAATCAGGGATACTAAACAGAAAGCTGCTTAAGATTGTAAATAGTTCACCTCCCTAAGATGGCCGCGCAATGTCCCGTTAAGAGTAATCTGGGAGGTGCGCCCTCTAGTGGGTATCAGGAAGTCGCACGCTTCAAACTGCGCACTTCAACGAAGATTCCGTTCGAGAAGCTGTTCCTCGCCGCCGCTCCACGTCAGTAATTCATGACGGGAGAAGTCGAAGTAAGGAATAGTAGAGAGTTTAGAGAAAGAAGCAGAGTATCTCAGAGACTATTGTGAATAGTGAATTTCACGCCATGCGCTCTCACAGTCCAGAGGGGTAACTGCATTTCTGACAGAATTCAGTGGTTCTGTGTTCAGACCGCCCTCCCTTCTGAAGGGGCAAGAGGTTGACCAGCGAGAACGTCATAGCAGGTTCCAGAGAAATTCCTGAATCCAAGAAGACTCGACTATATAGAGTAAGACTTTCTATTCAACAGAAGAGGTTGCAGAATTTGACAAGTAAGGTGTTAACGCTCTAAATAAAACCCTTTGAGTACAAGAACTTAATTTGACTTCTTTTCGGATTGTCCCTGGACATTCCCCCTTGCGCTTTCCCTCCTTTTTTCCTTCCCCTTTCTTCCTCCCTCTTTCCTTTTTGCGTGCTTCGGAAAAGACTGAATGGAACAATTTCTTGTACTTCTGTTAAGAATTACAAGCATCTACAGAACCCCCAAGACCAAGTCTGGCAAAAGGCTTCGCAGGTATTAGTTCAGTCAGAAAGAGAAAGTAGAAGGGAATCCCCGTGGTAGAGAGACTAATGTTTGTGTATTTCTTCACAGCAAGAAGCTCAGCCAGATAATTATCCACATAATAGAAGAGGGGCAAATACCTTGGCTAAAACTGGTAGGACAAGTTTTGTTTACCTTTTAAGAACAGTCTGCGTAGTGAAGAAAGGTTTGTGGTATATTCTTTTTTTCTCCCTCTTCTGTATAGTAGGCACCCCCAGAGTAGACGGCTGGAAATATAGCAGTCTCTCGAAGATACAGGTGTCAGTCGAAGTTAAGGTATTCTCTTCTCTGTCCAATTCCCCTTTCCCTTCTGCTGGTGGTCTTGCTCTTGAAGCAAGGGTACCGGTGGAGGGGTGATTGGGACATTCGTCACTACTGCCCCCGCGAAGAGTTGGAGCACCAGAGCATCGTGACAGATTGAAGTGCCCACGTATTTTTCTTCGCCTGGGCAGTATGGCTGAAGGGATGGATTTGAAGGAGTTAGGCGCTATATTAGTAGGAATACAAAGGGATTTGGGAGCAGTTCGGGAGGAAAATCAAAGTTTAAAACTAGAGTTAGTGGCTTCCCGTCAGGAGGCAAGACTTTTAGCACAAAAGGTAGATGGGTTAGCTATGGGAAACCCAGTGCAGAGTCCTGCAGTTCCTGGTCCTAGTGGTGTAACTACAGATCCTAAATCCGTTGGATTGGAAGGGGTTTGGCCCAGAAGAAAGGCCCTGGGAACCTGTAAATAATATCCCTGCCCCTCAACTGCTAAAACGTTTTCATTCCAGATTTCCCCACAAACCAGGACCGATGACTCGGTCCTTGAGAGGGGGTACTGTCAGGATTCACAGAGTAGCTACTGTAGTTTCATCAAGACAGCTAGTTAATTTCCCTGTTATGCCCCGTTTTACACGGGCCAATGTTTGGTTCCCTTGCTCCTCTGGGAAGCTTAGGAATTCTGGAGGGAATCAGGGATACTAAACAGAAAGCTGCTTAAGATTGTAAATAGTTCACCTCCCTAAGATGGCCGCGCAATGTCCCGTTAAGAGTAATCTGGGAGGTGCGCCCTCTAGTGGGTATCAGGAAGTCGCGCGCTTCAAACTGCGCACTTCAACGAAGATTCCGTTCGAGAAGCTGTTCCTTGCCGCCACTCCGCGTCAGTAATCCATGACGGGAGAAGTCGAAGTAAGGAATAGTAGAGAGTTTAGAGAAAGAAGCAGAGTATCTTAGAGACTATTGTGAATAGTGAATTTCACGCAGTGCGCTCTCACAGTCCAGAGGGGTAACTGCATTTCTGACAGAATTCAGTGGTTCTGTGTTCAGACCGCCCTCCCTTCTGAAGGGGCAAGAGGTTGACCAGCGAGAACGTCATAGCAGGTTCCAGAGAAATTCCTGAATCCAAGAAGACTCGACTATATGGATTAAGATTTTCTATTCAACAGAAGAGGTTGCAGAATTTGACAAGTAAGGTGTTAACGCTCTCAATAAAACCCTTCGAGTACAAGAACTTAATTTGACTTCTTTTCGGATTGTCCCTGGACATTCCCCCTTGCGCTTTCCCTCCTTTTTTCCTTCCCCTTTCTTCCTCCCTCTTTCCTTTTTGCGTGCTTCAGAAAAGACTGAATGGAACAATTTCTTGTACTGCTGTTAAGAATTCCAACCATCTACAGAACCCCCAAGACCAAGTCTGGCATAAGGCTTCACAGGTATTAGTTCAGTCAGAGAGAGAAAGTAGAAGGGAATCCCAGTGGTAGAGAGACTAATGTTTGTGTATTTCTTCACAGCAAGAAGCTCAGCCAGATAATTATCCACATAATAGAAGAGGGGCAAATACCTTGGCTAAAACTGGCAGACTAGAACAGTCTGCGTAGTGAAGAAAGGTTTGTGGTATATTCTTTTTTTCTCCCTCTTCTGTGTATTAGGCACCCCCAGAGTAGACGGCAGGAAATATAGCAGTCTCTCGAAGATACAGGTGTCAGTCGAAGTTAAGGTATTCTCTTCTCTGTCCAATTCCCCTTTCCCTTCTGCTGGTGGTCTTGCTCTTGAAGCGAGGGTACCGGTGGAGGGGTGATTGTCACTACTGCCCCCGCGAAGAGTTGGAGCACCAGAGCATCGTGACAGCGCTAAGACGCAGCCCTGTTTTAGTCCTTTACTGGTCTTTATTTTTCTCGATAGGTGTGTACCAGATCCCAGTTTTATTTGGACCCATGTGTCAGTATGCAACATTTCCAGCTGCTGTAGAAGGGGGCCAGGGATTCCCCATGAGCTCAGCTTCCGCCATAGTTTGTGTCGATCTACATGATCGAATGAGGCGCTGTAATCGATGAAGCACACAAACAGGGAGCTTTTTGCCGTTTTTGCTGCGTCGGACAGTAGAGTTAACACCATGATGTTAGTTAGGGTTCCCTGGCCTGTCCGGAAGCCCGTCTGTCTATTTTGTTCCCCATGTTGTTAGATCCTTCAAGATGAGGCTTGCGTAGTACTTTGCCTCTACGTCTATCAGGGCAATCAGACGGTAGCTGCTTGGGTCGATCCTTGCGCCTTTTTTGTATATTGGGCTTATTATCGAACCACTCTGTGTCGTCCCTCGCTGGCCCCATGACAGCTGAGCTGCAGGGGGTGCACCGCTGGGAGGGCTGACGGTGCGCCGCTGCACCCTGCACTTGTGGTCACGTCACGCCTCCTCTTGGCCACTCTTGGCCGCTCTTCGGATCGATGCGGTGTTGGGGTTGGCGGCACCTGCCGCCTGCTGCGTGTTTGCTCATGTGCACTCCCCCAGAAGGTAGGTGGGTACTTGGCCGCTCTTAGCGGTATGGCAAATTGGATGAATGGCGAGCTCGAGTGGTTCAGGCAAAGCGAGAAGCACTCCCGCGAGCTGGGGCGCCGAACTTCTGTGCTGCTGCCAAGGCTGTTGAGGTCCTGCCAAACACTACCGCAGGAGACGGCTACCAGGGGGGAGGGGGAGAGTGAGGAGCGGGTTTTGTGTGTCCGTGTCCGTGACACTGCGGGTGAAGCGGCTGAAGCGCCTGAAGTGCCTGGGGAGGGGGGGAGCAGCGACAGATGGCTGGCAGCTACGGCGGAAAAAAGGGGCTTGGGGCGCAGCACTCTGCAAGCGCTCTACCAGGATGCCGCCCTTTACCGTTTTCTTACCGCTTGCTTGCCGCTTTACACGCCGGCCTCTCCTCACGCAAACCGCCGCCACTTGACCGCTTGCTCCGTTTTCGCTGTTCGCTTCGCCGCTTTTGGCTCGGCGCTCGGCTCTCAGCACCTCTCAGCACCTCACTCGGCACTTCACCTCCACCTCCCCACAGGCTCGAAAAGTCACGGAAAAGCTCGGTCTCGGTCTCAGTCTCGGACCGCCGCTGCATCCATTGTGTCCACCTGGAAGATCAGGGTGGACTGGAATGCCGGCCTCTCTCGTCTCTCTAGCACCACCTGCTGAATCACCATTCACCATGCAAACAAGGACATGGAAGGAGGCAAGAGGTGTAGAATGGGCTATACATCGTAATCTGTTTTTAATACCAGTTGCATTCTTAAGTGTACAAAAGCAAGCATTACGTTTGAAACCATGCTCACCTCATCAATAATTAAAAGTTTCATTTTCTACAGCACTCTTGACACTTCATAAGACGCTTCTACGAACTACTTTTGATATTCTAATTTATTATCAGGCTCAACTGGTGACATCAATAGTCTATGCAAAGTAACTCCTTTAACATTGTGTGCAGCTAATCCAGTTGGAGCTGTTACCACACAACATAAATATGAACCAGTAGTTTTTTTAAGATAACTGGTCAAAACTTTAATTAAAAACTTTTACCTGTCCCAGCTTGACCACTGATGTACATCAGAAGAGGTTTAAAAGATGAACACACACATTTTTTTATGCAACAAACCATGTTCTATCCGTTCTCTCATTTGCACATATATTTCTTTCTGTTCACCACGTACTTGTTCTTCTAAGATTTCCAATGTAATATTCTCCTTGTGTACTTGTTGCATTGCAATTTCGACTTCATGCAATCGCTGCTTCATTTTCCAGCATTGGTTGTCCAAGAGGATTTGGACTACGTGGACCACTACTTTGACTATCTTGAGAACTTTCATGAGCTATTTCAGCTGTAGTCTTTTCCAGTTCAACTTCATCATTCAACATTTTTAAATATGTAAGGAAAATTGTACATCCAATGCTATCTTTACATGCATTAAAAGAATCTTCGTAGCAGTCAACGTCTCCAAGTAATTCATTTTCGCTACGCCATGGTTTAAACAGTTGCGGAAGTACTAAATAGTCAAATTCACGCTTATCTGGAGTTTTAGAATTACGTTTCTTGTGGTTTATGAGATTACCCGTTGCATGTTTTACTAAACAACCATTACATCCAACTACTGCAAGCTTTCATTCTTTGAAATTCTGTTTAACCTTTATTTTGAAGCTGTAATGTTGAAGCAGTTCATACAGACATAGCTGTTCCTGATGTCGACTCCTTTTCGGATAGTATATGTCCAACATATTAGTTTTAAAAATGTTTGTACTGTCTGGCTCATTTGCTGCTAATTGTTCAATTTCTTCCAATGATTTCAACACTCTATTTCATTTGCAGGCAAGACCTAAACTTACCCAAATGATTCCTCGTGACTTTGAATATAAACTTGAAGAGCACAAGAGGTCTGAACATTCATAGGCTCCAAATTTCTTGGTGGGAAAGCATTTTCAAAGTAAAGCTGTGCAATTTTTTGCTAAGGCTTTTCTCTTGTGCAATTTCTTCCCACATTTGTTTCATCTTTGTTTTTTCTGATTTTGTTACGTATGGTGTAACATAACATGCAACAGCAATTGAGTTATCTGCAACAAACTGGATGTCATTGTTCGCATTCCACATTTTTAAAATGACTGAATTGTAGTCATTGATATACTTTGACACTTCTGTTCTTTTTAAGTTGTAGGTATTCTTTGGAGATTTCTGAGTTATTGTATGTCTCACAGAAGAAAAAAAAGAATTTACTCTTCCTTTAGAAATGACTGGGTGGGGAAAACCAAACCGACATTTGGCGTAAAAGTTTCCTTTAGACTTGCATTTTCTTCTGTAATACTTTCCACAACAATGACTTTGGAAAATTAAAACTTGCTGTCTCAAACTTCTATCTCCTACTTCTCTTGGAATCTCACATGTCACATACTGTTCGATAAAATACAAAACTATTTAATCAGAATCATTTCCAAATGTAGGCGCATCCTTGATCCATAGTAGCAGATGTATATGAGGTGCACCTCTTGCTTGATACTCCTTTCTCCAAAAGAAATCGGTAACTTCTCCAAGAGGTGGATTCTTTTTATTGCAGATAAAATACATCAAAGCTTGAAACCTATGATTAAAATATCTGCACATATATACAGGATCCAATTAACACAGTTCACCAGGAGTCTTTATTTCAACATTTTTTATATTGGAATTTGCTTCTCTTAGAAACTCAAGCAAATCTTCCCATGCATACTCTGCACAACTAAGTGTGACAAACCATGTTGGTGTACCTAAGTTCCGTAACATACACTTGAGTTCTCCATGACGACGATACATCAAATTGATTAACTGTGCTTCTAAATTTTCATCTATTTCTTGAACTTTCTCCATAAATTCCTTCACAGAAAGAAGTGATTGATGAACTCGTTTTAAGTATGTGGTTCACTGTATACAACAGAGAAGACAGATCACTTTCAAACAAAAGGTGAAATATGTATGGCATGCACTGTTGAAATCTAGGATCTTCAGAATATAATCTTTTCGACCGATATTCTGAAGCTGGAATCCGTACAGGTCGGTCATCATATCGTCCATCTTCTCCAGTTGGAAACAACTGTGGAAAACAACGAGCTTCCAAGCTTTTCTCCCATACACTCATTGGAGTGCTTCTTTCATTTGAAATAACTCAGTGCTACTTCCTATTACTTCTTTTGAATGCGAAGTATATATTGTGTAATGTTCATTAATCTCTTCAGTCCTTGACTTCTCCACTTTCTCTATTTGACCACTTGAAATTTCAGATTCATCTTCTAAAACTTATTACCTGTTCATCCACATTTACATTTTTGTAATAAATATTGTTCTCTATAAGATATAAGGTAGCCTTTTCAACTTTATTAACATCCACAAATTCTTGCCATATTTTTTGACACCTTTTTGGTACACCATTTACTAAAAGAACTACTGCCTCATTGTCTTCTTTCTCTCCTGCAATAGTTTCAATATTTTTCTTAAAATCCAAAGGTAAGTACACCACTCTTCCTTTCAGCTCTCTTTGCAAGTCTGTTGGTGGCAGTTTACCTGTTTTAGGCTCCATCCGAATTATAGTTTGAAAAGGATGAACAGATTGAATTAGAACCGACCCTGAGGGATTCAATTTGGCCAGTTCCTCCGGAATAGCTACTAATTGTAAGTAATTATGTACTGCTCTAGCTGGCATTTTTTTCTCTTCTAATTTGTTGTAACAATGTGTACATATACGTTGATCACTACCTAACTCAAATCGACCTTCCACAAACAAGTAAGTTGCACATTTTTCCCTCTTACCATTGTTCTCCTTTTCACTTTTCAAATACAAATCAACATTCCTACTTTGACTTTTATAATGAGTACGTCGACAACAAACACAAACTTGGGGCTGATTAGGATTGCGGTGAATCCGCATCCTCCGGGCCGGCGGAAGCTACCGCCGGCCCGGAGGATGCGGATTCACCGCTGCGGTGATTTACAAGACCCCCGCCAGATTAGGATGGCTGGAGGGTCGTGAAGACCGTTCGCAGCTTTTCAGCCGCGTTTCCGCGGCGGAAAAGCTCTAATATGGTGGCAGTGTCTGTCAGACACCGCCTGCCATATTAGGATTAGCCGTGTGACATGCCTTTCCGCGGCAGCAATGCCGCCACAAAAAGGCATACGGTCTTTTATTTGGGGGCGTCGAAGCACACCCGGGACACATTCGGTGTCACTGTGGTGGGCCCGATGATGAAGCATGCCACCAACCAGGTTGGTGGGTGAGGGCTTCATGAACAAACCAACAGGTTTGCCAGCTAGCGTACTTCTTTGAGTCCCCCTCCCCCCTGTAAACATAGCTAGTCCTATTTGATCATTACATATAATCCTGGGGATACGGACTAGCTTTTCTAGTCCTCGCTCTCTACTTTGATTTGGTGATAATATATCTCAACCTATGATCAAATGATTCAAACTATGCGTACATATAAAAGGAACGTATCACTTTTACCATCTCCATCTCCTCTCCATGTAATCTCCAAACACTGTAGATGGCCTCACAGTACAACAACCTACCTCGACTTACATTAAAATCCATCTCTCAGTGTCAAAAGTGAGACCACAACCTGCCCAAATATCATTTCTGGGTTTCGTTTTATCGCTTTTAACTTAATAACACATATATCTCTTACCACCACCCCCACCCCACTATTTTCACAAAAAGTATAATTTACAAACGTGCAAAATTTTGTTTATCTTGCCTGTGTACATTATAAACCCAAATTAACGCTGTACCTCATTTTCAAAACAATACAGTCCTTTAAAGATGACAAACTACACTTCTTCTTTGTTAAAAAATCCTAAACATATATAAAGTACTTATTTAACAACAGGGCAAACTTTACGCATATTTTCTAACCAATATCAAACACCACACTTTACTAACACTATACTATTTTGAAATAAAAAAAACTTTCAAACTTAAAAGCATCACCTACAATATTTAATCACTACTACAGAACACATAAAACATCTTGTTCATTTCTAATTCACCTTTGTAGTTGGTATGCAGATTTCAAATGTCACACACGCATACAATTCTTTCTTTGTCACATAGTGCATGTAAAGCACCGATTTCATAAAGAATGGAATTAGTAATGGCACAATTTCTCTGTCGCTCCACACATAAATACATGTAAAGAACAAATCAGAATACTTCATTCCTTTGATGACATTCCAAAACTTATCTCCATTGGTTAATTTTGAATTTTCCATATAAAAAGCTATTTAATATTCCATGCCACATACAGGTTACAAGTTCAACCTATTTTATCACCACACTTTCTGGAACATTATACGACACCTGCAGGTTAAAAGTTAATCAATTATTTTTTAACCTAACTATAGTGGGGCAGATTTACAATAACTGGCGCATCCCCAGGGATGCGCCAGTTATTGTGTGCCTCAGCTCCGCCACCCATGGTGCGCCACATTTACAATGCGTGACGCAAACGTGGCACAAGTCCAACATAAATCTGCCCCATAGTTTTGTAAAATTTTATTGAACATTTAATGGCACATGCAGATTAAAAATTCACAATAGGGCTCAGTAGTTCATCAGCTTTATCCACGACTCCAGCAGCACCTCAGCTAATGCCCACAGCGCCATCAGACCCGTAGGAGTCAGTGCTTTGAACTTTACAAATACCGAATTCATTTGATACGGGCGAATTTACCTTGGCACTTCCTATATAACACCCCCTAAGCACCATACACAAGTTACAATGTTCAAAACAAAGTTCCTCTGAGTAGGTATAAGTACATGCAGACACTACTTGCACAGATGTGGCACAACGGCCAGAGCACATGACTTCACAGCATTTCATCCCTGAGTCCAGCAGCACCTCACCTTAGCAGCATGAGACTCAAGACAGTACCTCACATATTTTCCGAAACCCAGGACTTTCAGACCAGTAGGGGTCAGTAGTTTGTCCTAGTAGGTATAAACACATGCTCACACTACTTCCACAAGTGTAGTACAGCGGCCACGGCACATGACTTCACAGCATAAGACACACAGTTTGAGCTCATGCTTTAATTACCGAGTCCCGCATCACCTCACCTGACCAGCATCAGACTCTATGCAATACCTCACTAAATTTCTGTAGCCCAGAACATTCACACCGGTAGGGATGAATACTTTGCTTCGCACCCACTCTATACAACATACTAAACACCTGAAACAGGTTACAGTGCTCCGCCCCACCTCTTTCCTACTTTTTTTGCTGTTTTTTCCCCTTGCTCACATCAACAGAATCACAAAATGGCGTCCAACACTTCCTAGTTGCAACTGCTCGCAGGGGTCACAGCTAATCTGCATCAAGCTCTTGCTTGTAACAACTCAGCCAATCAGATGGCTGAATTCCCAAATATCGATATCTGTAAATTTCGATATTTCTCAAAAACTACTGAACGAATATACACCTAATAAACAAAAGCGTGCTTTCTAGACCAAGACCCTTCTCCCTGCCAAATTTGGAGTAATTCTGTTTGCCCGTTCGACCTGTAACCTTATCTAAAGTTTCCTATGGAAAATTAACATGGAGAAAACACGTTTTGGGACCCCCCTTTTTTCTCAGCACCCCACTTGATGAATCACCCCCAAACTTTTAATATAAGAGCTGATATCAATAAAGAATTAGTTTTGAAAATGTCATGAAGATCCATGAAACAACGCCAAAGTTATAAGCAAAACAAAAAATTTTCTTCCTATGGAAACTAGGGGCCAGATGTAGATGGCCGTTTGAGGCCATTTACCGAGCGGTAAAGGCCGATTTTTGCCGTTACCGATCGGTAAATGAGTGACAGGTATGTAGGGGGCATTATTTTACCGAATCGGTAAAATTACCGATCCGGTAATTTTACCGATTCGGTAAAATAAAAATTCGGTAATTTCACCGATTCTGAGTCACCCAGATGTAGGTGGGACTTTTCAGAGTTCAAGAGGCCTTACTGAATCGGTATTTTACCATCAAATCCAATTTGATGGTGAAATACCGATTCCGGTGTGCATGCACATGTGTGCATGCACACCTATGCCATGTGACAGGCAGACCCGCCCTTAGGTCATGTATGCCTGCCAAATGGCAACCGAGCCTGTTTTGGGGGTGCCAGAGGGTGTCAAAGTGACACCCCCTGCACCCTTGTGAAAATCGGTATTTACTGATTCGGTAAATACCGAATCGGTAATGCCCATTCATTCCTATGGGCTTCAAAGCCCATAGGTATGAATGGGCATTACCGATTCGGTATTTACCGAATCGGTAAATACCGAATTCTTCCAAATTTGTATTCCAGCACATCTGGAATACCTACATATCCACCCCTTAGATTTACCGATTTTTAATTACCGAATCGGTAAAATTCAGTAATTAAAAATCGGAAAATCTATTTTACCTACATCTGGCCCTAGGTCCTAACTATAACTACCTACTGGCGACTGCCAGTAGGTAGTAGGTGATATATATATATATATATATATATATATATATATATATATATATATATATATATATATATATATATATATATATATATATATATATATATATATATATATATATATATATATATATATATATATATATATATATATATATATATATATATATATATATATTCACTGAAAAAACCATAGGTTATAGACCATATATAGTTAGGGATTAGCATTTAAAAAACCTTATTTTATTTGCACAAAACCATTGAAATTCCATATATAGTTAGTTGCACTAACTATATATCGCGGACCCGCAATCCACTGCTAATGATGTCACATATTACATCATTCATGACATGGTCAGTGACATCACTGATGACATCACTGATGACATCTCAAATGACATCACTGATGACATCACTGATGACATCACTGATGACATCACTGACATCTCATTTGACATTACTGATTACATCACTGATGATATCATTTATGTGATAATACATCTTCAGACTCTAATATAACCTTAGATACACTCAGTGTAAACAGGCATTCACAGACTGTCACACATCCATGGAGTTACTCACACACCTAGTCAGTCATGCAAAGAATCAATCACATCTCCATTTCCTTAACTATACAGTTATACACACCTTACTTATTCAAACATATACTAACACATATTTACTCTCGTATACAATCCTTGATACAAGTTCACAATGATTCATACAGCCACTCTCACATTCACTGGCTCTTATGTTCAGTTATTTATATATGTCAACTCTCACATGGAGTGTGTTTTACATATGTACTTACTTTGACATGTAGAACTGAGATATCCATTCACTCACCAATATACTCATGCACACAGTCAACTGTCCATACAGCTGTTTCTACATGCACTTTTGAACCCATACACCTAGGGAATCAACTGCTCACACATCTATGCACAGAGTTATACACCTCCCAGCCACCCACACACATACTCAGTCTCCCATACAAATACTTGGGCAACCATTCAATAACCCATATAGTTACTGATATAGCTACTGATTTAAACATGCAGCAGTTTACAGAAGAACATAAATAATGATTGCCAAATTAAGACACTTTAATCACTAACCCATGCACTCAGTGAGACACATTTAATCATTCTCTCATACAGTCAGTCATGCACCTACTAAATCCTTCATCCAGACACTTATACATCCACTCATTCTTCAATATGTAAGACATATTTTAACTTTACAGAAACATACAGTCACTGGGTGTTGTCATCAGTGATGTCATCAGTGATGTCATTTGAGATGTCATCAGTGATGTCATCAGTGATGTCACTGACCATGTCATGAATGATGTAATATGTGACATCATTAGCAGTGGATTGCGGGTCCGCGATATATAGTTAGTGCAACTAACTATATATGGAATTTCAATGGTTTTGTGCAAATAAAATAAGGTTTTTTAAATGCTAATCCCTAACTATATATGGTCTATAACCTATGGTTTTTTCAGTGAATTTTCAAGGTTTTGTAAATGCAAATTCCTAACTATATATGGTCTATAACCTATGTTTTTTTCTGTGAATTTCAATGGTTTTTTAAAAGCTAATATCTATAGCTGTAAAATATATTCTTTATTAAGTGACGTATCACGTAGCCCGTGAGACGCATCATGATGCATCGCATAACCGTGACGTATCGTCTCTGCAGCGCAAACCAAACCCAAAACGTAAGCGCGCCAGAACACGCTTAAAGATATATATATATTTTTTTAACCTTAATTAGACAAAATCCACACGTGCACATATCACAAACGTTCAAAAAACACAATATGTCGGACTCCCGTTACGCTGCCGGTTAGCTGCCTGGTTAACGTACCAGGAAGCACCTAAATGTACCATAAACCCAAAAGCTCTTCTCAGAGCTACCCTACATCTGATCACTCACAATTATTATTTTTCTCTAACTTTTTTCACTAATTTTCCACAAAATTCGCTCCCCGGAGCGCTACCCGGTTCGCTAACCGAAAGCTAACCTCGCGGAATTTTTTTAAAAAAAGTGTTTTTTTCCGCACATATAAGCCTCCTCAGCCATGCTCAGAAAACCTAGGGGGTCAAGATAAGTCTACCATGACCCCTTCTACCCATTCTAAACATTATTTGCCCTCCATCTTGTATCTTAATGCGACCGAAACACAAAATGGTGGATTCCCGTGACGCTTAAGGTTCGCTAACCGGGCCGCTTCCCGGAAAGCGGTCCAAAAAAAAGGTGGGAAAGTAATTTACAGAAAAACGACTAGAGACACTCTCACCAAATATACATTAGCTCATACTACATAACAATCCCTTCCATTCTCACAAATTTCATTGAAATTTCATTTAGCCATTTAGCCTGTAGACCTCTCCAAATACCGTGAGGTAAATTACTTCACAAAACACATCTGAAGTGTTGGAATTGACAACCAATGAAAATGTTACTTTCATTTTCTACTTTTATTACCTGACATTTGATTGGTTATATACCTGTATATATATAAAGGGAGAGAAGGAAACACAGCCATTTTGACTACTACTTGTTGTTGTATATATCATTTAGAATATCAATAATAACATCAACTTGTTTCTAAAGGTAAGTTGTTATTTTTAAAACTGAAGTATATTGTGCACTATAAGTAAATATGGTAAACTTTTTCAGATAGTTATATACTATCCCTCTGTAAGAGTTAGACATTGAGAAAGGCTTCTTTATTATAATTATGGACTGATTTAGGTTTCTGTGGTATAATTATGAATTTACTTAGGCTTCTTCACAGGCACTTTTTAATAGTACTACTTCACGCCTGAAACCATACAGTGCCCATAGATTACTTCTCTGGTATAAACTCACAAATGCCTGTCTGAACTTAAACCCAACAGTGCCCTATCTCTACTGATATATTTATTTTTTATGCAAATTACAGCAATAAAATGGAAGGTGAGCAGAATGTTTCCTTCGAAATTGTTCTGGAGACCAACACAGAAAAAGAAATTGAGGACAATGATGACTCTGATTTCATGGATCAATCACGGGACCATGAATTAGTTCAATGTGTGGAATCAGTGGATCATTTACTTCATTATGATGACGGTCAAATGTTTGAACTTATGTTCACTGAACAAGAACACATATCAGACAGTGAAATGCTAGACGTTCTAGTAAATTTCGAAAAACAATCCGAAAAATAAAATTATATGTAATATTAAAAAATTGTTTGAGTCTTTAATCATTTTTATATGTAATTCATAAAGTAGTTAAATGTAAGAAATGTTATTAAATTTTGAAACACAATCACAACAATAAAAAATTGCTGAAAAAATAAAAATATTAAAAAAAAATCAACAAAACCAACAAATAATTAACATACAGTATTAGAAAAGTCTTTCATTCTTTTATCCATAAAGTTCGCTGCCCAGAACGCTTTCCGGTTCGCGAACTTGGCGCTTACCACGCAAAAAAAAAATTTTTAATTTTTTTTTTTGGGACCCTCCTAGGCCCTTTTAAAACCTCCACATAAAACCTAGGGGGTCAACGAGGATCTACTATGCCCCCTTATGGCAATTTCCCCCTTTGTTTTGGCCTCCTCTTGTCTCTCGATCCTACCGAGAGACAAGATGGCGGCCGCTCCGGACTGTTTAGAATGTTGACAGACACCGGAGGGCCAATCAGCTTCGCATCGCAAAGTTCCGATACGCGAAAGGTTCGCTAACCGGATCGCTGCCCGGAGCGCTGTTACAGATATATATCTTGATTCAAACGTTAATTTCTCAAAATCCACTGGAGCACATATATTGAGACCTAGCAAAGGCACATCGGGCTAACAGTCCCTACAATTTTGCCAAGTTTCGTGAAAATCCATTCAGCCGTTCGGGCTAAAAGTGAGTCCAACCGCCCTATGGAAATTAACATGGGAAAAAGGCGTTTTGGGACCCCCCTTTTTTCTCGGCCCCCCCTCCACAAAACCCCCCCAAATTTTCAAGGGCTGCTCAGAAACAAAATGTTCCATTTTCCTGAAAATTTCAGCCAATTCCGTCCACAAACGCCAAAGTTATTAGGCATAGAATTTTCAGAAATCCCATAGGGAAAAAATCCTAACTTTATATACCTACTGGCGACCGCCAGTAGGTAATATATATATATATATATATATATATATATATATATATATATATATATATATATATATATATATATATATATATATATATATATACAAACCAATACTCACTCCAATATGAATGAGCCAGACACAGCAAAGTGCGTTGCTAAGTTGATTTTTTTAAATCTAGGAGGCATGAAGCGTTAAGCTTTGAAACGCCAGGGCAGACGCGTTTCAGCAATAAGCTTTCCTCAGTGCCAGTTCCATAGTCATCGCACCTGCTTGGAATTCAAATATAGACGCCGTAGGTCTAATTGGTTCCCCTGATCTTTAAAGGGACAATGTCTCCTCACGTGCTGCGCCGCTTGCCTCTCGCCAGGCCTTGCTGCAACCAATCCGTATGCTCTACAGGTAAAGGCCCATTCAGTAATGTGGCCTCTCTTCACACAGTGGTGTCCCAAAACATTGTTGGTTGCAGAAAACAAGACATTGCTGCAACAGGCACTCCGATGTTGTTGTAAATCATCCCATCTGGCAAAGTCTCTTGTTAGTATTAAAATAATACTCCTCTTTCCCCCAAAACGTAAATAACAATGCCATAATGCCATTATTTATTTATTTATTTTATTTATATGCTTATTTCGCGCCTGAATCAGCCCCGAAGGGGTATCTCCGCGCGTAGCTTCTGAGCAGGTATCATGGAACTACCAAGGACATATGGCTACTGCGATTGCGGGGGAAGACATTAGTCTTGGGAAAAAAGATATGTTTTTAACTTCCTTCTAAAGGACAGATGGTTGGAGGTATGTCTTAGCAATGGGGGCAGAGAATTCCAGAGCATCGGGCCTTTAAGTGAGATGGCCCGTCCTCCCTGTCTTGCTCTCGTCACCCTAGGGACCTGAAGCAGCATAGTG
The DNA here is from genome assembly GCF_964263255.1 of Lissotriton vulgaris. Classification (NCBI taxonomy): domain Eukaryota; kingdom Metazoa; phylum Chordata; class Amphibia; order Caudata; family Salamandridae; genus Lissotriton; species Lissotriton vulgaris. The sequence continues at coordinate 781,309,662 of NC_141693.1, read as the reverse complement.
CTACTGGAGCGTAGAGCACGTCTTGGTAAGTAGGGGACAAATATGTCTCTTAGATATTGAGGGCCGGATCCGTAGATACATTTGTGCATTATACAACATACTTTGAAGTCAATGCGCTGTTTCACAGGAAGCCAGTGAAGTGAAGAGAGGAGAGGGCGTGAGGGAGTACGGGGCAAAGCATTTAAAATGAGTCTTGCCGCGGTATTCTGTACCACCTGCAGCCTACCCAGCTGTTCTTGATTGGCAGAAATAAGCAGTCCATTGCAATAATCCATCCGGCCGATGACCAGTGCTTGTACCAGCGTCTTCCTATGGATGTCAGGTAGGAAGGGGAATATGCGTCGAAGCAACCCTATCACTCGGAAACACTCGGAAACACCACGGGGGCCACATGCTTGTGTTTCTCACAAACAGTCCATCATTTGCTGGCAATGCGTGTCGCTCCAGACCAAGAGGGCGTGCCGTAAGCCAGTGCCTGCAAGCCTGGAGAAACATGCAAACCAATACTCACGCCGATATGAATGAGCCAGACACAGCAAAGAGCGTTTTATATATATACATATATATATATTGTTGCACTAATGGATTCCTTTCAGCAGCGCGCTCAGCGACGGGTGCATTCACAATGGGGCTTTATTGAAGCCCAAATGTAATTGTTTAACAAATTTGCGAAGCACACCACTTTCAGTTCATTAGTAAGCTTGTTTATTCAGCATTACTCTGGCATCAACCTTTTTTTTTCGTTAGTAAGCTTGTTAATTCAGCATTGCTCTGGCATCAACCAATGCGTTTCAGCCCAGCAACGCCTTTGTCACGGTTAGTGAGTCCCTTGTTTATTTCACTATTTATACCATTCACATATTGACTGTTATGAGGCATTGTGAGAAACATAGGGGGTCATTATGATGGTGGACGGACCTGCGTCCGTCCGCCACCCCAGAGGTGGAGGGACCGTCCGCAGGGGCAGCGGCGGTCCCTCCGTGCGAATTAGGATGTGACGGCCACCCTGGCGTCACATCCTGTATTTTTAACATTGCGGCGGGTGCTGCTTAAAGCAGCACCCGCCGCAATGTTAAAACTGCATGCAGTGCATTTGCATGCACAAAGCGGCAGGCACCGCGCGGTGCCTGCGCTATGTGCAAGCAAATGCAGGGGGTTACCATAGGTACCCCCCATGTGCACCCCCACCCCCTTCACCCTGGGGGCCCGCAACGGGCCCCCAAAGAAAAGACCGTATGGCTTTTTGTGGCGGCATTGCCGCAGCGGAAAGGCATGTCCCAAGGCTAATCCTAATATGGCTGACGGTGTCTGACAGACACTGCCACCATATTAGAGCTTTTCCGCCGCGGGACCACGGCGGAAAAGCTGCGGACGGTCTTCCCGACCCCCTTGCAATCCTAATCTGGCGCGTGGTCTTTTCTGACACCGCAGCGGTGAATCTGCATCCTCCGGGCCGGCGGTGGCTTCCGCCGGCCCGGAGGATGCGGATTCACCGCAATCCTAATCGGCCCCCATGTGTTTTCAACAATCAATACATAAATATTTATATATACACACTATTTACAAAAGTCGTCAGTTTCAAAGTTTAGTTCATATTGTAATTATTTTACAAGCTGTAATGCGGAATAAACAAGCTTACTAACGAACTGAAAGTGGTTTTGCTTTGCAAATTTGTTAAATAATACCTATATATATATATTACCTACTGGCGGTCGCCAATAGGTAGTTATAGTTAAAACCTAGTTTCCATAGGAAATCCGCAACATTCTATTTGGAATAACTTTGATGCTGGTGGACGAATCTTCGCAAATTTTTCCAAGAAAATGGCCTGCTCCCCTCCGCTCCTTCCCTGAAAGTTTGGGGGTGATTTGTCAAGTGGGGGCTGAGAAAAAAGGAGGTCCCAAACGTGTTTTCCCCATGCAATTTTCCATAGGGACCTTTAGCCAGGGCTACAGCCCGAACTGCTGAATGGAATTACACCAAATTTGGCAGAGAGGTAGAGTTCGGTTCCCAGATTGTGCTTTTTGGTAAATGATATAAATCCGTTCAGTAGTTCCTGAGAAAATCAAAAGTAAAATCATAGTGATATCTAGAGACGTAGTACAGTCCTTTTGTACTGTGCTCTGTACCTTCCCGAGCACGAGCTGCACTCTGATTGGCTGTCAACTGTCTGTCAACACCCCAAACCAGGAAGTGTTGGCAGTCATCTTGTGCCTCGGTAGAATTGAGGCACAAGAAAGCAGTGAAACAAACAAGGAAAACACGCAAAGGGGTCAGGGTAGAAACACCCTGTCCCCCTAGGCCTGCTCAGGGGTCCCACAAGGACCTCCAAGTTCCAAAATGTATTTATTTTTTAAATCGCGCGTTACGAAGCACGGTACTCAGTACTGTACTCTGTACCTTCCTGAGCGCATACTGGGGGTTCCTGGTTGGCTAGTTGCCCCCCAGGGACCTCCAGTATGCAAGGGGAATTCGTCCCCCCTCTGCAAACGCGCCAGGGGGCTGCATTGCAGAGAGGTGTAAAAAGGGGCGTGGCCTCATTACACCTCTCTGCAATGCAGCCCCCTGGCGCATACTGGAGGTTCCTGGTGGGCTAGTTGGCCCCCTTAGTTCCCCCTCTGCAAACGCGCCAGGGGGCTGCGTTGCAGAGAGGTGTAAAAAGGGGCGTGGCCTCATTACACCTCTCTGCAAGGCAGCCCCCTGGCGCATACTGGAGGTTCCTGGTGGGCTAGTTGGCCCCCAGGGACCTCCAGTATGCAAGGGGAATTAGTTCCCCTTCTGCAAACACGCCAGGGGGCTGCATTGCAGAGAGGTGTAATGAGGCCACACCCCTTTTTACACCTCTCTGCAACGCAGCGCCCGGGCGCATACTGGAGGTTCCTGGTGGGTTAGTTGGCCCCCAGGGACTCCCAGTATGCAAGGAGACTTAATCCCCAACTTAGAACATGCACAGTGGTGTAGGTACGGGGCGGGGCTTGAGGTGATGTGAGTGTAAACATGCCCTGTGGCGCGTTTTAGGTTGGATAATTAATTCCTCTTCAATCCAGAGGTCCCCTAGGTGGCAACTAGTCCAACAGGTATCTCCAGTAAGCGCCACGGAGCGTTGTTGCAGAGTGTTGTAAAAAGGGGGCGTGCCCTCTGAACACCTCTCTGCAACACAGCTGCCTGGCGCATACTGGAGGTACCTGGTGGGCTAGTTGGCTCACAGGGGACCTCAGGATTGAAGAGGAATTAATTCCCCAATCTAAAACACGCCACAGGTTACCTCAGGCCCTGCCCCCTTCCTTCACTATTGAGCAAAATATTCCTGTAAAATCAGCCTAACTCCGAATTCTGATTTACTCACCTGTTATCACAAGAAACGTCAGTGCTGCATCTTTGAGCCCGCTACTGATCCTGAAAAGTAATTCTAACCATACTTACAGTAACTTGAATTTCCTTCCATAGGCTAACATTGACTGGTTTCACTTAAAAAACTTTTTAAGTATGGAGTTTTGGAACTTAAAAAAATTCCTCAAAAATCAGTCGAACTACGAATTCCAATTTACTCACCTTTTATCCGGAGATACCTCAGTGCTGCATCTTTCAGCACACTACGATTCCTGAAAAGTAAATTTAACTATACTTACCAGTAACTTGAATTTCCTTCCATAGGATATCATTACCTGCTATATAAAATATATATAAATTAAAACAATATGAAATAAAAAAAATATATTACAATTTCAATATTTTTAAAAAACTTTTTTTTCAATTTATGTTAAAAATATGTAATGTAATTTAAAAAATAAAATATCTAAAAATAAACACTTTAAAACAATGTAGTAAATTAGTATAAAAAATATAACAATACATTTAAAAATTATCATTTGCAAAACCTTTGAAATTCACTGAAAAAAGCATAGGTTTCAGCCACGTTATAGTTAAGAATTAGCATTTAACAAACCTTTGAAATTCACTGAAAAAAGCATAGGTTTCAGCCACGTTATAGTTAGGAATTAGCATTTAAAAAACCTTGCAAATTCACTGAAAAAACCATAGGTTTCACACGTTATAGTTAGCGGGACATTACACTCATACAAAACCATTGAAATTCCCCCGTTATAGTTAGTTCAGCTAACTATAACTCGCGCGCCCGAAATGCACTGCTTATGGCGTCACATATTACATCACTTATGACATGGTCAGTGACTTCACTCATGACATCACTGATGACATCTCAAATGACATTACTGATGACATCATCCTTGTGAAAGCGTGGCAGACCTCCTCTCACCCTAATATAACCTTTGAAACACAATTCAAAAATAGAACCTAAAATTTTCAAAACAATGGAGATACCAATATCAGTTAGAACAACCTATTCAGTAATTCCAAAATCTACATACACATCCACTCATTCACCAATAGTTCTATATAGTCACTCATACATGTACTCACTCATCATATGTACTCATACACCTATACATCCTGTTACACACCTACACTTATACATAGAGTTATTCACACCTATACTCACACATGCAAATAAACTATCAAACATCCATTTACTTGCATATACAGCTCTACACACACCACTACACTTATTTCTACAGAAACGTACACATACTTACTCTCTTAAACAATCAGTTATAGAAAAACATACTTATTTATACAGGAACTCTTCCAATCTGTCACTGTCATATATCCTTACTTATATACATCAATACTTACATATACTAGTTTAAAACATATGTACTTACTCATAAAGACACTATTAAGGCAGTCATTCCCTCACTAACACACCCATACACACACTCATCCACCCATACAGTCCTGCACACATGCTGTCTTCAAAACACATACGAACAGTGAGTCAGTCATTCATGCATCTGTGCGCTAAGTAATACCCCCACCAAACCACACAGACACTCATTCTGATACTCAAAAAAACAACTAATAACCCATATAGACACTCATGTAGCTACTCACTAACCCATGCAGCAACTTATACACAAAATGAGACACTGATACAGATATTTACATGTTTAAACATTACTCGCTAATACATGTATTCAATAAGATATACTTAATAAGTCAGTTATACAATCAATTTTACAAAAAAAAACATTTAGACACTTATTTACCCATTTATTCTTCCATCAACCTTTAGATATACATATATAAAAATATTTATTTTTCAGAAAGACACACATTCACTGGATGATGTCATCAGTGATGTCATCAGTGAAGTCATTTGAGATGTCATCAGTGATGTCATGAGTGATGTCACTGACCTTATCATGAGTGATGTAGTATGTGACTCATCAGCAGTGCATTGCGGGTGCGTGAGTTATAGTTAGCTGAACTAACTATAACGGGGGAATTTCAATGGTTTTGTATGAGTGTAATGTCCAGCTTACTATAACATGTGTGAAACCTATGGTTTTTCAGTGAATTTGCAAGGTTTTTTTCAGTGAATATATAGCGTGATCAAGGGCATAATTTGCCAGAAACGCGTAGCTGCTCTCTGTGCATCGAATAAAAACTTGCTGATGCTGATTCATCGTGGTCCGTCTCCCTTTGTTTGCTGGCGTGCGAGGCTGTGCTGGGTCTGAGACGCCAAGAGATTCGAGGAGGAGTCACGTGGTATATATATATATATATATATATATATGTATATATATATATTACCTACTGGCGGTCGCCAGTAGGTAGTTATAGTTAGGATAATTTTCAATGTTAAATCTCAACATTCTATTTTGAATAACTTTGGCGCCGGTTGACGAATCTGCCTGAAATTTTCAGGAAAATGGTCTCATGGCGGTCCGGTCCTTCCCTGAAAGTTTGGGGGGGATTCGTCAAGCGGGGGCCGAGATAAAAGGGGGGTCCCAAAACGCGTTTTCCCCATGTTAATTTCCATAGGGCGGTCGATTTCACTTTTAGCCCGAACGGCTGAATGGATTTCCACCAAACTTGGCAAAATTGTAGGGACTGGTAGCCCGATGTGCCTTTGCTATGTCTCAAGATATGTGCTCCAGTGGATTTTGAGTAATTTAGGTTCAAAAAAATATATATATCTATAGCAGCGCACCGGTGCGCGCACCGGGGAGCGCTCCAGGCGCGCCACGCGAGGTGCGCATGGAAAGCTGATTGGCTCTCGGGTGTCTGTAAACATTCGAAACAGTCCAGAGCGGTCGCCATCTTGTGTCTCGGTAAAATCGAGACATAAGAGGTGGCTAAAAGAAAGTGGGAACTGGCCATAAGGCGTCAGGGATAGACCCCTTTGACCCCCTAGGTTTGATGTGGGGGCTATAAAAGGGCCCCGCGGGGCATTTAAAATATTTTTTTTTTTTCGTTTTGCGCGGGGGAAGCGCACGGTGCGCGCACCGGGGAGCGGCCCTGGGAGCGCACTATGATGAAAAAAGGTGACAGAGTGTTTAAAAAATGAAGTTTTGATTTAGAAATTGGAGGTAGTTCTAAAAAGAACTTTTTTTTTTCTTCTTTTTGTTGTTTTATATTTTTTTTGTGTTTTTTGAACTTTTTGTACTTTTTTTGGCTTTTCAAAACAGTTTTATATATTTTTTTGTATTTTTTTGGGGGAGAAACAAAAAAAGGGAATTGAAACTGGCTCAACTGGAGCAAAAAAACAAAAAACCCAAAAAATTACTTCTTTTTGGGGCACTTGTGATTATCACCTGCAAGGACGATGAGTTTCACACTTTGTTCCCCATAGGAGATAAGTTTGCCACAAGCTTTGCAAGTAATTTTAAAATCAGCAAACCTCGGCTGAATGCAAGGCATCACTTCAGATGTTTCTGGTTGCGAGGAAGTGGGTTGGTTTCTTTGGGAGGGGGTCCTTGATGAATGGGGGAGGTTACTGGCCAGTTCCCGGAACTCTGCACGAGAGTAGTTGTTTGGATGCTTTCTTGTCATGTGCCGAATCATGGTATAGTTACCAAAAGAATATTTCTTATTTGGGTTGCCCCGTGAAAGTTCATCATTGCAGATGAGGCAAGTGACTTTTGGCGCATTCACCTTTTTTTTCCCCTCTGGAATTGAAAAAAACTCCCAAATGAAGTGTGGTTTGGGTTTATAAGGTGTGTTTTCTTCAGGCAGCCATCTTCTTCTCCCCTCCTCCTGTTCCTCTTCCTCTTCCTCCTCCTGTTCTTGACCACCAACATAATTTGGAGCTGGTCCTCTTGGTGGTTGTGGTGGTGGTGGTGGGGCAGATGCACCAGCTGATGCTACTAATGAAGCCATTTTATAGTACAAAATATTACTCAAAGAGCAAAAAAGTAGACAGAGCAACAAACAGGTCTTCCTCAGTCAAAGGACAAAGTCAGAATAAGGAAAAAAGGTGGGGTCTTTCATCATTTAGAAAAAAAAACTGTCCTGAACCAATGAGAAGTGTTATTTTCAGGTCACAAGACCAGGGGCTTCATCATTATGAAACCAAAACTGTTATGAACCAATGAAAAGTGTTATTTTCTGCTCACATGACCCGACGCGCTTACGCTACGCGCCCGGGGCGCGCCCGGGGGCGCGCCCCGGGTCGCGCAGCGTAAGCGCGTCGGAAGTTTACGTTGTGCGATCGTATTCGCTCGAGTACTTCCGGGTGCGCTTACGCCGTGCGTATCACGCGGTCGCGGCTACGCGATACGTCACGATTATGTTTTCGTTTGCGATATTGGCGCTTACGGGACGCTCCCCGGAGCGCGCCCCGGGGCGCTTTGTAAAAATACGCTTTTCGGGGCGCTCCCCGGGGCGCGCTCCGGGAGCGCTCCCCAAAATAATTTTTTAAAAAAAAATTGGGAAAATTGTAGGGACAGGTAGCTCTATTCTGAAGTGGTTTGTAAAAAACATTAACTTTAGAAAAATATGTATTGTGCTACATTGGGCTTAATATATGTTAGAGCCAAAATGTAGCCCAAATGTAGCCCAAAGTAGCCCAATGTAGCCCAAAGATGGCCACCAGAGATCAAAAATTGAAAATGTAGCCCAAAATTCAACTAGATGTAGCCCAACTGTAGCCCAATGAGAAAATGTACCAGATTGTTAAAAAGAACAACTAGAGTGCTAACAGTCTTATTTATAAAGTGAAACTTATAGTTAGGAATTAGCATTAAAAAAACCTTTGAAATTCACTGAAAAAACCATAGGTTTCACACCAGTTATAGTTAGGAATTAGCATTTAAAAAACCTATTACATTCACTGAAAAAACCATAGGTTTCACACCAGTTATAGTTAGCTGGAAATTTTACTGATATAAAACCATTGAAATTCCCACGTTATAGTTAGTCGGACTCACTATAACTTGCGCGTGCAATGCACTGCTGATGACATCACATATTACATCACTCATGACATGGTCAGTGACATCACTCATGACATCACTGATGACACCATCCTTGTGACACAGTCACAGACCTCCTCTCAGTGTAAAGTAACCCTTGAGACACATATTCAAAAATAGAAACTGAAATTTTTTTAAAATGGACATACCTATATCAGTTACAACAAGCAATTCTGTACTTCCACTATCTATATACACATCCACTCATTCACCAACAGTTCTATATAGTCACTCATACATATACTCACTCATCATATGAAGAGATACACCTATACATCCTGTTACACACCGACATTCATCCAAAAGTTACTCACACACATATTCACACGTGCAAATAAACTATTGAACAACCATTTATTTGAATATAGAGTTATACACACACTTCCACCTTACTTTTATTGAAAATTACACATATTTATTCTCTTAAACAATCACTTATAGAAACACATACTTATTTAAACAGGAAATCTTACAATCTCTTACTCTCACATATACTCACTTATATACATCAATATTCATATATACTAGATTAAAACATATGTAGTTACTGATAAAGACACTAGTGAGACAGTCATTCACTCACTAACAAACACATATAGACACTCATCCACCCATACAGTCCTGTACATATGCTGTCTTCAAAACACATACAAACAAAGAGTCAGTCACTCATGCATCTATGTGCTAAGTAATACCCCCACCAAACCATATAGACACTCATAGTGATACTAATAAAAATATCAAATAACCCATATACATACGCATGTAGCTACTTATCAACACATGTAGTCACTTATACACAAAGTGAAACACTAATATATGTATTTAAATATTTAAACATAACTCACTAATATTTATTTTTCAGAAAGACACATATTCACTGGATGGTGTCATCAGTGATGTCATGAGTGATGTCACTGACCATGTCATGAGTGATGTAATATGTGATGTCATCAGCAGTGCATTGCACGCGCAAGTTATAGTGAGTCCGACTAACTATAACGTGGGAATTTCAATGGTTTTATATCAGTAAAATTTCCAGCTAACTATAACTGGTGTGAAACCTATGGTTTTTTCAGTGAATTTAATAGGTTTTTTAAATGCTAATTCCTAACTATAACTGGTGTGAAACCTATGGTTTTTTCAGTGAATATATATAAATTCACTGAAAAAACCATAGGTTAGAGACCATATATAGTTAGCTGGACATTTTATTGACAAAAAACCAATGAAATTCCATATATAGTTAGTTGCACTAACTATATATCGCGCACCCGCAATCCACTGCTGATGATGTCACATATTACATCATTCATGACATGGTCAGTGACATCACTGATGACATCACTGATGACATCTCAAATGACATCACTGATGACATCATCTAGTGTCTGTGTGTTTTTGTAAAGTTTAAATATGTTTTACATATTGAAGAATGAGTGGATGTATGGAAGACTGAGTGTGTGTGTGGCTGGCTGGGAGGTGTGTGACTCTGTGCATATCAATGTGTACTTGTATCAGTGATTGTATAAGAGAGTAAGTAAGTGTTAGTATATGTGTGAAAAGTATGGTGTTCTGTGTTTAACTGTATAGATGAGGAAATCGAAGTGTGATTGATTCTTCACAGGACTGACTAGGTGTATGAGTGCATATGATAGTGTTGTAATAATGAGTGACTGTATGTATGAGTGATTGTATGGGTGAATGAGTGAATGTGTGTGTAGACGTAGGAATCAGTGAGTGCGTATGTAGTAACTGGTATTGGTGTGTCATGATGTCATCAGTGATGTCATTTGAGATGTCATCAGTGATGTCATTTGAGATGTCTTCAGTGATGTCATCAGTGATGTCACTGAAGTATGGTGTTCTGTGTTTAACTGTATAGATGAGGAAATGGAAGTGTGATTGATTCTTTACAGGACTGACTAGGTGTGTGAGTAACTCCATGGATGAGTGGCAGTGTGTGAGTGTCTGCATAGGTGTATGAGTGCATATGATAGTGTAATAATGAGTGACTGTATGTATGAGTGATTGTATGGGTGAATGAGTGAATGTGTGTGTAGACGTAGGAATCAGTGAGTGCGTATGTAGTAACTGGTATTGGTGTGTCATGATGTCATCACTGATGTCATTTGAGATGTCATCAGTGATGTCATCAGTGATGTCATTTGAGATGTCATCAGTGATGTCATCAGTGATGTCACTGACCATGTCATGAATGATGTAATATGTGACATCATCAGCAGTGGATTGCGGGTGCGCGATATATAGTTAGTGCAACTAACTATATATGGAATTTCATTGGTTTTTTGTCAATAAAATGTCCAGCTAACTATATATGGTCTCTAACCTATGGTTTTTTCAGTGAATTTTCAAGGTTTTGTAAATGCAAATTCCTAACTATATATGGTCTATAACCTATGTTTTTTTTCAGTGAATTTCATTGGTTTTTTAAAAGCTAATATCTATAGCTGTAAAATATATTCTTTATTACGTGACGTATCACGTAGCCACGTGAGACGCCTCATGACGCGTCGCATAACCGTGATGTATCGGTTCTGCAGCGCAAACAAAACCCGTAACGTAAGCGTGCCGGAGCACGCTTACAGATATATATATTTTTTTTAACCTTAATTAGACAAAATCCACACGTGCACATATCTTGAGGCCTTGCAAAGGCACATCAAACAAACAGTCCCTACAATTTTGCCAAGTTTGCTGGAAATCTATTCCCTTAATTTTTTTTTTACTGTTTCTCTTGGTTTTCCCCTTGTTACGCTTACCGGGACGCTACCCGGTACGCGAACCGGACGCTCCAAAAACACAAGATGGCGGACTCCCGTTACGCTGCCGGTTAGCTGCCCGGTTCGCGTACCGGGAAGCGCCTCTACCGCGAAAAATCGCGGGGGACTTTAATATCCCCCTCATAAATCCTAGGGGGTCAGGAGGGGTTTACCTTGCCCCCTTTCCTTCATTTCCGCCTTCTTTTTTCACCACATCTTGTCTCTCGAACCTACCGAGAGACAAGATGGCGGCCGCTCCGGACTGTTTACAATGTTGACAGCTACGCTGCCGGTTAGCTGCCCGGTTAGCTGCCCGGTGAGCTGCCCGGTTCGCGTACCGGGACGCGCCTCTACGGCGTAAAATCGCAAAATTTTTTGCCCCGCGGGGCACTTTAATATCCCCCTCATCAATCCTAGGGGGTCAGGAGTGGTCTACCTTGCCCCCTTTCCTTCATTTCCCCCTTCGTTTTTCACCACATCTTGTCTCTCGATCGTACCGAGAGACAAGATGGCGGCCGCTCCGGTTTGTTTAGAATGTTGACAGACACCGGAGAGCCAATCAGATTCGCTTCGCGAAGTTCCGTTACGCGTCAGGTACGCGAACCGGGGCGCTAACCGGAGCGCTGTCACAGATATATATATTTTTTTAAACGTTAATTTCTCAAAATCCACTGGAGCACATATATTGAGACATAGCAAAGGCACGTCGGGCAAACCATATCTACAATTTTGCCAAGTTTCATGTAAATCTATTCAGCCGTTCGAGCTAAAAGTGAGTCCAACAGCCCTATGGAAAAATGAATGGGAAAAACGCGTTTTGGGACCCCCCTTTGTTCTCGGCCCCCCCTTGACGAAACCCCACCAAATTTTCAGGGGCTGCTCAGAAAAAAATGTGCCATTTTCCTGAAAATTTCAGCCAATTCCGTCCACAAACGCCAAAGTTATTAGACATAGAATTTTCAGAAATCCCATAGAGAAAAAATCCTAACTATATATACCCACTGGCTATCGCCAGTAGGTAATATACATATATAAACATATGTAATCTGCATATCTATATAAATATAAATGCATGCATACATATACATATATGCATACATATGCATGTTATTTACATGAAAGTTTTAAAAACACTAATAAAAGCAAAGCTAAAAAGCCACCTCATTACAAACAGAATGGCTTTAACTTAAACGAGGGCGAGATCTATTGCATTTTCAATGCTTGTTTACTTTGGTTCTATCAAGAAGGCATTCAGATGTGTCACACATTTGCCATAAATTCTGAATGTTAGCACTCTAGTTGCTCATTAGATCACTGTAGTAAAGCTAGTGCTCACCAGGGAAGTCTGCTGCTAATCATGGTTTGCAGCCATTTTCCCGCATTTTTTATCCCGCAGACTTTCAGTCCGCATACCATTATCCCGCAAGGTCATTGAGCTCGCATACCATTATCCCGCATTTTTTCAAAACGCATGTGCATTTATCGCGCATGCCTTTACAAAGAATTACGTTTTAAAGGCATGTATGGTAAATGCATTTGCGTTGTGAAAACCACGATGACGAGAGAGGTAAGTGGGTTTGTGTTAATTTTTTCGTGGGTTAGTGATTGTGTAGTGTAGTGTAGTGTTGTGTAGTGTAGTGTTGTGTTAGTGTAGTGTAGAGTTGTGGTGGTTGTTTAGTGTAGGGTCATGCTGGGGGTAGTGTTTTAGGGTTTAGGGTTGTGTTGTAGTGTTTGCGTAGTGTAGGGTCATGCTGGGGGTAGTGTTTTAGGGTTCAGGGTAGTGTTGTAGTGTTTGCGTAGTGTAGGGTCATGCTGGGGGTAGTGTTTTAGGGTTTAGGGTTGTGTTGTAGTGTTTGCGTAGTGTAGGGTCATGCTGGGCGTAGTGTTTTAGGGTTTAGGGTAGTGTTGTAGTGTTTGCGTAGTGTAGGGTCATGCTGGGCGTAGTGTTTTAGGGTTTAGGATAGTGTTGTAGTGTTTGCGTAGTGTAGGGTCATGCTGGGGGTAGTGTTTTAGGGTTTAGGGTAGTGTTGTAGTGTTTGCGTAGTGTAGGGTCATGCTGGGTGTAGTGTTTTAGGGTTTTGGGTAGTGTTGTAGTGTTTGCGTAGTGTAGGGTCATGCTGGGGGTAGTGTATTAGGGTTTTGGGTAGTGTTGTAGTGTTTGCGTAGTGTAGGGTCATGCTGGGGGTAGTGTTTTAGGGTTTTGGGTAGTGTTGTAGTGTTTGCGTAGTGTAGGGTCATGCTGGGGGTAGTGTTTTAGGGTTTTGGGTAGTGTTGTAGTGTTTGCGTAGTGTAGGGTCATGCTGGGGGGTAGTGTTTTAGGGTTTTGGGTAGTGTTGTAGTGTTTGCGTAGTGTAGGGTCATGCTGGGGGTAGTGTTTTAGGGTTTTGGGTAGTGTTGTAGTGTTTGCGTAGTGTAGGGTCATGCTGGGGGTAGTGTTTTAGGGTTTAGGGTAGTGTTGTAGTGTTTGTGTAGTGTAGGGTCATGCTGGGGGTAGTGTTTTAGGGTTTAGGGTAGTGTTGTAGTGTTTGCGTAGTGTAGGGTCATGCTGGGGGTAGTGTTTTAGGGTTTAGGGTAGTGTTGTAGTGTTTGCGTAGTGTAGGGTCATGCTGGGGGTAGTGTTTTAGGGTTTAGGGTAGTGTTGTAGTGTTTGCGTAGTGTAGGGTCATGCTGGGGGTAGTGTTTTAGGGTTTAGGGTAGTGTTGTAGTGTTTGCGTAGTGTAGGGTCATGCTGGGGTGTAGTGTTTTAGGGTTTTGGGTAGTGTTGTAGTGTTTGCGTAGTGTAGGGTCATGCTGGGGGTAGTGTTTTAGGATTTAGGGTAGTGTTGTAGTGTTTGCGTAGTGTAGGGTCATGCTGGGGGTAGTGTTTTAGGGTTTTGGGTAGTGTTGTAGTGTTTGCGTAGTGTAGGGTCATGCTGGGGGGTAGTGTTTTAGGGTTTTGGGTAGTGTTGTAGTGTTTGCGTAGTGTAGGGTCATGCTGAGGGTAGTGTTTTAGGGTTTAGGGTAGTGTTGTAGTGTTTGCGTAGTGTAGGGTCATGCTGGGGGTAGTGTTTTAGGGTTTAGGGTAGTGTTGTAATGTTTGCGTAGTGTAGGGTCATGCTGGGGTGTAGTGTTTTAGGGTTTTGGGTAGTGTTGTAGTGTTTGCGTAGTGTAGGGTCATGCTGGGGGTAGTGTTTTAGGATTTAGGGTAGTGTTGTAGTGTTTGCGTAGTGTAGGGTCATGCTGGGGGTAGTGTTTTAGGGTTTTGGGTAGTGTTGTAGTGTTTGCGTAGTGTAGGGTCATGCTGGGGGGTAGTGTTTTAGGGTTTTGGGTAGTGTTGTAGTGTTTGCGTAGTGTAGGGTCATGCTGAGGGTAGTGTTTTAGGGTTTAGGGTAGTGTTGTAGTGTTTGCGTAGTGTAGGGTCATGCTGGGGGTAGTGTTTTAGGGTTTAGGGTAGTGTTGTAATGTTTGCGTAGTGTAGGGTCATGCTGGGGGTAGTGTTTTAGGGTTTAGGGTAGTGTTGTAGTGTTTGCGTAGTGTAGGGTCATGCTGGGGGTAGTGTTTTAGGGTTTAGGGTAGTGTTGTAGTGTTTGCGTAGTGTAGGATCATGCTGGGGGTAGTGTTTTAGGGTTTAGGGTAGTGTTGTAGTGTTTGCGTAGTGTAGGGTCATGCTGGGGTGTAGTGTTTTAGGGTTTTGGGTAGTGTTGTAGTGTTTGCGTAGTGTAGGGTCATGCTGGGGGTAGTGTTTTAGGGTTTATGGTAGTGTTGTAGTGTTTGCGTAGTATAGGGTCATGCTGGGGTGTAGTGTTGTAGGGTTTTGGGTAGTGTTGTAGTGTTTGCGTAGTGTAGGGTCATGCTGGGGGTAGTGTTTTAGGATTTAGGTTAGTGTTGTAGTGTTTGCGTAGTGTAGGGTCATGCTGGGGGTAGTGTTTTAGGGTTTAGGGTTGTGTTGTAGTGTTTGCGTAGTGTAGGGTCATGCTGGGGGTAGTGTTTTAGGGTTTAGGGTTGTGTTGTAGTGTTTGCGTAGTGTAGGGTCATGCTGGGGGTAGTGTTTTAGGGTTTAGGGTAGTGTTGTAGTGTTTGCGTAGTGTAGGGTCATGCTGGGGTGTAGTGTTTTAGGGTTTTGGGTAGTGTTGTAGTGTTTGCGTAGTGTAGGGTCATGCTGGGGGTAGTGTTTTAGGGTTTAGGGTAGTGTTGTAGTGTTTGTGTAGTGTAGGGTCATGCTGGGGGTAGTGTTTTAGGGTTTAGGGTAGTGTTGTAGTGTTTGTGTAGTGTAGGGTCATGCTGGGGGTAGTGTTTTAGGGTTTAGGGTAGTGTTGTAGTGTTTGTGTAGTGTAGGGTCATGCTGGGGGTAGTGTTTTAGGGTTTAGGGTAGTGTTGTACTGTTTGTGTAGTGTAGGGTCATGCTGGGGGTAGTGTTTTAGGGTTTAGGGTAGTTTAGTTGTTTAGTGTATGCTAAAGGCATATTCGTTCTAAAAGTTTTTGTTATTTTAATTTGCGGCCTAATAGTACATGCGGGATTTTTTTTGCGGACTGATGGTATGCGGGATTTCGTCATATATTCGCTAATCATACTTTCTATGGCAAAATGAACCCCCTCATTTTGTTCCTTTTTAAATTAAATGTTTTAAGAGTTACCACTTTATTCCAATCAAGATGGCTTCAGGTGTGCCATACCTTTGTAATAAGTAGGACTGTTAGCACTCTAGTTGTTCTTTAGAACACTCTGGGACAATCTGTCATTGGGCTATAGTTGGGCTACATCTGGCTGATATTTGGGCTACATTTGGTTTTTTGTCTCTGGTGGCCATCTTTGGGCTACATTGGGCTACATTGGGCTACATTGGGCTACATTTGGGCTCCAACATATATATAGCCCAATGTAGCCCAATTTATATTTTTCAAAGTTAATTTTCGTAAAAACCACTGGAGCCTATATCTTGAGACATAGCAAAGGCACATCGGGCTACCAGTCCCTACAATTTTGCCAAGTTTGGTGTAAATCCATTCAGCCGTTCAGGCTAAAAGTGAGGCCAACCGCCCTATGGAAAATTGCATGGGAAAAACACGTTTTGGGACCCCCCTTTTTTCTCGGCCCCCCCTTGACGAAAACCCCCCAAATTTTCAGGGGCTGCTCAGAAACAAAATGTTCCATTTTCCTGAAAATTTCAGCCAATTCTGTCCTCATAAGCCAAAGTTATTCGACATAGAATTTTCAAAAATCCCATAGGAAAAAAATCCTAACTATATATACCTACTGGCTATCGCCAGTAGGTAATATATATATATATATATATATATATTACCTACTGGCGGTCGCCAGTAGGTAGTTATAGTTAGGATTTTTTTCAATGTTAAATCTCAAAATTCTATTTGGAATAACTTTGGCACCGGTTGACGAATCTGCCTGAAAATTTCCTGAAAATGGCCTCGTCGAGCTCCGGTCCTTCCTTGAAAGTTTGGGGGGGATTCGTCAAGCGGGGGCCGAGATAAAAGGGGGGTCCCAAAACGCGTTTTCCCCATGTTAATTTCCATAGGGCGGTCGATTTCACTTTTAGCCCGAACGGCTGAATGGATTTACACCAAACTTGGCAAAATTGTAGGGACTGGTAGCCCGATGTGCCTTTGCTATGTCTCAAGATATGTGCTCCAGTGGATTTTGAGTAATTTAGGTTCAAAAAAATATATATATCTATAGCAGCGCTCCGGTGCGCGCACCGGAGAGCGCTCCAGGCGCGCCACGCGAGGTGCGCATGGAAAGCTGATTGGCTCTCGGGTGTCTGTAAACATTCGAAACAGTCCAGAGCGGTCGCCATCTTGTGTCTCGGTAAAATCGAGACATAAGAGGTGGCTAAAACAAAGTGGGAACTGACCATAAGGCGTCAGGGATAGACCCCTTTGACCCCCTAGGTTTGATGTGGGGGCTATAAAAGGGCCCCGCGGGGCATTTAAAATATTTTTTTTTTTTCGTTTTGCGCGGGGGAAGCGCACGGTGCGCGCACCGGGGAGCGGCCCTGGGAGCGCACTATGATGAAAAAAGGTGACAGAGTGTTTAAAAAATGAAGTTTTGATTTAGAAATTGGAGGTAGTTCTAAAAAGAACTTTTTTTTTTCTTCTTTTTGTTGTTTTATATTTTTTTTGTGTTTTTTGAACTTTTTGAACTTTTTTTGGCTTTTCAAAACAGTTTTATATATTTTTTTGTATTTTTTTGGGGGGAGAAACAAAAAAAGGGAATTGAAACTGGCTCAACTGGAGCAAAAAAACAAAAAACCCAAAAAATTACTTCTTTTTGGGGCACTTGTGATTATCAC
This sequence comes from Lissotriton vulgaris, assembly GCF_964263255.1. NCBI lineage: Eukaryota > Metazoa > Chordata > Amphibia > Caudata > Salamandridae > Lissotriton > Lissotriton vulgaris. The sequence continues at coordinate 781,292,256 of NC_141693.1, read as the reverse complement.
CTGCAAGGACGATGAGTTTCACACTTTTTTCCCCATAGGAGATAAGTTTGCCACAAGCAGTGCAAGTAATTTTAAAATCAGCAAATCTAGGCTGAATGCAAGGCATCACCTCGGATGTTTCTGGTTGCGAGGAAGTGGGTTGGTTTCTTTGGGAGGGGGTCCTTGATGAATGGGGGAGGTTACTGGCCATTTCCCGGAACTCTGCACGAGAGTAGTTGTTTGGATGCTTTCTTGTCATGTGCCGAATCATGGTATAGTTACCAAAAGAATATTTCTTATTTGGGTTGCCCCGTGAAAGTTCATCATTGCAGATGAGGCAAGTGACTTTGGGCGCATTCACCTTTTTTTTCCCCTCTGGAATTGAAAAAAACTGCCAAATGAAGTGTGGTTTGGGTTTATAAGGTGTGTTTTCTTCAGGCAGCCATCTTCTTCTCCCCTCCTCCTCTTCCTCTTCCTCTTCCTCCTCCTGTTCTTGACCACCAACATAATTTGGAGCTGGTCCTCTTGGTGGTTGTGGTGGTGGTGGTGGGGCAGATGCACCAGCTGATGCTACTAATGAAGCCATTTTATAGTACAAAATATTACTCAAAGAGCAAAAAAGTAGACAGAGCAACAAACAGGTCTTCCTCAGTCAAAGGACAAAGTCAGAATAAGGAAAAAAGGTGGGGTCTTTCATCATTTAGAAAAAAAAACTGTCCTGAACCAATGAGAAGTGTTATTTTCAGGTCACAAGACCAGGGGCTTCATCATTATGAAACCAAAACTGTTATGAACCAATGAAAAGTGTTATTTTCTGCTCACATGACCCGACGCGCTTACGCTACGCGCCCGGGGCGCGCCCGGGGGCGCGCCCCGGGTCGCGCAGCGTAAGCGCGTCGGAAGTTTACGTTGTGCGATCGTATTCGCTCGAGTACTTCCGGGTGCGCTTACGCCGTGCGTATCACGCGGTCGCGGCTACGCGATACGTCACGATTATGTTTTCGTTTGCGATATTGGCGCTCACGGGACGCTCCCCGGAGCGCGCCCCGGGGCGCTTTGTAAAAATACGCTTTTCGGGGCGCTCCCCGGGGCGCGCTCCGGGAGCGCTCCCCAAAATAATTTTTAAAAAAAAAATTGGGAAAATTGTAGGGACAGGTAGCTCTATTCTGAAGTGGTTTGTAAAAAACATTAACTTTAGAAAAATATGTATTGTGCTACATTGGGCTTAATATATGTTAGAGCCAAAATGTAGCCCAAATGTAGCCCAAAGTAGCCCAATGTAGCCCAAAGATGGCCACCAGAGATCAAAAATTGAAAATGTAGCCCAAAATTCAACTAGATGTAGCCCAACTGTAGCCCAATGAGAAAATGTACCAGAGTGTTAAAAAGAACAACTAGAGTGCTAACAGTCTTATTTATAAAGTGAAACTTATAGTTAGGAATTAGCATTAAAAAAACCTTTGAAATTCACTGAAAAAACCATAGGTTTCACACCAGTTATAGTTAGGAATTAGCATTTAAAAAACCTATTAAATTCACTGAAAAAACCATAGGTTTCACACCAGTTATAGTTAGCTGGAAATTTTACTGATATAAAACCATTGAAATTCCCACGTTATAGTTAGTCGGACTCACTATAACTTGCGCGTGCAATGCACTGCTGATGACATCACATATTACATCACTCATGACATGGTCAGTGACATCACTCATGACACCATCCTTGTGACATAGTGACAGACCTCCTTTCACTATAATGTAACCCTTGAGACACATATTCAAAAATAGAAACTGAAATTTTTAAAAAAATGGAGATACCTATATCAGTTACAACAAGCAATTCAGTAATTCCACTATCTATATACACATCCACTCTTTCACCAACAGTTCTATATAGTCACTCATACATATACTCACTCATCATATGAAGTGATACACCTATACATCCTGTTACACACCGACATTCATCCAAAAGTTACTCACACACATATTCACACGTGCAAATAAACTATTGAACATCCATTTATTTGAATATAGAGTTATACACAGACTTCCACCTTACTTCTATTTAAAATTACACATATTTATTCTCTTAAACAATCACTTATAGAAACACATACTTATTTAAACAGGAACTCTTACAATCTCTTACTCTCACATATACTCACTTATATACATCAATATTCATATATACTAGATTAAAACATATGTAGGTACTGATAAAGACACTAGTGAGACAGTCATTCACTCACTAACAAACACATATAGACACTCATCCACCCATACAGTCCTGTACATATGCTGTCTTCAAAACACATACAAACAAAGAGTCAGTCACTCATGCATCTATGTGCTAAGTAATACCCCCACTAAACCATATAGACAGTCATACTGATACTAATAAAAATATCTAATAACCCATATACATACGCATGTAGCTACTTACCAACACATGTAGCCACTTATACACAAAGTGAAACACTAATATATATATATTTAAATATTTAAACATAACTCACTAATATTTATTTTTCAGAAAGACACATATTCACTGGATGGTGTCATCAGTGATGTCATGAGTGATGTCACTGACCATGTCATGAGTGATGTAATATGTGATGTCATCAGCAGTGCATTGCACGCGCAAGTTATAGTGAGTCCGACTAACTATAACGTGGGAATTTCAATGGTTTTATATCAGTAAAATTTCCAGCTAACTATAACTGGTGTGAAACCTATGGTTTTTTCAGTGAATATATATATATATACACATATACATATATATATATATATATATATATATATTACCTACTGGCGGTCGCCAGTAGGTATATATAGTTAGGATTTTTTTCTCTATGGGACTTTTGAAAATTCTATGTCTAATAACTTTGGCGTTTGTGGACGGAATCGGCTGAAAATTTCGGGAAAATGGCACATCTTGTTTCTGAGCAGCCCCTGAAAATTTGGGGGGGTTTCGTCAAGGGGGGCCGAGAAAAAAAGGGGGTCCCAAAACGCGTTTTTAACATTGAGTTTTCCATAGGGCGTTTGGCCTCACTTTTAGCTCGAACGGCTGAATGGATTTGCACGAAACTTGGCAAAATTGTAGGGACTGTTAGCCCGATGTGCCTTTGCTGGGTCTCAATATATGTGCTCCAGTGGATTTTGAGAAATTAACGTTTTAAAAAACAGATATATCTGTGACAGCGTCCCGGGTAGCGCTCCGGTTCGCGAACTTTTCACGTAACGGAGCTTTGCGAAGCGAAGCTGATTGGCTCTCCGGTGTCTGTCAACATTCTAAACAGTCCGGTGCGGCCGCCATCTTGTCTCTCGGTAGGATCGAGAGACAAGAAGAGGAGAAAAACGAAGGGGGATTTTAATGAAAGGGGGCAAGGTAGACCCTTCTTGACCCCCTAGGAATGATGTTGGGGTTATTAAAGGGTCAAATAAAAAAAATTAGATTTTTTGCGGAAGAAGCGCTTTCTGGTTCGCGAACCGGGTAGCGAATCGGGACGCGAAACGGGAACACGCCATTTTGTGTTTCGTTTTAATTAAATTACAAGATGGTGGAAAAACAATGTGAGAAATGGGTATAAGGGGGTACGGGAGACGTATCCTGACCCCCTATTTTTTCTGAGGGTGGCTGAGGATGCTCATATATGTTGATACTTGTCTTCCAGCAGCTGCGCGTGAGCGGTTTTTTTTTTTTTTTTTTTTGCTGCGTGACGTCTGTTAACGTTCGATTCGAAGGAAATCAAGAAGTGTTGACCGCCACTTTGACATTGCGAGTAAATATATTGTTAAAAATAATTGTTATAAATTAATCCGTATTGATAAACATTGCCTGCGCCATCTTGCTTTTTTTCCAATGCCACACTTTTGTCGTGCACGGCAGCCATTTTAGATGCCTTGACCAGACCCACTGTCTGCACGACGCCGATCGTGACGTCTGTTACCTTTCGATTCAAAGGAAATCAGGAAGTGTTGACCGCCATTTTGACACTGCGAGTAAATATATTGTTAAAAATAATAGTTATAAATTAATCCGTATTGATAAACATTGTCTGCGCCATCTTGCTTTTTTTCCAATGCCACACTTTTGTCGTGCACGGCAGCCATTTTAGATGCCTTGACCAGACCCACTCTCTGCACGCCGCCGATCCTCAGCATGGCTCCCCACCCTCGCAAGCATCTCCCCCACGCATTGGTCACCCCCACTCTCTCTCTTATGCATGGGCCATAAACCTCCCCCCATCTGCGCTGCTCTTCCCTGAGAATCACACCCTGTGTCCGCCCGACACCTCCCTTTCACCCTATTCATTACCGCACCCTCTGACACTCCTCTTCCTTTGTGTCTGATTGTCCAGGCCGGTCTCAGGCTATCACCTAGCCCTGCGGATGTAGTTTATGGCCTCAACTGTAAAGAATCACCCCTCTTCAAAGGAGTTACACTAGATCAAGGCCCCCACCCCATGAGATCCGTCACACCACACGCGTTCCTACTATCTGATAACGATCCTGTATTGTGATTGGGGAGGGGATTCTCACTGTGAGGGTGTGGGGGACCGAGCCTGAAAAGGAAGATTCCAGGGATGCCTTTTTGTACATCAAAGTCTTCACAATTATGTGTCACATTAAAAATATATAGCACTCCAACAAAGTAGTAGGATTATAACACTTTAATAACTTATAAATATATACAAAGCACCAAAACCAGTAAACATGTTAAAAAAAAATTTAAACACAGCAACAATGGTCAGTAGCGGTCTGTTGTGCGAATAGTCCGAAGGCAGCACAACGCGCCGAGATCTGGACGGCACCCCCTTGCCATTCAGCGGTTTTCCGCCCGCTTTTCCTGCACTGTGTCTTGTCAGTAGCGGTCTGTTGTGCGAATAGTCCGAAGGCAGCACAACGCGCCGAGATCTGGACGGCACCCAGGTGATGTCCTTTACTTGCCGCACTGGTTATGGCATCCTACAATGCTGCACCGAAAAACGGCGTGGGGCGCCCCGGGGGGGGGGGGGGGGGGAGGCGGCGTGAACGGGCCTCCCCAGGTGGAGGCTCGTCTGCTGTAGTGGGGCGCCCTTTTACCGTTTCAGTCACCAATCAGCAGTTTTCCGCCCGCTTTTGCTGCACTGTGCCTCATCCGCCATTTAGCTGTTTACCGCCCGCTCTTGCAGCTACACCGTCTCGCTCACCATGTAGTTGAATTGCGCCCACTCTTGCGGTGCAGCGATAGGCGGCTGCCACAGGACTCTTAAAATGGCGGCCGGCTCTTCGGATTTGGGCCTGGTCCACTAAAATGGCCCTGGGACACCTTGGAACTCGGACGCTTGTCTGCTAGGGCTTGGGCCCCATTCTCGAAAGCGTCCCCTCAGCCTTGAAGATTCTACAAAAGTCTTGGGGGCCCCCGACTCCCGCAGGCTTCCGGTGGGGAGCGGCTGCCATGATTGCTTGCGGAATGCCCACGACGGAGCTACGGGATGGTGGTGCTCTCATGCTGACGCCAGCTTCAGTCTGAAACATCCAGAAACACTGTAGACTATCAATTACTGATGACTTCCGGTGGAGCCTCAACGTGACCCGGTAGGGAATATATTGCCCTCCCCTTTTTTGAGTGATGGTTCTTGTTGCCTGTCCCCTCTGTTGTCATCTAACGGAACCTTTTTGGATTGGCGAGTGCGAAAAAAAAAGGTGGGGCTTTCATCGTTTGGGAAAAAAAAATGTTTCAATCCAATGAAAAGTGTTATTTTTAGGTCATATGACCAAGCCTTACATCATTAGAAAAACAAAAGTAAAATGAGCCAATGAAAAGTTTTATTAACAAGTCACATGACCTGTTAAGCGTACGTGACCCACTGCGCGCCGCGCTCTGGATCGTTTCCCGGAAGCTGCGCCTTGCGCACCGGAGCACTTCCGGGTGCGCTAACGCGGCGCGTCATATGACGCATTACGCGACAACGCAGGTCCAGAATATAGTCAAAATGTCTCCACCAACCAGCGGTCGGAATACAACCCCTTTCAGCAGTCCAAAAAGTTCTGTTAAATGACAAGAGAAGTGACAGGCAACAAGAGCAATCAGTCAAAGAGGGGAGGGCAAGTTCTTCTCTACCGGGTCACGTTGGGGCTCCACCGGAACTGATCGAATTGGTAGTCTACAGTGTTTCTGGATGTTTCAGATTGAAGCTGGCGTCAGCATGACAGCACCCCGTGGCTACGTCGTGGCCATTCCGCGAGCAATCATGGCAGTCGCTCGCCACCGGAAGTCTGCGGGAGTCGGGGGCCCGGTGACTTTTGTAAAATCTTCAAGGCTGAGGGGACGCTTTTGGGAATGGGGTCCATGCCCTAGCAGTCAAGCGTCCGAGTTCCAAGGTGTCCCAGGGCCATTTTAGTGGACTAGGCCTAAATCCGAAGAGCCGGCCGCCATTTTGAGAGTCCTGTTGCAGCCGCCTATCACTGCACCGCAAGAGTTGGCGCAATTCAAGTGGATGGTGGGCGAGACGCTGTATCCGCAAGAGCGGGCGCAACTCAGCTGGTTGCGTGAAGCGCTGGGGTGTACCTGAGAAACCTCCACCTGGGGAGGTGGGGGAGGCTCGTTTGCGCCGCCTCTCCCTTCTAGTGCATCCCACGCCGTCTCCTGGCGCAGGAATATGTGATGGTCGGACTAGGGCACCGCAGGACGTGTCTTCAGGTCAAACGGATTGTGGGACAATGTTCAGAATGGAAGAGTCACCAAAAGGTAAAAAGTTTCGCTTGACCCCGGAAGCCGGCCGCCTATGTCGGGGGCGATCTCAGGCCACACCAGGGCAACAAGACTTGGGGAGGGGGTCGGCGCCATCACACCGCCCCTCGGGGGCCTCCGTCAAGCGGTTCAGGGAGGCACCGCATCACATTGATTTCCAACGCAGTCAGGTCCACAAACAGCCCCCACTTACTTTGAGAATAGTGAAGCTGCAGCAGGTGCAAATAAACTTCAGACAGTGTTACAAGCGCTGCTCGGAACCCTCAACTATGGCACCCAACATCCAGGACTTATGCCATTTGTGCAAGGCAGTGACATCGAAGTAACTCAGGGACCAAGGAACATACCATATCCAGAGTCGGATCTATGATGTTACAACGCGTTATTTTACCACGCATGCTGTAACATCGCAACTTTTACAACGCAGGTTCCATTACATCGGATGCTATTACAACGCAGGATATTACATAGCAGATGCTATTACAACGCATACCATTACATCGTAAGTATAGGTAAGTATAGCTTTTTAAAAAAAATGAAATTAAGTTAATTTTAATAATTTTATTTTACTAATATAATTAAAATAATTGTAAAAATTTAATTATTATAATTTATTTAAATAAGTTTAATTTAATTTTAAATAGGAATTAATGTAATTTAATTAAATTAATATAATTTTATTAATTTAATTTAATACATTTTATAATAGTAATTATTTAAATTTAAAAATTTTTATTTAATTAATATCATTGAATTAATCTTAAAATTGTAATTAATTTGATTTAATAAATTTAATTAATTATAATTTATTTAAATTTTTTAATTTAATTAAAGTCGTACTTTAAAAGAAATAAACCCTAAAAATACCCCTGAACCCCAAAACCCAAACCCAGCCCTTAAACCTAAAAATACCCCTGTACCCCAAAATCTAAACCCAGCCCTAAAACCTAAAAACACCCCTGTACCCCAAAACCCAAACCCTGCCCTAAAACCTAAAAACACCCCTGTACCCCAAAACCCAAACCCTGCCCTAAAACCTAAAAACACCCCTGTACCCCAAAACCCAAACCCTGCCCTAAAACCTAAAAATACCCCTGTACCCCAAAACCCAAACCCTGCCCTGAAACCTAAAAACACCCCTGTACCCCAAAACCCAAACCCTGCCCTAAAACCTAAAATCACCCCTGTACCCCAAAACCCAAACCCTGCCCTGAAACCTAAAAACACCCCTGTACCCCAAAACCCAAACCCTGCCCTAAAACCTAAAAACACCCCTGTACCCCAAAACCCAAACTCTGCCCTGAAACCTAAAAACACCCCTGTACCCCAAAACCCAAACCCTGCCCTGAAACCTAAAAACACCCCTGTACCCCAAACCCCAAACCCTGCCCTAAAACCTAAAAACACCCCTGTACCCCAAAACCCAAACCCTGCCCTGAAACCTAAAAACACCCCTGTACCCCAAAACCCAAACCCTTCCCTAAAACCTAAAAACACCCCTGTACCCCAAAACCCAAACCCTGCCCTGAAACCTAAAAACACCCCTGTACCCCAAAACCCAAACCCTGCCCTAAAACCTAAAAACACCCCTGTACCCCAAAACCCAAACCTTGCCCTAAAACCTAAAAACACCCCTATACCCCAAAACCCAACCCCTGCCCTAAAACCTAAAAATACCCCTGTACCCCAAAACCCAAACCCAGCCCTAAAACCTAAAAATACCCAAGCACCCCAAAACATATACCTCAGTACCCCAAAAGATATACTCCTATACTCATACTTATTTTAAAAATTACTTACATTAATATATTTAATTTATAATATTAAAAAACATAAATAAATATATTTATTTATAATTAATATTAATTAAATTAATTAAATAAAATTAAATAAAATGTAAAAAAAATTATATACTTACCAATACTTACGATGTAATGGTATGTGTTGTAATAGCATCTGCTATGTAATATCCTGCGTTGTAATAGCATCCGATGTAATGGAACCGGCGTTGCAAAAGCTGCGTTGTAACAGCATTACGACGTAAAAGTTGCGTTGTAACAGTAACGCACCCCAGAGTCCTTCCCACAGCGTCTGCCTTCCTTGTTACCTAGTTATGGTTCTTTCACTCCCACTCCAGGCTTTTAGTCTGTGGATGGAAAACCATGAACCTACACTCACGTATGAAAATGTTACTATTGATGCTTGACTGAAGCCAAGGAGATCAGAGTGCATGAGTCTCATGCTCGATCGATTGAGCTAGCCGGATCAGGCAACAAAAAGGTGGTGGTGGCGGCATCAGCAAGGCATCCTCACACACAACTTGTCGGACATCAGCATTGGATGTACTGGGGACGAGTCTTGGCGCATGGTGTCGTCCCCGGGCAATGGTTCTCCACCCCTAGGCCGCCAGCAATGCTACCTCGACAGGAATAGTGATGGATGTTGCAGCAGGCTGCAATGTAAATAGTTATTTAATAAAACGTTTTACCCTGTTACTTTGCTGGTGTGTTGTATATATTTATAATATTTGCATTGGGTTTGTCGTTATTTTGGGCGGGGTGGGTGGCGGAGCCGAGCTGTCTCGCAGCCATCATGGTGTTGAGCTCTGTTCATGTCACTAGTTTCGTATTTCTCATGAGGGGTTGTTCCTAATGTTTCTATTTTAGCGAGGTCAAAAAGAGATCCCATTAGTGGCCTACTGATTTTGCTTGATTCCTTTTGTTTTTTTAAACGATTTTTCACTATCTGCAAAGACTAAACAGAGTATTGCGACTCTGTGCTTGTTTGTAAATAGAGAATGAACAAAGAGAACCAATTCTAAAACAGTAAATGCTTGGATAATAATCAATGAAATGGAGAGAGAAGCAGGCACGACGGATTACAACGGGGGCAAAGGCCTGCGTTACCTACCCTTCACAATCTGCAAAGAGAGAATACTCCTTAAAGAAAAGAGGAGGGGGGGTGGCAGCGTTCAAAGCACATCAGCGTGCATAAACACAAAAATGTTTTTATCTTTCACGTACTTGACATTTTAAAGCTTTTCATATTTGCTATTAAAAAACCATTGAAATTCACGGAAAAAACCATAGGTTATAGACCCTATATATATATATATATATATATTTATATATTACCTACTGGTGGTCGCCAGTAGGTAGTTATAGTTAGGATTTTTTTCAATGTTAAATCTCAAAATTCTATTTGGAATAACTTTGGCGCCGGTTGACGAATCTGCCTGAAAATTTCCTCAAAATGGCCTTGTCGAGCTCCGGTCCTTCCCTGAAAGTTTGGGGGGATGCGTCAAGCGGGGGCCGAGATAAAAGGGGGGTCCCAAAACGCGTTTTCCCCATGTTAATTTCCATAGGGCGGTCGACCTCACTTTTAGCCCGAACGGCTGAATGGATTTACACCAAACTTGGCAAAATTGTAGGGATTGGTAGCCCGATGTGCCTTTGCTATGTCTCAAGATATGTGCTCCAGTGGATTTTGAGTAATTTAGGTTAAAAAAAATATATATATCTGTGAGCGCGCCCCGGTACGCGCACCGGGCAGCGCACCGGGCGCGCCACGCGACTTACGCGCGGAAAGCTGATTGGCTGTCGGGTATCTGTAAACATTCTAAACAGTCCGGAGCGGCCGCCATCTTGTGTCTAGGTAGGATCGAGACACAAGAGGTGGCCAGAACAAAGGGGGAAATTACCATAAGGGGGCAGAGTAGACCCTCCCTGACCCCCTAGGTTTGATGTGGGGGCTTTATAAGGGCCCCGTGGGGCCAAAAAAAAAGGAATTTTTTTTCGATTTTTTTCGGGGGGAGCGCCCGTTACGCGCACCGGGAAGCGGACCGGGGAGCGTTCTATGGGGAAAAAAGAATGATAGACTTTTCAAATATTGTATGTTTATTAATTTTTTTTTTATTTAAGTACCAACATGTAGGTACCAATGCAGAGTCTAAAATTTAATATACTCTGTCTCCTTTGTAGATATCTTGTATGTTGTTACAGAAGTTATTGTGGTATATGGAATTCATAGCATAGTCTGTCTGGAAAGCAGAAACAACATGGAGGCAGGAGATGATAAAGAGATGTTAAATACACATTAGAGATAATATAGTGGGAGAAAGGAAGTAACTATGAGCAAACTTACTATGTAACACAAAGAAGTTGGACAGTATACTATAAGTCTCACTTTATATTATAAACATTTTGGAACTACTTGATGAATTACATATAAAAATGAATAATGGCTCGAACAATTTTTGATTATTAAATATAAATGTATTCTTCTGATTCTTTTTCATAATTTAATAAAACTTCTAACAATATATTATCTGGAATGTCCTCATTTTCATTCTGTGATTCCATTGATTCCACACACTGAACTAATTCATGGTCCAGAGACTCATCCATAAAATCACAGTTATCATTTTCAGCAATTTCTTCTTCTGTGTTGTTGTCCAAAACAATTTTAAAAGAAATATCCTGTTCTCCTTCCATTTTGTTGCTGTAAATTGCATAAAAAATAAATATATCAGTAGAGATAGGGCACTGTTGGGTTTAAGTTCAGACAGGTACTTGTGAGTTTTTAACAGTGAAGTTATCTTTGGGCAGTGTATGGTTTCAGGCAGGAAGTAGAACTATTAAAAAGTGCCTGTGATGAAGCCTAAGTAAATTCATAATTATACCAGAGAAGCCTAACTCAATCCATAATTATAATAGACAAGCCTTTCTCAATGTCTAACTCTTACAGAGGGACATTATATAACTATCTGAAAACGTTTTCCCAAATTAACTTAAAGTGCATAACATAGTTCTCCTTTCAAATTAACAACTTACCTCCTTCAAAGTAGTTGAGGTTTTCTGTCAACATTTCTTCCAAATGTACCTTAGGTAGTGTTAGTCAAAATGGCTGTGTTTCCCTCTCATTTTTCATATATATTCATGTACTTAACCAATCAAATGTCAGCACATAAAAGTACAAAATGAAAGTAACATTTTAATTAGTTGAAAATTCAAACTGTTTCATATGTGTTTTTGTCATGTAATTTACCTCAGGATATTTAGACAGGGCTACAGCCCAAATTTGGGTAAATGGTAGGGACTGCTATGTAGTAGGGTGTATTCTATATTTGGTGTAAGTGTCTCCAGTGGTTTTTCTGTAAATTACTTTCCCACCTTTTTTCTGGGAGCGCTTACCGGTGCACCCCCCGGTACGCGCACCGGCAGCGTTACGGGAGTCCTCCATTTTGTGTTTCGGTACAATCGAGATACAAGATAGAGGACAAACAACATTGGGAATGGGTAGAAGGGGGCACGGTAGACAGCCCCTGACCCCCTAGGTTTTCTGAGGGGGGCTTTGGAGGCTCATAAAGGCTAAAAAAAAAATAATAATAATTTTAGCGGGGGAAGCGCCCGGTACGCGCACCGGGGAGCATACCGGGGAGCGTACTTTGGTGAAAAATAGTGAAGAAAATTAGAAAAAGATCATCATTTGGAGTGATCAGAGGTAGGGTAGCCCTGAAAAGAGTTTTTGGGTTCTGTGTCTGATTTATATATTCTATTCCCCTCATCTGAGAAGTGCACACCATCTCCTCTGTAGATGTCTTGCATGTTGTAACACAAGTTGTTGTTATATATTGAACCCATTCCAAAGTCTCTCATGTAAGCAGCAACAGATGTATTCACATGTTTCCGTGCTTTCTCAAATTGTGGACAAAATTGGTTGGACCAGTTCCATTTCTGTCTTTGGCATATATTAGAATATACCAAGGCAGTTTGTAGAAAAAAGTGTCATCAATTGATCAAAGGTGTCCTTTAAAAGCATTTCCAGTCCAACCCCAATCATAGTGCCAAAATCATTTCCACCACAGTGCACTATTAAGAGGTAAGGGTTTGGCAGATGCAAAAAGGTTTTCACCAATGGTATCAATTGATGACATCTCAATCCTCTCTGGCCAATCCACTTGATTTCCACATTTGATAAATCAAGGTTGTAATAATTTCTGCTTGCTGCATACCTTTGATCCCAGTGGATGTAGCTATGTCCAATAATCCATACAGAATACATGATGAGAGAAGGTTCTGGTGCAGTCAGATGAAGTGTGGGAATGAAATGGCAGTTGGAACAGTAGGAGTTTACAAAAAAAAAATGTGGAGTTTCCCTGCTGTTGAATCACAAGCAATGATTGGTGGATTCAGATAGTTGAAAACTGAAAGTTAGGGTGCATGGTTGTGTTGTGTGAAAGAAGCAATTTGATTGGTTAAGAAAAAGTCATTAAAAGCAATAATTCCCTGGATATGCTGGTGTATTGAGAGGTCAAACATCCTTGCTGACTTAATTTGCAACATTGTAGAATAAACTTTTGAACCTGAGAGTTCAGGTAGGAGGGAGTTGCTATGGTAACAGATAAAAAGGTCTGAGAGGGGGAAGGGTGTTGGTTTGAAAATAGTGAGGGAAGACTTTTGATTGGTTGAAATAAGGCATATGTGTGTAAAGTTAGAGATTTTCTATGCCAGTCTTGGTTTCAGTGTATTGAGTGCACACCTTTTGCTCTGCTAAAGAAAAATTGGTGTGTGTGTCTGACACTGTTTTCAATGTCCCAAAGCATTTCTAAAGGTAAGAAATGATTTATTTAATTTAGATAGAGATTTGTTTGCTCTAAGGAGAATATTTGGAAGCAGATAGTGAAGTTTCAGTAGTGAAATTGTTTCCTTGTACATAGGACTTGTGCTGTGTTTGTAAAAAATTATTTAAAAAACGATTTGGGGGTAAAAGAATGGCTTTTATATATTTGAGAAGTAATTAATAGTGTTTGCCTCAATAAATAAATATATTTGAACCATTTAGAATAATGTCACTTGCATTACCTCAGATTTGGAAGCAGATTGAGATTCTTTTTTATTGGTTTGTGGCATGTTTTTTGGAAATGCTTGCTATGAACATTTGCAAGATAGGGGATTTGTATTTTGTGAAACAGTGAGGTTTCAGTAGTGAAATTGAATGCTTGTACAAAGGTCCTGTGTTGTGTTTCTAAAATGTTATTCAAAAAACGATTTTGGGGGCAAATCAATGGTATTTTCATTTGGCCCTTATTTATGATTGCCTTGTGCTGCTGGTACATCACTTTAAACATGGGAAAAAAGTGACGCTCTGGTGGCGCAAGGCCTTCATAAATAAGGCTCTGAGTTTTTTTGTTGTTGGTTTGTGTCTTGCTTTTTGATAATGCTTGATATCAACATTTGCAAGATAGAGGATTTGTATTTTGTGAAATAGTGAGGGTTCCGTAGTGAAATTGAGTGCTTGTACATAGGATCTTTGCTGTGTTTCTAAATTGTTATTTAAAAAACGATTTTGGGTGCAAATCAATGGTATTTACATTTGGCGCTTATTTATGATTGCCTTGTGCTGCCGGTGCATCACTTTAAACATGGGAAATAAGTGACGCTCTGGTGGCGCAAGGCCTTCATAAATAAGGCCCTGAGTTTGTTTGCTGTTGGTTTGCTTTTTGCATTTTGATAATGCTTGTTATGAACATTTGCAAGATAGAGGATTTGTATTTTGGGAAACAGTGAGGTTTCAAAAGTGATATTGAGTGGTTGTACATAGGTTCTGCGCAGTGTTTCTTAAATGTTATTCAAAAAACGATTTTGGGGGCAAATCAATGGTATTTACATTTGGCCCTTATTTATGATTGTCTTGTGGCACCAGTGCGTCTCTTTTAACATGGGACGCACTGGTGGCGCAAGGCCTTCATAAATAAGGTCCTGAGTTTTTTTGTTGTTGGTTTGTGTCTTGCTTTTTGATAATGCTTGATATCAACATTTGCAAGATAGACGATTCGTATTTTGTGAAATAGTGAGGGTTCAGTAGTGAAATTGAGTGCTTGTACATAGGATCTTCGCTGTGTTTCTAAAATGTTATTTAAAAAACTATTTTGGGGGAAATCAATGGTATTTTCATTTGGCCCTTATTTATGATTGCCTTGTGCTGCTGGTGCTTCACTTTAAACATGGGAAAAAAGTGACGCTCTGGTAGCGCAAGGCCATCATAAATAAGGCCCTCAGTTTTTTTGTTGTTGGTTTGTGTGTTGCTTTTTGATAATGCTTGATATCAACATTTGCAAGATAGAGGATTTGTATATTGGGAAACAGTGAGGTTTGAAAAGTGATATTGAGTGGTTGTACATAGGTTCTGCGCAGTGTTTCTTAAATGTTATTCAAAAAACGATTTTGGGGCAAATCAATGGTATTTACATTTGGCCCTTATTTATGATTGCCTTGTGGCACCAGTTCATCTCTTTTAACATGGGACGCACTGGTGGCGCAAGGCCTTCATAAATAAGGTCCTGAGTTTTTTTGTTGTTGGTTTGTGTCTTGCTTTTTGATAATGCTTGATATCAACATTTGCAAGATAGATTATTCGTATTTTGTGAAATAGTGAGGGTTCAGTAGTGAAATTGAGTGCTTGTAAATAGGATCCTCGCTGTGTTTCTAAAATGTTATGCAAAAAACGATTTTGGGAGCAAATAAATGGTATTTTCATTTGGCCCTTATTTATGATTGCCTTGTGCTGTCGGTGCATCACTTTAAACATGGGAAATAAGTGACGCTTTGGTGACGCAAGGCCTTCAGAAATAAGGCCCTGAGTTTGTTTGTTGTTGGTTTGTTTTTTACTTTTTGATAATGCTTGCTATGAACATTTGCAAGATAGTGGATTTGTATTTTGGGAAACAGTGAGGTTTCAAAAGTGATATTGAGTGGTTGTACATAGGATCTGCGCTGTGATTTTTAAATGTTATTTAAAAAACGATTTTGGGGTCTAATCAATGGTATTTACATTTGGCCCTTATTTATGATTGCCTTGTGCAACCGGTGCGTCTCTTTCAACATGGGACGCACTGGTGGCGCAAGGCCCTTATAAATAAGGCCCTGAGTTTTTTTGTTGTTGGTTTGTGTCTTGCTTTTTGATAATGCTTGATATCAACATTTGCAAGATAGAGGATTTGTATTTTGTGAAATAGTGAGAGTTCAGTAGTGAAATTGAGTGCTTGTAAATAGAATCTTCGCTGTGTTTCTAAAATGTTATTCAAAAAACGATTTTGGGGGCAAATCAATGGTATTTTCATTTGGCCCTTATTTATGATTGCCTTGTGCTGCTGGTGCTTCACTTTAAACATGGGGAAAAAGTGACGCTCTGGTAGCGCAAGGCCATCATAAATAAGGCCCTCAGTTTTTTTGTTGTTGGTTTGTGTGTTGCTTTTTGATAATGCTTGATATCAACATTTGCAAGATAGAGGATTTGTATATTGGGAAACAGTGAGGTTTGAAAAGTGATATTGAGTGGTTGTACATAGGTTCTGCGCAGTGTTTCTTAAATGTTATTCAAAAAACGATTTTGGGGCAAATCAATGGTATTTACATTTGGCCCTTATTTATGATTGCCTTGTGGCACCAGTTCATCTCTTTTAACATGGGACGCACTGGTGGCGCAAGGCCTTCATAAATAAGGTCCTGAGTTTTTTTGTTGTTGGTTTGTGTCTTGCTTTTTGATAATGCTTGATATCAACATTTGCAAGATAGATTATTCGTATTTTGTGAAATAGTGAGGGTTCAGTAGTGAAATTGAGTGCTTGTAAATAGGATCCTCGCTGTGTTTCTAAAATGTTATGCAAAAAACGATTTTGGGAGCAAATAAATGGTATTTTCATTTGGCCCTTATTTATGATTGCCTTGTGCTGTCGGTGCATCACTTTAAACATGGGAAATAAGTGACGCTTTGGTGACGCAAGGCCTTCAGAAATAAGGCCCTGAGTTTGTTTGTTGTTGGTTTGTTTTTTACTTTTTGATAATGCTTGCTATGAACATTTGCAAGATAGTGGATTTGTATTTTGGGAAACAGTGAGGTTTCAAAAGTGATATTGAGTGGTTGTACATAGGATCTGCGCTGTGATTTTTAAATGTTATTTAAAAAACGATTTTGGGGTCTAATCAATGGTATTTACATTTGGCCCTTATTTATGATTGCCTTGTGCAACCGGTGCGTCTCTTTTAACATGGGACGCACTGGTGGCGCAAGGCCCTTATAAATAAGGCCCTGAGTTTTTTTGTTGTTGGTTTGTGTCTTGCTTTTTGATAATGCTTGATATCAACATTTGCAAGATAGAGGATTTGTATTTTGTGAAATAGTGAGAGTTCAGTAGTGAAATTGAGTGCTTGTAAATAGAATCTTCGCTGTGTTTCTAAAATGTTATTCAAAAAACGATTTTGGGGGCAAATCAATGGTATTTTCATTTGGCCCTTATTTATGATTGTCTTGTGCTGCCGGTGCATCACTTTAAACATGGGAAATAAGTGACGCTCTGGTGGCGCAAGGCCTTCATAAATAAGGCCCTGAGTTTGTTTGCTGTTGATTTGTTTTTTGCTTTTTGATAATGCTTGTTATGAACATTTGCAAGATAGAGGATTTCTATTTTGGGAAACAGTGAGGTTTCAAAAGTGATATTGAGTGGCTGTGCATAGGTTCTGCGCAGTGTTTCTTAAATGTTATTCAAAAAACTATTTTGGGGGCAAATCAATGGTATTTACATTTGGCCCTTATTTATGATTGCCTTGTGGCACCGGTGCGTCTCTTTTAACATGGGGCGCACTGGTGGCTCAAGGCCTTCATAAATAAGGCCCTGAGTTGATGTGGTATAAACTTTAATATGTTGCAAATTAGTGTTTATATTGTTCGGTTTTTGTCATTACTTTGTTGTTTGCTAATAGTGGTCTTTAATGTGTTATTTGTTTCAGAACCACAGATTGAAATCAACATTTTAAAAGCAAGCAAAAATGCCGTCGAGGCAAAGGAGTAGAAAAAATACCATACGTAAAAGAACAAAATCATCAAAGGAATTAAAGGAATGCTCTACAACAAGTACTTCAAAAAACACCAGAAAGGCTCCTGGTAAGACAATTAAGTCTTTTCTTCGCAATTTATATAGATCAAAAAGAAATGTTAATGGTAATTTGAAGATCCAGAAGCAGAGAGCAAATCTAAAAAGGAAGGAGAAGCCCTCAAAAAATGTCTCTATTGGAGCAGGGGAGAAGAGTATGGATAGCAATAGAAGGTTAAATCAATTTAGGGACATTCGTAGACGAATGTTTCGCAATAGGGTAGTTTTAAATTTGCTAAAAAATGAAAAGAAAGGTAAACAGAGAGCTGCTTTTTACAAGAAAAAGAAAAGTGTAGAGAAGATTGTTGATAGGCTTTTGAAGTTAAGAAAAAATTATTTATTTTAGTAATCAATAGAATTAGGATACTTAATAAGGTAATTGATGTTTTCAAATCAAACAGTAGATGGAAAAGAATTATTAATCTGACTAATTTTTGTGAAGTATTTTCTGGAGAATGGATGCATAGTTCAAGTTCTGAGCCATTTTTTAATGAGGAGAGTTACTTTCAAGAAAATGATTTGGTGCATGCAGTTGACACCAGTGGTCGAGCATATGAGGTGAAAGATGGTTGTGTGATGGAAAAAAAGAAACTTATGTCTAGAGATGCAGAAGAGGTGTTAAGTGATGAAGTATTAGGGAGACGTACTAAAGGTTCAGTGTACACATGGAAGTGCAGTAGTATTTGTAGTGTGCGACAGGATTCAATCGATTTTCTTCGAAATTTCTTACGTACATATAGTAAGAAAAGTCTAAAACAAAAAATGAAGATCTTGCAAGAGTTAGATCCTTGCAGAGTAAGAGAAAACACAGGTTCGCATGGGCATTCACTGGCTTGTCTTTCTCGAAAAGTATGTCAGAGTGTTTTTCATCATTTTAGGATGTTAGCAGTGCATCATAATAAGGTGAGGAAATTAGTGAGAAGGTTGTATTATGCAAAAAGTCCAGCACTCGAGCTTAAATAGTTAAACAGTGCTCTTTTGCATGGATCTGAAGTAGAAGTGAAGACTATTTGTGAAGAAATTGAGTTTTGTTATTTTGGGAACAAAGAGGACAGTGTACAAATGGATAAAGTAATGGATGGTAATGTGGAAGACAATGTACAGATTTCAAGTACAGAAAAGTTTGACGAGGAAATTACCAAGTTTAAGGTGAAATCAAGGGAAAGGCCTAATTTAACTTGTGTGTGTTGTCGACGGACTCATTATAAGATTCAGACTAGGTTAGTTGATTTATATGCAAAATGTGAATTGGAAAATAATAGTGAATGGAAGGATTTTGTAAGTTATTTGTTGGTGGAGAATTCTTTTGATTTGAGTTTTGATCAGCGTATTTGTAATTATTGTTTGAAAAAATTAAATGAAAATAGAATGCCTGCTAGAGCTGCTCATAATAATCTTCAGTTGATAGATATTCCTTCTGAATTGATGGATTTAAATACTTATGAATCAATTTTGATTCAATGTGTCCATCCTTTTCAAGCTATTGTTCGCATGGAGCCTAAGATAGGTAAATTGCCTCCTACAGATTTACAAAGAGGATTAAAGGGAAGAGTTGTTTATTTGCCTCTAGATGTCAAGAAAAATATTGATACAATTGGTGTAGAAAGAGTAGAAGAGGATCCTTTGGTTATTCTAGGTAATGGGGTTCCGACAAAGAGTAAGAAAATCTGGCAAGATTTAGTGGATGTTAGGAAAGTCAAAAAGGCAACGTTGTATTTGGTCAAAAACAATGAGTACTATAAAGATGTAAGTGTTGGAGCAGAGGAAACAGCTACAGAAGAAGACAGTGATTGTTCAGTTGGCCAAATTGAAAAGGTTGATGTGTCTAGAAGTGAAGAAATATATGAACATTATACTGTTCATCCTTTGCATTCCAAAGAAGTAATGGGGAATGCATTTGACTTGTTTCAAATGAAAGCAGCAAAAGGAAGTCCCATTAGTGTATGGGAAGAAAGTTTGAAAGCTCGTTGTTTTCCACAGTTATTTCCAACAGGTCGTGGTGGACGATATGACGATCGACCAGTTCAAATTCCTGCAGCTGAATACCGGACTTTAAGATTATATGCTGAAGATCCAAGGTTTCGGCAATGCATTCCGTATTTGTTTCATCTACTGTATGAAAGTGATTTGTCTGGGCTTTCTTATGCAGTTAATCATATATTGAAAAGTGGAGCTCATCTGCAAAATGTTTCAGCAAGGGACTTTATGGAGAAAGTCAATCTGCAAGACAGTATTTTGGAATCTCAGCTAATCAATCTCATGGCATGTCAGCGTGGAACAAATGAGTATTGGTTCCGTCGTCATGGGGAATTGAAATGTATGCTAAGAAACTTAGGAACTCCTACATGGTTCCTCACTCTTAGCTGTGCTGAGCATGCATAGGACGACTTACTTCAATTTCTACGAGAGGCAAATGGAAATATACAAAATATAGAATTGTAAACACCTGGAGAACTGTGTTCTTTGGATCCAGTGAATGTTTGCAGATATTTTAATCATAGATTGGAGCTATGATGTCTTTTATTACCAACAAAATAAATCCTCCCCTTAGAGAGGTTGTGGATTTCTTTTGGAGGAAGGAATATCAAGCGAGAGGTGCTCCTCATATACATATGTTGTTATGGATTAAAGATGCACCCAAATTTGGATCAGATTCGGATGAAACAGTGATGAGTTTCATTGAAGAGTATTCAACATGTGCTGTTCCGAAAACTACTGAAAAAAACAGTTTGAGGCAACATGTTTTACGTTTTCAATCTCATCGTTGTGGAAAGTACTGTCGTCAAAAATTCAAAAACAAGGAAAAGTACTACACGAAATGTTGTTTTGCGTTTCCACGACCAGTGATTTCTAAGGGAAGAGTAAATGATTTGATGTCATCTCTACGACATACTGTGACGAGGAAATCTCCCAAAAATACATATAATTTAAAAAGAAACGAAGAGTCCAAGTACATCAATCAATCAATCAATCAATGACATTTATAAAGCGCACTACATACCCGTAGGGTCTCAAGGCGCTGGGGGTGGGGGGGGGGGGTGCTGCTACTGCTCGAACAGCCAGGTCTTCAGCTTCTTCCTGAAGGAGAGGTGGTCTTGGGTCAGGCGCAGGTCGGTCGGGAGGGAGTTCCAGGTCTTGGCGGCCAGGTAGGAGAAGGACCTTCCTCCTGTCGTCGCTCTTCGGATGTGGGGGACGGCGGCGAGGGCGTGGTTGGCTGATCGGAGGTGGCGTTTGGGAGCGTAGAAGTTGATCCGGCTGTTGAGGTAGCTCGGGCCTTGGTCGTGTAGGGCTTTGTGTGCGTGGGTGAGGAGGCGGAAGGTGATTCTTTTGTTGACGGGGAGCCAGTGAAGGTCTCTCAGATGTCCGGAGATGTGGCTGGTTCGCGGGATGTCAACGACTACAACCCAGTGATTTTGTCCATGTGGAATGCTAACATGGATATTCAGTTTGTTGCTGACAACTCTATTGCTGTGGCTCGATATGTGACATCTTACATCACAAAAAAAGAAAAGACAGAACAGAAGGAAATGTGGGAGGACATTTCACATGAAAAGAGTCTAAGCAAGAAATTTTATAGTTTCAGCCTAAAGATGTTGTCGCATCGAGAAATTGGAGCATATGAATGTTCTGATCGGTTATCATCAGCAAGTCTCTATGCGAAATCAAGAACAATCATTTGGGTGAGTCTAGGTCTTGCTGCAACACGAAACCGAGTTTTGAAATCTGTACAAGAAATTGAATATTTGGCAGCGAAAGAACCAAACAGTACAGATATTTTTAAGACAAATATGTTGGATACATACTATCCAAATAGAAGTACTCACCTTGAGAACACTTGTTTGTATGAAGTTCTGCAAAACTACAGTTATAAGAGGAACATCACAGAAGATATCAATAATGGAAAATATGCTGTCATTGGGTATGAAGGATGTCTAGTGAAGCAGAGAAAAGGCCATTTGATTAATCATCGAAAATTGAGTTGCGAAGCTCCAGACAAAAGAGAATTTTACTATTTAGCTCTTTTGCAACTCTTTAAGCCATGGCGTACAGAAGAGGAACTACTTGGAGATTTTCTCTGTTATGAAGACTCTTTTAATGCAACTAAGGATACCATAGAATGTCCTGTTTTTCCAAATTATCTGCAAATGTTGAACGAAGAAATAGAGCAAGAAGCCACAATTGCTGAAGAGATTGCTAGAGACAGTTCTCAAGACAGTCAGAGTTCTACTTCATTGAGTCAGAATCCACTAGGAGGACCAATTATCCAAAATGAAGCTGCAACTGCCATGGATGAGGTGGAAAGAGCTATGGAACAAGCTCAAGAGGATGGAGTTAACTTAGAAGATTTGGTAAAGCAACTAAACTTTGAGCAGAAAAAGATATATGACGAAGTTACAGAACAGATTGAACATGGATTCAGACATGAGAAAAAAGTGTGCTCATGTACATCATTTAAGCCTGTTCGACTGTACGTAAGTGGAGAAGTGGGAACAGGAAAAAAAAATCTGATTAAAGCCATTTTGCAGAAAAGGACTGATTCACCGCTGTCTTGTGTTGTAACTACTCCAACTGGACTGCCAGCACATAACATTAAAGGGATTACTCTACATCGTTTACTGATGCTGCCAGTTGAGCATGATAATAAATTGCATTACAACAAGTTATCTGGAGATGCGTGTTCTGAAGTTTCCAGAGTCTTGAAGAAAATGAAACTTCTTATCATTGATGAAGTAAGCATGGTCTCAAATCTAATGCTTGCTTTTGTGCATTTGAGAATGCAAGAAATTCTTAGAACAGAGTATGATGTGTTATTGGGAGGAAAACACATTATTGTTTTTGGAGATCTATAGCAGTTGACTCTAGTAAAAGGACAACCAGTGTTTAAAATGCTCACGCATTAAGATACAAGGAAGTCCCTTGGAAGCATTGGAAACGTTAATATATGGTTACATTTTAAATATGCTGAACTGCTTCAAAATATGCGACTGGCAAAGGATGAAGATTATAAAAATATTCTACAAGATGTAAGAATCTGAAAAGTAAGTGAGCTTGGGAAAGAAGCTTTACATTCTCGATTAATTTCAAATTTGTATCCAAATGAAAACATTCTTCCAGAGAATATTTTTTAAAAAATGACTGAGAAGAAATCTTGGATATGTTTGATGCCAACTCTGCATGAATGTTCCATCTTCAACAACAAAATGTTAAAGTTAGAAAATGAAGAGATTGTGAAACTGGAAGGAATAGATAAAATAGAGCATCTGGGGGCAACAATTGTTTTGTCAGAAAATTTGAAAACAAAATTGGATTCATTAGAGAAAAGTATTTCTAAAACAGCTGGTTTTGAAAAGACTCTGAATGTGTGTTTAAATTGTCGTATCATTTTGAGAAGGAATTTAAATGTTGAAAAGGGTCTGGTAAATGGAGCAATGGGTTATGTTGTTGATTTTGTGAATTATAGAGATGGAATTGAATTTTTAAAAATAAAATTTGATGGCATTGAGCAAGTACAACAAATCAGTCGTTGTTCTGCTAGACTTATATGTTCGCCGAAAACAGTTTCCTGTTTGTTTCGCATATGCGGTGACAATTCATAAATCTCAAGGTTTAAGTGTAAATAGTGCTTTAGTGAACATTGGAAGATCTGTGTTTAAAGAGGGTATGGCATATGTGGCATTATCACGAGTCAGAACTTTATCAGGATTGTACTTGATTGAGTGTGATGAGACAAAGATTTGTGCAGATCTAGATTGTGTTAAAGAATACAATAGGTTAAGAAGAGAGTATGCTCCACATTTGCCTAAATATCATTCAAAAACGTGTGGTAGGCCGAAAAAGAAGAAATGAGAATAATTGCAGTGAGGTAGCAGCAAAAAGACAAAAAGTAGATGAAACTGTAATTCAAAACAGAAAGAAAAAGGATTCTGATGAAAATGTTGTTAGATTTCAGTTTGAAAACAGTTCTGGTGTCAACTGCTATGCTAATGTAGTGGTTAATGTTGTTTTTTTTCTTCAAACTTTACAAGAACAGATTGTTGAAAATCGGGATCAAAGATTGTGTGGTTTATTGAATTCTGTGTTTGAGAAATGTAGCAGTGATAGAGCAAAAATAGAAAGTGTAACAGAAACTCGAAATATTTTAGATATGTGTTCTGGTCAAGATAAATTTTCACAGAACATTCATCAGGATTGTCAGGATTTTTTAATGTATATGTTTGGTGTTTTGGAAGATGAAGGTGTAGATGTAGATAATCTTTTTAGCCTTTCTTATAAATGGCAGCATGAATGCCACAACTGTAGTTCATCAAGTACTACTAGAATAGACACTGAAAGATTTATATATTTGACTTTACCAGACTGTAAATCAGTGTCATTTAAAAATCTAGTTAAAGCAGCAGATCATAATATAGTGTGTACCCAATGTAAGTGTCCAATGCTATCCACATTATTTATACAAAGTTATAGTAAGTATATCATTTTAGTTTTCCAACGATGTAGACCTGATGGACCTAAATTGACAACTTCTATCAAAAATGTTGTGGCTTCTCAGTTATCAATTTCAGGAAGAACCTTTACAACTGTAGCTATTATTTATCATGACGGTCCTTCAACAACATCAGGACATTATACATGCTACTTAAAATGTAAAAAAGGTTGGAGTTACTGCAATGATTCTCATTTGACTTATAAACAACGTTTGCCTTATGACTTTAAAAATTCTTACCTAGTGTTTTTAAAACCAAAGTTTTAGTAAAGGTAATTGGCCTTTGAAGACGGGAATAGTTAATAAAAGTTAGTTAGTTAGTTAATCTAATGTTTAAAATTATTTATCTCATATAGGTACTGTAAGTGGATCTCATAGTAAAAAATACTCATATATCTGACACGATTTGGCCGTAAGGAAAGTGTAAGGTATGATGTTCTTAGATCTTTTTTTATAGGAAGTCGATGAAATGGAAGTTATAGAGAACAGCAGACTTTTTTTTCCACCAAAAGGACCTTCACTATCTTCTATTTGGCCTCACGGAAAAGTAAGTGAATCAAAGATTAGTGTACATATATGAGTTGTAAGTTTTTATGTTTTTTTTTAAACACAATCTTTTAGATTGTGTTTTTTTTTCCCGCTGTTATATGATGAAGAGTTTGAACTCACTAATTTAGGTGAAATTCAATATATTCTGAGAACAGCAAAAATAAACAATGTAACATATTGTATAAGTTATTCTATAGTTTGCATTGTGTAATTTATATTGTATTCCATTGTCTCACACTAATTTTCCTTTTTCTACCCTTATTTAGCTCTCTTTACTCACTTACACTGCCTTTTTTCACTTTGTTTCATCGCTGTTCCTTTACTCCACTTCATTCACAACTCCTCAATCCAATTTCAACTGTCTGCATTTCCTCTCTCCCTTCCACCACTTTTCATCTTTCTCACATTCTTTAAGTAACACTGCTTTAGTTCTCTTCCCCTCTCTTCCCTTCTTTTGCTCCTTTACTCTTTTTCCTTTCTCACTCATTGTACTGCAGTTCACTCAGTCCTTCCCTTTGTCTTTCTGTGTACTTACTCTCTCACTCCTTTTTCCTCTATCGTTCTATATTAACCTCATTCCTTTCATCCCTTCACTCTGTGACTCCCCTTCAATCACTCTCAGTCATCTTCTATTCCTCTTTCTTATTAACCACACCGCTGCTGTGGTTATTTTTACCCTGTGCTGGAAACTGGTATTTCCCTTTATTCATGACGAGCTCAGCTCGTCATCAGCACAGCTCAACTGTGCCTCATGACGAGCTGAGCTCGTCATGAGCATGGAAAGGGTTAATAGTTCCTCATTTAGACTCCTCTCCTTTTCACTCATTTTCCTTTTACTTTCTTCTCTTTCCTGATTTCGTTTTGGTATCTCGCATTCTTTTAGTATCTTACTTATCTTCAGTAATTTGTTCTCTTTCTATTTCTTTTTCCCTCTTTTTTCTCTTTCTACATTACTTTATTTCTGTTTTTGTATCCTTCACTATTGCTTTATTTCTTAATAAACTTTTTTAGATTTTTTACCTCTTGACCTGTTTCTTCTATTTTAAAATATATATTTTACTAATTATAACTTTTTTTTTCTTTTGTCTTTCACAGATACAAAGTGTAGTTTAAAGATGCAAGTAAGTATTCATTAATTATATGGTAAGTGTGACTACAAAATGTAATTTATCATGACCCTTTGTTTTAACCTCACTACTTTTCTCTCACCCTACCTCACCCCTGTTTTCTTACTCTGCTTCCCTCACTTATTCTTATCCTCCATGTTTACTTCTCTTTTCCTTACTTTCCTACCACATTCAACTTCTTTCAGTGCCCCTGCTCACCCACACTCCCTCTCTTTCCTTTTTTTTCTGCTTCACTTAGTCCCTTTCTGACACTCCTTCCTTTACTCTCTCTGTTCTTTCTTTCTGTCACTCCCCATGTCTTACCCTTATTCACTTTTATCCACCCTCTTTCACTCCTCTTTACTTACACTCACTGCTATTTTCTTTCCCTCCGTCACCATTGTTCCTTTTCTCTGGTTCCGTCACTACCTTTCATTCCTCATCCTTTACTCTCCTTCCTTTTACTGTCATCACCCATTCACATTACCCCAGAACATCTGCTTTAGTTTTCTTCCTCTTTCTTCTCTTCTTTTGCTCCCTTATTCATTTTCCTTTTCTCAGTTACTTCCTCTTATACCTTTTCTCTGTTTTACTACCTCTTATACAGTCCCTCTGTGTTTCTCCCTCTAGCTCTCTTTCTCTTTACACCACTCTCTTTTTTTCCCCATTCTTCATGCTCACTCCTTTTTATTCTTTTTTTTTTTCGGTGCGCTGACGGGACGCGCCCCGGTACGCGCACCGGGGCGCTGACCGGTACGCGCACCGGGAGCGCTCCAGAGTGAAATATTAAAAAAAAGAATATACTTTTTTGAAAAAAATAATAATATTAATATACAATATAGGATTCATTTTTAGAAAAACATACCTTTCTAAGCTATAGATATTTGCGAAAAAATAACCTTACAAATTCACTAAAAAACACATAGGTATGAGTCCGTATAAAAAGTTAGGAATTAGCAGTTAAAAAACCTATGAAATTCACTGAAAAAACCATAGGTTTCACACCAGTTATAGTTAGGAATTAGCATTTAAAAAACCTATGAAATTCACTGAAAAAACCATAGGTTTCATACCAGTTATAGTTAGGAATTAGCATTTAAAACACCTATTAAATTCACTGAAAAAAGCATAGGTTTCACACCAGTTATAGTTAAGTGGAAATTTTACTGATATAAAACCAATGAAATTCCCACGTTATAGTTAGTTGGACTCACTATAACTTGCGCGTGTAATGCACTGCTGATGACATCACATATTACATCACTCATGACATGGTCAGTGACATCACTCATGACATAACTGATGACACCATCCTTGTGACAGAGTGACTGACCTCCTTTCACTGCAAAGTAACCCTTGAAACTGTCAGGGTCTGACAAATGTGCCTGCCCAGATGATGGACTACACCTACCAGAATGCTTTGCACCTAGGGGGCTGATGACAGAGTGCATAAAGATAGGTGGGACCTTGCAATAGGTGCTCGTGATTTGTCCAATAGTATGCTGTTGTTGGCGGACGCCCTGTCCCCGCGGATCTGCTGGGAAGGTGAGGTTCGTCCTTTTGCTCTGCGGCTGTAGAGCAAGCTGGAAGCGAGACGGGTGTTGACTGGTCTTGCGTGTGAGATACGCAAGGCGCGTGAGACGCCGGATTGCTCCCTCAGCGCACTTGCGGAACTGTTGTTGTTTCCGTGAGGAACCTGGAGACGCAGGATTGCCCCCTCCGGTTCGCTCACGCTTATAGCCCATATACTGTGTTCTTGGCATCGGCTGGTGCTTAGTTGTTTTTCGCGTGTGAGACGCTGGATTGCCCCCTCCACGCCTTTGGGTTCTTTTGTTACTTTTCCGGACGTGCTTGTGGAGACGCTTGGATTTCCCCCTTCACTGCACGCTATGTTTGTGAGCTCATATGATAAAGAGTTTACCGATTAGGAGACGCCGGATTGCCCCCTCCTAATTCGGTTGTGAAAAACATTGTTTCAGCATTACTTACTCAGAGTAAAAGCCGGGTGGCTGTTTTCAGTTTGGTTATTCTATCATTTTCAGCAGGAACATATGAGATCCTATCCCAAGAGGAAAAGCCTGTTCCTTCCTTATTTTCCTTCGGTGATCTCATTGCTACTTCCCCTTCTTTGGCGGCTGGTGAGTGAATGAGTGTTGGGATATTAAAACACACAAAACATAGGGGGTTATCAGAGAGTTATAACCATTGTTTTGTCGTTCTATCTTTAGCTGAAGAAGGGGTACAAACAGGGGAAGAGCTATTTCCTGAGCAGTATCAGGTGAGGGTTCGTGATAACAAACAGTGAGTTGAAGAGTAGACTAACGGGGGATTTAGTTAACGCATGCCTCTTGTCGTTTCAGGTCCCTGTCCCGGATGTTCCTGTCCTTCAACCCATATTTTCCCTCGCCTGACTACCTTGCACTCTGAGATACATAGCTAGAGTGCGGGGGCGTCTGGAGGTGGACCCATTAGAGCATCATTCCGACCCTGAGGATCAACAGCCGTGACAGAATCACGAGCCCACGTTGCTAATACCTCCTGGTCGGAAGAAGGCTCTAGTTATGGCAACTATGGACGACGTGCTCCAGGCTCTGTTGTTAGTACAGCAGGAACTGGCGTCGTCCAAGTTGGAGGTTGCTGCCTTAAAAGAGAGGTTAGACCGACAACAGGTTAATCCTTTCGATGCAGCACCAGGTGGTCGCAACATTCAAGTAACGGTGCCACCTCCAATTCCCTTAGCCAGTCCAGAGAGGTTCTCTGGGGACCCTCAGAGGATTCAAGCCTTCCTAACCCAGATCACCCTTCATTTTTCATGTAGGCCGGCTTCGTTCCCCAATAATATGTCCCGAGTGGCGTTTGCCATTTCCTACTTATCCGGGGATGCAGCTAATTGGGCTGTTCCCTTTGTGAAGAACGATGATCCCATTCTGAATGATTGGTCAGCGTTCCGCAGAGAGTTCGAACCGGTGTTTGATCGGAGAGCGACAACACTTAGTGCAGATAAGGAATTATTGGGGCTCCGACAAGGGAAGAAGGATTTAGTGTCATATATGACTACTTTCAATCGTCTTGTGACGGAGACAGGCTGGCCAGAAGACAAAAGGATGGCGCTATACTACCAGGGCTTGTCAGACGAGTTGAAAGACATTATAGTACAGATTGATCCCCAACCTACGACATGTACTGATTTTATCAATCTTACCCTGCGCCTGGACCATAGAATAGGGGAGCGGGGAGGTGACCGAAGGAAACATGATAGGCCTTCTGATTCAGTGAGTCACTTGCTTCCGCCGGCTTCACGGGTTGGAGACAGCCCAACAGAACCTATGGATGTTGGGGCCATCCGATCCCCTCTTACTAAAGCCGAAAGAGAGAGTCGCCGCTCTCAGGGGCTATGTATGTATTGCGGGAAGAAGGGACACTACGTTAAGGAGTGTCCCTCCAAACCCAAAAGGTCCAAAACCTTTTACTCAGCTAAGAAGGTGGCTCTAACCGCTGTTGATCTTGATACCAGTGTTGAAAGTCCTTCCGTGAGTGATGGGCAGAAGACAAAAGAATGGAGACTCACATCATTGGCCTCGGTTGACGGCAAGGCCCCTATAACACATATTGCTTTATCCTCCTTATTGTTGAGTCAGGGCAAAGAACATGCCGTGTGGAGCATGATAGACTCAGGGGCTACTGGGAATTTTGTGGACGAAGGCCTGGTGCGCCGTTTGGGGCTGGGCAGAGTGACCACAAAAAATCCAGAAACCGTGTTGGCAGTAGATGGTACCCCCTTGAAGTCAGGTCCTATCGTTGAACGTACTGAAGAGGTGGTATTGGTTCTGGAGAACAGTGTTGTCAAACATACTGAGAGTATAACCTTGAACATTATCGAGGCTCCGCAATACGAGCTAATACTGGGTATCCCATGGTTAGAAAAACACAACCCTTTCATAGACTGGAGAGAAAAAACTGTGAGTTTTCGGTCAGAAGAATGTCAGACCATTTGTATGAGTACCCCTTCATCACATACGATAGCGTTGGCCCAGATAACACACATAGCCACTGCGGCGGAAAAAGTAACCGTACTACCCAGGGAATACCACGAGTATAGTGAGGTGTTTAGCGAAGCACAGGCTGAAGTACTTCCTCCCCATAGGGAGTACGATTGCAGAATAGATTTGGTGGAAGGCGCTGTTGTTCCCTCTTGCAGGGTGTACGCCTTGTCCGAGCTTGAGTCCAAACATCTGCAAGAATACCTAACACACTTTAGTTCTATAGGGTTCATTAGACCTTCCCGTTCACCGGCAGCGTCCCCTTTGTTTTTCACGACGAAGGCCAATGGGGAGTTACGTACCCTCATTGATTATCGCCAGTTAAATAAGCAGACCATAAGGAACCGGTACCCTCTTCCCCTCATCCCTGTGCTACTGGACCAAGTGAGAGAGGCAGTGATCTATACACGGTTGGATCTCCGTGGTGCCTACCACTTGGTCAGGATTCGTAGCGGTGATGAGTGGAAGACGGCCTTCAAGACCAGATATGGTCTCTTCGAGTACCTGGTAATGCCGTTCGGGCTTTGCAATGCCCCGGCGGCATTCCAATACTTCCTTAATGATGTCTTGAAGGAATACCTGGACCGGTTCGTCATCGTATATATAGATGACATTCTTGTATATTCTGATTCACGTAACCAACACACTGGTCATGTTCTCCTGGTGTTACAGAGGCTGTTGGAATACCGGCTCTACTGCAAGCTCAGTAAATGCGAGTTTGATGTAGAGGAAGTGGAGTTTCTGGGGGTTATACTCACACCTAAGGGGTTTCACATGGCAGAGAGGAAGGTTGATGCGGTGAGTGCATGGCCAGTGCCAAAGAGCGTGAAAGAAGTGCAATGCTTTCTTGGCTTCGCCAATTACTACAGACGTTTTATTTCACAGTTCTCCTTGTTGGCTTCACCCATCACCAAGTTGCTACGCAAAGGAGTTCCCTTTCAGTGGAACACTGAAGCCATGAGGGCGTTTGAACTGTTGAAGGAAGCGTTTGTTTCTGCCCCTATCCTGAAGCATCCTCAGCTGGACTTGCCTTTCATAGTGGAGGCGGACGCCTCTGATGTCGCAGTAGGGGCAGTCCTATCACAAAGAGATAGGGTCACAGGCCAGTTACACCCAGTCGCCTTCCTGTCCAGGAAACTGAACTCCTCGGAAAGCAACTACTCAATTTCTGAAAAAGAACTGTTGGCAATAAAAAGAGCCTTCCAAGAGTGGAGACATTACCTGTGGGGGTCACAACACACCATAACGGTATACTCCGACCACAGGAATTTGTTGTTCATGAAAACGGCTCGTCACCTATCACAACGCCAAATGAGGTGGATGCTGTTTTTCGCGGAAAATAATTTCATCGTCACCTTTCGACCTGGAACTGAAAACAAGAAAGCAGACTCACTCTCTAGACTAGGGGGTGAACAGACAACTGAAAAAGAACAACCAAAAGCGATCATTGCACCCGAGAAAGTGGTTTGTTCAATAACAGCTGATCGCTTTATAGAACAAGTACGGAAGGAACGAAACCAAGTGCAATGGCAAAAGTGGGTGAGCCAGAACCTCCTTCGAAGTTTACAACACGGGATCCCCTTGCATGGAGGGAAATTGTTTCTTCCATCCCACGATCTACGGCTTCAGGCATTCAACTGGTGTCATGGGGAAGTGCTGGCCGGGCATCCGGGGGTGACAAAAACCATCCATCTGGTAAAGCGGCACTTCTGGTGGGAGTCATTGTCTAAAGATGTAGAAAAGTGGATTGGACACTGCGATACTTGTGCAAGGGCAAAAGGGGATCGTTCCATGAGTCGCGGGAAACTCAGACCACTACCCACTCCGTCCCGTCCTTGGCATACCATTAGCATGGACTTCATCGTAGGGTTGCCCATGGACCAAGGGTACAACGCTATCATGGTGGTGGTAGACAGCTTGACCAAAATGGGACACTTTATTCCATGCAAAAATCTACCTACTGCCAGTCAAACCGCTCAACTGCTATTGACACAGGTGGTCCGGATACATGGAATTCCTCGTGTGATCATCTCGGACAGGGGACCACAGTTCGTGGCTCGGTTCTGGCGTATGTGGTGCAAGGCGCTGAGGGTGGAGGACGCTCTATTCACCAGTTTCCACCCTCAGACGGATGGACAGACCGAGAGACTGAATCAGACACTAAAACAGTACTTGAGGTGCTATTCAGAAGAGGCTAGTCGTTCTTGGGTCTCTCTTCTCTGGCTGGCTGAGTTGTCCTATAATAATGCATGGCATAGCTCCACTGGAGAAACTCCGTTCAAGGCCAATACCGGCTTTCATGCTAACACCCTTCCGTTAACCATAC
This sequence comes from Lissotriton vulgaris, assembly GCF_964263255.1. Taxonomy (NCBI): domain Eukaryota; kingdom Metazoa; phylum Chordata; class Amphibia; order Caudata; family Salamandridae; genus Lissotriton; species Lissotriton vulgaris. Next base: position 781,260,103 of record NC_141693.1, on the reverse strand, counting down.
CCGAGGAAATTCAGAACCACCCTACGGTGGCCGCCCATGTGAAGGCCTTGTTAGAGTCAAATCAAAGAATACAGAAAACCCTTGTCCGAGCAAAGACCGTATACAAGAAATGGGCGGATAAGCATCGACAGGAGAGTCCGTTGTATGAGGTCGGGGACAGAGTTTGGTTGTCCACAAAAAACATTCGATTCCGTTATCGCAGCATATTTCACCCACGTTTCATTGGTCCATACATGGTCATCAAGAGGATCAATCCCGTGGCCTACAAATTGAAGTTGCCCGTGTCCATGAGAATACACCCTGTGTTTCACTGCAGCCTGTTGAAGCCGGCTGGTTCTGCAAGGAGCAAGGCCGCCCCGCCTGTGCTGAGGGATGGCCAGCTGGAGTACGAGGTGCGTCGTATCGTGGATGCAAGGCTCCGTCAGGGGAAGCTGTGGTTCCTTGTCGCCTGGAAGGGATATGGCTCTGAAGATGACTCATGGGAGCCCAGTCATGAGGTGCATGCCCCTCGGTTGATCCGTTTGTTCTACGCCCGCAATCCGGGAAAGCCTGGTGCTAGGAGGCACAGGGCGGGGGGGCATACTGTCAGGGTCTGACAAATGTGCCTGCCCAGATGATGGACTACACCTACCAGAATGCTTTGCACCTAGGGGGCTGATGACAGAGTGCATAAAGATAGGTGGGACCTTGCAATAGGTGCTCGTGATTTGTCCAATAGTATGCTGTTGTTGGCGGACGCCCTGTCCCCGCGGATCTGCTGGGAAGGTGAGGTTCGTCCTTTTGCTCTGCGGCTGTAGAGCAAGCTGGAAGCGAGACGGGTGTTGACTGGTCTTGCGTGTGAGATACGCAAGGCGCGTGAGACGCCGGATTGCTCCCTCAGCGCACTTGCGGAACTGTTGTTGTTTCCGTGAGGAACCTGGAGACGCAGGATTGCCCCCTCCGGTTCGCTCACGCTTATAGCCCATATACTGTGTTCTTGGCATCGGCTGGTGCTTAGTTGTTTTTCGCGTGTGAGACGCTGGATTGCCCCCTCCACGCCTTTGGGTTCTTTTGTTACTTTTCCGGACGTGCTTGTGGAGACGCTTGGATTTCCCCCTTCACTGCACGCTATGTTTGTGAGCTCATATGATAAAGAGTTTACCGATTAGGAGACGCCGGATTGCCCCCTCCTAATTCGGTTGTGAAAAACATTGTTTCAGCATTACTTACTCAGAGTAAAAGCCGGGTGGCTGTTTTCAGTTTGGTTATTCTATCATTTTCAGCAGGAACATATGAGATCCTATCCCAAGAGGAAAAGCCTGTTCCTTCCTTATTTTCCTTCGGTGATCTCATTGCTACTTCCCCTTCTTTGGCGGCTGGTGAGTGAATGAGTGTTGGGATATTAAAACACATACACACAAAACATAGGGGGTTATCAGAGAGTTATAACCATTGTTTTGTCGTTCTATCTTTAGCTGAAGAAGGGGTACAAACAGGGGAAGAGCTATTTCCTGAGCAGTATCAGGTGAGGGTTCGTGATAACAAACAGTGAGTTGAAGAGTAGACTAACGGGGGATTTAGTTAACGCATGCCTCTTGTCGTTTCAGGTCCCTGTCCCGGATGTTCCTGTCCTTCAACCCATATTTTCCCTCGCCTGACTACCTTGCACTCTGAGATACATAGCTAGAGTGCGGGGGCGTCTGGAGGTGGACCCATTAGAGCATCATTCCGACCCTGAGGATCAACAGCCGTGACAGAAACACATATTCAAAAATAGAAACTAACATTTTCAAAAAAAAGGAGATACCTATACCAGTTACAACAACCAATTCAGTAATTCCACCATCTATATACACACCCACTCATTCACCAACTGTTCTATATAGTCATTCATACATATACTCACTTATCATATGTAGTGAGACACCTTTACATCCGTTAACACACCGACAGTCTTCCAAAACTTGTTCACACACATACTCACATATGCAAATAAACTATTGAACATCCATTTTTTTGCATATGCAGCTATACACACACTACCACCTTACTTCTAAGAAAACTTACACATACTTAGTCTCTTAAACAATCACTTATAGAAACACATACTTATTAAACCAAGAACTCTTTCAATCTCTCACTCTCACATATACTCACTTATATACATCAATACTCACATATACTAGATTAAAACATATGTAGTTACTGATAAAGACACTAGTGAGACAGTCATTCACTTACTAACACATACATATACACCCTCATTCACCCATACAGTCAGGCACATATGCGGTCTTCAAAACACATACAAACAGTGAGTCTGGAAAGGGGCGACCACTCGGTCCCCCCGAACGTATGGTTGGGTGCCCCGATCCTCCCGGGAAACCATTTTGGGCAGGGGATGTGTCTCGGCTGGTATGCCCGAAGTGGCGTAGCCGGGGCGTGCCTTTTTCCCACCCAAGAGGGGTTGTCCTAGACACCTACACCGAAGACCACGCCCAGTAGGCGTACCGGAGGAGGGTACACGCCCTCCCGCAGAAGAATAAATAGAGCGGGAATCCGAAGAAGCGTCCTCTTGTTCCTGTGCTCTGAAGGCTGCACCCACTCGTTGCTCGTGAGCCCTCGACGGAACAAGCAGCAATTTTGAGAATTTGTAATTCTTGTATTTCTCTTTCAGTGATTGGGAGTCGAAGAGTCCAGGACCTCGTTGATCATCTAGGGCGGATACTCTAAACCATGGCTGGCAAGAAAGCAGAAAAGGGTTCCGAGACGGATAAGGTGCTACGCCTGTTGTCAAACCGAATGGCTTGCATGGACCAGAAACTCGTACAAGTCCAATCGATCGGCCGAGGATTGGCGGAGGTCAAAAAACAACTGGCTGCACTGAGCAATCCCGGTAACCCTAAGAAGGTAATAGGCCCTGCCTTGCCGGGAGTCGTTCCCGAGGGTAGAGGGAAGCGGGTCAAGAAGAGGGCGATTTCAGGGGAGGTTCCGTCCCAGAGGTACCCCCATTCGCCCCTGTCACACCGGCAGACAACCCGGTACCGATCCCAGATGCGGGTCAGCCGATCCCGGTAGTGATTACCCCCGCTAACGATGAGGAAATGCCTCCCGAATTGGCCATCCAGTTGGCTGCATGGCTCGATAAGAAGGCAGGGGGTGCAGTGGCACCTGGAGACACGGCCAAAGAGGCCAAGTGACTAATCGAGCAATTGCGGCAGTCGAGAGATGCCGCAAAGGCGAATCTTCCTCTTGTTTCCCTACAGGTGGCACCAGTGGTACCTGCAGTTGGTCACGAGAAAACGGCGGGAACAACGACCGAACCGGGTAAGCTCGCTTTGCCAAAGGCAGGGGAGGGTTCATTACCCTCAAGGCAGGAGAAGGTGGCACAGCACATCCCTATGGCCACAAAAGAGTTAATATGGACAGACAAATATGTCAATATGTTTTCATTATTAACTGACCATCGCGAGATGGAATATGCCAAGACCCAGAAAGATTTGTGGCACCCGAGCGTGTGGCGCGCCAAGATGGCGGAATTCAGGGTGGATGAGACGGTAACAAATTGGGTTAAGGCCTTTCCTATATTTACTGCAGTTATGGGGGAACGTAAACCCGAGATGTTAACTGAATTGTCTTGCGATCAAAATCGTATGATGGATTTTTATGCAATGTATGAGGGAGAGGAATGGAAAGGTTATGACATGAAATTCCGAAAAGCAAAAGAATATGATGCTTCTCTGACTTGGGACTGCCTCGACTCGGTGTCATGGCACAAGCAGCTCCTGCCAGGGGCGGCAGGTACGTCCTCGCCAGGCGGGAGTGGGTCGGGGGTCGTCCGCCAAAAGCCCGCGGTGCCCTTTTGAGCGGGCGCCGGTGGGGATTACCAGCCGAAAACCGGCAGGAATGGCGGCAAGGGGGGGGTCTGTTGGGGCTTCAATCGAGGCAACTGTAACAGACCGCAAGGAACATGTAGGTTCAAGCATGTGTGTGCGGGCTGTGGGAATTCCTCACACCCGGAGAGTTCATGTAGATCAAAAAATAGCAGGACGGGAGGTAAAGGAGGGTCCAAGCAGGAGTGAGGTAGAACGCTGTGACCGATTGCCTACGCCCGTTGATATCATGGCTATGACTCCCTGGTTGAACAAATACCCTGATCATGTCTCCGCCGGGGTGTTGAGGAAGGGATTCCTACACGGCTTCCACATCCCGGCGGGGATTTTCGAGGGGACTCCTTTTGTAAAAACCAGTTATCGGTACAACACAACCCAAGCGTGGCTGAGAGAAAAATTGCAAAGGAAGTAAGCTTAGGGCGAGTGGCAGGGCCCTTTCATCGCCCGCCGGTGGCGGAGTTCATCTGTTCTCCATTAGGGGTTGTCCCGAAAAAGGACCCAGGGGACTTTAGGCTTATTCATAACCTGTCTGCTCCAAGGGGTTCCTCGGTGAACGAGGCCATTGACCCAGAAGTTTGTTCGGTGCGGTACGCATCGTTCGATGAGGCCATGGCCATGCTGAATTGCCTAGGCCCCGGGGCACTGATGGCGAAATCAGATATCGAGTCAGCGTTCCGGTTGCTCCCGGTACACCCGAAGGATCAGCGCTTGCTAGGTTTTGCATTCCAAGGGAGTTATTACATGGATAAATGCATGCCTATGGGTTGCTCCATTTCTTGTGCCTATTTTGAAATGTTCAGTTGTTTTTTAGAGTGGGCATTCACCGAGGCCACAGGACATAGGCATGTTATGCATTATCTTGATGACTTCCTGTTCTTGGGAGCAGCCGGCGATACGGAACCAGGTAAGACGGTTGGACCATCTTACTTCACTGGAGTTTCTGGGAATTGAGCTCGATTCTGTGGAGGGATGTTTCCGTTTACCGATGGCCAAATTTAGGGCTTCCTTGACGCTATGCTTGGGTAAGGAGAAAGTGACCCTGCACCAATTACAACAAACAGTGGGTCAGCTTAACTTTGCCCTGAGAGTGATACCAATGGCCCGCCCCTTCTCACGCTCTATTGCACAAGCTATGGTTGGTCTCAAAGAAGGACACCACCGTACGAGACTGTCTGCAGAGGTTTGCCAGGATATGCGCATTTGGTTGGCATTTCTGGCGGACTTCAACGGTCGAGTCGTGTGGAACAAGCCGCCAGCGTCTTCGGGTGAACTAGGTCTGTGGACTGACTCAGCGGGGAGCGTGGGATTTGGCGCCATCTTTGGTAATCAATGGTCGGCTCAAACATGGCCGACGTGGTGGCACTGCAGCGGTCTCACAGGTAACATTGGGTTCCTGGAGTTATTCCCCATTTGGGTTGCTCTGATGGCATGGCCAGACGATTTCAGGGACCGCTCTGTGGTGTTTTGGTCAGATAATATGACTGTTGTCGAATGCATTAACCAACAGGCAGCACGCTGCAAATGGATCTTGAGATTGTTGAAAGAAATTGTGCTGCTTTGCATGAGACTGAATGTACAGTTCAGGGCGAAACATGTGCCGGGTGTACTGAATCATGCGGCTGATGCACTCTCTCGTTCACATATGCAGGCATTCAGGGATTATCTACCTACAGCGGACCTAGTGGCGGCACCATTCCCCGAAGCACTTTGGCTAATCGGTGCCCCGGATTACAGGACCTCATGGCAGCAAGCTTAGCCCCCAGGACAAGGAAGGCATACGAAGGAGCGTTTCGTTCCTATTGCACATTTTTGGGTCCGACAGGGAGTCAGAACTGGGGTCAGGAGGAATCCTTCCTGGGGTTCCTGGTAGCACTGCACAGAGAAGGCCGATCAGCGGCAACGGCCAGTAGGCATAGGGCGGCCATTTCATTCATGGCGCAGGTGCATGGCATAAAAGACCCAACGGGTTCCTTTTTGGTGAAGAAAGCCCTTCGCGGCTGGCAGCGCCTTGAGGGTCGCAAGCAAGATGCGAGGCGCCCGATTGGCTTACATAGGTTGTCTCTACTCGTAGCGAAGCTAGACGAGACATGCTCCTCCCATTTCGAAGCAGTTCTGTTCCGGGCGGCTTTCGCATTAGCGTTCCATGGGGCTATGCGGGTGAGCGAACTGGTCGCAAGGAATAAGAAAGACGTTGAGGGAGGCTTGTGCAGGGATCACGTCCAAATTAGGGGTGATTCGATGTCGGTCTCGATAGCCAGGTCCAAGACCGACCAGGGGGCTATGGGAAATAGTGTTGTCATGCAGCGCGCGCAAGGGTCCCCCACATGCCCGATAAAGTGTATAGAGGAGTACTTGGCACTAAGGGCGGCTACATGGGGGGGGAGTTTGCTGAGGCACAAGGATGGCACCCCACTGACGAGGTTTCAGTTCCAGAGGGTGCTAGCACTGACAATCGCTGCCGCGGGCATGGACCCGTGCGATTTTGGGACCCACTCCTTTAGGATAGGGGCTGCTACTGAGGCTACAGCCAGGGGTCAGAGTGTGGAGGAAGTGAAACAGTTGGGACGATGGTCCTCGAATTGCTTCAAAAGGTATGTGCGATTGCACATGTTGTAAAGATCAATTGACATGCACTCACGCTTCTTGTCTTTTGTTTGAATTACAGTTTCGCGAGCCTGTCACGCGGGGCGGAATTTGCAGTCGACCCAGCACCAGGAGACCAGCGGTCGAGGATCACCGTCTGGGGAGAGTGGTATGGGTCGTGGGCCACTCATATGTGAGGTGCGCCGGGGACGTATTCAAAGCAGGTGACGCGACTCACGCAGCTGGGGAATACGAGTACAGAGTGGCCTTCCATGGGAAGGGCGGGCTCTGTTTTGACCAATTCTAGTCATTTTTTGAGGGTCTCTTAGGGCGGCAAAGGTCACCGCCATCTGTAGTCATAGTACACCTGGGGGGCAATGACTTGGTGACACTGGGTAGACGAGTGTTGTTTGAACAAGTTTTGTCTGCTGTTAGCTGGTTGGCTAAAAGAATCCCGGGGTGCATGATTGCCTGGTCCCACATGATTCCCAGGAAGGTATGGCGGGGGGCCTTTCGGTGTCAGCACTGAACCATTCGGTAAAGAGGGTTAACAATAAAATTGGTAGATTGTTTCGCTCTTCGCAGTTGCATAGCATTCCTCATGGGTGTATTCGGGGTGATCACATGTATCTGAATGATGGGGTTCACCTGTCCAGGGAGGGGAATGATTTACTCATAGGAGACTTCATAGCATGGCTAAGGGGTTTGGGGAAGCATGACCTTTAGGAGGAGTAGGGGGGGCCGGATAGTCGGTCAACTATCCGGCCTGTGGCGGTAAGGTCATGATCGGTGAGCAGTAATTTCAAGGTCCCTAGAGGGGGGCGCCACCCAGAATGGATGGGAGCACCCGGGGGAGGCGGCCATTTCCCCTCCCATGGGGAGGCGGCACCCACTATGGATGGGTCGCCTAAGGGGAGACGGCCATAGGCCCCTCCCAGGGGAGGAGGCGGCTATATGCCCCTCCTACTAATTTCCCGGGGGCCGGATATCCGCGACGGCGGATAGAGAGTGTAGGGATGGGGGGAGTCCACGCTGTCCTTCCTACAGATACCTCACACGGGAACTCGGACGACCTTTAAGATGACGTCGAGTGGAAAGGGGGCCCCCACCACGACAAGGGAAGTTACAGTTGGCAATGAGGGTAGAGTCCTCTGCGCATGCGCCACTCACACCGTGAGGGCGAGAGTTTTGGTAGTAGGGATCTGACACCGGTTAAGACCTTGCCGTTGGCCCTTAATGCTAGGATGTACAATTTTAATTTAGAATGGTTGCATTTGCAGGATGTTAGACTGGGCTAGGAAACCTTTGTATTAGAGATCTGTTAAGGTTAGCCAAAGAACATGTCTTCATTGAAATGTAATAAATGTAAAATTGTACATGATTATGAAACTTTTATTTAATGTTTTAAATTTTGTTTCATATTTTAATAAATACGGCCGGGAGGGTGACTCCCTCCCGCCTTCCAAAAGTTCAAGCCTGTGTCCGACTTCCCATCCTTGGGGATTGTGTTGGGAGGGGGTGACGGGCATCCCGGCCATAAGTCATTGATGCATCTATGTGCTAAGTAACACCCCCACCAAATCAAACAGACAATTATAAAGATACTAAAAAACATCTAATAACCCATATACACACACATGTAGCTACTCACCAACCCATGCAGCCACTTATACACAAAGTGAAACACTGATACAAACAGTTAAATATTTAAACAATACTCGCTAATATATGTATTCACTATGATACACTTAATAAGCCAGTTAACCAATCATTTTTTTTTTTAAAACATCCATTAAGACACTTATTTAAACATTTATTCTTCCATGGACCTTTACATATACATATATAAAACATGTTTATTTTTCAGAAATGCACACATTCACTGGATGGTGTCATCAGTGATGTCATGAGTGATGTCACTGACCATGTCATGAGTGAAGTAATATGTGATGTCATCAGCAGTGCATTACACGTGCAAGTTATAGTGAGTCCAACTAACTATAACGTGGGAATTTCATTGGTTTTATATCAGTAAAATTTCCACCTAACTATAACTGGTGTGAAACCTATGGTTTTTTCAGTGAATATATATATATATATATATATATATCCATTCAACAAGGTTGCCCTTCATAGAAGAAACCACGAGGTGAGTTTAAAAGTGTTCCATTTATTCAAAGACAGCTGCATGCAGATGAGCGCAAGGAAACAAACATCCCAGTTCATTTCGCCAGACCGGTTTCGGGAATCCTTTCCCTTCCTCAATGGCGTTCTGTATGTAAATGGCGGTTTTTCCACGTGCACCATATATTACAAAGAGCCTGCCCATGTGGGCGTGGCTGAGTTCACAGCCTTCTGGGTCTTGTGGTGCAACGTTGTTTTTCTCCAGTGAGTCCGTTTTAAACATGCAGAAATCAGACATAAAATCACAGTGGATTGGATCTTGAGTCCTGCTTACACGTCTGATGTGCTTTTCAACTGTCTTTAGGAAACTGACCTCCCTTAAGCAATGACTCCATGTGGCATCATCACAGGTCCGCAGGGCGGCAGGTTACTTCCGCGGCTGAGCAAAGCCGCCCACATGGGCAGGCTCTTTGTAATATATGGTGCACGTGGAAAAACCGCCATTTACATACAGAACGCCATTGAGGAAGGGAAAGGATTCCCGAAACCGGTCTGGCGAAATGAACTGGGATGTTTGTTTCCTTGCGCTCATCTGCATGCAGCTGTCTTTGAATAAATGGAACACTTTTAAACTCACCTCGTGGTTTCTTCTATGAAGGGCAACCTTGTTGAATGGATAACTAGCGGCTTTGCTCGGCCGCGGAAGAAACCTGCCCAGCACAGGGGAGGGAAGATACAGCTCGGGAGCACTCTGTTAACATGATTCCTCCTCTCCTTTCACAGTGCAGGGCAGAGACATCAGTCAAGCCACAGGGGGTGAAGCCAGCATTGTAGAGGGAAGTGTCAGGGACTGTCCGGGACTATGTGGGGAACACAGTCAGGGCCTTGGGCAAGGACTGGGCACTGGGTAGAAAACTTACACAGGAAGAGGAGTACAGCGCTGCCCAGGATCATACAGGAGTCAGAGGAGAAAAAGGGATCCAAAGGAGAGGTCTGTACAAGGGAAGAAGATGGGTAAGAAGGAAGGGCACTCACAAGGCAATTTAGCATTCAGACTAACTACACCCAGGACGGACGTGCAAGACATATATATAATACAACATTAACAATAATGGGGGGTGTGGGGTAAAGCACTCAGGAGCTCCACATGGTAAGACTGAAGCTCAGTAAGTTTCTTACCCGCAATTGCTGTTACAGATACTTACTGCAAATACCCACATGTAGGATATGCATGCAAAGGCAGGGTCTGTGGAGCTTATACCTATAGTGATGTTATAAATGTAACTCAAAGACAAAACTCACAGTGAACAAGAAACACCACCTAGGTAGTCAGCTGAGCCCATGGATCCTGGCGATCAAACAGGAATGCGTAAGGCAGTAACAGCAAGGGGGTAGAACTAAACACAAGCACATTAGACAAGGAGCTAGCAAGGAGGAGTGCTTAACAGAAAAGGAAGGAAATGACAGGGCACACTTGGCAGAAAGCAGGTAACAAACATACACGGTAACAGAAGTAAGACAGCAGAATAGAAAGGCAGCAATCTAGAACTGGAACCAAGGAAATGGGAAGCAAGGCAGGGACTGGAAACAGATATACAGAAGGGGCGGCTACAAGGGTATACTAGAATAGTGCAGGTTAAGGAATCAAGAAAACAAAGTAGCATAGAAGGCAGTGCTGGGGCAGGAACAAGAAGTGAGCTAAGGCTCAGGAGTCAAGCCAGCACTGCAGACAATACTGGTTCAAGGAAACTGGACATAGCTACAGCTCAGGAAACAAGGAGTCAAGAGAGCACTGCAAGCAGTGCAAACCAGGAACAAGAAATAGCTAAGCCCAGGAACAAAGAAAAACTATAGCTCGGGAACTCAGGAAACAAGGTAGCACTGCAAGCAGTGCTAATTCAGGAGAAGGGAAACTGCTGCAGTTCAGGAACAAGGAATACTAAGGCTATGGGGTCAGGGTAGCACTGCAGGCAGTGCTAATTCAGGAACAGGGAAAACAGCAGCAGGTCAGGAACAAGGCATAATTAAAGCTCAGGAAACACTGGAAACAAGAATAGCAAAAGCTCAGGGAAATCTGGAACCAAGGATTGGTCTCACTGGTAAACAGCTACAATGATCAACCTTTGCCTGAAGGGAGCTGGGGCTTAAAATAGCTCACAGTAATCACAAGCAGCTGGTGTGAGCAGGCTAGCAGCAGCCAGCCACAGGTGAACAGCTGAATTCCTCCACTCATCCTTGGCCTGCAGGGGTGGAGACAAAGCAGTGAGCAGGGAATTCTGGGTAATGGAGTTTCAGGCTTTAGTAGGCTGGCTTTAAGTCTAAGCAGGGTGGCTTTCACAAAACCCGGCATGGATTGGGAATGGATGTCAATTCCCAAATAGTTTCCAAATGGCTGGAAGTCAAGATATGCATGCAGGGGAGTGTCAGGAAGCATATTAGAACACTGGAGAGTCCCACAGTTCAGCCCCCTGGTGGTGGACACGAGAACATAGGGAGCGAATCGTGACAGGAAGGCCCAGCCCTATTCAGGTCCCAGGTGAAACTCCTCCCTTCCATCTAGATGCAGATCTCTCTTTTCATCACTGGGCTGCCCCAGCCTGTCTCCTGGAATCCCCCAGCCCTGTCACACACAAACCCAGACAAGGAATACACAACCCAGCAGAGGCAGGCTTAAATGGTTAGTCAAACAAATCCCTACTTTCTAAAAGTGGTATTTGCAAACACAGAATATTAAAATAAACTTCACTAAAAGATGTATTTTATTATTCTGAGTTCAGGCATACTAAATTCGAATTTCTACCATGTTCCCTGAGTCAGTTAGGATTATAAGAATGTAATAATCTAACTGCCCATTCTGGCCTATGAGAACAGGTAGCCTTCAACAGTGAAAAACGAAAATGGCTGTAATTCACTATTAGAACATGCTACACACATCAGAGCATGTCCTGTCTTATATTGACAATGCACCCTGCCCTTGGGCCTACCATAGGGGTGTCTAATATGAAGCAAAGGGAAGGTTTGGGGACTGGCAAGTGGGTGTACTTGGCCAAGTCGACATGGCAGTGCTAGACTGCACACAGGCCTTGCAATGGCAGGCCTGAGACACACTTTACAAGCTGCTTCTGTGGGTGGCACAACCAGTGCTGCAAGCCCACTAGCAGCATTTTATTTACAAGCCCTGGGCACACATGGTGCACTGTACTAGGGGCTGACAGATAAATCAAATAACCCAATCATGGAATAACCAATTAGTACATTAATTTAACATAGGGAGCACTTGCACTGTGGCACTGATTAGCAGGGGCATAGTGCCCAAAGCATAAATCCAGCAAAAACATATCAAAACAGAGGAGGCAATCCGTCAAAATGGAAAGGAGACTCACGCCAATGATGTCAGGTCTAACAGAGTCCCATTCTCTAGAGCGTCTCTTAAAGTGCACATGTGCTTGATCCCTCTTCAACGTTTTAGGGTGATCCATCAAGCGGGGGCTGAGAAAAAGGCGGGACACCAAAACACACTTACCCCATGTTAATTTCCATAGTAACTTTAGACACAGCCACAGCCCGAACTGCTGAACGGAATTAAACCAAGTTTGGCATGAAGGTAGATGTTGGTCCAGGGAAGTGTCTTTTTGTAATGTGGTGTAAATTTGTTCAGCAGTTGCAGAGAAACTTAAAGAAATCTCCATTTGTATATTAAGTGACGCGGAGGATCCGCAAACTTCCAATCTCGTGCTGAGATCTGATGTCTGCCAATACTTCAAACCAGGAAGTGTTGGCAGCTATATTCAGACTCGGCCTGAGTAAAGTCCCAGAAAAACATGAAAATAAAGAAAAGGAGGCAGGGTAGAAATCCCCTGAGCTCCTAGATCTGTTGGAGGGGGTCCCACAGGAACTTCGCAAGGCCCAAAAATGATTTATTTTTCAAGATTCCGCCAAAAATGTTTACAAAAACAAAGAGCAAGCTCCTGTGTTTCCTTTATAATCAGCCCCCTGAAAGGCCATGTCCAGGCCTCATGTGCATAACAAATGGGGGGGGGGCACACAGCCCCCCGTCCTAGGGCTTATTAATGGTCCGGGGACCACCACTTCAGTGGTGCTTAATTATTTTTACATGGGGGTCTTTCGTAACCTCTCGCAGTGGTGCTGACTGCCAACTCCCTGGGGCTTAACATGAAAACAATGCTGGGGGCGTGTGAACCCCCCCCCCCCCCACTGACACTGTTCCAGGGCTTTAATTACAATAATGAGGGGGGCCACATGGACCTTCTGCAGCCCCGGAGACCCCAAACTCCCTAGGTCTTTTGTCTGATTGAATGTGGGGTGTCGCAGCCCTGGGGACCACCACTTTCCTGGGGCAAAATGCAAGAAAGGAATCGGCTGCGAGGCCCCCTTCCTGGAGCCATAGATGGCCCCAGGCACTGCCCCACCCAGGGCTGGCTCCTGCTATTTCCCAAGGTGCCTAACCCCGGGACATAGCTGTTTGCTATGGCTCAGCTGGAACTTTACCACACTTGCCAATCCCTAGCAAACTGTGCAAGCAAGGGCATAAAAAAAGCTCTTGCCTGCTAGAGCACAATTGCTTGCACAGAGAGGGAGCTGCATGCTACTTGGTGCTATTTTGTCACATGTTACTGTGTGTATTGTCTCTTCACAAACAATGCAAGACAAGCAATGTTTCCTTGTATTCAGCAGGGAGCTCATGAAGTTGGGGTCAGCCCAGGTGTATGCCGCCCAATGGTGGCCCTATATTGATGGGTGCAGAGCGGTGTCCATGTCTGGACTCTGTGCGGAAGGGGGTGCTCAACCAAATCCTCTCTGGTGTGAACAGGCCAGGTAATAACTCGCCCAGGTTAGACTGTGAGTGCTAGATCAGGTGTCAGACAGGAGTTGTTAGTTGTGCTATTGTCCACCCCTGGACAGGGAGTAAAGCACCTCTGGCTGGACTTCAAATGCAGGTGGTGTGAGAAAGGTATGGGAGTTGGCCAGGGAGTGAGAAGGCTAAAGATTTAGCCACTGGAGAGGGCTGCCCTTGCCAAAATGGCAATCAATAATGTACTGGATGGAACTCTGTGCGGAGTGGGGATGCTCCCTGGTGCGTGCTGGCTGATGTTCATTACATGGTCAGCAGCGCAATCATAGAAATAAAGAACAATGCACCTACATTGCTTTACAGTCACTATCCATGGATTGAAACATAGAGCACATTACCACCAGTAAATAATGCAAATAATACCCAAATAAATTGCACAATGATGATAAAGAGGAAATACATGTGTCGGCTGATCTAAATTATGAATGACAGTCATCAAGCAATGGTGAAGGGTGCTGACCCAAAGTAACACATTCCTGAACAAGGAGGACCTAAAGCCTTTTTCAATGCAATTTCTTAACTTACACCATAAGCTTTAGTGTCTAGTTAAAGTGGTCCTCAACCAGGCCTAATTAAAAGGAGAAAAACTGGGTCAACCGGATGGCCTGCTATCTTATGTATTGTATGAAATTATTTGTAAAGTATCCCATTATCAATTTAAATGACTGCAGACGTTATTCTGGCAAATGAAAAATTTAAGTAAATGGTCCTTCCCAACTTTGCTGTGCTGAGTTGTCAGTGTTAAAGGATCCATATTTTGAAACCTTTCTTTTCTACCCAAACCTGGAATGTGGTGATATTGTCTGACAATACTCTGGGCCTAAGTTAGATCTCGGTGGACAGGTTACTCTGTCACAGCGATGATGGGTATCCTGTCCGCTGATATATAAATCCCATTTATCCGAATGGATTTATAGTTGTGCGGATGGGATAGCCGTCACTGTTCTGACGGAGTAACCTGTCCATCAAGATCTAAATCAGGCCCTCTGTCTTTGTAAAGTACTGCCTGGTAAAATATTTCATAGCCAGTTCTTGTTATTAATTTTTTTTTTTTTAAATATATTTTTATTGCAGGAATCAGTAAATTTTTACAAAGCGACCAGCATTATAAATTCAATCAAAATTAGTAGAATACATCCCTCCGTCCCCCAACAGGATGAACCATCACACAGCCATTTAGCCCACAACCCAAGGGTCGGGCGGCGATACCCAATGGGGACTCAACAGGGAGTCGAAGCCGGTCCGGATGATCCACTATCCGTCATCTGCTTTTCTAAACCATCCTACAAAGAAAGCCAAAAGAACCCCCCCCCCCCTCAAAACACTATGAACCAAACCAAAACCCCCCTCAACCCCGCCATCAGTGCACGGTAACAGCCGTAATAGGATCTGTGAGAGGACCCATGAGGAAAGCAACAGACATGTAAAGTGCAATCGTCTATCGGGACTCGGGTGAGCTGCATCTTCACTTTCGGAATCGCTGGGAGCGCAATAATCCCTGAGGGCCTGCACTAATGTCTCCCATTCTAGCGCTGCCTCCTGCGCCTTCTCGTTGTGTTGTCTCCTAGCTAACTGGTACCGCAGCGTGCTTTCCCCCGCCGCCCATTTCAAGAGTTCACCGTGCCATCGGGCCCCCGTTGGACCAGCCCGTGCCTTCCAATTCCTGGTCACCTTCCGTTTAGCAAGGAGAAGCCCCAGATCAATGAATTTACTAGTGATTTTATTTTTGGGGGTATGTGGGAACCAGTGCAGGAGCCCCACTGCCGCATCAACTGATAAGGATCTCCCCGTTACCTCCTCTAGGGTATCCCCCACTTCCAGCCAGTAGGAGGATAGCCCCGGGCAGGACCACAACATATGAAGAAGGTCCGCATCGGGCGCCAGGCACCTGGGGCAGCTCGCGGAGTCCGTGGCAAAATATTGTCGGATCTTCGCCGGGGTCAGATATGCCCTATGGAGTATGTAGTAATGGACCAATTGAAAGCGGGCGTGGCTCGTGCCCTTCCAGGCCCGCCTCATGAGTTGGGACCAGGTCGCCTCCGGGATCTCCTTCCCTATGTCTTCCTCCCAACGGGTTCTTAAAGTAGTGAGGGGGGCCAGCCCCTCATTGAGCAGTCTGCCGTATAGGCAAGTGACCGCCTTAACAGTTCCCGCAGACATCATAACGTACTGGCACACCGGAGAAGTAGGAGGTTCCTCCTGCCCGTGCTTCCAGTGCGCCTGAATCGCTCGGACCAGGGCCGAGTGCAAAAGAAAATCTCCGCGAGGAACCTCGAAGCGATCAATGAGCTCCTGAAAGGGCAAAAGCGCCCCGTCCTCGTAAAGGTCACCCACCAACTGTAGGCCCGCGTCCTCCCAATCCGCTAATCGTGACCAATCACCGCCATGAGGCAGGGCCGTCAGCATGCCCAGAGGTATTTCGGGTGCATACGGTATCCGCAACTGGCCCCGGGCGTGGGCTCGGTTCCAACACAAGCGAATGGTCTTCTCTTCAAGCGTCAAGTCCTGCAAGGCCAAACGCTGTCGCAGCGCTATGAAGGAGAGAACATGCCTAGCTATCCCTGTGCCCCTCCTGTCCTCTGGGCCTCGGAATTCCCTGGCGACCTCCTGGGTGAAAGTCTGCAGCTGCGCTGCCAAGTAATACTTTTCAAAGTCCGGTATCGCCAGCCCACCCTCAGCTTTCGGCCTCGTCAGGGTCTTGAGGGCCACTCTTCGGCGGCCCGAACCCCAGAGGAATCCGACCACCATTGACCGTAACACTCGAAATGTGGCTGGCGGGATCCAAATCGGCAGCGCCCGGAAATAATATAGCAGCCTGGGAAGCGCCACCATTTTAAGCAAAGCGATCCGTCCAGCTACCGAGAGCGGTAGAGTAGCCCAGAAGTCCATGCTACCACGCAGCGCGCGAATGCTGCGAGCTATGTTTCCATCCAAGAGGTCTGACGGTTCATGGTAGACGTACACCCCCAGGTACTTAAAGCAGTCAGGTTCCCACCTAATCTCTCTACTGATATCAGGGCTAGGTGTACCCTTACGAACCAGGAAAAGACAGGTCTTAGCCCAATTTACCCGAAGGCCCGAGACCTCCCCAAACGCCGTGAGCACCGTCGCAGCTCCATTCAGGGCAGCAACCGGGTCCTCAAGGAAGAGCAACAGGTCATCAGCGTACAGTGAGACATAATGTGGGCCCGAAGGCGTCCATAAGCCATTATAGTGGGCTCCCGACTGGAGTAGCAGCGCCAGAGGTTCCACCGCTAACGCGAAGAGAAGCGGGGATAATGAACAACCCTGTCTCGTGCCTCTCTCCACCGGATATTGCGAGGAGATCAGCGGGCCTGCCCGTACCCTGGCCGACGCCGAGGTATATAGTACCGTGGTCCATCTGACGAAACCCTCACCGAGGCCGAATCGGAGTAATACTGTGCGCAGGTAGTCCCATTCCAGGCTGTCAAAAGCCTTCTCCAAATCTACCGAGAGGACTACCGGGCATGGGGCGTCCACGAGCGGTTCTCCCAGCAAGCGGAACAGCCTACGGATGTTCATGGTCGTGTTTCGCTTGGGGATGAATCCAGCCTGGTCCTCATGCACCAGAGAGCTCATGTGACCTAGCAATCTCGATGCCAAGATGCTGCTCAGTATTTTATAATCGACCGTCAACATTGATAAAGGACGGTAGGACGCCGGATCGGACGAGTCCCTTCCCGGCTTGGGGAGGGGAACCACCAAGGCCTCGCACATCGAGCCGGGGAGCCGACCAAGCCGCTTCGTCTCTCTGTAAACGATCAGCAACCTCGGTGCCAGGAGATCAGCATAAGCGGCATAAAATTCAACCGGAAGGCCGTCCAGACCCGGGGTCTTATTCCTCGCCATCTTTTTAATGGCACTGCAAATCTCCCCCAGTTCAATGTCGGAACCCAGGGCCTTCGCTACGTCAGGTTCCACCTTTGGGAGCTCTAGGGGTCGCAGGTAGTCATCAAGCCGGTCGGGGTCTCTGGCAGAGCGACTGCGGTACAAGCGTTCATAGTAGTGCAGGTAACAGCTCAGAATCTCAGGCTGAGTGTGCACTTCGGTCCCATCCGCCGTGCGCATGGACGTCGTCAGAGAGGTCTGGCGCGTAGGATTAGCTAGCCACGCCAGCAATGCGCTCGATCTATCCCCCTCTGCGAGGGACCTAACAGTATAGGCCTTATAGTCGAAGCAGCGCAGACGTTCGACCTCCGCCGCTACCGCCTCCTTCGCCGCTGCCGTGCGTTCCTGGAGTTCCGGGCGCCCGGGGCGGCGGAGTTCCAACTCACGGAGTTTCCGATCTGCCATTTCTAAATCGTCAAGGATGATTCGCCTCATGCCCACCTTCTTGGAAATGCAGAAGCCCCTGATCACCACCTTAAAAGCGTCCCATTCTAGCGCCCTCTAACCCGCAGTGCCCCCGTTGGACGAGAAGTATTCCGAGATCTTGTCTTCTAGGTCCGCTTTGAATACAATGTCCTCTAAGATTTCGGGACGCAACTTCCAGGTGGGCACAGCAGGCACCCCCGGAAACCAACGAAGGTCCAGCAGGAGAGGGTTATGATCCGAGATGGTCCTGGTCAAATATTCAGACCGGACCGCCGCTGAAACCAATTCTGCCGAGCCCAGAAACCCGTCCAGTCGGACGTGTAACTCGTGCAAGCCTGAGAAGTAGGAATAGTCCCTAGTGTCGGGATGCTGTGCCCTCCAGATATCCGTCAGACCCCAGTGCGTCTGCCAGTCCCTCCTACCTTTAGCCACACGGCGAACCGGAGAGTCAGGGAGGGGGGGATGTGAGCGATCATTCTCCACATCTACTACTGAATTGAAATCCCCGCCGAGCAGTAGGGGCCCGGAAAAGAAGTGAGCCAACGAGCCCGATAACCCGGAAAGGAAGGCAAGCTGGTCCACATTGGGTGCATAAACACAGCAAACGTTTAGGTCCCTCCCCCCCAGAGTGCCCGAAATGGCCACATATCGACCCTCCGGATACACCACTGATTTCGTAACCTGAAAAGGAACCCCAGCTCTGATCCAAATTAGCGCCCCCCTGGCATACGCGGAGTACGAAGTGCAAAAGACCTGCCCCCTCCACCTACGCTGTAGCGCCGCCCCTTCCGCCTTGTTAAGATGGGTCTCCTGCAGCAGCGCCATTTGCACCCCTCTACGCACTAAATAAGCGTGGACTTTGTGACGTCTAGACATAGTGTGGAGCCCCCGTACATTCCAAGTAATGCATTTCACATTAGCAACATCAGCCATTGTCCCATATTGTTCGTGCAAAGTCTCTCCATCCGGGCCCCAACAAAGAAAGAGCAACAATCAACCCAGCACTGATGGCGGCCATTTTCCCCAACCAAAACACAACATCTCCGGTTCGACCCAAACCCTTGCCCACCCTCTCCAGAACAGGACCCAAATAGTACCATCTAGTTCCTATCCAAACCATACCCCCAGCAAACCCTCCGTCCCCGACTAATCCTGCAGTCGCCACCGCAGGAAGGCCTTAGGGGCCAGGTGCGGGCTGGGCGTTGGCAATGGGCCCTCGATGCTCGGGCTACCGAGACTAAAGTGAGCCCAAAACAATAAGAGAAAACCCTCAAGGCACGAGCAGGGCACCCCACCTCCACTTCCCCGGGGATTATGAGCAATCGCCTACTCCCGCCACCCCGCTGCGGGCCCCCACCCAAATGGACGTAGCTCACCCCGTCAACCCTGTCCATCCAGAAGGTCCTCAACCGAGTTCGGAGTGATCACTGGCGTGTGGACACTGTCGGTCACCGATTCCTCCGAGTCCGTTGGTACCCCCTCGTCACCAAGGTCCGCTTCCTCTTCTATGGTACCATTCCGTGAGCCAGACAGCGCAGACAACACCTCCAACACTCCCTTCCGCTCCGTCGACGTCTCCGCAGTCGAGGGTCCGCCTGACCGGCCGCGGCGACTCCGAATTCTTTTGGACCGCCGTCGCTGTCCAGGCTCCACTGTAAGTTGAGATGGGGAGCCAAAGCCATCCTTCCCGGCTCTATAGAGTTCGAGCCAGTTACAGACATCCTCCGGGGAATCAAAGAACTGAGTCTTGTCATCGACAATTATGCGGAGCCTTGCAGGAAACAGGAGCGAGTATTGGATGCCCTCGCTCCGGAGCTCGCGCTTGACCGCCAGGAATGAGAACCGCCTGCGCTGGGTCTCATAGGTGTAGTCCGGGAAGATATTCACCTGGCTGTTCGTCACCTTGAAGGGGCCATTATGTCTGGCGGCATTAAGGATGAGATCTCTGTCCCGAAAGTGCAATAACCGTGCCACCACCGGTCGCGGGGCACGGCCCTGTTGCGGCGGCCTCGCTGGGACTCTGTGTGCTCGCTCCAGGGTGTAGAAGGAGGATAGACCCTCCGGGGCCACCGTGTCCCGTAGCCAGGCTTCCAAGTAGGCCACCATGTCGCCATCTTCAATCTTCTCCGGCAGGCCCACCACTCGAATGTTATTTCGCCTGTTGCGACCTTCCGCGTCTTCCGCTCGCCGCTCCAGGGCATCAATCCGGGATAGGGCATCCTTCATCGTCGCGGCCAGGGTTCTCTGTGCCGGCTCCAAGGTTTTTATCGAGCCCTCCACTTCCTTGACCCTATCCGAAAGCTTGCCGTGGTCCGCTCTAAGGAGGCCCAGACTCGTCGCCACCTGGGCAATGTCCTGCTGGAGGGCCGAGCGTGTGGTCGCGATCGCCTCCAGGACCCGGTCAAATTGTTGCTGCAATGGCGCACCACCGGAACTCTCCGGGTCCCCACGTTCTTCTTTGTCCGGGGCCTCCGAGTCTGAGGCGGCTGGGGTGGTCCCCTTGGCTCCCCTCGGTTTCCCCATGGCGCAGGAGTCACACGGTGGAGAGCCAGTCAGAGGCGCCACCGAGTGCGGGCGTCGGCTATGTCTCTCTCGGCTAGTGGCCTTCGGGCCGAAGGCGGGCGATCTCCGCCTCCAGGGCCTGTTGGACCGCCACAACTTCGGGCCACGCCACCACCGCGTCGTCGGAGGGCACTGAGGAGGAGGCGGGGACAATCGGCGCCAGGTCGGGTAGGCCCGTTTGGCCGATGAGGATCCGGAACGAGGGTCAACACCACCGGAGACTTTGTGGCGCCAAGGCGCCGTGCTGCCCATGGAAGGCAATTTAGAAAAGGGGGTGGTGATGAACAGAGTGTCTGAGTTAAACAGACCACTCTTACCCAGTCCAAAGATCAGGGCTTGATCCATCACCGTTATTTATCTCACTGCCCCATCCCAGCTCAGAACCTGGCTATATGCAAATCAGTCTGTCCCTGGCCCAGTGCATCATGGGAACAGGGCAGACTAAACTACCAAGCCAATTCTTCACCAGAAAGGAGACAAGCTACCGGGGACCGGTTTCTGGCATTTCAGCCTTCTTCGGCCCGGCTTGCTTGAATCCTGATGGAGCAGTGAGAAAGGGACTCATGTCTGAGTATACCCTGCCACACCTATAGTGGCCAAAAACGATTTAGAAAAGGGGGTGGTGATGAACAGAGTGTCTGAGTTAAACAGACCATTCTTACCCAGTCCAAAGATCAGGGCTTGATCCATCACCGTTATTTATCTCACTGCCCCATCCCAGCTCAGAACCTGGCTATATGCAAATCAGTCTGTCCCTGGCCCAGTGCATCATGGGAACAGGGCAGACTAAACTACCAAGCCAATTCTTCACCAGAAAGGAGACAAGCTACCGGGGACCGGTTTCTGGCATTTCAGCCTTCTTCGGCCCGGCTTGCTTGAATCCTGATGGAGCAGTGAGAAAGGGACTCATGTCTGAGTATACCCTGCCACACCTATAGTGGCCAAAAACGAAGGAAGGCAGTCACTCGGGGGGATGCAGCCTGGCGCGGCTCAGGGGGTCGGCACCGCAGCCAGGGCCGCCAGGCGTCCGTGAGTCGAGGTCTACTGTAGTGTGGGCATCCGCTCATCCAGGAGCGATCACCGTGTCCAAAGTCCGATCAGAGCGACACCCAGACCAGCACATCACAGGGAGATGAAAAGGTGGAGGGTGCGCTGTAGCTAACGACGCCCCTCCAGACTAAAGGTCCCGACCAAGGGGACAAAGAGGTCCGGGCGCCATGTTGGGCCGCACTCCGCGGGACCACAAACTTCGACTTTCCGTCGGATCAACTCATGTTCGAGTTGCACCAGGTGCCTCGGCAGGTCCCAATCAGTCTGATCGACGGTTTGCGGGGACTAGGGTGCCCCACGGCCTCCGATCTGCAGGATAATCATGGGCTCAGTCCCGGAGCCGAGCTCTCAGGCGACCATCGCCATCGGCGTCCAAGCCACGCCCCTCGCCAGTTCTTGTTATTAATGCAACAAACCTGTCACCAAGTGATTGCAAAAATATTATGTGTCATTTCCCATAAGAAGGAGAAAAGGCTAGAAATGAAGCCAGAAAAAAAAAGGAAATAGGTACGAAATGATAAATGGCAAGCACAGGGTGAATGAGCGTGGGCAGAGAACTAACAGGTCTCCCTCTCCTAAAAAATTACGTGTAGAAAACTCAAACAAGAGCAGAGCAGAGCACAAAAACTAGCCTAGGACTAGAGAAATTTGATCATGCAAAATTGTCTATCGAAATCCTTAAGTAGCCTATTGGAGTGTAGGATTCACATAAGGATCTAGGAAACGATACCGCAATTATTTAAAGCCAGGAATTATATCAACATATGGTGCGGCGACCAACAGAGAGCCAGACCCTTTTAGTTCTCCTAATCGTGGAAGAATCGTCCGCAACAAACAATTATACGATTATATGCGGCCCACACACACAAAAAACAGGAGAGTCCGTTCACTTAATGATGAATCACACACATCTGTGTTTCTTCAATCTTTATTTCCTTGTTTGCATTCTGCAGTAGCCAATGCGTTTCGTCCTTTTGAAGGACTTCTTCGAGGCTCCTCAATCTCTGTATGTATGCCACTGAGCATTCCTTCTTCCTTATAGCCACCGTGGAATTTGATCCCTCTTCTGTAAAATCGTGTGTGGGATCTGTTACTTTCCTTTTCCAACGGAGTTCTTTTCTATCATTTGTTTGGCTCTCCCCAAGGTATCACACGATTTCCAATATACACAGAGGGACCTTGATCTTAAAGGTCACACGTTGTCCTCGGCACACAAAGTTTTCAGCCAGGCGTACATAAAACGGACACCTTCTCAAATGATATGCGATCATGGTAGACCTCTTCCTGTATCGGTAAACAGGTGCGCCTACCAAATCCTCTAGGCGTGTAGTGTCAAAAAGAAGAGGGATCAAATTCCATGGTTTGACAAGGAAATCGTGTTTATTTTCAATTTCAAAATTATGCACGCATCTTGTCATGGCTTTGCTTGCTTACCTGAGCCGCAGATGAGTGGTTCTGTGCTGCTTCGGTTGGGTATAGTTCGGCAAAGGGTTGGCTTTGGACTTCCACTTTGGTGTTCTGCTTCAGGAGGAGGGATCTTCTTGTTGAGAGCTGTGGTAAGCCCGGCTGCAGTCAGACAACACTTCCTTGTAGGGCCTGGGGCAGGGGCTGTGCGGCAGTTTAACCGAGGATGGCTTAGGCGATATAGTAGCTCCAGGTAGCATTGCCCAAACTGTGACCACTGTGGGTCTTGGAAACACATCATGTGGAATACAGATCTTCTTACAGTGCATGGCAGTGCGGGATCCACCTGAACAGAGGGTGACAGAAGCAAGCAAGTTACCTGCTGCATCTGTGGCACACTAAGCAACCTGCCGCAATAAACACTTCACAGTACCCAAAAAAGAGCAACTGCCACCCATCAACCCGCCATGACCTTCAAATCTAAACAGCAGTGCTGACAAAACCCATACACTTTATTTCTGTAAGTGCTTCCTGGTGACATCTACATTTTGTGACACCAGCATCGTGCCACAATGAATCCTGCCATGCATATTTATTTTTGCAAAGTTACGTACCTCCCTCTCTCCTCAATCAAAAGCTCACGCCACACGCTCACCACTGCGGCCTCCGACTGTACCAAATGTATCAGGAGACGAGGGAGGAAGGAGACTAAGAGCCGAAACCAAATGTTTCCGAATGCCCTAAAGCCCCTGAAACCCTCACCCTCTGAAGTCTGTGCATGCCATTGAGCAGGGTCTGAGCATGGCTTGGTGGGGGTCACTCCTAGTGTTTCAAACACTTTGGCTTGTCAGCCCTCACCCCCCCCCCCCCAGCTCTGGTACTGCTAGGCAGCCCCCTAAACTGCAGTTATCCAAGCCAGGTTTCACTTTTTGCATTACAAGTGAGCATGTTACAAAAGCAAACGTTACGTTACATGTGGCAATAGTGACAATTGTGCATGTATCAAGAGCAAACAAAATTCAATAGGTAGCAAATGTTCCATACAAGAGGAAAAGTGACATGTGTGCATGATTGCAAAAGTGTACAAAGTACAAGTAGAGGTATAGAACTGCAATAAATGGCGGATACTCAAAACACAAGGACAAACATTACGTTACATGAGGCAATGGTGGCAATTGTGCATTAATCCGAGGCAAACAAAATACAAGAGATAGCAAACGATACATTACACGAGGAAAAGTGACGTGTGCATGTTACAAAAGAGTACACAATACAAGTAGAAGTATAATGCTGCAATAAATGGCAGGCACTCAAACTACAAGAACACACTGGGAAAACACTTCTACAGTCATGGAGAACAGAATTTCCTATAATGGTAGGACTTCCTTCAGATAAAAGAGAGGGCGTGAATTAAATTTGGACGTGTCTTTGAAGGAGGAGAACTTTGAGGTCAGTTTTGAAGGCCTGGGAAGAGGTGGTGGTCCGGAGCTGACGTTGAAGTGAGTTCCAGATTCTCACTGCATTGCCTGAAAAGGATTGGGCTATCAATCTTTCCTTCTTGAAAGTGGGAGGTTCAAGCAATACATTTTCCGCATTACGTGATGATCTAGAGCCTCCAGAGAGTTTCAATTTATTCGCCAGGTAGCGAGGAGAGGAGGAGTGCCAGGCTTTGTGGGTGATACAGGCAGTCTTGTAGATAGATCTTGCCTCGATGGGAAGCCAACGGAGGGTGGATAAAATGGGTGTGATGTGGTCGCTTCTTTTGGCCCGGTATATGAAACAAGCTGCTGAATGGAGAACAGATTTAAGGGGGGACAGGTGGTGTGAGAAGTTGGCCCGATATGCAGCGTTCGCTATTCTAGCGACCACTATGCATCGGTCCAAACGACCCTTATGGTGATTGGTTGTAAGTCAACCTTAGACCAGCTATCCTAGTAGCGTGGATACGAGCAGTCTTCGGGCTAAACTCTAGAGGGCGTGTTAAGCCAGCTGTTATACCATCACATACCCCTTGAACACCAAGTGAAAGGACACCACACAAGTGTTATGAAAATAAACAGTATATTTATTAGAATCACAACAGCCCTGTACTCTTTATGAGGACAGGGTACTAAGCACAGAACAAAACTCTTAGGAAAATACTTCAAGTGCACAATCAATACAAGTGCCCGAGGGCACGGAATGTTTAGTGGTCTCGGGCGGACCCGATAAGGCAAGTCGGAAGCGAGGGACTCGGGACCCTTAAGTAAGGAGGCTATGCAGGCACCGAAATGCCGAAGTTACCTAGCCACGAGGGCTGCAGCTGCACAATTCTTACAGGCGTCGGGGATCTTCGCTGACGAGCCAGGAGCCGGAAGAAAGGAGTTGCTGGCCGGCGACCAGTGTTGAATAGTTCGTAGAGATCCAAGCCTGGATCAGTGATCGATGATACCTGAAAGCAGAGGGGACCAAGTTCGTACTACTAGCCAGTAGTCAGAGGGTACCCGGAGGGCACCGGATGGCCGTCACCTCGACTAGGTGAGTGGGCGACGCTAGGCTCTGCAGTCTCACGGACCAGGAGGGGTTGTCGGCGACCAGGATGGAGGTGCGAGCTGTCCCACGAAGGTTGATGCTGTCGGCGTCGCTGGGCCCAGGATTGGGGCAACAAGCCTTGGCAGATTTCAGGGCCACGTGGTGGGCCTAAAATGGCATCTTGAGTGGACCAGGAGGGTCCGGGGTGCTCCTTTCGCAGAAGGGAGCAAAGGCCAGTCTGGAGCAACCAGACCAGCAGCGTTGGTTGTCGGTTGTCGTTAAAGAGTCACAAGCCAGTGGCTAGTGATAGGACAACGTGCTGAACAGCGAAGCGGAAGGGCCCCACGCAGATCGTGGAGATGCTGGGAGACTGCACTTCGGTGCTGGAGCTGCTCAGGGTTGGGGCTTCTCGGACCCCAGAGCACTCACCAGAGGATTCCTTCGGTGGCTGTGCTGGTTAAGAAAGCGTGCAGGTTTTGATGATGGCCGGTCCCTCGAGGTCTCGTCGCACCCACGGATCTCAGCTGAGCTGACGATGTGGGTAGAGGTCAGAGGTGCCAGGGAAGCCGGTTCTCGTCGAGCTGGGCAGTCGGATTCCTGAGGAAGGACTTGCAGCAAACCGCAGAATTCTTAGATGGTGCCTGCGGACGCAGGGTGACTACTCCTTAGCCACAAGGGAGAAATCTTAAGAAGAGTCTCGAAGTCCTTTCGTAGAAAGTATTGGGTACATGACTAGGTCCTGCCCTAGGGGCGGGACCAGGAAGGGGGGTAGTTACACCCCTCTCCCCTGCCGGACTTTCCCCAGGTCAGGGGCTGCGCCCCTGGAACTGGTTCTAACCGGCATATGCGTAGTGAGCACCGGGGTGCCACTCCGCAGTCACCTTCTTGTAAAGCCCTACCTACCCAGAATACACAAAACCCTGTCTGGGACGGTGCGAACACCGCCCCAGACAGGAAACCCTTTGTCCAAGCTCTCCTCGCTGGAAGGACTCCCAGCAGCAGGAGGTCAGACTCGTGTCTGTGGTGGCAGCATCCATTTTGTGGAGCTGAGGCTTCAGATAACTTTAACCGGGGTTCACAGTTACGTACATGTCGTGTCCCTCTAGAAGGGCGGAATGCTAACCTCGTCGCCAGCATGGGTGAGGGGGCAGCATCCCGATTCGTATGACACCTTACTCGACATGTCTTGATAACGCGATACCGAAGTTACTGATATGGTACGCGTTATCATGGAACAGCCATTGGGTCTTGGTTCCGCAAGCTGCAACCGGGCTCGGCTCGTGCCAGAGCCCAATTCACACGGTTCCACGCACTCTGCCTTCAGGATTGTCAAGGCCTGCCATAGGAGTGACTGATAGGAACTCGGGTGTCCATTTTAAGGTTAGATATAGGGATACTATATCTATAGCAACGGGCGAGTACGCCACGTTGCCCCAGCTGTCGCGCAGCCAGTTGTGTCAGATTTAGATGGCCATCCAGGGGTGGCATAATACATGCTTCAGCCCCTGGTAGGCCCTGGGTACACCGATGCCCTGAGTTACAGGGTCTGACAAGGGGGCCCAGTTCCAATTGGGTAATGCACCTAAGGTACACACATCAATTTAGCGAGAGAACAGCTAGGCTGTGGGTCTGATTGGCAGGCCCACAGCCCGAGAAAGTCGGAAACCAGTGAAACAAAAGCAAAAAATCTGGGTGATCATACGATTGCAGACCCTACTCTCCTACATGACCCCCCCCAAACGTTGGGACAATAAACTAACCTTGACCAGGTGAGTCTTCTTGTTCTAAGTGGAAATACCTGGAGAGCCCATCTGCATTGCCATGATCAGTGCCAGGTCTATGCTCCACTGTGAAGTCCATCCCCTGTAGGGAAATGGACCACCTAAGCAGTTTGGGGTTTTCACCCTTCATCTGATTTAGCCATAGGAGGGGCTTATGGTCGGTCTGAATCTTGAAATGAGTGCCAAACAAGTATGGCCTCAGTTTCTTCAGGGCCCACACCACAGCGAAGGCCTCCCTCTCTATAGCTGACCAATTTTTCTCTCTGGGGGTCAGCCGTCTGCTTATAAAAGCAATGGGCTGGTCATTACTATCAAAATTCAGTTGAGATAGAACAGCTCCCACACCCAACTCAGAAGCATCTGTTTGGACAATGAATGGTTTGGAGTAGTCTGGACTCTTGAGGATAGGTGCCGTGCACATGGCCTGTTTTAGGTCATCGAATGCTTTTTGACAGCTCGCTGTCCACTGAACCTTTTTTGGCATTTTCTTACTTGTCAGTTCATTAAGCGGAGTCACAATCGACCCGTAATTCCTTAGGAATTTTCGGTAGTAACCAGTCAGGCCCAAGAAAGCTCGAACCTGAGTCTGGGTGGTTGGAGGAGCCCAGTCCCTGATTGACTGTATCTTGCTCTCCAGTGGTTGAACTTGGCCTCCACCGACAAGGTGGCCCAAGTACACAACCTGTGTCTGCCCTATCTGGCACTTGGTAGCCTTGATAGTGAGACCTGCTGCTTGCAGAGCCTCTAACACTTTCCGCAGGTGGACCAGGTGATCCTCCCAGGTGGAGCTAAAGACAGCAATATCGTCAAGATACGCTGCACAGAAGTCATCCAGCCCAGTGAGAACGTAATTCACCAACCGTTGGAAGGTGGCAGGTGCATTTTTCAAACCAAAGGGCATTACCACAAATTGATAATGCCCACCAGGGGTAGAAAATGCTGTCTTAGGCTTGGCGTCCTCAGCTAACCTGATTTGCCAATACCCAGCTGTCAGGTCAAACGTACTTAAGTAGTTGGCCGAAGCCAATCTATCGATAAGCTCGTCTGCCCTTGGTATTGGGTGGGAATCAGTCTTAGTGACTGCATTGAGACCCCTGTAGTCTACGCAGAACCTCATCTCTTTCTTACCGCCCGGGGTGTGAGGTTTCGGCACTATAACTACGGGACTAGCCCAAGGGCTATCCGAGGGTTCAATGACTCCCAACTC
This sequence comes from Lissotriton vulgaris, assembly GCF_964263255.1. Taxonomy (NCBI): domain Eukaryota; kingdom Metazoa; phylum Chordata; class Amphibia; order Caudata; family Salamandridae; genus Lissotriton; species Lissotriton vulgaris. The sequence continues at coordinate 781,231,801 of NC_141693.1, read as the reverse complement.
CAACATTTTCTGCACTTCAGTCTTGATGCAGTCTCTAACGTGATCGGGCTGCCTGTAGATTTTACTCTTGACGGGCAAGCTGTCACCAGTGTCAACCTGATGGGTACACCAATTGGTCTGACTGGGTGTTAGAGAGAACATATGCCGGAAGGATTGAAGAACCTGTTTACAATCCTCCTGTTGATGTTCGGAGAGGCTGCCACAAAAGACAACACCATCTACCGATCCATCGTCAGGATTCTGAGTGAGCAGGTCTGGGAGAGGGTCACTCTCTTCCTCCTGTCCCTCATCTATGGCCATGAGCAAGCTCATGTCCTTCCTGTCGACATATGCTTTGAGCCTGTTGACATGGAGCACCCGATGGGGGCTCCTGGGAGTTCCAAGGTCCACCAGGTAGGTGACCTCTCCCTTTTTCTCCAGGATGGTGTAGGGCCCGGACCATTTGTCCTTGAGTGCTGCTGGGGCCACTGGCTCCAGCACCCACACCTTCTGTCCGGGCATATAAACAGTCAGGACAGCCTTTTGGTCATGCCAAGCTTTTTGGAGTTCTTGGCTGGCCTTAAGGTTTTCCGATGCCTTCTCCATGTACTCAGCCATCCGCGAGCGGAGACCAAGCACATAGTCCACTATGCTGGTTGCAGGCTTTTTGAGAGGTCTCTCCCATCCTTCCTTCACCAAACGCAGGGGTCCTCTTACAGGATGCCCGTACAAAAGTTCAAAAGGGCTGTAGCCAACCCCCTTCTGTGGGACTTCTCTATAAGCGAACAAAAGGCAGGGAATCAAGACGTCCCATCTACGCCAGAGCTTTTCAGGTAGTCCATGAATCATCCCTTTCAGGGTCCTGTTGAACCGCTCAACAAGCCCATTGCATTGTGGATGATAGGGTGTAGTGAACTTGTAGTTGACACCACATTCCTTCCACATAGCAGTCAAATAGCTCAACATGAAGTTTGCACCTCTGTCAGAGACGACCTCCTTAGGGAAGCCCACTCTGGAGAATACTCCAACTAGGGCCCTTGCCACCACAGGGGCTGTAGTGGTCCTAAGGGGAATAGCTTCAGGATACCTGGTGGCATGATCCACTACCACCAGTATAAACTTGTGCCCTGATGCTGTTGGGGGTTCCATTGGACCGACAATGTCAATCCCCACACGTTCAAAGGGCACCCCCACCACAGGCATTGGTATAAGGGGGGCCTTTGTCGTGCCACCTGACTTACCACTGGCTTGGCAAGCGACACAGGAGCGACAAAACTCCTTGGTATCTTCGTTCATGTGAGGCCAGTGAAAGTGCGAGACAAGTCTGTCCCACATCTTCGTCTGGCCTAAGTGTCCTGCTAAGGGAATCTCGTGGGCCAAGGTAAGAAGGAAACCACGCTGAGACAAGGGGATAACCAGCCTCCTGGTCATGCCAGGCTTGGGGTCTCTTGCCTCAGTGTACAGGAGTCCATCCTCCCAGTATACCTTGTGGGTACCTGTGGCGTTCCCAGCAGCCTCAGCAGCAGCCTGCTGCCTGAGGGGTTCAAGGGAAGGGCAGTCTAACCGGTCCTTCCCCAGGTCTTCTCGTGTGGGTCTCCCTGAGCCCAGAAACTCAACTTGATCAAGTTCGAGTTCTTTAGGTTCAGTTTCCCGCAATTCCTGGAGGTCAGCCTCCTCTGAGACCTGATCCTCGACCTGGGGCAAGGGGGAAGGCGCTGCCTTAACCCGACTGCTCTTCTTCTTGGGAGGTGTCTGGTCCGTTGTTCCAGGATCCAGCACCTGTTCAGTGGGGCATCGTCTGACCTGTGACCTAGTCACAGCAAGCACATGTGCTGGCAAGCCTAACATTTCCATGTGAGTCCGGTGCTCCACCTCCGACCATTGCGATGACTCCAAATCATTGCCCAACAAACAATCCACTGGGAGGTCTGAACTAACAACAACCTTTTTCTGGCCATTTACCCCTCCCCAGGAGAAAGCAACAATCGCCATACTATGACTGGTAGTGACGTTGCTGGCATCGGTCACCAGGAAATCTGTACCTGGCATGATCTGTCCAGGGTCCACAAAGTTAGGCGTCACCATGGTGACGCTGGCACAAGTGTCCCTATAGGCCTGAGCCATTCTTCCATTAATTAAAGGCGTCTGTCGGTATTTGCCCAAAGTATTGGGACTGACGTCAGGGGATATATCCACATCCCCTGTACAGACAAGGACAGCCTGAGTGAGTGTACCAACTAGGTTGTCACACCCCTCAGAACCCAAGGTTAACCCAACTAGTCCATTGGGAGGCGCACTACTACTGCTGGCTGTACTAGGGGGCACAGGTGCCTTAGGGGCTGCAGTAGCAGGAGTCTGCCCTCCTTTCTTGGTGCACTCACTAAACCAGTGAGTTTTACTCTTACAGTATTGGCACCACCTTTTCGATTGGCCTTCTTGATTCTTCTTTTTCTGGGAAGCCTGACCCCCCCCCCTCTTTGGGTTGTTGGGGACCTGTCGAAGACTTCTGGTCATTTTGTTCCCCTTTCGAATCTTTACCCTTCTGGTCTGCTTTCTTCTGACCACCCTGGTTCTGGCCCTGGTTTTGCTTAACCCTTGTTCTGACCCATCTGTCTGCCTTCTTTCCCAATTCTTGGGGAGAGGTCAGATCCGAGTCGACAAGGTGCTGATGCAACAACTGGTTCTGACAATTGTTTAAAATCTGTTCTCGCATGATCAATTATACAATCCTGTGTAATCAGTAACCTTACTGCCCAGCAACCAGCCCTCCAAAGCCTTAGTGGCACAATCAACGAAATCAGACCAGTCCTGAGACTGAGTTTTCTGGGTATCCCTGAACAGCAACCTGTACTGCTCAGTGGTTAGGCCGAACCCATCAATCAGTGTGTTCTTCAGGACCTGGTAATTGTTAGCATCCTCGACTTTAGTAGTGAGGAGCTTGTTTCTTCCTTTACCCTCAAAGGAGAGCCACAAGATAGCTGCCCACTGACTCTGGGGGACGCACTGTACAGTGCAGGCCCGCTCCAAGGCAGTAATCCATTTGTGGATGTCATCCCCTTGCTTAAAGGGGGGCACTATCTTACTCAGGTGTCTAGTGTCTAAACTCCTGTTTTCCCGTGGGGGAATGCTGCCACCAGTGGGAAGGGTCCCACTCAATTCTTGCTCTCGAGCGAAGGCGAGTCTTTCTTTGGCTAGGGTAAGTTCTTCCCTTTCGATCCGCAGATTGACTTCCCGCTCCTTTGCTTCGTACACTCTCCTCTGAGGGGATGTCATCCCTCTTCGAGCAGAGCCTCGAGAGCCATTGGTTCGAGCGGATCTGTTAGAGCCTCTCGACAGAGACCTTACTCGTCCACTCCCAATGTTAAGCTGGCCTGAGAGGGGCCCCAGGGGTCTCCTAGTACCATTCTCGTGCTGGCTTAAGTTGTCCCTAGTTAACTGGCTAACTATGACTGGACCTTTGTCTGCCTCGTCCCCAGATGTCTCTGGCTCCTCGTCCTCCTCTTCACCTTCCGCGGAGAGATGGATAAGGTCAGGGTCACCTCGGGTTCCCTCGAGGGGGGGCATACTCTCTTCTGGATGAGAAGGGTCAGTGTTACCCGCCCTCCTAGCATCATAAGTCTCCAAGAGACCAATCAGAAACTGAGTTGTAGGGTTTGAAACCTGTTTTAACTTCCGAGATGTACAGAGTTGTCGCATCTCTTGGAAGCTAAGTGCAGCATATCTGGACGTGACCTGTGGAAGGTCGACTGACACAAGGGGAGACTCAGAGTTTCCTCCTTTGTCGGACATGCTGCTTCTAGTGTGGTGTAAGTGATGCACCTACCTACACTATGTGTTTACCTACTGATCCCTTGCTAAGAGTTGTAGCCAAGGTGTGCTAGGCCTTGAGGAGCTACAACAGCTGGTTCAGTAGAACTCAGAGTATTCTAAGCTAAGTTATATGTACCTGAAGTACTTATGCAATCTTTCACAAGATATTCTTAGGATACGCGTGGTAAAACAACAGAAAGCTCAAATCCCTACCGCTGCTCACCAATGTGAGAAGTTGGCCCGATATGCAGCGTTCGCTATTCTAGCGACCACTATGCATCGGTCCAAACGACCCTTATGGTGATTGGTTGTAAGTCAACCTTAGACCAGCTATCCTAGTAGCGTGGATACGAGCAGTCTTCGGGCTAAACTCTAGAGGGCGTGTTAAGCCAGCTGTTATACCATCACATACCCCTTGAACACCAAGTGAAAGGACACCACACAAGTGTTATGAAAATAAACAGTATATTTATTAGAATCACAACAGCCCTGTACTCTTTATGAGGACAGGGTACTAAGCACAGAACAAAACTCTTAGGAAAATACTTCAAGTGCACAATCAATACAAGTGCCCGAGGGCACGGAAAGTTTAGTGGTCTCGGGCGGACCCGATAAGGCAAGTCGGAAGCGAGGGACTCGGGACCCTTAAGTAAGGAGGCTATGCAGGCACCGAAATGCCGAAGTTACCTAGCCATGAGGGCTGCGGCTGCACAAGTCTTACAGGCGTCGGGGATCTTCGCTGACGAGCCAGGAGCCGGAAGAAAGGAGTTGCTGGCCGGCGACCAGTGTTGAATAGTTCGTAGAGATCCAAGCCTGGATCAGTGATCGATGATACCTGAAAGCAGAGGGGACCAAGTTCGTACTACTAGCCAGTAGTCAGAGGGTACCAGGAGGGCACCGGATGGCCGTCACCTCGACTAGGTGAGTGGGCGACGCTAGGCTCTGCAGTCTCACGGACCAGGAGGCGTTGTCGGTGACCAGGATGAAGGAGCGAGCTGTCCCACGAAGGTTGATGCTGTCGGCGTCGCTGGGCCCAGGATTGGGGCAACAAGCCTTGGCAGATTTCAGGGCCACGTGGTGGGCCTAAAATGGCGTCTTGAGTGGACCAGGAGGGTCCGGGGTGCTCCTTTCGCAGAAGGGAGCAAAGGCCAGTCTGGAGCAACCAGACCAGCAGCGTTGGTTGTCGGTTGTCGTTAAAGAGTCACAAGCCAGCGGCTAGTGATAGGACAACGTGCTGAACAGCGAAGCAGAAGGGCCCCACGCAGATCCTGGAGATGCTGGGAGACTGCACTTCGGTGCTGGAGCTGCTCAGGGTTGGGGCTTCTCGGACCCCAGAGCACTCACTAGAGGATTCCTTCGGTGGCTGTGCTGGTTAAGAAAGCGTGCAGGTTTTGATGATGGCCGGTCCCTCGAGGTCTCGTCGCATCCACGGATCTCAGCTGAGCTGACGATGTGGGTAGAGGTCAGAGGTGCCAGGGAAGCCGGTTCTCGTCGAGCTGGGCATTCGGATTCCTGAGGAAGGACTTGCAGCAAACCGCAGAATTCTTAGATGGTGCCTGCGGACGCAGGGTGACTACTCTTTAGCCACAAGGGAGAAATCTTAAGAAGAGTCTCGAAGTCCTTTCGTAGAAAGTATTCTTGATTCAAAGATGATCTAATTTAGAAGGGTCCCCGCTCCGGCCTTTATTCTAAAGAAAGGGGTGGGTACATGACTAGGTCCTGCCCTAGGGGCGGGACCAGGAAGGGGGGTAGTTACACCCCTCTCCCCTGCCGGACTTTCCCCAGGTCAGGGGCTGCGCCCCTGGAACTGGTTCTAACCGGCAGATGCGTAGTGAGCACCGGGGTGCCACTCCGCAGTCACCTTCTTGTAAAGCCCTACCTACCCAGAATACACAAAACCCTGTCTGGGACGGTGCGAACACCGCCCCGGACAGGAAACCCTTTGTCCAAGCTCTCCTCGCTGGAAGGACTCCCAGCAGCAGGAGGTCAGACTCGTGTCTGTGGTGGCAGCATCCATTTTGTGGAGCTGAGGCTTCAGATAACTTTAACCGGGGTTCACAGTTACGTACATGTCGTGTCCCTCTAGAAGGGCGGAATGCTAACCTCGTCGCCAGCATGGGTGAGGGGGCAGCATCCCGATTCGTATGACACCTTACTCGACATGTCTTGATAACGCGATACCGAAGTTACCGATATGGTACGCGTTATCATGGAACAGCCATTGGGTCTTGGTTCCGCAAGCTGCAACCGGGCTCGTCTCATGCCAGAGCCCAATTCACATGGTTCCACGCACTCTGCCTTCAGGATTGTCAGGGCCTGTCATAGGAGTGACTGATAGGAACTCAGGTGTCCATTTTAAGGTTAGATATAGGGATACTATATCTATAGCAACGGGCGAGTACGCCACGTTGCCCCAGCTGTGGCGCAGCCAGTTGTGTCAGATTTAGATGGCCATCCAGGGGTGGCATAATACATGCTTCAGCCCCTGGTAGGCCCTGGGTACACCGATGCCCTGAGTTACAGGGTCTGACAAGGTGGCCCAGTTCCAATTGGGTAATGCACCTAAGGTACACACATCAATTTAGCGAGAGAACAGCTAGGCTGTGGGTCTGATTGGCAGGCCCACAGCCCGAGAAAGTCGGAAACCAGTGAAACAAAAGCAAAAAATCTGGGTGATCATAGGATTGCAGACCCTACTCTCCTACAGGTGGGATTTGGGGAGGCCAGTAAAAAGAGAATTGCAGTAGTCCAGTCTGGAGAGAACCAGCGATTGGACCAGGGTTTTAGGGTCTTGCTCCAAGGAGAAGCAACGAATCCCCCAAAGAAGGCGCAGTTGGCATTGAGTAGACTTTGCAATGGAGTTGAGTATGACACCAAGGGATTTTGCACTGTCGACAATGATGGGTTTATTGTTAAGTAGATTCATCTGATCCATCCATAATTGAATCGGGGAGGAGAAAGTGAGGAGGAGAAGAGGAGGAATTCAGTTTTGGAGGGGTTCAGAATCAGTTGATGAGTTGACATCCAGTTTTGAATGGAGTCAAGAGTAGAGCTCAGGATGGTGAGATCGTGAGTGGAGGCCACCTTAAAGGTAGATTTGAGTGTCATCCGCATAGAGATGATAGTGGATCCCGAATTTACTTAGGAGATTTCCCAATGGTTCTTAATAGAGATTGAACAATGCGGGTGGCCTGGGTGTCGGAGGGTTGGCAGTGGCATAACATGGGCTGCTGAAACGACCTGTGCCCACTAGCATGCAGTGCACCATCAGGCTGGCCATGAATGAAGACTGCAAGGACTTTGGATGATTCAGGTAAGGTGATAGGGCAACCAGCAGGATTGGGGTGTTGGGGGGACAGCTCTTCATGCGCTTAGCTGATGGTAACAGGAGGCGTTAGCATCTGGACAGGAGGGAGAGCAGTTTGAGGCTTGTAGCACTCACGGACTTTGACATGCAGACTAGTTGAAGACACAGCGCACATGTGTACTTACTAAGCCATCACTTTAGGGAGTTGTAATGGCCCTCAGCAGGGCAGCTAGCCCAAGTGTGAGTGTGCCTTGCACAGTACAAGCTGCCTCGGTGCAGGGGGACCTAGCTCCTTGGAATTCCGCGTAGTGCAGCTACATGAGCTCCACCCACCCTTACTCAAAATACCAATAAACAAGCACCGCAGACTGACAGACCAAATACTGCTCATCATTTGGAGACCAATCACTGTTCTTCATGCAAGTACGAATCAGTGACTACCCATCCACATAAAAAATGCCCCAAAGTAAAAACATCTACTGTGCCTAAATGTAAAATCATAGTGGGCCATGAAAAATTACTGTACTGTACTAAGATGGCTGCTAGTTTTACATTGCGCTGCATTACTGACTCTTTCAGAGTAGCCTGTGAGTAATTTCGATATGAACTTCAATTTCCAGTTGCACTTGTGATGCAGGTCACGTCGTTATGATAGAAGTACAGTGTGGTTTACATAGGGTCTGCCATTGCAACCCAGCAAGTCTCATTCTTTTGAAACAGCAGAGCTGAGACTACCCTTCACTAGATACTCGCTGCTGTTCTTCTGCACCGGGTGAGCAGCGTGCGCCGGTACTCGCCGCTCTACCGGCGAATGGCAAAGGTTTTTTTGCCAAACTCCTTGCTCCAAGAGCCCATGGGCATTGGAGGCATGTCTCTTGTCAAAAACTCTCTGGTCATCAATGGCATCGTGATTCCAGGCAGGGTGGTGCCATCCTATCCCATTGATAGATGCCCTGGAATCTGCCTAGTGGTAGATTGTGGGGTCTGACTGTATTCACACAGAAAGGAATAGATAGCACACTCATAGGGTTGTTGATTGGGATGCTCAAATCCTAATTACTTTATTTGGAGTCCTCATAAACTATTCCCCGTCCCCGTTGGCATGTGGCCTACAAGGATTGACCTTCTTGTGTGCAATGCCTAAAGTTTTAAGTACAATGCTACCTCCTGCCCCTGAAATGATGGACCATTGTCAGTTCTCATCTCTTTCAGGAGACCATGGGGTAGATGTTTCAACATACCCTTTTGCGATTTCCAAATAGCGATTTTTAAGGGACCGCTATTTGGGAATAGCAAAATGACATGTATGTAGAAAATCGCTATTTTGTAGCGATTTCTTAAAATTCCTTATTTGCGATTAGCAAATTGCTAATCGCAAATAAGGAATAATTTCCCATTCATTTCTATGGGCCAAGAGGCCCATAAGAATGAATGTGAAAATATTCTCAATTTGCGATTCGCAATTTGCTAACCTCAAATTGAGAATAATTTCAAGGGTGCAGGGGTGTCTCAAGGACACCCTGTTGCACCCCTGAAAAATGACATGTGTGCACGTATGGCGCACAAACATGCCCAAGGGCATGTATGAGCGTCACATGGCACCTTTACAAATTGCATAAAGTGCATTTGTAAAAGAATTTGAAAATTACCACCAACTACAAGTTGGTGGTAATTTGCGATTTCTTAGCCAAAATTTGCAAAAATGAAATGTTTCATATATATCATTTAAGAAATCGCAATTTGCAATTTCTTAAATGCTTGTGCAATGTTAAGGAATCGCAAAAATGTGCGATTCCTTAATATTGCAAACTTTTTGCATGATACATCTCATTTCCCGTTTTTCTTGTCGCAAACGCTGCTATTTTGCAATTCGCAGCGTTTGCGACAAGAATAAAGCTTGATACATTTACCCTAATGTGCGTTGCCATTATTTTCTCCAACTTTGGTAGCACCTTATGAGCACTTTGAGAGGTTATGATTTCTACTTTGGGATATTTGTAGTAGTGGTCATTTAGCACCATGGCATTCCTTCCATCAGACAGACTTCCAAAATCCAAACTTGCAAAGACACAATGTTTTTGTAGTACTATCTCTGTTAGCAATGGGGCTGGTGGAACAGGCCCTTCTGTTGCCTACCACCACGAGCAAGACTGTACCATGGTCTCGACCTGTTCATCCATAAAGGGGAACCACACCTTTTTTATCAGACAACTCTCCGTTTTGACCATCGCTTGGTGCCCGTCATAGGCAAGCTGAATCCCTTGGTTAGTGAGACTGGTGGGAATGATGAGACAATGTCCTTGGAGGAGACAGCCACCCAGGTTGGCAGCCAATTCCTTGCAGGCATGGTATAGGCTTTCTAAAATAGGCTGGGTGTCTGGTGTATGTTGAGCCCAGTGGTCTTTGAACTGATGCCACTGATTGCTTCTGACCCCCTCATGTGCTGCTGGAGGCAATCATCTTGTGCAGTGGCTTGGGGTATGGCTACCATGGAGATTGAGAGGGGGCGTAATTGATCCATGATATATCTTACATATTCTTCAATTTCATTGGCCTCTTCTTACTCGTCTCATGTTGCAGGCCAGGGGTGCCGTGACAGATAATCTGCAGGGTTTTGGGACCCTGGATGGTATTCTACTTGGCAGTTATATTCTTGAAGTTGAAGCATCCACTTCTCCATTTGTGGAGGTTTAGAGACTGTCCCTCAGAAAAGTGGAATTACAGGCTTATGACCATTCGTAACTACAAAACTATGCCCATAGACATACAAGTGGCAATGGCTACATGCCCAATGTATGGCTATTGCCTCTTTCTCAAATTGCGAGTATGTCTGTTCGGTCATCGTGGGGGATCGGCTTGCAAATGCCACTTGTTAGAAACGGGACCCTGGCCGGCCAAGACTCGCGTCGAGGTCAGTCAGGGATCACCATTTCTAAAGTCAGGGCAGGGGAGTCACACACCAAGGCAACCCCCACTCGCTCTCTAGGTAGCGTGGCGCGAGCAGTCTAGGCTAAACTTGGAGGCGGTATGAGTTAAGTATTTGCGCACGCACCCCAGCAACAACACCCAAGGCCCACCACAAAGAAAGACTCTACACAAGGATATATATCAAAAATAGCCTTTGTATTTATAATAAACAAAACACATTAGATAACACACGCAAACTGTACAATGTGCCAGAGGCACGGGCAGAATTTACAAGGGGAATTATGTACAGGACAGGGCCACAGGGACCACTGTCAGGGGTAGGCACTTGTTAGAAAATAATACTGGTAGATATACACTTATGTCGTAAACATAGAATGAGTAGCACCAAAATTACAAATGCAACACACATCCAGTAATCACTGGAACAGTAAAAGACCTTCTACGCAACCCTAAAACACTGTAGGTAAATCACGCAGGTAACTAGGACCTAAGGAAGGAATACCAACACCTAAGCAGTTCACTCTTAGCAAAGGGAAGGAAACCTAAACATAAAATGCAACATCAACAATCCTCTCTGCAGGTCACATTTAGCAAAAGGGGATAACCATAAGAATACCTAATCAGGTTACTTTTAGAAAAGGTAAGCGGAATCAACATTTCTCTATGCAGGTTACTTTTAGCAAAGAGGGATAACCATAAGAATACCTAATCAGGTCACTTTTAGAAAAGGTACAGGTTAGAACACATGCGCAAGAATTACATAACAAGAAATTACCATGCGCGGGGTGCACAAAGCACAACACTCAAAAGTGTCCCTCAGGCCAACTTGCCTCGAAAGGGGCGGAATGCCCTGAGTCTCAGTGTCAGGGGGTCTGTGCAGGCAGCACAGCACACAAACCTAAACGTGGCAACTGTCCACTAAGTGCTGGACAGTTGTTAAATAAGATGCCCAACGTTGGAGCCAGGAGGGCTCAAGAACAAGGTGGGGAAGAAGCCTCTCAGGGGCTCACCAAGCAAAATGTGCCAATAGAGCTCAGCGCTCTAAATCAATGCAAATGGCCTCACAGAGCCTCGTGGCTCTCAACTTAAGAATTGCTGCCCACGTTGGAGTCCCTCACGGGGGACTCAGAAACAGATAATGCCCCCAGGACCCTATCGAGGCTCCACGCAGTAGTGCGCGCGAGATCGCGCTATGGGGGAGGGGCGGACACCGGCAATGTGTCCCGCGGCCCCTCTCCCTCCTTCACGCACTCACCGGCTGTCTCAGGGCGGGCGGGGCTCCTCTCTCCTCACGGGGAGCCTCCCAGCAGCAGCGCGGGCACGGGAGCAGGCTTCCTCGGTCTCCCGCCTGGCCTCGTCACGACGTCTTCCCGCCTGACTTCCGCCGGGGCCGCCAATGGCAGCGCGGCCCTGGGGGTCAGGGGCGGGACTTCCGGGTCGCTGCAGGCAGAGCGGCGGCCCGGCAACAATTCTCGATGCTCCCGGGCTGCGGCGGTGATTCCTTGGAAATGCCGGGTGGGCACCGGCTCGTAATTAAATAAATACCACGGGGCAATGCCGGGTGGCACCGGCCTTCTAATTAAAAATAAAGCGAGGTGGCACTCGCTAATGCCGCCAAATCGGCAATCTCGGTCCCAATGCCGGGTGGGCACCGGCCATGCAAAATAAAGCGCTCCCAAGCGCTCGGGGACAAAGAAGAAGCGCGCTCAGCGCTGGAAAGCTAAGCGAAGCGCTATTGAGCGCTGGGGCACCAGAAAAGCGCTCCTAGCGCTACAAATCAAGATCAGGGCGCCTCCAGGCACAGGAAAGCTCCAGCAGGGTCTGGAGGCAGGCAGAGGGGCAAGGCAGGGCCAGAGCCAGCACACTGGGTCTCCAGGCAGGGAGACAGCCAAGTGGCGGTCCTCTTGGCCCCTGCAGCAGCAGCAGCCCCCTCTGGCAAGATCCTAGGCAGAACCAAGAACAGGACAAATTGTATGGGGACACAGCCCCTTCTTATACTGTAAAGCCCCTTTGTCTCAAGGGTGCAGGGTGGGGGAGAAACCAGTTGCAGCTGGTTCTGAAGTACTCTGTTTACCCCAACCACCCTCTCTATTCACTGGCAGGGCTAGGGCCATCAGTCGCACTACAGGGGGTGGAGCCAGCATTGTCTGGGGAAAGTCCAGGCCCATCAGGGACCAAGTGCACTCCTCCCAAGCCATCAAGCATGCTGATCTCACACTCACCACCGGGCAGACCCATCCAGCCTTCCTGGAGCCAGGCTCACCAGCCAGCTCCAGCCAATCACACTGCAGGCATATTTTCCATTAATATGCCAAGCCCCGGAAATGGCATTTCTACACATGCCACATTCACGCAACATACATCATTGAAAAGCATTCATTCCCACGAACACGCAAATACCAAATTCGAGCATGCACTCCCCACACATCAGGAATTACTAGGGACACAGACATTCCCCATGCATCCCTATGGGAGAGCAGGCCAGCTTAACTACATGCACGCACTTTACTCTGGGACACAGAGAAAAAGTGCGCACAGACCAGAAAATCATCCACGCATATCACAAATTAAAAGCAAAAAGATTAGGGGTGAACCTGCCTTAAGGGCCAAGTCCAACACCACTGGAGCCCAATCCCCTCCTTCAGGTTGTTACATTAACACGGCTGCCAAGCCCATGGAGCCAGCATCTACTGCTATGGTGGTTTCTCTCCAGGGGTCGAAGTACATGAGGGTGGTGTCGGCTGATAAGGCGTCTTTGGTTGCCTGAAATGCATGTTCTTGCTCCACACCCCAGGACCAGGGGACTTCAGACCTGGTGAGGTGTGAAGTGGCTGGGTCGAAGTCGTCAAGTTGTTAATGATTCAGCCACAATATTTTACCATGCTTCAAATCTGCAAACCTCCGAAACTGTGGAAGGTGTTGCCGTTTTCTTGATGTCTTGCACCTTTTCAGGGTAGGGTATGACTTCTTCAGCTGAAAAGGTATATCCGAAGAAATTGAGCTTCTGCTTAAGGAACTCACATTTTCTTTGATGTAGGGTGAGCCCAGAGTCCTGTCTCCTTTGGAGGACTTTCATTAGCCCGGTGTTCTGTTCTGGTATGGACTTGGCATATAGTAGAATGTCCTCACTGACATTGACTACTCCAGGGAGACCTATTAGGAGCCTGTATGGTGTTTTGGAACACTCCGGCACCACTGAAAATGGAACAGTTCAGTCTCCAGTAGCGCCACAGTCCCCTGTGAGTGGAGAAAGTTGTTATATACCTCAACTCCTCAGTGAGGGTGAGCTGGTGGTAGCCTGATATTAGGTCTACCTTTGAGAACCAGCTGGCTCTACTTAGTTCTCCTATCAGGTCATCAATGGTAGGGGTCAGATGACATTCCCTTCTTATGGCGACATTGAGAAGCCACATTTCTACACATATGGGCACTTCACCCAACTCTTTTGGCTCCCTTGTCACTATAATAGGGGAAGCCCATGGTGTGGGCCCCAACACTTTCTCAATTATCCCCATAGCTTCTATCTTCTCTAACTCACTCTCTACCTGGGGCATCAGGTAGAAAGTGATCTGTCTATGCCGCAGGGAGACAGGCTGAACTGACCAGTCAATGTGTAACTTAATTTCTTTACCTTTCAGGCATCCAATGCCTTTGTATACTACAGGGAATTAGGCTTTGGTGTGAAACATTGCCTCCTGATGAACTCCAAATGAAAATCTGACAATCCCAAGTACCTCTGCAGCACAATATCCAAGCAGCATGCCATGGCCACCCTCAGTGGCATTGATTTGGGAGTCTACCGACTGAGACCCATGGACAATTTATGTCTGGAATTTTCCTTGCATGAGTAGCGGCGTATCTTGATCGTATGCAAACACCATGATCACTTTTTGAAGTGATGAGGTAGGCTGCAGGGCCTGATATGCTTCCCAGGCATAATGTTAATGGGCGCCCCTCTGTCCACAATGAGGGAATAGTATGCTCGCCACCCTCATTATTGTCCATGTCACTGTTTTGCTCTTGTATGTCCAGCACGGCATTGATGGTAGTGTAAGGGGTACGTTCTTTTCTCAAGCAACAGACTTTTGCTAAATGATTGAACTTGCCACACCCTACGCATGTTTTGCCCCTCGCAAGACATTAATTTGGATGGTGGGTTGAACCACCACAATACCCGCAGCTTCTAGCAGTTGCTGTCGCTTTCTCAGATATGCTAGGGCTAGGCATTGAAACTGCATCAGTTAACGATAAAAACACAAGTTACTGTAATGACCTAGAGCCAGCTGCCTGCCTCCAGGGAGGTCTTCAGGATTTTTATTGGTGTACCAGTGCTTTTTTAGTTTTCTAGTCAGCTGGAATAATACTTAACAGGACAACTGCGTGGTAAAGATGAGCTCAAAAAGGGTCTGTCTACACGCAGATTAACATAGGTGGTCAATATTTAAGGGTCAGTCTTTAAATAAAGATTTTTCTTTTAGCTTAGTTAGCCTAGAGATGGCTAGGATGTTACCTAGGTCTGTTCAAGTTCAAGTTCATGAATTTGTATAGCGCACTACTCACCCAGAGGGTCTCAAGGCGCTTGGGGGAGGAGGGGGGGGGGGGTACTTTACATATCAAATATCCAAGTTTTAAGTTGTTTTCTGAAGGAGAGGTGATTCTGTGTAAGGCGGAGGTGGGTGGGGAGAGAGTTCCAGGTTTTGGCCGCTAAGTAGGAGAAGGATCTTCCCCCCATGTTGGATCTGTTGATGCGCGGAATAGCGGCTAGGGCTTGCTTGGACGAACGAAGTTGGCGGGTGGGGGTGTAAAAGGACAGGCTCGTGTTGAGGCATTCGGGTCCTAGGTCATAGAGGGCTTTGTGAGCGTGGGTGAGGAGTCGGAACGTTATCCTCCTATTGACGGGGAGCCAGTGGAGGTCTTTCAGGTGACCGGAGATGTGAGCTTGGCGGGGGATGTCGAGTATGAGTCTGGCTGAGGCGTTTTGGATGCGTTGGAGTTTATTCTGTAGTTTGGCTGTGGTTCCGGCGTAAAGGGTATTTCCGTAATCCAGTCGGCTTGTGACCAGTGCGTGGGTAACCATTTTTCTTGTTTCGGTGGGGATCCAACGGAATGTTTTTTTGAGCATGCGAAGGATGTTGAAGCATGATGAGGAAACAGCGTTGACTTGTCTGGTCATCGAGAGGGAGGAGTCCAGGATGAAGCCCAGGTTGCATGCATGGTCCGTAGGTTTGGGTGCGTTTCCTATGGCCGGTGGCCACCATGAGTCGTCCCAGGCAGAAGGGGATGATCCTAAAATGAGGACTTCCGTTTTGTCCGAGTTCAGTTTTAAGCGGCTGTTCTTCATCCACTCGGCCACTTCTTTCATCCCGTCGTGTAGGTTGGTTTTGGCGGAGTTTGGATCTTTGGTGAGGGAGAGGATCAGCTGGGTGTCGTCTGCATAGGAGATGATGTTGAGGTTGTGTTGGCATGCGATGGATGTGAGGGGGCTCATGTATACGTTGAAGAGGGTGGGACTGAGTGATGATCCTTGTGGTACGCCGCAGATGACTTTGGTGGGTTCTGATCTGAAAGGGGGGAGGCGGACTCTCTGGGTTCTTCCGGCGAGAAACGAGATGATCCAGTCCAAAGCTTTTCCTTGTATTCCGACGTTGTTGAGGCGTTGAATGAGGGTGCTGTGACAGACCGTGTCGAAGGCTGCGGAGAGGTCAAGTAGGATGAGGGCGACTGTTTCTCCGTTGTCCAGTAGAGTTCAAATGTCGTCTGTTGCTGCGATGAGGGCGGTCTCGGTGCTGTGTTTGGCTCGGAAGCCGGACTGTGAAGGGTCGAGGGATTTGTTGGATTCGAGGAAGGTGGCGAGCTGACTGTTAACGGCTTTCTCAATGACTTTGGCAGGGAATGGGAGGAGCGAGATGGGGCGGTAGTTCTTCAGTTCAGTGGGGTCAGCTGTGGGTTTCTTCAGAAGGGCGCTGAGTTCGGCATGTTTCCAGCTTTCCGGGAAGGTGGCGGAGTTGAGGGAGCAGTTGATGATGTCTCGGAGTGGGATGATGGAGTCTGCTTTGTTGAAAATGTGGTGGGGACATGGGTCGGTAGGCGATCCTGAGTGGATGGAGTTCATCAGGTGGATGGTGTCTTCCGTGGTGATTGGGTTCCAGGCGCAAAGGTTGTTCGAGGGGGGTTTTGGTTCGGAGGTGGGTGGGGTGGATTGGTCTCCGGACTGGTTTTCAAAGCTGTTATGAATGTCGGCGATTTTGTTGTGGAAGAAAGAGGCTAGGGAGTCGCAGAGGTCTTGGGATGGGGTGATGTCGTTGGTGCCGGCGGTGGGGTTGGTAAATTCTTTGACGATGTTGAAGAGTTCCTTGCTGTTGTGGGTGTTGTTATCAAGTCGATCCTTGAAAGCTGATTTCTTGGTGGATCGGATCAGTTGGTGGTGTTTGCGGGTGGCGTTCTTGAAGGTGGTCAGGTTGTCAGTGGTTGGTTTTTTTTCTCCAGGCTTTCTCGAGGGTACGACAGAACTTCTTGTACGGTTCAAATTGTAGGCATTTCTTAGGCTGGGGTCCCTGGCTTCAAGCAGTTATTCAGGATGCATGTGTTGGGGCGCGGGGTCACCAGAAGTTAAAAGTGTAAATACCACTGACCTAGTATATGTAAAGCTGACCCTCTTCATTATCATTTTCAAATCATTGGCTATTACAGTAAATAGTCCCTGAATAGTTCCATCAACTATTTTGCTTATGTTTCGAAGAGCTTCTGCCGTTGATTTATGCATTATAGTCATAACAGTTAGCATAATCAAAATAATGTTTCATGCTTCTCTGTCATTTTGGTCCTTTAAGAAAAGCATAAATATTCAAGTTTTCAAGCAGTGTATCTATGTGGAGTTCCACAACTGAAATTGAAAAAATGATCCACCCATCCTTGACAGAGTTTGCCTACAACAGAAGTGTGAATGTTCACTCTGTTAAACTTAGACTGTGATTTATTAGCCAATGGTCTTACCACTCCTTTAGACAATCTATTTTAACATTCATTTGTTTGCTAACTCTAAACACGCATTCTCCCAGACTTAGGACACACATTTTTGATAGTACAATTTACAAATTATGCCTGCATTTCACCTTCAATGAATTCTCTTTCCCAATTCCAAAAGGTGAAGTGAAAATAATTTTCATTAGGTATTCAAGGTGTCGGCAATTCACCAACATTAGCAAAACCTATCAGTTACCTGTTGAACAGTATAATTCAAAACATGAAATCTGGAAAACAGCAGGCTTGAAGCAAAGTATCTGACGCTTAAATCTCTCAACTTTCTGTTCTCCATATCGATTTTACAGGTATGGTTGTCTTCCAGGCTGAATATCCTTCCTTAGCATATACATCTAAAACAATGAACCAAATACATCACCTTGTGTCTAGAAATAAACACGGAAGTGAAGTTTGTTGTATTGTGATTATGAAAATGTGTTTCAACATCATTTCTATAGTTGAATGTACATTTAAAATAAGTGAATTGTGCATCGAAAGTGGGCGTATTCCCTTTTGACTGAACTGGGCATTTTTCCCATTGTTGGTTTTGATGTAATGTTATTTGCAGCATACTGGTTGTGGCACGCCATGTGCTTCTAATTTTCCAAGTTGAGGTTCAGCCTTGTAGACTGAAGCAGGTGTCTATAGTTCCAGAAGTACATTTTCCACATTGTCTCTGTCCTATTCCCTGGCAAAAGGGATTGGAGGCAAGATGTCATCAAACTCAAGACAAAATGTGTGTGGTTATTGAACAGACTATGCTGTCCCCAGAATTTCATGATCTCATTCATCCAGTGTACATTTTTAGCAACAAGGTAGCTACTATTCATTCTTCAGACACTTCTCTAGTAACTCTATATATTTCATTTTGGTTGTTCAGCCTGTTAAGTGCAACTAGATAATCTATGTCTGCAACATATTCATTATGCACCATCTTCAAAAGAAGAACTACCATTATAAACCAAATTATCACTGAAATTGATGTTAATGTGGGGCAGAGTTAAGTCCAAGGTAGTCTCATATGTTCTTCTATATTATCTTTACATTTCTTCTATTTATTTTTCAAGCAAGGCTTTTTATTAGGTTACTTTCTTTGACTAGGTAAACACCCCAACCTTAAATCATTAATAGGAATACTCTCACATGATGATAATTCTGCCCTTGAATCATGGTAGATGCCGGTCGGTACTGGAACACTCATTTTTCATTTGATCAATTTCAAATTGTCGAGGCAGTGCAGTTTATAATATCATATATTCAACAGTTTATCTGTGCTTTGAACAAATTGCTCTTCATTTCTAGGTGTGTGATAGAGTTGTCGGCAGTAGTCAGTGATTGCTTCAGAAGTTGCTCTGATCTGCTGTAATGGATGGGCCACATGACATGGTTTCACTGCGTCCACTGATTCCAGTCTTGTCCTCTTTCTCCCAGGCAATAGAGGAAGTATCACCATCCTTGTTCCCTTTGTCACTCGATAAGTTGGACCAAACTTTTCCTTCAATTCCAATACCTCTACAACAACCGCCTCACCAACTTGTGGTAACTAGCCAGCCACTGAATATGGTGTGGGAGTTGGAGTCTGACTTAGACTCTCCTGGGTGTACTGCAAATCTGGGAAAAGAGTAAGAAGTGATAGATCACTCGGATCCTTGCATTCTGAAAGGTCATTTGGATGAGGGTCGTGGCTAGGCTAGCCACGATGGTGGCTGTGACTTGCTGAGGCTCCGCGATCGGGCCCGCATCCTGCCCGTTTCCAGGGGTCGCGGCGAGCCATCACCAACAGACTTAGAAGCCAGAACATACCTGGTGGCCAACAGAAGGCTGTGAGCCCGAACATCCTCACTGGCGACCACGGGAGAGGGGAAACACTCTCGCTTTCACCGGAGGAGCGCGCCGGAGCCCAAGATGGCGGCCGCGACCCGATGAGTGGGAGCCGACCGTCCCTAGCCGCCATCTGACGCACTCCCGTGTTTGGTGGCGACTGTGATGAGACACCGGGGATTGCTGTGGGTGACCTGCCTCCTGCCCCTCGGCGCAACCCCATCGTGACTGGGTGCCCAGCTCCCGACACATGACCCCTGCATCGGAGTGCCGTCCGGCATCTTCCTCCCGGGCGGGGCACTAGCTGCAGACGACGAGAACAGGTGCCCCGCTCCTGGGGGCGGACCACTACTGGCCCCCTATGTCCCGGGCACCCTCGTTGGCAACCACCGAAGACGGGGACATACTTTCGCCGGGGACGCGTGCCTGATCCCAAGATGGCCACCGCGCCCGGTGATTCTGAGCTGGCTGTCCCCGACCTCCTCCTACCACCATCCCCTGCACGGCGGCGGTTGCTGAGGGGCATCGGAGGCTGCTGCGACCACCCACGAGACTCATCCTTCCAGTGGGATCTACCTCCTGACCTGCAGGACATGACTTGCCACGACTCCACCGTTGCTGTGCACCCGGCACCCTGCGTGGAGCCCATACAACAGAGTGTTGCCTGGCGATTTCCCTCCTGGATAAGGTGCGTGCGGCAGGAGTTGTGTGCCTCAGGGGCCCCATTCCTGAGCCTGGACCACTGCTGAGCCCCTGCAACTACTTCGCTGTCCACTGTGCTTGACCCCAAGATGGCGTCCGATCGGGACGAGCAGCGAGGCTTTCCCACGGCTGTTCCTCGTGGACACCTACACGCCTATGTGCCACTTGTCGCGACCTCTACAGTGACCCACTGGGGAGGCCCCTTTGGGCGGCCAGCTCTTCTTTCCACCACGGTGGCTGCTTGACTCTGGTGCTCTCCATCGAAGGGCCCACCCTGAATCCTGCTGACCGCCTTGCCCCCATCACAAGGTTGCAAGACCTGGGGGGCCCCCTGCTGCCTCCCGCATTGCCTTTGTGTGAAGGGAACCCCGCCTCTGGACCTCTCCTCGCAGGCTGACCGCTCCTCAGGCGCGAGGAGGTTGTACCACACTACTCCTCATTGGATCCTCCTTTCATTGTGGTCGGCACACACCTTCGGAGCAGCGACTTACGCCCCACCCCCGTTGACCCGAACACAGTACTTGGAGAGCGCCTTCCCTTACCCCACGGTCTTCACCGGGAGATTACCTTGGACATCGCCACCATGGGGAAACCCAAGGGCACGCAGCCCACCCTAGTACCCGAGACTGCCCCTGAAAATATGCCGCACACGCGGGCATGGTCACAATCTACTGCGCCGCCTGTCGACCCCACCCTCTCGGCAAAACTCGAGCAGGTACTAGCAGCCATTGAATTATCCCGGCTCTCCATGGAGGAGCGACTCGGCACCCTGACCACGGGCATTGGCCTGATCCGCGACGATCACAGGAAACTTGCGGATAAGGTGAAGGACGGGGAAAAGACATTGGCCGATCTGCAACCCACGGTCAGAGCACAGCAAACCACGCTACAAGAGGTCCTACATCGCATGGCGGCCCTGGAGGGGGGCGCGGACGATTTGGAGGGCCGCTCTCGGCACTGCAACATTCGCGTCCTGGGCCTGCCGGAGGGCATTGAGGGCCTCCATCCCTTGGAATACATTAAAACATGGATTAAATCGTTCACCCCAGCTGATGACCGCACTGCGTTCTTCTCCATAGAACGTGCCCACAGGGTACCAAACAGGAAACCGAAACCCGGTCTCCCCCCCCAAGACCGATGCTTGCAAAATTCCTTCACTTCCATGACCATGATGCAGTACTTCGAGCGACTCGGTCGGCGGGTCCCTTGCAAGTGGAAAACAGCCGGATCATGATCATTCCAGATTACGCACTTGCTGTCCAACAACAGCGTTCCTCCTTCCTCGATGTCAAGAGGCGCCTCCAGGCGAACAACATTCAATACTCCCTGCTCTATCCAGCGCGCCTCAAGATCTTACACAGAGGCACTGCCATCTTCTTCACCACCGCGGAAGAGGCGCAGGATTGGGCGGATCTTCACTGCCCCTTGCAGTCCAGGGCGGAGATCCACTGTAACCCCAATCCCAAACCGGCAAGATCCAGCAGACGAGGCTTGAGACGCTCGCGCAGGGGAACTGCCGGCGGGACTGATTCCTCCCCTTTGGACTCCCCAAATTTGACACATGACGAATTTGAAGCTCTACAGGCTGTCAATGATCTGCAGGCATCGCCTCTCATGCAGGACATTACTCGACCTCCGCACATCTTCTCATTGGAGGGGGACAACGATAGTGATGGCACTCTTTCCTGCAGTGGTTCCACCACCCCTCCACTGGTCACCCCACAAACAGCGGACGCTATCCTAGATGGACAATCAGATGCACCCTTGAAGTGACTGTACCTCCTTACCACCCCTATGGGCATCTAGCTCACACAGATGTGCGTTGCCCTTAACACAGCTCTCCTGCCACTAATGTACAATGTTGGCTAACGCGCGACATTCGCCACTCCTTCACAGGCCCGATTCGCGCACAGCCTCGCAAGTACACAAGCTGCCGCCTCGCAGTTTCTTGGTATACCCACCCCCTAGCAGGGTATTCGTTTGGATATGTCGCCACCGGTGACATGTCCTATGTATTGGGACTGTTTCCCATCCCCAGTTTTTTCCCCGGTTCACTATGGTCCCACCCCGTTTAAAGCATGGTGCGTATCAGCGTGCACACACTACCCTATCATTACTCCCGGCGGATCACATGGGTGCCTTCCCCCTATAGTGCACACATCAGATGATGGCGGCTTTGCAATCGAACATTAACGTCCTCACACTCCATGTCTGGGGCCTACACACACCACGGAAACGCTAATCTGTGTACTCCTACATCAAACGTCAGACTGCCGGGATAGAGTTCCTGCAGGAAAGCCATCTTACCAGCACCAAGGTGGGTAGACTGCAGGCAAAATGCCGTGGCACAATCTGCGCGACATCTTACTCCGCGTTTGCACGGGGCGCCCTGATATGGGTCAGCCGGGGACCCCCTTCCGGGAACTTCGCCGGGTGGTTGACAAGGAGGGCAGATACGCTCATAAGCAGACGGAGAAGCTCTGCGCTTGGGCCCGGCACTGGGCTCTCACAGACACATGGCGACACCTACACCCACACACCCGCTTGTACTCTTTCCACTCTGTCCCCCACAACTTACGGGTGTGCCTTGACAGGTTCCTTTGCTCTGCGCCGATCCTCCCTACGGTGGTCTCCGCGGATTACCTGGGTAGGATCGTTTCGGATCATGACGCCCACATCCTACAACTCAGCTGGTGCCCCCCACACCCCCCAGTTCCCACATGGCGACTACCTCGGGAGTGTCTGACAGACCAGGTTTTTAAACATGCACACGCGCAGAGCATACAAGACTTTTTGCCCACAATGCGGGCACCGCTTCATCCCTGTTGGTGGAGTGGGATGCCTTCCAGGTGGTGGCCCGTGGGGAATGTATTAAGCAAATCACCGGGGTTCGGCGAACACTAGAACATGCGCTCGCCAAAACGGAACATCTCCTCGCCATGGTCACCAAGCGGGACGACCTCTCCGAAGAGCATGCTGCACTCACAGCGGAAGCTAAAACGGCCTATCAGTCGGCTTACGCCGACCTCAGCAAATACAATTTTAGAGCATACGCTGCCCGAGTACATAAAGATAGAGATAAGACCGGCACCATGCTCGCCTGGTTGGCGCGCCAAGACACCAAGATCCGACTGATCACCTACATCCTCACCCCTGATGGTACCCTAGCGCGTTCCCAACACAAAATCCTCCTAGCGTTTCAACATTATTACGCGGCGGTATACAACGCCCCACACATAATCTCCCAATCCTCGGTGGACCTCTTCCTTGACCCAATGACATTGCCTACGATCGCAGATGCTACCAAACAGACATTGGACTCCGCGATAACGTCTACAGATGTAACCCACACGACACGCGCCGTATCCCGTCAAAAGGACCCCAGCCTAGACGGGCTTCCGCTAGAATGCTATACAACATTCTTCCCATTACTAATACCGCAATTAACCTCGATGTTTGCGACAGCCCTCGAACAGGGGACGCTCCCCCAATCCCTGCGGGTGGCTGTCATAGTGGCCTTTCTGAAACCACAGCGGGACCCACAACTTATGTCATCGTATCGTCCCATCACACTTTTGTTGGCTGACTGTAAAATCCTAGGGAAAATCTTGGTCGATAGATATATTCAAATTATACGCCCCCTAGTACACCCGGATCAATGCGGGTTTGTCCCCGGCAGGAACACATCCCAGAACATTCGTTGTATTTTTCACGTACAGGACCAAGCGAAAAATCTCTTCCCACGCTCTGCCTGCCTCATCCTAGACCTTGAGAAGGCGTTTGACACCCTCACTTGGTCATACCTGTTCTCCGTCCTGCGCCGGCTCAACATGGGCCCGGTCCTCACAGTGTACACACGGCTTCTGTACACGAACCTTACCTCACGGGTCCGAATAGGGAAACACATCTCGGCGACCTTCGCGGTGCAGAAGGGTATGAGGCAAGGCTGCCCACTCTCGCCTCTCCTGTTCGCCCTCGCGGTCGAACTCCTCGCCATTCGGTTGCGCCAGGAGGGTGTCCACTGGGGTATTCCGATCGCGGACGTCACCCACAGTGTATCCATGTACGCTGATGACCTCTTGATTTATGTAAGAGACATCTCGTACGACCTTACTCCCATATCATCAGCGCTTACAGACTTCGCGAGCGCCTCCGGGCTCCAAGTCAACTGGGACAAATCCATAATTTACCCCTTTCATCCAGACATGCCTCCCTGCGACATCTGGGTGGGAGCACAGAAAATGTCCTGGACAGCGGAGGCCCCCAGATACCTCGGGATCCGTCTCTACCATTCCCCGACCGATCTATTCGAGGGAAACCATTGTAGGGCGCTGGCTGGTGTCCGCTCGGCGGTCGGCTTCTGGTCCAAGCTTCCACTCGCCCCGATCGGTCATGTGGCTTTAGCTAAAATGATAATGCTCCCCCGACTCCTGTACCACTTCGTGAACCTTCCGGTCATCCCAGCCAGGGCCTTTTTCCGCAATCTTGATTCCCTCCTACACACACTAATATGGGGATCGGGTAGACACAGAATAGCACTCAAGACGCTGCAACTGACAACCGCCCAGGGAGGTCTAGGAGCCCCTTCCTTCGAGTCCTATTTCCTGGCGGCTCAACTCCAGTGGTTATCTTACTGGGCGGTGGGGCGGTACATGGGCGAAACACACACCCCGACGGGAGAGATCCCCATTCCGGAACTCACCCGACTCCTTCTCCCGGATACGAAACCACGGCGGACATATCCCTTACAGGTGACGGTGGCACGTCGGTGCATGCTCAGGGTACATCGCATGTCTCCCGATACGCCCCCATTTTCCCCACTACTTCCGCTGGTCGGTTGGCCCAGGCTCGACACATACTTCCTGACCAACACGCTCACTGCATGGACAGCATGCAGGATCACGGACATGGAATCCCTCTTTAAAGAGGGCCAGCTCAAACCTTTCCGACAGCTCGTGTCAGAGTACGGCCTCCCCCCAGGTCAGTTTCTGCGCTATCGTCAGCTCCTGGAGGGCTTCCGCTCCCATCACAACCTTCAGGCTGGGGAACCAGATATGCATCCGGTTATACATGCCATCCTACACATGGGGACGGGTAGACACCTGGTTACCTGGCTATACAGGGCGCTACGCGACATTGCACACAAACACCCCTAACAGCGCTGCGCGCCACATGGGAAGGCGAAATCGGACACCCACTACACGACTCTGAATGGGTCAAGGCACTCGAGGCCCCCAAAAAGACATCTAGAAATGCCCGTTTCAAAAACGTACAATACAACATTCTTCATAGGGCATATTTAACGCCAGCACGCCTACAAAAATTCTACCCCGACTCCCAATTCCTTTGCCCCAGATGTCACTCCCAGAACGCAGACTTTCATCACATGTTCTGGAGCTGCCCTACCCTCCACACTCTATGGCAAGCGATCTATACCACTCTGACAGACCTCACGGGTCTTACCACCCTCGCCACGTGGGAGGCCAGCGCGCTGGGCATATTCAGGATCCACAAGCATCTCAGGGCACACAAGCGTTTCATCTCCTTGCCACTATTACTGGCAAAGAGGAGCATAGCCATGCACTGGCGATCCCCTGCGGGCCCCCCCTTAGCGGCATGGGTGGGAGCAGTGTGCAAGTGGGCGGCAGCGGAGGAGGATGCTTTACGTGAAGAAGAGGTTAAGGGGGCCGGGAAACATCCCATCTCCATGGAATGGGCCATGCTAATACACAGCTTCAAACAGCTGACACAGGAGAGAGCTCCAGAAACTCCCCCGCCCAGTTCCGCCACCCCTGGCCCCCGATGCAGTCACGATCCCAGTTCTTCAGCCCCCTCTCTGATAGCACTTCGATCCCGCGATACACCTAGTCATGTCCAGTCTCACCAGACCCATACCGCCCCTTTCCTACGCACACTTCGCACCCACATGCTTCTTCCCCTGGTTTATACCCCACACGTTTCTTGCTACTGCTAGCACATGGACCACACGGATCCGACCCACACGCCACTGTTCCTCCATTCTCGACCTCCACTGTTGTTTATGCACCCTATTGTGTATATGTCTCATGATATGGTCTGTATTGTGCAATATCGAAATGCTAATAAAAACAAGTTTTAAAAAAAATAGACAGCAGTTGGATAGTAGACATGCATGTATACAATTTATAGAAATAGAAGATAGGAATGAATGGGAAGATATTCTCAATTTGCGCCTATCAATTAGAGAATAGCAAATTGAGAATGCAATTTCAAGGCTGCAA
The DNA here is from genome assembly GCF_964263255.1 of Lissotriton vulgaris. Lineage (NCBI taxonomy): Eukaryota > Metazoa > Chordata > Amphibia > Caudata > Salamandridae > Lissotriton > Lissotriton vulgaris. Next base: position 781,205,974 of record NC_141693.1, on the reverse strand, counting down.
GGGTGCTAAAAGGACACCCTGTTGCACCCCTGAAATATGCATGTTTGACAAATGGCACTTTTAAAAAATCAAAAAAGTGATTTTTTAAAGAAAACCGCAAATTACCACCAACTTGAAGTTGGTGGTAATTTTAAATTTTAAGTCCAAATAGCAAATTTCTAGTGCTTCCAGAATTGCATTCAAGGAATCGCAATTTGCAATTCCTTAATTGCATTCACAAAATAGAGAATTGCAAATTTTGCAATTCTCTATTTAGCGATGGCCTTTTGGGATGATACATCCCAAAAGGCTTTTTTCAATTTGCAAATGGGCCGATTCTGAGAATCTGCCCATTTGCAAACGGGAAAAAGGCTTGATACATATGGCCCTAAGTCTTTTCTGACTGCATGAGCCATAACTTGGTGTGGGCCATAACCACTTTAATTGTGTGCATGAGTCTCCAGCTTTAAGTATATAATCATACCCGTATACAGACTGAAATGCACAAACATGGTTCAGGTATGCGATTTGGATCTGTGCTGATTTTCTTGAGAACTCAGGGCAGAGGCAGTATTGGGGGAAAGCTGTGCAGGAGTCCTGGGTTCCAGAAAAAACATAATGAGTCTCTTTGGAAACTCCAACTGGCACAAGTGCTGACATTGCACGTTTTTGGCAGTGGTAAATAGATCAAGCCAAGGATCTCCCCATTCTCGACAGAGACCTTGTGCCACCTCTCTACTGCACGATCAGGAAGATATCTTGGCACTCCAGCCATGCCCAGAGGTACATTGCGTTGTAGAACAGGTCCCACTACCAACTCCTCCCTGGAGGTTGATGTGGAACTGGGATTCCACCGCTGGCCGCTCCAAACCAGATGTGATGTATCGGGCACCAATGTCAACTTCAGGTAGGGAAGCAGTTCGTCATTCACCTCTGCAGACCGTTTGTCATCACCCCCAAAATCTGAACCTTGGTGTTGTCCACGTTTTGTAACATACCCTTCTTTAAACACATATTTAACATCCGTTTTTTACTCTGTGAAATAGGCTTAGGAAACAATGTTTCTAACTGATAGGTATTGCTTGTTCAACAAAAAGGTATTTCACTCCAATTGGTTGAGGACTGCCCCCTATAACATTTATAATCTATGGAGTAATAGCTGTAGCTTTTGCCTGTGTAGACGTTTACTGATGGGGCCCTGCTTGTCCATTTGAGTGCGTCTCCAAGCGGAAGGAAAAAACATGTGATATATATATATATATATATATATATACAGTCCAAATCCCCTTCACCTGGAAGAAGACAAAGCCACACATAGGTAACCTGGTCCAGCACACTTTATTGCGCGGCTTTCTGGCATGACGCGTTTCGTAATAAAACTTTTTCAAATGCCTTCAATCCTTGAATGCTCGCCAATGTCCACCTTTTAAACAAAATGTCTTGCTGCGATTGGCTGCTGACACCTGACAGGTACTAGGGAGTATCCCAAAACTCGGCACTCCGGGTCTCAGGAACGGCAGTCACAAGGCGTCTGTACTGCCCCAGTGGGCGGTCACTGCCTATACTCCCTCAATGCACCTGGATGTTCTTGTGGAAAAAGCGGCTGGCCTGCACCTTCACCCCCCCACACCCCACAGTTGCAGACTCGGAACATTCCAACAGTGCAGGCAGTTCCCTCGTGCAGTTCACGGTCCAAAACTGGTAGGCTGCTCCCGTGAAGCGTGGTGGTTCGGCGTTTCCCCAGACAATGAGGTGTTACCAACAAAGCACTTGCCACTGCTAACACCGAACTTCCTTTGTGGGGTGGGGGCTCCAAATGCACTGTGGCCGCGCACAACATATACAGTCCAAATCCCCTTCACCTGGAAGAAGACAAAGCCACACATAGGTAACCTGGTCCAGCACACTTTATTGCGCGGCTTTCTGGCATGACGCGTTTCGTAATAAAACTTTTTCAAATGCCTTCAATCCTTGAATGCTCGCCAATGTCCACCTTTTAAACAAAATGTCTTGCTGCGATTGGCTGCTGACACCTGACAGGTACTAGGGAGTATCCCAAAACTCGGCACTCCGGGTCTCAGGAACGGCAGTCACAAGGCGTCTGTACTGCCCCAGTGGGCGGTCACTGCCTATACTCCCTCAATGCACCTGGATGTTCTTGTGGAAAAAGCGGCTGGCCTGCACCTTCACCCCCCCACACCCCACAGTTGCAGACTCGGAACATTCCAACAGTGCAGGCAGTTCCCTCGTGCAGTTCACGGTCCAAAACTGGTAGGCTGCTCCCGTGAAGCGTGGTGGTTCGGCGTTTCCCCAGACAATGAGGTGTTACCAACAAAGCACTTGCCACTGCTAACACCGAACTTCCTTTGTGGGGTGGGGGCTCCAAATGCACTGTGGCCGCGCACAACATATACAGTCCAAATCCCCTTCACCTGGAAGAAGACAAAGCCACACATAGGTAACCTGGTCCAGCACACTTTATTGCGCGGCTTTCTGGCATGACGCGTTTCGTAATAAAACTTTTTCAAATGCCTTCAATCCTTGAATGCTCGCCAATGTCCACCTTTTAAACAAAATGTCTTGCTGCGATTGGCTGCTGACACCTGACAGGTACTAGGGAGTATCCCAAAACTCGGCACTCCGGGTCTCAGGAACGGCAGTCACAAGGCGTCTGTACTGCCCCAGTGGGCGGTCACTGCCTATACTCCCTCAATGCACCTGGATGTTCTTGTGGAAAAAGCGGCTGGCCTGCACCTTCACCCCCCCACACCCCACAGTTGCAGACTCGGAACATTCCAACAGTGCAGGCAGTTCCCTCGTGCAGTTCACGGTCCAAAACTGGTAGGCTGCTCCCGTGAAGCGTGGTGGTTCGGCGTTTCCCCAGACAATGAGGTGTTACCAACAAAGCACTTGCCACTGCTAACACCGAACTTCCTTTGTGGGGTGGGGGCTCCAAATGCACTGTGGCCGCGCACAACATATACAGTCCAAATCCCCTTCACCTGGAAGAAGACAAAGCCACACATAGGTAACCTGGTCCAGCACACTTTATTGCGCGGCTTTCTGGCATGACGCGTTTCGTAATAAAACTTTTTCAAATGCCTTCAATCCTTGAATGCTCGCCAATGTCCACCTTTTAAACAAAATGTCTTGCTGCGATTGGCTGCTGACACCTGACAGGTACTAGGGAGTATCCCAAAACTCGGCACTCCGGGTCTCAGGAACGGCAGTCACAAGGCGTCTGTACTGCCCCAGTGGGCGGTCACTGCCTATACTCCCTCAATGCACCTGGATGTTCTTGTGGAAAAAGCGGCTGGCCTGCACCTTCACCCCCCCACACCCCACAGTTGCAGACTCGGAACATTCCAACAGTGCAGGCAGTTCCCTCGTGCAGTTCACGGTCCAAAACTGGTAGGCTGCTCCCGTGAAGCGTGGTTGTTCGGCGTTTCCCCAGACAATGAGGTGTTACCAACAAAGCACTTGCCACTGCTAACACCGAACTTCCTTTGTGGGGTGGGGGCTCCAAATGCACTGTGGCCGCGCACAACATATACAGTCCAAATCCCCTTCACCTGGAAGAAGACAAAGCCACACATAGGTAACCTGGTCCAGCACACTTTATTGCGCGGCTTTCTGGCATGACGCGTTTCGTAATAAAACTTTTTCAAATGCCTTCAATCCTTGAATGCTCGCCAATGTCCACCTTTTAAACAAAATGTCTTGCTGCGATTGGCTGCTGACACCTGACAGGTACTAGGGAGTATCCCAAAACTCGGCACTCCGGGTCTCAGGAACGGCAGTCACAAGGCGTCTGTACTGCCCCAGTGGGCGGTCACTGCCTATACTCCCTCAATGCACCTGGATGTTCTTGTGGAAAAAGCGGCTGGCCTGCACCTTCACCCCCCCACACCCCACAGTTGCAGACTCGGAACATTCCAACAGTGCAGGCAGTTCCCTCGTGCAGTTCACGGTCCAAAACTGGTAGGCTGCTCCCGTGAAGCGTGGTGGTTCGGCGTTTCCCCAGACAATGAGGTGTTACCAACAAAGCACTTGCCACTGCTAACACCGAACTTCCTTTGTGGGGTGGGGGCTCCAAATGCACTGTGGCATTATATATAATTATATATTATATATATATAATTATTATTTTTTTTATCACCTTGTGGCAGTCACCAATAGGTAGTTATAGTTAGGTTTGCTTTCCATAGAATTAGCTTTTTTTTTTTCCTAATAACTTCGGCCCCATTTGACAAATCTTCAAAAAACTTTCCCAAAGAAACATTCATCCATCTCAGCTCCTTCCTGGAAAGTTTTGTGGTGATCCATCAAGACGGGGGAACAAAAAAGTAGAGGTTCTTAAATGCAAAATCCCCATACATTTTCCATAGACTTCTTTAGACAAGACTCTAGCAAAAACTGCTGAACAGTCTAAATTGGTAGGAAGCTAGATCTTAGCTCACAGATTGTGCTTTTTGTGATTTGGTGTCAATCTGCTCAGTAGATTTAGAAAAATTAAGGGTAAACTTTTTTTTATATCGGGATGGTTGGGTCTGCGAGAGGTTCAAGAGGCTCTTGTAGGAGCGTCAATTTGAAAATGGCCCTCAGAGCTTCATTTACCTTGGACCATCCACTCCCTAAATTATGCTAGCAGCTATTACAGGACTCAGGGACCAGGGGGCATATTATCAAGCCTGTGCGCTAAAATTATCGCTGCTTTATCGGCCGAAAACGGCCGATAAAGCGGCGATAATGGGCTTGATAATATGCTCTGTGGAATTCCAATCGAAGCCCATGTTAGATGTCTTCACATCTAACATGTGCTTTGATTGGAATTCCATAGAGCATATTATCAAGCCCATTATCGCCGCTTTATCGGCCGTTTTCGGCCGATAAAGCGGCGATAATTTTAGCGCACAGGCTTGATAATATGCCCCTTAGTCCCCTGTTCTAAAGTAAAAAAAAAATATTCATTATGTGGGGGAAGGTAGCTGAAGCGGGCAGGTAATCAGATTAAAATATTGCTCCCTCCTGAAGAGAGTAGCATTAGGAGCTGCTCCCTGTGGGCGAGAGCAATGACGGCTCACGCTGTATGTGGGGAGCTGGCTGAGGCCTTGGAAACCTTGGGGCTAACCTCCACTGCCCCCAACAAGTATGGCGGTTGTCCTGGGTGGGCAACAGAGTATCCACCTTTAAATGTGGAGGGCCCAGGGGAATGTGGTCCCTTGGATTGAAATCGGCCTGGGTAGGAGGGCCGCATGCCACCCTCCCCCTAAAGACGATGCCGGGGCCCTGGGGATGGATTTCCCAGGGCCAAAATTAACCTGGGGATGAGGTCTGCGTAACCTACTCCCCTTAAAAAACATTGGGAATGCAAATAAAATGCCCACCTCAAAAAGTGGGGGAACCGGATCACTAAAGAGTGCTGAGGTAAGAAGGTTGAGAAATACACTCTGGTGGGTATAGGGAGTGTACATCACTGCTAGTGCAAAAGGTTAACCATCCAAGCAACCCTCCAGCACCACGTATCTGCCCCCAGCATCTATCTTCTGAGAGGATACGGCATATGGTCCTACTGGTGCAATCCATATGAGGACCTCATGAGTAAAGGAGGTATCATGCACCTGGCCCCACCACTTGGTGCACAGTTTGTGTGATTCGGGGCGGTGAGATGTGTTTCTTGGAGCATTGCTATGTGGACATGATGTCTTTTGAGATACTCATACGTACGTTAGCACTTCATCTGCGGAGCTATACCTTGCACATTCCAAGACATGATAAGATATTGGGGAACCTGTGTGTTGGTCTGTATGTTAGACATTCGAGTCATACCGTTTAATAAGGGGAAAGTACGCACAATCCATCTACCAGCCCCCAACCCACTCGGGAATGACCCTGCATTGTTGGGCGGGTCAGTGGCATGTCAGCAAGTAACAAGTATCATTTTGGACATTAGCAGAGCACCTCGTAATACCAAAATAATTACAAAAAAACAACTCCCCACCCCCACAAGGACAGTTGTCCTTTCGGGCCCTGTCCAGTAAAACACCCTTACATTCTTCTCCCAGTTAGGGTAACAGTAAATACAAACAAATGACCAATAAGGCAGGAAAACAAAGTCCACATAGGAGTTCATGGAGACATGAAATCTGGTTAGGGAATAGAGTTTGCATGTGGGCTATAGTAACAGAGTCTAGCAAGTCATTGGTGTGGGCCTTGCATATGAAACTCCTCACAGTCTCATGTCCATGAGGCCTTACCTTCATGGTGTCATTGGGTGTCATAGGGTACCCACCAGGTCCAGGCTTATGACTCAATTCCAAGACAGGGTCAATAGGTCATCATATGACCGTGGGGTAACTTTTGGTCCTTGATGACCCCTGCTCGATGAGGAGCATGAGCAGCCTGAGTGTGACCCTGACTCCGAAAGGTGGCCATCTTGGAGCAGAGCCAAAGGATTCACAGCATGGAGAGATGCCTCTGCCATCGCCCATTGCCTGTTCCTCCACTGCTTGAACTTTGGTGGGTTGTATACTCAGAGGCCGATGCCTCCACCATCGTGGTTTGGGCTGCAGTCAAGCATCTTTGGTCTGTTCTAGGGATGTTTGTTTCATCAGGTCTTATGCGTGAAGACACGTCCAGGAGTCCTCAGGTGATTGAAATACATGGATCATGTACCAATCAATGACACACAGTTTAGCAGGAAATAAGAGCGCATATTTAAAAGTTTAGGTGTCGGAGGCGTTGTTTGAATTGTAGAAACAATCCACGGTAACCTTGCATCTCCATGATAAAATCGGGATATGCTGTTATCTGGGCGTTCTCATAGGACCATGGGCCTTTGGTACGGAAGCACTGCTGAAGGAGGTGACCCAATTAGGGCCACCGGGTCACTCACGACCACGTCTCAGCCTTACATACAAATGAAGAGTCGATCAGACAGTAGAGAATACAAATCAAGTATATGTTTATTCAAACACACTCAAGTTAAGCCCAGTTGGCCCAGTTGCTAAGGGGTGCTGCAGAGAGGACTGACTTCAGCAAACATAGCAATACATTATGTACTTTCTGCACCAGGAAAGACAAGCCCCTAATGGAACTTTTCGAGCAGGTGCGGCTAATACAAAGAAAATATTTCAATTCTGAGGCCAGGCGCACAGTATCTCTTAGCCAAGGTCATCCTGGCCAAGCCTGCCGCTAGACTAGTGGGAGAAAGCCTCGCTCTAGTGGGAAAGGTATGCACTAATAAGACAGAGCATTCATAAGCAGAGTAAGACCTAACCTTGGAGAAATGAAACTTTCCACCATCTGCTTTACCAGGAGACAATAGGCAGTCAGTGGCATGATTCAAAATGGCGACGAAACACCAAATGGTGCTGCGAATGCTAACTTTACATGAAACAGTGCACAGACAGAATAACGAAACATTTTCATTTCACCAGACTCTCCTTTTAGCATTCGCTAACATATCTATATGGTGGGTGAATGAAACATAACAAGTTTGTGCACAAAGGGACATTAGTACTCGGAACAATCCATATACTCAGTATCAGAATTAGAAGCTGCAAGGGATGATGTAGAATCAAAAATCCCTTAGTCGATGTGCATCATTTCGTTGATGCCCTTCTGTAACATAATTGCTGCATTCGTATTATGAACTGACATTTTCGGCTTAGGTGTAAGAATAGTGACACAATAAGAGCAGCAAGCTGGGAGACATTGTATGCAAAGACAACACGTGAAGAAACTACCAGTAACCACAACTCGAATAATGAAGATCTTCCAGCCCCAAGAAGTGAGTATGTCCCAAAACCACCCTGATAGTGTCCAAGTACCTGTCTCTTGGTGTATGTCAGTTGAAAGCTTATGCAATTTTCGTATGGCTGAATATACATTGGGGGCGTGGTCAGGTATGTAAACGCAACAGCTACTGCCGATGACGCGACAGGCCCTACCCCTGTCTGCATGTGTAACGTCTAACACCATCCGGTTCTGCAAAGTTACCAATCTTGTAGCCTAAAGTTCAGCAGTGATGTTTGTCAATATTCCAGCAGTTGTATTGATAACCCCTTCAACAACTCTTGTTAACCGACAAAGCTGAAGGCTATTGTCCATGGGGCCCCAAAAGGGTAGCATACTCAAATTGCTGTGTAGTGGCGTCTGTCTGATTTATATCTTCAGTGTCAACAGCCCTTCTCACTAGGGACAATTAAGTGTTCCTACCTTGTAGCTGATGATCTTTATGATAAATGGATGGGGCAACATATACGGGAGGACGGAGATAAGAGAGATAACATGTGCCAGACCTTCCCCTCAGAAGCCAGATATAAGCCTGGGATCCACAAACAAAATAAACGTTATGAGGCGGGATCAAAGGCGGCCTATTAATCGTTCCCAGACAATAGGTGTAATTGCATTTACTTTCTCCCAACTTCACCTCGCCGGTCCCCTGGAAACAGAAACCAGCTGTTGTAATGATCACGGATACAGGTATCAGTTTATCCTTGATAACATTGCGAGCTTGGAAAGACTGAAAATACTCAGAAGGGTTAAACCTGTAAAAATCTGACATTTCCATTTGAAGCCAGATTTCGTTTTTCAGTTGTTCGTATATGTTCACACAGGGTTTTGGGAATAATGTATCAGAAGTCCCTTGTCCTGCCGATCTCGCAGGAGTAAACACTTGATGGAAACGTATATACTCTACCAAAGTGCGCTAATCAGCAGATGTCATACCTATAGTGGAGAATTGGAAATGATAATGTACCATGCTAAACAATTAAAACCACCCTTTACAACTTCCAATATATGACAATGATATGGACAATACATTTTCACTCCTGTGAGTAACTGAGGGGAGCAATCCACAAACCCAATATTTGTTGTATTGGACACATCATGCGCCTGATGTACCATTTGTATAAATACATTGTCTGTGTAGGCCTTTCTATGCTCTTCTTTGTGAGGGTCCAAAGTAACAAAAATGTGTTCAGGGGTGTGGTAGTAGTACCTACCAAGGAGTGTACAGTAAATTTCTTCTCCAAGAACCAAGATACTCCAAGTAGTGTTGCTAGTACCATCATAACTAACAATATGCAAATTATTGTACTCTTTTTCGACCAATCCTTGATTGAGCGCGGTGGTGTAAATGGCTGTTCTTCCCCAGCCACAGGCCGACCAAAAGAATGCATGATTAGGCAAGGAAAGAAATGCAACGAAAATTATAATAAATACAAGAGTTCCCATTGTCCGTCTGAGCCTCATTGGTACAGGCTCCTATCGTTCATCAACATTGGCGCTCTTGAGCACCGGCAGTGGAGCTTTTTCTGTCCTAAGCTCTCGATGAATCCCACGATGATCAGGATAATGTACCCCCCACAAGAGAGCACATGCAACTTATCCTGTCCAATGTCATGAACAGTGCACAAATCTCACTTCACCCTAAACTGACTCCGCCGGTACTACAGCAAAGTACACCCTAACTTACACAGTCTATTCCTATCTAATCTGACTTCTCCTTTTGTGCACTATTCCCAAATCGAGGACAGAAATTGTACCTGGTGACCCCAGGCACAGAGGGTATTTCTGGAGGGACGGCTGCATTTAGCACGTCATCATTTTCAGCATCCATTTGGGTCCATGTTAATTGTGCATCGATGAAGGGAACAAACGGTGGGACTTTTTCACTCGTTTACAATGGACACCATGGATCCAGTTCTTTCGGCCAGCAAACTTGACTGCGCTCCTGGTGGCTAGAAGGACCTGTTCAGGTCCCTTCCAGCGTGGCTCCAAACTCTTTTTTTGCTGAAAATTTCTCGATAGGATCCAATCACCAGGATTAATGTTGTGTCCGGGTCCCTCGGGTATATATGGTATTTTCAGTTAATTGGCACAGGTAGTCTGTCAATAAAGGAAACTCAAGTTCAAGTTCAAGTTCAAGTTTAAAATTTGTATAGCGCACTACTCACCCAGAGGGTCTCAAGGCGCTTGAGGGAGGGGGGGTACTTTACTTATTGAATATCCAAGTTTTTAGTTGTTTTCTGAAGGAGAGGTGGTTCTGTGTAAGGCGGAGGTGGGTGGGGAGAGAATTCCAGGTCTTGGCCGCTAAGTAGGAGAATGATCTTCCCCCATGGTGGATCTTTGGATGGGTGGGAGTGCGGCGAGGGCTTGATTGGACGATCGTAGTTGGCGGGTGGGGGTGTAAAAGGACAGGCGCGTGTTGAAGAATTCGGGTCCTAGGTTATTCTCTTGTTGACGGGGAGCCAGTGGAGGTCTTTCAGGTGACCGGAAATGTGGTCTTGGCGGGGGATGTCTAGGATGAGTCTGGCTGAGGCGTTTTAGATGCGTTGGAGTTTTTTCTGTAATTTGGCTGTGGTTCCGGTGTAAAGGGTGTTTCCGTAGTCCAGTCGGCTTCTGACCAGTGCATGAGTGACAGTCTTTCTTGTTTCGGTGGGGATCCAACTGAAGATTTTTTTGAGCATACGTAGGATGTTGAAGCATGATGATGAGACGGCTTTGACTTGTCTGGTCATCGAGAGGGAGGAGTCCGGGATGAAGCCCAGGTTATGTGCGTGGTCCGTTGGTATGGGTGCATTTCCCAGTGCCGGTGGCCACCATGGGTCGTCCCAGGCAGAGGGGGATGATCCTAAGATGAGGACTTCCGTTTTGTCCGAGTTCAGCTTTAAACGACTGTTCTTCGTCCACTCGGCTACTTCTTTCATCCCTTCGTGTAGGTTGGTTTTGGCGGTGTTTGGGTCTTTGGTGAGGGAGAGGATCAACTGGGTGTCGTCTGCGTAGGAGATGATGTTGAGATTGTGTTGGCGCGCGATGGATGTGAGGGGACTCATGTATACGTTGAAGAGGGTGGGGCTGAGTGATGATCCTTGTGGTATGCCGCAGATGACTTCGGTGGCCTCTGATCTAAAAGGGGGGAGGCGGACTCTCTGGGTTCTTCTGGCGAGGAATGAGACGATCCAGGTCAATGCTTTTCCTTGTATTCCGATGTTGCTGAGGCTTTGTATAAGGGTACTATGACAGAGTCTCATTCGAAGGCTGCGGAGAGGTCAAGTAGGATGAGGGCGACTGTTTCTCCGTTGTCCAGTAGGGTTCAAATGTTGTCTGTTGCTGCGATGAGGGCGGTCTTGGTGCTGTGTTTGGCTCGGAAGCCGGACTGTGAAGGGTCGAGGAATTTGTTGGATTCGAGGAAGGCGGCAAGCTGACTGTTGACGGCTTTCTCAATGACTTTGGCAGGGAATGGGAGGAGCGAAATGGGGCGGTAGTTTTTAAGTTTGGTGGGGTCTGCTGTGGGTTTTTTCAGGAGGGCGCTGAGTTCAGCATGTTTCCAACTTTCCGGGAAGGTAGCGGAGTTGAGGGAGCAGTTGATGACGTCTCGGAGATGGGGTGCGATAATGGAGTCTGCTTTGTTGAAAATGTGGTGGGGACATGGGTCGGTTGGCGATCCTGAGTGTATGGAGTTCATCAGGCGGATGGTGTCTTCAGTGGTGATTGGGTTCCAGGCGCAAAGGTTGTTGGAGGGGATTTTTAGTTCGGAGGTGGGTGGGGTGGACTGGTCACCAAAGCTGTTATGTGAATGTCTGACATAATATCGACAGACAGAATATCGACATGCAAAAATATCGGAGCAAAAATATCGACAGCAAAAATATCGGAATCCTATCTTCATTAAGGTAAGTACAAAAATATCGAAAAAATAATATCGAAGTACAAAAATATCGGAATCAAAAATATCGTTTTTTTAAATGTATTAATAATAATGTAAAAATAAATTAAAAATACATATAATTTTACAACTATTAAATAAAATTATTAAAACAAAATTAAAACTAATACATATACATTTAAAATAAATAAAACACTTAATAATTTAAAGTAATTTTAATTTTTTTTCATGTAATTTATTTGATTTAATGTAATTTTTTTTAGTTTTTACCCTGTACACCTGTACCCCAAAAACCCAAAACTGACCCTGAAACCTAAAAATACCCCTTTACCCAAAAACTGAAAACTGACCCTTATCCCTAAAAATACCCCTTTACCCAAAAACTGAAAACTGACGTAGAACCCTAAAAATACCCCTTTACCCAAAAACTGAAAACTGACCCTAAACACTAAAAATACCCCTTTACCCAAAAACTGAAAACTGACCCTGAACCCTAAAAATACCCCTTTACCCATGAACTGAAAACTGACCCAGAACCCTAAAAATACCCCTTTACCCAAAAACTGAAAACTGACCCTGAACCCTAAAAATACCCCTTTACCCAAAAACTGAAAACTGACCCTGAACCATAAAAAGACCCCTTTACCCATAAACTGAAAACTGGCCCTGAACTCTAAAAATACCCCTTTACCCAAAAACTGAAAACTGACCCAGAACCCTAAAAATACCCCTTTACCCAAAAACTGAAAACTGACCCTGAACCCTAAAAATACTCCTTTACCCAACATTAATTAATATTATTTAATTACCAATTAATTATTAATTAACAATAACTATAAAGTAAATATATTAGCACATTTGCTGTAATTAATTTAATGTAATAATTAATATTATTTTTCCCAATTAATTAATTAAGAATAACAATAAATTATATATAAAAAAATTCTATAATTAATGTAATTAAATAATTAATATTAATTAATTACCAACTAATTAATAATTATAAATGTGTCAAAAATTACATTAATTAATTAACTAATTAATAGAAATTAATTCCCAATTAATTATTAATTAAAATATGTACAAACATATATCAATTAATTAATTATTATTAAATTACTTCCCACCCTATTCCCCTATAAACCCATAACCCGCTACAGAACATATTTATCAATTAATCAATTAATTAAAAATAATTAAAAATTATTTCTCAATTAATTAATTAATAATTCCTGCTAATTAATAATTAATTTAACATAATTAAATTACTTCCCACCCTATTCCCCTATAAACCCACAACCCGCTAGAGTAGTAAAAGACAATATTTAATTAAATTACATAAAAAATAAATAATAAAACATAATAAATACAATATAATATACACTAAATTTATTTAAAAATTGATATTAGTAACATCAAAGTTATTAATTTCGATATTATTGACATCGATATTTACAACTTCGATATTACTGATATCATACCAATATCGATATTAAGACTGTCGATATTACTTACCTTCGATATTTTGTCCCATCGATATTTAAACTTCGATATTTTTGTATATCGATATTTAAAAATCGATATTTTGTCTGTGTACCCTGTTATGTATGTCAGCGATTTTGTTGTGGAAGAACGAGGCTAGAGAGTTGCAGAGGTCTTGGGAGGGAGTGACGTCGTTGGTGCCGGCGGTGGGGTTGGTGAACTCTTTGACGATGTTGAATAGTTCTTTGCTGTTGTGGGCGTTGTTGTCGAGTCGATCCTTGAATGCTGATTTTTTGGTGGAACGGATCAGTTGGTGGTGTTTGCGGGTGGCGTTCTTGAAGGTGGCCAGGTTGTCAGTGGTTGGGTTTTTTCGCCAGGCTTTCTCGAGGGTGCGACAGATCTTCTTGAATTTCTTGAGGTCATCATTGAACCAGGGGGCTTTTTTGCTACCTTGCTTGATTTGATGGTTTTTCAAGGGTGCTAATTTGTCAGCGCTGTGGGTGATTTAAAGTAAAAAAGCGGGGGAAGTAGTGTTGTTAGTTGTATGGCATTACAATGCAGGCTTTTACCACTCGTGCCATTACAACGCTGTTTTTACAACACAAGTCGTTACAACGACTTGCGCTGTAAGCGCTGGATAGTGGAATAGTTGAATTTTCTTTTCCAACTCCAGCCCACGTTACAGTAGGGAAGGTGTTGGAATAGAAAATTAAACTATTCCCTATCCAACAGCGCCCTCCAGCGCAAGTCGTTATAACGACTTGCATTGTAATAGCAGCGTTGTAATGGTAGGGCGTGGTAATACCCTCATTGTAAAGCTGTTTCCCGTATTGTTCACCTGTTCAGATAGAGAGAGCTGGTCATCTATCTTAATCCCAAGGTTTTTTACTTTTTTAACAGGCTGAGGGCAGGGCCCTGCTAATTCCAGCCACCAGGTAGAGTTCCAGATGGAAGAATCTCTTCCAAACATGACCACTTCAGTTTTCCGGTGTTTAATTTTAAACAGTTGTCCAACATCCAGGAAATTATGTGCCTCACGCAATTGCTAAAATTAACTGACACTTCTTCAGGTTTGGATGTTAAAGAGAGAACTATTTATGTGTTGTCAGCTCTGTGTTTTGTTTCCAAGACGTGCATCTTGCAAACCCAGGGTAGTGCAAGTTCATCTTCAGTGCTTAGTTGGCACACATTACTCCATGTTTAGCAAAGTTACCAACATTTACAGAGAAATGGCAGGTCCAGATTATGTCACAAATATGGATAGGCTAACTCAATGTCAGTGATCATACGTCTAGAAAGTGAGGGAGAGGATTGCACCACACTGAAGCAAAGGGAGGGGCCATCCTGACTAAAGAACAGGCACTCATCCTTCCTGGCGCCAAATCAAAGTAGAGAGTGAGGACTAGATAAGCTAGTCCGGATCCCCAGGATTATATGTCAAAATCAAAAAAGGACTAGCTATGTTGGGGGGAAGGGGGACTCAAAGAAGTACGCGTGCCGGCAAACCAATTGGTTTGTTCACGAAGCCCTCACCCACCAACCTAGTTGGTGGCATGCTTCATCATCGGGCCCACCACAGTGACACCGAATGTGTCCCGGGTGTGCTTCGACGCCAGGTTACTGCGGAGCTGGCATGTTCGCTGAGTGTGCAGTGTGGTGAGTGAGAAAGTGAAGGTTAAAAAGCTATACAGTGGGTCCCAGTAGGGTAAATAGATAAACTTTAATAACTGGGCCCCTGTTAGCTATTAAAAAGGCAATTGGACGTGTGGGAGTGCGAATTAAGACCTCCAGCGTCCTGTGTGGTCTACATGTTTCAGCCAGGCCTTTTTTAATTTAAAACTGGCTTTCCTCAGGACCAAGTGAGTATGTGAAAAAGGTGCAATTTAAATAAAAATACTAAATGATAGTGATTGTGTTATTTTTGTTCGCTATGTGTCGCACTCCCTAAGGTGCGTTTATATGTTAGAGGGGGATTTCCTCTGGCTTTACTACATATAACATAGAAAGGACATAGACAGACGTACAGGGTAGAGTCATTTTAGTATGACATGATAATTTTCACATCATTATAGCCGACTTGTAAGGTGAGTGATCGACCTATATGCGGCTAGGGTGTGGTCATGTCAGAGGCATGACCTGCGTGGGTTTTTATTTTAAAACCGATTGTAGTGGTGAGCTAAAACAGCGGATATTAGCATGGTGAGGTACAGGTAAGTAAAGTATATTATCCTCACACAGGCTATTTGCTGTAAAAAGCTTCCTTGGGTCACCTGGCAGAGAAAGAGACCCTGAAAAGACGTAGTAGAAGTATTGTTTACATCCAACCTGTAGGGAAAAAGGTATAGGCAGCTTACCCCAGTTGTTGCAGTGGTGTGCTTGTGTTACTCACGGAATTGCCGGTCTAGATCCTCCTTGGACCTGTCGTCCTTCTGCGGTGCCCGGAACGAGTGAAGGAGGCCCGTGGATAGGGTTTAAATAGCCCCGATTATTGGTTCCACCTGAGTAAAGGTGGAAATAGAGGGAGGGATGCGCTCGCGCTGAATGCCCTGTCATTGTTGCTGCACGCATGCGCCAAGGAGCAGTGTTTTTTGCGTGTGCGCACGGAGGGCTAACAAGTGCCTCCGAGACTGCGCATGTGCAAGAAAGCAGTGCGTCTAGTGTTAGACGGACTGGAGCATGTGCGCAGGCTTATTGTGATGATGTGGGGTAAAAACGAAGCGCTATTCAGCGCATATTGATGGGAGACAGTTATTCAGAAGGGCTACGTTCTCATGAAACACCCCAATACATTATGTTGAAGTGCACTGGTGTATCTACCGGTGGTTTTGGGCGCAATTTGTGATATGGCAGAGGTTTACTCTGTTTAGGCTGGGTTACACTGTGAGAGGGACAGAAGGGTTCGAAGTTAGACATTTTGTAATCAATTTTTCAGAGGTTTAGGGAATTCCACGGAATGGAGTCGTTCAGGCCAATTGTGTGGGTAGAAAGCCTGTATATCCAGCGTTGTTCTTTCTGGAGAAGGAATTTTTCATTATTTTCTGTTGTGTCAAACTGTTCAATGACAATCCACGTGAAGTCATTAAGGGTGTGGTTGTGGGATAAGAAATGGTCTGTCAGTCTGCTAATATTTTTGCCACACCGGATGGTGCTCCTGTGTTCTGTCATTCTTGTTCTGACTCTTCTGGAAGTCATCCCTATATATCGGAGGCCACATCTGCAGGTAATGAGGTATATAAGACTGGACAAGTTACAGCTGGTAAACTGTTGTTGTGTCCATGTTTTTCCTCGTTCTAGATTGAGATTTTTAGATGGTAATGTTACATTGCATACGCTGCAGTTATTACACGGTTGGTGGCCTGTGAGTTTGGGTAAGCCCCAGGCATTGAGGATTGTGTTGTTGGCCAGGGCGGTGTTGAGTCTGGGTCTTGTGTGGACAAGCTGATCTTTTAGGTTCTTCGCTCTTTTGTAAGCAAACCGTGGTTTTTCCCAATTTCTGGTGCCTGAATTGATGATCTTCCAGTTTCTTTTGATAATGTTGGAAACCTGGTTCGATGCCATGTTGTATGTTGTCACACAGGTCAGCGTGGGTTCCTCAGGGGGTTTTTCGGTAGTTTCTAGCAGTGCCTCCCTATTTTGGTTTCGCGCTCTTTTACAGGTGGTTTTTATGATCCTGGCGGGATACCCTCTTTCCTCCAGTTTGTGGACTAGGGTGGTGGCTTGTTGTTTATAGTCCTGGATGGGGCTGCAATTGCGTCTGAGGTGCAAAAATTGCCCATAGGGTAGGTTTTCCCTTAACCCCTTCCTTGCTCATGACGAGCTCAACTCGTCATGAGGCACAGTGGAGCTGTGCTTATGACGAGCTGAGCTCGTCATGAACAATGGTAAATCTTACTTTGCAGCACAGGAGGGGAAAACCTCTAGCAGCCAAGGTGTTAAGGGTCTGGGATGGAAACTCTCAAATCTGAGAAGGGAGTTCCTTGCTGTTGGTTTGTAGGAAGTGGTGGTTGTTAAACCGTCTTGATCTGCTTTTATGTTGAGGTCTAGAAAAGCCAGTTCGGTTGGGCTGCTGGTGCTTGTGAAGCGTAGGTAGTTGTCCCGACTGTTGATCCAGAGGAGGAAGTTTTCTAGAGCCTCCTGGTTGCCCTCCCAGATGACGAAAATATTGTCAATGTAGCGTTGCCATGTTTTTATGTTTGTTGAAAATGGGTTGGTAGGCGTTTCGATGTGGGTTTTTTCAAAATGTGCGACATAAAGGCCCGCCACACTTGAGGCAAAAACACTGCCCTTGGAAGTTCCGTTGGTTTGCAAATAGAATTTGCCATCATTTTCAAAGTAGTTGTCTTTCAGCGCGAGAGTGGCGCAGTCCATAATGAAGCTTCTGGGGGTATGGTAGTCCCAGGTATTTTCCATGAGGACAACATGTAGGACTTGCAATGTAGCGTCTTGTGGTAGGCTGGTATATAAACTCTCAATGTCGAGTCTGACCAGGAGTTGGGTTGCTGGGTTGAAGCTTGTGTCTTTGATGATGTTGAGAAGATGTTTAGTATCTTTTATATATGATGGTGTCTTTTGAACCAGGGGGTT
This sequence comes from Lissotriton vulgaris, assembly GCF_964263255.1. Classification (NCBI taxonomy): domain Eukaryota; kingdom Metazoa; phylum Chordata; class Amphibia; order Caudata; family Salamandridae; genus Lissotriton; species Lissotriton vulgaris. The sequence continues at coordinate 781,188,252 of NC_141693.1, read as the reverse complement.
AAGGAAGAAGTCACAAAATCGTGACAGTGGTTCAAGGAGAGATTGGATCCCTGACACAATGGGCCTTCCTGGTGGGGGGGTGACTCCTTAATGTACCTTGGGGACTGTATAGAAGTATGGGATTTTCGCATTTTTGGTACAAAGGTAGTGAGCCTCTTGTTTCGAGATGTGCTCTGCATCGCTGGCATTTTTTACCAAGGTGTTGATGGTGTTACGTAGCTCATCAGTCAGGTCTTTTTTGAGACATTTGTAGTTCCTGGTGTCACTCAGGAGTCTACGGCACTCCTTATCGTAGTCCGTTCTGTCCATCAGGACGATGCCCCCACCTTTGTCCGCTTGCTTGATGATGAGAGATGGGTCATTCTGTAGGCGTTTGATCGTCTCACGTTCTTGGTAGGACAGGTTATTGAATGTATTCTTATGTTGCAGCTTTTCTACATCGGTGTATACTGCCTGTTCGAAGGTAGAAATTTCCACCGGGATGCTGGGAGGTGGTGGGATAAAGTTGGATTTTAGTCTGAGGCCTGTCTCGTTGGGAACCTCATCATTGGTGCTGGTTGTATTTTCTTTCTTTTCAAAAAAGGCTTTTAGCTTCAGTTTCCTAAAGAACTCGGCTAGTTCTACATGTAGCTTGAAGGTGTCCAGTCTGGTTGTGAGGACAAAGGAGAGGCCTTTATTCAGGACTTCTGTTTCCTCATTGGTGAGCTGTGTGCTTGAGATGTTGAATACCAAAGGTGTGGGAGTTCGGGAGGGTGTTACTTGCTCGGTCCCGCCTGTTCCCTGGACTTGTTCCTTGTGTTGGAGCTCACTGGTTCCTCTTCCGGTTCCCAATGGACCTGTGCGGTGTTCCTTCTCTTTCCGCATGGTCTCCGGCCCTGTGATAAAAAAGGATATCTCTGGTTTTGGTTGCCCTGGTAGAAGGGCATGTGCCCTGGTGCATAGAGCGGGGGGGGGTAACTGAAGTATGGAGGTTGCATTGGTCCAAAGTGGGGTGGCCCAAAGTTGTGATTCTGTGGGGGTCCCTGCCATGGTTGTTGCCAATGTTGTCCTCATCGTCCCCTGCCTTTAGATTTGTTAGATCCTGTACTGGAGTTGCTAGAGATGGAGCTATTGTCCCCGGAGCTTTCAGAGTCTTTTCTGGAGCAGTGTAATCATCATCTGCATAGGGGTAGGTTTTTGAGTAGCTGAATCTTTTCAGATCCTTTTCGAATTTCTTTACCTTTGTCTGGGTAAGATATTCCTTGTACTCGGACATTTCTCGGTTCTGGTTGTCTAGTTTCTTTTTGAACCCCGTGAGTGTGGTTTTAAAGTGGGTTTCTATTGCTTGTATCTCAATCATGATGGCATCAGATAAGCGTTTGGCTGTTTTTATGATGAGCACTAGCCAGTCTCTTGTACAGTGCCAGGCGATCTGGGCCCAGTCTTTTCTAAAAGTAGCGTCATCCAGAAATATCCTTGGGGCGTTGGTCACTAGGAGTCCTTTGGGTGCCGTGTTGGTACGTAAGTATTGTGCTAGTATTACACCGTGTAGTATGGTCCATATCCTATTCCTCTTCTTCTCAGTCAGTGCGACCCAGTCTGTTGTTGCACTATTGCGGTGGAGATATTGAATTCTGCCAGGAGGGAAGGGTCAGATAAGATTTCACTGACGTCGTCTTCAGTGAAAGTGAGGCCGATGTTTTCTGCCATCTTTGGGAGTGGGTATGTAACTCTCGCAGCTGTGCGCTGCCTAATATCACCAAATCAAAGTAGAGAGTGAGGACTAGATAAGCTAGTCCGGATCCCCAGGATTATATGTCAAAATCAGAAAGGACTAGCTATGTTAGGGGGAAGGGGGACTCAAAGAAGTACGCGTGCCGGCAAGACAATTGGTTTGTTCATGAAGCCCTCACCCACCAACCTAGTTGGTGGCATGCTTCATCATTGGGCCCACCACAGTGACACCGAATGTGTCCCGGGTGTGCTTCGACGCCAGGTTACTGCGGAGCTTCCATGGGCAGTGTTTTTGCCCCAAGTGTGGCGGGCCTTTATGTCGCCCATTTTGAAAAAAAACCACATTGAAACGCCTACCAACCCATTTTCAACAAACATAAAAACATTGACAATATTTTCGTTATCTGGGAAGGCAACCAGGAGGCTCTAGAAAACTTCCTCCTCTGGATCAACAGTCGGGACAACTACCTACACTTCACAAGCACCAGCAGCCCAACCAAACTGGCTTTTCTAGACCTCTACATAAAAGCAGATCAAGACGGTTTAACAACCACCACTTTCTACAAACCAACAGCAAGGAACTCCCTTCTCAGATGTGAGAGTTTCCATCCGAGACCCTTAAGGGAAAACCTCCCCTACGGGCAATTTATGCGCCTCAGATGCAATTGCAGCCACATCCAGGACTATAAACAACAATCCACCACCCTCGTCCACAAACTGGAGGACAGAGGGTATCCCGCCAGGATCATAAAAACCACCTGTAAAAGAGCGCGAAACCAAAATAGGGAGGCACTGCTAGAAACTACTGAAAAAACCCCTGAGGAACCCATGCTGACCTGTGTGACAACATACAACATGGCATTGAACCAGGTTTCCAACATTATCAAAAGAAACTAGAAGATCATCAATTCATGCACCAGAAATTGGGAAAAACCACGGTTTGCTTACAAAAGAGTGAAAAACCTAAAAGGTCCACACAAGACCCAGACTCAACACCGCCCCGGCCAACAACACAATCCTCAATGCCTGGGGCTTACCCAAATTCACAGGCCACCAACCGTGTAATAACTGCAGCGTATGCAATTTAACATTACCATCTAAAACCGTCAATCTGGGGGCGTGGCCAAGATGGCGGGGTGAGCGGACGCTTCCTCCCGTAGCTCCTCCGGCCCAGCTCCGCCTGAGCCCTGATTTCTGCGCTTCTCTCCCCCCGCGGCTGCATCGCGGGTGAGAGGACTGTGCCGGAGTTCGTGGGGCACATTTTGGTGCCACTTTGACTTCTGTGGCCCCGGGGGAAGTTCCCGAGAAGTTTATTCTGAGATCGCTCCGAGGAGTAGAGCCCGGGTCGCCCCGAGAAGACGAGCCTGGAGGCGGAGCGTAGTGCGGCGCTGTCCGCGCGCCTCGGCTGGCCCGAGTGCTGAACAGCGGAAAGCCTGTGATCCCGAGGGAGCGGACTAGACGGACTCCGCGGAGTGAGGTGGCTTCCTGGCCGGGGCCCTGGTGACGGGCACCATTGCTGGACGACGGACCTTAGCCCTGCACCGGCGGTCTCCCCCCTACCCGGGGTCTCGAAGGGTGATGACTTGCGAACTCTGCGCCTGGAGGCGCTGGATGGCGGAGTTCGAGCAGCGCCCGAGCCGGGCAAATCAACTGGTGGTGGAGGGAGGCACTGGTTTCATGCTCTCCGGACCCGTTACCATTTGAGAGTCGCCCACGGACTTGCTGGCCCGGGCTGCCTTCTTGGGTCCCACCCTCCCGCCATCTTGTCTTTGTGTGGCTGAGCCCAGTGATCCCTGCCCGCGCCCTTCTCACACCGGAGCCTCGGCTGGTCCTGGCACCGACTCATCTGCTGCCCTCCCTGGGAGCACGAAGCAGGAGGCCTACACTTCGGACGTCGCTGCCTGCCCTCCTGGCCCAGGGGCCGTCTTGCCCAGGCCCGGACCGCCATTTTGTCGCCTGTGACGCACTACCCTTGTCTTCGGCGAGGGCCTCACATCTGGTGCCCGCGAGCAGCGGCGCTCGCCTACAGCAACTGACCCTGGGCTTTGCCGGGCCCCAAGATGACTGGAAGACGTGGCGCGGCGCGAGGAGACCGCACTTTGCCGGAAATGCTCGGCAGGTCCCAGCAACTACGCGACAGGACGCAGCCGTCCCCAGGGGCCTCCCGGGCATCAACGGACGCAACTGTGGGCGAGCCGCCGGTCACGCGGTCCTTCATGGAGGACTTATTCAGCTCCCTCAAGGAGGAATTTCAGACTCTTAAGACCGAAGTGGCTGGAGAGGTCCGGGAGGTGCGCAGGGAAGTCGAGGGCCTGGGCGAGCGGGTCGATACTGTGGAGACGGCGGCTCAACGCCGCGATGAGGAGATAACCCATCTCCAGCAGGACGTCCTCCGCCTCCGGGAGCAATGTGTTGAGCTCCAGGCCCACTCGGAGGACCTCGAGAACAGGTCCAGGCGGAACAACATCCGGGTGCGGGGTGTTCCATCCGCGGATGAAGGTGCGGACCTAGTGGCTTATCTGCAGGACCTGTTCCGCGACATCTTGGAGGAAGGAGCGGATTTCCCAATCCGCATTGACAGAGCACATAGGGTGGGCCGCCAACGCCAGTCATCGGCACCCCCGCCTGATATCCTGGCATTCTTGCCGGATTTCCCCCTAAAGGAGCGCATCATGACGGAGGCCCGCAGGAAGCAGCCACTGACCTTCCGAAATAGACCTGTGGCGCTCTATCAGGACCTGTCCGCCATCACCCTGCAGAAGCGCAGGTCCTTCCGCATCGCTACGGACTTTCTGCGAGAGCACGAGACAGCCTATTCCTGGGGTCACCCCTTCCGTCTTATCTTTCGATGGAATGGGGTGCTGCATCAGCTGCGCTCCTTACAGGATGTCTGCGGAGTGCTGGGTCTTACTGCTACGGAGGAGGAAGGGGCTACACCCGCATGGCGGCGCCCCGAGCGGCGGGGCCGACGGAGGTCGAGAAGGCGCCCATCGTCAGCGCCAGCGAGTCGTCCAGACTCGCCCACCATCAGAGCTGACATGGCGGAGGCCCTGAGGACTGCGGCCAGGAACTTGCCTGAATCTACTGGTGTGGCCTTAACGGCCTAACTTTTCTCCGGGGGGAGAGGCTCTTAGCTTTAACGATGCTGGGCTGGGGGCTGGGGGGGCGAGGGGGGTGGTGTGTGGCTGGACGTCCACTTGACTGTTTCTGCAGACTCGCCCATTTGGGCTAGACTGAGACTATGGGGTGTTGTTTTCTGCTTTCTGTTTTGGCAGGTTGCCATAAGGGGGTTTTGGGGGGGTTTCACTGTTGGTTTGTTGTGGGGGGGGTCCCGTCCGAAATTGTCCGAACGTGTACGATGCCGCTTTTGGCCTTCCCTGCACCCCTACCCCGCGCGCCCCCTCCGCTGATCCCCCGCCTGCTGCATAGCGCGTTGTTTCCCTGGAGGCGATGCCACCCCTGAAAGTTGTGACCCTTAATGTTAAGGGTCTGAATAACCCCGTGAAGCGTAGGGCGATCCTTTCCCTGTTGGAGGGGTCGCAGGCGGATATCTGCCTCCTGCAGGAGACCCATTTACTTTCCGGGGATTGCCATAGGTTGCGCTCTGCTAAGTTCCCCACGCAACTCTTTTCCTCTGCTGCGACTAAGACCGCTGGGGTGGCCATTCTTCTAGCCAGCTCCTTTAGGGGGGAGGTGTTGTATAAACATGCTGAGCAGAAGGGGAGGCTTTTAGTGTATCGCATGCGCTTGGGAGGTGTTGCCTTTACGATTGGTTCAGTTTACAGCCCAAACGACCACCAGGATCGTTTCCTGGAATCAGTGTTGGTGGACGTTACTGCCTCGCCCGATCGCCATATCATCTTGGGGGGAGACCTGAATATGGTCTTCGACTCCACTCTAGATAGGTCTGCCCAGCGCTTTCCGCAGACAGGGGAGCTTTCTAAGGCGGTACAGGACCAGATTGCGGAGATGAACCTGCATGACCTCTGGCGCACCATGCACCCCACCGATAGGGACTACTCATATTTCTCCCACGCACACCGCACTTATTCGCGGTTGGATTATCTTTTGGTGAGCGGCCCGCTTCGCTCGGCCGCCATGGCGGCGGACATGGGGGTCTTGTCCCTGTCCGATCATGCGCCGGTTTCCGGAGTCTTTGCGTGGCCGGCGGCCCCCCCCTCCAGAGGGATGTGGCGGCTCCGGGACACGCTTCTCCATAAGAAATCGGTAGTGAAGCGGGTGGGGGAGGTCATCCAGGACTACCTGACCCACAATAACAACTCTGACACGTCCCTGGCTACGCAGTGGGCGGCTTTGAAAACAGTCGTCAGGGGAGAGTTTATCTCCATTTCCTCGGCGGAAAACAAGGAACGCCAGCGCAAGAGGGAGGAACTGACAGCGCAGGTTAGGGAGCTTGAGCAGGTCCACCGCCGAACGGGGGCTCCTCGTGTTTGGAAGCAACTGAAGGCGGCACGGAAACTCCTCTCTGCGTTGGATCTAGATCGGGCGGAGTACGCAGCGCTGCGCCTGAAACATGCCTTTTACACCGGCGGGGACAGGTGCGGTAAGCTCCTGGCCCATAGGCTCAGGGCTGCGCAGCAACGCAATGTGGTGAAGGAGCTGGTGGGAGTGGGTGGGATCCCGGTTTCCGGTGACGCGGAGGTGGCAGATACCTTTCGTTCCTTTTACGAGGCACTGTACGCTTCAGAACCTTCCCCACCGGGAGAGGCTGAGGCCTATTTGGATTCTGTGACCCTCCCGGCCTTGGACCCCTCCCAGGCGGACCACCTAGAGAGGGACATTCACGTGGAGGAGGTCATCTCCGCGATCGCACGGCTGAAGCATGGTAAAGCCCCGGGCCCGGACGGCTACACGGCCTTGTTCTACAAGACCTTCTGTCCCACTGTTGCTCCTCTCCTGGCTCGCTTGTTCAATTCCTTCTCCGAGCCGGGTGCCATCCCACCGGACCTCCTCTCGGCGACTGTGTCGGTTATCCCCAAGCCGGGGAAGGACCGGACCTTGTGCGGCTCGTACCGGCCCATTTCGCTCCTAAATGTGGACCTCAAGCTTTATACCGGAATCTTGGCGGCCAGACTGGGTCTACACCTACCAGGTTTGGTGGAGGCGGATCAGGCCGGTTTTGTACCCGGTAGGCAGACGGTCGACAACACGAAGAGGGTGACGCACGTGCTGGAAAAGGCCTCACGCGTCCCGGGGGAGCGGATGCTGCTATCGGTCGACGCGGAGAAGGCCTTTGATAGGGTTCATTGGCCATATCTCGAGCTGGTTCTTGGGAAACTGGGGATCGGCGAGAAGTTCCGCACTATGGTCTTTAACTGCTATAGGCGACCGTCGGCGTCAGTGCGTGTCAATGGACACAGCTCCAGCAGCTTCGCCATTGAGCGCAGCACGAGACAGGGTTGCCCCCTCTCGCCGCTCCTCTTTGCCCTTTATATGGAGCCGTTTGCGCAGAGGATCCGCGACAACCCGGACGCTATTGGGGTGAAGATGGGGCAATACACACATACTGTCAGCTTATACGCGGACGATGTCTTGCTGACCCTAGATGACCCCAGGCGGTCACTACCTGCCTGCGTCCAGGAGCTGAACGCTTTTGGCCGCGTCGCGGGCTTTAAAATGAACATGGCCAAGTCGGCTGCGCTGGATGTGTCGCTCTCTGCCGACACCAGGCGGGACCTTCAAAGTCTCTTCCCTATGCAGTGGTCCTCCTCCACGGTGCCTTACCTGGGCATTTTGCTCGCTCCCTCCCTGCCTGCTATGGTCGCGGCTAACTATTCCTCTCTGGGCAAAAAGATCAAAGAGGAACTCGACCGATGGAACAAGGGCCTACTCTCGTGGCTGGGCCGTATTGCGGCGGTGAAGATGACAATACTGCCCCAGATCCTGTATCTTTTTCAAGCTCTGCCTCTTCAGCCCCCCGTGGGTTGGATACGGCAGACGCAGGCAGACATCTCCCGCTTTGTGTGGCAGGGCCGTAAGCCTCGGATGAGGCGGGTCCTCTCCATGCTTGCCCCGGAGGCGGGAGGTCTAGGAGTCCCGGACCTCCGGAAGTACTTTCAGGCGGCGCAGCTCCGGTACCTGGTGGAGTGGAGCCGGTGGGAATCGGACAAACACTGGCTCTTTCAAGACCAGGCAGTTGCAGGCCGTACCCTCCAGGAGGTCCCGTTCCTGCGGCGCATTCATCGCCCACCTAATCTCTACGCCTCCTTTATCACCCGGGTCCCGCTAAGAGTGTGGGACGCGGTGTGTGAGCTTCGGGAGCTCACCACTTTTCCATCGCCGTTCACTCCCATTGCTGGCAACCCGGACTTCACTCCGGGTCCGGAGCCGGGGGCCTTTTCCCACTGGGTGAGTGCGGGATGCAGGGCGCTTTTCCAGATCTACGGGCCGGAGGGCGTGCTCCCCTTCCAGCAGCTCCGACAGGAGTTTGGTCTGACGGAGGGGGACAGACTGCGTTACATGCAAGTCCGCCACTGGGCTCTTCAACCCCCAGTGCGTGACGTCGCCGCCCGTTCGATTACGCCCTTTGAGTGATGGTTGGTAACCCGGGCCTCGGACGCCAAACTCATCACTGATTTGTATAAGTTTCTCCAACCCCCGCCGTTTCATTACCATAACCCAGGGAGGGAGCGCTGGCACAGGGAACTGGGCAGGACCCTGAGCCACAAGGAGTGGGACAAGATTGCATATCGGGCGAGGCACTCTGCGTACCACACTGGGCTGACGGAAACCTTCACTAAAGTGTCCACCTATTGGTACTACACCCCGGAGCGGCTCTACGAGATGCGCAAAATAGGCGATAAGGGTTGCTGGCGCGGCTGCGGACAGGAGGGCACCCTCACGCACATTCTCTGGGAGTGCCCGGTGCTGTCGGCCTACTGGAAGGAAGTCTTAGATGAGGTGGATAGGCATTTTGAGATCGAGCTTCCGCGCTTCCCCGCGTATGTCTTGCTTGGCCTCCCCAATGACTTGATGTACCCGCTGAAATCCTGCAGGGGCAGGCAGATTGCGATTGCGCTAGGCTCTGCCGTCCAGAACATACTTGTACTTTGGCGCACCCCCACTGCCCCCTCTATCACTGGTTGGTTGCATAGGCTCTGGCAGGTACTGGGCACGGAGAAGATATCGCTAACGGTGGCTGGGAATGTTGACCAGTTTGAGGAGCTCTGGCATCCCTTTTTGGCACTGCTGTCCACGGAATTTCGCGAGCTTACGTGTCCACGGTACTTGCGCCTCCTTAGGCTGACGCCACCGGCGCCAGCGGCGGAGTGAATGTGCGGATTGGGGGCCGAGGGTCGGGGGTGGGAAGTGGAGTTATATGCTTCTAATGCTGACTTTCGGACGGGGATGTTGGGGTATTGTTTTCTTTTCTTTCCTTCTTTGCTTTTCTTTCTCCTTCCTTTCTGGGGTCGAGGGGCTGGTGGAACGGTATGCTTCTCTTTTACTGTGTCGCGGAGTGTTATTTTGGCTTGGCCTTGCCTAGGGAGTGGGAGCCTACAGGGGGGTCGTACACAATGCCTTATTGCCTTATGTCTTTGCCTTGTTACCCTCTGGGGCATCCTGCCTCCCTCTTTTCCTTCTGACTCGCTGCAACGTTTAGCTTCTTGTATTGTATGTTTACCTGACTTCCTGCTCCCCTCCCCGTGTTTTTTATGCCTTAATAAAATACTTTAAACCTAAAACCGTCAATCTAGAACGAGGAAAAACATGGACACAACGACAGTTTACCAACTGTAACTCGTCCAATCTTATATACCTCATTACCTGCAGATGTGGCCTCCGATATATCGGGATGACTTCCAGAAGAGTCAGAACAAGAACGACAGAACACAGGAGCACCATCCGGTGTGGCAAAAATATTAGCAGACTGACGGACCATTTCTTATCCCACAACCACACCCCTAATGACTTCACGTGGACTGTCATTGAACAGTTTGACACAACAGAAAATAATGAAAAATGTATTCTCCAGAGAGAACAACGCTGGATATACAGGCTTTCTACCCACACAATGGGCCTGAAAGACTCCATTCCCTGGAATTCCCTAAACCTCTGAAAAATTGATTACAAAATGTCTAACTCCGAACCCTTCTGTCCCTCTCACAGTGTAACCCAGCCTAAACAGAGTAAACCTCTGCCATATCACAAATTGCGCCCAAAACCACCGGTAGACACACCAGTGCACTTCAACATAATGTATTGGGGTGTTTCATGAGAACGAAGTCCTTCTGAATAACTGTCTCCCACCAATATGCGCTGAATAGCGCTTCGTTTTTACCCCACATCATCACAATAAGCCTGCGCACATGCTCCAGTCCGTCTAACACTAGACGCACTGCTTTCTTGCACATACGCAGTCTCGGAGGCACTTGTTAGCCCTCCGTGCGCACGAGCGAAAAACACTGCTCCTTGGCGCATGCGCACAGCAACAATGACAGGGCATTCAGCGCGAGCGCATCCCTCCCTCTATTTACACCTTTACTCAGGTGGAACCAATAATCGGGGCTATTTAAACCCTATCCACGGGCCTCCTTCACTCGTTCCGGGTACCGCAGAAGGACGACAGGTCCAAGGAGGATCTAGACCGGCGATTCCGTGAGTAACACAAGCACACCACTGCAACAACTGGGGTAAGCTGCCTATACCTTTTTCCCTACAGGTTGGATGTGAACAATACTTATACTACCTCTTTTCAGGGTCTCTTTCTCTGCCAGGTGACCCAAGGAAGATTTTTACACCAAATAGCCTGTGTGTGGATAATATACTTTACTTACCTGTACCTCACTATGCTAATATCCGCTGTTTTAGCTCACCACTACAATCGGTTTTAAAATAAAACCCATGGAGTCATGCCTCTGACGTGACCACACCCTAGCCGCATATAGGTCGATCACTCACCTTACAAGTCGGCTATAATGATGTGAAAATTATCATGTCATACTAAAATGACTCTACTCTGTACGTCTGTCTATGTCTTTTCTATGTTATATGTAGTAAAGCGAGAGGGAATCCCCCTCTAACATATAAACGCACCTTAGGGAGTGCGACACATAGCCAACAAAAATTACACAATCACTATAATTTAGTATTTTTATTTAAATTGCACCTTTTTCACATACTCACTTGGTCCTGAGGAAAGTCAGTTTTAAATTAAAAAAGGCCTGGCTGAAACATGTAGAGGACGCTGGAGGTCTTAATTCGCACTCCAACACGTCCAATTGCCTTTTTAATAGCTAACAGGGGCCCAGTTATTAAAGTTTATCTATTTACCCTCGGGTACTGGGACCCACTGTATAGCTTTTTAACCTTCACTTTCTCACTCACCTCACTGCACACTCAGCGAACAGACCAGCTCCGTAGTAACCTGGCGTCGAAGCACACCGAGACACATTCGGTGTCACTGTGGTGGGCCCAATGATGAAGCATGCCACCAACTAGGTTGGTGGGTGAGGGCTTCATGAACAAACCAATTGGTTTGCCGGCACGTGTACTTCTTTGAGTCCCCCTTCCCCCTAACATAGCTAGTCCTTTTTGATTTTGACACTCATCCTTCCTTCTCATGTGTGCAAGATAATCAAGGGAACAGTGTCTGTAATGGAGAGTGCTTGTAAGTTAGATGCTCGATGGAGGATCAATGGATAGACTCCCCACCAGGAATTGTCAGGGTATAAAGCCATCTTGAGACTGCAGTCAGCATTTACAGTCCACCATCACTACGCCTATAAGTAACCTTCACTGGCATAGCAACAAAAGTATCAAGGGTGGACAAAAGCTGTACTTGTAACTGTCAGCCAGGTAGGTCAGACAACTGTAAGCACCCCAATCAATGCGGACATTGTCGTAAACATTTATTTGACACCCTTGAACAAACTAAAAGACTATCAAGCTATATGACAACAATCTGAAAGCAACTATGAAGACAAATACACCTTGAAGACCTCTTTGTTTTATTGAGCTCTTTACTTTATTGCTCTTGGTGTGCAGCAAACTGATGTATTCCTTAGCTAAAAATTGTTTGGTCTCGTTCTCCAAGAACTGATGACAGCCCTATATACATTGGAAGAATCCTAAATACTCTGATGTTGTCTCATCTGGGGTCGGTAGAGTTGCTGCTGAAGCTTCATGGCTCCACTAGGTAGTGCTGAAGAGCTACTGCTGGGCAAAACGTTTCCTGACCCAATTTAGCACTAACAGGACATCCTTAAGTTGGTGCACAGCGTAAATATCGAGTTTTTTATTTCGACCTACAGTAATATCGAGTTGTAAATATCGTACGGACAGAATATTGGAATCAAGTATATCGACGACCAGAATATCAACCTGAAGGTAAGAAATATTGTTTTTGTTAATATCGAAGTTAGTAATATCGATAGCAAAAATATCAATGTTACTAATATCGATATTTATATTAGTGTTATGTATTTTATGTATTTTATATGTTTGTGTTTATATGTTTTGTTAATTATTATACTAGTTTTAGAATATATGTGTAACATTTTTAGAAGTTAGTAATTTTTTTTAAAGTAAATTATGCGTTTTAGTACCGTAGCGGGTTGTGGGTTTATATGGTGTGAAATAATTTATTGCTAGTAAATTAATTAAAAAAAATTTGGAATGAGTAATATTTGTAAGTACATTTTGCGTTTTTGTTCTGTAGCGGGTTGTGGGTTTATAGGGGAATAGGGTGGGAAGTAATTTAATTGTAATTAAGTAATTATTTCTTTTTATTTATTGGTATTGATAATTAATTGTATGTTAAATAATTAATAATTGGTAATTCATTTGTATTAATTGGCAATTAATTTGTATTAATTGATTAACTGGTAACTATATTAAGTGTATTCATTTATTATTGAAGTGTGTTGTGAGTTTATAGGTGAATAGCATGGGAAGTAATTTAATTCTAATTAAGTAATTGTTTATGTTATTGTTGAGTATTGATAATTAATGTATTGTTAATTCAATATTAATTTGTATGAAATTTCTAATAATTAATATGTTTTTTGTTATGAAAATTAACGTATTGTTCATTAAGTAATAATTAGTAATTAATGTGTATTAATTGATATTTATTGATATTTATCAATAATGTATTGTTAATTCGTTATTAATTGCTAAAAACTTGTTAATAATTATTGCTTTTTGGTATTTAAAATTATTTTTTTGTTATTGAATTATTATTTGGTAATACATGTTTAATAATTATTATTTATTGGTATTTATCATTAATTTGTTAAATAATTATTAATTGGTAAATATTTGTATTAATTATTTATTGGTATTGTTAATTAATGTATTGTTATTTAATAATTAAATCATTATTTATTTAAAATATATATTTTAATTATTTGTACGTTATTTTTACCCCTACGCTATCCAACACTTTCCCTACTGTTGAACTCTCTGGAGTTGGAATAGTAATTTTTACCCCTACGCTATCCAACACTTTCCCTACTGTAGCACTCTCCAGAGTGGGAATAGTAATTTGTACCCCTACGCTATCCAACACTTTCCCTGCTGTTGCACTATCTGGAGTGGGAATAGTAAATTTTTATCCCTACGCTATCCAACACTTTCCCTACTGTTGAACTCTCTGGAGTTGGAATAGTAATTTTTACCCCTACGCTATCGAATATTTACTGTTTTAGTTAATGTAGTATATAATTTATTTATTTAAAAAAATTGTTATACATATTTTTATATTTTTATTTATATTATTGTTCTAAGTGTATGTATGTAGTTATACTTTATAACAACATGTTTTTTTAATTTATACGTTATTACAATAATTATTTGCAAATATTATTAAGTATATATATTATATTTTATATGTATATGTTTAATTTTTGTACATTATGGGGTCGATTCCGATTAGTTAAAATCCCCTACGAATCGTCGTATGGAGCATTTTTCGCGTATGAATCGTACACCTTCAACGTCCCCGTACGTATGATGAAGTACGATCCGAAACCAAAGCAGATCTCTGTACGAATATTACGAAAGACCATGCGACTTAAAAATACGTACAAATCGCATTCGGAACATGCAGTACGTGACGTCCGTACGGATTGGAGCAGCTTTTCACGAACCAGCAAGTACAATTTGTTACAACTCTTTTTCTACAGGAGTTTAAAACGTCCGCAAAAGCATATTTGGACTTGAACTGCGTATGCAAGTGTACCCCATGATTGCAGGGATACGGTGAGCAGGGGTACGGTGCGTAGGGGTACGGTGCATAGGGGTACGGTAAATGGGTGTACAGTGCATGGGTGTACGGTGCATGGGTGTACGGTGCGTAGGTGTACGGTGCACCGGGAAATGGTGCGTAGAGGTACAGAGCATAGGGTTGCGGTGCGTACCCCCACGATAGCAGGGGTACGTGGCGTATGTGAATGTGTGGTTCTCCATACGAATTGTTCATACAACATTTTCCGTACGAATCGCGTTCTCGTTCCCTGGTCCGGATCGTACTTGTCGGGTCATACAGCATGTTTACGGTTCACCGTGTGGGTCCTGTATCGTACGGATTTTCCCTTGCTTTTTGTACGGTTCGCACACATTAGTACGTATTCTTTTTCTACGGATCGTACTATGCGATTCGGACGGATTAGTACAATTCATACGAATACGGCTACGAATACGATTCGTCGTACGGATTTGTTTCCCCAATCGGAATCGACCCCTATATGCGCTCTGTGCAATTTTTAAACTGACTTCTTGCTTTGTTTGGAACCGGTTTTAACTTTCAGTCCTTGCTCGCCTCTTCGCGCTCGCCTCACGCTCCGGCCCCGTTCCACCGCAGCTGTTGCTGTTTGTTGTGGAGGGCGGACTAGTGGAGCGAGACACGCCCCCTCTGCCAGGCCTCTTTCAGCCACACCCTCCTCAGTATCACGGGAGTATAAAAACAGGCACTTACCCAGAACGCGCAGCAGTCGTGCGCAGCAGGCGCGCCGGTGGCGCGCCAAAGGCAAGCCCATCTGCGCCGGTCCGTCCACGGCCGGGCCCAAGGGTCATTGACCATGGTCACTTTGTTAGCTACTCTCCGGAAATGTTAAACTCTCTGATACCCCCACGCGAACTCTGCCCTTCTTTAGCCCCTACCATCTATGGCAGAATTATGAAAAATGCCTCTTACAAACTGCAGGACCTCTGATGCCCCTAGTCTTCAACCTCCCGCAGCCACAGATATTGCTGGCAACAAGCAAACTCCCCTTCACGTCACTTACCTTAATACACGTTCTTTAGCGAAACATCAACTGGACATCTTTCTGCTGCTCACGTCGGATAAACCTGACGTCCTCCTCCTTACCGAAACTTGGCTCACTCAGGATTCTTTGCCTGACATTTTAGCTGCTCTCCCGTCTGATTATTACATTCTATCGGCCATATGAGCACCGGGAAAGGCAGGAGGAGGAGTCGTGGCCATCATTAATAAAAACTTCAAATTCATCACCTTGACCCCCCCCTTGCACTCCCTGAGACTGAGAATTTAGTTTTACAATTTAACATGGAGACTAGCTCCCTGGTGTTAGTCTTTATCTATCGCCCCCCTAAGTCAAAGCCCACCTTTCCTTCAACCTTAAGTGAGCAATTGGCCACGTTGGTGATTAACCATGATAAGGTGCTCCTGGTCGGGGACCTTAATTATTGGTTTAATGACATCTCAGGGGGCCCACAGACTGTTGAGTTATCCAAACTCCCATCTAATCTAAATCTACTCCAACATTTACACAATTCCACTCACGAAAATGGACACATCCTGGATCATATTTGGTCACATAATTTCTCCCTATCGACTCCTGTTATTACGCCATGTATCTGGTCAGACCACCAATTGATAAATTTCACTGTCCCTTTCTATATCCGAGAAAAACACCCCCCCCCCCCTTTGTAGGAGGCGAAACTAGGAAGTGGAACTCTTTAAACATATGTGAGTTTATTGAAACCTTGGAGAACTCGGCACCTACCCTCAGCGTTGATATTAACATCATGGTGGGAGAAATCACAAAATGGCAATCTAACATCCACGCCCCCATTGTTAAATTCTCTTGTGCCCGCCATTTTGAGGCGCACAAATGGTTCTCCATTGAACTTAAATTACAAAAACTTGATCTGCGCAAAGCCGAGAGGAAATGGAGATCAAATTATTCAAACGATGATAAGAAACTTTTCGCAAATGCCCGCAGGGACTATAAGACAGCCATCTCAACCACTAAATCAGCCTACTTCTCCTCTAAACTACTCAACACCACCAATAAATCTAAAGACATTTTTTAAATTGTCAATGATTTATGCAATGACACCAGAACCTCCCTGATACAGATCCCTACTCATGAACTTTGCAACTCCTTAAATCACTTCTTTCTCGATAAAATCTCTTCCATTAAAAGCAGTCTCCCTAATACCTAATACTGGGAACCGCTGGAAGACACCTCCAAAAATCAAAGGGTCCTAAACTCTTTTCAACCTATATGTACAAAAACCCTATCTTCACTCTTGACCTGTGTCAAGTTGGGTTCTCCTGCTGACTGCTGCCCCCGCACATCTCTAAAGAGATATTTACCACCTTACCCCAATGCGTGCTTCCCCTCCTAAACGAGTCACTATCCCAAGGCAAGGTTCCTATGGCTTTTAAACATGCCACAGTAGTTCCTCTTATAAAAAAGCCTGAGGCAGATCCCGCTAACCCTGTGAACTACGGCCCTATCTCCCTCCTTCCCTGTCTCGCAAAAATCCTGGAGGCCCACGTGGCCAGTTGCTTGTCCGCCTTCATTGAGCACTCCGAGTACCTTGAACCAAACCAAGCCGGCTGTCGCCCGGGACACTCCACGGAGCCTGTGATTCTGGCAGTACTGGACACTCTCAGTGCCAATGCTGACAGAGGTGACCATCAAGCCCTGGTACTCTTGTATTTGTTGGATGCCTTCGACACGGTTGATCGCACCATCTTGTCAAACCGTGTCGAGCAAGCCGGCCTGCGTGGCCCCGCTCTGGAATTGATTAAATCCTTCCTTGCCGACCGCACCCAGGCGGTCAAGCTGGGAATGTTTTCTGCCCCCAAACTTTCCTCCACCTGCGGTGTCCCGCAGGGCTCCTTGTTGTCCCCACTGCTTTTTAATCTCTACATAAGAACGCTGATTCATTCACTAAAAAACAGAAATATCACAGTATTTAATTATGCAGATGATCTTCAGATTATTTTCTCCCTCAGCTCTCCTAATGAAGTGAGCGAGTTTCAATCAACCATGCTTCATATCCAGCGTTGGATGGATATGAACCATTTGAAACTTAACCCTGGCAAAACAGAATTGGTTCTGCCTGGGAACAGCAAGAACAGCTGGAGTCCGCAATTGTGACCGCTTGAACTTGACCCCCCCCCCCACTCCGTCCTACTCCGTGAAAAGCCTTGGCATAACTATCAATGCTGACCTTTCGCTTCGCTGGCAGGTTGGTTCTGTGATCTCTTCCAGTATCCATCAATTGTGGAAAATAAGGAAAATTGGTCACTTGCTAACCCACTCTGCTCTAATCCAGGTGGTGATTGCACTCGTCCTCTCACGGCTTGATCTTTCCAACTCGATTTATCTTGGCCTCCCTCTTGGTCTGCAAAAAAGGCTTCATATGGTTCAAAACCAGGCTGCCAGATTGATATACAAACAGCCTAAGTGGTCCTCGGCAAGACCCTACCTGGCACAACTTCATTGGCTCCCGATAGCTCATCGGGTCTCCTTTAAGATAGACTGTCTAGCCTTTAAAGCCTTTCATGGAAACAGACCCAGATTCATTAGTCGCATACTCACCAAATATACCCCCCGGCATAGCCTCCGTTCAGCTCACCATCTTCTGCTTAATACACCGTCTTGCAGACTGAAACGTCAGGGAGGGTGTAGTTTTTCTCATCTTGCCCCAAGATTCTGGAACTCTCTTCCTCTAGCTTTGAGAAGCTGCAACGATCTCCTCTGCTCTAGGAAATCCTTGAAGACATTGCTATTTGAGCAAGCGTACGCCTAGAAATCTTGATCACACCTGACTTCAGTAATCAGCGACATGAAACCCTCGGGTGTACGCGCGCTTAATAAATTCCTACTAACATAACATATGTATTTCTTATAATTTTAAACATATTTTTAGCTGTGTTTATTTTAAATATAAGTACTATTTACTTTATTTTACATTATTTTTAAACATTTTTAAAAAAACGATATTTTTAGCAACTATTTTTGTGACAATATATATATTTTTCGATATTTTTGTACTTACCATAAAGTAGATAGGACTTCGATATTCTTGACATCGGTATTTCGCCTCAGATATTTTTGACGTTGATATTTTTGATGTCGGTATTCTGTCAGTGATTCCCTTAAGTTGAAGAATCTGCAGGAAGTATCCATGAGAAATGGGTTGTTACAAAGAAGGTCCATGTCTAGAAGTATAGCACTAATTTACGAAGTGCAACAAACCTATGTGACAATATCTGCCAAGTTAGGTCCTTCCTGGAAAAAGCCCTCCCCTGAACCGACAATGGCCCCAGTATGTTCATAGCCTACGGTACCGGGTTTCAGCCACAAGGTACCAGGGGTTGAGCTCAGGGCCTGGCCTTGTGCCCTGTGTACACAAAGCCCATTCCCAGTGTCCTAGGTAGAGTCTTCCATCTGTATCAATTCTCCACAACCAAGCAACAGGTTAACACACAGACCTTGTATCCTTAGTCCATTCTATAAGGTGATAATCAGTTCTCGTTTAATAACCTTTTTATTTTCACTTCTGGCTCTTAAATTTACATTATTATGTCAAGAGATGCTGTGCTTTGTAATAAAATGTCCTTCTGTTGGTACAGAGTTACAATGCCTTAGCGTCCTCTCGCCATTGCTAATGCGGAGGTGATATGTGACGTCACAATTGACGATCTTAACTTCATTGGTAATATCATGCATGAGCTCATGAAAAGTGCATTGTGGGTACGTTATGGCCGAATGCTCAACATTAAATGCAAATGTCAGTGTTTTGGAGTAAAATTCTAACCATGACCTCTCTTCAACTTTTATTATTAAACGTAACCTTTTATGACCACGCTCTTTTCTTTAAATTTCCTACCACCATTTACGAATCTACATGAAGTTAGAAAGAATGTCAGCATGTTAAACTCAGCTTTGTCATCTCAGGTTTCCTGCATATTGATCAAATGATGAAAAAGTTATTTGTATACCAAAGCATATTTGGACCCTCCTTTACCTTTGACCCTTCTCTCCCAACCCCAGAGCTATACAAAACCTTATTCATATTCTAAGAAGAAAATGTTCTTCTTAGAATATTAATTGTTTTATGTATTATGTTTTTTAATAAATATGATGATGTGTTTATGAATGCAATTCAAAAAGAGAAAGAGAAAACTGGACAAATAAAATAAGACATAGAAATCTATCTTTCTGCTTACCTGCCCTTATTGTACCTTATTGTACCCTGCTGAGAATGTGTGATGGTTTAGATATTGTATAAATGTAAATTTGTTTATCTGTTTTGAGACTCTACGCTATACCCAATTGGATACTGACACAGTATTCACTGTTAGATTTTCTCCTTATAAAATAAGGAAAAGGGACTCTTGTATTTGTCTGGCCAAATGTATACCAAACCACAAAAAGGGTTCTTTCTGAGTACATTTTTTATTTCATGACAGATGTGGTGTAAATCAGTACAGCAGTTTTACCTAATTTGTATCTCCCGATTCACCATAGATAACCTACAGAAAACGTGACATACTAAAGGGCTTATTTACAAGCCCCTTGCACCGCCTGTGCGTTACTTTTTGTAATGCACAGGTGCCGCAACCTGCTGCCCCTTATTTACAAGGACACATAAAGCCACTTTTTGTGTCCTTGTAAATATGGCCCCTTTACACGCAACACTTTTGTGTGAAAGGGGCGTGCCATGGGTGTTGCTGTGGGTGTTCCCACACAACACTCATGGCTTCTGCTGCATTTCCAGATTTACGATAAAATCGTAAACTTGGAAATGTGAAAGAATGCTATGCCTCCCCAGGGTAGGCGTAGGGAGGGGCAACGAGGAGAAATGTTTTAATATCTCCTCGTATTTTTATTCTTTCTATGTGTGCTGCATTCTGCAGCACTCATAGGGAAAAAAAATCACCTTTTTCCGATTGTTTTTGGGCAGGAAGGTGTCCCTTCCTGCACAAATCAATCATCCCTGTGACGCAGGCACCCTTGCACCATGGTGCAAGGGTGTCTGCGTCGGCGCATGGCAGCTAATTGTGCGCCAGCGCAGGGGAGAGCAAAGGGATCCAGCATATAGTTGTAGATATGACGCGTCTCTTTGCTTCGGAATTAAAGCAGCGTGGCCCAACCAAATGGCTTGCGGATTGAGCTGTGTTAATTCCTTGCTAGATGCAATAAGTTTATTCCAAATTTCACACAAATTGGAGCAATAGTAACTAAATCAAAAGCAAAACAAATCAGTCCTTTTCAATGGAAAGTGAGAGTCGCTATTGTTGACTCTGTTTTTAAACAAGCATGTTTAGCTGCTTTATTCGCAGAAAAGCAGGGGTATAAAACCCATATTTTCATGAAACCATGTAATATATGGAAAATATTTCACGTGTCCTGTGAAGTAGGGTTTCAACATCATAATGGCATCCCAAACACTCAGATGATTTTTATCATTGTCCTTTGTTGAATTAACATTCGATCCATGAAAGGAAAAAAAAGAAACACCTTATTTATATCCGTTTTTCTGTTTTAATACGTATGTTATTGTTTATATACTGCATTGAGTGGCATTTCTTGGAGGTAATGCGGGCTGCCTTACTATCTTCAATTGTTCACTGCCCATTTCTAGGACGTGTGTTTTTCAGATCCTGTCCGATCTGTTGCCACTTGTCCTGTCCTTTCACTTTTAGGCCTGTCTGTATCTTTCTAGTATGGCCAACCTGGGTTAATCAAACTCTAGTACTGAAACATTACAGTTCAGTTATCCCTGCCCTGCTCACTGCTATACTCCAGCATCTTCAGCCCTGAATTGTACAGCCTCAACTGTGTTCACACACCCCCTTCCCCACTTTATATAATACCACAACTAGAAATTACTTATCTTTGAAAATCCGAAAAAAATTGAAAAAGTTAAAGCATAAACATTTACCTTAAAAAATAGACATCACTTTGAACCATTTTGCAGTGTACCTGCCTACAAAAGGAGGCGCTAAAAGACAATAAATACTACAACTTGTATTGTTTTGAGAGGGATAACATGGTGGAAAAGCAGCTGATAAGTACTTTTTGTAATCGACATGGTGCCTGAAATAGACGCAAAATGTATCAAATTAGATGTTACCAAATTTCTAAAACGGCCCTATGGGTTATTTCCTATGAAAAGCGAGTTAGGCTGATTTTTTTTTTTGCATTGCAGTACTTTGGACAAAAATATTATTTTCAGACCACACAGAAGAAAGACTGCAGAAAAAAACTATGAATCCAAAATCGGCCAGAAACCTTTAGCTCATGGTCCATTGTTGTCTATGGAATTGGAGAGACTATTTTAATAGAAGAAAGCACAGCTGGCAAACGCCAAATGCTGAAACCTGCATGATCTTTCTGCCTGGCATGGCAAAAATGCTTGTGGGGCAGAACTTCAGAGACACCAGCCAAATATCCTCTTCATCGGTTGGGGCTAGTAAGGCATCGCTATGCGACAGAGCAGTGAAGGCATTTCACATATGAGGAAAGAGGTTTTTTGTTCACAAAGAGCCTGGGGCTTGAGGGGGAATGTTAGTTGTCGGATCCACTGCATTGAGAGATCAGTTCAGTAATCCCTTTGTAGACAACATCATGTCTGGGGGCTAGAATGTGTGTGTTTGGGGGGGTGGCGGAGGGAGATTGTTAGGCAGCATTTGTTTGTAAAGCCACTTGCTCTGAGGATAATACTTGCACTAACTTCTATTGAGGAAGCTGTGCGAGCTCCTACAAAGTCTTTTCCCAAAGCGCCTTTGAACCAAAGAACCCATTGAAAGGGATAAAGGAAGAGGGAGCGGATTAGTGTGTTGAGCAGCTGTGAATTTCAGTGGGGGGCTGATGAACTCCAAAATCTTTGTTTAAACAATAATAACAAAAAAAAAGACTCCGCTGGAGTGAGACCCACACGGGGGGCACAAACTTATCACACGAAGAAACAAAACTGGCAGGAGCTGCATGTGCTACTCCAAGAGTTTTTCCCAAACAGTTTCGGAAAAGAAGTTGTTAAAAGAAAGGAGGGCAGAGGAAGAATTTCCATGAAGTCTGGTTCACTGCCCAGTAGATATTTTGAAACCTTTGTCCCTGCATTTCCTCACTCCTCTATGTGTGTCATGTTATTCAAAATAGTTCGGCCAATTGAAAACACAGTCTTTCTTCGAAGACCATTGAGGTTTGTCCCTTGACACAACACCAATTACCAACAAACGACTCCTTGATAGGAATATTGTTATCCTCTGTGTGATCGCTGCCACATGCAAGCAGCCCCAGATACTTTCCTTCAGCCATTCAGGGGTACTGAGACTGAAAGAAGGTAAAGAAGAGTATGTATGTGATCTGTTTTTACTGATGCACTTTACCAAATCCTATCAATGAAAAAACTGGTGAAAAAAATGCTTTAATCTAGTAAACACAAATTAACCTATAGGCTTAAACCACCTGATGAACAGAATTAATATCCCATTGTCTGTATGTGCACGAAGCAGAAAATAGTTAATCTTCTCCATTTTATCAACAAAGTGCATTTTTTATCACCTACACAATAGTTGTGATTAAAGAATAATGTTCCACCTTGAACTTTACATGAAACCTGTTGGTTAAGAAGGTTTTAAAGGGTCGCAGAAAAACATGACGTTTTTTTTTTAAACTGAGAATTTGGTCATCCAAGCCTAGCCAAATGTAAGAAATACATCTTAGAGAATCCACAGAAAGGTGTTCATGAAATACAGCATGGTTGTACTGAAAAAGAGACTAACTGTAAAAAATGTGTGAGGCGAATTAGGATCAAATTAAGGCAATTCTTGCGCATTTCCATTTCCGTGTGTCCTTTGCAACGCTTACTTTGAATAGTATATTTCTCCTTGCATTACCATACCAGTTAATTCAACAACGTAAAAATCCAATTATATAAAATCTGATAGAAACGAATTACAATTGGAAATATCTTTTCTAAAACACGCCTTCAAGTATTAAAAAACAACAATCATATACATTGGACATATAAAATAAAGTTCACTAGCAGTAGCAGAGCATCCGTTATTACCCACATTCACACACAGGGAACATGGGTCTTTTGGCCTAAGAATATACCTGTAGAGTGGATGTGTTCACAAGGTCGTCGAAGCTTTTAGCGTCCTAAAAATGATTGAGAAGGAAAAGACAGTGCTCTATTTAGTTGTCTTCCACCCAGTGAGAATAAAGTCATCCTGGGGCCGTATTACAGAAATGTCCCCCTGGGGCGTAACAGGCATTTGTGTCTGCTTTGAACACCCCCAGGGCTATTTGGTATTACAGAAGGGGCTGCAGACGCTTTAGTGGCCCTTCTGTAAAACTAAAGAGCGCTGTCGCACATAAAGCGCCAGCGCTGTCTTCAGGGGGCATTCCTTCATTTGCATGGGGGCGTGCCCCATGCAAATGATGAAATCCTTGTGCCTCTGCAACTGCGCCATATTGCAGATGTGGGCGCAGAGGCGAAGAAGCTGTCAGGAGGCGCACTGGAGAGGGTGAAGGGAGTCTATGGACGCGCCAGACATCCCCTTGCAGGTGGGTGCAGTCCTCACTGCACCCGCCTGCAAGGGGAACTCTTATCCCCTTTAAAAGTGCAGACAAGTAGTCACCTGCACTGTAAAAACATGGAGCGGCTTCAAAGTAGGTGCTCTGTTTTTCACAGGAATGTGCTGCTCCCAGGGCAGCACGAGTTCGCAGCTACCCTGAGAAAACTTATTCCTTGTAATAGGGCTCACTTTCCCTGTTTGCGCCTGTCGCACCTCTTTTAAGGTGAGCTGGGCTGAAACAGGCTGTAAAGCGGTGCCTTGCCAAACGGAGAAACGCGACCCATACAGTGAATGGTGGGTCACTGACGACCCACCCCTCCTTCCCTTCAGGACGAGCAGGAGTCTTGGCAGCTAAGATCGGAATGCGAAGAGGGAGAAAACGGCACCTTTAAATGGGAGTATACCAAAGACGAGGAGACGCCCCTGTTTGACGTGAAAAGACAGGAAGAGCAGCAAACGTCGTGTGATGACACCGAGGAGGAAGACGGCGCGAGGAGAGGTCCGAACAGAGAGGAGAATGGAAAGCGGATTGACCGAGGAAGAGAAGCAGACGAGCCAGGAGGCCTACGGTCCCGCGGTTCGCCTTGCCACACTCCCGAGGGAGGAGTATGGCTTCGACAGGTATGGCAAAAGATTGCGAGCTGGGCAGGGAAGCGGGGTGCTGCACCGACCAATGGAACACCCCCTCCCTTTTGTATATAACTGTACAGCGCCTACCCATTACCCTCTACCCTCGTCAACCTCCTTTTCCCTTCCCATTCTTCCCTTCACTATGAATACCTCACTGTTGATAGTGTGTGTAGAGCACTAAGACATCGGTGAACCCCTCACTACCCCGGGTCCCCTGGTGCAAGTACAAAGAAGACGTGAGCCTTAACGGTCCTTTTGTTTTGTGTCCCCATCACACCGCCACTTGACGAGAGGGTACCAGCCGCCCCAAGAGCGATCCAGACGGGAGAAAGATGAAAAGAGAGAACACCATCACAGATTCATCAGACTTTGCCCGAGAAAGACTTACGTTCAGGCAACGAAATCCTTTGTGGAGAATAAAACCCTCTTTACCCAAACGACGTCTCAAGTCTCTCACTGACCAACCGTCACACAGGCAAAGTGCGCCCTTTACATAATAGGGCACCTGGAGTTGAATGAGAGGGACTGAGTGAAGTACGATTATATGGGGATGTTGGTATGGGACGGTTGTGTCTTACTACAGCCCAATATTACAAGAACTTCTAGCCTGCAAGAAAGGAGCCATAAATTCTTATTGGAGACTGGGAGGTTTGGGGTGAAATAGGGTTTTGAAGGCTTGGCATAGGGGATGAAGAAACTGATCTAGGACACTTTGTGCACTGTTCTCATCTAGAACAATTGTCTTGATCAGCTGACTTACTTGGTGGGCTTTCAGTTGCTGACCCCAAACTATTCATGAGCACTATCAGTTGACTCTTTGGCTGCCTTTAAGGGGCATGGAGAGATATTTTCCAAACCAAGAGAGGAGGGCTTTGGAAGGAGAAGTGCACAAACTTAGCCTTGGGTCATAGGGGTCACACATTTTTAATCTGGAGCACAGTTGGACTGAAGGAGAGCCTGAGTAGAATCTAGCAGTAGGAGTAGCCAAGCAGAAAGCTGCTATCTTAAAATTCTTATGCTACTTACTATATTATGCTACTGTCCCAAGGCGTGTAACACTATTTGGCTCCTACCACTTAGTGAGGGGTGTTTTTGTTACCGTTGATTTAGATGAAGGTCTGGTGTAACAGGGACCATGTTTAGTGTTTAGTATGTGACTTGCCTCACCCAGTGAAATGATTCAGCAAGTGTTACAATGTGTGGTTTATGGCAGCAGGGGTGTAACTTGTGGTAGGGAGGAGACATCACCCCCAATTCCAAGCACTGTTAATTGGGTGTGTCATTGTCTGTGGTTGGTTTCAACTATGAATCACGCATGGGTGAGTATGGGTGTATCATGAAACATTGACATATGGCCTAAGGAACTTGAAACCCCTTCGACAACTTCAAAAGATGGTAGAAACCTAGGAGTAACCACGGATTCAGAATTTTCTGTGATACCTCATACGAACATTGTCACAAAGAGGACCTTTTATACAAGGAAAAAGCTACATCCGATCTTCCTATTCCATGCATAACAATGTAAACTGCAAGGCATCTTCACGCTCATAATCTCCAAGCTTGACTATGCCAACAGCCTATACCTTAGCACACCCGCATTCATCATACGAAAAATACACCTTATTCAAAATGCTGCCGTAAGGCTTCTTCTGTGCCCTCACCCAAGAGAACGCATGAATCCAGTTCAGTACGCACACCTATCATCTGAGAGAGGGTGTGAAAGGACAGGTCTGTTATTTTCCACACACTACTATGCACACCTGTCATCTGAGACAGAGCTCTAAAAGAAAAGACCAGTCTATCCACACATCCTACTATTCACCCTCGTATTGTGAGGAGAAGTCTCGTCAGGGAGGCCAGTCTCTCTCCACACACCCTACCATTCACACCCATAATCTGAGAGATAGGTCTGAGAGGAAGGAGAGACATTCCCCACTCACAACTACGCACACCCATCATCTAAGAGAGAGGTCTCAAAGGAGAGTTTACTCCATCCACTCACCCTACTATGCACACACTTCATCTGAGAGAGAGAGAGGTCTGAACGGAGAGGCCAGTCCCACGACACACAATACTATCTACAACCGTTATGCAAGAGAGGGGTCTCAGCGGAGAGGCATGTCCCTGTACACACCCTGTAATGCATAGTTGTTGTTTGTGAGAGAGGTTTGAAAGCAGAGGGTAGTACCTCCTCATAATTCAGTATGCAGAACCATTATCCAACAGAGGAATTTTAGTGGAGAGGCTAGTGCTTCTCATATACTATTTCTCTACAATTGTGTTATGATCCTATGAGAGTGGCATGCAAGCTTCAGGGATCAGGTTTACCGCATGGGACCCGTGTGATCCGGCGAGACACTCTCGAGACACCCATGGAAAATTGCTGAGCTTGCCATGAGGTGTTTTGTGATCCTGTAAGCCTCTCGCAAGAACTACATGGAAAATTACTGGGCCTGCAATGAGGTGTTTCACGATCACGCAAGAGTCTCTTGAGATTGCTTAGGGAGAAGTAAAAAAAAATGGCCAAGGCTCAATGTTAGACCTGGTGGCATCTTTAGGGTGGTCTTCCTCAATATTTTTGCTTTTTACCTCCACAATTTGTTGTATTTTTTTGTTGGCCTTAGGACTTTGAGCACTGTACCACTGCTGATCAGTGCTAAATTGCAGGTACTTCTTCCCTCAACATACGTGTAATTGGCGTATACCTGATTGACAAATTTAATATACTTGCAAGTGCTTTGTAAAGTGGTATGCCAAATACCAAGGGCCTGTAAGTTAAAAGCTACTAGTGAGGTGCAGCACTGATTGTGCACAGAAGTAGCCTTTCCAACCTGACTCAGGCCTGCCACTGCAGTACCTGGGTGTGCAGTTTACTGCCACTTTGACTTGGCATTTAGCACTACTTGCCAAGCTTTAGACTCCTTTCTTATTACATGTGTCACCCCCAAGGTAAGCCCTAGGTAGCCCTAAGTGCAGGGTGCTATTTGAGTAAAAGGTAGGACATTCACTGCTGAGGTTTTCATGCCCTGTAGTGACAAACATCCATTTGAGTTTTTCACTACTGTGAGGCCTAACCCTCTCATATGTTAGCATTGATTATTCCCTTATACCTTTTGAAGTGGTAATTCCTAACCAGAGAGGAGTAGCTTTTTGATTATTCATATGTTTGGAATGGAATTGATAAATCATACTTACTGGTGAGGTTGGATTTAAATGTACTATGTTAGAAATGCCACTTTTAAGAAGTGGGCATGTATCTGCACTCACTGCTCTATGTGTCTGACAGCCGGTCTTCAATGCACGTTTTGGGTTGGGTTGGGTGACAGCTACATTTATGCATTTCCTCTAGACAGCCACAACACAGGTCACTCAACTGCATCTACATTCATCTAAATTCTGATTGGTCTTACTGGCCTGAGAGGGGTGGGAGGAGCTCATTCTGCAATTAAATATGTAGTTTCCTGCCCACACAAAAGGTACTGATAACCCCTCACCGATAGCCTGGCAGATAAGATTGGGTTGAAAGGGACCCTTGTGCACTTGAGAGAACTCCTTTGAAGTCACCCCCTACATAAAAGGCACTTTTGGGTTTAAGCACTGGGGCTCTGACCCTCTAAAATCAGACACTGTTGGACTTGTTAACAGACATTGCTGGCTCTACACCTGCACATTGCCAGAAGGACTGCTGTGCTGCTAGAAGAGACTGCCACTTTGCTAACTGCTCTGCTGTGTTGGCCTACTGCTTGTTGAGCCTCAGGAGGGACTGCCACTTTGCAACCTGACTTGCTGCGATGGTCAGCTACTATTCTGGCAGGCTGCTAGACCATGCAAAGACCAGACGGAACCGATTGATCCACTTAAAGTGGGTAATGTGTCAGTATTTGGCTGTGCTGGAGTTCACAATAAAGTACCAGTACAATGAGTATCTTCTGCAAAGGGGGAGAGGGGGGGGGGTCAGGGTGAAGGATTTCGTTTGTTTTGTAGAACCAAATTCTAATCTCAGTGGGGCTGAAGATGAGTGGCATGGTAGTGAGAAAACCATCTTAAAGAGCCTGATAATGAGTATGTCCAGGTGAGGGGACTTTCAATGCTTTGATGCAATAGGCTATGGTTGGCAATAATTTGGTCTTTATAAATGTCAGTAGAGGTGTGTATGTCGACGTTGTAATTGCAGACTTTCGGTGTTGTAAGGCTGAAGTGAGGAAATTAGCTTTCAGCCAAATAATCTCCATATGTTGCTTAAAGGAGCCTTGTCTATCAAATAGCATGCCCAGATATTTATATTCTGATACCACCTCAATCTTCCCATCTATCAGAATCCACTGATGAGAACTTAAGAAAGGTTTACCTAAAATTATGATTTTTATCTTTCTCAAATTGATTTCCATTGAGCTCATACTGGAATATAGGGCAGTGGTATTCAAAAGTCACTGAAGACTGACTGAGCAGGACTACGTCGCCTGCGAACATTAGACTTGGTAGCTGAATACTTCCCACTTTTGGAGCATGTGAACCTGATCAAAGCTGGAAGGGAGATCCGCTAGAAAAAAGTGTGGGGGCTAGTACACACCCTTGGTAGGTATGGATCTTTGTGGACTGTTGAACACCATCTCCTCGCTTTATTCTAACCCAGGTGTCGGTATGATGTAGGATCAGGGCTGCAGCAGAGGGTGAGGTATATTCCAGCTGGCAATGATTTTTCCAAAGCATGCCTCTATCTACTCAATCAAATGCTGCTTTATAATCTATAAAACCGAGACAGAGGGGCCAATTGTTTTTTTTTTGTTGATCGAACAGTAGTGATAGAGTGAGTACGTTTGATATAGTTCTCAAGCCTTCTGCAAAGCCTGCTGGTTAAATGGATTCAAACACCTTTCAGTAGCCTATAATGATTGCTGCTCGGGGAGACTGCCAGAAAAGTATTTTCACTCAATGTCCAAGAGCATTTCCAGGAAGAGGAGATGAGATTGAGAGTGGTTATACCCTCAAATACTGACACCAAGTTATTTGCCCAAAAAGATTTGTCCTCTTTAAAAATTACTGATGGAAGGCAGGAACGTTCAGTCTCTGTGCATTCTAGAGATCTCATGTTCAATTGTTGTTGCCTGAAATTTCAGAGGACTGAGGGTCTGTTTTACACTGGGGATCTTTTGAGACTCTTGTAAGGGCACTGACTGATGAGCTGTAGTCTCTCTTAGATACTGTGTACTCCCAGGTTGACCATATATATTCAATGGAATAAATCCTAATCAATTTTAATAATATACTCAACTTCTGCAATCAGTTACTTTGTTCAAAATTACAGGAAAAAACTGTTCTTAACTTATACCCAAATGGACACTCTAGCAACAGGGTTGCAAGAGTCGTCCAGGCAGTACATGCCCCTTGGAGTCTACGCAGGGTGTTATGTGTTTGACTCCCAAAAGCATCTTGCAAGAGTCACCACCTTTAAAAAAAAAACATAAATTAATTTTATTTAATGACTCTCTTTTTAAAGATTAATATTAAATAATAACTGATAACATGAAAAAGAACTCTAAAAAGTAGATTAAAGCAAAGTATACAACTCTAGTGAGTAATCAGATACTTAAAAATAGATTAATATAAAGAAACAATGCTATACAATATTAAAAAAACTGATTACTCTTTTTCTGAATTATAATTACGACTTTAATGTGAAAACATATAGAAAAGGCTATGAGAAGTATGCTAATACAATATTAATGATCTTTCTGGGAAAATGTCTCAATGTGAGAGTTAGAAGAACTAAAGAGATAGACAACTCCAACACAAACATTGTTGTACTCAAACATCATTTTTTTTTACAAACATTTGGCAAAGTTTGCAGCTTTTGCTGTTAAGTTACAACGTGAAAAGAATTCCCTATTCAGTTTTTCTACAATACATAAACTTTAAAAAAATTACTAAAATAAAGAAAACTAGAAATTCACTGAAAACATCATAGGGTAAGGTCACATTTGGCAAAGTGTGCAGCTTTTTAGTTCAAAACGTTAATGTTTTCACTGACATTCACCTAACTATAACATTACTTTAACCTTTGGATTTTACAGTGAATATATGTTAGAAACTACACATATGTAATATATATGATATATATATATATATATATATATATATATATATATATATATATATACTCCTTTTTCCTTTCAGGTATCAGGAAAGCACTCCACAGGAACAACAGTTGCCGTAAATTACTTCAATCCATGATTTAAGGACAAGTATAACATGAGGCGTTTAAGCGATGCCTTAGTCGTATGTTTACAATGTTTTGCCGCAAAGTGGCCATTTTAAAACCAGGGTAAAGCAAGTCACATGGTCTATCGTTCATAAAAATAAAAAACGGACTGTCTATTGTCGGTTTTAGGCGCCATCTTAAAGACTTTCAATAAAACTTTATTGAGTACAAAACTCTTTACGGACTGCGTGCTATAATAATATAATGCTGCACCAATTCATACAATTATGGCAACAACAATATACACATTAACATGACATTTATCAAATCACATTATAGCTTATGCTTTGTTTATCTAATCAAAAAACGAAAGCAAAAAATGCAGCAAAAAATATATATATATCCATGTGTATATATATATATATATATAACCTACTAAAACTGACAAGCCCAGACTAATAACAGGTTTCAACACATACCATGCAAATGTGTGCAGAATTATACATAGGCATCGGAATACCGTACGCAATGACCCGGTCATAGGCACAATTTGCAGCAGAACTCCCCAAATCACTTTTAGGAGAGTGAAATCTATGCAACAGGAGATAGTCAGCAACGCTCCAAGCGTGGCAAAAGGTGGCACATGGCTCAAAACACCAAAGAGCTTTCACAAATGTGCCAAAAGCAAGGCGTGTAAACATGGCATGAACACCATAGAGGTCTGAATGCCTTTTTGGCAATCCCCACTTGTGATAAGAGGTAGTTACACATGCAAATCAGATTTTGCAGTGTACATTTTAACCTGCACATGTGGCAAAGTATACATGGGTAGTACCATCCACCCAGTCCACGTCCGCATTTTGCAACACCTCAGGGCAATTGCCAATAATGACCCCACCTATCCTGTCGCTAGACACATCAACACATCCCATAGTGGTAAGGCGCCAAATCTATCCATCTATGTGAACTCCGTCCCCAGAAACCCGAGAGGAGGCAACAGACAGCTCGCCCTTCGAAGGCTTGAATCACATTACATCATCCTCTACAATTCCAAGATCCCTAATGGAATGAATGCGTATGAACCCTAACTGTACACTTATAATCTGTCATTTGCTACTTATCCCACTCCAGATCCATTCTCTGTAATGTCAGGTCACAATCACTTTTAGTTTACATTTTGTTTATTTACCTTTTCACCTTTTGCCACTCACAACAGAGCTTGCTCTTAGTGACATTATTACACTACACTTAATAGGCCCACACACCAGAGCATATGCTAATGTTATAGGGTCAGGGGAGACTGTAGCCGTAAACAGGCACAGCCCACTGGGGCTCTATGTCCTGTTTTTATAGCCAACGTGCATACAAATTGCTTCTACACATCTTATAGGCTCACAAACATGCCTACGGAGCAACTGGGCATTATATATACATATACCCGGGCACAGAGATTTTAGCCGCTAGCAGCCTCAGCCCACAGGGGCTTGACTGTATGCTTTTTAGGCCTATGAGCACGCCCAGTCTTGACATATGGGCATTATGCCCTCTTTGATCTTTACAATTACGTGTACATAACCACAGCAACCCCTCCAAAAGCGCACACTTAGTCGCCAACTAATACATTTGAGCTTATAGCCAGTTATGTACCTGCACACCAAGTCTCCTAGACGTCTTCCATTATTTGTTTACAGTTGCCACGGGAACACGGGCCGAGCAACCTCTTCCATGTCTATACATGAAGTTAGGTATGATGTCACATATGCTTTTTACTTGTAAATTTACATTTGCTTTTATTTCACTATTAATTTGTGCATTGTTGTGCTTAAAATGTCAGTATACATTAACAACACATGTACTTAATTGTGTTTAGTTATCGTGCCTTAAACAGTATGGAATATGCACTGTCATGTAGGAATAGGCATAGGAAATCTCTATGTCTATCCCTAGGTCGAGGGTTGCTGTGACAACCGTGTGGAAAGTAGGTGCATATAACCTGGTAATTGAGATTGTACCTGACGTAGTGACCAAGGCGGTACGCCGTTGAAACGCGTCTAGGTTGTTGTTGGGATTAAAACATCTTTGCCATTATTTCACGGAGTCAGTGCCTGTCTGTTCGCCGCCATCAGGATTAGATTGCAATGTATATATATATATATATATATATATATATATATATGATCCAACAAAGCCCGAAAGCAGATTCCGAGGGCACACAACAGCTTGCCAGCCCTCCGGGTTCTTGTCCTCAAACCTGCCCCCAATTCTGGTAAATTATTTACTGCCTACGCATTTCAAGGCTTGCGCCTCTTCTTCCTGGGCAGTGATTACAAAAAAAAGCACAAACTCAGTAATTAGCATTTCTGGTGTTTATATTCATGCTAATCATCACAAATGTTCCTGGGACATTTTGTCCTGATGCGAGTTGACAATCTCCCCTAAGTGGGTACGCTGCTGATGTAAATGTTTTTTCACAATAAAATTCCTATAGTAGGATCCAGATTACAGGGGCAAGTTGTAATCAAAATGGCTCACTGTGCTTAATACACGTTTCAGCTCTCGCGAGCCTTGTTCATATATATTTATAAAATCCCTACTGGCATTTGCCATTATGTAGCTATAGTTAGAACTTAGTTTCCATCGATATTGCATTTTTTGTTTTGCTAATAATTTGGTGCCGTTTGATGAATCTTCACAAAATTCTCAAAACTAGTTTGCCACTCACTTCACTAACCGGAAAGTTTGGGGGTGATCCGTCAAGAGTGGGGCCGACAAAAAGGGGTGTCCCAAAATGCTTTTTCCCCATGCAATTTCCCATAGAGATTGTAGACACGACTACAGCTCGAACCACTTAACAGAGTTACACCACAATTCGCAGAAAGCTAGATCTTGGTACAGAAAGAGTGATTTTTGTAATTTGGTATAAATTTGTTTTATAGTTTTTAAGTAATGAAAAAAAAAGATTATTGTATATCTAGATTTGCAGAGGGTCCAGGGATCCGACAGATCTCATGCTGAGATCTGATTGGCTGTTATTTCAACCAGGATCGTCTACCTTGTAAAGATACATTTGAAACTCATGGAGTATACATTCTTATAACTAAAGACTTATATCACAAATTATTAAATAAAGAAAAAGCTGTCTCATGTACTGCAGGATTAGAAAAAGAGCTATATCTTTGTAAATAAAAACGTTGTTTCATTTTACATCCAAATTCAGATGTGGAACATGGGTTTGTGAATGGAGCAATGGGACATATAGCACGTTTTGTGATCTAGAAAATCAATGACGATATTGAATTTATTATTGTTAAAGTCAACCATATGAGTGAACCTAAACAAATTTGTAGAGCAACAGCAAGGTTTTTACTTTTCCAAGACTTCAGAGAGAACAATTTCCTCTGTATTTATTTTATGAGGTTACCATCCACAAGTCTCAAGGACTAAGCTTGAATTACGCATTAATTAACATTGGCTCTACTCTTTTCAAAGAGTATATGGCTTGCATTGCTTTCTCTTGTGTCAAAACATTAAGAGGCCTATATATTATCGACCTTGAAGAGACAAAAATGAATGCTGATACTTCCTGTGTATGTGAATACAATAGTTTGCGAGAGAACATATACTCCTTCTCAAGGAGAATTTCTGGTTGTATCAAAACCTAAAATATACATATAAAGAAAATATATTTTCAACAATAATGAACCTCTGAAAAATGAAGAACCCTCTAAGAAAAAGTAAAAACAAAAACACCTGAAAATTGCTGAATTTCTGTTTAGTAATGCAAATGGAATTAACTGATACAGCTATTCCATTGTTAATCTTATTCTCTATTAAGGTATAGTGAGAGAACTAGTCATACAAAACAGTAATAACCCTTTCTCCAATACAGTAAAAAATCTGTGTTCTCTACTTCAATCTCAAATACAAATGTACCACTCTACAAGTGGTATTAGAGATATTGTAGATGATTGCCCAGGAACAGTTCGCTTCTCCATAAATCAATAACAAGATGCTAAGGAATTCTGTTTGGCTACTCCTGGAATCATAGCTCAGAAGAGTCTGACACATAAAGATCATTTTGCTGTCAACTACTTTTGGAAACATGAATGTTTTCATTCTTCTATTGCATTTTCAACAGTCACCGAATTAGAAAGATTTGCTTTCCTTCTAATTCCTAATTTTAAATCCATAGCATTTAAAGATTTTATTTATAAAGCTGTGCACTCTAACTTTTGTTCAAACTGTACATCACAGGTTGTCTCCACAATTTGGTTAACCATGGTGAATACATATTTAATTGTAATGATACAAAGAAGTGATTCTGTAATGCCTCATCTTGTAGAGTCATGATGTAGCCACAGATTCCTTACATCTGAATTTCCCAGGCATCTGACTGGATACAGAAGATTTTTCTCTGAGCAATACCGCTGCGTGCAGGTAGGTGCCGTTGGTCGGTTCTGCGTGACGTTGTCTGTGCTGGAAGTGATGTCCGCATCATCTAGATAGGCACCACCTCTACGCACAGATGTCAGTTACTTTTCACGACTTTCCATGCCAAATACACAAAGCCATGAAGAATACTGATATTGGTGTGTTTTAAAGAAACTAGGGCCCTGATAGGGAACAGCCCTGACTATAGAAACATAGCCACAGTGCTGAGAGAATGGGTGCGTAAGTAAGGAATCTGCGGCTAGATCATGTCTCTACCAGATAAGGCGTTACCAAAGGTAAATTACTTGAGACAGCAAAAAGCGGGAATTGAAGCAAAGTGCCTGCACTAGTCTCAATGTGACTTCTATAGTAGCATGTATATCAAAAAGGTGCAACTAACGGGCTGGAGGAGCAATTCCCTACCCCCAAAAGTTGGGAACTGGTAAAACCAATTCCCACAGAGCAAATAGACAAATTAGCCCAGCACACTTTTTTATCGCAATAGATTGATGACACAGTGATCAAACCCACAAATTATTCAATTGCAGGAGACGATGTTGTATATGGTTCAATTCTTTATCCATTTCTTTCTTCAAAAACTTTTGGAATCGCCAACGCGTTTCGTCCCGTCCAGAGACTTTTTCAGGGCTGATAGTCAAGTGCGATGTTTTTGAAACAGCGTCTGTCCAGCAGCAGTGTGGTTTATTTAAAAAAAAATTGAGAATTCTTAAGATCAGCATTAAGGGTGTGGTATCTCCATGTGGCTTGAAAACTGGTTTTTACATGCTCTCTTGTATGGGGGCAAAGTATCCCGATATCTCGATCCATAGAGTTACGGCCGATGTAATGGTAAGAGTTAATAACTTGTTCATCTGATAGAGACATCTCGTTGCAGATTCTTTACCTATGAATAGACACCCAAGCAAACCAATCCCCGGAAGAGGGACTGCAGGAGTAAGCGGCCAAAATGGCTGTCCCTGCAGACTTGAGTATCCAGGCAGTAATATTTGGTGAACATGTGCAGAGATGCTCATGATCCTGCCTGACAGATGTCCAGGAACTGGGACTCAACATTGCAATGCAGTGGTGGCAGCCTTAGCTCTGGTAGAATGAGCCTTTAAGCCTTCAGGAGGCTGCTTCTTGGACAGAGCATAGCAAATCTTGATGCAGAGGACATGTCACCAGGAGATTATCCTCTTCTGTACTGCATGACCTTTCGTTTCTCCAACATACCACACAAAGTTCATCATTCACCCAGAATTCTTTTGTGAGGCCAAAGTAGAACAACAGTGCTCTTCTTGGGTCCAGGTGATTGAGTCGCTCCCTTCTTTAGAGGGGTGCAGAGGAGAGTAGAAAGTAGGCAAGTTAACATATTTCCATACATGAAATGGAGTAACCACTTTCCGAAGAAAAGAGGCCCTAGCATGAAGCAAAAACTTGTCAGGGAATATTTTGAGAAAGGAGTGCATGGATGATAAAGTCTGCAGCTCACTCACCCTTCTGGCAGAAGTAATTGCCACTAAGAAGGCAATATTGATGGTGAGCAGATTGAGGGGGCAATTATGCAGGGGCTCAAAAGGTTCTCACACTGACGTATAATGAAAGGGGTAGGTAGGAACACATTTACAAAGCCTTTCAAAAATCTATGGACAATGGGTGATTTAAATAAGGAGGGTTGGGCTGGCAGCCTCAGTAAGGCATACAAAGCTGAAAGTTACCTTTTCAAAGTGCCTATAGTAGAGCCTTGCTGGACAAGGGACAACATAAAAAGCAAAATATCATAAAGGGTAACAGAAAGAGGTTCAGTAGACTTGTCTGTACAATATATTACAATTTTTTTCCACACGCTGGAGCATACCATCCTAGTGAAGGGACGCCTGCCTGTCAGAATAACATTGTAGACTTCGGAAGGAAGATCGAAAGCTGTCATCTGTCGCCGCTCAATCTCCACGCAAGAAGGCAGAGAGTTGGCAGGTTTGGATGGAGGACCCTCCCCTGCTGCTGTGACAGGAGATCCTCCAAAAGGGGCAGCCTCATTGGAGGATGGATGTTTATTTGCAGGAGCTCGGGATACCAGTCTCTCCGTGTTCAGTCCAGAGCCACAAGGATGACTTGGGCCTGGTCATTCCTGATCTTCTTGAGAACTCTGGCAGGAGTGATATGGGCGGAAAGGCATGCTGGAGGAACAGATCTAAACAAGGCTCTCCCCACTGATGAAAGAGACCTTGCGTCACCTTTAGATGGAGACGCCACTCGTTATATGCTAGGCATCAATGGGTGAGTTTGTCTGCCCTGGTATTCATGGAACCTGTCAGGTGTTGAACCACCAAGGGTATGCCCTGCTGTTCCAGCAATTTCCAGAAATGCAGGGTTTCTTGACCAAGAATTCATGACCCCTCTCTGCCCTGTCTGTTGCAGGTCCACAAGGCAGTGGTGTTGTCTATGAACACTTGAACTAGCCTTCCTTTTGTCGTGGTGAGCCTCAGCTAGGCCTACCAGTGCTAGGGGTTGCCCTTCTCTGCACAAGTCCTCAGACCAATATAATAGAAGTTAGCACGGAAACTGGAATATAAAACAAAGTATTTATTAACCTCATGAGGTGGAACTACATTCACACAACACCCTTCGGTAGTGTAGGAAGTAGCACACTGAACAGAAGGAAAATGGTCCTTTTATAACCACACAGGGGCTCAGAAGAAGGCGGTACAAGTACAGAAGAGAAGGTTTACATACATAAAAGGTCATACAGAAATGCACAGTCAACAGTAGGGCGGAGCTTAACAGTTTGCTAATTACGGTAAAAATACCCTGACAGTTACAGACTAAGACATATGTGAACAGTTGCAGTGTCTTCTGCGCAAGTGCAGAGTAGCAGAATCTAAATATAGTCTGTCCATAAGCAGAGTACAAGAATAAACAACAGCAAGGAAGGACAGAGCGAGCACATGGCAGACAAGATGGCTGCCGAAAACAAGATGGCTTCAGCTAAATGCTAACCCCGATCGCTGCCAAATTAAAACACTTTGATAGAGGGTAGAAAGGCTTTCAATGCCAATTGGATCGCTCGGAGCACCAGCATGCTGATTTTGAGTCCAGATTCCGCCAGGGACCAGAGTCCTCTAATCTACACATCTCCCAGATGACCACCCCATCCCAGAAGTGACGTATCTGTCAGTACTATGAGATCTGGTAGCGGAAGGGAGAGGGGCCTGCCTCTGACCCTATCGCGATTTATCAGACACCACTGCAGGTCTCGTGCAGTTCCCTCTGAGATCTGGACCATGTCAGAGAGATTCTCCTAATACTGTCCTCACTTGAACTGCAGGATCCACTGCAGAGCCAGCATATGCCATCTGGCATGTGTCACTAGTAGGATACAGGAGACCATGAGGCCCAGTAGACTACAGAATAGAGGCTAAAACATTGGTATCATTGCCTGAATATCATGGACTCGCCATTTGAGAGGATAAGCCCGAAACTGCACAGTATCCAGAACAGCTCTAATGAAAGGGAGTATCTAAGAAAGAGTCAGGTATGACTTTGCACATTGATAGTGAACCCCAGTGAATGCAAGATGTTCGCTGTAGTCTGGAGCTGGGAGACGACAGCCTGGGGCAACTAAGCCTTCAACAGCCAGTTGTCGAGATAGGGTAAGACTGGCACCCTTGATCTGCCCAGATGAGCTGAGACCACCACATTACCATGGTGAACATCCAAGGGCTGCTAGTAAGGCTAAAAGGGAACAACATAAACTGAGAATGCTTGAGGCCTAACGTAAACCAAAGGTAGCGCCAATCGGAAGGCTGGGAATTTGGAAATAGGCGTCCTGCAAGTCCTACTCTACCATCCTGTCTCCAGGGTCCAAGGCAGACAAGGTCTGAGCTAGTGTTAGGATCTTGAATTTTTCCTTGTTGGGAGCAAAATTAAATGATCCTCCGTCAGCTGGATATAGGTTGGAGGCATGGAGGGAGGGTAGGCTCGAAGGGGAGAGAGTAGCCCCTTTGGATTATCTGGAATACCCACCTGTCCGATGGGATGGCCTGCCACCAACTGGACGCACATGGTCTGGAACGTTGAGACTATGAGGTTTGGAAGGCTGAAACTGCTGGGGGGTAGTGATCTGACTCAACCTCTGGCACGTGAGTCCCACATGGTCGGAACGAACCATGGCCACGCAGGGGTTGCTGAACCTGCGTGGCTCGGTGGCTGGAGGATGGCTGGCATGGTTGAAAGCTCTTTCTGTAGCCAAGAAAGGTGCATAAGGCAGACTTGGTATGTGCAGCCACTAAGAGGCCCAAGGACTTGGCCGTAGCTTGTGAGTCCTTAAATCACTCCAGCACTGTCTGCATTGTCATTAAAGAGGCAGGTGCCATCAAAGGGCATGTCCATGAGCGAGGCCTGGACATTCCCTGAAAAGCCAGATGTTCTCAGCCAGGCATGACGTCTGACAGCCACCATCGATGAAATTGTCTGCCCAGCGAAACGGTCTTGTCGAGACCACTTCGAATAGCGAACTTTGCTGCATCTCTCCCTTCTGATATTTTTGGGGTATGGACAGCCCGGGCCTCCTCTGAGAACGGTTGCAGCACTTGCGCAACCTTTTCCCACAGAGTGTGGGAAAAACAGGTGTATAAGCATGCGATGTTCACTGAACGCAATGCAAGGCTGGCGAAAGAAAAAAAAAATCTTACCCCATGTATTCAGGTTTTTGGATTCCCTATCCGAGAGAGCAGAAAGTAACACACCTTGGAATGCAGACGCCTGAACTACCAAGCTCTTTGTGGTATAGTGGGTAATGAGGAAATTTGGGTTGCCCACAGAAGGGCGGTGTCAGCGCCCAATTATTTGTAGTAATGAAGCCCAGTAGTCAAGATGTACTTTAAGTAGATTTATTGAGCTTCAGTTACATGTTGTAGGGTTGATCTGAAGCAGACCCACCAGGAGCCGTCTGCCTGCTGCTCAGCCCATACTCATACTATCACACTTAACTTTTCAGGCATTCAAGCATTCCATTCATGTCCATCATGCCAACATTCCACGCAGCACATTCACACTGGCTGACCAGTTAGGGAAAGAGCAACAAGGTAATTACAATACAGGTTACTACATATCCTCCCTCCTTCCACAACACCAAAATTAAACAGCAAGCTTGAATATGGTAAGCATCCAAGCAAGAAAAATTAGCAATAGTAAGAAAAATACAAGAAGGAATAGAACTGAAAAATGAAAGCATCATAGCAAAGGAACAATGAAAAACCACAGTGAGCAAAAAGAAAATACACAGAAGATACACAAGAAAATATACAAGAGAAATTGAGGTGGAAGACAAAGATGGGAGAATAAGAAGAAGAAAAATACAGAGAAAAATATACACAAAGACTTGAAAAGAATAGTGGAGATGCGTACATAAATATTCCAGATAATATATCACACATCCTCCTCTATAAATGTAATAACCACTTCCATGCTAATGACAAGGTCAACTCGTCATGGGTTTTACCTGCCCTGTGCTTATGACGAGTTGACCTTGTCATGAACAATGGTAAATCTGCAAATCCAGCACCCAGCGGGAAAACCCTTAGCAGCCAAGGTGTTAAAGAATAGTGAAGATGGGTGAAGGACACCCAAAATAAATAAATATATATATTGCCACCCAGGGAAAACAGTATTAAGTATACCATATGGCGAACTCCTAAGAATTAAAAGGAATTGTACACGACAGTGTGATTATGAAACAGCGGCCAGGGAGAGTATAAAAAGGTTTGAAGCTAGAGGCTATAGTGAATTGGTACTTACTGAGGCGAAATTGAAAGCTGACAGGAAACCAAGATCAGAACTAGTATCTAAAGTCAGCCCAGTGATTTCCCAGAAGAAAAAGACGGATAAGAACAGCATGATATTGATTGTTGAGTATTCTAGCAATGCTCAAGAAATCAGGCAGAAGTGCGTTAAGAACTGGCACATACTTAGATCCGATCCTATTATTGGAAAAGATCTACCGAAGTCTCCCCTTATCACATCCAGGAGAGCAAGGTCATTGAGATCTAGTGTTGTTCAAAGTCACTGTGGGAGAGATGAGAAAATGTCACCATTTAGAAAATTGGTGGGATTTTACCCATGCCTTAAGTGCAAAGCCTATAGAAACCACAGAAAGGTGTCTAGTTACCTAGTACCAGGGATGAAGGAACCTAAGAAGATCAAAAGTTTAATGAATTGCAACACAAGCCGCACGGTGTACTGTCTTGTATGTCCGTGTGGCTTGCGTTACATTGGGAGCACCACACATCCAACTATGATCAGGATTTTGGAACATCTCAGGGCCGTTCAGAATAGGACCCCACATATCCAGTGGCGAGACATTTTGAGGTGTTTCACCAAAGCAACAGAGATCTTCTCAGTTTCTACTGTATGGACCAGGTGCCTGCAAATATAAGAGGAGGGAACAGGTTACTCAAGCTACGAAGGTTGGAATCGCGACACATAATTAAGAACCAAATCAAAAGACCTGGAGGTTTGAATAGCGGAGAGGAGTTAGCTGTCCATTTATGAATCTCCCTATAATTGAGTGTACTATTGTGCGTAACTGACATATTCTGGGTTTAAGCCCATCCAGGGCTAAATTATTTTGAAAATGTATATATTTTTAAGACGCTTGCATTGCTATTTGTGTTTGCCCATCCAGGGCGTAATATCAAACAGTGAACTTTAACTGGATTAACACCACTTAGTAATGGTGGTTTTCTTTGATGCAAGAAATGTGTCCTTTCTTTATGTTTATGAATGGATGTATTTAAACTCTGCCTAATGGTGGCGTCAGCCTCTAATTGACGAAGGCGGTTGCCAAAACGCGTCTTATAAGTGTGTTAGCCCAATAAAGAATATTGGACTCGTCCCTGCGAGTGCTGCGTATTTTTGTAC
Organism: Lissotriton vulgaris; assembly: GCF_964263255.1. NCBI lineage: Eukaryota > Metazoa > Chordata > Amphibia > Caudata > Salamandridae > Lissotriton > Lissotriton vulgaris. Next base: position 781,146,547 of record NC_141693.1, on the reverse strand, counting down.
ATATAGCTTCGGTCTGTAAGGGACCAGCGTGGTGTCCTTCACCCCGCCTGAGCAGTACCCGGTCGCGAGTGAGGGGGAGCTGACGGAGAACAAGCCTGCAAAAAAAAAAAATATATATATATATATATATATATATATATTTTATTTTTTTTATTTTTTTTCGGGGGCGTAGGGGGTTCGGAGACAGAATAAAGAAGAAGAACACTTCATCTGTGTGCTGGCCGTTTTTTCTGGTACTGAATACTGGAATCGTGTGATGATATATATATATATATATATATATATATATATATATATATATATATATATATGTAGCAGGAGAATTCGTCAGGCATTCATCCAAAAGACGACATCGGACCCAAACTTAAAGGTGCTATATTTTATTGTGCTGGACCCCGCACCTCCACCATGATGCGTTTCGAGCCCCAACGGCCCTTGATCATATGACACGCTATGAAGTGTGCACAAGATATTTAAAGTGACAGTGCTAATTACATCACAATGCGTCATCATCGACATAAAAGTTAGTTCAATTGCGTCGCATTCAATTTTAAAACAAATAATGTTTTAAAATCCAGAAGCCTATTTACAAACATTAATAATTTTGAATTGTAAATAACACCTGGAATAAAACAGGGATTAATACTAAAATAGTATAAAAATATCACCCTTGTTATAATCCACGATTAAAAATCTCATTGGCTTCATTGCAAATGATTGTAAAATACATGAAGTCTCGGCAAGCTAATAAACTTGCCATAGCATATGCCCAAATTATCAATTGTTACTGGTTTGTACACTTACTGCTAGTAATTGAACAAAATAACAGCCCCGTTGGGCAATTATTTGATGATACGCATAATAAAGAACTTAAGTGTGCATACAGTGCAACTCAACCTGTGCAAAAATTGTACATAATGTGCAAAAATATGCAAAATACTGCTGAAAATTAGCAAATATATACATAAATAAGGAAAAGTTAAAATATCATGATTCAGATGTCCATCAGTTCTCAGCAAACCATACCATCTCACTGTATCGTATGTTCAAAGTGCATTAAATATTTCTAAGCAGAATTTTAACCAATTTACAGATACGTGCAAAAATCCTCGCTCGCATTAAGACCAGTTGGATACATGCTGTCTAGATTTAAGATATAATGCGTTTCAAGTTTGCGCAGGATTCCTTCCCTATTGCCACCCCTTCTTAGCGGCATGACTGCATCAATTACAAAAAACTTCAAAAGTTTCAAATCCCTGTTATGATAGTCATTGAAGTGTCGAGCGACTGGATATACTTCATCGCAATTGGTAATTGCCCTCATGTGTTGGAGCACTCTTTTGTGTACAGAAAGCTTTGTGCTCCCTACATATCTAAGAGCACAAGGGCATTCCAACACATAAATAGCATATTCTGTTTTACACGTAACATATTTGGATATAGGAATAGCCTTGTCCTGAAAAGGTGTAGAGTAAGATGTCATATTTACCCCATGCTGACAGGCCTTACAGGATGAACTTTTGAAAAATCCTGTACGCAGCTGAGCCAGTTTGTCTTGCCCAAGACTTCCGGACTACTACTCACTAGGCTATTTTGCATAGAGGCTGCTCTTCAATAAGTAATGGTGGGAGATGTACAAGATCCCAATTTAAGACGGGGGTAATTTTTTATCAGAGCCCAATGTTTGCTCATGAGGTTGCGAATGATTGAATGTTGTTTACTATAGGTTAAAATTAATCTGGCTATTTGTATCTCAGGTGCGGAACTTGTAACTTTCCTCATTGCTTTAGTCGTGAATGCCTCTTCTCTTGTTAGGGGCTCAGTGCAGGTCATAGCTGCTTTGATTGTTCTATCTGAGTAACCCCTAGCTAGAAAGTGCAAACGGCACGCTGCCTGTGCCTCTTTAGCATCCACCTCTTTACTGCATATTTGTTTAATGCGCAGCATCTCCCCATAGGGGATGATGTTGATCAGATGCTTAGGATGATGGCTGGGGGCATGCAGCATAGTGTTGCCTGCGGTGACCTTATGATGTAGTTTGGTTTGAATCATCTTGTTATCAATATAAACCTCTACATTCAAAAAGTTCACAGAGGTAGCGCTCAAGTTTGAGGTGAATTGCAAATTCAATGAGTTGCAGTTAAGCTCCTCAATGAAAGACATTGCCAAGCTTTCTTCTCCCTTCCAAATGATAAACAGATCGTCTATATATCTGTACAGGCATACTATATGTTCACGCATTGTTTACGCATGTAGGCCTCGGAGAACCGGCTTCTCCCATAGTCCCATATGCAAACATGCATAACTAGGGGAGAAGCAGGATCCCATCGTCACCCCTCTAGTCTGCTGGAAACACATTTGTTGAAACATGAAAAAGTTATTTTGTAAACATATTTCAATCATGCTTAAAAGCATCTTGTTGTGCGTGTAACAATGTATTGGCCTTTGGTCCAAAAAGTGTTGAATAGCTTTGAGACCATCCAGATGATTAATGCTCGTATAGAGCGAAGTCACATCTAGTGTGACAAGAATAACATCATCTTGCCAGATTGTTCCCTTTAATTTCCGTAGGAAGTCCCCTGTGTCCTGTACATAGGAAGGCAGATTAGTCACATGTTCTTGTAGGAAAAAATCAATGTATTTGGAAGTGTTCTCTAAGAGACTATTACAAGCTGAAATATTAGGTCTGCCTGGTGGCTGTGTGTAGTGCTTGTGTATTTTAGGTATAAAATAAATACACGGAATGACCGGATGGTCATTCTTTAAGAATTTAAACTCATCTACAGTTAGCAGTCCTAGACTCTTCCAAGCCACCAATTTCAAATGATAGTTGTTCCAGGAAGTTTTAACAGTAGACAAATCTACCCTCTTGTAACAATTTTCATCATTCAGATGTTGCCAAGCCTCTTCCAAATACATGTCCCTGGGCCAAATGACTATGTTCCCACCTTTATCAGATTGACGAATAATCAAAGATTTATCATTTTGCAACTTTTTAATCAAGTCATGATACATTTTGTCTTGTTTGGAATACTTGTATTTGCAACGCGACACTTTGTGGTGTAATTTTTCACATCTGCAATAACCAATTTGTGATAGTAATCAATATTGTCCTTAATCATTAAAGGGCAAAAAGTTGATTTGGCTCTAAATTGAGAGAATGCTTTCCCTGTTGCCGAGCCCACCAGATTGATGTCATCAGAAGCCATTTGAGTACTTTCACTTTGTAATTGTACAAGATCTCTTCGCAGTTCCATATCACCGGCTGTTAGAATATCCAGAGTAGTGGGTTGGCTGATTCTATCACCCAGAACATTTTCCTTATTCTGCTTGTTGGAAAAGAATTTGTTCAATTTTAGCTTCCGAAAATACTGAAAAATATCCACTCTGGTCTGGGCATATCAAAAGTTGCTTTCAGGACTAAATGACAATCCCAAAGACAAAATTTGTGTTTCTGCCGCTTTCAATTCAATTGATGATAGATTAATTACAGAGTTACTCTCAGTTGGATCACTTATTGTGGCACCACTTTGCGTTTCCAATTGCGATTTTTGTTCCTGTTGGCCCTTCCTCGCCCTGTAGCATTTCCTCCGTTGGTGGCGCTTGCAATTTTTGGCACTCCTTGCCTTGGCTGTCTGGACCGAAGTGAGTTGAGATGGTCCTTCCTCATGCAGTCTACCTCCTGGGCTAAGGAGTACCGGTGAAACCCCAAATCCCCACTGAAACTTGCCTGATCATTATCGGACCCACTATCAGGTATTGAACTAAGATCCAAATGAGATATGGTGGAGTTGGCAATATTAGATGAGTTCCCCGGCGCTTGGTTGCTGGGAGGCACTGCCACAGGTTTTGCAATGTTCCTTTTGACAGTATCATAGCGTCTAGCGAAAGTAAAGACTAGCCTTCTTTCATAGTCCTGTTTGTCGCGTTGAAATTTAAACGCCTTTCTTTTTCTAATAGTTTCCTCCTCTTTAACTATTCGCGCCAGCATATCATCCTTTATTTTCTTATTCACAGCATTTTGTTCAAAATTAGCCAGCTCCAACTCAAGTGCCACTATTTGCTGTTCGTATGATGCGCGGTCAATTTCAGCGTACTTGACTAAAATCGCCATCAAATTCATCGATGACTACAAATTACAATGCGCCCACTCGGTCAATAACTCAGGGTTGGGTACGTCATAGGTGGGAACCAGCATGATTCGAAGTCCCCGTGGATCTCTCAAAATATCGAGAAAGAGAACGGTGTTCCCACCATTTAGCCTGTTCACCTTTTTTGAGCTTTTACAGTTTTTTAATAGTATCACGATAGGCTGCATTAGCCACATCTATGGTGGAAGTTGGTTGATGAGTCAACGTTACAACAGAGGGTACATCACTGAACATGTCTGTGGCTGCCTCTTCCCGACTCCGTAGCGCGCCCGCGTCCATGGTGCATATAGGGGTGATTTTAAATTTCGCACAGAGCAACAGCAATCGTCAAATGTCCATTGTTGTCTTTCCTGCACTCTCCTTCACTGAACTTGTTAAACGCACTGGCACCGGAACCTTCACGGCTGGTTTGCTTCGCTCGGGTCTTCCACTCCGTGGCCAGCGCACTGTTGTTTGTTGTGATGCTCCGTCCATCACCACCCCCTTTTGTACCACTTTTGGCTGCCATAAGTGTGAGATGCTCCGTCCATCACCACCCCCTTGTGTACCGTTGTTTGTTCAGGGGCAGGAAGGAAGAAAAATCCTGTGCAGGAACGCAAAGGTAGTTTCCGGAATCCAGAAACGTGGCTTAGAAATCGTTCCGCCCAGTTTGAAGGAGGGGTTCTGCTTAACCGAGAAAGCCACTAATTTTAGGCAGTAGAATTCGTCAGGCATTCATCCAAAAGACGACAGCGGACCCAAACTTAAAGGTGCTATATTTTATTGTGCTAGACCCCGCACCTCCACCATGACGCGTTTCGAGCCCCAACGGCCCTTGATAACATGACACGCTATGGAGTGTGCACAAGATATTCAAAGTGACAGAGCTAATTACATCACAATGCGTCATCATCGACATAAAATCAATTTTAAAACAAATAATGTTTTAAAATCCAGAAGCCTATTTACAAACATTAATAATTTTGAATTGTAAATAACACCTGGAGTAAAACGGGGATTAATACTAAAATAGTATACAAATATCACCCTTGTTATAATCCACGATTAAAAATCTCATTGGCTTCATTGCAAATGACTTTCAGGGAAGGAGCGGAGCAGGCAATTTTCTTGGAGAAATTCGCTAAGTTTCGTCCACCAGCGCCAAAGTTATTCCAAATAGAATGTTGCGGATTTCCTATGGAAACTAGGTTTCAACTATTACTACCTACTGGCGTATATATATATATATATATATTCACTGAAAAAACCATAGGTTATAGACCATATATAGTTAGGGATTTGCATTTACAAAACCTTATTTTACTCGCATAAAACCATTGAAATTCCATATATAGTTAGTTGCGCTAACTATATATCGCGCACCCGCAATCCACTGCTGATGATGTCACATACTACATCATTCATGACATGGTCAGTGACATTACTGATGACATCACTGATGACATCTCAAATGACATCACTGATGACATCTCAAATGACATCACTGATGACATCACTGATGACATCTCATTTGACATGACTGATCACATCACTGATGATATCATTCATGTGATAATACGATGAACCTCTTCAGACTCTAATATAACCTTAGATACAATCAGTGTAAACAGACACTCACAGACTGTCACTCATCCATGGAGTTACTCACACACCTAGTCAGTCATGCAAAGAATCAATCGCACCTCCATTTCCTCAACTATACAGTTATACAAACTTTACTTATTCAAACATATACTAACACATATTTACTCTCTTATACAATCCCTGATACAAGTTCACAATGATCCATACAGCCACTCACACATTCACTGGCTCTTATGCACAGTTATTTATATATGTCAACTCTCACATGTACTGTGTTTTACATATGTACTTACTTTGACATGTAGCACTGAGATATCCATTCACTCACCAATACACTCATGCACACAGTCAACCGCCCATACAGCTGTTTCCACATGCACTTTTGAAACCATACATCTAGTGAATCAACTGCTCACACATCTATGCACAGAGTCATACACCTCCCAGCCACCCACACACACACTCAGTCTCCCATACAAATACCTGGGCTACCAATCAATAACCCATATAGTTACTCATATAGCTACTTATCAACACATGCAGCAGTTTACAGAACAACAGACATAATAATGCACAAATTAAGACAGTTTAGTCACTAACCCATGCACTCAGTGAGACATATTTAATCACTCACTCATACAGTCAGTCATGCACCTACTAAATCCTTCATCCAGACACTTATACATCCACTCATTCTTCAATATGTAAGACATATTTACACTTTACAGAAACATACAGTCACTGGATGTTGTCATCAGCGATGTCATCAGTGATGTCACTGACCATGTCATGAATGATGTAATATGTGACATCATCAGCAGTGGATTGCGGGTGCGCGATATATAGTTAGCGCAACTAACTATATATGGAATTTCAATGGTTTTATGCGAGTAAAATAAGGTTTTGTAAATGCAAATCCCTAACTATATATGGTCTATAACCTATGGTTTTTTCAGTGAATTTTCAAGGTTTTGTAAATGCAAATTCCTAACTATATATGGTCTATAACCTATGGTTTTTTCTGTGAATTTCATTGGTTTTTTAAAAGCTAACATCTGTAACTGTAAAATGTATTCTTCTTTAAATCTTAAAATATATTTTAGATGTTTTTTAATAATTTTTTTTTTAATATTTTTTTTCTTCGCTTCCAGTTCGCGAACCGGGAAGCTTTCCGTTAGCTCATCTTGATGCCGCGACCTAGTCCGCGAACCGGTAAACGTTACGTTAGCGGAAATGTGACGCGTCGCGGAAGCGCGACGTATCACGTTGTCGCGTAATGCGTCTAATGACGCGCCGCGTTAGCGCTCCCGGAAGTGCTCCGGACCGCGAACCGGAAGCGATCCGGGACGCGGCGCGCACCGCGTAACGTAAGCGGAACAGGTCATGTGACTTGTTTATCAAAGTTTTCATTGGTTCATTTCACTTTTGGTTTCCAAATGATGTATGACTAGGTCATGTGACCTAAAAATAACACTTTTCATTGGTTCAGAACTTTTGCTTTTCCCAAATCATGTAAACCCCTCCTTCTTTCCTCACTCTGACTTTCATCTTGGTGAGAGAAAGACCATTTTCCTGGAGTTCAGCAATGGCTTCTATACTTGCTGCAGCTGGTGCACCCCCACCACCACCTCCACCTCCTCATAAGAAGAGAGGACCACCAAGTCAATTTATCTCCAACAGAGAGGAGGAAGAGGAGGAAGAAGAAGAAGAGGATAGAGATCAACCAGAATTTATCCCGGAGTTGCCCCGTGTTTCTAAAAGGAAAACAAGTTTCATATGGCAGTTTTTTTCCATCCCTCCAGGGGACAAGAAGGTCAATGCTAAATATGCCACCTGCCTCATCTGTAAATACAGATTGTCTAGAGGCACAGAGAAAAAATATAGTATGGGCAACTATACTATGCATCGCCATATGGCCAGGTGGCATCCCTTAAACTACAGCCGGGCAGAGCTAAGGGACCTACAAGATAATCCCCCGACAACTCCTGTGGCCAGATCTACGTCAACAATATCTTTGACAGGAAGAGAGGCACAGGAAACTGTGCCAAACATTCAGCCAAACTTTAAACATATGAAGTTTACCTGTATATATTGTGGTGCTATGCTCTCGTATGGGAACATGAGTGTGAACTTGATCAATATGGTGTTCGAAAACCATAAGTGCCCTAACGCACCCAAGCAGTAATTTTTTTTTTGCTCCTGTTGAGCCCTTTTCAATGCCTGTTTTTTTGTTGTTTCCCCTCCATAAAAAACACAAAAAAAACATAAAACTGTTCTAAAAATACAAAAAAATCAAAAAATGTTCAGAAAAAAAAATAAAATAATAAAACAACAAAAACAAAAAAAAAAGTTCTTTTCAGAACTACCTCCCCTTTCAAATAAAATTGCTAGAATGTTTATCACTCTGGCAAGCTCTATTTCTTTTGGTTCGCTTTCCCGTTCGCTGCCCGGTTCGCGAACTTGAAGCGAACCAAAAAAATATTTTTTTAAAAAAAAGAAGAGTTAGTATAAGGGAAGTAAACAGAGAGTAATGTTAAAAGAAAGACAGCTATAGGGAGTAAACCAGAGATACTGTTTAATAGATCTATTTATTAATTCAGGATGACGATAAGGTGTGATCTGTCCTGAGGTTTGTTTAAGGTGAGACCTACTCAGGGTTACAGATCAATTTTACACTTGTTGAAGAATACAGAGCAGATAATGCATGTGAAGGCCTACCAATGAAGTAAGTCATGTCCTCTTATTACATCATTCATGACATGGTCAGTGCCATCATCAGCAGTGCATTGCGGGTAAAAAGAGTAGAAAACATTTACCTTATAATTCTTGTTACCTTTTTAAAATATTTTTTCATACTTTCAATCTGTAAAAGAGAGAACAAACATTTCCAAAAATATTAAAACATGTATTTAAAAATTAGAAAAGACAAGGGAAAAGGTTCAAGAACAAACAGTTTTTCAACAACTTTGACATTTACAGAAGCCTCTGCTTCTCTACGTCCCCTACACAATCCTAAACATATATATTTTAAACAAACTGTATCTTGATGTTGATGAACTGAGGCCTATTTTGGAACATGGTGCTTCTTTTGCACTGCTAATGTCTCACAATAGTGATGCAATAGCAGCGCAAAAAAGATGTAAAGCCATCATAAAATTGAGTCTAACATTTTAAATGATTGTTTCAGGATGCAAATAAGATGTGTGCTTTCAAGAGTTTTCTTTGAGGTGAGGCCTATTCATTTTTTTTTTTTAAAAAACAGTACCCAGAAGTACAGCTCTGTAAGCATTAACATTGACACTTACAGAAGACTCAGTTACTCCATATCTACCTCACATTTCTAAATGTATATCATAAGTACAAAAAGCAGAACATTAATTATACATGTTAAATGGTTTATTTTTGCTGTTCTCAGAATGTATCAAATTTCACTTAAATCAGTGACTTGAAGGTATTCATCATGTAACAGCGGGGAAAAAAAAACACAATCAAAATGATTGTGTTTAAAAAACCCATTCAACATAAGAAATCTGAATTCAAAAACTCCTTAAAATTAACTTACTTTCAATGACGTCGAAGGATGTCCTATGAACAGCGTCCACTGTGTTGTGCTATAAATATTGTCAGCCCGCCACTTTCTGAAAGAAAACCTCCAACGATTCGAAAAATATGTTACATACAAGAAAAGACTTCTCACATTCTACCACATGTTTCCACTTGGCCAAATCATGTTGCAGCTATTCACAAGTCTTGTAATTCTTCCAATCAAATCCCGTCATTTTCTATTTTCGCAACTTTCAAAAAGAAAACATTTAAGATAATTTTCACAATCCTGGACTACTAATATCTTACCCTTCTTTGTCACTCATGTTCTCCTTTTCCTATGACACTGATACTGCTTACTATGAAGCAGACTTACTTGCATCAGGTTTATATAGTCGGATTTTACAAAATGACATTATAATTAAAAGTTTTGGACCAATAATCTAGACAGCATTGCAGACTTACATTCCCTCAACTTCATGAACATTTTGCAATTCTTCACAGGAAATCCCGAGATTCTTTCTTTAAAATTTTGGTTTTAAAAACACCAGGTAAGAATTTTTAAGGTCAAACAGCAATTTTTTTTTGAAAGTTACAACGGAATCATTGCAGAATGACCAGCCGTTTCGAGACTTTAAATAAGCTGTATAATGTCCTGAAGTTGTTGAAGGACCATTGTGATAGATAATTGCTACAGTTACAAAAGTCCTTCCTGATATTGAAAGCTGAGAAGCCACAACATTTTTTATTAAAGTTGACAATTTTGATCCATCAGGCCTACATCGTTGCATCATTAAAATGACATACTGTCCATATCTACGTATAAGTAATGTTGACATCATTTCAGATTTACATTGGCTACACTCCATGTTGTGATCCGCTGCATTTACTAGCTTATTAAAGGAGACTGATTTACTGTCTGGCAAAGTTAAATATATAAATCTTTCTGAGTCTACACTAGTAGTACTTGATACCCTACAATTCTCGCAGTCATGCTGCCATTGATAAGAAAGCCCAAACAGGTGATCTACATCTACACCCTCATCTTGCAATATATCAAGCATATACATTAAAAACTCCTGACAATCTTGCTGATTATTTTCAGAGAAGTCTGTTTGACCTGAACATTCATCTAACAGATAACGAACTTCAGACACACTTTCTACTTTTGTTCGATCAGTGCTACATTTTACGAAAACAGAATTCAACAAACAGCATAAAATTTGTTCTGAATTCAACAGAATCTGTTCTTTTAAACTCTCTAGTGAAAAGAGAACATTAACCACTACATTTGCATAGCAGTTGACACCAGAACTGTTTTCAAATTGAAAACCGACAACATCTTCAACAGAATCCACTTTCTTTCTGCTAACAATTTTCGGTTCATTGACTTTTAGTCTTTTTGCAACAACCTCCCTACTATTACTGCTATTTCTACGTTTCCGGCCTACCACACGTTTCTCAAACAAAGGATATTGAGGCAAATGTGGCGCATACTCTCTTCTTAACCTATTGTATTCCTTAACACAATCTAGATCCGCACAAATGTTTGTGACATCACAGTCAATCAAGTACAATCCCGATAAAGTTCTAACTCGTGACAATGCCACATATGCCATACCCTCCTTGAACACAGAACTGCCAATATTCACCAATGCACAGTCTACACTTAAACCTTGTGATTTATGGATTGTCACCGCATATGCCAAGCAAACAGGAAACTGTTTACGGCGAACATATAAGTCTTTAACAAGCAAAAACCTAGCAGAACAACGACCAATTTGCTGTACTTCCTCAATGCCATCAAATTTAATTCTTAAAAATTCTACTCCATCTCTATTTCTGTATTTCTCAAAATCAACAACATTACCCATTGATCCATTTACCAGACCTCTTTCTACATGTAAATTCCTTCTCAAAATGATTCGGCAATTTAAACACACATTCAAAGTCTTTTCAAAACCCGCTGTTTTAGATATAGTCTTCTCTAATGAATCCAATTTTGATTTCAAATTGTCTGACAAAATAATTGTTGATCCCATATGCTCTAATTTGTCGATAGCTTCAAGTTTCACAATCTCTTGCTTTTCTAAATTCAACATTTTGTTGTTGAAGATGGCACATTCTGCAAGAGTTGGCATGAGACATATCCCGGATTTCTTCTCAGTAATTTTCGGAAAAATATTCTCAGGCACAATCTCTTGTTTGGGATATAAATTTGACAGTAATCGTGCATTTAAAGCTTCTTTCCCATGCTCGGTCACTTTTCCAATTCTAATATCTTGTAGAATATTCTTGTAATCTTCATCCTTTGCCTGACGCATATTTTGATGCAGTTCAGCATAATTGAAGTTTAACCATATATTGACGTTGCCAATGCTCCCTAGGCACTTCCTGGTATCTTCATGCGTGAGTATTTTGAACACAGGTTGACCTTTTACTGGTGTCAGCTGCAGAAGATCTCCGAAAACAATGATGTGTTTCCCACCAAATAACACATCATATTCAGTTTTAAGTACTTCTTGCATTCTCAAATGCACAAAGGCAAGCATGACATTGGAAACCATGCTTACTTCGTCAATGATAAGTAGTTTCATTTTCCTCAAGACTCTTGAAACTTCACAGCAAGCATCTCCAGATAACTTGTTGTATTGTAATTTGTTGTCATGCTCCACCGGCAGCATCAGTAGACGATGCAAAGTAATACCTTTAATGTTATGTGCTGCCAGTCCAGTAGGAGCGGTGACAACACAAGACAGCGATGACTCAGTCCTTTCCTGCAAATAACAAGAGATTGCTTTAATGAGGAAACATTTTCCAGTTCCCGCTTCTCCACTCACGTACAGTCGGACAGGCTTCAACGATGTACATGAGCACTTGTTCTTCTCATGACTTAATCCGTGCTCAATTTCCTTGGTAACTTCATCATATATTTTCCTCTGCTCAACGTTGAGTTGTTTTTCCAAGTCTTCTAAGTTAACTGAATCCTCCTGAGCATGTGCCATGGCTCTTTCTACTTCATTCATAGCAGTGGCAGCTTCATTTTCGATAATAGGTCCTCCAAGTGGATCTTGACTCAATGAAACAGAACTCTGACTGTCCTGAGAACTGTCTCTGGCAATCTCGGCTGCAATCGTTGCTTCCTGCTCAATTTCCAAAGTTAGCATTTCTTGATATTTAGAAAAAGCAGGACATTCTATGGACTCCTTGGCTGCATTGAAAGAGTCTTCGTAACAGAGGAAATCTCCAAGCAGTTCCTCTTCTGCACGCCAAGGCTTGAAAAGTTGCAAAAGTGCTAAATAAAAAAACTCCTTTTTTTCTGGAGATTCACCACTCAATTTTCGATGGTTTACTAATTGGCATTTTCTTTGCTTGACCAGGCATCCCTCACTTCCAATTACAGCATACACTCCTTTCTCAATATCTTCTTTGATGTTCCTCTTGAATATATAATTTTGGAGAACCTCATATAGACAAACATTCTCAAGGTGACTGCTTCGATTTGGATAATATGTATCCAACATGTTGGTCTTCAAAATGTCGGTACTGTTTGGTTCCTTTTCTGCCAAATACTCAATTTCCCGGACAGGTTTTAGAACTCGATTTCGCGTTGCAGCAAGACCAAGACTCGCCCAAACGAGACTCCTGGATTTGGCATAGAGACTTGCTGAAGACAATCGATCAGAACATTCGTAAGCTCCGATTTCTCGATGCGACAACATCTTCAGACTGAAACTGTACAACTTCTTGCTGAGGCTCTTTTCATGGGAAATGTCCTCCCACATATCCTTCAGTTCGGTCTTTTCTTTTTTGGTGATGTAAGATGTCACATACCGAGCCACAGCCATACAGTTGTCAGCCACAAACTGTATATCCATGTTAGCATTCCACATGGACAAAATCACTGGGTTGTAGTCATTGATGTACTTGGACTCTTCGTTCCTTTTCAAATTGTATGTATTCTTGGGTGATTTCCTCGTCACATTATGTCGCAGCGAAGACATCAAACTGTTCACTCTTCCTTTAGAAATCACCGGTCGTGGAAAGTTGAAACGACATTTGGTGTAGAACTTGTCCTTGTTTCTGAATTTACGACGACAGTACTTTCCACAACGATGGCTTTGGAAACGTAGAACTTGTTCTCTTAGACTTTTCTTCTCCGTTGCGTTTGGAACAGCACACGTAGAATACTGTTCTATGAAATTCATCACTAAGTCATCCGGATCTGTTCCAAATTTAGGTGCATCCTTGATCCACAACAACATATGTATATGAGGGGCACCTCTTGCTTGGTACTCCTTTCTCCAGAAGAAATCCAACACCTCTCCAAGAGGTGGATTCTTTTTATTTGTGATGAAAGACATCATAGCTTCAAATCTATGATTGAAGTACCTGCATACATTCACTGGATCCAAAGAACACAGTTCTCCAGGTGTCTTGAATTCAATGTTTTCAATATTTCCATTTGCCTCTCGTAGAAATTCAAGTAAGTCTTCCCAGCCATACTCGGCACAGCTCAGAGTGAGGAACCATGTTGGAGTTCCTAAGTTCCTCAGCATACATTTTAAATCACCATGACGACGGTACCAGTACTCATTAGTACCACGCTGACACGCCATGAGATTAATTAAGTGAGAATCCAAAATACTGTCTTGGACATTGACTTTATGCATAAAGTCACTTGCCGAGATGTTTTGCATCTGTATACCACTTTTTAAAATGTGGTTCACTGCATATGACAGTCCTGACAAATCGCTTTCAAACAAGAGATGAAACAAATAGGGAATGCATTGCCGAAACCTAGGATCTTCTGCATACAATCGTAAAGTCCGGTATTCAGACGCAGGAATTTGATGAGGTCGCTCATCATATCTTCCTCCTTGACCTGTGGGAAATAGCTGTGGGAAACACCGAGCTTCCAAACTTTCCTCCCAAACACTAATGGGACTCCCTTTGGCTTGTTTCATTTGAAACAACTCAATAGCATTCCCCATGACTTCCTTGGAATGCAAAGGATGAACACTATAATGTTCATATATTTCTTCACTTTTAGAGGCCTCTACTTTCTCAATTTGGCCAGCACACAAATCGCTATCCTCTTCATCACTTACTTCCTCTTCTGCAACATATACATTCTTATAGTACTTATTATTTTTCTTCAAATACACTGTTGCCTTTTTGACTTTCCTAACATCCACTAAATCTTGCCATATTTTCTTATTCTTTGTCGGAACCCCATTAACCAAGATAACCAGAGGTTCCTCTTCCACTTTTTCTATTCCAATTGTGTTAATGTTTTTGTTCAAATCTAGAGGCAAATAAACAACTCTTCCCTTTAATCCTCTCTGTAAATCTGCTGGAGGCAACTTCCCTGTCTTTGGCTCCATTCTTACAATAGCCTGAAAGGGATGGATACTTTGAATCAAAATAGATTCATAAGTATTTAAATCCTTCAATTCTGAAGGAATCTCAACCAATTCCAGATTATTATGAACCGCCCTAGCAGGCATCTGGTTTTGGTTTAATTTGTTACAACAATAAGTACACACACGTTGGTCCACTCCCAAATCAAAACAATTTTCTACCATCAAGTATGTGGCAAAATCCTTCCATTCACTATTATTTTCCCTTTCACTTTTTGCATATAAATCCACTAACTTAGTCTGATTCTTATAATAAGTGCGTCGACAACATACACAAGTGAAATTAGGCCTCTCACTTGATTTCATCTGAAACGTGGCAATTTCCTTCTGAAAATAATCTGTACTGGAAACCTGTACATTATCTTCAACATTACCCTCTACTTCAGGGTCAATTTGAACATTCTCATCTTTACTACCAAAGTAACAAAACTCAATTTCTTCACAAATATTCTTCACATCTATTTCACAACCATGCAAAAGAGCAGCACATAATTGTTTAAGCATAATTGCTGGACTCTTAGCATAATACAACATTCTCACTAATTTTCTCACTTTATTATGATGCACTGCTAGCATCCTGAAATGATGAAAAACACTCTGGCATACTCTCCTGGAAAGACAAGCCAGTGAATGACCACGCAAACCTGTCATTTGTCTCACTCTGCAAGGATCTAAATCTTGCAACAACTTCATTTTCTGCTTCAAACTTTTCTTATTAAATGTCCGTATAAAATCACAAAGCAAATTGATGGAAACCTGTCGCACACTGCAAATAGAACTACACTTCCAAATGTACACAGGACCCTTAGGACGTCTTCCTAAAACCTCATCACTTAGCGCCTCTTCTGTCTCTGTTGTCACAAGTTGTTCTTTTTCAACTGGACAACCATCCTTCACTTCATAAGCTCGACCACTGGTGTCAACTGCAAACACCAAATCATTATCCTGAAAATAACTCTCTTCATTAAAAAATGCCTCACAACTTGAACTATGCATCCATTCTCCGAAAAAAACTTCACAAAAGTTAGTACGATTTACTACTCTCTTCCATCTACTTTTTGTTTTGAAATCAGAAATTACCTTGCTTAGTTTCCTAATTCTATTGATTACCAAAATAAACAACTTTCGCTTAATTTCAAAAGCATGATCAATAATTTTCTCTACATTTTTCTTCTTCTTATAAAATGCCGCTTTCTGTTGGCCTTTCTTTTTAATATTTTTCAATAAATTAACTAATATCCTATTACGGAACATTCGATTTCGAATGTCCCTAAACTGTTGTTTCCTTCTACTATCATGCACAGAGTTATCTCTTCCTCTACCAGTAACATTTGTGATGGGTCTCTCCTTTCCATTTAAATTACTTTTCTTTTTGTGGACTGAAACATTTTTTTGAGCAAAACTTTTTTTACTACAAATATTTCTTAAGAATGATTTCGTGCTCTTACCCGGACCTTTCTTGGTGTTTTGACAAGTATTTGGGGAAGAGGACTGCTGCAATAAAACATCATCCTGCTGTCTTTGACGTTTTCTAGCCTTTCTTATTCTACTTTTTGTAGGCATTTTCCAAACTATGAAAGAATCTGCAGTTGAATCTGTGGAAAAATATAATATAAAATGTTATTAACCACTATTACCAAACAGTAAATAAATAACAGTCATCTAAAACTTAATGCCCTACTAATTATTTAACATAGCAAATGTTTTCCACCAGCACTGCATCACAAAAATGACACTCAATGGTACAAAACAGGCATACAACAATCATAAATCACTCCCTAATATTTTAAATGATTAATTCAGGATGACGATAAGATGTAGCCTATCTAAAGATTTGTTTAGGCCCAGATCTTTAGACTGGGGTGAATGTGTGTCATTGATCCACATTCAGTCCATCACCTGTTTTGTTTATTTGAGGTGAGGCCAACACATGGTTGCAGATAAGATTTTCATTGTAAAAAACCAAGGTAAAAAAACATGTGAAGGCCTACCAATGAAGTAAATCATTAAATGAAAACCAATACATTTCTGGAAATATGCACTGCTAGTGCTTCATAAGATGTTTTGGGTCATATTTATAAGGCATTTGAGTGTCTATTATGCTATTTTACGTTCTTCATGGTGCAAATTTATTGTAAATACGCTCCCACCTGCGGTTGGCAAATTTAGATTTTGATTATGGGAGTTACATAGGCATGTTAATAATTTCCCAAAAATGGTGTATGACCCCAAACAACCTTTGAAGCAAATGCTCTTAGCCATGTTATCCACCTCCCATTGGATAACATGGCTAAGAAGCACTTGCAAATGGGGAAAAAAACGGCCGCAATGCATGAATATCGCAGAAAAGTCAGCGATATTCATGCATTTTCCAGCAAATGCTCTTAGCCATGTTATCCACTTCCTATTAAATAACATGGCTAAGAACTGCTCAGGGCCCCATGAGGAACGCTTTCCATTTAAAAAGGGAAAAATAACATCAAAGACACTAAAATGCCTTCTAAATATGACCCCAAACAACCTATGAAGCTCTAACAGTACATATCCTGAAATTTAATTGATTTCAAAATTCGTTTTTAAACACAGCATATAAATCAATTGTATACCTGCATTCATGAAGAAATGACTAAAAATGTCCTTGAGACACATGAAAGTGTTTTCTGGAATGCCCTAGCACCATTTTTGGGACACTATTAACATGGCTAGGTAACTCCCATAATCAAAATCTAAATTTGCCAAGCGCAAGTGGGAGCGTATTTACAAGACACTTGCCCCAAGAGGAACGCTTTCCATTTAAAAAGGTAAACATAACATCAAAGACACTAAAATGCCTTCTAAATATGACCCCAAACAACCTATGAAGCTCTAAAAGTACATATCAAGAAATGTAATTGTTTATCACAAATGCGATTAAAAACGGCCGCAATGCATGCATATCGCTGAAAAGTCAACGATATTCATGCATTATCCAGCAAATGCTCTTAGCCATGTTATCCACCTCCCATTGGATAACATGGCTAAGAACTGCTCGCAAATGCGAAAAAAAACGGCCGCAATGCATGAATATCGCAGAAAAGTCAGCGATATTCATGCATTTTCCAGCAAATGCTCTTAGCCATGTTATCCACCTCCCATTGGATAACATGGCTAAGAACTGCTCGCAAATGCGAAAAAAAACGGCCGCAATGCATGAATATCGCAGAAAAGTCAGCGATATTCATGCATTTTCCAGCAAATGCTCTTAGCCATGTTATCCACTTCCTATTAAATAACATGGCTAAGAACTGCTCAGGGCCCCATGAGGAACGCTTTCCATTTAAAAAGGGAAAAATAACATCAAAGACACTAAAATGCCTTCTAAATATGACCCCAAACAACCTATGAAGCTCTAACAGTACATATCCAGAAATTTAATTGATTTCAAAATTCGTTTTTAAACACAGCATATAAATCAATTGTATACCTGCATTCATGAAGAAATGACTAAAAATGTCCTTGAGACACATGAAAGTGTTTTCTGGAATGTCCTAGCACCATTTTTGGGACACTATTAACATGGCTAGGTAACTCCCATAATCAAAATCTAAATTTGCCAAGCGCAAGTGGGAGCGTATTTACAAGACACTTGCCCCATGAGGAACGCTTTCCATTTAAAAAGGTAAACATAACATCAAAGACACTGAAATGCCTTCTAAATATGACCCCAAACAACCTATGAAGCTCTAACAGTACATATCAAGAAATGTAATTGTTTATCACAAATGCGATTAAAAACGGCCGCAATGCATGAATATCACTGAAAAGTCAACGATATTCATGCATTATCCAGCAAATGCTCTTATCCATGTTATCCACCTCCCATTGGATAACATGGCTAAGAACTGCTCGCAAATGCGAAAAAAAACGGCCGCAATGCATGAATATCGCTGAAAAGTCAGCGATATTCATGCATTTTCCAGCAAATGCTCTTAGCCATGTTATCCACCTCCCATTGGATAACATGGCTAAGAACTGCTCGCAAATGCGAAAAAAAACGCCCACAATGCATGAATATCGCAGAAAAGTCAGCAATATTCATGCATTTTCCAGCAAATACTCTTAGCCATGATATCCACTTCCCATTAAATAACATGGCTAAGAACTGCTCAGGGCCCCATGAGGAACGCTTTCCATTTAAAAAGGTAAACATAACATCAAAGACACTAAAATGCCTTCTAAATATGACCCCAAACAACCTATGAAGCTCTAACAGTACATATCAAGAAATGTAATTGATTTGAAAATTCGTTTTTAAACACAGCATATAAATCAATTGTATACCTGCATTCAAGAGGAAAGGACTGAAAATGTCCTAGAGACACAGAAAAACGTTTTCTTGAATGCCCTACCACCATTGTTTGGACATTATTAACATGGCTATGTAACTCCCATAATCAAAATCTAAATTTGCAAAGCACAAGTGGGAGCGTATTTACAAGACACTTGCCCCATGAGGAACACTTTACATTTTAAAAGGAAAACATAACATCAAAGACACTCAAATGCCTTATAAATATGGCTCAAAACAACCTATGAAGCTCTAGCAGTACATATCCAGAAATGTAATTGATTTCTTAAATCGTTTTTAAAAACAACATATCTGTTTCAGCTTACATAACAGACCATGGAATGGACTCCATGTACCACAATAACTTGTGTTACTGCATGCCAGAATGCTACACCGAATATGCAATTACAATTTCTCAAAGAAACTAATTCTATTAGTATATCACTAGAGACAAAACCACATTTTAAAAACACAGCTTTCTTCATCATTTTCTCCTTAAATCATACTATTCTCTATCTAAATTAAATAAATCTTTTCTCACCTTAGCAAATATTTTTTGAGTTTTGAAAACAGTCTCAGAAATACACCAAATTGTCTTCAGCAGAAGAAAAAGGATGCACTCCAAAGGCTGCAGCTATTGAAAGCACAGAAATACAGATATTCATTTCACATATCTCTCATATTAGCCAATCATACCTCTTCCCTCACTTTTTTCAAATCAAAACCCTTCCCCCCTCTGCCCTCTCTGCCTTGTTTCCATAGCAACCACCTCCTGGAAGACCTCTCATGTTTGCAAATTCACACAACAATGTTTCAATTGAACTCTGAACTCTCAGTGCACCTGCGTATCCAGTGCAATCTTTCATTAAATGTTTCTTCCTTGACCATTCAAATTACATGTTTCAAAGAACACATCCATGCACCCTAACTTTCTGTTTTCAGAAATGGAAATGCACCAATCACTGCTAATGAATCATTAGCATTGGAAATCCACAGTTTTTTTTCTTTAGAAACTCCTACTGTTTCAACTGCCCTTTCATTACCACACTTCATCTGACTGCAGAACAACCTTCTCCCACCATGTTTAAGGTCTGGATTGTTGGACATAGTTACATCCACTGGGCTCAAAGGTATGCTGAGAACAGAAATTTACCTAACCTCAATTTACAAGATGTGGAAATTAAGTGGTTGGGCCAAAGAGGATTAAAATGTCACCAATTGATACCATTGGTGAAAACCTTTATGCATTTGCCAAAACCTGACCTGTTAATAGTGCACTGTGGAGGTAATGATTTGGGCACTTTGACAGGGGTAGGTCTGGAAATGCTTTTAAAGGACACCTTTGAGCAATTAATGGCACTTTTTCCTCAAACTGCCTTGGTATATTCCAATATATGCCAAAGACAGAAATGGAGGTGGTCCAACCAATTTTGTCCACAAATTGAGAAAGCGAGGAAGCATGTAAACAAATCTGTTTCAGCTTACATGAGAGACCATGGAATGGGCTCTCTGTACAACAATAACTTGCGTTACTACATGCAAGATATCTACAGAGGAGATGGAGTTCACTTCTCAGATGAGGGCAACAGAATTTTCATTCTGAATTTAAGACTGTGCATTGGTACCTACTTATAAGTACCTAAATGTACCATAAACCCAAAAGCTCTTCTCAGAGCTACCCTACATCTGATCACTCACAATTATTATTTTTCTCTAACTTTTTTCACTAATTTTCCACAAAATACGCTCCCCGGAGCGCTACCCGGTTCGCTAACCGAAAGCTAACCTCGCGGATTTTTTTAAAACATTTTTTTTTTCCGCACATATAAGCCTCCTCAGCCACCCTCAGAAAACCTAGGGGGTCAAGATAAGTCTACCATGACCCCTTCTACCCATTCTAAACATTATTTGCCCTCCATCTTGTATCTTAATGCGACCGAAACACAAAATGGTGGACTCCCGTGACGCTTAAGGTTCGCTAACCGGGCCGCTTTCCGGAAAGCGGTCCTAAAAAAAGGTGGGAAAGTAATTTACAGAAAAACGACTAGAGACACTCTCACCAAATATAGATTAGCTCATACTACATAACAATCCCTTTCATTTTCACAAATTTGATTGAAATTCCATTTAGCCATTAAGCCTGTAGACCTCTCTAAGTACCGTGAGGTAAATTACTTCACAAAACACATCTGAAGTGTTGGAATTGACAACCAATGAAAATGTTACTTTCATTTTCAATTTTTTTTTCCTGACATTTGATTGGTTATGTACCTGAATATATATAAAGGAAGAGAAGGAAACACAGCCATTTTGACTACTACTTCCTGAACTACATTTCAAGAGCCTTTTCACCTCCCTGTAAATTAAATTGATAATTTGTAAGTGGCACTTTAAATTAATTTGTAAAAACGTTTTTGATAATTATTTACTGTCCCCCTGCTATAGTTATAGATACAGATAGACTCCTCTGTTATATTTATTGATTGACTTACACTTCTCTGCTATAATTATGAATTTACTTACTTTAAGTTCACTGTTAAAAAAACAGAAGTACCTGTCTGAACTTAAACCCAACAGTGCCCTAACTCTTCTAATTTAATTATTTTTTTTATGCAATTTACAGCAAAAAAATGGAAGGGGAGCAAGAAAAAACTAATGTTTCCTTCGAGATTACATCCGAAGACATTGTAACTGAAGAAAATGTGGATGAAGATTTTATGGATCAATCTTTTGACGAACAATTTATTCAAACCTTACAAGAGACAGAAACATCCATGTTTGACGAGATACCAGATGATATAATGCTGGAAGTTTTAATGAACTATGAAAATAATAAATAATTTTTTTTTAAATCAAAATAAATAAATAAATAAAAAAACGAACAAAAACAACAAATAATTAACATACAGTATTAGAAAAGTCTATCATTCTTTTATCCTTAAAGTTCGCTGCCCAGAACGCTTTCCGGTTCGCGAACTTGGCGCTTACCACGCAAAAAAAAAATTTTTTTTTTGGGACCCTCCTAGGCCCTTTTAAAACCTCCACATAAAACCTAGGGGGTCAACGAGGATCTACTATGCCCCCTTATGGTAATTTCCCCCTTTGTTTTGGCCTCCTCTTGTCTCTCGATCCTACCGAGAGACAAGATGGCGGCCGCTCCGGACTGTTTAGAATGTTGACAGACACCGGAGGGCCAATCAGCTTCGCATCGCAAAGTTCCGATACGCGAAAGGTTCGCTAACCGGATCGCTGCCCGGAGCGCTGTTACAGATATATATCTTGATTTAAACGTTAATTTCTCAAAATCCACTGAAGCACATATATTGAGACCTAGCAAAGGCACATCGGGCTAACAGTCCCTACAATTTTGCCAAGTTTCGTGCAAATCCATTCAGCCGTTCGGGCTAAAAGTGAGTCCAACCGCCCTATGGAAATTAACATGGAAAAAACGCGTTTTGGGACCCCCCTTTTTTCTCGGCCCCCCCTCCACAAAATCCCCCCAAATTTTAAAGGGCTGCTCAGAAACAAAATGTGCCATTTTCCTGAAAATTTCAGCCAATTCCGTCCACAAACGCCAAAGTTATTAGGCATAGAATTTTCAGAAATCCCATAGGGAAAAAATCCTAACTATATATACCTACTGGCGACCGCCAGTAGGTAATATATATATATATATACATGTGACCAAGGCCTCTGTGCAGGCCGAAACGTTATGCTGCCGTGGTGTACTATTGAATAAACTAAACTCACCTGCACTCTGGGTCTTCCTGTTCTTGCCTGTGTGGGGTCGGTGATTGCAGACTGGCGCAGTGAGAAGGACAGTGCGGATATATATATATATATATATATATATATATATATATATATATATATATATATCAACACGAAGAGTTTGCCTGTGATGGAAGGAGTCCACAGAACAAGTAAGTATCTGCCACATTCTTTATTTGAAGCACCAGCGTGGAGACTTACACAGCGGCAACAAGTTCATCTTGCCTGACGCGTTTCGTGCTACACGCACTTTCTCAAAGGCATCGGATTGAAGAGGCAGCAGCATGACAGGTGTAGGCACCACATTAAATATTGATTGTCCCGCCCTGGTGGGCGTGGCCACACTGTGGCATGATGGAACTTGTGGTCCGAGTCTTTCTCCAGTGAGCTGCCATGCCGTTACATCCAGGGAAATTAATACACCAGTGTGTCTGCGCCGACAGGCAGACTCCTGCGCTGCTGATAATCACCTTCAAATAACCAGCACTGTTCCCCAATTCAAAGGCGTCGCTTGGCGACTTTGATGGTGGGCTGCTCGCAGCCCCAGGACTCTCCTCCGCGGCTCAGGCGCGCCGCTTAACATCAACACGAAGAGTTTGCCTGTGATGGAAGGAGTCCACAGAACAAGTAAGTATCTGCCACATTCTTTATTTGAAGCACCAGCGTGGAGACTTACACAGCGGCAACAAGTTCATCTTGCCTGACGCGTTTCGTGCTACACGCACTTTCTCAAAGGCATCGGATTGAAGAGGCAGCAGCATGACAGGTGTAGGCACCACATTAAATATTGATTGTCCCGCCCTGGTGGGCGTGGCCACACTGTGGCATGATGGAACTTGTGGTCCGAGTCTTTCTCCAGTGAGCTGCCATGCCGTTACATCCAGGGAAATTAATACACCAGTGTGTCTGCGCCGACAGGCAGACTCCTGCGCTGCTGATAATCACCTTCAAATAACCAGCACTGTTCCCCAATTCAAAGGCGTCGCTTGGCGACTTTGATGGTGGGCTGCTCGCAGCCCCAGGACTCTCCTCCGCGGCTCAGGCGCGCCGCTTAACATCAACACGAAGAGTTTGCCTGTGATGGAAGGAGTCCACAGAACAAGTAAGTATCTGCCACATTCTTTATTTGAAGCACCAGCGTGGAGACTTACACAGCGGCAACAAGTTCATCTTGCCTGACGCGTTTCGTGCTACACGCACTTTCTCAAAGGCATCGGATTGAAGAGGCAGCAGCATGACAGGTGTAGGCACCACATTAAATATTGATTGTCCCGCCCTGGTGGGCGTGGCCACACTGTGGCATGATGGAACTTGTGGTCCGAGTCTTTCTCCAGTGAGCTGCCATGCCGTTACATCCAGGGAAATTAATACACCAGTGTGTCTGCGCCGACAGGCAGACTCCTGCGCTGCTGATAATCACCTTCAAATAACCAGCACTGTTCCCCAATTCAAAGGCGTCGCTTGGCGACTTTGATGGTGGGCTGCTCGCAGCCCCAGGACTCTCCTCCGCGGCTCAGGCGCGCCGCTTAACATCAACACGAAGAGTTTGCCTGTGATGGAAGGAGTCCACAGAACAAGTAAGTATCTGCCACATTCTTTATTTGAAGCACCAGCGTGGAGACTTACACAGCGGCAACAAGTTCATCTTGCCTGACGCGTTTCGTGCTACACGCACTTTCTCAAAGGCATCGGATTGAAGAGGCAGCAGCATGACAGGTGTAGGCACCACATTAAATATTGATTGTCCCGCCCTGTGCCGCGGAGGAGAGTCCTGGGGCTGCGAGCAGCCCACCATCAAAGTCGCCAAGCGACGCCTTTGAATTGGGGAACAGTGCTGGTTATTTGAAGGTGATTATCAGCAGCGCAGGAGTCTGCCTGTCGGCGCAGACACACTGGTGTATTAATTTCCCTGGATGTAACGGCATGGCAGCTCACTGGAGAAAGACTCGGACCACAAGTTCCATCATGCCACAGTGTGGCCACGCCCACCAGGGCGGGACAATCAATATTTAATGTGGTGCCTACACCTGTCATGCTGCTGCCTCTTCAATCCGATGCCTTTGAGAAAGTGCGTGTAGCACGAAACGCGTCAGGCAAGATGAACTTGTTGCCGCTGTGTAAGTCTCCACGCTGGTGCTTCAAATAAAGAATGTGGCAGATACTTACTTGTTCTGTGGACTCCTTCCATCACAGGCAAACTCTTCGTGTTGATGTTAAGCGGCGCGCCTGAGCCGCGGAGGAGAGTCCTGGGGCTGCGAGCAGCCCACCATCAAAGTCGCCAAGCGACGCCTTTGAATTGGGGAACAGTGCTGGTTATTTGAAGGTGATTATCAGCAGCGCAGGAGTCTGCCTGTCGGCGCAGACACACTGGTGTATTAATTTCCCTGGATGTAACGGCATGGCAGCTCACTGGAGAAAGACTCGGACCACAAGTTCCATCATGCCACAGTGTGGCCACGCCCACCAGGGCGGGACAATCAATATTTAATGTGGTGCCTACACCTGTCATGCTGCTGCCTCTTCAATCCGATGCCTTTGAGAAAGTGCGTGTAGCACGAAACGCGTCAGGCAAGATGAACTTGTTGCCGCTGTGTAAGTCTCCACGCTGGTGCTTCAAATAAAGAATGTGGCAGATACTTACTTGTTCTGTGGACTCCTTCCATCACAGGCAAACTCTTCGTGTTGATATATATATATATATATATATATATATATATATATATATATATATATATATATATATCAACAAACACACAGCAACTTCGGTGCACACTCGGGGCATTAGGGGGCTTTGTCATATCCGCAGACAGGTTTCTGGCTTCTGCCTTCATCAGTGCGGAAACGCCGTTGATGATTAGCCACAGTCTTTTGAACAGTCCTGTCATTTAATAGGTGTATCCTTGGCCAATGAACGGCCCGCGATGGGGCGTCTTCATTTCCGTTGTTTCTTGCCAATCGCAATGTTCATTGCGCACCCATCGTTGAGATTAAATGACAGCTGCATCTGCTGTGACCCTGTGTCCCCTCGCCTGCCGCTCCACACCTGTGAGTGCCCCACGCATTAGAGAGACACTCCTGTTTTATCTAAGCAACGACCTCACTCGGTCGACAGTATCTCTTAGCGGCGTTTCTGGCATTATATATATGTATTAATTACCTACTGGCGGTAGTTATAGTTAGGACCTTATATGCACAGGAAATCCGCAACATTCTATTCCCAATAACTTTGGCGCCGATTGCTGAATCTTTGCGAAATTTTCCAAACTTTTGGCAAGTTCTGGCCTGCTCCTGCTTCTGTTTTGGGGTGATTCGTCAAGTGGGGGCCGAGAAAAAAGGGGGTCCCAAAACGTGTTTTCCCCATGCGATTTCCCATAGGACCTTTAGCCACAGTTAGAGCCCAAAAGGCTGAACCGAATGACACCAAATTTGGCAAAGAGGTAGTCCTCAGTTCAGACTTTTGCCTTTTGCATAAATGGTGTCAATCTGTTCAGTAGTCGCTGAGAAAATTACAGTTAAAGTCATTTATATATCTATGGGCGCGGTGGATCCGCGGAGTGTGCGAGGATCGTCATCGTACCATAAGCGCACCCTTCCGATCACACAATGAATGCTAATTGGCTGTCAAGTGGTTGTCAACATTTGAAACTAGGAACTGTTGGCAGCCATTTTGTGCCTCAGTAGAAGCGAGGCTGAGGAAGTCAGTGGAATATGTGTGCAAAACGTACAAAGGGGGCAGGGTAGAAATCATTTTACCCTCTAGACCTGCTTAGGGGGTCACAGAAGGACCCCCAGGGCCCACAATTTTTATTTTATTTTTTAAACCCGGGAGGTGCATGTAGGGTGCACGGACTCTGCCGTGAAATAAATAAAATAAAACGTAGCTTTGTTTAAAATTAGCCCCCGCCGGGGTAAATACCGGGGGCAAAATTATTACATTTTATGGGGTGCCCACAGGGGCCCTCCAACCCCGGGTATCGTCACCCCCCAGGGCTAAAAAGAAAAAATGGTAGGGGGGGGTCCAAGGTCCCCAAAGCTGTGGGGACCACCACCCCCGTGGCTTTATGTATTGTGGGAGGGGGACTGCGTGGCCCCCCTCATGGAGCACTCGAGGGCCCTGTTAACCCCCCGGGGCTACAAAGAAAATGGTTAGGGGGGCTGGAAGGTCTCCAAAGCCCCGGGGACCACCACTCCCCGGGGCTTTATGTATTGTGGGAGGGCCAGCTCTTGCAGTGTTCTGGGGTGCCCATCCTGCCCTCCCATAGCAAGTAAATCTGTTATCTCTTTCAAAATCTAAATGATATTGCTTTTCCACATGGGGAGCTGCATGTTAGCAGCTCCCCATTGGAAAAGCAATGCCGGCTCCCAAACGGATAGAGGTTGTGCACCAAAGGTGCTGGAGTCGCGTACCCTACAGATTATGAGTCGTGCGTCCAGCATGTGCACACCAAGGAGCTGCACTGAGCACTGCACTGGTTGCGCGACGTTTAATTTTACCATAAAAAAATAGCCCCTATCAGTAATTTCTAATATTCCCAGGGACCCTATCCCCCAGGTCTTATAAAAAATGTTTGGGACCGTGGGGGGAGCCACAATGTCCCCACGGCTCCTCCCAATGTCCCCACGGTCCCGGCGGCACCCCACGTCCTTCGAGAGCCAGCATTGCTTTTCCGCATGGGGAGATGCTAACTTGCATGTGGAAAAGCAATCTGGTTTGGATTTTGAAAGTGAGAACAGATTTCACTGCTGTGTCTTTCAAAATGCAAACTAAGGGGGTCATTATGATTGCGGTTTTTCCGCATCCTCGGGGCCGGCGGAAGCCACCGCCGGCCCGAGGATGCGGAAAAACCGCAGCAGACTGACCAAAGACCCACCGCCACATTAGGATGGCTGGTGGGTCCTGGTTTCCGTCTGCAGCTTTTCCGCCGCGGTCGGCTTACAACCGCGGCGGAAAAGCTCTAATATGGTGACGGTGTCTTCCAGACACCGTCCACCATATTAGGATGGCCTTTAAATTATGCTTTTCCGCAGCGGGTTTTCCGCCGTGGAAAAGCATACGGAACTTCACTGCGGGGGCCCGTTGCGGGCCCCCTAGGTGAAGGGGGGGTGGGGGGTGCACATGGGGGGTACCTATGGTACCCCCCTGCATTTGCATGAAGAAAGCGGCAGGCACCGCCCGGTGCCTGCCTCTTACTGCATGCAAATGCAATGCGTGCATTTTTAACATTGCGACGGGTGCAGCTTGAAGCTCCACCCGCCGCAAAATTAAAAATAGAGGATGTGACCGCAACCCTTGCGGTCACATCCTAATTGCACAGGAGGGAACTCCGCATGCCATGCGGAGGTTCCCTCCTGCTCTGGGGTCGCGGACGGACGCAAGTCCGTCCGCGATCCTAATCGACCCCTAAGTTTGGTATGGGAGGGTGGGAGCCGCGAGTCTCCTGCCTTCTCATAGCAAACAGCAGTGTCCCGGGGGTAGGCACCCCGCGACACTGCAGGAGTCTGCCCCGGGGCTTGGCGGTCCCCAGGGCCACGCAGTCTGCCTCCCACAATACACAAATACCCGGGGATGGTGGTTCCCAGGGCTTGCGGGGGGTTTTTAAGGTCCCCACACTTCTTATTTTGCAGGGCGGGGCCTTGGCGCCCCCCACAACCATTTGTTTTATAGCCCCGGGGTTGGCTCTCAGTCTTGTATAGGAAACAGCAATGTTGAGAAAATCTTCCGGTAAAATAAAGGGTTTTGAAGTCCATTTTCGATGTTTTTGTTGTAGTTTGCAGGCGTTAAAGCGATGACAATTTTAACTCCGTCTTTGTAAATATGCCACTAAGTTTTGTAATGTCAACAATCTGGTCTTCCATTTAAATAGGCAGGAAGTATTTACTGAAGTTAATTGTGAATCGTGAAGCAACACTGTCTAATTGTGATCGATATAGAATTGAATGAGTTGTGTACTTGTTTTGCTCGTAATGTGCATAGGGGCAGATTTACAAGTTCATTGCGTTACTATTGCATTACTTTTAAGATTTGAAAAGTGGCACGAAAGTGGCGCACGGGGGTTGTAAATCTGGTACACAGTGTTCTTTTTTACTTTGCTTTCCTTTCCATAATGTAGAGGATCCTGGGTAATATATAACTGTTTCTGTACAGCCAGTACCTTTCAACCCTACCCCTAAACGGCTTTCTGCCTGTTACCATAGTAACAATTCATGGTACACTTAAATTAGCACAGAGGTTAGAAGTTCACCACGCTATGTTGCTAATTGAAACAGTTACTGTGCTGGAGTTTTAAAACTTTTCCATAGGAACCGTTAGTCGTAGCTATAGACTCTGGTAAAGATCTGGTAAAGAGTTAGCCTCAAAATTATACTTCAAATTATAAATATAACTTCTATTTTTAAATGTTTTCTAAGTATATTATTATCACACTCAATAATAGTGAAATGTTGTCAGAAAAAGAAGACTTATATACTTTTTAAAATTATCTTTTATCAAAACAATAATAAATAACTAGAAACGTAACTTAAAGATAACAATATAATAAATAACTAGAAACATAACTTTACCAAAAAATATAATAACAAAATGTGATATGGACTCCAATAGAAGTACGGTAGGTAATCGGCAAAAGAAAAATGTAAATGAGTGTTTAAAATTAGATTGATGTGACTAAGGGCCAGATGTAGGTATCGAAATACCGGTCACGGCCAAAAATACCGATTTTCGGCCGTTACCGACCGGTACTTGGATACTGAGATGTAGGGCCACCTAAAATACAGATTCGGTAATTTTACCGAATCGGAAATTTTACCGATTCTGTAAAATTACTGAATCGGTAAAATTACCGAATCTGTATTTTTAGATGTAGGTAGCACTGTAATCAGTGCTACAGGGATTTAAGAAGTCGTTATTTACCACCAACTAGAAGTTGGTGGTAAATAATGTAAAGCCTTGAAAAAGCATTCGTTTTGCTTTTCAAACACTGCCATGTTGCATGTAGGGCATGTATGTCTGCAACATGTGCACCCATACACGGGGGTATAACACCCTGTTGCACCCATGAGGGGTGCAACAGGGTGTCAAAGTGACACCCTGTCACCCTTCAATGTGTCCCCCAATTACCGAATCGGTATTTACCGATTCGGTAAGTGACATTCATTCCTATGGGACTCCAGGCCCCTAGGAATGAATGGCAATTCCCGATTCGGTAATTACTGATTCTTACCAATTCGGTAATTTCAAAAGAGAAATTACCTACATCCCATTTACCTACTCCTAAATAGGGAATCGGTATGATTCGGTATTTAAGAGTAGGTAAATCGAGATTACCTACATCTGGCCCTAAATTAGGTGTTTACATATGTGTTTACACTAAATGAGGTCAAACATTACAAGTCAAGGTAACACTTGGTGATATTTGCTTATTCTTACATCTGCAGTGTGCCTGATACATTTCACTTGTCTTATAGGCCCGCATTCAAGAGGTGTCTGTATGGAAGTGCCTACTGCGTCAGATTTACAGTATGGATCAACAGGTCTTTAAAATGATTCAGAGAAGAGACAGAATTAGGTGAGAGATCAAGTCATTATGAGGACAATATACTTTAGGGCTTATTTACAAGGCTCTTGCTTTTCCCATGTTGAAAGTGACGCAACAGTGATGCACGGGGCTTGTAAATAGGCTATTTTATTTCTTTTCCCATGTTGAAAGTGACGCAAAAGTGGCGTAAGGGGCTTGTACATAAGCTCTTTTATTTCTAATGCATTTAATCGGAGGCATTGTATAGCTAGGCCGCTCTGCTTACCTTGTGTAAACACTGTGGGGAACAGAGTTCACAACTTGAACTCAGCTAAGGTTGTACACGGCAGAGTGGACAGCGGCGTCCATAACCTTAAAAGAGAAAAAGAAACAATGTGAGAGAGAGTGAAAAAGAAAAAGCGAGAAAAAACGACATATAAATGTGGAGAGAGAAAGTTATAGATGGAGCAGTTAATACTGGAGAAAATACTCGTAGCTCACCTTTTGCCTCCTTTGTGTGTCCAAGCACGTGCTGGTTCATATTGCACCCTCCAGTTTAGTGATCTGAAAGATAGTATATAGAGTTTGTAATAGCAGACTACATACAACTGCACAAGTATATTTCTGCTTTATGTCTTTGGACATTCAGGATACTGTATTACATCAACTTTCACTGTAAGGTGGTGTCTGTGTGCTCTTTTTCTCCCAGATTACTATACCCCATGCACTCCCCCTGCATAGCGGTGAGTTGTCATTACCGCGTACTCAGACTGTTGCACCCCAATGACTCCCATAGCCCAGAGGTGAGTGCCTTTTCTTGTGCACTCAGACTGTTCCAACCTATCCCTTCTCAAAGCCTCGAGGTAATTGTACATCCCTACGCAGTGAAGCTGCTGCACACTACCAACTCTCTCCTTTCACAGATGATTTGTCGTTGTTTCGTAAACAAGCTTCTTTGCTCACCTTGTGCCATTGGCCTGATTCAAAAAAGGTGCACTACGTATCGAAGCAATCTTCTCAGACGTTGTTTTGGTGGCCATGCATCATCACAGAATCCTCAAACATAGAGGTTTGTAGGTGTTTTGGGGGGATGACGCCAATTTGAGAAACACAACCTGTAAGATAAAAAGGAAGTTAACATTGTTTATCAAAGGAGAGAGGAAGTAAGAGAGTAACTGAAAAGAATATTCGGTGCTCACTTTTCTGTCACTGGTGTGTTTTTCACCACGTGCCGGGACATAATGCACCCTGAAGCTCTACATATAAAAGATAGAAAAAGAAAGATGTTATGATTGGTGTTTGTTACTATCTTAATGTGAAGTTGAATAACATCGCACTTTTTTCACATTTTCCCTCTCACATTTAAAAACAACTATTTGTATAGTTTATATTCCGGATATTTGACCAATTAAAAAACGTTCCTGCTATTGGAAAAAAATATATAAATGCAGTAACCTTCAGTATATAGGACTGCGTTCGTCTAAATCGCTGCGTAGATTTTTGTATCCAGTCTGCTGCAGCCCATCCACTCCCTCCGATGCACACCCAGGCCTCACTGCTCACCTTTTCATGGACAGGACACCTTCTACATCATGCAATCCCGCTCTGCCAGCAAGAAGCTTGACATATGGTGCAGGGTCTTGATATCGGTATGGCTAACGACATGCTTGTGCTCCCATCATCATCATTGCAGGCTCCTCACCCACTCGGTCCTGCCGGTACCACTAACTCAGTGACCAAAGAGGCCATGCACGTAGTGGTGGACTGTTGTACTCTGTGGTTCAGGCCTACATGAGGAGTAAGAACCACTAGGACGGGCCATCACAGCGCTTGCGATGGGAGCAACTCTAAAATGGCATACAGCATGTGCGCCCGTCTTTTTTATTGGTACGGTCACGTGTGTAGTGACGGATGCGCTGGATAGGTGTGGTGTGGGTGTATACCAGCCATGAGGGAGTGTGTGTGTGCCATTCTGACAACTAGACATGGAACTAAGAAATCACTACAATGAAAATCTGGGCAATGTTTTGTTTTTGTTTTTTCCTGGAAGCGTAAGTTGAGTGGGCTGGCCTGACGTATGCCAGTGCTGCGCGAGGCTCTAAACTATGATTCCGGAGCAATGGGCGTGGTCTCGTTGTGAGGTATATGAGAAATCAAGTGATTCGGGTGTCCGTTTTGTAGTGCTGACGTCACCCGGGTCTTAAAAACAAATATGTCATTATATCTGTAAAGTCCCACAACTTGGCAAACATGGAAGGTACGCGGTATCACTGACTCTATATTCATTTATGTTATGTTATGTTATGTTAATATATTTTATTAGGCGCACAGCTGCTCCAGCGAAGGAGCGTCCTGGCGCCCGACAAGGTAAAACATAACACTACTAACAGAAAAGCAGAGAAGGAACAGCTAAAAGGGAATTAAAATAAAAAAGTTTTGATGGCTTTCCGAAATTGTAAAAGATCCTCCAGCATACGAATCTCAACCGGAAGAGAATTCCAAATGGCCGCAGCCTTCACACGAAAGGATCGGCCCCCGGCACGACACAACTTAAACCGAGGGACCACGGCAAGAGCCTGGCCCAAAGATCGAAGAGAGCGTGCCGGAACATAAAAAGACAGGAGATCAGAGAGGATCTGAGGGGAGGTACCTTTCAGGATTTTAAAAGCCAAACATAAAACCTTAAAATGAATCCTCGTCTTCACCGGCAACCAGTGCAGGGAGCGAAGAACATTGGAAACGGAGCAGCATCTAGGCAAGCCTACTATTGCTCTAGCTGCAGCATTTTGAACCCGCTGCAAACGGGTAATTTCTGCCTGATTAGCCCCCACCAGGAGAGAACTAGCGTAGTCAAGACGGGAAACTACCGTTGCCTGAATCACCAGTTGCCTGGTCGGGGCATCAAAACATTTTAGGATCGGTCCAAGGCCCCGGAGAACGCTGAAACAGCAGGCCGCAGTTTTTTTGGTGTGGGCAACAAAGTTAAGGCTACTGTCCAGCCATACTCCCAAGTTTTTTAATTCTGAGACCGGAGTAGGCGATGGTCCCAGTTCCGGGGGCCACCAACTGTTCCCCCAAAGCTCCGCTCTCTTTCCGACAATCATAACCTCAGTCTTTGATGCGTTAAGCTGGAGACAGTGCGCCGTCATCCAGCTGGCCACCGCTTTCAGTCCATTCCGAAACCTGGGGGCATCAACCTCCGCATCCCCACTGAGAGTAACCGCCAGCTGAGTGTCGTCGGCATACGAGACCATGATTAGGCCCCATTGCCTTGCGACCTCAGCCAGCGGTCTCACGTATAGATTAAATAACGTGGGACTCAGTGAGGAACCCTGCGGAACCCCCATGGCCAGAGGATGGAGTTTGGACTGAAAGGGAGGAATGGCCACGCAGAAGGAACGATCGTCGAGGAAGGAGCGGAACCACTGCAGGGCCTGTCCCCCAACACCAATCTCCTCCAGCCGGTGCAACAGAATGCTGTGAGAGACGGTGTCAAAGGCGGCGCTGAGGTCTAATAATATCAGCGCCGCCGTCTGACCAGCATCCAGCACCGTACGCAGGTGTTCCACCATCGCAAGAAGGGCCGTTTCCGTGCTGTGCCCAGCACGGAAGCCATTCTGCGTGGGATCTAGGACATCGGCCCGAGCGAGATGTTCTGACAGGGCCAAGTTGACATGAGCCTCAACCACCTTCGCCGGCCAAGGGAGTAATGAAATCGGGCGATAGCTCTCGGGTTTCACGGGATCCATCGAGGGTTTCTTCAAAATTGGAGATACCACCGCCTGCTTCCATTTGATAGGAACCACACCCGAGGTCAGCGAAAGGTTAATCAAGGAACACACCGCGGATCGACCTAGAAAAGACTGGTCTCTAAAGAGAGCTGATCTTACCGGATCCGAGGGAAAGCCAGACTTAACTTGCAAGGCAAGTGTATTAAATCACTCCGAAAGTAGCGGGGGAAAGGAGTGCAATGTAATGTGTCCTTGAGTACCATCATGAAATCCCGGATCGGGCCCAATACCCGGAAAAGCTTGGTAAATAGCTCGAACCTTCTCCAAAAAGAAGGAAGCCAGTGCCTCACAGTGGGAGATGGAACCAGCTGCCACGGAGGTGGGCCTTTTCGCCAAGAGATCTTTGACGGCTTTAAATATGGTCTTAGACGGATTCGAGCTGTTGCAGAATTCCAGTGCATAGAACGCCGCACGAGCTTTACAAATAGCTCGATGATAGGTCATGATGGAAGCAACGTATGCAGCTTTCATGTCAGCATCATACGTCTTCCGCCAGACTCTCTCCGCCCGTCTGCATATCCCCTTCAGGGCACGTAATGCCCCGTCATACCAGGGGCTCGGATCTCTGGTGCTCAGTTTACACGAGACGATGGGAATCAGAGAATCCAGCGCCCTAGCAGTCCATCTACAAAACTGATCATAACCCGCTTCCACGTCATCCAGTGGGCTCAACGGTACTTCCTGCAGAAGCCGGTGCAGGTCTTCCATCCTGAGCTTATTCCAATGACGCTTGACAACCCGCCTGAATGATGGACTAGAAGGGGTCTCCGGCAAAGAATACCGGATGGACACAAGAAAATGGTCCGACCACCCTAATGGGGAGATGGATACAATACTGGCCTCGATCAGATTAGTAAAAAAGGGGTCCAAAATATGGCCTCCTACATGGGTGGGTTGTGATACCTGTTGGACAAGCTGGAGAGCCTCTAAATCAGCTAAGATACTTTTCACCGCCGGGATGGTGTGACTGTCGAAGTGGAGGTTCAGGTCGCCCATAATAGAAAAGTTAGCACAGCCCATAGCTAATGCGCTGACCGCGTCAGGAAAGGCGTCTCTGAACACTACATCACTACCCGGAGGGCGGTAAACCACCATCCCAGAGAAGGTAAACTGGGGGCTGATTTGGATCTTAAAAGAGGCACTTTCGCAGCCATCGATGTTGAGACCATTCCAGTTACAGGTAAAACAGGACCTAACTATAAGAGCAATACCACCTCATCTAGTTGGCCGGTTCAGAGTGTAAATAGAATACTCAGGAGGGCAGGCTAAGTTGATAATGGCCACATCCGCATCCTGTAGCCAAGTTTCTGTGATGGCAAATATGTCCGGGGACTCATCCTTATTAAGATCGTGGATGGCCTGATGGTGCTTTACCATGGATCTGGCATTCACGTTCAATACCCTAAGGGTACGTACAGAGCCCTTACTCCTGGGGGCAGATAAAGTGTTCAACTTGCCGATAGACAATGGAGGCTCAAGCGCCCATCTCTTACAGGCACAATGGTAGGGGCCAAGAAGAGGATGAACAGGCGCTGACGTACACCTCGGAATAGCATGGCCGATGGTCCGGAGACTCTCACCAGAGTAGGTAAGCATCGCGATACAAGAGGCAGATCTTAACTCATGCGGCTTACTGGCCCGCAGCGCCCCGCGCGGCCTTAGCGCGGACGGGCGCAGACGGGCAGGACTCTGGCACGACTCCGGCTAAGCGAAGGCGCTCCCGCTGCGCGATACCGCTGCGCTAAGCAGGGAGCTTTAAATAGGCGTCTCCCCCAGGATTCTGCGCACTCAAGCGCTCGCTGGAGATGTCGGTCAACAACTACCCCACTCCAAGATGGCGACCAGTGAGGGAGCCTACCCCAGGAACCGGACCCGCTCGAGCAGCGGAGAGCTCCAATTATAGTGCAGGTGAGGGGGCTTCTAAAAGCAGGGGAACCACAAAACTAAAAAAAAAAAAATACAAAAAATGGGTAGATTAAAAGCGATGTCAAAACAAAGAGTGCGAAGCGCTAGCAGCAGTAACTTTCCTTGTCTGGGCAAACCAAGGAGCAGCTCGCCTTAAATAGGCGTCTCCCCCAGGATTCTGCGCACTCAAGCGCTCGCTGGAGATGTCGGTCAACAACTACCCCACTCCAAGATGGCGACCAGTGAGGGAGCCTACCCCAGGAACCGGACCCGCTCGAGCAGCGGTGAGCTCCAATTATAGTGCAGGTGAGGGGGCTTCTAAAAGCAGGGGAACCACAAAACTAAAAAAAAATAAATACAAAAAATGGGTAGATTAAAAGCAATGTCAAAATGAAGAGCGCGAAGCGCTAGTAGCAGTAACTTTCCTTGTCTGGGCAAACCAAGGAGCAGCTCGCCTTAAATAGGCGTCTCCCCCAGGATTCTGCGCACTCAAGCGCTCGCTGGAGATGTCGGTCAACAACTACCCCACTCCAAGATGGCGACCAGTGAGGGAGCCTACCCCAGGAACCGGACCCGCTCGAGCAGCAGTGAGCTCAAATTATAGTGCAGGTGAGGGGGCTTCTAAAAGCAGGGGAACCACAAAACTAAAAGAAAATAAATACAAAAAATGGGTAGATGAAAAGCGATGTCAAAACGAAGAGCGCAAAGCGCTAGCAGCAGTAACTTTCCTTGTCTGGGCAAACCAAGGAGCAGCTCGCCTTAAATAGGCGTCTCCCGCAGGATTCTGCGCACTTAAGCGCTCGCTGGAGATGTCGTTCAACAACTACCCCACTCCAAGATGGCGACCAGTGAGGGAGCCTACCCCAGGAACCGGACCCGCTCGAGCAGCGGTGAGCTCCAATTATAGTGCAGGTGAGGGGGCTTTTAAAAGCAGGGGAGCCACAAAACTAAAAGAAAATAAATACAAAAAATGGGTAGATTAAAAGCGATGTCAAAACGAAGAGCGCGAAGCGCTAGCAGCAGTAACTTTCCTTGTCTGGGCAAACCAAGGAGCAGCTTGCCTTAAATAGGCGTCTCCCCCAGGATTCTGCGCACTCAAGCGCTCGCTGGAGATGTCGGTCAACAACTACCCCACTCCAAGATGGCGACCAGTGAGGGAGCCTACCCCATGAACCGGACCCGCTCGAGCAGCGGTGAGCTCCAATTATAGTGCAGGTGAGGGGGCTTCTAAAAGCAGGGGAACCACAAAACTAAAAGAAAATAAATACAAAAAATGGGTAGATTAAAAGCGATGTCAAAACGAAGAGCGCGAAGCGCTAGCAGCAGTAACTTTCCTTGTTAGTTGCATACATAAAAGATGGTGGACATGACACATTTCTGCAATTATGAATGTTTATTGTACATTCAGTGGAGTGTTGTAGCTGTCGTAATATAGGGATTTGAAAGGTTTAAGTTGTAGTTTTTGGCACATGAAGGGCAGCTAATATATATATAGGTATGTGGTTATTCAGGTACACTGTAGAACTTGATGCTGGAAATCAGTGTTCTAGTCTCGGAGTTGCGTCCACATCCTGTTATTGTAGAGTAATGATGTAATGTACACATGCCTGAACATGTATTGTAAATACGGTGCTCATGTAAATAGCTGATATAGTTTTGGGTTGATTTTGCACTATATAAATATGCTTAAAAAAAAAGGATGAATAGCCCACACTTACTGTCACAGGTAAGATAGTTGCATACGCTATTTATTGCACAATATTATGTGGTAGGGCGGAGGAGCAGCATTTTACAAACACAATAAATACACAGACAAAGAGAGATAGTTGAAGTGGGTACGGGTACGTGTGCTTGACTCCATTTTATTACGTTGTTTTTGGTAACAAGTAGAATTGTAATCATGATATCATATACAGATATTTAATCATAAACGGTTTATGACTTCTGCTGTACAAAGGTAGGAGCAATATATGTGAAATAATACACAGAAGATTCTATCAAAAAGAGGTCATGTGGAGAAGTGTGGCTCAATGGTTAGAGCGGCAGACCCTGATGCAGAGATCTGGCCCGGGACCAGGGTTCAATTCCCGCCTCGGCGGGTCTTGGGCTCAATTTCCTCTGACCTAATAATTCTCGCTTCAGTGCCAATTCTAATCATGGGTACCACTCTGCAACTCTGGGCAATAGCTTGCTTAATCTCCACAACAACCCCGAGAGCGCTGGATTGCATGGCTTCACCTTGGGGGTGCCCAGAAGTGGGCACATCACAGGGAGCGGCAAGGAAGGGGTCCACAGCGGTATGCGTACAGCGCCAGGAAACCCTGGTTGGGGTATAAGTGTGCTTTACAAATTCATTTCATGAGTTGTGGGGCAGTTTGTGTGGAGCCTGTGATGATGCGTGGTCCAGGCAGATTGCAATGGTAAAAATGTGTTTTGACTATTGAATTTTGCCTTAACAAGGGCACGTGGCGATTATTTACGGTGTACTGAGTTAGTGGTACGTCTGGGGTTTATCGTGTGCTCACCCTGCGATGATGCGTGGCCTGAGCGGGCTGTGCTGAAATCATTCACTGTTGCATACTGGACTACATGAACTTTGAGGGGGCAAAAAAAAATAGCATCCATTGTTATCAATTACTGTGCAAACTACGTGTACTGATTGCTCCCCATAACAAATTAAACAATTACACTTCACTCAGTGCATTCTAACTTTCACAAATTGGGGCGTATGTCTGGTGGCGATGTTGAAGGTGATATCCCAGAGGTACTTGGTATTGCCGGTAGTGGAGGTACATTTTGGCGCAATCTTCTACATTGTTTGTTATCATAGTTCACAGGATGCAACGATTGAAGGTGCTTGCGCATACTAGCAGTGCCCCAGCACTATTTTTTACTCTGCTTTAAATAAATCGAGGCTGAATTTAATGCTCTCTGTAGTGTAAATGAAAAGGTAAATTCAAGTTGTGAACCCTACTGTGCACTGTGTACATGGAAGCTAGTAGTCAGTACAGTTATAGAACAATGCTTTTTTTCACTTATTTTAACAAAATCTGAATACATACATTATAATTGTGTCTGCGTTAAATAAATCAAGGTTGAATTCCCTACTGTCTGTAGTGTAGATGCAAAGGTGGATTCAAGTAGTAAACCCTGCTGTCCACAGTGTACATCTTAGGGTGGAGTGTATCATCTGCAATTATAGGGGAAGTGGAAGATCGAACATGTATGCAGAATGCATTTTATTATTCAACTAAATCTATAAGTGATATAAAAAAAATTGAAAGAAGAATACTAAAGGGATATTCTGTAGGGTGTGATAGGTGTTATACTTATTTTGGTTTCCACTGAGTTAGTGGTACCTGAAACAACACGATTCTGTGGAGCCTACAATGATGTGTGGCCTGGGCAGGCCATACTGATAGTAATGTATAGTGTCTTGTAAATTCTGGCTTAGTAAGGCCAAGTGGCGATTTTGTGTAGGTTTGAGGTACATTACTTTATTTGGTACTGCACCTTATACATAATGAATGAAGAATCACTTAAATTCTGCCTGAATACGGCTATGTGGCAATAAATTATGGTGCACTGAGTTAGTAGTACCTTTGGGACTGAGCGGATAGGCCGCACTGGGGATAATGTTTTTTGACTACAGAATTTTGCCTTAATAAAGCCTCGTGGTGATTATTTATGGGGTACTGAGCTAGTGGTACATCTGGTGTTTAGCGTGTGCTCACCCTGCGATGATGGGTGGTCTGAACGGACTGCACTCAAAGCATTGACTGTTGCATACTGGACTGTATGTACTTTGAGGGGAAAAAAATAAGTGCCATCAATGGTTATGAATTCTTCAGTAACAACATTATCAGAATCAGATGATTCTTCCAGTGCTGTAGACATTTTTGTCTCCAAAAAAGAAATTCAGGTTTCCAATGAAGAAAAAGTGAGTTTCAAATTATGACCTATGCTATCCACAGTGTATACTATCATTAAGTGTACCTGTGCACTTGCAGCGTGAAATTTATTATTCAAGTAAATCTATAAGTGATATAAAAAAAGTTGTTAAAGGAAGCATGATAAAGGGATATCGTATAGGTTTTCGATTAATGTTATACTTAGTTTGGTATTGTAGTCTGCAAATAATAAATCAACACATGACCGCAGTGTAGGCAGGAGGCAGCGGTTAGCAAGAACCCACGACCACGTGGCATTGATTAGATTGGTAATTTAGTGTGTGTGAAGGCAGCGATGATAAGTGGTGCAAAGAGTTAGTGGCACCTGAAGCAACAAAGTTCTGTGGAGCCTTCGACGATGTGCGCTCCGAGCAGGAGGTACTGGTAGGAAAGTCTTTAAAATCAAGTTTTCTAATAAATATTGGTTGTCCTTTCACGGTAGTAAGTCACAGTAGATCTCTGTAGAAATCACTTCAAGGAATCAAGTGATGAGTGAAGAAGTTTATTCAGAGAGACAGCTTAGACAACCACCTTCAGCATAACACCAGTAAGATCTGATCAGGTAACCACACAGAGAATGTTACAGTGGGGATGTACAATAACAATTCTAACATGGAATGCCATACTAACATGGAATACTACACACCTTCCCCCCTAAAAGAAAAACTAAAAAAATGGAGAAAAAAAAGTTAGAAAAGACAAAAATAAAAATAAAAGGAAGGAAAGAAGAGCCTCAGCATAAGTAATCATGTAACTTCACAGGAATTTGCTTGATACGAGAACTTTTCCTCTGTATTAGACAAGGAACAACATTTTGTTGGGAAGCAGAACTTTGGGAAACAGGAACAGTTTCTTGAAAATTGGATTTATTGACATCACTTTCATTAACAACTGGGGAAGTTTGAGGAGGAGGATTAAATGCAGGAATTGGAACGGTGAGATCTGGGC
The DNA here is from genome assembly GCF_964263255.1 of Lissotriton vulgaris. Lineage (NCBI taxonomy): Eukaryota > Metazoa > Chordata > Amphibia > Caudata > Salamandridae > Lissotriton > Lissotriton vulgaris. The sequence goes on along the minus strand of NC_141693.1, from coordinate 781,105,640 downwards.
TCTCCTGCAAAAAGGTGTCAACCATAGCAGAATAAGAATTACCATCCTCAACAACAGAATTCTTAGGTATGTTAACTAGAGAGGAGTTAGATGGACATGGATTATTGTCTTCCAGACTCAGATTCTTGCATAAAGATATGGCTGAGATACCCGCCACCCCCTCTCAACACAAATCCCCAAGGATGGGAAGACGGAAACGGTTCTGAGCTTTTGGAAGGCGGGAGGGAGTTACCCTTCCCGGCCGTATTTATTAAAATATGAAACAAAAATTAAAACATTAAAATAACAGTTTCATATCATGTACAATTTCAGTTATACAGTACGATGTTCTTGGCTGACCTTAACACATCTCTAATGCAAAGGTTCTCCTAGCCGATACTAAACATCCTGCAAATGCATTTCTGAACATTGAAATTGTACATCCTAACGTTACGGGCCAACGGCAAGGTCGTAACCGGTGTCAGATCCCCACTACCAATTCCCCCCTCACTTGTGAGGGGCGGGCGCACAGAGGACTGTACCTCTGTGCCAACTTCCAATTTCCCTTGCCTTAGCGGGGGCCCCCTGTTAACTCGACGCCATCTTAGTGGTCGTCCGAGGACTCGTGTGAGGTGTCTAGAAGGTAGCGTAGACCCCCCTCCCACCCCACACAACTTACCACACCTGCCGTCGCAGATGTCCGGGCCCCGGGAAATTCCAAGGAGGGGTCCGTACCCCCTCCTACCCAGTGAAGGGGCCTATGGCCGCCTTCCCTTTCGGCGTCCCATCCTTAGATGGGACCGCCTCCCGTTTGAGGGGCCAATGGCCGCCTCCCCCCGGGCGCTCCCATCCGTAATGGGTGACGCCCAAACCTCTAGGGATCTTCCAATTACTGCTCACCGATCATGACCTTACCGCCCGACCAGAAATAAATACGACATTTCAAACTAAGCTAACGAAAAGGAAATTACATTCAAACGATTTCACGTAGAACTCTACTGAGCATCACCATTAAACTTATTCGCAAACGTTTCAGCTAAGAAAACATGTTAAAACGAAAATCATCCTTTATTATATACACATTACTAACTTTATTCCAAGACAACCTGTCAGAGAAACCCACTCTACTGAGCATCATCATTAAACTTATCCGAAAACATTTCTGCTAAGAAAACATGTTGAAAACGAAAATCATCCTTTATTATACACACATTATCAACTTTATTCCAAGGCAACCTGTAAGCGAAACCAATTCACGTCAATCAATTTTATTCAAACAAATCACTGTCAACAGGGGCTGGTGGGTGGGTCAAAATTGGCTCTTCGTTCCGTCTCGAGCTCACGTGCAACGCGGGGGTGCAGCTTCAGAGCACAGGAACAAGAGGATGCTTCCTTGGCTTGTCGCTCCTTTTATCCTTCGTCGGGCGGGCGTAGACCCTCCTCCAATCCGCCCCCCGGGCGTGGCTGGCGGTGTTGGTGTCTAGGACAACCCCTTCTTGGGCGGGAAAAGGCGCGCCCCAGCTACGCCGCTTCGGGCATACCAGCCGTGACGCGCCTCCCGCCCAAAATGGTTTCCCGGGGGGATCGGGGTACTCCACCATACGTTCGGGGGGACCGAGTGGTCGCCCCTTTCCATATGGCTGAGATACCCGCCACCCCCTCTCAACACAAATCCCCAAGGATGGGAAGACGGAAACGGTTCTGAGCTTTTGGAAGGCGGGAGGGAGTTACCCTTCCCGGCCGTATTTATTAAAATATGAAACAAAAAGTAAAACATTAAAATAACAGTTTCATATCATGTACAATTTCAGTTATACAGTACGATGTTCTTGGCTGACCTTAACACATCTCTAATACAAAGGTTCTCCTAGCCGATACTAAACATCCTGCAAATGCATTTCTGAACATTGAAATTGTACATCCTAACGTTACGGGCCAACGGCAAGGTCGTAACCGGTGTCAGATCCCCACTACCAATTCCCCCCTCACTTGTGAGGGGCGGGCGCACAGAGGACTGTACCTCTGTGCCAACTTCCAATTTCCCTTGCCTTAGCGGGGGCCCCCTGTTAACTCGACGCCATCTTAGTGGTCGTCCGAGGACTCGTGTGAGGTGTCTAGAAGGTAGCGTAGAAACCCCCCTCCCACCCCACACAACTTACCACACCTGCCGTCGCAGATGTCCGGGCCCCGGGAAATTCCAAGGAGGGGTCCGTACCCCCTCCTACCCAGTGAAGGGGCCTATGGCCGCCTTCCCTTTCGGCGTCCCATCCTTAGATGGGACCGCCTCCCGTTTGAGGGGCCAATGGCCGCCTCCCCCCGGGGCGCTCCCATCCGTAATGGGTGATGCCCAAACCTCTAGGGATCTTCCAATTACTGCTCACCGATCATGACCTTACCGCCACAGGCCCGGATAGTTGACCGGCTATCCGGACCCCCCCCAAAAACTCCTACTTAAAAGTCATGGCTACAAATTCTTTAACCAAGCTATGAAGTCTCCTATGAGTAAATCATTCCCCACCCGGGACAAATGAACCCCGTCCTCCAAATACATTTGATCCCCCCTGATACACCCATGTGGAATAGAATGCAATGTATTTGTACGAAACAATCTACCAAGTTTGTTATTTACTTTCTTCACAGAGTGATTTAAAGCAGACACAGAATTAGCCCCCCGCCACACCTTCCGTGGGATCATGTGGGACCATGCAATTGTGCACCCAGGGACCCTCTTTGCTAACCAACTTACAGTGGATAGTATTACCTCGAAAAGAACTCGCCGACCAATGGTCACCAAATCATTGCCCCCAAGATGCACTATGAGTATAGATGGCGGTGACCTCGTCCGCCCTAACAAACCCTCCATAAAACCCTGAAACTGGTCAATACAGAGCCCGCCCCTTCCGTAGAAGGTCACCCTGTACCCGTATTCCCCAGCCATGTGAATCATGTCACCTGCTTTGAATACGTCTGCGGCACGCCTCACGTATGAGTGGCCCACGACCCACACCACTCTGTCCACAGCCGGTGTCCTTTGACCGCTGGTTCCCAGGTGTCGGGTCGACTGCACAGTCTGCCCCGCCTCGTAAGCATGCGAAACTGAAAAAACCAAACAAAAACAAGAAGCGTGAGTTCATGATATTAGCCTCATAACATGTTCAACCGCACGTACCGTTTATAACAATTCGAGGACCAACGCCCCGACTGTTTTACTTTATCAACACTCAGACCCCTGGCTGTGGCCTCTGTTGCAGCCCCTATCCTGAAGGAATGGGTCCCGAACTCACATGGGTTTAACCCTGCGGCTGTAATTGCCATCGCAAGCACCCGTTGGAACTGAAACCTCGTCAGCGGGGTGGCATCGGCGTGCCTCAGTAAGCTTCCCCCCCATGCTGCCACCCTCTGCGCCAAATATTCCTCCACGCAGGCTACTGGGCATATGGGCGATCCGGGAATACGGCGGACTATTACACACTCGCCGTTTGCTCCTTGATCGGTCTTGGACCTGGCAAAGGAGACTACCATTGTTTCCCCCGCAATGCGGATGTGCTCTCGCACAGTCCCCCCCCGTATCCTGCTTATTCCTTGCTACAAGCTCGCTTACCCTCCTAGCCCCGTGAAATGCTAATGAAAAAGCGGCTTTAAACAGTACTGTCTCATATTGTGATGAACATGTTGCAGGGAGGACTGACATCAACAGGGCCAACCTTTCCAGACCTATCGGGTGCCTATCATCCACTCTGCGACCCTCAAGGCGTTGCCACCCACGTAGCGCCTTCTGAACCACAAACGACGCTGTGGGGTCCTGAAGACCATGAGCCCGAGCCATGAAAGAAATGGCGGCCCGGTGCCTTTTTGCCGTGGCTACTGTTTTGCCTGCCTGACGTAATGATAACAGAAACTTCAGGACATACTCCTCTTGGCCCCATAGCTCCCCCCCAGCAGAACCCAAAAAGGACCAATAGGAACGGAACGCCCCTTCGTATGCCTTCCTTGTTCTGGGAGCTAGACTCTCTCCCACGAGGTCTTGTAGTCCGGGGCACCGAGAGACCAGAGAGCTTCGGGAAAAGGTGCCGCCACCGGGTCCGCTGAGGGTAGAAAACCCCAGAAGGCCTGCATACGGGAACGAGAAAGCGCATCAGCAGCCTGATTTAACACCCCTGGCACATGCCTTGCCCTAAAGTGGACGTTTAGTCTCATACACAGCAAAACAATTTCCTTCAGCAATCTCAAGATCCACCTACAGCGGGCAGCCTGACTATTGATACACTCAACAACAGTCATATTATCCGACCAGAACACCACAGTGCGGTCACGAAAACCCTCGGGCCATGTTTTCAAGGCCACCAGAATAGGAAACAGCTCAAGAAAACCTATGTTACCTGTGAGCCCATTCTCGTGCCACCACGCCGGCCAGGTTTGTGCTGACCAGTGGTTGCCAAAAATGGCGCCAAATCCCACACTCCCTGCCGAGTCTGTCCACAACCCTAACTCCTCCGAGGAGACCCCGGGTTTGCTCCACACGACCCGACCGTTGAAATCCGCCAGAAATGCCAACCATATGAGCATGTCCTGCCGGACCTCAGCCGAGAGCCTTGTGCGGTGGTGGCCTTCCTTAAGGCCAACCATGGCCTGCGCAATTGAGCGTGAAAATGGGCGCGCCATTGGGATCACCCTCAGGGCAAAATTCAGTTGACCCACGACCTGTTGTAACTGATGTAATCTCACTTTGGTCGCGCTAATACATGCTTTGAGCGATGCCTCGAATTTCGCCACCTTTTCACTGGGCAAGCGGAAGCACCCCTCTTCGGAATCGAGCTCTATTCCAAGAAACTCGAGTGAAGTAGACGGCCCCACTGTCTTACCGGGTGCCAATGGCACGCCAAAGCGCCTCATGAGATCACAAAATGCATTCAAAGCTCGTGTACACTCTATGTCCCCAGGTGCCCCCAGGAACAGAAAATCATCAAGATAATGCATCACATGAGTAAACCCTGTTATTCTTGTGAAGGCCCATTGCAGAAAACAACTGAAACCTTCAAAATAAGCACAAGAGATGGAGCAACCCATTGGCATACATTTATCCATGTAATAGCGACCCTGAAACATGAAACCAAGGAGATGCTGATCGTCTGGGTGTACCGGGAGCAACCGGAACGCCGACTCGATATCTGATTTAGCCATCAGCGCTCCGGGCCCTAGGCGATTCAACATGGCGACGGCCTCATCGAATGATGCGTACCGTACTGAACAGACATCCGGTTCAATCGCATCGTTCACCGAAAGACCCCTTGGAGCTGACAAATTATGTATCAACCTGAATTCCCCCGGATCTTTTTTGGGGACTACGCCGAGGGGTGAACAAACAAAATTAGCAACTGGCGGGTTATCATATGGTCCAGCGACCCGACCTCGGGCCACCTCCTTACCAATCTTTGCTTGCACCACCGCCGCCTTCTGCTGCACCGATAGCTGATTCTTACATTGCGCTTCACCCCGAAAATCCCCCGCCGGGATGCGGAAACCATATGAGAAACCATCTCGCAACACCCCAGCGGAGATATGATCAGGGTATTCGTTTAGCCAAGGGATCATTGCCATGATATCAACCGGGGTCGGTAGCGGTGCCCCCTGGACCATTTCAGACCTGTTTGGCGCTACCCCTACTCCCCGTTTCACTAGTCTTGGCTCTGCACGTGGTCTCCGGATGGGAGGACTGACCACAACCCGAACATTCGTGCCTGAATTTACAAGAACCCTGAGGCCTAGTACATTTGCCCCTGTTAAAGCTCCAGCAGACCCCTTTCTTCCCCGTGCTGCCGCTAGTCTTTGTGTTCCGGTCGTTGCTGGAACCTGCTCGAAAGGGCGTCCCTGACGAATGGCGGGAATACCCGGCCATCTCACTCCCCACTACTGGTGACTTCCCCACTTCCATATTTTGCCATGAAATGGAGTCAAAACAATCCCATGTCAGGGATGCATCATGTTCTTTGGATTTACGAAATATATTGTCATAGGCAAACCATTGATTTCCTCCATATGTTTCATAAAAACCCATGATACGCGTCTGATACACAGCCAATTCTCCCAACAAATCGGGCCTACGTTCCCCCATAATTGCAATGAACATTCCGAACGCTCTGCCCCAGTTGCCTATCGATTCATCAACTCTAAAACCGGCCATCTTGGCTCGCCATACACTAGGATGCAAAAACTCTTTCTGGTTTTTTACATGCTCAATTTCGTAGTGATCGGTCAACAAGGAGAATATGTTTACATATTTATCTGCCCAGATCCTCTCCTTCACCTCCTTCGGGATATGTTGTACAATTTTTTCCCTCCTTGAAGGTACCGATCCCTCCCCAACCATCGGCAATGGCTTACCTGAAGATGCCGCTGCAACTGCCGACCCTGACGTACCAACGCCTGATTCCGGGTGACCCACGGGCGCCTGCGGGGAAACAAAAGGACAAGGTGGTTTTGCGGCCTCCCGTGCCTGCCGCAACTGCCTCATTAATTGCTTGGCCTCCTCGGCCGTGTCCCCTGGAGCAACGGAACCCACGCTGTTACTACCCAACCATGCCGCCAGCTGGGCGGCCAACTCCGGGGGCATGTCCCCCTCGTTCACCGGGGTAACCACCACAGGGATCGGCTGCCCCTCGACAGGAACCGGCGCGGGAGCCTCCACTGGTCTGGGAGGGTTCGCCGGGGGAGCCTCCGGAACTGGGACCTCGTCCTCATTTGCCCCGTTCCTGGCCCTCTTCCTTCTCCCGGCAGGGACCTCCACTGGGATGGTTCTTTTTGGCCGTCCTGTACCATCCCTGGCCGCCATTTTCCTCTTCATCTCCGCCATGTCTTTCACCAGCATCCGGAGCATTTGTTCGGTGCTAACCTTCTTTGCGACCCTTTTGCCCGGCATTCTCTTCACGTAGATGAAAGGTCCTGAACAAGACTTGCAGCGCTAGAAGAGAAAAAAGAGAAATTACAAATTTCAAAATTGGCTCTTCGTTCCGTCTCGAGCTCACGTGCAACGCGGGGGTGCAGCTTCAGAGCACAGGAACAAGAGGATGCTTCCTTGGCTTGTCGCTCCTTTTATCCTTCGTCGGGCGGGCGTAGACCCTCCTCCAATCCGCCCCCCGGGCGTGGCTGGCGGTGTTGGTGTCTAGGACAACCCCTTCTTGGGCGGGAAAAGGCGCGCCCCAGCTACGCCGCTTCGGGCATACCAGCCGTGACGCGCCTCCCGCCCAAAATGGTTTCCCGGGGGGATCGGGGTACTCCACCATACGTTCGGGGGGACCGAATGGTCGCCCCTTTCCACACTCTCCTGAAATTCCATACCTTACCCCCTTCAACACGAACAGCTTTTGAAAAAACTTCGATCACCTTGCAAGGATCTGACCATTTGTTCCACTTGTTCCCAACAGACCTTCCAAACTTGACTCGAACAAAGTCACCAACCTTAATCTTGCTACTCTGGCTATTTAGGGACAAGAAATTGTTTTTCATTTTCTCTTGGTATTTCAAAACTCTATCTTTAACCTCATCACAATTAAAAGAAGATTCAAGCGGGAGTTTGGTTTTCAACCACCAAGGGAGAAGCTTAGAACTAGGTTTTCTACCCCTAAGCATCTCAAAAGGGGACAGACCTGTGACCGAATTAGGAGACGTTCGATAAGACAATAGCGTAGCACGTAGAGACTTTCTCCAATCAAGGTTACTCTTAATGGCCAGTTGAATGGATTCCTTGATAACCCTATTGAAGCGTTCCGTTTGACCATTGGCCTGAGGATTATAATTGGACACTCTCTTATGCACAATCCCACACCTATCAAGAAAAGATTCAAATTCTCAACTGATAAATTGTGGGCCGTTGTCAGATACAATCTCAGCTGGTATTCCTTCCTTACAAAAGACTTCATCCAGAAACTGAATAACTTGTGTGGAACCAACCTTATCCACAATTTTAAGTTCAGGCCAATTAGAAAAATGGTCGATCAAGACTAAAGCAAATACCTCCTTATTGGGAGACAAAAATAGAGGTCCAACAATATCAATACCAAGTTTTTTCCAAGGACAGGTTACAAATTCGATAGGGGAGACATTCGTGGATAAAGGCTTGACAGTCTTGTCACTTTTGGCACACGGGGAACACGAACTTACCCATTTATCCACCATTCTATCAATCCCAGGCCACCAGTAAAATTCACGGATACGTCTCTTGGTACTGGACATCCCCATATGGCCTTCATGCGCCATTGAAACAATCCTTTCTCTCAAAGTAAAAGGAGGAATGATCTTGTCACCTCTGATTACGAAACCTTGGTCAAACATAAGTTCATCCTTGATTTAAAAAAATGAGAGAACATCACCAGAAAGATACCTTTCTTGGGGCCAACCATGTTGCAAGTAATCCACCACACCAGATAAACATGTGTCATTAGTCATTGCTTCTCTCCAAGCAGTCTCAGATATGCCATCAGACGAACCAGAGGTGCCACATTCATTAACATCGTCAATGTTAAATACGACATCAGAATCACATTGTCCAGGGCAAATAGAGTTAATTAATGGTAACCTAGACATACAATCGGCGTGTACATTCAGACGACCAGGGATGTACTCTACAATACACTGAAACTCTTGTAGTTTTGCTGCGAGACGGGCCAAACGTGCAGTTAAAGTTCTACCCCCACCAGCTGCCAACATATTTATCAAGGGCTTATGGTCAGTTCTTAAACGGAACCTAGTTCCCCAAATAAACTGCCTAAAATGCTCACAGGCCCAGGTGCATGCTAAGAGCTCTTTTTCTATAGTGGAATAGTTAAATTCAGCACCACGCAGTGTCCTTGAAGCATATGAAACTACGTATTCATCCCCTTTGTCATTCTGGATTAAAACAGCACCTAAGCCTACATTGCTTGCATCCACGCATACTATGCATTCTTTACCCAGGTCGAATGGTTTAAGAAAAGGAGCATTCGCTACTTCTTGCTTCATTAAATCAAAAGCAAGTTGTTGTTTGTTACACCAAACAAACTTTGTATCTTTCTTTAACAGGGATCTTAATGGATGTACTTTAGAAGCATAGCTCTGAACAAATTTGCTATAAAATTCAGTTAAGCCTAGGAACGACACTAGTTGTTCCTTGTTCAACGGTGCTGGTGCCTTTAAAATGCTCTGTATATGATTAAACTTGGGTTTGATACCATCTGAAGATATTTCGTGACCAAGATATTCGACTTTGCTTTGCCTGAATTTGCATTTTGATAACTTTAAAGTTAAACCTTTTTCTTGAACACATTTTAAGACTTTTTCTAAATTGGCATCATGCTCTTCATAAGTCTTTCCATAAATAAGGATATCGTCTTGAAAGGCGATGGCACCCAAACAACCCTCTAAGACAGTCTTCATTAGTCTTTGGAAGACCGAAGCCGCACTGGCTAAGCCGAAAGGCATTCGGCAATACTGAAACATGCCTTCCGGTGTAATGAATGTCGTTAAAAACTTTGACTCTTCATGGAGCAATACTTGATGGTATGCACTAGTTAGATCTAGAGTAGAAAATACTGAGGCACCTGACAAAGTGGAAATGAGTTCATGGATATGGGGCAAAGGATGTCTATCAATCCAAATTTCCTTGTTTAAACTTCGAAGGTCAACACATAGACGGAGTTCGCCATTACTTTTGAGGGACAAAACTACTGGCGAAACCCATGGAGAGGATTCCACCGGCTCTATGATTTTCTTGTCAACTAGATCTGCTAAAATTCCCTTCAATTTTTCACGGTAGGCTAAAGGGACATTTCTTACTCTATGCCGGATGGGAATAGCTGAATCTTTGAGAATGATACGGTGTTTGAAGTTTGTGAAGGTTCCCAAATTGTCTGAAAAAATGGATGAAAATCTTTGCTTCAATTGGATAATGAAGTCATTTTCAGGAGGGACAACATAGACAGGAGGTGAAGCGTTTGGATCAAGCTTGATGCCAAGATCATGCTGGTGAGGCCAACATAATAAGGATGCACCCTTAGAAGAAACATAAACTTTCCCCTTAATCGTCCTGTCTTTAAACTTGATGTCTGCCCACATGTAACCTTCAATATCAATCTTCTTGCCAGTGTACCCACCAGGGTGTACATCAGGTGGTAATAACTCAGTAGAGTGCCAATAACGATCAAAAACGTTTTTGCCAATTAAAGTGTACCAAGCACAAGAATCTATTAACATAGGAATCTCCTTACCATTAATAGTAATAATGTCAGAGGGAAACCCTTCACATTTTGAATCACCTACACATAACAGAGTGTTGATCTCGGAAGGTTGTTCAGCATCCTCACATTCTTCATAAGATAAAAAGTTCACTTTCTGAGAAGACTTACACATTTTGCTAAAATGGCCAGATTTTTTACACTTGACACAGATTTTGTTCCACGCAGGACATCCTCTATAGTTGCCTACATGGTCGTTTGCGCCACATCTATAACAAATAATTTGAGACTTTTTGATGGGAAATCTATTTTCTCTTCCAGAAAAATCCTTTTTAAAAGGAACAGAAGTTTTCTTAAAATTATTGAAACTTTTTATCAATGAGACCTCAGGAATAACTACCTTATTTTTGACATCTTGGTTTCTGATTTCATTTACAAACAGTTCAGACTGTTCTATGCCCTTGGCAATGTTTAATACAGCACTGAAAGAGGAATCAGTACCCATCCAGAGGCGTTCTTGAATTTTTTTACTCTTGGTGCGCATCATAATTTGATCTCTAAGGACCTGTTCGAAATTTATAGTTTCAAAAGCACAGGACCCAGCCAAAGTGCGCAGCTACGTAATTTTCTATGGATTCATCATCTTTTTGTATTCTGGAATAAAATTTAAACCTTTCCATTACAACATTGATCTTTCTTCCAAATCGAGTGCTTAGTTGCTTTATAACTATTTCAAAAACATTTAAGTCACCAGAACCAACATTTTCAATGGGAGGTAAACTTTCTAACTCTTTGAGTCCTGCACCACCTAAACAGTTTTTTAACAAAGCTAACTTTCTTTTAGGAGAACAACCATCCTCTTCAATGACATCCACATAAGCTAAAAATGTGGGGTACCAAAGATCCCATTCAACTTTTGGATCACCAGCAGTAGGTAAAAAATGTGCAGGAGAAGTAATATTGTTAGACATTATGAATCAAAAGTACTTTTCTATATCATAAATGACAGAATTAGAAGTGAAAATATACCCAAAATAACAAAAGTAGTCACCGTTGTCTGTAGAGAAGGAGCAGGAAACATCCACAGTCAAGTCTTTCAATTTGCTCTTTTCTTTTTAAAAAAAAAAAAATGGTAAACGTTAAACATATGTAGAAAGAATAGTTAATGTTGAAAACGGAGTACTCTGCAGTGAAAACGGGTTGAAATCAGTTAAATGGTTAAAATTACGATCGTGGCTTCGTTGCTATGGAAACGATGAAATAATAACAACCAAGATGGCCGCTGAAACGCATACGTAGATACGTGATGCGTGGTGACGTTATACTGAAGCGTTGTGCTCCTTCGTTGCAGGTTGGCGTTGGAGAGGCATGGGAAAAAGCGCGCAGCGTGCGTTCAGTGAGTTCTCCGTTTATCTTTAAACGATGTAGTAATGGTGCAACAACGGCAGCGCGCGTTCGGCAAACTGCAGGATTGAATAATGCAATGTCACAACAAGACAGCGCAAGACGGCAAAAATGTCCAAATAGTATTGGCAGGGAAAATGCGCCACACGAGCAGTGCTCGATAGTTCAAGGGCGGTTAGAAATGGTTTTCTAAACAAAGAGAGCCCCAAAAAAAAAACGGTAAAATAGAATAAATAGGATATAACTCCCGCTGGTGCAATCAAAGCACTTGATACTGTAAACAGCCGCTGGTGCAATCTTCATACACAATAAAAAAAATTGTAAATACCTGGTTACATTTGAGCGCTGTAAAGGCGAACGCTTCCAAGTAAATCTTTAGAAACACGAGGTTCTTCTCTGGACCAGTGGGTCATAAATCCCGATCGTCGCCAAATTCATGTAGAAATCACTTCAAGGAATCCAAGTGATGGGTGAAGAAGTTTATTCAGAGAGACAGCTTAGACAACCACCTTCAGCATAACACCAGTAAGATCTGATCAGGTAACCACACAGAGAATGTTACAGTGGGAATGTACAATAACAATTCTAACATGGAATGCCATACTAACATGGAATACTACAATCTCAAACAACTATGATATATTTTCTTCCAAATGAGACATCTGACTCAATACGGTCACGTGGCGATGACTTGTGGTGCAGTGAATTAGTAGTACCTTTGGCATTTAGCGTGTACGTACCCTGCAATGATGCGTGGTCGGGTAGAGGGAGGCACAGTAATTGAAGTAATGTCTTTTGTCAATTGAATTCTGCATGAATTCCATTTAAAAGTGATGGTATGCCTCATTACTGACATAAAACTGTTCACTCTTCTTTGTGATGATTTATGATGCACTGAGTTAGTAGTATCTTTGAGCTTGTACGTACCCTGCGATAATGAGTGGTAAAGAGGGGCCGCGTTCGAACCAATGTCTTTTCTCTATTGAATTCTGCTTGAATACAACCACGTGGCGATGAATTATGGTGCAGTTAGTTACTGGTACCTTTGGCACTGAGAGGGTACGTAACCTGCGATGATACGTAGTCCGGGCAGGCCGCACTCGGAGCAATATTGTTTTGTTTTTTGCCTAGTGAATTTTGTCTTAATAAGGCCATGGGGAGATGACATGCGGTGCAGTGAGTTAGTGGTACCTGAAGAACTCAGTGTGTGCGCACCCTGCGATGATTCGTGGTTCGGGGGGTCCGCCCTGGTACAATGTCTCTTGGCTGTTGGAATACGTCATGTGCAATTGCCATTCCACCTGAATCGTGAGCCCTCACAATGTAGATCGAAGGCAGTTGTCAGCACAGATATCGCCGAAGGATTTTTGTGACTTATGTAAAAAAAAATCTGAACACATACAGTAGAATTGTCTCTGCATTACCTAAATCAAGGCTGAATTCCCTCCGCTAAGATTCGTCCACCGGCGCCAAAGTTATTCCAAATATAGAATGTTGCGGATTTCCTACAGAAACTAGGTTTTAACTCTAACTACCTACTTGCGACCGCCAGTAATATCTGTGTGTTTGAATCTGGGCATACTAGATGAGAGAGTGAATTATATAACCTGACCAATATGAATTAAGCAGGGGATTCAATTGTGCCCCCGCTTTAGGTCAATGAAATGCTCTCGTAAAAGTACATTGGTCAAATATTAGATCAGGTTGTGCAGTTTTAAAGTATCTAAAATATTTAAATGTTTATTTATTTACATGTTTTATAACTTGTATGTATGCACAGATGAAATGTACAATGTAAGCATGTGAAACAAAGTATTTTTTCCATGTTTGTTACTTCTGGTGGAAAAATAACGCGCGCACTGGCACTTTAAATCTCGGCACTTGCTCTCAGCAACTTGCCATGTGACCAAGCTTCGCAAGAGGCGAAACGCGTAATGGCGGCGGCAGGCTTGCTGGAGAATAAAGACTTCAATTGAGCACTGAATCTGGGTCTGTTCCTTCGTCATTGTATAGCTGTGTACTGGGGCGGCTGCTTCAGCTTGACGAAATTACGTTCATTTATTCTACCGAAAGAAAAACTTCCACGGTACGAACAGAACCCCTCCTGACCTTTGGGCTACGCGGCAGGAAGTGACCCCTTGACTGGTTTCCGGACGAGGACCTACGTGACTCCTGGAGGAGTATGCTGCAAGTGCCCCCGAGCTCCGGTGAGAAGTAATCAGCTGCTACAGCCGACATCGAAAGTGGAACGAACGCCGTTGGTGTTTGGATGATCGAGCGGCAGCAGATTTTAAACGGATTGCTCGGTAAGGAGTGTGCTGGTGACTGAGGCGGGTGATTGAGAGCCGACCGGACACCATTTTGAAGTAGAGCGAGTTTTAGCTCCCAGCCTAAATTGCCATAATGTCCGCCAACAAGTTGCGTGAACGAGAGGAGGCGGCAGAGAATATGTTTCTTGACTCCCCGGCCGGGGGGTCGAATGCAGCTCCGCAGGCGGCACAGACTGCAACAGGGAATCCCACCACCCGAGACTTGTTTAAAAAACTAGAGAAGCTGATGCGCTCGGAACAGTCAAAGTGGTGGGAACATAGATCCCTTTCTCGGTACTTGGAGGTGAACAGGGTGCCGAGGGGGCTCAGAATAACTTTAGCCCCAAGTTACGAGAATCCCGACCCTGCAATGTTGAAAGACTGGGCGGAATCCAATCTTGAATCCTCAACGAAATTGATAAAAATTTTAGTAAAATATGCAGCAAGTGACCGCATAAGGCTACAGGGCGATATTGAGAAACTTGAGGAAGAAATTAGTGCCCTGGGCGTGAATGAACAAGTTAAAAAATTGCGTGATGAAATGATGATTCGGCTCAATAAGGAGGAAGAGGTAATAAAGAAAAGAAAAGCATACAAATTCGAGAGGGACAGACTCGATTACCTCAATGGCCAAATCTTTACCTTTGCCAGGAAATATGACGCTGTGAAAGCGAGGGTTAAGGGAATGCAAAACAGAAACCCTACCCGGCGTGAAACTTCAGTGTCTGTCTCTGGTTCAGACCTTAGTTCCATCATCGAGAGCGAGACAGAAGGGGATAATATCTCTGAATCTACCTTGGGGTTTACCAAAATGACTATGGCAGAGGAGGTAGACTGTCTCTGCGTAGATCGGAGAGATACGTTGCGCTCAAGAACGAAACAAACACCAAGCGCAACTTCAAGCGGAGCCAACGCCGGAAAAGAAACCGGATCCGCCAGAGGAAAATCAAGGGGAGCCCCAAGGGGACGGTGGAACAGGTCCCAGAAACGCAACCCGGCACAAGGGGGTACAACTCAGTCATAAACCTCACAGGGACGGCTCTAACAAGACAGGAGGAATCAATACTGTCCCTTGGTTTATCGTACTGTCCACCATGTGATTTCAATTATGCGGACGCGAGAATGGACACTTACAGGTTTGTCCGCAAACTAAAATTAAATAAGTTTCACAGTACACAGTCCAAACGTAACCCTGTGAATGCAAATAGAAGTCCCACTTTACTAACTGTAGGTGATCAGGATGCAATTGATGAGATATGGTCCCTACAGCAAGAAACCATTGGCAGTCAAACAGGAGAGACCAGTTCAAATAATGACATTGCAGCAGCCGGTTTAACTCCATTCAAACCCAAGTCCACGTTCCAGCCAATTATGCTTCGTGACAATATCGATGTATACCACGACTTAGTAGTTAAAGAGTTGAAACAACTATACTCTGTTACCAATGGACGGCGGAAACATATGACGAAGCAGAATCTATGCTATAACCAATTGATTAAAAAAATAGGCAGTGATGATAACATTGTGGTACGTCAAGCGGACAAGGGGGGCAATGTTGTCCTGTGGCCCCGGACTTTATATCTTGAGGAGGCCGAAAAACAATTGAGCGACATTGCTTGCTATAGGAAAAGTAACTGGCCTACACTGAGGGCGACATGGGGGGATCAGAAAGCAAAACTCCAGGCATGGAGGAGTGCAGGCATCATAACGGAGGATGAGTTTAAATTCATGAGGAATGAGTATCCGGTGGTGTCTACATTCTATCTGATCCCCAAAGTACATAAGGACTGTGAAATACCACCGGGTCGCCCTATTATTTCGGCCATTGGTAGCTCCCTGGAAAATGTATCCAGGTATATTGACTTTTTTTTGCAGGACTGGGTGAAAGGGCTTGATTCTTATGTGAAGGATTCAACTGATTTTATCAACAAAACTAAGAGACTAGAATGGAGCCCAGGATTTCTGTTTATGACCCTGGATGTATCTTCATTATATACATCAATAGGACATAGAGATGGACTGAAGGCAATTGAACACTTTTTGAACAAGCGTCCTATATACTTTGGGGTACACAACAGAATGTTGTTGGCAATGATTCAGATGTGTTTGGAGCAGAATTTCTTCCTATTCAACAACCAAATTTATCAACAAGTAAGAGGTGTTGCAATGGGGGCCTGTTTCTCCCCGAGCTACGCATGTTTGCACATGGGGCTCTGGGAGGAACAGGTCCTGAGGGGGGAACTGCGTACCACCATGGATCAGCATGTAGTAACATACCTAAGATATATAGATGACTTGTTCTTTATTTGGAGAGGAACGGAAAAATTGGCAAAACAGTTTGTTGACAACCTAAATGCTAACGGCTTGAATTTACATTTTACATCATGTATTAGTGCTAATGCTGTGAGTTTCTTAGACATGGAGGTCTATGCAGAAAGTAATTGCATTCGGACCAAACTGTATAGAAAGCCCACTGCGGGCAACACCATCCTGCATGCCTCTAGCCACCATCCACGCCACCTGATCCGCAGTATTCCCTATGGTGAGTTACTGCGGATCAGGCGGATTTGCAGCAGCGATGAGGAGTGCGAACTAGCACAGAGAGCCAGTATCAACAGGTTCCTAGCCAGAGGGTATTCCAAAAATGTACTAGAGAATGCCCAAAAGAGAACTAGGCTTATGTCCCGTGAAGTTGCACTATTACCTAAGGTTAAAGAGGTACCCCAGAGTGGTGAGCTAATTAGGCCCCGCATGATCATTACATACAGCCGTCAGCATTCTGCCATTAGAAGAATTTTCAATCGTAATTGGAACCTGATATTGGGGGATCCAATTATTGGCAGCAAGGTTGTCAACAGTCCACTCGTCACTTTCAGGAGGTCTGTATCTATGGCCAGATCTTTAGTCAAAAACAGCTTGGAACCACAGATGTCAAATACCTGGAAGGCCCTGGGGAGGGGTTTCAAAAAATGCTCGCAGTGCAAAGCGTGCAAGCATGGAATTAATAAGACCAATTATGCTGTTCCATTCTCAGAGACCCCAAAAGAGATTTCCAAGCGTTTGAACTGTAAAACAGATTATGCGGTCTATGTGCTGGAGTGCAGTTGTGGGCTCCGGTATGTGGGCAGTACCCGCCTGCCGGTGCACCAACGTGTGCTCCAGCACATTAGAGCCATCAAAAACAAAGATCAGGCCTATCCTGTGGCGAGGCATTTCGAGTCAGACCATAATTCCAATCCAGCTCATCTCACATATTTTGCAGTAGACACAGTTTGGCCCATGAAGAGAGGTGGCAATCGAGATGCGAGGCTTCGTTTACTCGAAACCAGATATATTCTGGAAATGAACAGTAAGCAACCACATGGGCTTAATGCAACTGAAGATTTGTATACATGTCTGTAAATAATTTGCATTATTTTAGACATACAATCTTTTTTGAGCATGTGCTTTTTTTAACAACCAGATGTTAGGACTGTTTTGACAACGTGTTCTAAGAATAGCATATGGCTAATTCAGTTGTAAATATACTATTAGTAGGATATCAAGACTGTGGTAGATATTACTTTTAAGAAGGGATTTTCGTTGATATGAAATATACAAACACATAGGTATATTGATTGTTGTCGTTTGTGCCAAATGCTCTGACTACAAGTACTTATATTAATGGAACATCATGTTCATTAATACATTCTGCCTTTTCTCGTTTCATGTATTTATGAGAGCAATAACATCTAGAGAGGGCAACCTTGGATGGCTATCCATGGAATTTTTGTGTTGAAACAAGAACATATAGGATGTGGATTTTTTCAATTTATCACTTGCACAAAAAAAGAGGAAAAGTTAAAAAGAAAAAATTATACAATTATGCACTCATTGTTCTGTGCCGGGTATGAAACCTACACCAAACAGCGTAGTTATGAATTTTCCAATGAAGTACATGCTCACTTGAGCTTTATTTTTTCACAAACAATATTTGATGCTGCCCACTTGGGCTTTATTCTGTGTGTTTGAATCTGGGCATACTAGATGAGAGAGTGAATTATATAACCTGACCAATATGAATTAAGCAGGGGATTCAATTGTGCCCCCGCTTTAGGTCAATGAAATGCTCTCGTAAAAGTACATTGGTCAAATATTAGATCAGGTTGTGCAGTTTTAAAGTATCTAAAATATTTAAATGTTTATTTATTTACATGTTTTATAACTTGTATGTATGCACAGATGAAATGTACAATGTAAGCATGTGAAACAAAGTATTTTTTCCATGTTTGTTACTTCTGGTGGAAAAATAACGCGCGCACTGGCACTTTAAATCTCGGCACTTGCTCTCAGCAACTTGCCATGTGACCAAGCTTCGCAAGAGGCGAAACGCGTAATGGCGGCGGCAGGCTTGCTGGAGAATAAAGACTTCAATTGAGCACTGAATCTGGGTCTGTTCCTTCGTCATTGTATAGCTGTGTACTGGGGCGGCTGCTTCAGCTTGACGAAATTACGTTCATATATATATATATATATATTTTTTTTTTTTTTTACCTACTGGCGGTCGCTATAGTTAGGATCTAGTTTCCGTAGGAAATCCCCAACATTCTATTTTGAATAACTTTGGCATCAGTGGACAAATCTTCGCGAATTTCTCCAGGAAAATGGCCTGCTTAGTTCCGCTCCTTCCCTGAAAGTTTGGGGGTGATTCGTCAAGCGGGGGCCGAGAGAAAAGGGGGGTCCCAAAATGTGTTTTCCCCATGCAATTATCCATGGGGACCTTTAGCCAGGGCTACAGCCCGAACGGCTGCACGGAATTACACGAAATTTGGCAGAGAGGTAGAGTTCTGTTTGCAGATTGTGCTTTTTGTTAATTGGTGTAAATCCGTTCAGTAGTTTCTTAGAAAATTGCAAGTAAAATCATAGCGATATCTAGAGTCGGAGTTCAGTATGCATACTGAAATCTGTTCAATTACGAGCGCGAGCTGCATGCTGATTGGTTGTGAACTGTCTGTCAACACTCGAAACCAGGAAGTGTTGACGGCCATCTTGTGCCTCGCTAGAACCGAGTCAGAAGAAAACAGTAAAACAAAGTTGAGAAATTAGGGAAGGGGGTAGAGTAGAGATATTCTGACCCTCTAGGTTTGCTTATGGGGTCGTATATGGATGTTTAGGCTTTATTTTGGTTTTAATTTTTTTTAAAAGAAAAATCGCGGCGTACGCGTATGTAAATACCTACAATTACGAGTGGGAGCTGCATGCTGATTGGCTTTCAATACTCCAAACCAGGAAGTATTGGCAGCCACTTTGTTTGTCGGAAGAGCAGAGTCACAATAAAACAGTAAAACAAAGTTGAGAAATAAGGAAAGGGGGCAGGGTAGAAACATTCTGAGCCTATAGTTTTGGTCAGGGGGTGGTACATGGATCTTTAGGGGCAATTTTTATTTAAAAAAAAATAAAAAATGGCGGGGTACTCGTGCAGTACTTGTACGCGGTGGAAAAGGTGGGAAAAAAAAGTAGCAGTCCGTTTTATTCATTAGGTCCCCGGGGGAGTAAATTACGGGGGAAATTTTTCTGCATAATGGGGTATTTTAAAAAATATATATATGTTTTGAGCTCTCTCTCTCTGTCTCCGTACACGCCGCGGGGAACGCCACATTTCTTGGGCATTGATATGTAAAATGACCTTCCAGCTCTGGGTATCTGCATTGTCTGGAGTTTTTTATTAATGTTGGGAGGGTGGGCTTGATAATACGTCCTTGTTAAGTCCCATAGAAGCCTATGTTCTGGTGGTATCATGGGGTTCTATGGAAAATAACAAGGCCGTTTTATGAAGCACATTATCGCCGCTTTATCAACAGTTTCCTGTCGATAAAAAAAGGGGCGATAATGTATCGCTTTTTGTATATAAAGCTTCCCTTTTTTTTGGTGTAGCAATTGTACTCTCTTTGCATGATCAGCGTCGTTTCGAAGTTCACGTTTTTTTCTTCAAGTTCAACGAGCAAACCTTTCTTTATATCAGTTAGTAAATCTGTCGCTTTCTTTTCCCGGTTCGTGTGATTCATCCGGTGCTGTACTTTTGTACAGTGTTAATAGTCATATTTTTTATATATTTATTTGAAAGGTTGTGCCGAGGCGCCAAACGTTGATTACGTACTCCGTCCACCGCCATTTTAGTAGTTTCTCACCGTTGTATTTATTATATCAGTTAGTTAGAACTCAGTAGTCTTCAATCCTAGTCTTACTATAGTATTTCAACATTATTTTTATGGTGGACCGTCACCATAAAGGAGACAGTGGCAGTGTCCCTGACCCGCTTTGTGACCTGACCTGAGTGTAAGCTAACGCGCTGCGCTGAAATAACGCTATTCTTTGAAAATTGTTCTGAATGTTTTGTACACTCTGACTAGTGCTTTTTAAAATTCACTTTCCCCTGCACCACACGCCACTTTACTGATTGTAGGATCCGTTTCCCTGCATCGGTTCGCTGGGACACTTCCGGTCGGCCAGCATGCAGAGCGGTTAGCGCTCTAGTGCACAACTTCCTGTGGCTATTTAGGCAGTACAGGGGCAGCAGCGCTTCGCGGAAAGGAGACAGTGGCAGTGTCCCTGACCCGCTTTGTGACCTGACCTGAGTGTAAGCTAACGCGCTGCGCTGAAATAACGCTATTCTTTTAAAATTGTTCTGAATGTTTTGTACACTCTGACTAGTGCTTTTTAAAATTCACTTTCCCCTGCACCACACGCCACTTTACTGATTGTAGGATCCATTTCCCTGCATCGGTTCGCTGGGACACTTCCGGTCGGCCAGCATGCAGAGCGGTTAGCGCTCTAGTGCACAACTTCCTGTGGCTATTTAGGCAGTACAGGGGCAGCAGCGCTTCGCGGAAAGGAGACAGTGGCAGTGTCCCTGACCCGCTTTGTGACCTGACCTGAGTGTAAGCTAACGCGCTGCGCTGAAATAACGCTATTCTTTTAAAATTGTTCTGAATGTTTTGTACACTCTGACTAGTGCTTTTTAAAATTCACTTTCCCCTGCACCACACGCCACTTTACTGATTGTAGGATCCGTTTCCCTGCATCGGTTCGCTGGGACACTTCCGGCCGGCCAGCATGCAGAGCGGTTAGCGCTCTAGTGCACAACTTCCTGTGGCTATTTAGCCCTCACAACATCCTGAGCGCCCAACGGTCGCGCGCAGCCCCGCCGAAGACCCGCCAAAGAGCTGCCCGTCTGCGCCCGTCCGCGCTAAGGCAGCGCCAGGCGCCAGGCACTCTGCTCCTCATCCTGGCATTAAGGCGGTAAGATGTGTTACTCCAAATCCGAGCTGCTGAGCTTTCAGCATTCCTCCTGCTCCTGCACCAGACGCAACCCTGCTCATATACACCATCCGCTTGTTACTCCCTCCCAATTGTGCTCTACTTCCAAACGTAAACCCAAACCCCTCCCTGTCCACACCTTCAGGCTAGGACACCTTAACGTAAGATCCATGTATAAACATCATTCAGAAATTCATGATCTTTTAATTGACCATTCTCTAGATGCCCTGTTCATGACTGAGACATGGCTCCTTGACGAGATGGACTCGGTCTGCAACCTGGCAACTCCTACAGGCTATTCTATCTATACTGTGAACAGGGGCACGAGAGGGGGCGGGCTAGCGCTCATAATCAAATCTCACTTTAAGTGCCAACTCGATAAAGTAGACATCAGAGGTAGCGAAAGTGCTCGCTTCTCGATTAAAGTCAACCCCCAGTTCTGTGCTACTGGCCTTCTGGTCTATAGACCTCCTGGTGCTGACATTCCTTTCACTAACTCCCTTCTACAATACCTGAATACCAATGTTATTAACTCTGCCAACTTCACGATTATTGGCGACCTTAATTTGCATCTTGACAAGAACACCGAGTCTAAAGCTGCAACTTTTTTAGCGGATCTTGCGGCTTTCGAACTCAATCAACTTGTCTGTGGCCCTACCCATAGAGCAGGACACCTCCTTGACCCCATTTTCTCCAACATCACCGG
The DNA here is from genome assembly GCF_964263255.1 of Lissotriton vulgaris. Lineage (NCBI taxonomy): Eukaryota > Metazoa > Chordata > Amphibia > Caudata > Salamandridae > Lissotriton > Lissotriton vulgaris. The sequence goes on along the minus strand of NC_141693.1, from coordinate 781,083,741 downwards.
CGGGTCCTCTGGCACACCTATTCCCATGACCTGGACGGATCACTATTTAGTGATGTTAACCATCCCCTGTAACTCAAGTCCTGCAGTAGCATCCACTCCCTCAGTTCAGAAACGGCCATGGAGAAAACTCCGCCTTGAAGATCTACATGATATCTTGGCATTAAATCCTCTACTCCCGAGTGACGACCTGGATGCAGGCTACGATCAGTTCTGCCTCTGGATTACCCAGGCCCTCGACACTCTTATCCCTGCCAGATGGACCAAGGCCCGCATTCACACGGCGAGTCCATGGTACAACTCAGAACTTGCTACCTTGAAAAAGGAATGTAAGAAGGCAGAGAGACGCTGGAGAAAAAGTTATGATGCCAGCCTTAAACAAGAATATGTCCAGCTCCAAAAAACTTACCACCGTAAAGTCTGCAGAATAAGAGCGGCATATTATGCCAGTGAAATTAACAATAGCTCTAACACCTCAAAATCGTTTTTAAAAATTCTGAAAGACCTCACGGCAAAAAAATCTGTCAACGCCATCACTACCTCGCCCGACCTCTGCAACAACATGGCTAATTTTTTCACAGATAAAATCAAGAAGATATACGACACCTTCCCCAAAGGCCCACAGTCACCGGTCACCTTTGATCCTACTAGGCCTTCCCTCACTTCCCTTCCTACACTTGACCGTGAGACTTTCTCTAAAATCTGTAGAAAGATTAAATCCGGGTCTCCGGCAGATCCCTTAAAGCCTGACCTTTTCTGTGACGCTCATGTACTCATCACAGATCACGTCCGTGACATCATCAATCGGTCACTCTCCACTGCCAGTGTTCCTATCAAATGGAAGCAGTCCCCTATTCTAAAAAAACCTACTTTAGATCCCTCACTTCCGGAGAACTTTAGGCCGATCTCCCTGCTCCCTTGGCCTGCTAAAGTGGCCGAGGCACACGTCAATAACATCTTGTCCAACTTCCTCCTCACCAATAACATCCTGGATGACTCCCAACACGGGTTCAGAGCTGGCCACAGCACCGAGACAGCCTTGCTCAGTGTTTCTGAAGACCTCCGTTCCATTCTTGACGCCGGCGGTACTGCAGCACTGGTCCTATTGGACCTCAGTGCTGCCTTCGATACGGTGTCACATGAGGTCCTCTTGATGAGACTGGAGGAAATTGGAGTCACAGGGGCAGCCCTGGGGTGGTTCAGAGACTTCCTGTCTAACAGGTCTTTCAAAGTCTCCACCCCCCCTTACATCTCGAAGGAGCATAGCATTGGACAGGGAGTGCCGCAGGGCTAGTCCCTTAGCCCTACCCTGTTCAATGTCTATGTCCGCCCGTTAGCGGAGGTGCCAGAAGGAATGGAATGGCTTTGGTATCATATGCAGATGATACCCAGTTGGTGGTGGCTTTGAATAACAACAGTGGTCTGGAAGCCCATCTCTTTAAACAGACACTCATTGACATCACCAACTGGATGACGGCGAATTTTCTCCAACTAAACGCCGGTAAAACCGAGATTCTCCTCTTGGGAAAAAACACCGCTTCCTGGGGAGATAATTGGTGGCCTGACATTCTAGGCCCACCCCCCAAGCCAAAAGACTGTGTCAAAAATCTAGGTGTCTGGGTCGATTCGGATCTAAAATACACCATCCACACCAAGAAAGTGGCCGCCACGTGCTTCGGCATTTTACGCAACATCAGGCCTATCCTGAAGTTCTTTGACTGTCGCACCCGCCAGCTCATCGTCCAGGCGACGATCCTTTCTAGACTGGACTATGCCAGTTCTCTCCTTTTGGGAGCGAACCTGGCCGAAACCACCAGACTGCAGAGAGTCCAGAATGCGGCTGCCAGGGCCTTGGTCGGCCTCCCTCACCACTCTTCAGTCTCAGGAACCTTAAGAAAACTGCATTGGCTCCCGGTGGGAAAAAGGATCCAGTTCAAGGCTCTATGTTTAGCCTTCAAGATCCTCAAAACCGCCTCTCCCCTACTGCTGAATCCCCTCTTGTCTGAGTACACACCTAGCAGATCTCTCCGCTCAGAGGGACAACATCTAGCGATCATTCCCCGCACTAGACTTGCCAGAGTTGGTGGACGATCTTTCAGCCTCCTTGCTGCCAAGCTATGGAACAGCCTGCCTGTAACCATACGGGGGATGCATGATCTCTTAGCCTTTAGAAAGGCCATCAAAACCCATCTTTTCCAATAATCTGTTTTTTTTGTGCACCTTCATTCTGCACTCTGGTCAGCTCGCAGCGCCGGGACGCCCCTTGGCTGGGGCAGCCGCGCGCTATACAAATTCCCATAACATAACATACCCCTCCCCCACAAAATAAAAGAAGTATGTAGTTTTTTAAAATTAACTTTTACTAAACAATAAATATAAACGAAACTCAATTATAACTATATTCGAACTGGCAAAATAAGTTAAACAATGTTATAAAGAAATTGTGAAATGGATTCCAAAAGGTGTCCGATTGTTAATCTGCAAAAGAAAAAAGAAAATTAGAGTTTAGAATTATGTAGCTGTGAGTAAATGAGCTGAAGCATTACAAGTTGTGGTAACTCTACAGTTTTACGTGTGCAGTGTGACTCGTATATTCCTGTTCTGTTATAGTGCCGAATTCAAGTGGTGTCTATATGGAAGTGCCTACTGCGTTACTGACGCGCGTTATTGCGACTTATTTCTAATGCATTCCTATGAAGGATTTGTAGATCTAGGCCTGTGTGCTTACCGTTGTATAAAGCTTGTGGCCAAACACTGCAGGCACTGGCATGGACAACTTCAGCTGGGCCGATCTTCTAGACGTCCAAGCAGACAGCAGTGTCTAAGTTTAAGAGAGAAAGAGAAATGATGTCACAGAGAGTCATCACTTTACCCATGTTAAAAGTGACTCAAAAGTGGCGTAATAAGGTTGATGATCTGTTTGTCAGACTGTTGTAACCTATTGGTTGTCACTACTCTGAGGTAATTATACATTTTACAGAGAAGCTGCTGTACACTACGCACTCTGGGCCATAATATCAAGCTTGGACGACAGAAATTATTGCCAATTTATCGGCAGGAAAGTGTCACTAAGGTGGCGATAATGGGTTTGATAATATGCTCTATGGAATTCCAATCGAAGCTCATGTTAGATGTCCTTCACATATAACATGAGCTTCGATTGGAATTCCATAGAGTATATTATCAAACCCATTATCGCCACTTTCTTGACGATAAAGTGGCAATAATTCTGTTGCCAAGGTTTGATAATATGGCCCTCTCTCCTTTCATAAATAAAAGTTACACTACAGTTTTACAAGTGCAGTGTACCTGGTACATTTTACTTGTTATAGTGCCGCGTTCAAGTGGTGTCTATAGGGAAGTGCCTACTGCGTTACTGACGCCCGTCATCGCAACTTATTTCTAATGCATTCCTATGAAGGATTTGTAAATCTAGGCCTGTGTGATTACCGTTGTATAAAGCTTGCGGCCAAACACCGCAGGCACTGGGATGGACAACTTCAGGTGGGCTGATCTTCTAGACGTTCAAGCAGACAGCAGTGTCTACATTTAAGAGAGATAGAGGAATGATGTCACAGAGAATGAGAGAGAGAGAAAACATTAAAACTGTGTCGCAGAGTCTGGAGCTGAGATTTTTTGTTGAACCAGACGTAGATTTACTAGCTCTTTGTATCACTTTACCCATGTTAAAAGTGACTCAAAATGGGCGTAATAAGGTTGATGATCTGTTTGTCAGACTGTTGTAACCTATCTGTTGTCACTGCTCGGAGGTAATTATACATTTTATAGAGAAGCTGCTGTACACTACGCACTCTGGGCCATATTATCAAGCCTTTGGCGACAAACATTATTGCCACTTTATCGGCAGGAAAGTGTTGCTAAAGTGGCGATAATGGGTTTGATAATATGCTGTATGAAATTCCAATCAAAGCTCATGTCAGATGTCCTTCACATCTAACATGAGCTTCGATTTGAATTCCATACAGCATATTATCAAACCTATTATGGCCACTTTAGCGGCCGTTTGCTGCCGAGAAAGTGGCGATAATTTTGTCACCAAGGGTTGATAATATGGCCCTCTCTTGTTTCAGAAATTAAGCTAACACTACAGTTTTACGAGTGCAGTGTACCTGGTCCATTTTACTTGTTATAGTGCCGCGTTCAAGTGGCGTCTATATGGAAGTGCCTAATGCGTTACTGACGCCTGTTATGCCGACTTATTTCTAATGCATTGCTATGCAGGCTTTGTAGATTTAGGCCTCTGTGCTTACCGTTGTGTAAACTTTGTGCCAAACACATTAGGAAGTCGAGTTGACAACTTGAGTTGAGCAGATCTTCTAGACGTCTGTTGTAACTTGAGTCTTCCTGCTGCTCAGCTAGATTGCATGTGATGTGGAATGTTGGATGAATGGAACGTTGCAACAACGTACAAGCAGACAGCAGTGTCTAAGTTTAAGAGAGAAAGAGAAATGATGTCACAGAGAGTGAGAGAGAGAGAAAACAACATTAAAACTGTGTCGCAGAGTCTGGAGTTGAGATTTTTTGTTGAACCAGACATAGATTTACTAGCTCTGTGCATCACTTTACCTATGTTAAAAGTGACTCAAAAGTGGCATTATAAGGTTGATGATCTGTTTGTCAGACTGTTGTAACCTATCTGTTGTCACTGTTCGGAGGTAATTATACATTTTACAGAGAAGCTGCTGTACACTACGCAATCTGGGAAATAATATCAAGCCTGGGCGACAAAAATTATTGCCACTTTATCAGCAGGAAAGTGTAGCTAAAGTGGCGATAATGGGTTTGATAATATACTCTATGGAATTCCAATCGAAGCTCATGTCAGATGTCCTTCATATCTAACATGAGCTTTGATTGGAATTCCATAGAGCATATTATAAAACATATTATGGCTACTTTAGCGGCAGTTTGCTGCTGATAAAGTGGCGATAATTTTGTCGCCAAGGGTTGATAATATGGCCCTCTCTCGTTTCAGAAATAAAGCTAACACTACAGTTTTACGAGTGCAGAGTACCTGGTACATTTTACTTGTTATAGTGCCGCGTTCAAGTGGTGTCTATAGGGAAGTGCCTACTGCGTTACTGACGCCCGTTATGCCGAATTATTTCTAATGCATTCCTATGAAGTATTTGTAGATCTGGGCCTCTGTGCTTACCATTGTGTAAACTTTGCGCCAAACACATTAGGAAGTGGAGTTCACAACTTTAGTTGAGGAGATCTTCTACATGTCCAAGCAGACAGCAGTGTCTAAGTTTAAGAGAGGAAGAGAAATGATGTCACAGAGAGTGAGAGAGAGAGAGAAAACAACATTAAAACTGTGTCACAGAGTCTGGAGTTGAGATTTTTTATTGAACCAGACGTAGATTTACTAGCTCTTTGCATCACTTTACCTATGTTAAAAGTGACTAAAAAGTGGCGTAATAAGGTTGATGATCTGTTTGTCAGACTGTTGTAACCTATCTGTTGTCACTGCTCGGAGGTAATTTTACATTTTACAGAGAAGCTGCTGTACACTACGCACTCTGGGCCATAATATCAAGCTTGGACGACAAAAATTATTGCCACTTTATCGGCAGGATAGTGTCACTAAAATGGCGATAATGGGTTTGATAATATGCTCTATGGAATTCCTATCGAAGCTCATGTCAGATGTCCTTCACATCTAACATGAGCTTCGATTGGAATTCCATAGAGTATATTATCAAACCCATTATCGCCACTTTCCTGACGATAAAGTGGAGATAATTCTGTTGCCAAGGTTTGATTATAAGGCCCTCTCTCCTTTCATAAATAAAAGTTACATTACATTTTTACGAGTGCAGTGTACCTGGTACATTTTACTTGTTATAGTGCCGCGTTCAAGTGGTGTCTATATGGAAGTGCCTACTGGGTTACTGATGCCCGTTATGGCGACTTATTTCTAATGCATTGCTATGCAGGCTTTGTAGATCTAGGCTGCTGTGCTTACCTTGTATAAAGAGTGCGGCCACCGGAGTTCACCACTCCACTTGAACTCTGCTTCTATACGTCAAAGTATATTCAATAAGTTGCAGAAAATTCCATTGCTGGTGCTCGATAGGCCGTAGTTGCTTCTGAACGATGTTTGCTGAAGGAAACAAAAGGAGATTTTGATTAGTCATTGAAACTGAGTTGCGTAACTACTATCAAAAGTGAATTTTAATGTGGGTTCTTAATATTCTGTTGTTAAGACTGTTGTAGCTCCAGCAAACAAAGGAAGATCAATAAGTTAATAAAGGCCTGGGACGGCGTCGTGATGCAGAAAAAAAATACTATCATGGACGCACAATTAATAATAATAGAGACCTAAGCACGTGGCGCAGTACAGAAATACGACACAGAAATTTATGCACGCACAATTTTTAAGATTAGAGGTGTATAGGACCTTGTAACTTATAAAGAAATATTTCAATTTTGTAAGTACAATTTAAAACCATTGAGGGGTAGGAAAGCCATATGAAGGATAAAAAAATAGTATTATGCATATACAATTTACAGTGGAGGCTGATGTTGTGACATCTTCTCTTACCTTTGTTTCTGTCGTCTTTTGTCGTGTCTTGAAAGGGTGTGGTTTCGCTGAGTCTAGGGTGTTTTCGACAGTCTGTGTGTCATCGCAGCAGAGGCAGGCAAAAGAGAGCGTTCTCACGTCGGTGCCCGCATTATATGGGAACTGCGGGGGCGGACCAAACCAAGCCCAGGGCCGTCATTGGTAGCGTTTTCGCGGTCTATAAGAATGATGGCCCTGGGGGAGATCACATTGGCTAATGTATAGGTTTCTAGGCTAAATGATAGCAAGCATGCTTGGTGGTGGCATGTGGGTAGTGTGGGTAGGTGTGCACCGCGCATGTACAAGTATGAGTGTGTGCACAAACAATTAACAACAGAGAGAGAGATGGGGCAGTGTTATAATGTACGCAGAGGCAGGCCTAGAATCGGATCTGCAATGAGTCAGCACTTCTAATCATTCTCCTTAGCGCGCTCTGAGCTCTAATTTGTCACTGAGAGGGTGATCGCAGCATAGTTTGCAATGCTTATCATACTCAGCGTATACCCGCGCATACAGTACGAATATGCTTTGACATTCGCGTCGCATTAAAGCTTCGTTGTGACGTCATGTACGGCGTTCTGTAGGCGAAAGGGGGCAATATTTCTACTTGGTTTAAAGCATTTATTTATGTATTTAATGTAGATACTAAGGGCAGATATTTGGGATAACTATGATTTTTTTTAAATACTTTTAATAATCCTATATTACTTTTAAAAAGAATTACACAAATCGCGGAAGAAGATCATGCGTACTTGTATTGAAAGAGCTGCGCAAGCGCTTCATAGGCGTACGCAAAGCCATGTGACTTTAAAAGTAGAGATTTGATTGGTTCGTAACTTTTCCTATTGCGAGTAATTATTCGACTTTGACTTTCTAAGAAGAAGCATTTGTTGTGAGAATCTTCTCAAATAGAAGGAAGAGCACCATAATAAGAGCCATGGAGTCATCTTCCAGCAGTTCTTCAGATGGAGATTTCATTTGTGAAGATCCTCCAAAGAAGAGGAAAGAAGCTCTAATTTGGATGTTTTTCACTTTTCCAGAAGGTCAAAAAAAGGTTAATGCTGCAAAAGTAACTTGTAAAATTTGCCAAACAACTCTTTCAAGGGGTGATCCATGTAAAAAATACTCCTTTGGCACAGCAAATGTAGTGCGACAAGTGAAGAACTTGCACCCCAAGAACTTTGCTCGAGCTGAAAGACGGAGATTGTAAAAGACCCCACCTGCTGCTACACCAAGCACATCAACTGCCGCAGCATTTTCAGAAAGCAGTCCACACCCATATATTGATTCTGACTTTGCTAAAGTAAAATTTCTTTGCATTTGTTGCGATAAACTTTTGTGTTATGGGGAACAGTCTATCGACCTGATAAAACACAGGATACAGGATCATTGCTGTCCTCGACATTAGTTGTTCTTTTTTTCATTCTTTTGTTCCGCTTGGAATTTGTTGTTAATGCACTGATGATGACGTCACATATAACATCACTCATGACATGGTCAGTGACATCACTCATGACATCACTGACGACATCTCAAATGACATCACTGATGACATCACTGATGATATCATCCTTGTGAAAGAATGGCAGACCTCTTTTTGGCGTAATATAACCTTTGATACACACCTTCTGGAAATAGAAAGTACAAATTTTAAACAAAAATGGAGATAACAATACCAATTACCAACAACCTAGTCAGTAATTCAGCCATCTACGTACCCATGCACTCATTTACCAAAAGTTCTATATAGTCACTTATACATGTACTCACTCATCATATGTACTCATATACTTATAAATACTGTTACACACCGACACTCATCCATACAGTTACTCACACACATACTCACACATGTAAATAAACTATCAAACATCCATTTGTTTGCATATACAGCAATACACACACCACTACATTTACTTTTACAGAAACGTACACATACTTACTCTCTTAAACAATCAGTGATAGAAACACATACTTATTTATACAGGAACTTTTTGAATCTGTCACTGTCATATATCCTTACTTATATACATCAATACTCACACATGTTTAAAACATATGTACTTACTCATAAAGACACTATTGAGGCAGTCATTCACTCACTAGCACACCCATTCACACATTCATCCACCCGTGCAGTCCTGCACACACGCTGTCTTCAAAACACATACAAACAGTGAGTCAGTCATTCATGCATCTGTGCTCTAAGTAATACCCACCACCAAACCATACAGACAGTCATTCTGATACTCAGAAAACCAACTAATAACCCATATAGACACTTGTGTAGCTACTCACCAACCCATGCAGCCACTTATACACAAAGTGAGACACTGATACAGATATTTACATATTTAAACATTACTCGCTAATACATGTATTCACTAAGATACACTTAATAAGTCAGTTATACAATGACATTGACAAAGAAAACATCCATTTAGACACTTTAGATATACATATATAAAAATATTTATTTTTCAGAAAGACGCACATTCAGTGGATAATGTCATCAGTGATGTCATCAGTGATGTAATTTGAGATGTCATGAGTGATGTCATGAGTGATGTCACTGACCATGTCATGAGTGATGTTATATGTGACGTCATCAGCAGTGCATTGCGGGCGCTCAAGATATAGTTAGCTGAGCTAACTATAACGGAGGAATTTAACAGGTTTTGTATGAGAGAAATGTTCAGCTAACTATAACGTGTGAAAACTAGGGTTTTTTTCAATGAATTAGCATGGTTTTTTAAATGCTAATTCCTAACTATAATGTGTGTGAAACCTATGGTTTTTTCAATGAATATATATATATATATATATATTCGGCACTGAAGTTTCCAGCCATCACCTTTCTGGAAAACACTTCATAATTGGGAAAGTGCAGCACACGGATGCTGTAACAAAGGACTTTGGGATGTTTTCAAGTGCAAGCATCAATCGCACATAAGGAGAAAGCCATTTTTTATTGAGCATATTTCATCAAGTAAGTGACTCTGAAATACAACACAGACTGGTATTGTGCTCACAGAAAGAGAAACATGTGGAACAAGCACGCAGTCTAAGGTGCTATTATATTATAAAGAGACTAATGCTTACCTGATGCATTCTGGTACTTGCATGCACGTAACCTCGGTGTATTTAAATGAGGTTAACGTTGGCATATTAGGTCACATGACACGCCGCAAGCAGAATGAGCTCACCTGTGATCAAGACTGCCTCAGCAGTTGAAACGCGTTAGGTTTGGAGATGAAGGCATTCTTTCTGGCCAAATAAAGCACAAGTTACCCCACGAAGTCCTGGTCAAGCGTGCTTCTTATCTTTGATGGGAGGTTTTGTTTTGGATTTAAATGGAGGTTGCCCGCCCCCAGCACTATGACCGCCCTGGATAGAGGTCGCTGCTCCCTGTGGGAAAAAAGAGGTGGATATATATATAAGCCTTCACTTATTTGGGTTCCTGTTCGATGGATTTATTAAGCCTACCCGGGCTTTAGTGAAGCTCACCGCCTGTTGGCGGGTCCGCTACGGCACCACGGAGGTGTTGTAGAAGCCGGAACAAAAAGCAGCTGGTGCATTGCAGGGTTGGGCCGGCTGCAACTGCAAATTTTGGCATCAACAAAGCGTGGCAGGACCCCTTCAGGACTTTGACACCAATATTGGTTTCAATTTTCGGGACATTTAAAATGCATTCACTTGGAGTCACCGTGAGCAATTAGCAGCATTTTCACATCTTGCCATGAATGCCACTGAAGAACTGAGAACATCCTGAAACGCGTCTGGCAATATGGAATGGTGTTTTACTCCTCGAACTGGGTCCTGCTGGCAGGGTGCCAAATACGAAATAAATAATCGTGAGCAGCATCTTATTCTGTGAGGCTGCACTTATTTGGGTTCCTGTTCGATGGAGATATATATATATATAGTTAGTTAAAACAACAGAGGGGAAGGACTGTACTTACTTCGCAGCGCTAGGAACAGTTGGAGAGGGGCGCTGAGGAAGGCTGATATTGCCGAAATGCATTCGCCGAAACCATCTGTTCAATAAAGTGCTCCTGATTGTCTCCCTTCGGGTCACAGCCTTTTTCTTTGGAGGAGGTAGCTGCTCATACTTTGATGCGTATGCCAGTGCGCATCTACGTGTACCCCCGCTGCCAAAAGTTGGTCTGGATTCTCTGGCAAACTCGGCTGAAAAGGACAGTGCAGTAGCAGTAACTTCCAGAACCCACCTCCACGCTTGGCGGAGACTGCGGCAGGGGATATTCTATCCTCTAATTGGGTAATCAGGTACCTGTGTTCACCCACGCGAAGGATTCCAAGTAGAAGGGTTGCAGCGGCAAAGCAGGGGGACTTGAGGGGGCACGGAGTTGTTTCACATGGCTTACCTCCCATCGACATCCTGAAGCTGTGCCTCCTACGGACACTCTCTCTGAAAATATCACCCCATTCAGGGTGCATCCAGTCACACGGTGCTGAACATTGGAGCATTGTGGGTTATGCAGTTCCACTACGCGGGACTGCACGAGGATGCAGATTACATAAAGGGGGTTAGTTAAAACAACAGAGGGGAAGGACTGTACTTACTTGGCAGAGCTAGGAACAGTTGGAGAGGGGCGCTGAGGAAGGCTGATATTGCAGAAATGAATTCGCCGAAACCATCTGTTCAATAAAGTGCTCCTGATTGTCTCCCTTCGGGTTACGGCCTTTTTCTTTGGAGGAGGTAGCTGCTCATATATATATATATATATAAAACACAAGTTGCCCAAAAGAGGTCCCACCCACATAGGCATAGCAGAACAGGGCATGCTGGTCAATGTAGTAGTGCCCATAGTAGCTTGACACAGTTCCATCCAAAACCCGGTTGGGAACCACTTTGCACATTGAAGAGTTCACTAAAATGTCTTACCCAAGTGGGCACATGAAAATCAAAGGGCTGCTTCCAAGCCCGCCAATGTCAATCCAGCAGCTAGGTCCCCTCACTTCCAAACAGCACTCGGCATGTTGAACGCCATGGATCCGCATAGATCGCAACGGGACATCCTCGCAGCCAGGCTGCCGCTCTACATGAAAAACACATGTGAAGGGGTTGACACACACAAGAAGCATGCCCTGTTCTGCTACGCCTATGTGGGCGGGACTATACAATTGAATAAATGAACGTTCCACTTTAAACCGCTTCCCACAATTTATTTGACGAGAGCCAGTGAAAAAGAGAATTACTTTCTCGAAACGCGTATGGCAGTCACGTTACAGGAAACGGAGAGCGAGCTGAAGGGTCTGCTACCAGTGGCTGTGTGTGTCAACCCCCCAACCCCTTCACAGTGCGATATCCTCTTTTGGGCAACTTGTGTTTTATATATATATATATATATATATATATATATATATATATATATATATATTCACTGAAAAAAATCATAGGTTTCACACCAGTTATAGTTAACTGGAAATTTTACTGTCATAAAACAATTGAAATTCCACGTTATAGTTAGTTGGACTCACTATAACTTGCGCGTGCAATGCACTGCTGATGACGTCACATATTACATCACTCATGACATGGTCAGTGACATCACTGATGACACCATCCAGTGAATGTGTGTCTTTCTGAAAAATAAATATGTTTTATATATGTATATGTAAAGGTCGATGGAAGAATACATGTTTAAATAAGAGTCTAAAAAGATATTTAAAAAAAAATTGATTGGTTAACTGGCTTATTAAGTGTATCTTAGTGAATACATATATTAGCGAGTAATGTTTAAATATTTAAATATATGTATCAGTGTTTCACTTTGTGTGTAAGTGGTTGCATGGGTTGGTGAGTAGCTACATGTGTGTGTATATGGGTTATTAGATTTTTTTTAGTATCAGTGTGAGTGTCAGTATGATTTGGTGGGGGTATTACTTAGCACATAGATGCATCAATGATTGACTCACTGTTTGTATGTGTTTTGAAGACAGCATATGTGCAGGATTGTATGGGTGGATGAGTGTGTATATGTGTGTGTTAGTGAGTGAATGGCTGTCTCACTAGTTTCTTTATCAGTAACAAGATATGTTTTAATCTAGTATTTGTGAGTATTGATGTATATAAGTGAGTATATGTGAGATTGAGAGATTGTAAGAGTTCCTGTTTAAATAAGTATGTTTCCTACCTTGGCGTCCTCTTCGATGAGAAACTAGAATTTAAAAATCTGGCCGAAAAGCATGCATCCAAATTGGTGGCCTCTACGGGTGCTATAATGGCATATGGAAGGAGGCTTGGTAGGTGATCACCGGAATAGATACTAAATTTATACAAAGCTGTATCCTGCGCAAAAGTGTTATATGGAGCAGAAGTGTGGGGCTGCAAAATTAATCACATACAACAAATACAATCGGAGGAAAATAAATTCTTCAAAAGACTACTTAAGGTCCCTCATAGTACCCCGGCACATATAACCCATCTGGAACTGGGAGAACCCTATATCGAGGATAAAAACAAGATTCGACCTCTTATGGCCTGGATCAGGATATGGACAAACCCAGAGGCCAGCTTTAGTAGACAGATAATCATGGACTGTCTAAACCGGGACAAATGGGAACAAATCACATGGTTAAAATACGTTAGAGATACCCTGGTCCGCATTGGCTGTAAAAACATGTTCACTGACCCAGAGCAGCTGACCACACAGAATAAAACATTGCTTAAAAATTCATTTGAAGCATGGTCAACTGATAGGAGGGCGCTCACTGAAAACAAAAAACCCTCGGTAGCGGCTCATGGGCCAGTGGTATCCACAAATTTTAAAATGGAACCATACTTGGCTGTACTGTATAATGCGCAGGAAAGATTTTATATGACCAGGTTTCGTTTGAATTTATTACATCATTTATTGGCAAGTCCTGCTGGTTACACATCTACGGTAGAGGCGAAGGGCACCTGCGGCTGCGACTCTAGGTCTCCGCAGGACACCCTTCACTTTGTTTTATTATGCCCTCGCTTTTCAGAACCTAGAAAGAAGTTTTTAGTAAGGATTTTGAAAAACCGAAAATTTAAGCACGCCAAAGATGCCATTTTATTTTTGCAAAAGGCACCTAATCCTCATACTTTGTTAAGTGTTATTGGCTTTATTAAATCTGCTATAAAATTGAGGAACATGAGGGAAATAACTGTAGACTCCACTTGAACGCAGACTGAAACCCCCATTACCTGAAAATGACAAACTGTACTCTTTTTTATTATATATATGAAATTTTTAATAATTTTTATATTAACTGTTTTTATATAAATTGTACGTATGTATTTGTTATGCACTTTAATGGTATCTTTTTAAGTACCGAATAAAGGAATTTGAATTTGAGTATATGAGAGAGTGAGAGATTGTAAGAGTTCCTTTTTTAATAAGTATGTGTTTCTATAAGTGATTGTTTAAGTGAGTAAGTATGTGTAAGTTTCCTTAGAAGTAAGGTAGTAGTTTGTGTATAGTTGTATATGCAAATAAATGGATGTTCAATAGTTTATTTGCATGTGTGAGTAACCTTTGGATGACTGTCGGTGTGTAACAGGATGTATAGGTGTATCACTACATATGATGAGTGAGTATATGTATGAGTGACTATATAGAACTGTTGGTGAATGAGTGGATGAGTATATAGATGGTGTAATTTCTGAATTGGTTGTTGTAACTGGTATGGGTATCTCCATTTTTTTGAAAATGTTAGTTTCTATTTTTGAATATGTGTTTCAAGGGTTACATTACACTGAAAGGAGGTCTGTCACTCTGTCACAAGGATGGTGTCATCAGTGATGTCATGAGTGATGTCACTGACCATGTCATGAGTGATGTAATATGTGACGTCATCAGCAGTGCATTGCACGCGCAAGTTATAGTGAGTCCAACTAACTATAACGTGGAATTTCAATGGTTTTATGACAGTAGCATTTCCAGTTAACTATTAGGACCCGTACCCTCCAGATATGCCCCCGCCGCCCAATACCCTAGACATGCAAGATCCCCACATTTGAAATCACCAGAAATTTAGGTGGGGTTAAAAAGGCCATGTTTATTCACACATTATATAAACATGACAAGCAATAACATGCATATCAAAATCACAAGTTATAACATAACTACATTTATGAGCATATCAGCTCCATGAGCATATCAGCTCCATCACCTTCCCAACCCTAAGGGAGGAACACCATCTGGTTCGCATCTCGCAACTGGGTATCCTACGCCAAGTGCCGTGCACCTGCCCCTTAGAGTGGTGGGTCCCGCCCTTCTATCCTTGTCTGCCATTACCGGGGCCCACCTCTCGACCACCAGGCTGCCCAGGGTCGCCCGGGAGGCTCGAAATCTGTCGCCCTAGCCTCCCCAGCCGGTGGTCACTTCCTCCCAGTGGAGAGCTTGCCATATCCCCCCTCAGAGCTGGCCTATGGAGCCCGGCAAGTGGGCTCCCATCCATCTTGTTTAGCCACTATTTACTGATCGCAGGTCTCTTCTCCGCAGAACGCCCCTCAAACCATTAATCTAAGGGACGGGTGGGTGGGAATTTCGGAAAGCCGGCCTGGGTCTCGAGAATGGCCAGGAGCCGGAGTGAGCAGTCAGGTATCCAGGAGTGATAGCGGGAACAGAGACCCCAGTCACAGGGAGTTGACCCTAAATAGGCCCAGAGTCTCCACCCCCTGACCCTCGGGTCACGCGATATCGCCAGAGCGGAAATGGGTCGGCCGGACGCCGATTGGGCCGTCCGCTCGACCAACCACCAGAGACCAGGAGCGGGCGGGGTCCGGAGAGGCCGGGTCCTAAGTGCGCGCGTCGTGATTCTCCACGCTTGTCATAGGACCCGTACCCTCCAGATATGCCCCCGCCGCCCAATACCCTAGACATGCAAGATCCCCACATTTGAAATCACCAGAGATTCAGGTGGGGTTAAAAAGGCCATGTTTATTCACACATTGTATAAACATGACAAGCAATAACATGCATATCAAAATCACAGCGGGCTCCCATCCATCTTGTTTAGCCACTATTTACTGATCGCAGGTCTCTTCTCCGCCACAAGGGTGGCCAAGGCCCACAGGTCTGACACCCTCCCCACCTGCGTTCAGAATAAATGACCAGAGTTCTTGGATAAACGTATCAGTTC
The DNA here is from genome assembly GCF_964263255.1 of Lissotriton vulgaris. Classification (NCBI taxonomy): domain Eukaryota; kingdom Metazoa; phylum Chordata; class Amphibia; order Caudata; family Salamandridae; genus Lissotriton; species Lissotriton vulgaris. Next base: position 781,068,023 of record NC_141693.1, on the reverse strand, counting down.
CACAGTTCGACAAATGCACCCCATCCTGGTGGCACATTGCCTCTCCGGAAATCATCCGGTGCTGGAGGTAGCGCAAGCGGCCCTTCACTGAGCACAACCTTGCTAGTTCGCCGTTCAATCGCCTCACCGAGACGTTCAAAGATCTAGGACGCACTCCTGGCCCTCATGCCCTGCGTGATATCATGCCAGACCAGACTAGTTTCGTTGATGGGAACACATGTCCCAGCCAGGCAAACTCTGCTAGTAGGGCTTCCTTGACAGCCAAGCGCCCCCTGTCGACCATGTCGTTGCCTCCCAAATGCAAAATAATCCAATCCGGCGATTTGTGCTCCCGTGCTCTGAGCTCCTCGACGATCCGCCTCAAGTGTCGGATCCGCATCCCTCCAATGCCATGCCATACGAATTCGGTCTCGCCCAATGCGGCCGGTTTCACCACCTCTCTTCGCTGCAAGCGCACCGCCGCGCGACGCACGAAAGAGTGCCCGATTACCCATACCACGGAAGCGGGCATACTAATCAAAAGGAGAGAGATGGAACCGTTAGACACTGCACACATATGCATTACAATAATTCAGGCCGTACATATCGTTTGTAGCAATCAGAGGTCCAGCAAGCTACACCTTTCACCATGATGGGGGCAGACCCGCCCCTGCCGCTAAAGTTGTGGCGCCAATCCTAAAGGAATGAGAAGAGTAACCCGCTGCTCCCAGTCCCAGGTTCCCCAGGGCCAACCCAAAGACTGCCTTAAACTGGTATTGAGACAGGCAATACCCGTTTTCGTGGACGAAGAGAGCCGACCCCTCCCTGCTGGGCGTCGGGCTAGGTACGCCTGCATATGGGATACGGGGCAGGCAGCTATCCCTGGGGCAGGCCGCAACTGGATGTTGACCCCCTTTCCTGTTTGGTCTGTTTTGGACCGTCTCAACCGCACTACTAGGCCCCCCGGGGAAATGGAGATATCCTTGAGCTGCAGGCCCCCCCGTGGTCTACTCTGGAGGCCCCCACAATCTCACCCAGGCGGAAGGCCCCGTAAAAGGCCAGGCAGAAGGCCGCCCCAAGCATGATTCCCTCGAATGGTGACTGGCAAATAACAGGCAGTACCCCCAAAATATCAATCAAGGTCGGGAGATCCAAAGGCCTACAACAGTCCCGCCGTGTCCCGTCTAATCGGGCCCATCCCGCTAAGGCCTTTCTGATCAAAAATGAAGCCCCAGGATCCCGCTCCCCCGCCAGTTTAGCAAAGAAACCTATCGCGGCCAGGGCAGCCCTAGCATAGGACACTGTTTTGCCCTGATCCCGCAGAACCTGTAAAAAGGCGTACATCGTTTCAGTTGCGAAGACCTTCCCCCCACCCAACTGTTCAACAAATGATTTGTAAACATTAAACTGCGACTGATAGGGGTGTTTGGTGCGATCATTTAGAGCGGCCCCTACCAGCCCCGCTAAAGCGGGGCTCCAATTTTCCACAGTGACGTAGGGAACGTCGTCATGCGCACTTCCGCCTGCGGGTGGAATCTCCGGAAGTCCTGCAACTTGGAACGAGACAAAGCGTCAGCAGCATGATTATCAACACCAGGTATATGCGCAGCTTTAAAAGTCAAATTCAATTTCAAGCATGCCAACACCAACAACTTCAGCAACCTCAGCACGTGTGGGCAAGTCGCCCCTTGCCGATTGAAACTTGGACCACCGCCATGTTATCCGACCAGAAGGTCACGACCCTGTCCCTGAAGCGCTCTGCCCACACCGCAACAGCCACCCAGATGGGAAAGAGCTCTAAAAAGGCTAAATTCTTAGTCAAGCCTGCTACGTGCCATTCCGCTGGCCAGACCGCCCCGCACCAGGCAGGGCCCAAGATTGCCCCAAAACCAACACTACCAGCTGAATCGGTGTACAATCCTAGTTCTTTACTGGACACTGGCGGCGCGGGCCACACTACCCACCCGTTGAAATCTGTCAGGAAATCCTGCCACACCTTGAGGTCCTCCTTCACCCCTGCTCTTAACCTCACCCGGTGATGCTTCTGGGTAAGACCCACCATCGCTCTGGCTATAGACCTCGAGAAAGGGCGTCCCATGGGGATGATCCGCAAAGCAAAGTTTAGCTGCCCCACAAGCACTTGTAACTGGTGCAGCGTCACCTTTGGATATGCCAATGCTACCTCAATGGCTAGGGAAAAGGCCTTTACTTTCTCCATTGGCAATCTACATTCCCCCGCTACTGTGTCAATTTCAATGCCCAGGAAGGACATGAACGTGTCAGGGCCGACTGTCTTGCTCGGTGCCAGCGGCACCCCAAATTCCTTTAACATGGCCACCAGCTGGCTTAGGGCCAACGCGCAGGCATCCGACGATGCGGGACCCATTACCATGAAATCATCTAAGTAATGCACCACATCCGTACATCCTGACTTTTGCGAGAACACCCATTGCAGGATGGAGCTAAAGGTCTCAAAGTACCTGCAGGAGACCGCACAACCCATAGGCATACATCTGTCGTAATAAAATTGCTGTTGGACCTGAAAGCCTAACAAATGGTAATCCTCAGGGTGTACCGGCAACAAGCGGAATGCTGACTCGATGTCGGTTTTTGCCAGTAACGCCCCTCGGCCTAGCTCCCTCACTTTCTGAACCGCGGCATCAAAGGACGAGTACGTCACTGAGCACACCGCCGGGTCGATGGCATCGTTTACCGATGCACCTTTCGGTGCGGATAAGTTATGGATCATTCTGAACTGTCCCGGCTCCTTTTTGGGCACCACTCCTAAAGGGGAGCAGACAAAGTTCTCCCAGGGAAGAGCCGGGAACGGGCCTGCTACTCGGCCTAAGGCCCGCTCTTTCTCTACCTTTGTGACCACTACTGAGGGATGGGTTCTTGCTGAAACTTGGTTCCTACACTGAGTAATAGGAGGGACATGCGATGCTGGTATACGAAAACCGCTGGAAAAACTTCAAACAACATCCTGGCAGCTGCCCTATCCGGGTACCTGCCCAACCAAAAGATCAGTTTCTCTATGTCAACAGGAGTAGGCAGATTAGACTTGGGGAGGCTTGATATCCTTAGGGGCGTTGCACCCCCGTTCTTTGGATTTCTTATTGCACATTGACTCAGGATGGGACTGGTGACCGCAGTAGGCGCATGCGTGCTTGAACTTGCACTGCCCGGGGGGCCACGTGTACCCTTTACCATTGAATGCCCAGCATGTACCTTTCTTCTCGCCCGGCCCTCCCTGGGAAGTCCGAAAGGGCTGCCTAGCCGGGTGTTCCCTATTGCTTATGCTCTCTAACCAAGCATTGACCTCATCCTGGTCCCAACAAATGGAGGGGTTTTCTTCCTTCGCCCAGCGAAACTCCCTATCGTATGTCAGCCAGGCAGAACCGCCATGAGTGGCGTGCGCCTTTACAATCTTATTAGTATAAAACACCAGCGGAATCGCCAACTCTGGCCTTTTCTCCAACAACACCGTAACATAGATCTGAGAGCCGAACAACCAATTGGTTATAGTCTCCTCTATCCTAGGTCTCCGATCTCGGAAGGAATGATCCTTCCCATCCCTGTCCTTGTAATCCTCTTCTCGCCTCTTCGGCCTGATAAGGGAGAATATATCTACGTAGGCACCTCTCCAAATCTTCTCTCACATTTCCGTACTAACATGCGTAGCTAACATCCCTGACTGGGACAACAAGTTCCCCTGACTAGTTCCCACCTCGCTGCTCCTTAGCGTAGTGTCACCAGGCTTACCTCCTGTAGGTGGCACCGATATCGCTGTCGCGGGGGGCTGTGCTCCAATCGCTATGCTGGGCAATGCTTTGCGCGACTCGACTAAAAGCGCCAACTGCCTCTGAATATCCTGCAATGCGCTCTGTATAGTGACCTGCGGAGGCACCCATGGTGCTGCCGCCCCAGCGCTCCCTCTCTCTAATACCCTTTCCGGGGCTGCTAATTGGCCCACTAGGGCGGAAACTGACGCCAGCAAGCTATCCAACGGATCGCCAACGGCTGCCACTGCGGCCACCGGCTGCGGTGGGAGTGGTGCCGGAGGGACCGTGACTAATGGTACCGCGCCTCCCGGCGACAACGCCCTAAGCGCCTCCCTAATCTCAGACAAAACTGACCCCACCGGGTCTGCTGGTGTGACCACATCCGGCTCAGGGTCCGAAGGAAAGACCCGTTCTGCATCTAAAGGAGGAGTGGAGACGGGACCTACTGATCCCTTGTCCTGTTTCCTCCCAGCAGGGCCAGGCCTATTCTTCGTCCCTTTCCCTTTTGGCTACGCCTTGGCCTTCTTCCTTAATGGCGGACAGGCAACCTTCGGTAGCACCCCCCTGCGCGGCCGCTCTACTGCTTTGGGCTGCTCCTCCCGGGAAGAGTCACTCTCGTCCCCGCTATCGGGGGTCTCCTTGTTCAACTTTTTTAGCAGCAATTTCATAATCTGCGCTAATTTAGGTTCAGAGTCGTTTCGCTTTTGTCCACCCTTTTTGGCGCCATGCTAACTATCGCGTGCTTCGCACTACCTCGCTATAGCACCTAACGCGCCCTGAGTTCCCTGTTCCCACACCCCTAAGCACCGTTCACGCAGCCCGGCAGGAGCCCGCACCACGAAGAACCCCGCACACAGCCGTAAGCCCCGTAAGGCAGCGACACTCCAATCCCTACCCTGCACCCACCGTGACTCACGGCTGCCCACGAGGCCCCCGAGGCACTTGACCCCTTACCTGGCTACACGAACGATGCGCAGTCCTTCTGCTTCTAGAATTTCGGAAAGCCGGCCTGGGTCTCGAGAAAGGCCAGGAGCCGGCGTGAGCAGTCAGGTATCCAGGAGTGATAGCGGGAACAGAGACCCCAGTCACAGGGAGTTGACCCTAAATAGGCCCAGAGTATCCACCCCCTGACCCGCGGAAATGGGTCGGCCGGACGCCGATTGGGCCGTCCGCTCGACCAACCACCAGAGACCAGGAGCGGGCGGGGTCCGGAGAGGCCGGGTCCTAAGTGCGCGCGTCGTGATTCTCCACGCTTGTCAAACTGGTGTGAAACCTATGGTTTTTTCAGTGAATTTAATAGGTTTTTTTAAATGCTAATTCCTAACTATAACTAGTGTGAAACCTATGGTTTTTTCAGTGAATTTCAAAGGTTTTTTAAATGCTAATTCCTAACTATAAGTCTCACTTTATAAGTAAGACTGTTAGCGCTCTAGTTGTTCTTTAGAACACTCTGGTACATTCTGCCATTGGGCTATAGTTGCGCTACATCTGGCTGATATTTGGGCTACATTTGTATTTTTTGTCTCTGGTGGCCATCTTTGGGCTACATTGGGCTACATTGGGCTACATTTGGGCTACATTTGGACTCTAACATATATATAGCCCAATGTAGCCCAATATATATTTTTTCAAAGTAAATGTTCTTAAAAACCACTGGAGCATATATCTTGAGACATAGCAAAGGCACATCGGGCTACCAGTCCCTACAATTTTTCAAAAATGTTTTTTTTTGTATATTTTTTTTGTATTTATTTTTTTGCCCTGGAGCGCTCCCGGTGCGCGCCCGGTGAGCGCCCCGGAAAGCGTAGTATTTTGAAGCGCCCCTGTGCGCGAACCGGGAAGCGTCCCGTTAGCGCCAATGTCGCGATCGAAAACAACATCGTGATGCGTCGCGTGAGCGTGACGTATCGCGAAGCCGCGCGATGTGTCTTATGACGCGCTGTGTAAACGCACCCGGAAGCGCTCCGCGGTGCGGCCCGGTGCGCGAAACGTAAGCGCGCCGGAGCGCGTAACGTGAGCGCATCGGGTCATGTGACTTGAAAATAACACTTTTCATTGGTTCTCATCATTTTTTTTCTCCAAATAATGAAAGCCCCCTCCTTTTTTCCTCATTCTAACTTTCTTCATTGAGAGAGCAAGAGCTATTTTTGAGCAAACAATGGCATCACTTGTAGCTGCAGCTGGTGCACCCCCACCACCAAGAAAAGAAGGTCCACCACCACAGTTTCTTGGAGGACAAGAAGAAGAGGAGGAAGAAGAGGAGGAGGAGGAACAACCAAGGCGCTTCCTGCCTGAAGAACCAAGGCAAAGGCACGTTAAAGTGCACTTTATTTGGCAATTCTTTTCTTTTCCTGAAGACCAGAAAAAGGTGAACGCCCCCAAAAAGTCACCTGTCTTATTTGTGGCAAAGTCCTCTCCAGGGGCAATCCCAAAAAGAAATATTCTTTTGGTAATTTTACCATGATCCGCCACATGGAGAGGTGGCATCCAAATAACTTAGCCCAGGCTGAAGTACTGGAACTTCGAAACAACCCACCCCCTGTGGCCAGCACCTCCTCTACTGTACACTCACTTTCTGGTCCTGAAGCACGCCAAATGGTGCCAAATATTCAACAAAAATTTGGCACCATCAAAATTGTTTGCATTTTCTGTGGCAAAACATTATGTTATTGTGAACTTAGTGTCACCTTAATAAATAATGCTATGGACAACCACCAATGCAGCAAGAAAAGGAAGCAGTAATTATTTTCTTTTTTTTGCTTCTGTTGAGCCATTTCCAATTCCCTGTTTTTTGTTTGTTCCCTTAAAAAACACCAAAAAAATATAAAATTGTTCAAAAACACCAAAAAAATGTTCAGAAAAATAATAAAAAAATATAAAACAACAAAAAGAATTTAAAAAAAGTTCTTTTCAGAACTACCTCCCATTTATAAAATATTGCTAAAAATTTTAAACTCTGGCATTCTTTTTTCTCTTTTGTGCACTTCCCGGTGTGCTCCCCGGTGCGCGTACCGGGCGCTCCATCCGCGAAAATCGAAAAAAAAAAACATTTTTTTTTGCCCCGCGAAGCCCTTTTATAGCCCCCACATTAAACCTAGGGGTCAGGGTGGGTCTACCCTGCCCCCTTATGGTCATTTCCCCCTTTGTTTTGGCCACCTCTTGTGTCTCGATCCTACCGAGACACAAGATGGCGGACGCTCCGGACTGTTTCGAATGTTTACAGACACCCGAGAGCCAATCAGCTTTCTGTGCTCAAGTCGCGTACCGCGCCCGGTACGCGCCCCGGTGCGCGTACCGGGGCGCGCTTATAGATATATATATTTTTTTAACCTAAATTACTCAAAAACCACTGGAGCACATATCTATAGACATAGCAAAGGCACATCGGGCTACCAGTCCCTACAATTTTGGCAAGTTTGGTGCAAATCCATTCAGCCGTTCGGGCTAAAAGTGAGTTTGACCGCCCTATGGAAATTAACATGGGGAAAACACGTTTTGGGACCCCCCTTTTATCTCGGCCCCCGCTTGAGGAATCCCCCCGAAACTTTCAAGGAAGGACCGGAGCTCCGCGAGGCAAATTTGAGGAAGTTTTCAGGCAGATTCGTCAACCGGCGCCAAAGTTACTCCAAATAGAATTTTGAGATTTTGCATTGAAAAAAATCCTAACTATAACTACCTACTGGCGACCGCCAGTAGGTAATATATGTATATATATATATATATATATATATATATATATATATATATATATATATATATATATATATATATATATATATATATATATACACATACACACATATGTATATATTACCTACTGGCGGTCACCAGTAGGTAGTTATAGTTAGGACAGTATGTGCAGCTCCCCGGCGCATACTAGAGGTACCTGGTGGGCTAGTTGTCCCTCAGGGGACCTCTGGATTAAAGATGAATTAATTCCCCAACTTAAAATGCGCCACAGGGCGTGTTTGCACACATATCACTTCAGGCCCCGCCCCCTGCCTTCACCACTGTGCAAACGCGCCTGTGGCACATTTTAAGTTGGGGGATAAGTCTCCTTGAATCCTGAGGTCCCTTAGCAGCCAACTAGCCCACCAGGTACCTCCAGTAAGCGCCACATAGCATTATAAAATATGGAGTAGCATATTTGAAACAAATGAAACAACAATACAAGTTTCTAAAAACCCACTCAGTGATTCCTACATCTACACATACATCTAAACACTTACCTATAGATTCACTCATACATGCTAACAAAGATCAATAGAACACTATTAAATATACTCATACACCTACATCAACATTACACAACAGCACACATCCTACTCACTTATGCAAACAGTTGATCATACTTATATTTACTAAGCTACACACTTACACAAACACTGCTTTATTTATTGATATAGATAGTAACTCATACTTAGTATGTTATAAAATCATTATTACAAGTATACAGTTATCCATACGTCACTCAAAAAATGAGTCCTTTGTATAGTTATTTATATACAACAACTGTCACATACACTGCTTTTTATATTTCTAGTTTCTTGGACATGTATCATTGAGAAATATATTTACTCATCACAACACCCATAAAGAGATTCACTCACCCAAACAACTGTTTCCACAAACAGTCTTAACCTTATATATCTACTAAATCAACTATTTACACATCTTTGGACAGTCACACACCTCCCACCCAACCACACACACATTCATTCACAATCCCATACAAATACTCACTTAACTAATTAATAACTAATATAGACTTTCACATAGCTAGAAACCAACTTATGTAGTAGTTTATACAACAAGAGATAGAGTGATACAGGTGAATGAATGAATGAATTTAGATTTCTAGAGCGCACATAGCTGCCCTGAGGCGTCCAAGCGCTAAGAATACCAACTGAGGTTAAAATCAGGAAAAGGAAATGTCAGCTCCACTATTTATGTGGTGAACAAGAGCGTTTTCAGCTGTTTACGGAAGGAGAGGATGTCGGGATTAGATCTTAGATGCTGAGGAAGGGCGTTCCACCTCTTGGGTATATTGTAAGAGAAGGAGCGGCCTCCGGACCTTGATTTCTTTATTTGCGGCACAATGGCTAGATTTGCAGAGGTAGAGCGCAGCTGTCTGGTGGGGAGATAGGGTGTGATGAGAGGGAGATTAATTGCCGGGCCTAGAGACCAGAAGGTCTGGTATGCAATGCAGAGTGATTTGAAGTTTACTCTTTCCTTTACGGGAAGCCAGTGCAGTTTCCTTAGTCCGGAATTTACTGAGGATCTGCGGGGGATTTGTAAAAGCGTTCATGCTGCGCAGTTCTGTATTAGTTGCAGTTTGCGTAAAGTGAAGTCAGGAGCTCCGAGATACAATGCATTTCCATAGTCCAGCCGTGATTGGATCAGGCCCAGAACCACAGTTTTTCTTGCTTCAAAGGGGAGTAGAGGTAAGATCTTCCTGATGACTCTCAGGATGCCGAAACAGATGGCAGAGAGTTTTATTGCCTGTTGATCGAAAGACAGGGACCTGTCGAGCCAGACACCGAGGCTCTTAATGGCGTCTTTGGGAACATGGGCAGGACCTAAACTGGAAGGCCAGAGAGTGTCTATGGAAGATGGTGCAGTGTGACCCAAGAGCATGAGCTCGGTCTTGTCTCCATTAAGTTTGAGATAAGACTTGGTCATCCAGATCTTGACCATCTCCAGGCAACCAGCAAGATCTACACTCACCGAAGGTCCTCCTGCCTGTGCCAAGGAGACCACCAGCTGAGTATCGTCCGCGTAGGTAACGATCTTAATACCATACGGACGGACGATCTCTGCCAGTGGCCTCATGTAGACGTTAAATAGCGTCGGGCTCAATGATGATCCCTGCGGGACTCCGCATCCCAGAGGCTTGCTAGAGGAGGTGACATTGCCCTCATACACCTGGAAAGATCTGTCACTCAGGTAGGACCTGAACCACTCCAGAGCTCTGTCAGATATTCCGGTGTCCAGGAGACGCTGCAGAAGGATACCGTGGTTAACGGTATCGAATGCCGCGCTCAGATCGAGGAGGATGATTGCCACCGATCCTCCCCGATCTAAGATTCTCCTGGACTCCTCTGTGACTGCCAGCAGTGCCGTCTCGGTCCCATGCTTGGGGCGGAAGCCAGTCTGGGAGGGATCGAGCAGTTGGTTTTGCTCAAGAAAAGTTGTTAGTAAGCTGTTTATATATTTCTCCAAGATTTTGGCTGCCCAAGGCAACAAGGAGATCGGGCGGAAGTTGTTGAGATTCTTGGTGTCCAGGTTAGGTTTTTTGACAAGAGCCCTCACCATAGCCTGCTTCCACGCTACTGGGACTGTGCTGGTAGAGATCGAGGTGTTGAGTACTCCGAGCAGTGTGGGAAGGATGGTTTGAATAGCAGAAACTAGAACATATGGGGGTGCTGGGTCTCTAGGGGAGCCTGACTTCACTTGATGCATGAGGGAGGTAAGGTGATCCAGCTCCAACTGGGGGAATTCCGCCAACACCGGAGGGCGGTTGGATGTATTTTCTTGAGGGGGGCATGAAGATGCTTTAGTCAAAGCAGTCTGTTCTGTGGATGGAAAGGAAGAGTAGATGAGATTAATTTTCTGGGAAAAGAAGTTGGCCAGATCTTTACAACGGAGCTGAGGGTTCTCAATTCCAAGAGGGGGTGTGGGGAGGGTGGTGAGGATTTTTACTATTTTGTAGATCTCTTTCGAGCTGGAGCTGGCCTCTGCGATCTGGTTTGAATAGTATAGGGATTGCGCACTTTTTATGTCTTTTTTGTATGTCATGATGGCCTCTCTATAGATAGTTTTGTCTGCTTCCGCATATCCCAGTCGCCATTTACGTTCCAGTCTCTTACAAAAACGCTTTTTCTCCCGTAGTTCATTAGAGTACCAGGGAGCTGAGATTCTGGATCTTTTAAAAACCATTTTCTTCAGGGGGAGCGTGGCGTTTAGAGAATTCTGTATCCATTCATTAAATGTTTCATTGGCCTGCGAAGGAGTCTGACCGACTAGGGGAGTCAGGTATTCATAAAGTTTAAACACTATCCCATATATTTAGTGAGACACTTTAAATTCGTGTATATATATATATATATATTCCATATGTGAAACCGGATACTTGGAGACTCGCTCTCATCGTGTTGAAAGTCTTTATTCTGCAATGTGGCAATGATCAGAAGCATGGTAGGTACAACAAGGATTATCAGCAGTCAAGTTCCCAACGCGTTTTGGGCGTCTATTCGCCCTTTATCTCGGGATGGCAATGAGAAGCAGCTGGCAGATTCCATTAAGTAGTTCAAAGTCCCGCTCAGTGGGCGTGTGCTCTGACTGCACTCTGGTAGTGGTAGTCTTTTGCGAGTAATGTAACCTTTAGTAGGAGCCGCCGCCAGTCTTCTATTTGTATTTATCAGCCACAGTGGATTTGCTGCATCCACACAAAGCCGCTATCATACCACTAAAACACCTCACAGAGCACACGATGTTCCTTACTGCTCTGCACTTATGGCATTGCTGGACCCGCTCGTCTGCGGGGAGGGGCTCTCCGCGACCTAGGTGGTCTAGGTGGTCCTAAAACGTGTTTTCCCCATGCAATTTTCCATAGGGACCTTTAATCGCAGCTACAACCCGAACTGCTGAACGGAATTACACCAAATTTGGCAGAGAGGTAGACCTTGGTTCAGAGTCTTGCCTTTTGGTTAAATAGTGTAAATCCGTTCAGTAGTTGCTGAGAAAATCAAAAGTAAAATCAGATATATATCCATGGACGCTCTGGATCCGCGCATCCTGAGCACACCCTTACGATCACAAGCTGCATGCTAATTGTCTGCCAACTGTCTGTTAACATTCCAAACCAGGTAGTGTTGGCAGCCATTTTGTGCTTTGGTAGAAGTGTGCGTGAAGAAATCAGTGTAACAAGTGTGCAAAACTTATAAAGGGGGGATGGTAGAAATACCCTGACCCTCTAGACCGGCTTAGGGGGTCCCGCAAGGACACTCAAGGCCCCAAAAAATATATATATTTTTTTAAACAGAAAAATGCATGCAGGGTGCGCAGATCCTGCTGTGGAAAAAAAAATGTGGGCTCCGCGCTTCTTTAATAATTAGCCCCCGGGGCCAAATTACGAGGGTAAAATATAAAATTTGTTGGGGGGGCCAGAAGGGCCCCTTAGCCCCAGGGACCGCCACCCCTCGGGGCTACAAAATAAATGGGTGGGGGGCTCAAAGGCCACCCCCAAGCTCTGGGGATGACCACCCCTGGGGCTTTTTATATTGTGGGAGGGGGGCCGTGAAACGTTGAGGGCCCTGGGGACCACCACCCTCCAGGGGCAGCTTCTGCAGTGTCTCCGGGTGCCCACCCTCGGGCCACTGCTATTTGGTATGGCAGGGTGGAAGCCGAGGCTCCCGCCCTGCCATGGCAAACTTGGTTTGGATTTTGAAAGAGAGAGCAAGGAAATCTGCTCTCTCTTTCAAATTGGAAAGCAGATTGCTTTTCCCCATGGGGAGCTGCATGTTAGCAGCTCCCTGTGTGGAAAAGCAATGGCGGCTCCCGAAGGACGCGGGGAGCCGGCTGGGACCGTGGAGGCATTGGGCTCCCCCCATGGTCCCCAACGTTGTATATAGGTCCCGGGAGATAGGGTCCCCGGGGAGAATAAAAATTAGTGGTAGGTGGTAATTTTTTTACGGTAAGTTTTGGAATGTCGACAATCCTGTTTCTCACTTAAATAGTCACAAAGTATTTAGTGAAGCCCACACTGTGAAGCGTTTCAGAAAACGTGAAACAGCAGTGTTTGACTGGGGTCGGAAAAGAATTGCGCACTGACGATTACAGAGTAGGCAAATTGTACATGGGGTATTGTAATGCCAGTGGCTGCTGCTCGCGCCCTCTCTTGAGGCTAATTCGAAGAGTTGTATACTCCTTTTGCTCCTAATGTACACAGCGCTCCGTCGTCTCTGTTTGCTTTCCCCTCTGTCATGTAGAGGTCCTTGGGGAAATATGACGGCTTCCCTACAGCCAGCATCTCTGAAAAGGTAGAAGAGCTAGTAAAGAGTCAGCCTGGGTATTACACTTCCAGTCATAAACACCATTATTTTCCTAGTAAACTTTGAGCCCCGGCACTTACTCTTTTACAAATCTTGTATAAATAGATGTTTATCACAATAAATAATAGTCAGGTGTTTTCAGAAAAAGAAGACCTATACACTCAGTTATTTATGTTTATAAAAAGTAACCTTTATTAAAACAGAAATAAATAGAAATGTAACTTTAACAGAACAGTATTATAAAAAACGTGGGTTGGACCCCAGTGGAAGCAGCGTAGGAAACCTGCAAGACAAAAATGAAACATAAGTATTTGTGCTATGTGGAAGAGGTAAAGAAATTTAGTTCGAATGAAAGGACCATAGTGAGAATGGAAGGGAGGGGCAGTGGGTGGAAGTGAGAAGGGGAGGGAGAGTTAAAAGAAGAGAGGCAGGAGGAGATAGAGCGTCGGCGTATTGCACTCAGCCCTTAGTGTGTACCCTCTGTCACCCGTTTATCTAGGATGCAGAGATCTGCAAGATAGACTGTGATTTAAGAAGTCCTTAAAATTAAATACATGAAGCCAGATATTATGGGCTATATTATGAAGGAAGGGCAATAACATTATTGCTGTTTTAGCGGCAAGAAACCACCACTAAAGCGGCGATAAGGTGTTCATAATATGCTGTTGTGAATTCCCTTAGAAACACAGGTTTTGGTGTGAACCTGGGATTCTATGGGAATTCACAAGGGCAAATTATCAAACCCTTATTGTCGCTTTAGCAGCAGTTTCCTGTTGATAAAGTGGTGATAATGTTATCGCCGTTCTTTGATAATATAGTCCTACATTATTAGTTACTGGAAAATCGCTTGTATTCACCTGTGCACCGAGAGTTCTGCACCCCAGTCCCTTCCCCCGCAATGCGCTCAATTGTAGGTCTTCCACACTGAGGCTTCACAGCTCACCTACCACCACTGGTGTGTCCCACGACGTGTTGGTGCAAGCCCCGAGTCCGAGGTACATTTGTATGGAAGACCAGGTCTCCAAAATGGAAGAGTCTTTAACTGCCATGGAAGGTAATAGAATTCTCAGGGCATCATTGCAGGAGAGCGCTCTGGCTTAGCCCCTTTTTAGCCAATCAAGGAATTTCTGTAATGGAGAAATAATTTAATGGTGGAAACGTCTGGAGGTAAATGAAGGTTTATTTTAAGCTTGATAGAAAATAGGAGTTGAGTGCATCCTTCGTTTTTGAAATACGATCAACCATTAGTGGTAATCGTGGTTCAAAGAAGAGTTGGAGTGCACGAGAATACACAAGATTAAATAATAATATGTGATGGTAAAGTTTACATAGAAAGAAATACAGCACATGCTAGAAGCTTAATGTTCGCGTGTAATGCAGTGGCGGGAGCCTGTGTGCATGTACACTCAGTAAGGAGCTAACTACAGTGTCCTAAAAGCCAACACCACATGTCAGTAGGGGAGCGCTGCCTGCTGGCTCAGGTCTATGGTACGGTCCAGTAGGTCCTTAAAATTAGACCGATGTGACTGAATGAGGTCAGAGATCACAACATAACACTTGGCAATATTGCTTATTCGCATGTGCACAGTCTGCCTGATGCATTCCACCCCTCTCGCAGCACCGCTCTGAAGAGGTGTCTGTAGGGCAGCGCTGCCCACTGGCTCAGGTCTACAGAATAGTCCAGCACGTCTTTAAAATGAGACAGAGATGAGACTGAATTAGGTCAGAGATTATATCATTCCGCACAGCAATATCGTTTGTTCGCACCTGCGCAGCGAAGCTGATGCACCCCACACCTCTTGTCGCACCGCTCTCAATTGGAGGCCCTGTGCACCTAGGCCGCTCTGCTTACCTGCTGTCACTGCTGTGTGAGCAAACTCTACAGGCAGCAGTGCTCATAATTCAGATGGAGTGTTGATTGCAGGAGAGTGTACACCTCATGGATCCCTTTCATGGACAACGGGCAGTAGGGCTCACAATGTAGAGCTGTGTTGTGATCTGAAAGATAGTATAGAATTAGTAATTGCAGAGTACATACAACTGCACACGCATATTTCTATGTTTCGCCTCTGCGCACCCAGGCTGCTGCACCCCATCAACTCCCAATGCAAGGAGGTGTCTGTGCGCTCTTTTGCTCCCAGGGTGCTGTACCCATCCACTCCCACTGCCCAACGGTGACTCCCCATTCCTGTACACCCAGACTGCTGCACCCTATCCGCTTCCACTGCCCGGAGGTGAGTGCCCGTTCCTATGCACTCAGGCTGCTGCACACTATGCACTCTCATTGTCCAGAGGTTACTTCTCGCTGCTGCGGAAAGAAGCTTCTCTGCACACCTTGTGCCACTAGCGTGTTTGAAAGAGGGTCCATCACGTGCCGAAGCAACCTTCTCAGGCATTGTCAGGATGGCCACGCATTATTCCAGGCTCCACAGACGTTGAACTCTGGTGGTGTTGGGGGGGACGCCAATTTGTGAAACACAGCCTGTTAGATAAAAAGCAAGATAAGATTGCGCGTTATTCGTTCATCAAAGGAGAGGAAGAGAGAGAGAGTAAGAGTGACAGAGTGACACTGAAGAGAATCTTCGCAGCTCACCTTTCTGTCACCTATGTGTCTCCCACCACGTGCCGGGACATAGTGCACCCTGAAGCTCCACATCTGAAAGATAGTAGAGAATTAGTAATTGTAGGAAAGTCCAGTATGCATGAAGGAAAAGACAGAGACAGTAATTCTCTTGATGTGAATTGATCTTCAGAACATGTCTTGTATGCAGCAAGAGTTAAGGAAGAATGACTGAACCTCCGCTAAATTCTACTTCTCAACCTTCTCATATTTAAAACATAACATTCTGAAAGCGACGCGAGGAAGCCACGAGCTGTGACACGATTGTCACGCTTGTGTCTGAATGCTTCGATGTTCCCAACACACATTACCTCCTTAAAAACAACCATTTGCAATGCAATAGGTCTCGCATTATTAAAGTTTGAGCTATTGGCATTGCTAAATAATGCAACACCAATAGCTCAAACTTTAATAATGCAAGACCTATTGCATTGCAAATGTTTGTTCTATGATAGAGTTTAACTTAAAGTGATATTGCAGAAACCATTATGTATGACACAGATTCTTTAACAGGAATAACAAGAAGGAAGACATTTCGATTGGTAATTGCCACTATCTTAATCTGGAGTATAATAATACCACCCTGTTACACCCCTCCTCCTCCCCCCCATTAAAAATACAACCATCTGCACGGTCCAACCTATTTTAATGGGCTTCGATTTATCAACAATTGCTAGAAGTAGTATTGTTTTCCATCCGGGTATAGAAAACAAGTGGTGCACATCCACACATGTGGTTTCAATTATCACACCTGTGTCTGGGCACGATAATTGAAACCCCATGGCCTATTGGTGTCAATTATGCTCAGCAAGCGTGTAATAGACACCAACAGGCCATGGGCGGAGCAATGCACCCGCCTCTGGCCAATTGCGTGCAGTCTCTTAGAATTTTGTCGCACGCAAAGGCCAATGGGGTAGCACGGAAGGAAACGCACACCCACCAGCGTGTGCGATTCCTAGGTTATGTTCATATCCCCGTTTTTTCACGTACAAAATGTCTTGAGCTGCGCACTGCAACGAAGGCATGAACTGTACTGCGCACAGTAACGCAGGTGCGAGCCCTAAAACAACTGAGAAAGGAAAGGTTGTCAAAATAAGATGGTCAATTTAAGGGTAAATAGTATAAAAAAAATACTCATCTACTTTGCTACCGATGTGGAAGCAACGCCCGACTATAAAAACTGTCCTGCTATTGGAAAAAAAAATCAAAATGCAATAAGACAGGGTATATATGACAGCGTACACTGCGTCGGGCTGCGTCGCCTTTTTTTATCCTGTCTGCTGCACCCCATCTACTCCCTCCGCTGCGCACCCAGGCCTCACAGCTCACCTTTTCGCGGACAGGGCACCTTCTATATCATGCAGTCCCGCTCTGCCACCATGAAGTCTCACATTTGGTGCTGAGTCTTGATATCGCAATGGCAAAGGACATACTTGTGCACCCATCATCATCGCTGGTTGCTCACCCGCTCAGTCCTTGCGGTACCACTAACTCAGTGACCAAAGAGGGCACGAACGTGGTGGTGGGCCACCCTGTTCGATGGTTCGGGCCTACATCAGCTGTACGGACTACCAGGACGGGCCATCACAGCGTATACCATGGGAGCAACTGTAAAATGGGGAAGAGCATGTGCGCGCTGTCTTTTTTATTGGTAGGGTCACTTGTCTTGTGACGCCTGTGCTTTATGGGTGTGGTGTGGCTGTATACTAGCCATGAGAGAGTGTCTGTGCCATTCTGACAACTAGACCTGTAACCAGTAGATCACTACAATGAACATCTGGTTCATGTAGCGTTGTTGTCTTTTCCTGTAAGTGGTAGCGTTGTTGTCTTTTCCTGTAAGTGGAAGCGGAGTGGGCTGGCCTGACGTATGCCAGTGCTGTATGAGGCTGTGAAGAATGACTCCGGAGCTAAGGGCATGGCTCGGTCATGAGCTATGTGAGAAATCAAATGATTTGGGTGTCTGTGCTGTAGTGCTGCCGTCACCCGGGTCTTAAACACAAATGTGTCATTATGTGAGTGAAGTCCCACAACATGGCCAACATGGAAGGTACGGGGTATCACTGACCCTATATTCATGCATAGTTCCACATAAAAAAGATGGTGGACATGATCATTTCTGTGGATATGAATGTTTATTGCACATTCAGTGGAGTGTTGTAGGTGTAGCAATAAAGGGCCATGAAAAGTTCAGGTTACAGTTTTTGGCACATGAAGGGCAGCTAATTAGAGTGAGGCTCGTGGTCGGAGTTAGGCTGCGCCAACATATGTGGTCAATCGGGTACACTGTCAAACTTGGTGCTGGAAATCAGGGTTCGAGCCTCGGGTCGCATCAGTATCCTGTGAATGTGGGCAAATCACGTCATCTCAGCGTGCCTGAAAGTGTAATGTAAAAAACGGTGCTCATGTAAAACGCTGAAATACTTTTGGGTCGAGTTCACGCTATATAAATATGCTACAAAAAAAACTCTGGCAATTGCAGACACTTAAAAATGTACTATACACTTTGCTTGCAGTACTCTAATGATTCAGTCTCTACAATTGTACTTTAAGAATGAGCGAGAGGGGGGAGGAGCTACGCAGCGAACCAAGATGGCCGCATAAGCTCCCGGCTCCGCCGTCCTCCGCCGGCGGCACGTCTATCCTGTTGTTCATCCTCTACCCACGCCCTATGCCTGGATGTACGAAGGTTACCTGATGCCAACGGTGCCGTCCCGGACTCCCTACCTTATTCAGCGACGGAGTTATGTTGTGTCCCATTTTCGGCCTTCTCCTGGGCTGCCACCGGGATCTCGATTTCTGAGCTGTCCGAGTGGGAACTGATCAACATCGGCTGTGGGACCGAGATTGTGGCCGGTCTTCCGGAGGTGGATAATTCTTTCCACTTTTGACTCGTGATCTCGTTGATGGATGGTGCCGGAGAAGAGACATCGTGACGTGCTGCGATCCTCCTGCACCGTGGCTGGGGGCTGTGTGCCTGATCCTCGTTTCCCGGTCCGGGGGCTGACGGGCTGCACCCACGGCCGGTGACTGTGTTGAGCGTGCCTGTTTGGGGCGCCCCTGTTGTTGAGATCGCTTAAATGTGTGCCCGGAGCCCGGCGATGTGGGCTGGAGATTGTGTCCGCCCCCCGTCCTTTGGGCCCCGGGATGGAGGGGACGGATAGCGCACACTCATTGAGTTCCGTACTGGCAGCAATTGGGGCGCTCCGCTCACAATTCACCATCACATATGTCTCCCTGGCGGCAAAGCTTGATGATGCCTGCTTGCGACCGGCCACTGACGACGCAACACCTGAACAGCAGTTTGTGGTCCAGTCGAGTGATTTGATCCGCCATCTTCAGGTGCCCGAGCGGCAGCCCGACTTCGTTCCTCTGGGAGTCGACCTCACTTCTCCTTTGCCCGCTACAGTGCCTGGTCTTCCCTTCACGTTTCCTATCCGATGGAATATTATCGCTGGAGGTTCTGATCGTCAATGCCGAGTCTCAGGGTCCTGTTCAAGGGAACTGCCATTTTTCTTCATCCCGGCCCGTCTGTATAGCGGAGACCGCCATTTTGTGTCCGGACTTTGTTCCACCTTCAGTGACTCGGACTGCCATGGTCGCTTGGTCTGCCTCTGGTCGGCTGTGGCTTGGTTGGCGCGTGCTCCGGAACGGATTCGCACTGGACAGGGCTGAGTCCGACTTTGAGTTGTTCTTGCTCCTTGCCACTGCTTTAGACCGTCTGAGACGCTTCCACTGATTGCATTTGCTGTGACTTTGGCGATAGATCTCCCCGTGACACTTGCTGGGTTGACTTCTACTTTCCTGGGACTGCTCAGTTCACTTTTGCTGGGATTGCACCGAGTATCTTACCGGGCCTGGGGTGGGGTGGGGGGTTTTCTTATTGGTGACTGTCCTCCCCGTGATAATGCTGAATGTTTGCTTTGATTGACGATGATTGTGCCTTGGGGAGGTCACTGCCGGCGGGGGGTACCGGGTGTCCGGGAGCGTGTCTATTTCTCTCCTCCTTCACTTCTTGTACTTTTTCCCTTCTGTGGGGCAGTTCCGGGGCGACAGGCACGCTGTTAGTGGGTAGGCCGTAGCCATTACAGGGGTGCAGGGTGGCGGGTGCGGGGGGGGTTTGGTATTTTAGTTTGTTTTGTTCTATGGTCCCTATCGCTCTTTTCCGGCTTTGGGAGGGTTCTTTCCTCTTTAGTAGGGTTGGCTGTCTCTTGGTCTTGCACCTTTCTCCTTTTTTGGTATCTTAACATACCTCTGTTTCTCTGTTCTTGGGGGGTGGGCTCTCTGGGGTGATACTTAGAATGTTGCTTTCTGTGATATTGCTTATTGTCCAGTCTTACCACAGCGGCTGCCTAGATTACATAGTTGCTGTATTCATAGCCTATCTCCGACTGTAAATGGGGTACGTCCCCTTTGTCTCTTTTGTGCATTTCTCATGTAAGGTGTGATGTCCTTGTTGTTGCAGCCCCTACTCTTCTTCTAAAATTTAAAAATGAAAACCTCATATCCTGTGTTGCGAGCCTCACAGCCACGTCTGGTGTACTTTGAAATATCCTGATTGTTGATTGGCCTAAGTTTCTCCTGCTCCTCTTGACTGTCTTTGCGGCCGGCCATGATGGTTGTGGGCCTGCGCATGTATCTCCTTATTTTTTGAATAAAGGTTTTCAAAAAAAAAAAAAGAATGAGCGAGAGAAAGTTACATAACCAAAGTTTTTCCTACTGCCAGAGGTAAGATGGTTGCATATGCTCTTTACAGCACAATGTAATGTGGTAGGGCCCAGGGGCAGCATTCTGCAAACATAATGAATACACAGACACAGATAGATAGTTGAACTGGGTACGGGCACGTGCTGTCAGGAACCCCAATCAAGCCTTAGGTGAGAATTTGAAAAGAAAAACATTGGCCTCCACCTTCTTACCTGAATTCAAGTGCCCTCAGTGGAAGAAACTAAACTGAAGAAGAACTTGACTGGTTGAAAAAACTAGAAATTCAATAACATAGCACTTGTTTTAGCCGGATTCTTCTAATCAATCAGACCTTGCAATTAAAAGAAAATCTATAGACAAAACTCCTCAGAGAGTTGCTAGCTTCTAATAAGGCAGAGGTGAGACTAATTCCAGTTGTATAAGAGTAGTAAGGTCATAGTGACAGTACAGTATTAGAAGGTTATAAATGTTATGTTATCTTACAGGGTATCCTGTTTAATACCAGAAGTAGAAGCCTGTGCCTAGAGGTGTGTCTCTCTTGTTTTGTCTTAAACTTCCCCTTTCCCCCTGGACTAAGTTCAGAGGCAGTTTTAAAAGTAGCTGTCACTGGTTTTGGTCAGTGGGATTTGGGTAAAGATCATCTGTTCCCGAGGGGACCGCACCAGAAAGTTTCCTTTTCTGACATGTGCGCTCAACTCCATTTTATTACCAGGGTCACATATCCAGTGATGTCTGTCCTGGGTGAATGTGGGGTGAGTGTAAGCCAGCCCTCTGGGAATCGTTGCTGTTGGTAACAAGTACAATAGTAATCATCAAATCATACACAGATATTCCATCATAAAGGGTTTATGACTTGTGCTGCACAAAGGTAGGAGCACTACATGTGAAAAAATACACAAAAGCTTCTATCGTAAAGGGTTCATGACTTGTGGTGCACTCAGGTCGGGGCGGCAGATCTGAAATAATACACAAAACATTCTATCATAAAGGGTCCATGAGTTGTGGTACACTTAGGTAGGGGCATCAGAAGCATTCAGCATCTGCGGACCCAGCAATAATATGTGATATGGGTGGGTCGCACTGGGATCATTGGCTGTTGCCTACTGGACTACATCATCTGTTATCGCGATTCGAACAAAAGATGAAGCATGTATGCAATACATTGTTGAAACATGTAGGTTTCAGGGACATTATAGTTCAAATTGTGAGCTGTGCTGTCCGCAGTGTAGACTGCCATTCAGTGTTCGTTTGGACTTGCAAGATGAATTTGGTTATTGTACTAAACCTAAGACTGATATAAAACAAGTTCTTGAAGGAAGGATACTAAAAGGATATTGTGTAGGTTTGAGGGATGTTATACTTAGTTTCATACTGCACTCTGCAAATAATGAATGAAGAGTCAATTTAATCGGGAGCCCTGATGACCGCAGAGTAGGCAGGAGGAAGCAGTTACTAAGGGTCCACGGCCACGTGGCGTTGAGTAGAGCTGCACAGTATTGGCAATTCATCGTGTGTGCAGCCAGCGATGATAATGGTACACTGCATTAGTGGCACCTGAAGCAACTATCTTGTGTGGAGCCTGCGATGATGTGTGGTCCGGGCAGGCTGCACTGGTAGCAATGTCTTTTGTCTTGTGAATTCTGCCTTAATAAGGCCACGTGGTGATGATTTATGGTGCACTGAGTTAGTGGTACCTCTGGTGCTCAGCATGTGCGCACCCTGTGATGATGTATGGTCGGGGCGGGCCACACTGGGAGCAATGTCTTCTGTCTAATGAATTGTGCCTTAATAAGGCCACATGGCAATGACTTGTGAGTTATTGGCACCTGAAGAACTCAGCGTGTATGCACCCTGCGATGATGCGTGGTCCCGGTGGGCCGCACTGGTACAATGTGTCTTGCACACTGGACTGCATCATCTGCAATCGCCATTCCACCTAAATCGTGAGCCCTGTTGTCCGTAGTGTAGTTCGAAGGCAGTGGTCAGCACAGACATCGAGGAATGCTTTTTGTCACATCCTTTAACAAAATCTGAGGACATAGAGTACAATTGTCTCTGCATTAAATAAATCAAGGCTAAATTCAATGTTGTCAGTAGTGTAGATCTAAATCTGAATTCAAGTTGTGAACCCTGCTGCCCGCAGTGTAGATCGAAGGCAGTTGTCAATACAGACATAAGCCTGTGGTGCTATGCGCTGGGTTCGCAGGGGGCCTGTGTTGAGGAGGCCCGTGGTCATAGCGGCAGCCATGTGGCAGGGTGAGGGCCACCGCTCTGGCAAACTCTTTTATCTGTGCACAAGTGAACCACGCCCAGGGCGTGCCCTATGTATTTATACTCTTATGCTGGTGTTGCGTACATTGAACCAGCTTTTAGCGCAAATTAGGTCTGAATGGTCTCTTTCCTCTTGCACTCTAGTATCTAAATAGCACACTACTGGGTTGTGTTTGAGATTTGATCTTGACAATTTATCACTATAACCGTAATATTTTCACATTTGTTGTCCCTCTGTATATCCATAACTGGACGTGCTATCTTCACATTAACGCTCGTCTTTACACAGGAGGCATTTTTAGTTCTCTGTCTTTTGCTATACCAACCATTACTATTGACATGGCATTCCACTCTCAGAGCCTCTGATAGGCAAGACTCACGACTGTGTTTTTTTATCCAGTGCCAGATTGGTTACCGCTCCTCTCGGTGTCCGATTGGTTACTGGTGAGTCACGAGGTTGCTTAACCATTCAATCAGGCTGAAGCGAGACACAACGTAGGGTGTTATAATCATTTGTGCCGATGGCGTTGACCCATTTTCCGACCCTTCGTGCCTTTATCTACCCCGTCCACCATGAGCACTTTGTTCTCCGGGGTCTAACAAAAGAGGGCTATGCAGGTGCCAAGGGGGTGCCTGGCTTACAGGGCGTGAGTACGGCCGAGCAAAGATAAGTTCTTTTGCATGATTGTTGGCTCTCTTGCTCATACCTGTTACTTCCTTTTTTTCCACAGGGTGTGCCATGTTGCTACCACCCCCTCCCGAGATCCATGGTGCTTTCAATTTAAGGGCCTTCTGTAAGAACGTTTTTAATTTCAGATCTATTGCGATTATCTATTTTGCCCAACTACACTAAGCAGCTCAGCTGTCCGTTTTCATTACATAATC
Organism: Lissotriton vulgaris; assembly: GCF_964263255.1. Lineage (NCBI taxonomy): Eukaryota > Metazoa > Chordata > Amphibia > Caudata > Salamandridae > Lissotriton > Lissotriton vulgaris. The sequence continues at coordinate 781,044,729 of NC_141693.1, read as the reverse complement.
ATGTGATAGCTTTGACTACAACATGGGCATACAATCACCTTTTTGCCTGTACTTTCTAGCATAATCATGCTATGAGACTTGTGTAGGGACATTTGTCCCTGCATCTCCACAGGGGTAATGTTAATCCCTTATGAGCACAAGTTCACTTTTGACCTCACTCGTGTTCAGGATACGACTACAATCTCACAATAAGAGCACTAGAGCATGTTTTCTTTAATCATACAACAAGCGACATTTCAATATCTAATTGAACTTGTGTTCTCTCTCTCCCCCGCATTTTTCTATGTTTTGTCTGTTGTATGTGACTGTCTTTGTCTCACAGAATAAACTCGGTTCCACTCCAACACAATGGAATGTTGATATAGTGCTTTTTCTTTTTAACACTAGTAACCCCAGGCTAGGGTGGGCCTTAGCGATCCATACCACCAGGGTTCAACACTAACTTTTTAATTCACTGGTCCTGACAAATGCCTGATATACCATTTCACATAGGCTGAAACATTTTGACATTACACTAGGATAAAATTGTACTTGTAATTTTGGTCCATTATCCTCACTTTATTTTCACTTCACACACCAAAAAAACCCAGCTCTGCAGTAACCTGGTGTTACAGCACATTAGGGTGGCATTCAGCCACTCCTAGTGGGACCCGATGATGAAGCATGTCACCAACCAGGTTGGTGAGTGAGGGCTTTCAAAACAACTTAATAAGGTTTCCTTAACAGTCAACCTAGACTGTGAGCTAGACTACTTGCTTACTCTTATTGTAGTCATTATTGTTGTGACACTCCTCTGTTGTTTTTTTGGAAGACAGCATGTGTGCAGGACTGTATAGGTGGATGAGTGTGTGCATGGGTGTGTCAGTGAGTGAATGACTGTCTCAATCGTGTCTTTATGAGTAACTACATATGTTTTAAACTAGTATATTTGAGTATTGGTGTATATAAGTGAATATATGTGAGAGTGAGAGAGTGGAGGAGTTCCTGTAGAAATAAGAAGGTCTTTTTATAAGTGATTGTTTAAGATAGTAAGTATGTGTAAGTTTCTGTACAAGTAAGTGTGGTAATGTGTGTATACCTGTATATGAAAATAAATGGATGTTTGATACTTTGTTTGCATGTGTGACTATGTGTGTGAGGAACTCTATGGATAAGTGGCGGTGCGTAACATGATGTATAGGTGTATGAGTACATATGATTGGTGAGTACAGGTATGAGTGACAGTATAGGGACTGTTGGTGAATGAGTGGATGTAAGTGTAGATTTTGGAATTACTAAATAGGTGTGTTGTAAGTGGTATTGGTATGTCCATTGTTTTGAAAATGTTAGTTTCTATTTTTGAGTATATGTATCAAAGGTTATATTAGGGTGAGAGGATGTCTGCCACTCTATCACAAGGATGACGTCATCAGTGATGTAATCAGTGATGTCATTTGAGATGTCATCAGTGATGTCATGAGTGATGTCACTGACCATGTCATGAGTGATGTAATATGTGACATCATCAGCAGTGCATTGCGGGCACACAAGTTATAGTTAGCAGAATTAACTATAACGGGGGAATTTCAATGGTTTTGTACGAGTGAAATGTCCAACTAACTATAACTCCCCTGAAACCTATGTTTTTTTCAGTGAATTTCTAAGGTTTTTAAAATGCTAATTCCTAACTATAACGTGCCTGAAACCTATGTTTTTTTCAGTTCATTTTTAATGCTAGTTTCTAACTATGCTAGGACATGTGAAGAAAGGAGAAAAACACACAGAAAGAAGAAAATGAAATGCAGAAAGCAACATACGTCCTCAAAGACAAAGAAAAGCACAGGAAGAAGGAAGACATGCAGAAAGAACAAACAGAGGAGCAGAAAGAGTACTCGTTGCAAAATCAGCCTGTACCCTCAACTTTTTCAGGTGGGTACTGGTGGTAACTGACTCTGACTAACCAGTCCTAGAGCCAGTGCTATGCTAAAAGAAACTTATAATAGAGTTAAAACACCTACATACACTAGGGAACACTATGCATTGGGGTACCCCTGTTATTAGCATGACCTCCTCTGTAAACCCCTAGTATATAATAGGGCAGGGGGATGAAAACTACCTCTTAAAATGCGCCACAGGGTGCGTTTTCACACGGGGGGGGACTGAGCTGATGTGTGCAAACACACCCTGTGGCCGTTTTAATTTGGTGGATAAAGTCCCCTTGAATCCCGAGTGTCCCTTGGGTATAACTAGCCCACCAGGTATCTCCAGTTAGCACCACAGATTTGCGTTGCATAGAGGTGTAAAAATGGGCAGGGCCTGGACCACCTCTCTGCAACGCAGCACAATGACGCTTACTGGAAGCACCTGGTGGACTAGTTGGTCCCCATGGGCCCTCAGGAATGAAGGGGAATTATTTCCCCAACTTAAAACGCGCCACAGGGCGTGTTTGCACACGTCACCTCAGGCCCGGTCCCTCTCTCGACCACTGTGTAAACGCGCCCTGTGGCAGTGCTAAGTTGAGAGATTAAGTCCCCTTGAATCCTAAGGGTGCCTAGGCTCAAACCAGCCCACTACGTACCTCCAGTAAGTGCCACAGAGCTGCGTTTCAGAGAGGTGTAAAAAGGGGCTTGGCCTCTGAACACCTGTCTGCAACGCAGCTCCCTGGTGCATACTGGAGATACCTGTTGGACAAGTTGGCCCTCAAGGATCCTCACTATTGAGAGAGAATTAATTCCACAACGTACAACTAGCTACGGGGCGCGTTTGCACAATGGTGAAGGAAGGGGGCGTGGCCTGAGTTGGCATGTTTGTAAACAGGCCCTTTGGTGCATTTTAAGTTGGAGAATTAATTCCTCCTCAATCCTGAGGGTCCCTGGGGGCAAACTAGCCCATCAGGTACCTCCAGTATGCGCCATAGAGCTGCGTTACAGAGAGGTGTAAAAAGGGGCGTGGCCTCAGAACACCTCTCTGCAAAGCAGCCCCCTGGTGCATACTAGAGGTTGCTGGTGGGCTAGTTGGCCCCCAGGGACCCCCAGTGCTGCAAGGAGGGGGCGTGGCCTCCAGCGCAATGTCAGTCTTTTATTATTATTTTTTTTTAAGAATGGGGGCTGTGTGCCCCCCCTTCTTTTTCTAATTTATTGGCCCCCAGGGCCTGCCCCCTATATATATTTTTTTTAAATTAAAAATTTGGAAGGGGGTCACGTGGCCCCCCTCCCGAGGCCTTAGCTGGCCCCGGGGACCTCAACCCATGGGGCATGGCCTTTCTTTTATTATAATTTTTTTGGAGGGGGGCTGCGTTGCCCCCCTCCTCAGGCCACTTATGGCCCGGGGACACCAGCCCCCGGGGCCGGCCTTCATTTTTTTATTTATTTATTTTGTAAATAAAATTTTGGGGAGGTGGGCCCCGTGGCCCCCCTCCGGGGCCACTTGTAGCCCATCCACCAGGGCTGGCCCTCTCCGTTGGGAACTGTGGGGGGTTCCCATTCCCCCCACGGTCCCACCGCTTCCCCGCGTCCTCCGGGAGCCGGCATTGCTTTTGCTCATGGGGAGCCGCTAAGATGCAGCTCCCCATGTGGAAAAGCAATTTGGTTTGCATTTTGAAAGAGAGAGCAGGTTTTCCTGCTCTCTCTTTCAAAATGCAAACCAAGTTTGATATGGCAGGGCGGGAGCCGCGAGGCTACCGCCCTTCCAAAGCAAACTACAGTGTCCCGGGGGTGGGCACCCCTGGACACTGCAGGAGCCGGCCCTGGGGGGGTGACGGTCCCCAGGGCAATCAAGGGCTCCAGCAGGGGGGCCGCGCGGCCCCCCTCCGAACATTTCAAAAGCCCCAGGAAGGTGGTGGTCCCCGGGCTGGTGGGTCCATCACGGACCCCCCAAATATAATATTTAGAGCCCAGGGGAGGTGGCGGTCCCCAGGGAGTGTGGGGGGGCTCAAGCCCCCCACACAGGTTTAAAAAAAAAAATTCTTCTATAAACACAAGCCCCGGGGGTGGCGGTCCCCGGGGCTGTGGGGGCTGTTGGGGCCGTGAGCCCCCGATATATTGTCTTAAAGGCCCGGTGGTGGTCCCAGGGTTTGGGGAGCATATGAGCCCCCTACCCATTTATTTACAAAGCCCCTGGGGGTGGCGGTCCCCGGGGCTGGGGGGCTATGAACCCCCACACATACTTTGGGACTTGGCCCCCCTGGGGGCTAAATACCAACGATGCACGGGAGCCCGCGTTTCTTTTTTTTTTTCTCGGCAGAATCCGAGCACCCTGCGCGGATTTTGCTGATTTTTTTTTTTTTTTTTATTACAAATTGGGCGCTGGGGGTCCTTGTGGGACCCGCTAAGCAGGCCTAGGGGGTCAGGGTGTTTCTACCCTGCCCCCTTTTTGTGTTTTGCACCTTAGTTTTACTGATTTCTTGGGCCTCGGTTTTACCGAGGCACAAGATGGCTGCCAACAATTCCTGGTTTGGAGTGTTGACAGCCAATTAGCATACAGCTCATGATCGGGAGGGTGCACAAATCCTGCGCGGCCATAGATATATATGTGTTTTTACTTTTGATTTTCTCAGCAACTACTGAACAGATTTATACCATTTAACAAAAAGGCCTCTTTCTGAACCAAGAACTACCTCGTTGCCAAATTTGGTGTAATTCCGTTCAGCAGTTCGGCTGTAGCCGTGTCTAAAGTTTCCTTTGGGAAATTGCATGGGGAAACACATTTTGGGACCCCCCTTTTTTCTCATCCCCCGTTTGATGAATTACCCCGAAACTTTCAAGATAGGAGCGGACCAGATCGCCCCATGAGTTTGGATCAACCGGCGCCAAAGTTATTGCGAATAGAATGTTGCGGATTTTCTATGGAAAATAGGTACTAACTATAACTAGGATATATATATATATATATATATATATATATATATATATATATATTATATATATATATATATATATATATATATATATTACCTACTGGCGGTCGCCAGTAGGTATATATAGTTAGGATTTTTTCTCTATGGAACTTTTGAAAATTCTATGTCTAATAACTTTGGCGTTTGTGGAGGGAATCGGCTGAAATTTTAAGGAAAATGGCACATTCTGTTTCTGAGCAGCCCCTGAAAATGGGGGGGTTTCGTCAAGGGGGGCCGAGAAAAAAGGGGGGTCCCAAAACGCGTTTTTCCCATTCATTTTTCCATAGGGCCTTTGGCCTCACTTTTAGCTCGAACGGCTGAATGGATTTACACGAAACTTGGAAAATTATAGGGACTGTTAGCCCGATGTGCCTTTGCTGGGTCTCAATATATGTGCTCCAGTGGATTTTGAGAAATTAACGTTTAAAAAAAAACAGATATATCTGTGACAGCGTCCCAGATAGCGCTCCAGATCACGTACTTTTCGCGCAACGGAGCTTTGCGTAGCGAAGCTGATTGGCTCTCCGGTGTCTGTCAACATTCTAAACAGTCCGGTGCGGCCGCCATCTTGTCTCTCGGTAGGATCGAGAGACAAGAGGAGGAGAAAAACGAAGGGGGAATTTAATGAAAGGGGGCAAGGTAAACTCCTCTTGACCCCCTAGGAATGATGTTGGGGTTATTAAAGGGTCATTTTTCCGTAGGGTCTTTGGCCTCACTTTTAGCTCGAACGGCTGAATGGATTTACACGAAACTTGGCAAAATTATAGGGACTGTTAGCCCGATGTGCCTTTGCTGGGTCTCAATATATGTGCTCCAGTGGATTTTGAGAAATTAACGTTTAAAAAAACAGATATATCTGTGACAGCGTCCCAGATAGCGCTCCAGATCGCGTACTTTTCGCGTAGCGGAGCTTTGCGTAGCGAAGCTGATTGGCTCTCTGGTGTCTGTCAACATTCTAAACAGTCCGGTGCGGCCGCCATCTTGTCTCTCGGTAGGATCGAGAGACAAGAGGAGGAGAAAAACGAAGGGGGAATTTAATGAAAGGGGGCAAGGTAGACCCCTCTTGACCCCCTAGGAATGAAGTTGGGGTTATTAAAGGGTCTCGTGGGGCAAATAATAAAAATTTGATTTTTCGCAGTAGAAGCGCTTCTCGGTTCGCAAACTGTTAGCGAAACGTGAATTCGCCATTTTGTGTTTCGATTTAATTAAATTACTAGGTATAAGGGGGTACGGGAGAGGTATCCTGATCCCTTATGTTTTCTGGGGGTGGCTGAGGAGGCTCATATATGTTGATACATGTCTTCCAGCGGCTGTGCGTGAGCGTTTTTTTTCTTTTCTGCGTGACGTCTGTTAACGTTCGATTCGATGGAAATCAGGAACTGTTGACCGCCATTTTGTCACTGCAAGTAAATATTTTGTTAAAAATAATTGTTATAAATTAATCCTTATTGATAAACATTGTTTGCATCATCTTGCCTTTTTTGCAATGCCACACTTTTGTTGAGCACGGCAGCCATTTTAGATGCCTTGACCAGACCCACTCTCTGCACGCCGCCGATCCTCAGCATGGCTCCCCACCCTCGCAAGCATCTCCCCCATGCACTGGTCACCCCCGCTCTCTCTCTCATGCACGGGCCAGAAACCTCCTCCCATCTGCGCTGTTCTTCTCTGAGAATCACACCCTGTGCCCGCCCGACACCTCCCTTTCACCCTATTCACTACCGCACCCTCTGACACTCCTCTTCCTCTGTGTCCGATTGTCCAGGCCGGTCCTCGGCTATCACCTAGCCCTGCAGATGTAGTTTATGGCCCCAGCTGTAGAGAATCACCCCTCTTCAAAGGAGTTACAGTAGATCAAGGCCCCCACCCGATGAGATCCGTCACACCACACGCGTTCCTACTATCTGATAACGATCCTGTATTGTGCTTGGGGAGGGGATTCTCACTGTGAGGGTATGTGGGTCCGAGCCTGAAGCGGAAGATTCCAGGGATGCCTCTTTGTACATCAAAGTTTTTACAATTATGTGTCACATTAAAATATATAGCACTCCAACAAAGTAGTAGGATTATAAAACTTTATTAACTTATAAATATATACAACGCAACAAAAACAGTAAATACATTTAAACATTTTTTTGAAAAAAGAAGCAACAATGGTCAGTAGCTGTCTTTTGTGCGAATAGTCCCAAGGCAGCACAACGTGCTGAGTTCTGGACGGCACCCAGGTGATGTTACCTGGGTGCCGCACTGGTTTTTGGTATCCTACAATGCTGCTCCGAAAAACGGCGTGGGGCGTCCCGGGGGGTGCGGGGGGAGGCCTCGTCAGTAGCGGTCTGTTGTGCGAATAGTCCCAAGGCAGCAGAACGCGCTGAGATGTGGATGGCACCCAGGTGATGTCCATTAAGTTGCCGCACTGGTTTTAGTATCCTACAATGCTGCTCCGAAAAACGGCGTGGGGCGCCCCGGGGGGGGGGGGGGAGGCTTTGTGAACGGGCCTCCCCAGGTGGAGGCTCGTCTGCTGTAGTGGGGCACCCCTTTACCGTTTCAGTTGCCATTCCGCTCGCTTTTGGTACACTGTGCCAAAATCCGCCATTCAGCTGAGTTGCGCCCACTCTTGCGGTTCAGCGATAGGCGGCTGCTACAGGACTCTCAAAATGGCGGCAGGCTCTTTCCTTTTTGGGCCTGGTCCACTAAAATGGCCCTGGGACACCTTGGAACTCGGACGCTTGTCTGCTCGGTCTTGGACCATGTTCTCGAAAGCGTCCCCTGAGCCTTGAATATTCTACAAAAGTCTTGGGGGCCCCCGACTCCAGCAGGCTTCCGGTGGGGAGCGGCTGCCATGATTGTTCGCGGAATGATCACGACGGAGCCACGAGATGGTGGTGCTCTCATGCTGACGCCAGCTTCAGTCTGAAACATCCAGAAACAAGGTGGGGCTTTCATCGTTTGGGTAAAAAAAAATGTTTTAATCCAATGAAAAGTGTTATTTTTCGGTCATATAATCAAGCCTTCCATCATTAGGAAACCAAAAGTAAAATGAACCAATGAAAAGTTTTATAAAGAAGTCACATGACCTGTTATGCTTACGTTACGCGCTGCTATAAAAAGCGTAGAAAATCCGTTGGCACGTGAGGCGGCGTCAGTAGAGGACCGATGTGCGAATAGGCCGAAGGCAGCACAACGCGCTAAGATCCGGATGGCACCGAGGTGGTGTCCAGCAAGTTGCGGCACTGGTGTGGCCATCCTACAATGCTGCGCCGAAAGTCGGCGTGGGGCGCCCCGTTGGCCTGTGAGGTCGCGTCAGTCAGTGGGGGCTGTTTGAGGATCTGACTGCATTGGAAAGCAATGGGATGCTGTGCGTCGCCCCCAAGATGGAGGCTCCTCGGCTGCAGTGGGGCGCCCCTTGGTGTTTCACTCGCTATCCAGCTGAGTTGCGTTCGCACTTGCGGCTACAGTAGGCCGAAGGTAGCACAACGCACCGAGATCTGGATGGCACCGAGGTGGTGTCCAGCAAGTTGCCGCACTGGTGTGGCCTTCCTACAATGCTGCGCCGAAAGTCGGCGTGGGGTGCCCCGTTGGCCTGTGAGGTGGTGTCAGTAGCGGACCGATGTGTGAATAGGCCGGAACCAGCACAAGGCGCCAAGATCCGGATGGCACCGAGGTGGTGTCATAGTTGAGAGTTCTGAGCAGCGCTTGTAACAATGTCTGAAGCTTATTTGCACCTGCTGCAGCTTCACTATTGCCCTGGTGTGGCCAAAGATCACCCATGACATAGGCGGCAGCTCCCGAGGTCCGGCGGAACTTTTTTCCTTTTCCTTTCTGCATCTTGTCCCACAATCCATTTGACCTGAAGACACGACCAGGTCCCTGAATGTGTGCAGGGGGACGCTATTGATTGAATCAAAATGGCGGCTTCACACAAAGCTGATTCAAGCGTTTCTCCTGATGCTATACAGACAAAAATTGGTTTTCAGTTTGTACATTCTTCAGGATTTTTCCATCCAAGGCTGGTTGAGAGTTTGTAGAACAATGGCTTCAGATCTTGCCCTCCCCTCTTTTGACTGTTGGTTCTTGTTGCCTATCTCTTCTGTTGTCATTTAACTGAACCTTTTTTGACTGCCGAAAGGGGTTCTGGTCCGACCGCTGGTTGGTGGAGACATTTTGACTATATCCTGGACCTGCCCGGCCTCGCCCAAAATGGCGCCGGTATAAATGGGACTCGTAACTCCTTGTTGTGTACTGGTTGCACAACCTTGATATCACGAGATACGTATGCAGTTTTGAAGCACATGGCGGGCGGGGCCGAGAATTGATTGAATATTTCGACATCCCTATTGATATTAAGTTCTGATGTGTTATTGATTACTGTACTATTGAAAGTTCGAATTAACGTCACCCATGGTACTTGCCCGCAAATGTAAATCTAGATAATTTTATTGTAAGTGGCCCTCTCGTATTTTAATTACAAAATGTACGTCCACCGATTCCGCAATTGTTAGACACCTTAGTTCTGCCAACCTAATGGCCCGCTCGTTACGTTCCTCTACAGTGTAAATGTCTCCTCATCATATACGATTCCAGTTTGCTCCGTGGCCGGCCCACGTGGTTATAGGCCCGTATTTGTATACTGACATTTTCACAATAAAGGTTTTTAAAACAAAACATGGTAGTAGTATTTACATTGGTAAAGTTTTTAATTTTAGTCACTGTTTTCGAATCAGTAAAAGGCAAGTGAAATAAAGCAGTCCAATTACATGACGGATAAAAGGTATAATACGCAGGAACGCAGTAAAGATAAATGGTCAAGGGCTGTTGTGTTTTCTACTCCTGCAACATAAAGTGATCGATAAGAATCTGATATTCAGGCGTATCGGCGACTAAGACAGCAGGCCGAGCATCTTTTGCTCAACGGCTCCGTCATGGGACAGTTGTAAATTTTCCGGGAAAGTACATTAGCCTGGAACATTATAACATATATGTTTAAGAAAAAATAATGTTCGAAAGCAATAAAAAGCGTAATTTTTAGGTCATATGACCAAGCCTTTCATCATTAGAATAACAAAAGTAAAATGAACCAATGAAAAGTTTTATAAACAAGTCACATGACCTGTTATGCTTACGTTACGCGCTGCGCGCTGCGCCCCAGATCGCTTCCGGGAAGCTGCGCTTCGCGCACCGGAGCACTTCCGGGTGCGCTAACGCGGCGTGTCATATAACGCATTACGCGACAACGTAGGTCCAGAATATAGTCAAAATGTCTCCACCAACCAGCGGTCGGAACACAACCCCTTTCAGCAGTCTAAAAAGTTCTGTTAAATGACAACAGAAGGGACAGGCAACAAGAACCATCAGTCAAAGAGGGGAGGGCAAGTTCTTCCCTACCGGGTCACGTTGGGGCGCTACCGGAACTGATCGAATTGGTAGTCTACAGTGTTTCTGGATGTTTCAGACTGAAGCTGGCGTCAGCATGAGAGCACCACCATCTCGTAGCTCAGTCGTGGCCATTCCACGAGCAATCATGGCAGCCGCTCCCCACCAGAAGCCTGCGGGAGTCGGGGGCCCGATGACTTTTGTAGAATCTTCAAGGCTGAGGGGACGCTTTCGAGAATGGGGCCCAAGCCCTAGCAGGCAAATGTCCGAGTTCAAATGTGTCCCAGGGCCATTTTAGTGGACCACGCCCAAATCTGAAGAGCCGGCCGCCATTTTGAGAGCCCTGTGGCAGCCGCCTATCGCTGCATCGCAAGAGCGGGAGCAACTCAACTACATGGTGAGCGAGACGCTGTAGTCGCAAGAGCGGGCGGTAAACAGGTGAATGGCGGAAGAGGCACAGTGTAGCAAAAGCGGGTGGAATGGCAACTGAAACGGTAAAGGGGCGCCCCACTACAGCGTGTCTTCAGGTCAAACGGATTGTGGGACAAGGTCCAGAATGGAAGAGTCATCAAAAGGCAAAAAGTTCCGCCGGACCCCGGGAGCCGGCCGCCTATGTCGGGGGCGATCTTAGGCCACACCAGGGCAACACGACTTGGGGAGGGGGCAGGAGCCAAGCGCCCCCTCCCAGTCTGCGTCACCACACCGTATGTTGAAAATCTGAAGCCATCGTTCTACAAACTCTCAACCAGCCTTGGATGGAAAAATCTTGAAGAAAGTACAAACTGAAAACCAGTTTTTGTCTGCATAGCATCAGCAGCAACGCTTGCTATCAGAGTGCATGAGTTTCATGCTCGATCGATTGAGCTAGCCGGATCAGGCAACAAAAAGTATAAAATAGTTATGTAAATAGTTATTTAATAAAATGTTTTACCCTGTTACTTTGCTGGTGTGTTGTATATATTTATAATATTTGCATAGAGTTTATCGTTATTTTGGGCGGGGTGGGTGGCGGAGCCGAGCTGTCTTGCAGCCATCATGGTGTGGAGCTCAGTTCATCTCACTAGTTTCGTATTTCTCATGAGGGGTTGTTCTTAATGTTTCTATTTTAGCGAGGTCAAAAAGAGATCCCATTAGTGTCCTACTGATTTTGCTCGATTACTTTTGTTTTTTTACACGATTTTTCACTATCTGCAAAGACTAAACAGAGTATTGCGACTTTGTGCTTGTTTGTAAATAGAGAATGAACCAAAGAGAATCAATTCTAAAACAGTAAATGCTTGGATAACAATCAATCAAATGGAGAGACAAGCAGGCACGACGGATTACAACGGGGGTAAAGGCCTGCGTTAACTACCCTTCACTATCTGCAAAGAGAGAGTACTACTAAGAGAAAAGAGGGGGGGGCAGCGTTCAAAGCACATCAGCGTGCATAAACACGAAAAAGTTTTTACCTATCACGTACTTGACATTTGACAGCTTTTGATATTTGCAATTAAAAAACCATTGAAATTCACTGAAAAAACCATAGGTTTTAGCCCATATATAGTTAGGGATTAGCATTTACAAAACCTTAATTTACTCGCACAAAACCATAGAAATTCGCATATATAGTTAGATGCAATAACTATATAACGCGCACCAGCAACCCACTGCTGATGATGTCACATATTACATCATTCATGACATGGTCAGTGACATCACTGATGACATCACTGATGACATCTCAAAAGACATCATTCATGACATGGTCAGTGACATCACTGATGACATCACTGATGACATCTCAAATGACATCACTGATAAAATCACTGATAACACCTCATTTGTCATTACTGATCACATCACTGATGATATCATTCATGTGATAATACGATCAACCTCTTCAGACTCTAATATAACCTTAGATACACTCAGAGTAAACAGACACTCACAGACTGTCACTCATCCATGGAGTTACTCACACACCTAGTCAGTCATGCACTGAATCAATCACACCTCCATATCCTCAACTATACCGTTATACACACCTTACTTAATCAAACATATACTAACACATATTTACTCTCTTATACAATCCCTGATACAAGTTCACAAAGATCCATACAGCCACTCACACATTCACTGGCTCTTATGCACAGTTATTTATATATGTCAACTCTTACATGTACTGTGTTTTACATATGTACTTACTTTGACATGTAGCACTGAGATATCCATTCACTCACCAATACACTCATGCAGACAGTCAACCGCCCATGCAGCTGTTTCCACATGCACTTTTGAGCCCATACATCTAGTGAATCAACTGCTCACACATCTATGCACAGAGTCACACACCTCCCAGCCACCCATACACACACACTCAGTCTCCCATACAAATACTTGGGCAACCAATCATTAACCCATTTAGTTACTCATATAGCTACTGATCAACACATGCAGCAGTTTACAGAACAACAGACATAATGATGCACAAATTAAGACAGTTTAGTCACTAACCCATGCACTCAGTGAGACACATTTAATCATTCTCTCATACAGTCAGTCATGCACTTACTAAATCCTTCATCCAAACACTTATACATCCACTCATTCTTGAATATGTAAGACATATTTTAACTTTACAGAAACATACAGTCACTGGATGTTGTCATTTGAGATGTCATCAGTGATGTCATCAGTGATGTCACTGACCATGTCATGAATGATGTAATATGTGACATCATCAGCAGTGGGTTGCGGGTGCGCGATATATAGTTATTGCATCTAACTATATATGCGAATTTCTATGGTTTTGTGAGAGTAAATTAAGGTTTTGTAAATGCTAATCCCTAACTATATATGGGCTAAAACCTATGGTTTTTTCAGTGAATATATATATATATATATATATATATATATATGTATATATATATATATATATATATATATATATATATATATATATATATATATATATATATATATATATATATATATATTACTACAACACAGAACTGGCTAATAGACAGAAAGGGTTTTGTTAAATGCCTTAGTTGCAGGGTATGAAATTTCGGAAAGAACATCAAAGAGTTAGACTCCGCCTTATAGACATGCACCACTTACCATCAGATATAGACTGAGTGGCAGAACTGAATTTGTGGTGTACATACTCGAATGTAACTGTGGGTGCGTTACATCGGGAGCACTAAGCTGCAAGTGCATCTGCGAATACTTCAGCACCTCTGAACGATAGTCAACAATGACTCAGCCTACCCTGTAGCCAGGCATTTCAAGGAGGTGCACAACAACAATCTAGAGCACCTCCATTACTCAGTCATTGACTGCGTTCCACCGCTTAGACGTGGTGGTAATGGGGAGAAGCTTTTGAGAGAACTGGAGAGCAAATATATCCTGCAATATAATACTAAGGCGTCTGCTGGCCTTAATGCCAGTGAGGATCTGCACCATTTCCTATGACAAGTAACCATATTCACATGCTCAGATATCATGCCACACATATGTATGTTTGTATTTTGTCCATCATCACCTGTACATATATTACTGTCACAACATGGCTCTATCTTTGCACTTCTAGTATCCACATGGAATCAGCTTTCTGACATTAGCCGATGCAGTCCTCTACCACTGATGTAATACTTAGTATTTGTATGGTTAGTTCGTTATTAACATTTTTTTATGAGCACTGGAGCTAGTGGCATCCACTTTATTCTGCGGCAGGATGTTGAACACATGTATATATACTATGTCTACGCATGATTATGAATTAGTATTGTAATTTTTCTCAATGCATCGAGCAATATACCCATTGATTCAATGTGAGGCATGTTATGTACAGCCTTGGTAGGCACCTGAGATTTTCCGCTTATTTACATTTTGCATTTTAAGTCACTTTAATGCTCTTGAGGAAAAATATAATCACCACACGAACTGTATATTTATTCAATTGTACACACAAGCCTACCTCAATTTGTATATACACACCAATGTGCTAACCTTACCCTCACTCACACCCTGAATATAGCTTAATCTAGTGGTAGTAAGTTTTGCATTTAAGCATCCATATAGTTAATTGCAATCAGGCTTTACCGGGGTTTGACGCGCGTAGCTCATCACAAGTTATTCTTATTTTAATACATCCTGCTAAATGTGTTGCGCTGCTACCCATGGGAGTATCGAGTTGCGGTTTGACATTTCAGCCGTACACGCTTTTGGGCTATGACACAGTTCTGGAACTTAAAGCAGTTTGTAACACACACATGTTTACTTACGGGGGGCATTATCTCCAGGAAAGCGCGGATGCACATGATATGAATGCTGCATTGTTAACGCCGTATATTCTCATACTGGCTGCCACGCTGAACTCGCAGGACTGCTAGGGCAATCACAGGCTTTGTTCGACATATTCCAATTATATAGACTGTTTACACTGGTTTTACTGACTGCAGTAAATCGTGATGTCAGAAGTGTGTTTTACAGCACATCAGCGTCTTACTCACAGTCAACCACACGTTGCAAATAGCCCAGTCATTATGAAGAACATAGTAAAAATACTGGCACCTTTATATAAACTGCTCACTCACCATTACATGCTATGTGATCAAGGCTGCATGTCTGGCAGCCGAAACACGTAATTTGGACATGTGATGTTTGAATAAACCATCACCTATTTTTAACTTTGCCCACTGAGTCTATTTACTGGTGTTGCGCCGTTCCTGTGGATGGTTGTACCTTGGGATCCTGTTGTGATATATATATATATATATATATATATATATATATATATATATATATATATATATATATATATATATATATATATATATATATTACCTACTGGCGGTCGCCAGTAGGTATATATAGTTAGGATTTTTTCTCTATGGGATTTTTGAAAATTCTATGTCTAATAACTTTGGCGTTTGTGGACGGAATTGGCTGAAATTTTCAGGAAAATGGAACATTTTGTTTCTGAGCAGCCCCTGACAATTTGAGGGGGGTTTCATCAAGGGGGGGCCGAGAAAAAAGGGGGGTCCCAAAACGCGTTTTTCACATGTTAATTTCCATAGGGCGGTTGGCCTCACTTTTAGCTCGAACGGCTGAATGGATTTGCACGAAACTTGGCAAAATTGTAGGGACTGTTAGCCCGATGTGCCTTTGCTAGGTCTCAATATATGTGCTCCAGTGGATTTTGAGCAATTTAGGTTCAAAAAAAGATATATATCTGGGCGGAGCCTAACCACACATCTGATCCGATTGGCTGTCAGCACTTCATCCAAGAAGTGTTGGCAGCCATCTTGGGACCAATATACATGATAGCACCTCATTAAAAAGCATTGTAGTTAATAGAGGGTTTTAGGACTTTAGTTACATTATAAATCATTTGTTGATGGTACCATACTCGTTTTAGGAATTGTGGTGGGTTCTAAGGTGATTTTACCATGTGAAAAAACCTTCTGCTGTGATATCATGAATATTGTTTGAAAGAAAACTAATATCTCATGATTTTCCCACATTGGTTTGGAAGGGGATCTATAAGCTAAACTGAAAGCATATTTTCTGTAAATTCACATTATCTTTCTCAGTCATGTGAAAATGAAGTCTGGCATTCTCAGTAAAACATGTACATCCAACAAGGACAGAGACTGTCAGTTGATTCCTTTGTGTTCTACTGCAGCCTCCTAGAGTGTTCTAAAGAACAACTAGAGCGCTAACAGTCCTACTTATTACAAAGGTATGGCACACCTGAAGCCATCTTGATTGGAATAAAGTGGCAACTCTTAAAACATTTAATTTAAAAAGAAACAACATGAGGGGGTATATTTTGCCATAGAAAGTATGATTAGTGCTGCAGAATGAAAAATTAGGGCACATTTTGAGTGACTTCTCAAATCCTTTTCTATTTCATTAAAACATTCTGACATGCAGTCTCCCAAAATGGCCACCAGAGACAAAAGAGCCCAAATGTAGCCCAAATATCACCCAGATGTAGCCCAAGTATAGCCCAATGACAGAATGTCCCAGAGTTTTCTAAAGAACAACTAGAGCGCTAACAGTCTTACTTATGACAAAAGTATGGCACACCAGAAGCCATCTTGATTGGAATGAAGTGGTAAGTCTGAAAACACTCAATTTAAAAAGGAACAACATGAGGGGGTTAATTTTGCCATAGAAAGTATGATTAGTGCTTCAGAAAGAAAAATTAGGGATCATTTTGAGTGACTTCTCAAATCCTCTTCTATTTCATTAAAAAAATTCTGACATGCAGACTGAAACATGCACTTTGAATACCAGCAGCAGACGTCCCTGGTGAGCAGTAGCTTTACTACAGTGATCTAATGTGCAACTAGAGTGCTAACATTCAGAATTTATGGCAAATGTGTGACACATCTGAATGCCTTCTTGATGGAACCAAAGTAAACAAGCATTGAAAATGCAATAGATCTCGCCCTCGTTTAAGTTAAAGCCATTCTGTTTGTAATGAGGTGGCTTTTTAGCTTTGCTTTTATTAGTGTTTTTTCAACTTTCATGTAAATAACATGCATCTGTATGCATATAAGTATATGTATGCATGCATTTATGTTTGTATTTATATAGATATACAGATGATATATGTTTATATATGTATGTATATATATATATTCACTGAAAAAACCTTAGGCTATAGACCATATATAGTTAGGAATTAGCATTTACAAAACCTTGAAAATTCACTGAAAAAACCATAGGTTATAGACCATATATAGTTAGGAATTAGCATTTACAAAACCTTGAAAATTCACTGAAAAAACCATAGGTTATAGACCATATATAGTTAGGAATTCGCATTTACAAAACCTTATTTTACTCACACAAATCCATTGAAATTCCATATATAGTTAGTTGCACTAACTATATATCACGCACCCGCAATCCACTGCTGATGATGTCACATATTACATCATTCATGACATGGTCAGTGACATCACTGATGACATCACTGATGACATCTCAAATGACATCACTGATGACATCACTGATGACAACATCCAGTGACTGTATGTTTCTGTAAAGTTAAAATATGTCTTACATATTGAAGAATGAGTGGATGTATAAGTGTCTGGATGAAGGATTTAGTAGGTGCATGACTGACTGTATGAGTGAGTGATTAAATGTGTCTCACTGAGTGCATGGGTTAGTGACTAAACTGTCTTAATTTGTGCATCATTATGTCTGTTGTTCTGTAAACTGTTGCATGTGTTGATAAGTAGCTATATGAGTAACTATATGGGTTATTGATTGGTTGCCCAAGTATTTGTATGGGAGACTGAGTGTGTGTGTGGGTGGCTGGGAGGTGTATGACTCTGTGCATAGATGTGTGAGCAGTTGATTCACTAGATGTATGGTTTCAAAAGTGCATGTGGAAACAGCTGTATGGGCGGTTGACTGTGTGCATGAGTGTATTGGTGAGTGAATGGATATCTCAGTGCTACATGTCAAAGTAAGTACATATGTAAAACACAGTACATGTGAGAGTTGACATATATAAATAGCTGTGCATAAGAGCCAGTGAATGTGTGAGTGGCTGTATGGATCATTGTGAACTTGTATCAGGGATTGTATAAGAGAGTAAATATGTGTTAGTATATGTTTGAATAAGTAAAGTTTGTATAACTGTATAGTTGAGGAAATGGAGGTGTGATTGATTCTTTGCATGACTGACTAGGTGTGTGAGTAACTCCATGGATGAGTGACAGTCTGTGAGTGTCTGTTTACACTGATTGTATCTAAGGTTATATTAGAGTCTGAAGAGGTTCATCGTATTATCACATGAATGATATCATCAGTGATGTGATCAGTAATGTCAAATGAGATGTCATCAGTGATGTCATCAGTGATGT
This sequence comes from Lissotriton vulgaris, assembly GCF_964263255.1. Lineage (NCBI taxonomy): Eukaryota > Metazoa > Chordata > Amphibia > Caudata > Salamandridae > Lissotriton > Lissotriton vulgaris. Next base: position 781,026,609 of record NC_141693.1, on the reverse strand, counting down.
CATTTGAGATGTCATCAGTGATGTCATCAGTGATGTCACTGACCATGTTATGAATGATGTAATATGTGACATCATCAGCAGTGGATTGCGGGTGCGCGATATATAGTTAGTGCAACTAACTATATATGGAATTTCAATGGATTTGTGTGAGTAAAATAAGGTTTTGTAAATGCGAATTCCTAACTATATATGGTCTATAACCTATGTTTTTTTCAGTGAATATATATATATATATATATATATATATACATTACCTACTGGCGGTAGCCAGTAGGTATATATAGTTAGGATTGTTTTCCATAGGAAATCCCCAACATTCTATTGGGAATAACTTTGGCCCTGGTTGATGAATCTTCGCAAATTTCTCAAAGAAGATGGCTCGCTCCGCTCCGCTCCTTCCCTGAAAATTTGGGGGGGATTCGTCAAGTGGGGGCTGAGAAAAAAGGGGGGTCCCAAAACGTGTTTTCCCCATGTTAATTTCCATAGGACCTTTAGACTCAGCTACAGCTTGAACCGCTGAAGGGAATTACACCAAACTTGTCAAAATGGTAGTGTCTGGTATGCAGATCACGCTTTTGGTAAAATAGTGTAAATCCCTCCAGTGGTTCCTGAGAAAATTAGAAGAGAAATCAATTATATATCTATAAGCGCGCACGAGTGCGCGCACCCCCGCGAATTTTCTGAATTTTTTTTGGGGGGGGGCGCTTGGGGGGCTTCTGTCTTTTATTTTACTGTGTTTTCGTTTAATTTCGAGGGTGTCCACCCCTCGTTTTACTCCCGTGGTCACCGCCGCGGCCCGAGCCGCCTCAAGATGGCCGCCGCCTGGTTGTGGGCGGGGCCGGGAGGACGTGGTTTCCGCTTCCCCCTGCCTGGGGGAAGCCTTTGATGTCCGGACCGGTCTCCCGTGCCAAGGGGGAGACCGGTTAATGATGCGGGCTGGTGCAGTACTTGTGCGGGGCTCCCGTGTGCTGAGGAGCCCCCGCCTGCACCATTACTGATTACCGCTAGAAAACGGAACGAAAATCGGCGCGAGCAAGCACAGCACAGCGGGGACAGCGGGCACAGCGGAGACAACCTGCAACCTGCTACCGGCATTTCTACTCACTGAGAGCAGAGCGGAGCAGAGATACGGAGCTGCGGCAAGCCGCAAGCTGTAAACCGTGAGTCACGCTGCTCCCGCAGAGGTGCCGTTTGCCGCTTTTCTGGGCTGCTTGCAATCTGGTGGCAGCGGCGCACTGGCGAGGGGGGGCGGTCCGCCCCAGGCGGCACAATTGTAGGGGCGGTGGCATTTACAAGGTGCACTTGCTCTTTACACGGGGCCGCGCGGCACTTATAATTTATTTGAGGACACTTAAATACAGCGCCGTCCCCGTGGGAAGAGCGCAGCTTGGAAATGCGCAGCCTGCAGTGCAGCAGCCAGCATGTGCATCCGGTCTTACTCTTACCCCGTTTGTGTTATTAAAAGCGCTCCCAATGAATTATGTTGCAGATCAGATTTATTCAGTTGTGACTCGGAAGAATTAGCTTTCTTTAGTTAGGTGGGCGGGACATTGATTGGGCAGGAGGGCCGGATTTGGTTACGTGGGGGTACGGCTGTGCGTCAGGCAGCGTGGGTAGATTTTTTTTCAAAATGCCATGCACCAGCACGCATCGGTACCCGCCACGAGTTACTAGCGGTTGAGATAGTACTCGGTTGAGGCGTTTAGCCTGGCTCCGATGACATCGTAGTGCTGGCAGCAGCTGCAGGCGCCTGGCATCGGCCGCCTATCAAATATAACCAGGGCAGTAACTGTAAGTAACAGCCTTAGTTTAATAAGCCATTGCCATTATTACCAATGCAGTTTCTTTTTGGTGGATCGTGGGTGGCGTGACCTGACCGTCACCAGCGTGGTAGCTCCGGCTCCCGCTGGGTTCCACATGAAGCCTGCGGTTAATTAAGTTAAAGCGGCCGGTTGGCCCTGCAGTGCACCGGCCCATGCCCCCTTCCTTCCAGCATAATCCTGTCATTAAGCAATCTACCCATTACCTCCACTTCCAAGGCCTCTTACCTTTCGCTACAATCGTGCCTTGCGAAAAGACTTCACATTCTGACAGACCGAGCATTACACAGTTAACTCAACAGTGCTGCCAAAAATAAGACACACGGAATACCCCAAGAATTGTAGATATGTGGATTGCCCACGTTTCCTACCCTGGTGGGTAGGCAGGACCAGGTTTTGTTTTTATAGGCAACATGTGGTTCCTGTTCGGAAGATGTTCCAGATAATTAGGAAGCTCTGCCAAGAGGAAAGGGGACTTGAGAGGGTGGGTAGGGGAAATTCCCTGCCTTTACTCAAATAACATTCACAGGTGGAAGGCTATACACTCACTTTATTCAATGTGTACACCCTCGTTTACCACACGATGTTACAATCAATCCTGCATAAACTAAAAAGTGCAAATTCGGTAAACTGGGAAAAAATTACCACAATCACACTCTAATTGAAGAAATATATTTACCTAAAACGGATTATGAACAAAAGGTGGCAATTCTTGAGTTAATCTGAATCACTACAAATTATTCTAGACTTGTTTTATTCCATGTTCTTATGCTGCCTGTGCTATTGCAGAAGAGTGCTGACCACATGCAAATCAGTCTCATTCCCAAAATGTTTCTAAATGAGGACATTCCCATGGACTTCATTGCTTGGTTTTGCTCGTGAAAAATTGTCACTCATAATCATTGAAATGTCACTCATAATTGCACTGAAATTTAAAAAATTTCACACATAGCAATCCGAAACCTTGGCAGCTATGCAGGGGCTTGAGGTGACTTTCATGGTCTACCAATCCAAAATGCACCCCAAGAGTTGCCGGGGGGACAGCTGCCCGACCAACAGTGGAGACAGGGCAAACCCGCCACCCACACCCTCCTCAAAAGTGATGTGACGAGAATTGGGAGCACCGTACCCTACCATCCATCCACACAACCGTTCACCTATCGATCCACCTATTTTTATTCAATTTATTCTGCTACAAATTACTTGCATACCTTTCACCTATCCTCAAACACTGCTCACCCTGCACACTCACCCACCATTTACTACGCACAGTCACCCTGACATTGTGCAGGCAGTCTGATACTGCTCACCCACCACTCACACAGTCCACCATCCAGCCACCCATCCATCCACCATCCATCCAGCCACCCATCCAGCCATCATACATCCATCCATTATTCATTCCTTCATGCATGCATCCACCCATCCATCCAGCTATCCACTCAACATGCATCCACCCATGCATCCATCCATCCAACCTGCATCCAACCATCATGCATCCACCCAGCATTCATTCATACACCCACCCATCATGCATTCACCCATCATGCATTCACCCATCATGCATCCACCCAACAATCATTCATCCATCATGCATCCACTAGCCATCCATCCATCTTCCAGCCAACAATCATGCATCCATCCAATACCCAGCCATCCTCCCACCCACCATTCATGCACCCCATCCATCCACCCACCCATCCATCCATCCTGCATCCATCCATCATTCATGCATCCATTCACCCATCTATCATGCATGCATCCATCCATGCATCCACCCAACAATCATTCATCCATCATGCATCCAACCATCGTTCATGCATCAAAAATTGGATCCCTAGGGCTGCTCAGGTGGTCCCACAAGGATATTAACATATTTAAACGTTATCCGCTAATAGAATTAGCATTTTCAAAACCTTATAAATTCACTGAAAAAACCATAGGTTTCTGGCCTTATATATATATATATATATTAGCTTTTAAAAAACCAATGAAATTCACTAAAAAAACCATAGGTTTTAGGCCTTATATAGTTAGGAATTAACATATAAAAACCCATTGAAATTCCTCCTATATAGTTAGCTGGACATTTTATTGATATAAAACCAATGAAATTCGACATATAGTTAGGTGCACTAACTATATATTTCGCGCATCCGCAATCCAATGCTGATGATGTCACATATTACATCATTCATGACATGGTCAGTGACATCACTGATGACATCACTGATGACAGCTCATTTAACATCAATAATTACACCACTGATGATATACTTCATGTGATAATACAATGCACCTCCTTACACTCTAATACACCTAGTGTAAAATACAGAGTATCATTTTTGAAACTATTGACACACCAATACCATTTACTACATACCCACTAACTGATTCCTACGTCTACATGCACATTCATTCATTCACCCATAAGGTCATTCGTACATACTGTCACTCATCATTGCAACACTATCATATGCACTCATACACCTATGCAGACACTCACACACTGCCACTCATCCATGGAGTTACTCACACACCTACTCAGTCCTGTAAAGAATCAATCACACTTTGATTTCTTCATCTATACAGTTAAACACAGAACAGCTGACATTTTCACAGATATACAAACACATACTTACTCACTTATACAATCAAATCCTTCATCCATACTCTTAAACATCCTCTCATTCTTCAATATGTAAAACATATTTAAACTTTACAAAAACACACAGACACTGGATGATGTCATCAGTGATGTCACTGACCATGTCATGAATGATGTAATATGTGACATCATCAGCATTGGATTGCGGATGCGCGAAATATATAGTTAGTGCACCTAACTATATGTCGAATTTCATTGGTTTTATATCAATAAAATGTCCAGCTAACTATATAGGAGGAATTTCAATGGTTTTTTATATGTTAATTCCTAACTATATAAGGCCTAAAACCTATGGTTTTTTTAGTGAATTTCGTTGGTTTTTTAAAGGCTAATTCCTAACTATATATAGTGTATAACCTATGGTTTTTTCAGTGAATATATATATATATATATATATATATATATATATATATATATATATATATATATTGTATTACAAAGTGCCCAAAAGCTTCGGAAATGCACACGATAGCAGGCAAACTTTTCAAAGTTCATTTAATTGCAAAACACCAGCATTTTAACATCCAGAAATAAATCACTTTCACCTGACGCGTTTCGTGCTGCCTTACACTTGTTCACAGGATTGACTACAGCAAAACAAAACAGCCTCGATTTTCTGTGCATTTAAATAGTGTCCTACTTCTTGATTGGATTACTCAGCTAAGTTCAAAATTGCTGCATTATGGAACATAGTGTTCCCAGGCTTGAATCACACACTCCGGTGGGTCTTGTTTTGTTGTTTACATTTTGTCATTGTCATAATTGCCTTTAGTAGGCCTCCGAACGTCTTTGCTGGTGAAAATCATGCTGTCTGGTAACCCGCAAGAGTTAAGAACAGTTCCAACCTCTGGAGTCCTCAATCTAGGCGGTGCCACTTCCACGACACAACTGCCATTTTATTATTGTATTACAAAGCGCCCAAAAGCTTCGGAAATGCACACGATAGCAGACAAACTTTTCAAAGTTCATTTAATTGCAAAACACTAGCATTTTAACATCCAGAAATAAATCACTTTCACCTGACGCATTTCGTGCTGCCTTGCACTTGTTCACAGGATTGACTAACAGCAAAATAATCCAGCCTTGATTTTCTGTGCATTTAAATAGTGTCCTGCTTCTTGATTGGATTACTCAGGTAAGTTCGAAATTGCTGCATTATGGAACATGGTGTTCCCAGGCTTGAATCACACCCTCCAGTGGGTCTTGTTTTGTTGTTTACATTTTGTCATTGTCATAATTGCCCTTAGTAGGCCTCCGAACGTCTTTGCTGGTGAAAATCATGCTGTCTGGTATCCCGCAATAGAGTTAAGAACAGTTCCAACCTCTGCGATCCTCAATCTAGGCGGTCCCACTTCCACGACAGGACTGCCATTTTATTATTGTATTACAAAGTGCCCAAAAGCTTCGGAAATGCACACGATAGCAGACAAACTTTTCAAAGTTCATTTAATTGCAAAACACCAGTAGGTAATATATTTATATATATAATATAATATATATATAGAGCAAGAGAGAGAGAGGAGAGCAATACAGTACAATGCTCATATACCCGCACTAGAGCTCTGCGGTGAGACATCCTGCATGCGAGTCCTTGCCGAATGGAAACTCCATCATGCAACACCTGAAGGGATTTGCAGACTGAACAGGCGCCGCTTCCTGACTCAGCAAGGCTGTAACATCATCCTGTGAGCAACGTTTAAAATGCGCAACACAGGCCTCAAAGATGCTGAGCTGTGTTCGAGTCTGGGTATCTGAAGTAGGAAGTAAGGTGTGATCCAAAGGGTGTAGAAAAAGGCGGACCGTATGAGAAAAAAACATCAATAATAAGGTAAAGGCAAGAGACAGTGGTAACATTAAGCGACATTAGTGAAAATCACAACCACATAGGATAACAAAAATATGTATCCCTGTTTCAGAATGAATATATCACTATGAAGGTCTGAACATTTTATATTAGAGAACCCCCGAAAGTAGGATCAATTACTATGTGATCAGGTAAATGATATTAGTACTTAAACGAACTCCAGAAATGCGTAGACAGTTCATCCTTTATCGCAATGACATAGGAAACATATAACTATCTAAATGTTGGGAAACTGAGAAGAAGCTAGGGTGATCCAGCTTAACTATCCCCAGATAGAGACATTGTGGTTTGTAGCAATAAGGCTTTGACATAACTGACCATATAGCCAAATACCAATGTTAGAAGTGATAGGATATGCATCCATACAAGGGATCAATGACAGATGTGGGACAATAGGTAGTTTGTAGAAATTGGGCGTAGGATGTGTATAAAATAAACAATGCCTTAAAGTAATTTAACCCAGGGTCCCTAATCGTATTATGGCAATATGACTATGGTAGGATTGTACAGTTTTGAAACAAGTATGAAGATCAATTCAGTCTTATGTACAAAAAGAATGTATCTTTATGAACGTAGATATAACACGTAGGATGTTTATATAAAATTAAGATGATATCTATGTAAGATACTTATGGAAATATGTTTATCTGCAGGATAATCTTGTCAGTGGCAACCAACCAGTGCCCAGAAACAGGAGAGACTGATTATTTAGGCTTGATAAAGATGGTAGTGTATCAATGAAAGCCATTAAAACGCGTCAACTCCACCTCTGCACAATCAAGAGACAGTGGGCCAGATGTAGGTAAAATAGATTTACCGATTTTTAATTACCGAATTTTACCGATTCGGTAATTAAAAATCGGTAAATCTGAGGGGTGGATATGTAGGTATTCCAGATGTGCTGGAATAACGATTCGGAACAATTCGGTATTTACCGATTCGGTAAATACCGAATCGGTAATGCCCATTCATTCCTATGGTCTTTGAAGCCCATAGGCATGAATGGGCATTACCGAATCGGTATTTACCGAATCGGTAAATACCGATTTTCACAAGGGTGCAGGGGGTGTCACTTTGACACCCTCTGGCACCCCCAAAACAGGCTCGGGTGCCATGTGGCAGGCATACATGCCCTAAGGGCAGGTCTGCCTGTCACATGGCATAGGTGTGCATGCACACATGTGCATGCACACCGGAATCGGTATTTTACCATCAAATTGGATTTGATGGTAAAATACCGATTCGGTAAGGCCTCTGGGACTCTGAAGAGTCCCACCTATATCTGGGTGCCTCAGAATCGGTAAACTTACCGAATTTTCATTTTACCGAATCGGTAAAAAAACCGATTCGGTAATTTTACCGATTCGGTAAAAAAATGCCCCCTATATACCTGTCACCCATTTACTGATCAGTAACGGCCAAAATCGGCCGTTACCGCTCGGTAAATGGCCTCAAGCGGCCACCTACATCTGGCCCCAAATCTATTCTGTAGACAAAAAAATTAAGCAAGTCTAGGTTTAGATTCTGTTCTTTGGCAGTCTCTTTTGTTCTCAATATATATAAAAGTGCAAGATCTTGTAATAAATAGGTCCGGAATGTTGCAAAGTTTCTGATTCAAATTCTTTATAGTGGTAATCCAAGGCAGGCAAAAATCCAAGAACATATGTGGATTTCCTTTCTTAGCCGACGCGTTTCGTCTCAAACACTGAGACTTCTTCAGGGCTAAGGATAAAACATAAAATGATTACACACTTTTCGACCTATACATGCATCTTTTTCTATTAGTTTTTCTAAAAACAAAAACAGAATAGAAATGTTAGAACAAAACAATTTAACATAGAGTATTTTGTAAACTGAGTTCATCCGAATTGGCAAACACTTGGACTAGTATTTTTGACAGAGCGAAAAGGCAACAATATATATAAGATACAAATCACAATACAGTACAAAACAGGGTCCTATATATTCTCAAAGGATACCTAAAGCTGTTTGGAGAAGGATCTGATATTAATAACCTCCTTCAAATAGATTAATTTACAGAGGATCATTATGATGACAGGACCCCAAGGAAAAGATATGAGCAGGGTGCATACCTCAAAAATCAGTATTAGTCAAAAATCAATACAGCAAAGTGAGATTCCTTGGGAAATGGCAGGTTATAATGATTCCTGAAGAGACATATAAGAGATAAATTTCATTTTTATGACAAAGGTCAAGCCATTAATTAAGCAATTACCAAACAGTCACAACTTTTTCTTTGTTTTACAAAGAAGAACATGATCCTAGGCATTACTATTCACTTGCTGCATGAAAATGAAAATTTTCCTTCAGAGATGAGTACCTAAGATTTTTCTCTTATAATAGTATTTTTTTTTAATTGCAGCACATATAAGGAATAGTCTTAAATAGAGCCCATAATATGGACTTGTTCTACTTTGTTCATGATCTTAGTCCATGATTTCTGAACGTAGCTTCTCACTGAGAAAAATTATTTAACCACATCACAAAAACTCGGTATTTGCTAAACTAAAGGGCTTACGTATGATTTATTTTTACCTCTAGATGTTGGAAAAATGTAATTGGATAGCTTGCATAAGAAATAACTGTGTATATCGTACTTATTCTTGTTAGGCTGTAAACAAAAAAGTACATTTGCTACATGAATTACTTCATAATTCACAGGAAATAGAAGCCTTAACTCTTTAGAAAAAAATTATTTGAATATCATATATAGATTTGGAGAGTACCTGTTTACATCCTACTTTGTCTTGTTATGCTGTACATGACGCACTGGGAAAGAGAAAAAAAGGCGAAGGCCATTTTCTGTTACTAATCCTTCATCATATATCAGTTGTTAGTAATAACTTATATACAATCTATCACTTTCCCAGGTTGCAGTAGTAACAAACATTCTAATACACATGTCTAAAATTAACTTGTAATATCCTATAATTTTATTATAAGCTTTATATAACTTGTACAAACTCACCATAAAAATATCAATGTATTGAACAAATGCTGCAAATCAATACTTGTATAAGTAGATCTATTCTGTGTCATCACATTAGTTAATTACTGACATTGAACAAGGTACTTTGACTCGCCACATTTGGTATAAGTGCTTGTTTAAATATCCCCATTATATGAGTGGTGCAGCACTCATTAATAATGATAAAGAAGTTGGCCATCTAGTAAAATCTGTCCTTTTCAATCTATGTATTTTTTAGAATTACTCAAGAGCTAAAAAATAGTGAAAAAATGATTTAAAGGCAGTAACAAAGAAAGGTCTGCTGATTAAAAAGTCTTTTAAGAACAAGGATTAAAATAAATAACACCCTTAGTAGTTTTTGAACAGAACAAGGTCTGTAGCTCAACTTACCAGAGATATGCATGGTAGCCAAAGGAGAATCACGTGTCACCGGTCGAACAGCATCTAAATTATGAGCTGTCAGACCTCCTCCTTATATACCCATACTGATAATGCAATTGGGTGCACCAGGATTCAATTAGTTACCTGGTGCATTCGGCGCCAAAAAATACTGTGTTTAAGATAGAAAACACGGCGGCCATCTTGTAATGTAGGACAAGAACTGAGTGTGGCATAGGCACATAGTTAATACTGTATAAATGCTTCCCGATAAGAAAGAACACAGGTTACGAAATATTTATAAAAATAGACAAGTTATTATAATGACCAAAGTATACATATTTACGCTAAATTTGTTTACGTGCAGACTAATGTTTTAAAAGTAAAGATTCATAGAATCGGAAATATAAGAAAACGCCATCCGGTTTTTTCAAGAGCATTGTGCCCAAAACAGAAAGATAAATATGGGAGATAATATCACATACGTAAACAGGTTTGTTTAAACCCTATCGTGCATATGCAATTTTGAGCACATTATGTGTAATCAAAGTAGGTGACGCGCCTCGGAATAAGAGCGCAGCAGCCATCTTAAAACATGCAATGTGCATTGCTTGTGGCGGGCACATTTTAATAAATCTAACTATGTGTCTCACCAAGTAAAAACAGTATTTTATATGTGAAAATCTAACCTGTCCAGTAAATATTGAGGGCAAATTTGTGGACTTTGACACTGAATCGCGTTATATGTAAGTCAGTATAATAAAGTACGCAATATTAATCAGGTAAGAAAAAGGGCAAAATATCAGTAGATCATTGTATCCTAAGTGTTGTAGCCAGCAAAATAGACTACAACAATCAATATTAGAATATATCAAAGCCCTATCGCGCATATGCACTTCCGAGCCCGTTGAGTGTACTCAAAGTAAGTAGCGCGTTCTTAGTGGAGAGCGAAGCAGCCATCTTAAAACATGCGATATGTATTACTGTATGTGAATGCTGAACCTATCCAGTAAATATTGAAATCAAAGTGTAAACTATGCAACTAAATCGCGTCACATACAAAGTAGTATAAAAAGATACACAATATTAATATGGTAAAGCGCAATGCTAATTATCAGCCAATCATTGTATCCTGAGTATTATTGCTAGCAAAATTAAATACAAAAAAATGCTAGTAACATATGGATTATAGAGGCAAATCTTATCTCACAATCATCAATCACTTCTTAATCGGCTACTTAGAATAGTAGCTCTGTCATAGTAATGCCATGTATGCATTGGGCATTCATAGTGTATTGCAAAGAATATGTTAAAGGATGGTTGATACCTGCAAGAGACTATCTCTCCAACTGATGTAAGTGTTGAAGTTATTGATCACTCTCATCAATGCAAAGTTGGAAATACATTCTAAGAACATTAATCTGGGATGATAAATTCTAATTGTAAACCACTAGTGGAAGTACGAAGGAATTTCAAAAACATCAGGGAAGACTCTTTCCATCCGTGGATATCTAGTCTGTCCACTACTCAGGAGATGGACGCTCCTTCAGCGGTTTTACAATCCGAAAAGACCATCTCGGAGGCCCTGGATGAACTGGCTCCTGCTAGGTCTTGTTATTCAGCCAGGAAAAGACCTTCAGCTCCCTGGTTCTCAGAACAACTAAGGCTCCTTAGACAAGAAGTAAGGAGACAGGAGCGCCTATGGCACTCTAGCTGGGACCAAAAGGATAGAGAAGCCCATAAGATCCTGCTAAAAAGATACAAGCTGGAAGTGATTAAGACCAAACAAGAATACTTTACGGCCCTCACATCCTCACTTTCATCTCCTAGAGAGCTCTTCAGGATTGTTGATTCTCTTACTGCTCTCCAGATCCCAGACCCGGTGGTTGCATCTCAGGAGCTCTGCAACAAGATAGCCTCCTTCTTTCAGTCCAAAATTTCAGACATTTACATTGCCTTGGAGTCACAAAGATCCTCTACCGCTGAGCCTCCGGTGCCCGCTGTTTCGGAGTCTAATTTTGTAGAACTACCTCGGCTCGTGGGTCTGAAATCCTTTCCCCCTCTCTCTTGCCAGGATCTTGAGATTCTTCTCAACAAAACTAAATCTGGTTCTCCGCTAGATGTCTGTCCGTTAAAGATCCTCAAGCAGTGCAGAGAATCCCTCCTTCCCCCTTTGGTTGACATCATGAATAGGGCGATGAAGGAGGGCATTTTTCCCCAGCAGTGGAAAAATGCTGTGGTAAAACCTCTGCTCAAGAAGCCCTCTCTTGACCCTGGGGTATTAAAAAACCTTCGCCCCATCTCACTGCTCCCGGCTCCCGCGAAGATGTTAGAAGCCCATCTTAATAAACATCTTGCTGCATTCGTGGAGAGTTCGGGTGGTTTGGATCTTTCCCAGCACGGATTCAGGAGGGAACATAGCACAGAGTCTGCCCTCACCATAGTGCTTGACAACATCCACACACGGGTAGATGGGGGACAGACCTCCCTCCTGATCCTTTTAGACCTCACGGCTGCCTTCGATACCCTTTCTCCCTCGGTATTAACATCTCGACTGAAGGAGATTTGGGTCCGGGGGCGGCCCTGGGACTCCTTTCCTCTTTTCTCGATCATAGAGAGCAAAGGGTGATGCTGGGTCAGTTTCTATCTCCATCCCTGTCTGTGCAATGTGGGGTCCCTCAAGGGTCAGCGCTTAGTCCTACCCTTTTTTAACATCTATGTGACCCCCCTTGCCAGACTTATTAGATCTTTTGGGATGGAGGTAGTCTCCTATGCGGATGACACCCAGATCCTCGTCTCTCTCTCCCAATCAGTTACGTCGACTGCCGCCAACTTTAGATCTTGCATGGAGGCAGTCGGCCAATGGATGATTCACAATTCATTGAAACTGAACGGGGAGAAGACTGAGGTGATGGTGTTTGGAGGAAAGGAAGAGATCTGGTCAGCTGAGTGGTGGCCGGACTCACTGGGTGCCTGCCCTGATCCTACCTCCTCAGCCAAAAACCTGGGGGTTATGATCGATCCTATCCTTAGCATGTGCCAACAGGTCAACAGGACTGTATCGACCTGTTGGGGTATCATCCATATACTAAGGAAAATCAGGCACTATCTCTCTTTACAGGCAAGAAAGCAACTGGCCGTTGCCCTCCTGGGCTCTCGTCTGGACTATTGCAATGCGCTGTATGCTGGACTGAATAAAAGTCAGCTACAGCGCTTGCAGGTGGTCCAGAACGCAGCAGCCAGATTTGTTCTCGATCTACCCCGACGTGCCTCCGCCACCTCTGCCCGGAAGCAGCTTCATTGGCTTCCCGTTGTGGACCGTATCCTTTTTAAGACCATGTGTATGGTCTATAAGGCTTTAGCTAAAACTAGCCCTACTGGCATTGGATCTATTTTGTCCCATTATAATCCTGGCAGGAACCTTCGTTCCTCAAACAGACTTCTTCTTTCTGTTCCCCGTATCCGGAAGACCAGATGGGGGGGTAAAGCTTTTTCCAATCTGGCCCCTAAATGGTGGAATGCTCTCCCTCTTGAAGTAAGGTCTCTCCCCACTCTCCAAGCTTTTAGATCTGCCCTAAAGACCCACCTCTTTGTACGCGCGTACCTGTAGTGGTGCTTTGCAATTTTGATCTTTTTTGATAGGCGCCTTGACACCTTCGGGTTTAGTTTGCGCAATACAAATTGCATAATAAATAAATAAATAGTGTGTGTGAACATTAAGGTACATCGAACCCAAGAATGGTGGTTCGTAATAATTGGCAGAGTAAAAGTATCATGTACAATGTAGTTTACAAAGATTCAATTCTATGATGGAAACACAACAATTGTTATTATTTCAAACAATTGACAGTAAAAAGCAAACTGGAACTTGCAGATGTATACTGATTCACAGGAAAGGATGAAATTCAGAATTTTGATTTAGCCCATACTGAACGCTTCTCAAACGGCAAATCCATCTGAATTCCAATTGTCTAAGGGCAAGCTCCCTATTGCCTCCTCTGATCCCTGTTTTTAAATGATCAATCGCATGGAATTCGATATTTCTTTCATTAGAATGTTCTTTGCAAATATGGACTGCCATCAGATATTTAGCGTCTCCATTGTTGATAGTTCTAACGCGTTCCTGGATTCGGGTTTTAAAACATCGAATGCTGCTGCCGACATAGGTTTTGCCACACGCACATAATAGTAAAAACACTGTGAAGGTGGTATTGCAGTTGATGAACTCTTTGATTTCAAAGCGTTTGGAGCCATTATATGAGAACAGGATTGTTTTATTCTTCCCAAATTTACATACGGAACATCTGCCACATACATGAAAACATTTGGGTTTTTCAGGAAACCAGGTAGTCTTTTTTCTGAGTTGTTCTAACATAACTAGGACACAAAGTGTCTTTCAAGGTAGTTCCTCTCTTGTAGACAATCTTAGGTTTTGCAGAAACAATATCATTCGGAATGCTGTCTGACTTTAAAAGGTGTAAATTCTTGTGCAGTACATTATATACATGACTGCTGTATGAGTTGTATTTAGTGATAAAAGGCACTTTGCAACAGTCCGGACCTTTTTATTAAATGATCTTGCACTTTTATATATATTGAGAACAATAGAGACTGCCAAAGAACATTTCTTAGATGGGTGCTGATTGCATTTTTTTGGGCTTTGCCCTTGAAGGAACAGACTGGGTTGTGTTCCTTGGATTCACAAGCACCATCGCCATAACTCTCAAGTCACAGGTGAACGTAGCTAATGTTTTGTTTTGCCTCAACCCTTGCTTTTTGAAATAGGTTTAGATTCTGTGTATGTTAGGTCTTCAAATGTGCAAAATTCAATGACAAATAACGTATGTCTTTATATGTCTCTCCCCTCATGTGATTTTTCTGTTATAGCCAACGATGTTAACGCAAATTGATTGTGAGTTATTGTGTTTTTTATTTTTATGTGTACTAAAACTGTATTAATGAAATTGTAATGTGTTTTTAATGCAGGCACACAATGTGTTGTTTTTAACAAAAAGTGTAATATCTATGAGAGTAAAAAAATCTTTTTTATAAAAAGTAAATAATGAGTTATACTATTATCGTGTGGGTGTATTAGAGTGTATAAGGATTTAGTGGTTAAGTTTGGGTGACCTAGACAACCATACAGGTTGTGAAATAAGAGTTAGTCCGCCAAGGGAAAAAACTCTCTTTACTGATCTGAAAGAGAGCCCAGTAGCACACAGCATACAGACGGGGGAGGGGGTGTCTTACAGTGTAACAGGCGAGTATAACTCACAGACTATAACAATGGGACTACAACATTGCGGTGGGAAATGCTCTAGAAACACAAGATAACACTCGCAGATGAATAACGCAAAGAAGACTTACAAAGCACTGACTTACCTGTAAATTCATTAATAGGGACAAGAGAAGGGCACACACAAGGTTTCAAAAGAATAGTGGCTTTATTGCCAATAAAGCTGCAGCTTGAGACAATTTGCAGGTTTGCAAAGTGATCTAATTTTCACAGAGAGAATTCAGCCTTTATATATGTTCACAATCTCTTGACAGGTTATTCATTAACTATTACATCATGGTGTGACCATGCTAGAATTAGATCCACGTGTACATTACAGTATCAAGGTGCATTTCAAAAATATGTCTACGTTCACATTTTACATTATTTGCGACACATCTGACCATGCAGCTACAGGTTAATCTTTAAACCACCATCTCCTGACTTTTCAGCCTTGCCTTGGCCGGTTATCTACAAATGTACATATGCAGTGTTGATCTACTATCGGCAGAGGCCCGTGTCAGCCTTGCCGTGACCGGTTATCTACAAATGTACATTTGCAATGTTGATCTACTATCGGCAGAGGCCCGTGTTTTCTGCTTTCCCACACAATGACGCACTTGCTATCTGTGCTGGGTAAACACTTTGCCCCTCTACGACGACAAGGCAAGGACATGCCAAACTTGTCACACTCTAGGTCAGCGAGCAATTCCTGGAAAAAGCTAGCTGAACTGACTGAACTGTCTCTGGTACATAGGTGAAAGCTAGTGAATCATTAAACAATTTGGAGCTTCAACAGAATGGGCACGCACAGGCTCACCTGCCTTTCTTTCCTGGTTTCAGCTGAATTTCAGACAACTTAATTTAACTCTCTGTGCACCAGCCGTGCACCATGGAGCAATCATTTCATTAAAACTAGTGGGATCTGTTTATTTGCAAGCAGGTTACAGACAGAAATTAATATAAACTACGGTTCACAAACAATGTTTTCTCTCCATAAGGGCCAACGTATTTTTTTATCTTTTACAAACCGACCCTTTGAACCTCAGTTTAAAATAATTTCATTACGCAGCATATCACAATTTAATAATTATATTGTTCATTCTTATCATCGTCAGAAATGTCTATGTTCATTAACTCTGTAGTGACTGTTTGCATCAGCATTTTTTTCTTTTCCTTTAATTTCCTCACTTGGCGTTTTGTCATCTGTCCCAATAGTTGACAGCACATTGGCAGGCAATTAACTAATAGACAACAGCCTATTATTAGTAGGAAAATTGTTATGAACACCATTCCTATCTTCCAACCCCATGCGCTCAACCAACTCCAAAGTGAACCTCCTATATCCCATGTACCAGAATCCTGATGTGCTTCTACACCTATATGATGCAATCTTTTTATTGCTTCCCTGACAGTAACAGAGGAGTCCGGGACATAGGTGCAACAGGACGCCCCTATAATTGCACAGACTCCTCCCCTTTCTGCTAGCATCATGTCGAGGATCATTCTATTTTGTAACGAAACTAATCTCACAGCTTGAAGCTCTACTGTAATATTTTCAAGTATGCTTGTTGTTTCATTTATTGTTGCTTCTAGTAACCTGGATAATCTACGTATATCTCTGGAGTTGATAGCTGGACCGATCCATGGTATCACTCCTTTAAATATGTCACCCGCTATCTGTGATGCTGTATCTCTTTGATCCACATCCACACTTCTCCTGCCTCTCCGTGGTGCATGTCTTTGCATGTCCCTTCGAACTTCTTTTGTGTCTTTTATTGCTATAGCAGGTAATACAAAACCTAGGTGACAACAACCACCCCAATTTGTTGGAAGCCATGTATAAGCCTTCTCTCCACAAATGAAATAAATTGAGTCACCTACGTAAAGTGGAATGCTAATATTTCCGGCCGTCATTTCAAATGTCATGTTACAATTTGTACTATTTCCTACCTGATAGGTCCCATTACTCTTAATACATATACTCCCTATTGCGTTGTGTTTTCTTAATTTTAACTTTAAAAATGGTATATTCTTATTTGCTTCTTTTGATGGGCCTGCTATCCCAATGCTTGTATTCTTATTTGGAAAGAGCGGGGTAAAGATGTCAGACAGGGGAAATGTTGCATTTGGTTCTATCACTTCCGTGCAGTTCCCTAGTGTCAGAATATCTGCCATATATCTGTTATATAATGTTCCTGCTGGTGGGGCCATAGTTGCCCCTGCACCAGCAGTACTTTTCTTTAAGTTCTGCAAAACAGCTATCAGTTCTATTTTTACTATTGTTATGTAAATGGCATAACAGGATGCTGCAAACGGTAGTGGGACTTGAACCAGGGGCAAACTTTGGTCTACAGAAGCTGGGAATTGCAAACATATCCAGCAATCTCCCCTTGTTAATATCTTATTGGTATGATGCATCAAAGTCACAAAGGAATTGTGGTGCATATCTTCTCTGTGGGCTATTTCTTCAGGTGACAAAGTGTATGCAGGTATTGTAGCAGGTGTTGTTGGCGTTGAGATCAACTTTTCCATGGGATAGAACACATCTAATAGATATACAGTAATTAATGCTAATAATAACAGACAGAATATCACCCCAGATATGCACATTTTAGACTTGTACCATTTTCTCTTCATTTTTAGAACTGTATTTTCCCTATCCATATCTATCTATCTATTCTTATACTTTCTTTAATTGGATGTAGTGCTATTGATGATACTATGTTGTGAATTATCACTATGAATCTTTACTATAATATAAGCTAAACACACAAAAAGCATAAACACATATAAGGTGAGGCTGTAGTATAAAATATATTGCGAACAGCTATTCGTTAATATTTCAGATGGTCTCTGAATATTTTTTGGTACTTCTCTCCTACCAAAGATATGCTTGTAATTTCTATAAGGCACGACCCTTTGATCATGAATATCAATTGTTAGTGCAGCCACATTTACATTTACAGGAGTGTCCACTATACCTCACCCCAAATGTTTCTTTCTGAAGCTGGTTGTCCTGATGATCTGGAAAAAAGTTCTTTGCTGGTTGCTGCAGCAGCACGGGTGCTCGCAGTGACAGAAGGACCCGCAAATTCCTTCTGGATCCGTTCAAGTCCTTTGCTGGTTGCTGCAGCAGCACGGGTGCTCGCAGTGACAGAAGGACTCGCAAATACCTTCTGGATCAGTTCATCTACTAATTACTGCAGTGGCACGGGCACTATGCAGTTACAGGAGGACTCGCAAATACCTCCTGGATCAGTTCATCTACTCAACGTTGTATTAGCCCACTTTTTTACTAAGAACTTCCCTAATGAATTGTTGTAGTCTCTTCCTGTTATGCAGACAGGCTGTTATTCCTGGTGGTAGTGTGCAATATACCCTAATTTATTTTTCTCAGTCAGCAAGTACTCTATTCAAGGCTTCTTGTAATGCTAGACTATTCAAATCTTGCATTAGTTGGTATTCTAGCTGACTAAATACTTCCTCAAGGTAACTGAGTGCGACTTCGTTGTCTTCTTCACTGCTATTCTCAAAGTCAAAAATTGTTGTCAAGATATCTGTCAGGATAATATCTAATAGTAGTACTTCATCTATTTCCTGCAGAAGATCAGGTACCAGAATTACTGACATTTCATCTCCTTCTTCTTTGTAGATCTCAAATTGTACCTTTTTTCTTCTTTGATCAGTTCTGGTGTTGGCATGTGCTGCTGACCTGGGTCTTGGCTGGATGCAGTCTCAGGAGGTGCCAGTTTTATATGGCTGGCGTGGATCCAAGATTTGTTGTTGGTGCACTTCACCGCTGTCTTTGTTGCGAGCAGCACCTGCTGCGGTCCCTTCCAGCGAGCTTGGAGACAGTTGGACCTCTGGAATGCTTTAATGAGCACCCAGTCCCCGGGCTTGAACTTGTGCCCCTCGACCTGCAGCGGCTCTGGAAGGGCTCCCTTCACGTGCTGGTTGATAGAAGCAAGAGTACGTGTAAGTGACATGCAGTAATCATTCAACAGTTCATTCGTCATCATAGGCAGAGCATTTTGGTCTGGAACTCCCCAAGCTACCATTGGCAACCCAGTGACAATTTCATGTGCACTGAGTTTGGTTTTGGCATCTGGTGTGCTCCTCATGCTCATTAGGGCAATAGGTAGGGCATCCATCCAGGTCAATTTTGTGTCAGCACATATTTTTGCTATCTTGGACTTAAGCACGCCATTCTTTCTTTCCACTGCGCCAGCGGCCTCTGGATGGTAGGCGCAGTGTAGCTTCTGCTGTATTCCCAAGGCTTTGCATGTAACCTTTATTAGTTCATTACAGAAGTGACTGCCATTGTCTGAAAATATTGTTTTTGGGACCCCAAAACGTGGGATCAGTTCCTTTATCAAGCACTTGGCTGTTGAGATGGCATCATTGTGTTTCACCGGATATGCCTCTATCCACTTTGAATACATGCACACCACCACCAGGATATACCTATACTTATTTGTAGGGGGCATCTCCACATAGTCTATTTGCAGGGCTTCAAATGGCTTGTTGGTTTCTGAAAGTGGCCTTTGGGTACTGGAGCAGTCTTACCCACATTGTACTGTGCACATACCATACATGTTTGACATATCTCCCGTGCTATTTTTCTTATGTTCTTGTTCACCCAGAACTTGTCCATGCAATTTACAATTGCATCTCTACATATATGTGCTGGGCCATGCATGGCCAAACACATAGAGTAGACCATCCTGTCTGGTAACATATATTTATCCTTGGCGTCATTCATCCAACATCCTTGAACAAATGACCCATTCTTTGACCAACTCATCTGTTCTTCTGTGGTTGCTCCTTGTTGCATTAGTCTTATACCTTCACTTGTTAGATCTAGTGACTTCACTTCATCTGGTAATTCTTGGACAGTTAGTACTAGTGCTGAATTATTTCTTGCTGTCTGTTTTGCTGTTATGTCAGCAAATGCATTTCCCTGGCCTACCTTGTCTGTTACTTTTCTGTGGGCGCTGCATTTAACTATGGCCAATTTCTTTGGAAGTGCCAGGGAGTTAAGTAATTTGGTGATAAGCACTCCGTGCTGTATCTTTGTGCCTTGTGAGGTAATGAAACCTCTTTCCTTCCAGAGTCTTCCAAAGGAATGTGCCACATTAAAGGCATATTGGCTGTCTGTATATATGTTAACACACCTTCCTTCAGATAATTCACAAGCTCGTGTGAGTGCCACAAGTTCTGCTGCTTGTGCAGACAACTCGGGTATCTTACAGGACTCAACTACACTTTTATTTGTTACAACTGCATAGGCTGCTGATGTATTTCCATCCTCTGTTCTAAGGCAGGAACCATCCACCCACAATTCTCCCTCTGCATCTGCATAGGCTATGTCTGTCATATCAATTCTTCCTTTTGTTTGCTCTTCAGTTAACAAAATACAATCATGGTCTGTGTCCACTAGATCATCAGTGGGAATAGGTAACAGAGTAGCAGGGTTAAGCACATTGCATTTGTGAAGTGTCACATGTGCTGCAAATAAACAGATCTCATACTGCGTGAGCCTGGCATTTGTGAGGTGCTGCGTACGTGTCTTATTTAGTATCAGCTCTACGGCATGTGGAACATAGACATCAACTTCATGTCCCATTATTATGCTTTCTGCACGTTGTAGTGCTAAGGCGGTTGCTGCAACAGAACGTATACAGGAAGGTAAAGCCTTGGCTACAGTATCCAAGGTGGCAGAGAAATATGCGCATGGTCTTTTGTGGTCACCAAACTGCTGGCATAGAACCCCAAGAGCACTCCCGTCAGACTCATGAACATAGAGTTGGAAAGACTTAGAATAGTCTGGTAGGCCTAAAGCAGGAGCAGGGCAGAGAGCTTGCCGAATGGCAAGGAAGCTTTGTTCATGTTCTGGCAACCACTGAAGGGGTTCGGGCGTGTCCTTGTGGGTCAGGGCCAATAAAGGTTTTTTGAAATCAAGGAGAAGTTAGCAATCCAATGTCGACAATAACTGGCCATACCTAAAAAGGCTCGCACCTGTTTTTGGGTGCGTGGCACTGGTGTCTGTAGAATCAATTTAATGCGCTTATCATCCAATCTTCTCTGCCCTTTCGACAGGATGTGTCCTAGGTAGGATACTTCCTGTTGAACAAATTGAATCTTTTCTGGTGAAACTTTGTGACCACGTTCAGCTAAGAAATTTAACAAATTAATGGTGTCAGTTGTACATTGTGCCTCAGAGATGCTACCAAGTAGCAGGTCATCAATATATTGTATTAGCACAGAGTTAGGTGATAAATTGAATGTGTCTAGTTCTCTTTTCAAGGCCTGGTTGTAAATGCTCGGGCTTTCTGTGAAGCCTTGAGGGATTCTACAGAAGCAGAAACTTCTCCCGCCTATAGAGAATGAAAAGAGGTACATGCTACCCTCATCTATTGGGATTGAGAAGAAGGCATTCTTCAAATCCACCACAGAAAAATATGCCATTTCTGGTGACAGTGTTGACAATATTGATACTACATTTGGGACAACCGGGAACTGTGGCACCACTATTTTATTTATTTCCCTCAGATCAACTATGAATCTGTAACTTTTTTCATTAGTATTTCCATCACTCTTTTTTAAGACCGGTAGAATAGGGCTGTTACAAGGACTACCTGATATTTCTTTAACAATCCCTTCTTTCAGTAAGTCAGCTATTATATCCTGCAATCCCTTTAGACCCTCTGGAGCAATTTTGTACTGTGGTATTCTTGGTAATTTTACATTCTGTTTGACTGTAATAGTGACAGGTGTGATGTTCATTTTCCCTGTGTCATTTTTGTGTTTTGCCCATATCCTTGAATCTATTTGATCCATTATTTGTGCGGCAATATTTTGTATTCCTATTGATAGGAAACAGTTGCCCATTTCCTCTGTGATTGGTCCATCTACTTCCAAGAAAACTCCGTCTGCAGTGCACTTAATAGTGGCATTCATCTTTTTTAGCAAGTCCAATCCCAACAAATTAAATGCACATTTGTCTGATATAAGGAATGAATGCGTGTCCTGAATTGGGCCTATACTGTATTTCAAGGGTGCTGAAATTGGGCTTGTTACAAGTATGTTGGTGAATCCCACTGACTTATTTATTTTTCCCGAGAGAGGAACATCTGGAAACTTTTTCTTGGTCAAGGAGGAATTGGTGGCCCCTGTATCTATTAGTAATTCCACAGGTGTACCTTCAATCTTACCCCTCACATATGGTCCAGTGGGATCTACAGGGATTACCATCCTCTGTATTAACTCTCTTGGCCCCCCTATTGTGCATAATAGTCCCATTCCCCTTGGGGCCCTTCCTGATATATTCCATCATAAGGGTGATGCACCTGCATTTTTGGTATTTGTTCATTATCAAAGAAATTTGTGTTGGGGAGATACTCTGTAGGGCCATGCTGTGAGTCACGTCCTTGCTGTTGATATCCACCTCTTCCCATGCTCCTTCCCCGGCCTCTTGATCTTCCCATCCCACCCCCTCTTTGTGACTGCTTGACGGGGTGTGGGCATTGAGCTCTCCAGTGATCCTGACCCCCACAATTAAAGCATCCTTGTGTGTGTGCTTGTTCATTTGTGGTGGTATGCTGTGTAGGGGAAGTAGAAAATGACCTTTGTGGGCCCCCACGGCCTCTTCCTCTACCCCTGCTTTGTCCTCTGCCGCTATACTGGTTTGCCTGCTGAATCAAAACTTTAGTTTTTAAGTCTTTTAATTTGTTATTTTTACTTTCCAACTCCTTTTTACCTAGCATTTCGTAATACTGTGCCAATTGTAAAACTTCTGTTAGTGGTTTGCATGACCAAGTAGGGTTGTACTCTAGAATCCCTTTTTTAATCGATGGTTTTAAATTATTTACAAAACAAGAGACAAGTGCACTTTGTGTTGCTTCCTTTTCAGTATCTAAACCACTTGAAGCTGTGAAGACTTTCTGTATTCTGGCGAAAAACCCAGATACTGTTTCTTCAGTGTCTTGAATGCATGCATTTAATTTTGACCAGTCTATTTGTTTTCTGGGGACCAGTGTATTTACTTTAGCCATTATTTTTGCTGGTAAGTCTCTAATAGCATCTGATATGTCCTCTCCTTGTTCCCTTTTTGCTTTAGTGATATCTTCCCATTGTATTTTTAATACTTCATCATCCTCTCTCCTTATTTTTCCCCAAATGTCTGGTGGCAAGATTATAGAAAACATTTGTTCTATGTCATCCAGTGTGAGAGTGCCAACTCTTAGTATTATTTCTGTCTGTCTGTACCATTCTTCTCTGTCTTGTCTAATGTCTGGAAACTGAAGTGCAAATCTATGCAATTCAACATTTGACCATGGTGTGTGAACTTTAATAGTGGGCTTCCCTTCCTTATTTCCTGGTAGTTCTCTTAATGGCAAGGCTCTAGAAGTGGAAAGAGTACTATCTTCTTCCTGTTTACCTTTTTTCTTTTTTGTACATTTTTGTTGTAGCATCAGAAGAGTATCTATCCATTCAGCTAATATCTGGACAGCCTCTAATATATCTGTGCTTGATGCCCCTACATCATCTATTGCTGCTGATATTGTGTTGCTATGGGCACGGGACAATCTGTCAGGTTGGGGGTAGCCGTCTTCCTCAGGCCAATATTTTTCCCAGTCTTTAAACCAGTTGTAACTTTTCTTGTCTAATTTTTCCAAAGCACTGCGTTGAAGCGCAGGCGTGAAATCTGTGGGGAAGCTACTTTTTGCAGTACGCCATGTAGAAGTACCATTTTTCATAACGTCCATCACCCACTCGTGTATCATTTTCTGTTCCTTGTCTGTTATTTTTGGCCTTAACCCTGGTCTACCAGAGGTAGAGAGAGGCGTGTCTTGTAGTGATACAGGTACTGTCTTACTAGTTGGTGATGTATATTGCGGTGTGTGTGTCTGTGGTGCTGATGTAGTTTGCATTGATTGTGGGCTGTATGGTGGTGGAGTTGTTAATAATGCCTCTATTACAGGGTCTTCTGTATCTTCCTGTTCTAAGGGAGCATTAGGTAGAGTGGGGTACACATCTGGTATAGGCTTGTGAACTGTAAGACATTTATCCATTTCCATTTCTTTTTCCCTACAACTTGTTACACATCTTTCTTTTGCCTTCTCCCTATCATGTGCCAAAGCTTTTCCTTTCGTTGTCCTAGGTTCCCCTGGCCATCTGTTAGCGGCATATGACCGCCATGCATGAAATGCATCCCATTGTAATAAACGTACTTTCTTCCCTTTCTTTTCACGTTCCCTTAAACATTCTTCTAAATAAAGCATTTTATCCCTGTCAAATGTCCCATATTCTGGAAACTGTAGATCAGGATTTTTTCTAGTATAATGAGTCCATTGATCTAAGTGAATAGCTGTATGGTACCCTTTTTTCCGTGCCACGTACCATGCTGGTGTGCCACGAGGAGGTGTTGGCTGAGTGACATCTAAGGCTGTCCTGCGGCCTTTAGCTGTGCTCAAAAATAGTTTGCTAAGCATTTTGAATTTTATTTAGTTACTAATTTCATTATTTTTCCTCTTCTATCACTTTTTATTTCTTTTTATTTTAAAATGCACTTAAAATATACTATTGTATACTACTTTACACTTTTTTTTTTTATATACTATTCATGCAAGATACAGTTGTATGACCTATTTCAACAATATGCATATGTACTTTTAATTTTTAGATGTCTGTCAGAAGCATGCTCTTATTTAAGGTAACCACCCACGGTCCCTCTTAGAAAAGCGACCACCCACGGTCCTTTCTCCTGTCCTTGGGATCCTTAAGATCTTTCACAGGTTGGACAGTCCTCCTCAGGCATCTGTCTTAAAGGTGCCTTCAGACCTCCCCTAGAGATCCCTAGTGAATCTCAGTTTGTACTTTCTGATGTATTTTAGAAAAACACTTTTAATTGATAAAATTGAATTCAGTGCAATGAAGCACTGCCTACCTGACGTTGTGTGCACCCTTCTTAGCTGTGGCAAGAAAATCACCTGATGGCTCAAGGGAAGCTGGTGGTGTCTTTTGTCAAAGGCTTATCAACGGGAGCTCTGTCATCTGGGCGTGTCAGGAAACAAGTCCTCTCAGTAGCTGCGCAGAATACACCGAGACCTCAAGGCTCCTGAAGAATCCACTGACAGCAGTTCTGTATCCCCTGCAGAGACCATCAGTTCCCCACGAGTCACTGGCACCATCTGTAAAAGTTCAAAAATTCATTAATAGGGACAAGAGAAGGGCACACACAAGGTTTCAAAAGAATAGTGGCTTTATTGCCAATAAAGCTGCAGCTTGAGACAATTTGCAGGTTTGCAAAGTGATCTAATTTTCACAGAGAGAATTCAGCCTTTATATATGTTCACAATCTCTTGACAGGTTATTCATTAACTATTACATCATGGTGTGACCATGCTAGAATTAGATCCACGTGTACATTACAGTATCAAGGTGCATTTCAAAAATATGTCTACGTTCACATTTTACATTATTTGCGACACATCTGACCATGCAGCTACAGGTTAATCTTTAAACCACCATCTCCTGACTTTTCAGCCTTGCCTTGGCCGGTTATCTGCAAATGTACATATGCAGTGTTGATCTACTATCGGCAGAGGCCCGTGTTTTCTGCTTTCCCACACAATGACGCACTTGCTATCTGTGCTGGGTAAACACTTTGCCCCTCTACGACGACAAGGCAAGGACAGGCCAAACTTGTCACACTCTAGGTCAGCGAGCAATTCCTGGAAAAAGCTCGCTGAACTGACTGAACTGTCTCTGGTACATAGGTGAAAGCTAGTGAATCATTAAACAATTTGGAGCTTCAACAGAATGGGCACGCACAGGCTCACCTGCCTTTCTTTCCTGGTTTCAGCTGAATTTCAGACAACTTAATTTAACTCTCTGTGCACCAGCCGTGCACCATGGAGCAATCATTTCATTAAAACTAGTGGGATCTGTTTATTTGCAAGCAGGTTACAGACAGAAATTAATATAAACTACGGTTCACAAACAATGTTTTCTCTCCATAAGGGCCAACGTATTTTTTTATCTTTTACACTATGAGAGTAAAAAAATCTTTTTTATAAAAAGTAAATAATGAGTTATACTATTATCGTGTGGGTGTATTAGAGTGTATAAGGATTTAGTGGTTAAGTTTGGGTGACCTAGACAACCATACAGGTTGTGAAATTAGAGTTAGTCCGCCAAGGGAAAAAACTCTCTTTACTGATCTGAAAGAGAGCCCAGTAGCACACAGCATACAGACGGGGGAGGGGGTGTCTTACAGTGTAACAGGCGAGTATAACTCACAGACTATAACAATGGGACTACAACATTGCGGTGGGAAATGCTCTAGAAACACAAGATAACACTCGCAGATGAATAACGCAAAGAAGACTTACAAAGCACTGACTTACCTGTATATGTGAGTGGGATCTGAGTGATTTCTAGCAGCAGATGTCTTTCATGACTGTAAACACTGTCACAATGAAAAGCGTCTGTTTCAGTTGAAGGCAGGCCGTTAGATACAGATGCTGGCTTTAAGACGGCTACCAATATCTCACCCGTTTTGGCGAAACATTGGTTTTTCAGGCTATCCGGGAAAATTTCAAGGAAAATGGTAAAAACACATCTTAAATCATTGGACCACATCTTTTTCTCTCTCTCTCTCTCTCTCTGTCAGATAACACCAGCAATGAAGCGGTTGTGTGTGCGTTTGTGTGTAACTTGTTGCGGTTTCTTCAGATGTGCATGTCTGGATAGTCCTAGGGCCTTGCTCGTGCCCCTGATCCCAAAAGTGCCCCCAATGCTGTATATAAGTGTGGGGACAGTGTATCAAGGGCCAAAGATGATGGAGATTTTGGGGCCCATTAGGATGGCGGGCGGATTGCCCCCGCCAGGCTGGCGGTAGCCACCGCCGGCCTGGCGGGGGCAATCCGCCTGCCATCCTTACTGAAATTACCCCCGCCACATTAGGATGGCTGGGGGGTCCACGGCAGACGGTCTTCCCGTCCGCCGCTTTTACGCCAGGTCGCCTTACGACGGGGGCGGAAAAGGTTAAATATGGTGGTGGTGTCTGTTTGACACCGCCAGCCATATTAGTATGGGCCCAAACTGATGCCTTTCTGTGGCGGCAATGCAGCCACGGATAGGCAGGCGGTCTTCACTTTGGGGGCCACCTGCGGGCCCCCAGAGTGAATGCGAGATGGGGGTGCCCCTGGGGGGTACCTGTGGTACCCCCCAGCATTTGCATACACAAAGCGGCAGGCACTGCGCGGTGCCTGCCTCTTTGTGTATGCAAATGTATACATGCATTTTTTTGCATTGTGGCGGGCGGTGCTGAGAGCACCGCCTGCCACATTGTTAAAAATGCAGGATGCACCCGCCACTGTGGCGGGCGCATCCGAATATCCCCCACAGGACCCCCGCCCTTATGTCGGGCGGTCCCAATCCCCGGGTGGATGGCGGGTGGACATAGTCTGCCCGCCATCCTAATGACCCCCTTTGTGTCCGGTCTTGCACCTATTCCTGACATGAGAGTTGTTTGTAACCATATTATATTGGTTTGAATTTGCAATCTATTGGTTTCATAGCATTCTATGCTGATTTGCAAGCCGAATGTACCGGTGGGCATACATACTTGCTTTGTTTGGCTGCATAATTTTTTGGCTTACTCTTGTAATGCACTGGCTTATACCCTTAATATATTGGCTGTAATGTACAATCTATTGGCTTGAATACATTACACGCCGGTTTGTATGAATGGGGTATAAATAGGGGGGTTTTACCCAAACATGGTCACTGGGACCTGGGTTCTGTAGGTACTGAGAGGAAGGGGTCCCAGCGTGAATGTGATATAATATAAACAATTCAAAAGAAATTATTTACACAAACAATGAATGCATCCACATTGTTTAATTCACAATGGGATTACGTATACCGAATATACAAACAACTGTTCAATAGTTTTAAACGGTTGTACAGTGCCCCAGGGGGGAGGGATGGTGGGTTTGTGATAAGGTGAGGATATTGTGATGGGAGGGAATTAGTGACAGTAAAATCAGCTAGTTAACAAAACTGTATTGGCGAGTTATATACAGAGCAAAGGACCATCAGTTCAAAACTAGAGTCAACAAATATCATACTTCACAGAATACAATTAATGAAAAAATAGTGGCATGAAGTTGACGATCAAACAGGTTAATGTCGACGTTTCGACCCTCAGAAGTTCGCAGGGATCAGTCGTGCCCTTGCTGCGGGGTCTTCATCAGGACCAAAATAGGGGGCAGGCAACCTAGTTAATGTATATATAATAAAGAATTATATTTCATGGTGGTGGGATATGCCTCATGTTACGTAATTTGCACCGATATATGCACACATAGCTGATTCGGAGGGTATACCGTTAAGGTTATAGCTCAAGAAGTGAATTATTAACAAGGCAAGTGTACCCATACGGTACCGCCTGCGGGTAGAAGTTCTGAGATAGATAGGGACTCTGAGATAGATGAGAACAGTTAAATTGGGAGTGGATCATTCTAAAACATTAGAAAATAAAGCATGAGTCAATTAGATTGAATGGAGCGTATGGAGCTGAAAGCTGGCCCGGGGGTGGGGGTATGGGTGACTCTAGCAATATCTAAAACAAGATACTTGACCATTGTCAAAAGTTGTGGATTACCTTGATTAGTTATTTAGCACACGGTCAAGGACTGTCATCACACGTAATCACTTTGCACGGTGCGAGTCTGAAACAGAACACGGGGAATAGTTGATATTATATCTAGCATTATCTGAATCAAGTTAAAAGACCCTTGTCAAAGGTTGCGGTTTACATTGATTATTAATTTAGCCTATAGTCAAAGAATGTCATTACACCTAATCACTTCGCAAGGTGCGTGTCTGAAACAGAACACGGGTAGTAAGTGATATTAAAGCTAGTTGGGCTATGGTAGTCAATCAAGTATAAAGGTAAAGCAGGCTTACCCAGTAGTAAGAATGAATTGGCACGAGTTAAATGGTTTAGTTCAAAGACGGTCGTGCAGTTATATCTGAAATTTAACAAGAAACCTAATCACTCTAAAATGCTGTTATGTCGGCTAAAACAAGATATGCGCCGCATTATGAAAACGGGCCAAAGGCTTACCCCGAGTTGCGAGATGTCAGAACTCGGGTCATCGGGTGTAGAACTCCGTAATATCTGTAAAAGAATATACGGGGGGATTATTAGTATTGGCTGTAGTCGGAACGGGCCTGACTCTAAAACGTTTGGGAAAAGAGTTATAACTTGAAGGGCACACTTACGAAACGCCGAATCAATCTGGCCGAGAACGCCGCTTGCACTCGCAATGGCGAGCCACGCTTCCTGATAGGGATATCACTATGGTAACCTTACCACGTGATTCCGGATAAAAGTATGGAGCGGGAAAATAGACTCGCATCGTAGTCAATTATTTTCATTAAAATACTTATCGTTAGTGTACGAGCAGGCATGATTTATAGACTGTAATTAGTGTTAAATCAACATAGATAGTTATAAGCTTGGCCAATTTAACGTATACTCGATGTGCATTCGGTTAGTACGCAATTGGACTATAGTCACAGTTATTAAAGAATTTAGTCAACATGACCACTGTCTGTAAGAATGGTTAGAACATAAATGTCGCACACCCATCACAGTATGATAAAAATGGTGAGATCATAACAAACAATGTCAGCAATTAGGGTGGTCATATTCCATGATTGTAAAATAGAATGAAATGAAATACCATTGATTGTTAAGCTGTCTTAATGGCGTACCTCCAACAGTGGGGTATAGGCCGATTTAGTCGATATTGATATCGGTATTTAACATAGTCATAGATAATATGGCGTACCTCTCACATGAGGGTAAAGACCAAATTAAACACAGTGTATTATTGCGTGTTGAATGCAAAGAGGGTTCAAGGTAAGGTGGCTAGTTGTGAGAAAGAGCTATCGTGCTCATTAAGGCCTGTCTCAATGCAGTCAAAGAAGTACATCCTCTTCAATTTGCGTATGTTTAGGATACTTGTAATATTGCCTCCCCGGGGTCCCAGAACTGCTTTCTCTATTACCACCCATCTAAGGCTCTCTGGAGGGTGTGATGCCAATTTGAAATGGTCTACTAAGGGTGCACCCTGGACCTCGAAACTGATCCTGCTCATGTGCTGAAGAATTCTGGCCTTGGCTTTTTGTTGTGTTTGACCGATATAGATCATTTGGCACGGGCATATAATCGCTTTGATAATATTGGAAGAGTTACAGTTGCTGTGTGTCTTAGGCCCAATTTTATGTTGGTGGTGTTGAAATTCCTTAGTTTGGTTTGCAGAGTCACACGCCTTACAGTGGCCGCATTTAAAATGGCTGACCACAGGGGACAAATCCCATAATGAGGTGATAGTGGGCTCATCGGGTGTTGGTAGGAGTGACCGTACCACATAGTTCTTGATACTTTTAGCTTTTCTAAAAGCGTGTAACTGTGTTTCAGACTGGTTGACATCATCCGATATCAGTTGCCAATGATGGTTGATTATGCGTTTGATCTTATTGCTTTTGGTGTTGAAGGTGGTTACGCAGATAATCCTATTTTCTTGTTGATCACTTCTGTCTTTGGGCGAGAGTAATTCCTCTCTTGGGTAGAACCAGGCACGCTTCCGTGATTTCTTGACCAGTTGACCAGGCATCTTGGATACCCTCGTTGTAGCAGTCGTTGGCCAGATCCTCAGATTCAGTAAAGTAATGTTCTTTGTTTGAGCAATTCCTCTGAATGCGTAAGAATTGCCCAAAGGGCAGATTGTCGCGGAGAGCTCGTGGATGGTGGCTGTTGTATTGTAACAACGAGTTTCTTTCAGCCGGTTTTCGGTACAGTGTCATGAGTAATATTCCTGATTGCTCATAGATGGTGATATCCAGAAAGTTTATAGTCTGATTGTCTGATTGGATCGTGAATTTCAAATATGCAGATTGTTGATTAAGCCATGTGAAAAAAGAGGCTAATTCCTCTAAACCGCCATTCCAGATTATAAGAATATCATCAATGTATCGCACCCAGAGACCCAATTGGTCTCTGAATGGATTAACTTGATTTAGGACAGTGTCTTCCTCGAAGGCTGACATGTAGAGTATCGCCACATCAGGAGCAAATGGAGCCCCCATTGCTACTCCGGATGCTTGGAGATAAAATTTATTTTTGAATAGAAAAAAGTTCTTGGTCATAGCTATTCTTAACAGGGCCACAATGAATTCAGATGGGACTTGTACCGGGGCAGGTCGTCGTTGCAGACATTGTGTTATTACTGTGAGAGCTTCTTGTTGAGGGATGCAGGTATACAATGATACCACGTCACATGTGGCTAGTCTTTGATGTTGAGGGTCAAAGGATGAATTTTCAATGATGTTGATTGTATGCATGGTATCACGTAGGTACGATGGAGTGGACTCAGCCAAAGGCTTGAGGAAAAAATCAATGTATTTGCCAAGCGGCTCGAGAATGGACCCAAAGCCAGACACAATATGGCTGGACTGTTCCCGTGAGGGACAGGGTCAGACTGATTTGCATATAGCCATGTCTGAACTGGGGTGGCAGAGTGGGCTAAAGAACGGTGATGGATTAAACCCAGATCTTTTGACTGGGTGTGAGTGTTTGATTGATTCAGATGTGGGTGATTAAAGCAGCACCCGCCGCAATGTAAAATATACGGAATGTGACCGCCAGGGTGGCGGTTACATCCTAATTCGCACGGAGGGAACGCCGCTGCCCCTGCGGATGGTTCCTCCAGCTCGGGGGTGGCGAACGGACGCTGGTCCGTCCGCCATCCTAATAGGCCCCTTGATACCTGGAATTGTTAAGATCACTTTTTTAGTGCTGTGCCTAGTTTTAATCACTGAGCTCAATTATTTTTCCTTGATTGCTAAGAGACTGCAGACCTACTATGTGCTCGTATGGGCATTTAAAATCTGAACATGTACTTATATTTTTTAGGTCAGGCCTAAAGAAAGTTTTACCTGTCATGCTAGCTTAACATAATAAAAACTCAAACATTTGATACATATAGACCTATATCAAGGGCCTTTACTCATTGGTCTGTTAAAATGCCATTCACATTTTGCTTCTGCCTACCATGGCAAGCTGCATGGACCATGGGCCAGCCCACTTCAGGCACTGGCTGCCTTGTACTGTGAGAGGTGCGTTTTTCCTGAACCCTTGTCCGCATCGGCCTAGAAAGTAGTGCACTTTGCTGCCATTGCTAGTGGGCCAATGCTTTCTTTTGCCCATGCTTTATTATTTCCATTCTTTATCCTATTTGTTGTCATCATTATGTGTTTACTCTTTTCCTGCAGGCTACAGGTATTTAAGGCCAACTGTATCCTTCCTTCCCACCAATAAGAATAATATATTCCTATGATATGCATTCAACTAAAATCGATTTCTATTCCTGATAGGAAACACCTGTATAGTTCAATTATATGTGATGGTCAATTTTTTTACATATTTACTGCAAGCAACTGTCCGTTCAGATGTCAGCACATTTTCAGGTATTCTCTTTTTTTGTGGCATATGCTTGCAATAAAAAAAGTAACCATTGCATAAGCTGGCCAAGGCCAGCCCTATTGGCTTTGTTAGTGCTTGTTTTAGATATTTAACACACCAACTCCAAACTGGCACTAACTAAATTAACCTATGTTTCCATATAGACACAAAAAGGCGGCCACCTGCACTAGCCCAGTTCAAATAGGAACCGCTATGCGCTTATACTGAGCATACGCGGGTAAGTCGCTCACAGGGCGTGCACTTCACTTGCGCAGGCCATCGTTCGGTTGGTGTGGCAAGAACATGCTGTGAGCACATTGGTGGTAGGTACACCCTTAACTGACAAAGGAGCACCCTCAAAGAAACTCACACTTTGGCCCTTCACGACCCTGCATGGGACTGACAAGGTTAAGAATGCACAGGCGGGCAATATTAAATCCCTTACTGCATTGCCTTGCCATGCATAGCTACCTATTACAAAATTTAGAGTTCACACCTATTTGCTTAACACCCCATTAATTATGGGTTGGAATGGAAAACATACTTTTCAGAAAGCAAGCAGTATAAGGCTCATACTCTGACATATACTCTCTTCTGTCACATTCATATTGGCTGGGCTGGGCCTTCTGATGTCAGAAGGCCCCTGTTCCCTCACCCACATGCGAGTCCAAAATAAGAAATGTCGGATGTGCACCTGACAATTGTCCTGAAGGGTATGGAGGGTCGTCTAAACTATAGGTTTAATGAACATTATAATTAGAAACTAGCATCTAAAAAACCTTTGATATTCACTGAAAAAACAGAGGTTTCAGGCACGTTATAATTAGAAACAAGCATTTAAAAAACCTATGAAATTCAATAAAAAACCAAAGGTTTCAGGCACGTTATAGTTAAAAATTAACATTTGAAAAACATTAGAAATTCACTGAAAAAACCATAGGTTTCAGTGGCTTTATAGTTAGTTGGACATTTTACTCGTACAAAACCAGTGAAATTCCCACGTTATAGTTAGTTCAGCTATCACTGGCGCGCCTACAATGCACTGCTGAGAACGTCACATATTACATCACTCATGACATGGTCAGTGACATCACTCATGACATCACTCATGACATCTCAAATGACATCATCCTTGTGATAGAGTGGCAGACCTCCTCTCACCCTAATATAACCTTAGATACACAGACTCAAATATAGAAATTAACATTTTCAAAACAATGGACAAACCAATACCAGGAACAACATACCCATTCAGTAATTCCAAGATCTACACACACATCCACTCATTTACCAACAGTCCTATACAGTCACTAATACATGTAGTCACTCATCATATGTACTCATACACCTATACATACTGTTAGACACTGCCACTCATCCATAGAGTTACTCACACACATAGTCACACATGCAAACAAAGTATCAAACATCCATTTACTAGCATATACAGTTATACACACACCACCACATTTACTTCTACAGAAACTTTCACATACTTCCTCTCTTAAACAATCACTTATAGAAACACATACTGATTTAGATAGGAACTCTTCCAATATCTCACTCTCACATATCCTCGCTTATATACACCAATACTCACATATACAAGTTTAAAACATACGTAGTTACTCATAGACACTATTGAGACAGTCATTCACTCACTGACACACCCATACAGACACTCATCCACCCATACAGTCCTGCAAACATGCTGTCTTCAACACATACAAACAGTGAGTCACTCATTCATGCATCTATGCATGAAGTAATATCCCCCTCCGAACCATACAGACACTAAGACACTCATACTGATACTCAAGAAACCAACTAATAACCCATATAGACACTCATGTAGCTACTCACCAACCGATGCAGCCACTTATACACAAAGTGAGAAACTGATACAGATATTTACATATTTAAACATTACTCACTAACCCATGTATTCACTACGATACACATAATCAGTCAGTTATACAATCAATTTTACAAAAAAATCATCAATTTAGACACTTATATACCCATTTTTTTTTCCATCGACCTTGAGATATACATATATAAAACATATTTAATTTTCACAAAAACACACATTCACTGGATGATGTCATCAGTGATGTCATCAGTAATGTCATTTGAGATGTCATCAGTGATGTCATGAGTGATGTCACTGACCATGTTATGAGTGATGTAATATGTGACGTCATCAGCCGTGCATTGAGGGCGCGCGAGTTATAGTTAGCTGAACTAACTATAACAGGGGAATTTCACTGGTTTTGTACGGGTAAAATGTCCAACTAACTATAACGCCCCTGAAACCTCTGTTTTTTTCAATGAATATACAACCGCTATGATCTAGGGCAGAAACCAATGCATGTGTCACCTGGTGACAAACGCACCATACAACAAACGTGCAGCACTGTGTGATTCACACACAGTTTAAAATAAATAAAGGTATACATGTAGCACAGGGTGACTGTTCTGGGCTTGGACCAGGTTCCTAGTAGGACATCTGTGAGTGCTTCATTAAATGGGAGAAAGGGTTCCAAGGAGGGCACTTCCATCTGTAGCATCTCCATCAGGATGTCCGTCTTGACCGCCAATGAAGAAAGGTGAAGGCCAAGGACCCCAGCTGCCCTTCGCACCACCATACCATAAGTCGCTCCCTCCTTCATAGCCATGGTAGGTAGAAAAAGCATGCCAGTCTCTGGAGAAGTATCATGCCCACTGGACTCACCCAATTCCTCATACTAGTCCACTTCCTCATTAGGCTGGTCTTTTAAAGAGGTCATGCGACCCCTCCCAATCTTCTTCCACTCCTAGCCCTTCAGAATAGGCTCAAGAAATGTCCTAGGACCAGTAGGTCCTGTTGACACCAGGTTAAGCGTCAGGTGATGTGGTGTCTGCTCCAGATCATCAGGGATCAGAATGGGGCTCCTGTCACTGGTGGGTGCCGGCGACATCGTGAGCATCTGTGTCTGGGAAAGTTGCAGTGACACAATCGGCGCCGGTCCAGATCCATATCTGGATCCATGATGGAGGTATCAGCACAGGGGCCAAAGCTGCCGGCATTAAACCCGATGGAAACCTCTCTGATCCCACGGACCCAAAGGCACGCCGGAGGGGTCACGCCGTCCAACAATGAGGAGCATTGCCTCATAAAAGTCTTTTATTTGGGCAGGAGCTGCTCCAGCTCCCGTAAAACTGGAGAGGTACGAAGCTGACCGAGGCGCAGGGTTCTGTTTAACGAAGCCTTGAATGCCAAGGCTCCTCCGTCACGTCCGGTGACAGAGGAGGAGAAGTCAAAGCACGCTTTGAATTCTTGTGCTTCTAACTTGAATGTCCCAATGATTTTGAATGGGCTGAAGAGGACTAGGGACTTCTGGAGTGCTGCAGGGATCTTCCTCTTGATCAGGACCGTGACCTCTGAAGAGTTGAGCGGCACAATGCCAGGCCGCAAGAAGCTTTAGGGACTGCTTTGTCAAAGACTTCAGAGCAATGGCCCACCAGTCGGAGCACAACTATGAGTCATGGTCGCGCTCCAGACACAAGAGGCCAACCAAATGGGGGTCCGTCACCAACATGGCATGATGATAGACGCCGCAAAGTTTGAACCCTGAAGTCTTCCTAGGAATGGCATACCCACACACCAAAAAAGGGGTGCAACAAAATGTTGAAAAATCCTGTCAAAAAGGGACAGAGGGTAGCTCTCTTTTTGTATCAGCGCTTGACTGGTGTGCAAAGAAAAGAACGGACATAATAGCACCGAGGTGGCACTTATATAGGTGACACGGGCGCCACTTCCAGTGCAGCTGACACCCAGGGATATTGCTTGAAGAAAAATCATCCGGATCCAGTTTGACGCCTGTGAAATTCATAGGTAAGGAATCTGCATCTAGATGCCTCTACCAAATATCAGTATATGTCATTATGTGACCTCGCATGGTTGATAAAATCTAATGCTTTAGGTAAGAAATTTGTTTAACTACTATGTATTTGTTTCCTAATGTTAGCAAAAGTAACAGTTGAACAAGCACAGCATTAATAAGGGTTTTTTTCACAATTCATAAGATTTGTGTTTTACCCAGTGTTTGCTATTAACTGCAAGAGGATGAATATTTTTGCCTCATTAGGTGTTAAGTGTTGACATACCTCTGTAAAACACAAAAATACTATATTTTTGTAATTATTTATGATAATTATACTTGACTTTACAGCCAAAATAAATGGTAAAAAATGAGTATACATTCTTCACTTCATATATAGCCAAATTAAAGTTCCATCATATGTACCACTGTTATATAACTTACCTTT
The DNA here is from genome assembly GCF_964263255.1 of Lissotriton vulgaris. NCBI lineage: Eukaryota > Metazoa > Chordata > Amphibia > Caudata > Salamandridae > Lissotriton > Lissotriton vulgaris. The sequence goes on along the minus strand of NC_141693.1, from coordinate 780,989,756 downwards.
CACTGCAATATTTTTTAACATCCTGTATGTAGTAGAACTGTTGGTAAAAAGATGGAAGTTTTCTTTAACCAGCCCTTTATTTGTATGAATATAAAACTTGTACTTTCTCAATGCAATTCTTTTTTTCTTCAGAAAATATACTCTGCACAACATAATACATATTTACTGCAAAAATACATGAAAGACAGAACAAATGTGAATATTAATGTGAAACTATTGGACAGCATAGTGGCGAGTTATAGTTAAATCACTGTATTGATGATGTTGATAAGTTAGAGTACTGTTAAATCTTGACTTGGGGAAGAGGGGACTCCCTAATCCCAACCCGGAAATGTAGAGAGGTTCATACGCTATACTGAAGAGATGCTGGAGAGATGCGTCCTCCCTATCTAATACTCACTATCAAAAAAAGTATCCCACTTTGGTATTTGATGTGTTGGGCACTACTCTCATCAGGTGGTGCACCATCCGCTCATCGGCAGGAAAGTAAGCAATTCCTTTTTGTTAAATAACCCTCACACACTCTAGTAGTGTCATGCTTCACCATCGGGTTCCATTGACTCCTAAAGGTCAGGTTGGGCTCAACCGTATTCCAGGGAGCATTTAGGAGAATAGGCCAGGGGGTTTTAAAGATTAAAAATCCTCTGTAAACTCCAGTTATCCCTTTATTAATAACGTTTCCGGGGATATTAAAACAAAAGAAAAAAGGGGTAGTAAGGATAGAATGGTCCTATGACCCTAGTGCCAACATGTTTCAGCCTATAGTGTCTGGCCCGACTGGGTCCTAGGCCTTCTTCAGAGCAATTCAGATTCCCTCCCTGGATTACAATAAGGCAGTTCCTCGTTACCAACACAATTTGCAGATAGCTGCACCTTGGAATATACTTATCCTTGTTCTGGTACTTCTGCTTTATGTGTCCAACCCTTCTGCAGTGGACTTGTCATTTCTCAAAGGAATGGAAAGTAGTCCTGTAGTCATACAATCGTCAAGGATCCTGCCCCGCTCAGTCTTCTACTTGGGTCTACGTATCCTGGCTAAGAGCTCACGGTTGATCCTACCCTGACTTTTAGGAGTCAGGGTGAACCCGATGATGAAGCATGACACTATTAGAGTGTGTGAGGGTTATGGAACAAAAGGTAATTGCTTCCTTTCTTGCCCATGAGCGGATGGTGTACCACTTGATGAGAGCAGTGCCCAACACAAAACAATACCCAGGTGGGGTACTTTTTTAAATTGTCAATAAGTTAGAGTATGCATGTATGTTTACTGTAAATGATTAAATAATATCTACAACACATTGACAAAAGAGAAAAATGGACGATGTAGGGTATAATTATTGGTGCACTCTGAGGGACAATTTCATCAATTAATTCCCTTATTTTGCACTTATACCAGCTACTAGGGCACTGTCCAACCCTAAACTAACCAATAGGTACTCAAAGAATGAGCTGGGAGTGCTAAGTTTGAGAAAGTGCAGTTATTTAATTACATTTAGAACAACAAAATCAACAATTATAGAGCAACAATTCTCAAAAAACAATATTATTCTTGTGTTCTCAATGTATTTCTTATACTACCAACAGCCGACGCGTTTCGTTCCGGAGATAGGATGTCATCAGGGTTGTGAATATAAGCACAAATGTATATATATATACATGAGTCAGGTTCTGCATCTAAATGTATTATTTACAAGAAAAACATAAATTAGATGTGTTGTTATAACACAGTACAGCCTGGTACCATAAGGTAAAATATTAATAAACATTTCTGTGACATTTGCTGAAGAACAAAGAGATTTGGCGGGAATTTTTACATACAAAGTCACCAATACAATTCTTTTACATACAAAAATTATTTTATTATATATATTGACATACTGGGGTAGTATGGGCAACCTGGTCGAGATTAACTCTGTTGGCAAAAATTATGCCATATTGGTTACATTCATTTATTATCAGCACGTTGGGATAGGCTCACCTTAAGAAACACTACTAGTTTGATGCTTCCACATCTGCAATATTTCAATTCCTTAAATGTAGGAGGCTTCCAAGGGCAATCATAAACCTTCATCATAAACCTTCATCAATCTAAAAGTGTAATACCGTATTCTATTAGTAATGGAAATTGTTCAGCCAATCGGAGTCTTCCATCTCCCTGACTCATTGTTACTGAGAAGCGTGGCCTTTCAATAAGAGTTTATCCTCTCTGGAACCCCATTAATATATACGTTCTACAATTTCTTGTTCTCTATCCCCAAGAATAGTCAATCTAAAAAATATATGAGCAATCATGTGCCATGGTAAGTTTATTCTAGCCACTCCCATTGCGTCACTACGGCTTCATTCTGTCCCAACATAAGTAAATGTACCTGTAAGCAAACCATCTAATTTTGTCCACATCAGATATATCCCTTCATGACATATTTCAATTCTTCGGGTACGCTTCTCCAAACATCACACCTATTGTGATCAAACAAATCTTCATTTAGACTCTTAATTCATGGAACATTTTAGATCTAAAGCCCTTGCACCACTTACTATACAAAAATATATCACCGACAATAACTCACCAGAGTATCTAAAAAGTGATTGTCTCAACAATCCCCGTTCCAGACCTTATTTCTTCACTGTCAAAACCATATTCTAATTGGGGCATAAGAAACAAACACGTCAAACTATTAGTATTACTCTAAATAATCTTGTGACTGTTACTCCGTTGTCCCCTCGTGTTCTAAGCACTGACCATTAAATTAGGAGCCTTGTTTCTTCATCTCCGCCCGGGTTCGATAAATCCCGATAGCAACCTCCCTGTGAAGCCCCACACAATTTAAAGAGCCCCATATCCAATCAGAACCCGCTAAAATTCCCGGTAAAAATCGAACAAGAAACACCAGTATGATCTAACCTGTTTTCACTAAGGTCCGACATCCATATTACATCCGGTATACTCCCGTTTATTTCCATTTTTACGTCCAGCTTCCCTTCTATGTTAATTTACTAAATAATATTCCTGAACTGCTTTCAATTTAAGGAATTGAAATATAGCAGATGTGAAAGCATCGAACTAGTAGTGTTTCTTAAGGTGAGCCTATCCCAACGTGCTGATAATAAAGGAATGTAACCAATATGGCATAATTTTTGCCAACAGAGTCAATCTCGACCAGGTTGCCCATACTACCCCAGTATGTCAATATATATAATAACATAATTTTTGTATGTAAAAGAATTGTATTGGTGACTTTGTATGTAAAAATTCCCGCCAAATCTCTTTGTTCTTCAGCAAATGTCACAGAAATGTTTAGTAATATTTTACCTTATGGTACCAGGCTGTATTGTGTTATAACAACACATGTAATTTATAATTTTCTTGTAAATAATTCATTTAGATGCAGAACCTGACTCATGTATATATATACATTTTGTGCTTATATTCACAGCCCCGATGACATCCTATCTCCGGGACGAAACGCGTCGGCTGTTGGCAGTATAAGAAATACATCGAGAACACAAGAATAATATTGTTTTTTGAGAATTGTTGCTCTTTAATTGTTGATTTTGTTGTGCTAAATGTAATTAAATAACTGCACTTTCTAAAACTTAGCACTCCCAGCTCATTCTTTGAGTACCTAATATCTACAACACTATGGTTTATATACTTATATTTTTGAAATTATGGATATATGACGTTACAACACATACCATTACAACACATACTTTTACATCGCAGTTTTTTCAATGCAAATACCATTACAGAGCATGTTTTTACAACACATACCATTACAATGCATGTTCATTGAGATATATTAAATCTACCATTACAACGCATTCCAATACAATGCATACTAATACAAAGCATACCATTACAACACATAATATGTTTTCATTGATTATTATTAAATGATCAGTTAGTGAATTTTTTTGCACCCATCCCCTGGGACTGGATGCAAGGAAAATAGGGGTTTTGGGTGGGGGACATTATTAAGACCCTTGTATTAAATTGAATACTCTGGTATTGCATAGTACCTATAAATTAAAATGCCTGGGTATTAATATTAAAATCCAAAAATATGTTTGAAAAAACAGCAAAAATTACACATATATTTACAGCATTTTTAAAAAAATACACACTAATTACAGACTCAAAAAGAGATTATACATACAATCAATTGGAAGCACATATAACAGCAGTCCTTCAACTATTTTTATTACTGCCCCATATCTAGCATCTACTCAAAATGGCTGACTTTCTGAGAAGGAACACCTAAACAAACATTTTTACACAAAACAAAATAAATATGCATTCTGTCAAGGTATGAATCACGCACAAAATCTGTTTCCAAAACATATTTTCTTTTACATTTTCGTTTACCCCAAAAAATGTATAAAAGAAGCCGTCCACCATTTTGTGCTCAGTTTTAAACTGACTTCCATGGTGACCACATACAGAAGGAGTATCAGGATAATTTTGCCGACTTCCCAGTTGAACACTGCCATCTACAGACCAAAGTAAGTGTACGTTTATAAGCAAACCGCTTCCAAATAAATACACCAAATTCTCAAGTACTTACAATATATTTTTAACTTATTTACAGCAGCCCCTAATCTACAGCAGATATTTATGAAATTATCTTTCCTTTGAGTAAGTGAATAAAATATCAAAACTTTTTTAAAGTAAAAATCCCAAAAGCAAACAAAAAAAGATTATTAAAATGTTCCTTTTGATATTAACAGATATGGGATATACAGCAACACCCAAAACCTACAGAGAACAAACAAACCTTTACAGAATAAAATGTAAGTAAACGGTAAAAAATCATCTGAACCCCCCCCCCCCCAAAACGTTATTAATAACAGACATAATATAATAGGAGGCACTGATAAGGGATATGTTTTAAAATGACTATTTTTTCACCCTCATGATTATGCCTCAGGGAACATGCTCAGGAAAAGTGCTGGATAGTGGTGGTCGTAAATTTACTGTTGATATTCCGACAGGTGCATGCCTCAGGAGAGTGCTGGATGGTGGTGGGGGCGAATGTATTATTCTTCGTACTCCAACAGATGCTTGCCTCAGAGAAAGTGCTGGATGGTGGTGGGGGCAAATTTACTATTCCTACTCCGACCGGTGCTTGCCTCATGGAAAGTGCTGGATGGTGTTGGGGGCGATTTTACTATTCCTACTCCGACCGGTGCTTGCCTCAGGGAAAGTGTGGGATGGTGTTGGGGCGATTTTACTATTCCTACTTCGACTGGTGCTTGCCTCAGGGAAATTGCTGGATGGTGTTGGGGCGATTTTTACTATTCGTACTCTGACCGCTGCTTGCCACAGGGAAAGTGCTGAATGGTGTTGGGGGCGAATTCACTATTTAATCTCAGACAGGTGCTTGCCTCATGGTAAGTGCTGGATGGTGTTGGGGCAAATTTACTATTCCTCCTCCGACTGATGCTTGCCTCAATGAAAGTGCTGGATGGTGCTGGCGGCAAATTTACTATTCCTACTCCGACCACTGCTTGCCTCAGGGAAAGTGCTGGATGGTGGTGGGGCGAATTTACAATTCCTACTCCGACTGTTGCTTGCCTCAGGGAAAGCGCAGGTTGGTGGTGGGGCAAATTTACAATTCCTACTCAGACCTGTGATTGTAATCTAATCGCTACTTATAAAGCGCTCTGTGACCCAACGGGTATCCTGACGCTAAAGAGACGTGGTACCTAGCAGCATTTGAACCAGATGGAGACTATAGAACAACAAGAACAGAAGAAGAGGATGTTATGCTCTGGGATAGAGCCAGGTCTTTAATTTCTTTCTGAACTGCAGTAGGTCTTCCATCTGGCGCAGCTCCGAGGGGAGACGATTCTAAAGCCGTGAAGTCGCAATGCTAAAAGTTTTGCTCTTCTGCTCCTGGGTACTTTTACCAAGTTAGCGGAAGATGAGCGGAGGTTACGAGTGGGAACATTCCAACCAAATTTGTATTGCAGCGGTTTGGGCCCTGCACCATGCAGCACCTTACATACAATGCGGAGTGATTTGAATTGAATTCTCTGCAGTATTGGTAACCAATGGATCTCTGCAAGGGCCTGGGATGCAGAGGTCCAACTAGACTTTTTCAGATCCAGCTTAGCCACCAGGGTCTGAATTCTCTGCAGTCTGTCAATTAAATACTTGGGGGACTCCAACAACAAAGCATTGCAGTAGTGCAGCCTGCTCATGATGACACTCCTAACCACTATTGCCCGTGCCTGTGTCGGAAGTATTGGGAGAATCTTCCGGAGTACCTTGATTATTACAAAACTGCTCCCAACAGCCTTGTTGACTTGATTTTCCAAGGTCAACTTCTCATTGAAACAGATTCCCAAATTGCGAACCGTCTCAGAGGGCACCAAAGGTGTGTCAGAAGGGGTGGGTCAGAAGTCGGTAGGAAAAGAGCATGGCATTTTCCCACCAGCACATCAGAGAATCTCAATCTTATCTGCATTAAATTGCAGAGAGTTATTTCTCAGCCAATGTACCACTTCCTGCATGCAGGCATGGAAATTGCCTAAAGTTGTTGCCTCGTCCCCCTCCAGGGATAGAAAAGGCTGAGTATTGTCATCATAATTCAACAGGCCTATACCATAGGACTTAATGACGGCCAGCAGTGGACGCATATACGCATTAATAATATAGGGCTGATTGCAGATCCCTGAGGGACCCCGTGTCGGATCTCTGAGAACTGTAACTGAAAGTGGGGTAGAGCTACTGCCTGACCTCAGCCGAACAGATAGGATTGAAGCCACTTCAACGCCACACCCACCACCCTAGCTTTCTCCAGCTGTGCCAGTGGAACCTTATGGTTGACTGTCTCGAAAGCATTTCATTTGAAAATGTATCATTGCATTAAAAATTTGAGCCTCATCAACAAAAGCAAAATGGCTTTTTTCTAGTACATAAGCACTAATCTATTGCTTTGCAGGCTATTTACAAAACAAAAAAATTAAAAACAAAAAACTTATAACATTTCTTCACTTTTTTCAGAACCAAAGAATCAAAAGCTCCAAACACCACATAAAGAACAACTGAAAGAAAAATTCAAAGAAAACCAGCATCCCCAACCACACAACAAAAAAAGCTAAAAAAAGGTAAACTTTTTCTTTCTGTCAAGTCTATCCAAAATTAACCTTTTTTTCATCAAAGGTATCAAAGCAGCAAACAATTCAAAACCAACATTATCAAGCCAATGCAATTAAATCCTGGGACAAGTTTGTTAAAAAACCTGTAAAATAATTAATGTACACTAACTTCTCACTTGCAGACAAATTATTTTTTAAGGCAACCACACACATCCCCAATTTTTTTTTTCTACTTTCTACAGAGAATGGCAGCAAGAAACCAAGCCACATATTTGAAATCAAGCAGGGGAAATAGACTTAAGTTTATTGTAAGGAGAGATTAACTGAGCCTAGGTGTCTTTGGAGGTGTGTGCATTATTACTCATCCCATTGCACAGGCAGAGCGGTTACTCTTGGGGACACTGTTGAAAGGACTACCAAGCATAATCACTCTGCCTCTGCAATGGAGATAGAGGTAAGAGACAATTTAAATGAAATGAAAGCCCTGGCAGTCAAGTCAAGTCAAGTCAAAGGATTTATATAGCGCGCTACATACCCGTAGGGTTTCAAGGCGCTTAGGAAGGGGAGGAGAATTACTTGTCAAAAATCCACGTTTTAAGTTGCTTTCTGAATGCTAGGTGGTTCTGGGTAAGGCGAAGGTAAGCGGGGAGAGAGTTCCATGTTTTAGCAACCAGGTATGAAAAGGATCTGCCTCCCATGGTGGTCTTGTTGATGCGAGGTACAGTGGCGAGGGCTTGGCTGGAAGAACGTAGTTGGCGGGAGGGGGTGTAGAAGGACAGTCGTGAGTTGAGGCATTCTGGACCGATGTCGTAGAGTGATTTGTGTGCGTGGGTAAGTAGTCGGAAAGTGATCCTCTTATTGACGGGTAGCCAGTGGAGGTCTTTAAGGTGACCAGAGATGTGATCGTTGCGTGGGATGTCTAATATGAGTCTGGCTGAGGCGTTTTGGATTCGTTGGAGTTTCTTCTGGAGTTTTGCGGTAGTACCTGCGTAGAGGGTGTTTCCGTAGTCCAGTCGGCTCGTGACCAGAGCGTGGGTGACTATTTTCCTTGTTTCGGAGGGGATCCAGCGAAATGTTTTTCTGAGCATGCGAAGAATGTTGAAGCAGGAAGAGGATACGGCGCTGACTTGTCTGTTCATTGAGAGTGAAGAATCCAGGATGACGCCTAGGTTCCGTGCGTGGTCTGTCGGGATGGGTGCTTTTCCGAGGGCTTCCGGCCACCAGGAGTCGTCCCATGCAGAGGGGGATGTACCTAAGATGAGGACTTCTGTTTTGTCTGAGTTCAGTTTCAGGCGGCTTTGTTTCATCCATTCGGCAACTTCTTTCATTCCTTCGTGTAGGTTGGTATTGGCGGTGCTGGGGTCATTGGTGAGGGAAAGGATCAGTTGAGTGTCATCCGCGTACGAGATGATGTTGAGGTTGTGATGGCGTGCGATGGTCGCGAGGGGGCTCATGTATACGTTGAAGAGGGTGGGACTGAGTGAGGATCCTTGTGGTACGCCGCAGATGACTTCAGAGGCCTTGGATTTGAATGGTGGAAGGCGGACTCTCTGGGTTCTTCCGGTGAGGAACGAGGTGATCCATTCAAGTGCTTTTCCTTGGATTCCGATGTTTCTGAGGCGCTGTAGAAGGGTGCTGTGGCAGACTGTGTCGAAGGCTGCGGAGAGGTCGAGGAGGATGAGGGCGACTGTGTCTCCATTGTCCAGTAGAGTTCGAATGTCGTCTGTTGCTGCGATGAGGGCGGTCTCAGTGCTGTGTTTTGCTCGGAAGCCAGATTGTGAGGGGTCGAGGGATTTGTTGGCTTCGAGGAAGGCGGCGAGCTGGTTGTTGACAGCTTTCTCGATGACTTTGGCCGGGAATGGGAGAAGCGAGATGGGGCGGTAATTTTTGAGTTCGGTGGGGTCCGCTGTGGGTTTTTTCAGAAGGGCGGTGAGTTCAGCGTGTTTCCAGTCTTCCGGGAAGGTGGCGGAGTTGAAGGAGCAGTTGATGACGTCTCGGAGGTGCGGTGCTATGACGGAGTCTGCTTTGTTGAAGATGTGGTGAGGACATGGGTCTGTGGGGGATCCTGAGTGGATGGAATTCATCAGGCGGATGGTGTCCTCAGTGGAGATTGGGTTCCAGTCGTTAAGGGTGTTCACGGGGGGAAGATGATCAGCAAATGGTAGGGTGGGTTGGTTTCCGGGTTGGTTGTCAAAGCTGTTGTGGATGTCTGCAATCTTGTTGTGGAAAAATGAGGCTAGGGAGTCGCAGAGGGTTTGAGAGGGGGTGATGTCGTTGGAGTTGGCCGGGGGATTGGAAAATTCCTTGACAATGTTGAAAAGTTCCTTGCTGTTGTGGGCGTTGTTGTCAAGTCGATCCTTGAATGCTGTTTTCTTGGCTTTTCGGATTAGTTGGTGGTGAGTGCGGGTGGCGTTTTTGAAGGCGTCCTTGGTGCTGGTGGTTGGGTCTTTTTTCCAGGCCTTTTCAAGGGAGCGGCAGAGTTTCTTGGACTTCTTGAGATCATCGTTGAACCATGAGGCCTTCTTGCTGCCAGGTTTGTTTTGACGTTTTTTCAGTGGTGCTAAGGTGTCAGCGGTGTTGGATAACCATAGGGTGAGGTTGGCGGCGGCTTCGTTAGCGTTAGAAGAGAGGGCTGGGGTGTTTTGAAGGAGCGATGCGGAGATTTGGTCCGTGGTGATTTTGTTCCAGTTCCTTTGTAGGGTAGGTTGGAGGTGGATGCAGGGTTTTGGTTTGTTGTAGGTGAAGTGAACGCAGCTGTGGTCAGTCCAGAGGAGGTCCGTAGTGTGGCTGAAGGAGACATGGTTGCTGGATGTGAAGATGGGGTCGAGTGTGTGACCTGCGATGTGGGTGGGGGAAGTGACTAGTTGTTTAAGTCCGAGGTTGGCGAGGTTGTCCACGAGGGTGGCGGTGTTGCGGTCGTTGATCTTTTCGAGGTGAAAGTTGAGGTCTCCCAGAAGGATGTAGTCTTTGGAGGGGAGCGCGTGTGGGGTGATGAAGTCCGTGATGTCTTCACTGAATTTTGCGCGGGTCCTGGTGGTCTGTAGAGGAGGGTGCCTCTGAGTGTGGTCTTGGGGTCGATGTGGATCTGGAAGTGAAGGTGTTCGGAGTTGGCGAGGTTGGCGTCAGAGCTGGTTGATATGCGGATTGATTTCTTATGGACGATAGCGATTCCTCCTCCTGTGTGGCTGGTACGGTCTCTGCGAGTGATTTTATAGTCTTCAGGGATGGCAATGGTGATGTCTGGTGCGGAGGAAGCATTCATCCATGTTTCCGTTAGGAAGGCGCCGTCTGGAGAGATGGTGTCAAGTAGGTTCCATAGGTCAATGGCGTGCCTGTGCACCGAGCGGGTGTTGAGGAGGATGCATTGTAGGTGGTTGGGGTCGGGAATCTGTGGTGTGGTCGTAGTGGAGATGTTGACGGTGCCGCTGAATTTACAGGAGAAGCAGGAGAAAGGTCCATGGGTTTGGCCAGGGGCGGCTTGGACGCAGTTGTGAGCGCGACCGGGGTTAAGGGCTAGGAGGGTTGCGGTATCGTAGGTAATGCGGGGGGGCTGGGAGGGACGGGGGCCAGGGGGTCTGGCGCTGGGCGCGGTCCAGGCGCGGACGGGCGTAGACGGGCTTACCTTTGGCGCACCTTCGGCGCGGGCTGGGCGCGAACGCTGCGCGTGGACGCTGCGCGCAGGAACTCCTGTCATATATGGAGAGTGGAGGGGGAGGGGCGAGGGCGCTTCAGCTGGGAGGCGGGGCGGGCTAAGGAGGACGACAACAACAGAAAAATGGAGGTGGAGGGGGAGGGGCGGCAAGAGCGCTTGGGGGGAAACGCAAATACTGCAACAGAGTCACGCTATTGAGTAAAATGCAAATGAGCAAAAGCGGCGAGATGAAAACAAATTATACAACAGAGTCACGCTGGCAATATCACACTGCAAATCGGCAAATCGGCAGTCCCAGCACGCAGCGGCAATTAGAGCGCACAGCAGGCTGTAGTTATTAATCACAGTCCAGATCAGAGCATAAGCGCTGCACAAACGATACCTCAACAGCAGGGGAGCGACCACTCAGCTCGGAAGCGAAGAGCGAGTCACACCTTCAATGAACCCTTTGGTTCAGTTTTGAGAGAGGTATCACAAAATATTCCTACACATGTAGCAAGCTGTATGCCCATAATTCCCAGCCTTCCCAGAATTATTCAGCGTAAAAAACAGGCAAGTAACCCCTACGTGTAACACCCCAAACCTTCTCTGATATCAACATTCCTCCTGAACCTACTGTAACCGTTACTAATGAAACCTTTCTTTTACATGACAACAAAAACCCTCTTAAAAGAATTTTAGCACACCCCATAATTTTGTTGAGTTAGAGAGTAGTGATAGTTGGATGATGGATGGGACGTTTAAAAATCCACACCCCATCCATTCACCCAAATATACACTATTCACGCCTACATTAATCGTACAGTAGTGCCCTTGCTGTACAGTTTACTCCCTGACAATCAAACCTCAACATACACTGAATTTTTGTCAGTGATTAAAGCTAAAACAATGAACAAAAGTCCTAGAAAAGTGTTAATTGACTTTGAACCAACTATGATTAACATATTTGCCAAAATGTACACGGATACCCAAATTCAAGGATGTTTTATTTACTTTTCACAGGCTTAGTGGTGAAAAATAAAAAAAAACATCCTTAGTTGAGGATTACATATCAGACAATAAACTGCAATTTGAATTGAAGAAACTAACAGCACTTTGCTTTGCTTTGTTCCTCCTGACAGTGTTGATGAATACCACACATATATTCCTGAATCTGACTATTTTACTGCAAACAAGGACAAATTGGCAACCCTTCTAAATTACTTTGAAGGCATATGGATAAGCCATCTAAATAGGTCAGGTCGCAGGAGGAAGCCACGTTTCCATGTGAAGTGGTGGAACTGCTACTCGACCTGTTTAGAGGGAGGAGCAAAACAAATAATGCCATAGACCGATGGCACAACTCCTTCAACAAATCTATAGCTTAACCATATCCTAACTTCTATAATTTTTGGAAAATTTTGAAGAAGGAGCAACGTTTCCAAGAAATGAGAATTGCGCAATCGCTAACTGGTAGTCTGAACCCACGAATTTCAAAAAGAACAAAAGAAATATCTGAACGACTATTGGGTGCAATTTAACAATTTTCGTTGATGGTGGCTTAAGACTACCTAGATAATATTGCACACATCCTACATTTCTAATCCACACTAACTCCTAAACCACCTTACTTGCCTTTTTTCACAATGAATTTCCCTAATTCAATTGCCATTTTTCTAAAAAAAAAAAACATTAATTAAAAGTCGGGTTTCTCAATTTCAGTTGTCATCTTTTTTCAACTCTTAGAGGTCCATTAGGATGATGGGCGGACTTAGTCCGCCCGCCATCCCATCGGAGAAAGGGACCGCCCGCCATAAGGGCGGGGGTCCCATGGGGATTTTATGATGCGCCAAGCCACAATGGCGGGCGCATCATGCATGTTTAACATTGTGGCGGGCGGTGCTCTCAGCACCTCCTGCCACAATCCTAAAAATGCTTTTGATGCATTTGCATACACAAAGCGGCAGGCACCACGTGGTGCCTGCCGCTTTGTGTATGTAAATACAGGGGGGTACCACAGGTACCCCTCTGCAGCATCTGAATGAGGCTATCATAATATGACTGGCGGTGTCTGATAGACATGAACCTTTTCCACACTGGCCGCAAGGCGCATGGGGCGGAAAAGCGGCGGACGGTGTTTCCATCTGCCGCGGTCCCCCCGCCATTGTAATATGGCGGGGGGGAAATAGGTTGCGGGTGGTCACGGATGTCGGGCGGATCGCCACCGCCTGCATGGCCGTGGCGATCTGCCCAACATCCTAATGGGCCCCCTAGACTTGCGTTCAATCCCACATTTCACCAAGAGTCTTGAGCAGGCCTTTAATCCATAGTGAATAATCCATAATCTGTGATGTAAATCATGGCCCGAGTTAAGCTAACAAAAATGGACACAGTTTGGCAAAGCCATTTTTTACAGCAAAAATTGTGCTGAAAACTGTACTGTGCTCACCTACAAAAATACATCCCAAAAAAATCCCGAAAGAGAATACTTTTTTGGCAAAAAACACTTCAAGAAATCTATTGTTTCAATCCTCTCTCGATCGAATTCAAGTTAAAAGAACACGAAAAAGTAAAAACGATTTGAAAAGTTTGCAACAAAAAAAATCCATCGATAAAATCCTCTCTTGACCGAAATCCAGCATAAGTCCCAAAAACCATATATCCTTGTTTTAAAAATGTCCCAAAAAGTATTTCTTCAATCCATGAAATCTGTGTCCATGTTCTTTCGACCCATTTGAAAAACCATGACAAAGCAATAACTTAATGTCAAAAAACTAGTTGGATTAAAAAAAATTCCAAAAATATTGCTTTCATAACAGTATTGTTAATAGTAGAAGTAATCATTCTTTTAAAATAAATCTATTAAACAAAAAGTGTTACAAAAGCATTCAACCCGACGTGGGCCTACAACTGCTAACTGTTTAGCAAAACTTTTTTAAGTTAAAACATACATAAATATCACAGTACAACTACCCTAGTCCTTACAAACTCCCTCCTCTCTTTTTACAATAAACTATGCCACCCTTAAACTATTTGTAATAATTTAAATTTGCCTTACCTGGACACAGCTCTTTCTTGCTTCTGATCTGGAACGCGACGATCCTCGCAATGACGAAACTTACTTACAAGTGGCAACGTCATCTCTTTTTAGAAAAAGGAAAAAGGGACAATTTCTTCCATTCATTTCAATGGGAAACTGTGGGAAAACCAACAAAATACATTTAAAATATATGTAACAATACGTTTAAAATCTAGGTTTATTTTTAAAAAATAATACCACTATTAAAGTTTATTTAAAAAATTATTATTTTTTATAACTGTATTATATTTTTTATGAATGTAATTAAATGACAACAATACTATTAATGTTTCAATTGATTGTTTTGTAAACTATTACATTTCATATTACTTACAATTATGATTTTAACCATTTTCAATGTCTATTTATGCAAACTCATGTTGCACATATATGCTTTATTAAGTTTTAAACTAAATTAATATACTTTTTAGGTTTAATAATTTTATTTCATTTAATGTAATATTTATATAAATAAACATTGATATGAAATCACCCCCTACTCAAAAACACTCTGTGTTTGTCTGCATATCACTTTTAATAATTTTGATATTTAATTGTTTTTACAATCAAATAAATTATAAATTAGCAAAAAAAGGGTTGGAGCAAAGTACCTGCACCTGTCGTAGTCAGTGACTCCTGAGTGATATGATGGTGCTTGAGAAACCTAGGAACACAACCCTATAAGTTCCTTTCAAGGACAAAGTCCTAAACAAAACAACATACACTGTGGAATCAGCACCCAATTGGATCATTTGTCTATCGTGAAAACAAAATAAAGGATTGAAAATATACGTTCACCCAGCTCGGTCCTGTTCATTTGATATGGATGCTTCTCATTGTCTCAAAGGACATTATTTGTAATTAATAAGAAATACTCTGTTGATGGGTGCTGATTCCACAGTGTATGTTAAATTATAAATTATGTAATAAATAATGCACAGGTATTATAATCTAATACCTGAGTATTAATACACCCCTCACCCAAAACCTTGTTTCCCATGCATCCCATCCAGGGGATAGGTGCTGAAACCTTTTTTAATACATTTTTTAAAACAATATTTTTTAAATTATATGTCAGTAAAACTAAATATCAATTAATCCTCAAGTACTAAAATTAATATCTGAGTATTAATACACTCCCCCACCCAAAACCCCTGTTTCCCATGCATCCGCTACCAGAGGATAAGTGCCAAAGCTTTTTTCATTAATTTATTAGAATTTTTCTTTTACATTTTTTTATCACTAAAACGAAATAACAATTAATTCTCATGTCTTAAAATTAATACCCAAGTAATAATGCAGTCTCCTACCCAAAACCTGTTTCCCATGCATGCCATCCCAGAGGTTAGGTATAAAATCCTTTTTTATTAATGGTTAAAAAAATATTTTTAACATTTTCTATCACTAAAACAAAATTTCAATTAATTCTCAAGTAGGCAAATTAATACCTGAGTAATAATACACTCTTCCACCCAAAAACCCTGTTACCCAAAAATCCTGTCTCGGGGAATAAGTGAAAACACATTTATTTTTTAATATAAAATATTATATTTTAGATACATATTATTTTATTAAAAATAATAACAAATAATCTACATTTTTTAATATTACTCACATTTTTAACAAAACCCTGAGTATTAATACAATAGCCAACCCAAAACCAATTCCTTTTAATAATTATTTTTTATATATATCTTTGTTTTTAAAACTACAAACTTGTAAATTAAATATTAATTAATGCTCAAAAATAAAATGTAATACAAGAGTATTAAACCACACCCAGTTTCCTAAGCATCCCATCTCTGGGGATGGGTGCCATAATTTTTGTGATATATATTAATTTAATAAAAATAAAAACAACTAAAAATAAAATATTAAAATACTCCCCCACCCAAAACCCCTTTTACCCAACAAAGGTTTGTTACCGAAATATAAAAAATAATAATTAACTTACCTCCATTACTCACCTTACAATGCGCTGTAATGGCATGTGTTGTAAAGGCGCATGCGATGTAATGGCATGAGTTGATATGTCACTTGCATTGTAAAAGATGCGTTGTAAAGGCATTATGATGTACTGCCTGCGTTGTAATGGACGTTTCCTGAAATTTCAAATGTTCGTCTACATTATGGCCCTCATTAGGATGGCGGACGGACCTGCGTCAGAGTAGGAGGGACCGTCCGCAGGGGCAGCGGCGGTCCCTCCGTGCAGATTAGGATGTGACCGCCACCCTGGCGGTCACATCCTCTATCTTTGACATTGCGGCGGGTGCAGCTTCAAGCAGCACCCGCCGCAAGGCTGAAAATGCATGCATCGCATTTGCATGCACAAAGCAGCAGGCACCGCGCAGTGCCTGCTGCTTTGTGCATGCAAATGCAGGGGGGTACCATAGGTACCCCCCATGTGCACCCCCCACCCCCCCTTCACCCAGGGGGCCCACAACGGGCCCCCGAAGTGAAAGTCTGTATGCTTTTCCATGGCGGAAAAGCCGCCACGGAAAAGCATGTCTGTCACACCATCCTAATATGGCTGGCGTGTCTGATAGACACCGCCAGCCATGTTAGAGCTTTTCCGCCGCGGTCGAAAGGCAACAGCGTCGGTAAAGCGGCGGACGTAAAAATGACCCCCCAGCCATCCTAATCGGGTTGGGGGTCATTTGTGTGTCCGCCGCGGTGAATCCGCATACTCCGGGCCGGCGGTGGCTTCCGCCGGCCCGGAGTATGCGGATTCACCGCAATCGTAATGAGGCCCTAAGTACGGTAGTGAAGGAGGAAAAGCAAAATGTGCCCTATCTATAACTTATTTGTAACTTTGGCTTATTTGGGAATATATAGGTAAAATTATGCTTACAATGCAAAACATGCAAAACCCAAAACTTTTAAATTCTCAAGTAATGGAAAGGTGTAAAACCATAACTCAGACCCCCTAACAGCTCAAATTGCTTCACCAATAATGTCACTAAATAGGGGATGAGCTTGGAGCCTGCTTTATGAATAAGTATTAGTTATTTTGGTACATGATGGGGTTACTGTTCAGTGGAATTGCTCATTAACTGACTATAGATATAAAAGCAGGAAATAAAATTTAAACAATCATTGGTTAAGCCAAAAGGTCAGGTTTCTGCTGACAGCATGTTGTTTTTGCTAAGGCTTATTTTCTTTTATCATGGTTTTTGCAAAACTTTGGTTTTGGGGAAACTGTCGGCTATCACTAATGTAAAAAAAAAACAATAAAGCAAAGATATTTTTTTTCAAAAATCACATACTACATAGTAGTCCCTGGCACTGAAGGAAGCTACTTTGTTTGTGGATGTGACTCAGTGCCCTATACTGTATGTTGCAGTGTGTGGAATTAAAATGTCCCACAACAACAATCCAATGGATGATAAGAGCTGGCTGAAGGCTCCTGTGAGTAAGTATATCATACATCTAATTTTAGTAAAATCAAAAGACCTTGCCTAACGCCAGACGTGACAATTTTCTGCTGCCTTCAGGGCTGCTGTATCTTCTATGATTCATTTCTGAACACGTGTATCACCAATAATGTCACATCAACAGTAAGTAATGTTGTATAACTTGTAATAATATATTATTAGAGTTGTTAATAAACCATTAAACATTTTCATAATAAATATACTTCAACTAGTCTGTTGTCCAATTTTACTCATTAACAAAGCATTGCCAAATATCATATTATTAGGCACACATTGATCAATATTTGCACTAGTTTTGTATCAAATGACAGGCAGGTGATATGTGCTTTGAATGAGGTTTCTAAAAATAAGAGTATCATCTTTTTCTAAGAAGCCATTTATATTTTACTTTTATTTTTGCAATTTTATATAGCAAGGACATGGCCCGAAGGCATCAGAGTGCTTTACAACAGTAGCATGTTACAAGGGTACAGCAAATTACAGTAACAATAATTACGTTTAGACGTATTGCATCAGTGGATGCAACCAGGACAAAAGCAGCCACTAGACATGGACAAACACAGTTCAGCATTGATTAAGATGGTGGGGGACACACAATAAAGTTAGTTTGTCTCCTGGACAGAGTACTTAGGTCTGGTCGAGGGTGATTACCGCTGAGGTGTCTGTCGAATAGGGGGAACTTGAGGACCTTTTTGAATGTGGTTATGCAGGTTGTTAGGCGAAGGGAGGGAGGGAAGAAGTTCCATATTCTTGTGGCAATACTAGAGAATGACTGGCTCATGTACCATTCTTGACTGAAGGTGGGGGGTTCCAGGAGCAGGGATTGAACATTTCTGAAGTGCCAGAGATTTTCAGTTGATGACTTAGATAGGAGGGTGAAGAGGAGTGCTGTTCTCTGTGGGTAATGCAGGTGGTTTTGAATTGTGCTTGGGCTTCTATGGGAAGCCACTGGAGGGTTAGCAAGGCTGGGGAAACGTGGTCACATTTCTTGAGATCAAACATATAGCACGCTGCTGCATGTAGAGTTGTTGTCTGTTGGTCTAGATACATTTTGGGAATGTCTGAGTGATGGTCAATTCCGTAATCGAGTATGAAGAGATAGAGGGACTGCACCATTGTTTTGAGGTCTGATGGCCCACAGCTGCCTGAGTTGATGTTGTGTGCTTTTGGCCATTGCTGTGATGTAGCTGTGGCGATCTAGATGATTGTCAAGGGTGATACCCAAGGATCTAGCACTCTGTACAATGACAAGACAGCCATCCAGGGCGGGAAAGTTGGCCATCTATTCCTGTACTGGGGTTTTTGTTTTCATAGGTGAGATTAAAATAAATTCTGTTTTTGTTGGGTTGAGTTTTAGATGATGGTTAGACATTCATTTTGAATCTTCAGAAGCGTGATCGAAAGGAGGGCAAGGTCTTCAGGGGAAAAGATTTTCATGTGTATTTGGGTGTTGTCAGCATAGAGGTGAAAGAGAATCCCAGCATTTCTGAGCATCACACATGGTGGTTCTTACAGCCCCATTAAAAGTTGGCTGGTAAAATGGGGTGGTAATACTAGGCCAGTCATACCATTACCAGTTGGTATTATCACTTCAATGTATACTGTTACTTATTTGAGGCCATTATGTGGGGAAAGATGCTAATCCTGGAATTTCCGAAATGTTTACCAATGCTGCATGTTCTTATGAATTCTAGACTGGGTTCAGCAAGTGGAAAAGATGAGCGGGCAAACAGGTTATAAAACACGTTCCAATCTGGGAACAGGCAGAACGTGTACTTGTGCAGGGTAGTGATTCCACAGAAAACTTGTTGATTTACCACTCCGCCCAACTCGTGATGAGGCACTTAAATGCAAACTATTAAAATCCGTAATTGTATTAAATATTGCATTTTATTAGACTTTTGTTTCTATCACTAGCATACTCTACTAAGATGTTGTAAAGCAAACAAACTTATAATTTTAATTGCGTTAACAAGAAAATCAAACCCCTATCAGAAAAGGAAGTAGTTTCTGTTATACAAATATGAAAACAGGGGAAAGTTTTGCAGTATTGATGCCTATCTCAATGATTTTTACACTGTACCGCCCAGGAATTCCATTCAGGTTGTCTCATTGTTTTGCGGTGGGCCGTTAATTGAATCCTGCATACAAAGGGGCAATAGGGAAACTAAACTGGTAAGTTTCGTTCTGTGGTGTCCATGTTTTGCCACAGTGGGGGTTCTGGGAGCTCTGCCCTTGCCAAGAGGCGTCACTCTGTTGAAAGAATGTCTGTCACGGCCGAGGCCTCGAGCCACAGGAAAACAATTCGGCTTGTTAATAAACAGACTGAAAGGAAACTTCCAGCGCCTTGGGCTTCTACGCGAATTAAAGAGAGCTGCCTGTCATCCCAGATTTCATCAAAAATCGATGGAAACGCAACCACTCAAAAGGTGCTAGTTCAAACCATGTGAACCTTTTTTTCCTGAAAAGGAAGAATTGACAGGCAGCGATGTCGAGGGGAGAGGCGGTGTGGCGACATACCGAGGTTGTCCGGTGTGCTCTCTCTCCCCGCATATTTCTTGTATTGTGTGAGCGAGGTATTGGGGGAGCAATGGAAAATGCTCATTCTAGGCTTCTAATGAAGCACCAACAGAACAAATGTGAACGGAGCTGCGTCTCCACAGCAGGGGCCACGGGCATGTCAAAATAAACTTAACAAGTACATCGCTTTCTCAAACAAAGTGTCAAGACTGTTTAAATTCATCCTGCTGCCTCGCTGAGTTTGACAGTTTTCTAAAACACTTCACTCCGATACTTACTTCTGTTGCAGGTAATTAGGTTAAAATATTGACTTATCCATCAAAAGTGTTATCAACATTATTTTGGATTGTATCATACAAGTTCTCGACTTTTTGTAAGAAAATGATATATTATTTACCTCACAAATTTATAACAGGCGGGAGGCGCAGACTTCCACTCACCAGCTGATGTACAAACAGGAACATTACAAGCTTCGGGCTCGTTGCACCACAGGGACTCAGTTTTAGCCGGTAGACGGAAATAAATTATGTATAAAGCGAGTGTCTCCTCGTCTGTGTTTTTCACCCCAGAACACTGTACAATAATGAGGTATTGTGTTTTATGGCCCCAATGTGTTTACGTGTTTGATAAAACATGCGATTCCACGTTCACTTAAGAGTGCTGGGACATCCCCTAGAGATTTGGAGCAAAGTATGTACGGGTATGTACCCTACTGCGTGCAAGCAACTATTTCAACTGTGAAAGCTCCTATCCAGTACTCCTCTCTTCCAGTCTCTCGGTCATTGGCTACTTTGACAGCAGTTTAAGGGGCCACCTTCACCACAGTGGTTTAGCTTTTGCACTTAGACTCGGGGTCATGGCCTTGCAGGTTCTGGCGCCCTGAACTTCCCGGAACCGTGTGCGCGGCAGTTTTTGTCTCATATAGGATTATTGATTAATCAAAAATTAGATTGCAGAAGATATGCTCCTTACTGGCCTTTTAGGGGTGCCATTTTCTGCATTTATACCAGCTTTCACGACAAAAAGCTGTGTAATGGGCTCCAGGTTTCACTCCAAAAGGCTGTGTAAACGGCCTAGAATTTTTTTGAATTTAATTCTGTGGGCGATCAGGATCCGATGCATCGCTATTTAGGCTGTTTCTCACCCAGATTCATGCTGATTGTCAGCATCTGCATTCAAGCAGCTTATTTGACTTTTTGGGGGAGTGGGGGAGGTGAGTGGTGGGTGGATGTAGATTATGGTACTATTATCTAGCAGGGGCGGCACCTCCGCTATGGCAGAGAAGCGTTGCCCCACAGCCTTTAAGCACAGCACTGCAAAGGAAACATAATATGATAATAACTTTGAGTTCTCGGAGCAGGGCAGGGAACGAGTGGATTTGCCCACTCCCAAATACGCACTTCCAAGTTATTCATGCCGGCTGCATTACAGCCTGCTTTGAGAACAAGCCCAGGCCCCCCATTACCTGGTTGAGCGTTGAACAAGGGTGCTCAAAACCAATCAGAATGCTGCATTGCAGTGTTGGCGATTGGTCAGGGGAGCCTTTTCTGTGTTTCCTGTGCCTCGGAGAGCAAGAGCAGAGACGTGGGACTGGCGCAGCAAGGTGTTTCTTTTATTTATTTTTTACCGTTCACCCCCCTCGTGCGCCCCTGCCACCAGCGAACCATACCAGCGGCCACTGTTATCTAGGCATGTACTCAGCTCACCGGTACTCGTGATCTGTATCCAGAGGGCACACTGAAGCTGTGGGGACACTTCTGGAGCCAGAAAGCTACTCTTTAGGTGTTGCCCTCTGTCTAGATTTGTAGTGCAAAAGTAAGATCCATGTCATTGCTTTCCTTTGGGTATGTGACTCGGCGCATTTACGTGACTGACGGTCACTCAAAAAAGTTCCACAACCCCAGCATAGTCTTTAGTAGGTTCAGTGGCGGCTGGTGGAATCTGAAAGTGGTGCGATGTAAGAGCAAAGGAGGAATCATTGCACATGCACATTCAATGTTTATGATTAGGGTTTAGGGGCTTCTCCCACGAGTATTTTTTTTTTAAATGGGTGTATTTTGGTGCAATTTTCAGCACAATTTCTGTGATAAACGGATGAAAAATATAGTTCTTAAACCAGCTTCATCCTGCCAACCTCTCTATACTCACAATGCTGTGTTAAGGCCAGAGCTGACTACTATGGAACTGGGTAACATGCCCTCTTCCAAAGGATGCAACCACTCCCATTTGCAACTCGCCACCCTGTGACGACTTGGAAAGGAAGGGGTGGTGAGAGGCAGCTCTAAATAACTGACACACAGCCCCAGGTGTACAGGGCTCTTACTGTACACACCGGACCTGCTTCGGAATGTGAAGCTTATTGAGTCATTAGTGGATGGTCATAAGAATCCCTAAATATTGCAGAACTGGGCTGGCAGCATGTCAGCTCGTACACTGCTTATTATTCACTGCTGCCAACTGGCTCATGCGCTTCAGCACATGTGTTCAATTTAAACTGCCGGACTGCCTGACATAGGCTATAGAGAACTGACTGGGAAGACAGAGATCAGTGCAGTGATTGCTTTTAAAATAATGCAAATAGGATGGTAATTGCTCTTTGCATTTACCATTTACCATCCATATTGCACACAACTGGAAGGATGTAGCCCCTGCGTCCACCTCCAGAAACCGCCGCTACCATCATCTCAAAAGAAAGAATGTAAATGAAGAACTGATACTGAGAGCACAGACAGGCACTGATTTCCCTATTTTCTAAAATTCCTGCTTCGAAGTGCCTGTCCTCAGAAAGAGGCTATGCTTAATACACAGTGAAAAACATTTGCAATTCCACAACATGAAATAAAATGGATGCAGTGCATTAGAAATGTGTGTAATTTAGCTGCCATACAAGGATTTTAGTGGTTGTAGACTGTATAAAAATGACTTGGCAATTCTAACTGAGCCTAGTCAGGTGAAGGACTTTCCTCCTCGCTTGAGAAAGCCCCAATTTTAGAAGTTACTCATAATCATGGACAATTTTTGCCAAAGAGATCCACCGTGGGAGACACTTAACCTCTCCGTGAAAACTGTAAGGAGATGAAGACTGTACCCAAGGGATGGAGAATGTGGTGGAGACATGTTGTATGTGGGATTACTAGTAATATGGATCAATTTATATGCATTGGGAATGTTGGAAATATATATTTGTAGTTTCCTACAATGGCTACAACCTCCACTGAAGAGAATTCAAAGACACAAACTTGAAAAACAAACAGACCCGATGGGACAAGTGATCACTTTTCACTTCAACCAAGTGGGAGTCTTCATATCCTTGAACAGTCTGCAAATCCTGATGATCTAACTGGTTGGCAGCAACTGAACATGGTTGTTGAAATGGCCAATATAGAATACCAGGCACCAAAGCCTGAGTCCTAGAAAAAGCTGCACTCTGTTATAAGGCTTCGCAAACAAATTATGGCTGGAATGCTGAATCAATCATACATTTACCCCCAGTCAAGAGATCTGGGTTAAATCCATTGCTCCTTTGCTCACCATGCCACCCCAGTTTAGACCCAGACATGTGCAAATCAGTCTTGACCCTGTGCCTCATGGGAACAGTCCAGACCAAACTGCTATGCCAGGTCCTCCCTGGACCGGAAACAAGCATCTTGGGACCGGTTTCTGGGTATTACCCTTCATCAGCCAGGCTAGCTCGAATCCAGTGACACAGTAAGCAAGGGACCCACGTCTGGGCATACCCGTCCCACTTAGGGCGAAAAGTGCTACGCAAACAAATGATGCCCAGATCTCTGTACTGGGGCGAATGTATGACATTGTTCTGCATTCTGTCCATCAATTGTTCTTTTTACATTTGTCACCCCGAGTGGGATGGGTATACCCAGACATGGGTTCCGTGCTCTCCATGCCACTGGAGTCAAGCTATCCTGGCTGATGAGGGCTGAAAGCCTGAAACCGGTCCTAGGATGCTTTTTTCCGGTCCAGGGAGGACCTGGCCTGGCAGTTCGGGCTGGACTGTTCCCATTAGGCCCAGGGTCAAGACTGATTTGCATATGGTTGGGTCCATACTGGAATGGCATGGTGAGCTAAAAAACAATGGATTTAGGCCCTGGTCTCTGTACTGGGGGGAATGTATGACATTGTTCTGCATTCTGTTCATAAATTGTTCTTTTTGCATTTTTACCCTGAGTGGGACGGGTATGCCCTGACGTGGGTCCCGTACACTCCATGCTACTAGAATCAAGTGAATGTATGACATTGTTCTGCATTCTGTCCATCAATTGTTCTTTTTGCATTTGTCACCCAGAGTGGGAAGGGTATGCCCAGACGTGGTCCCGTGATCTCCATGGCACTGGAGTCAAGCTATGCTGGCTGATGAGGGCTGAAAGCCCGAACACGATCCTAGGATGCTTGTTTCCAATCCAGCAAAGACCTGGCCTGGCAGTTCGGGCTGGACTGTTCCCATTGGATGCAGGGTCAAGACTGATTTGCATATGTCTGGGTCCAAACTGGAATGGCATGGTGAGCAAAAAAATGATATATTTAGGCCAGATCTCTGTACTGGGGTGAAAGTATGACATTGTTCTGCATTCTGTCCATCAATTGTTCTTTTTGCAAAAATCATACAGCCTTCACACTGTGGTGAAAACTGACAGAAACCACAACTTCTGAAGCAAAACAAGCACATGTACAAAGGTTAGTACCTGGTGCACACAGTCCTCTATGTTTAGTAGAAATTGTCATACTGAGAAGATTCTGTCTAATAACTCAAGGCTGCTTACAACGCTTAGTAAGCAGTATGTAAAATTTTCGTACTGCTGGAAAAAAAACATCTGCAATACCAAAAAACTTGTGTGGAACATGCTGTCACCTGCACTCAGAGTTACTCTTCAATACCAAGATTCAATGCTGCTACACACCTATAATGCATTAGGAGCATTTGAGTTTAGTAAACACTTACACCCATTAGCCTGACACAGGCTGTACCAAATTAGGTAGAAAAGTAAAATAGTAATTGACGACCATTATGTAACTATAAAACAAACTAACACGCTCATTGGATGATGTCATCAGCGAGGTCATAAATTATGTCACAGAACAGGTCATGTGAGGTCATAAGTAGTGCATGGCGGGGGCACAAGTTATAGTTGGCACTGCTACCTATATCTCATGGAGTTCTGTGTTTTGTTTTAGTTCAAAACGTTAATGTTGTCAATGCAAACCCACCTAACTATAACGTTACTTTAACCTCTGGCTTTTTTCAGAGAATATACATGTCCCCTATGTAAATTTACAGGACCAGGATCTTGTATTGCGAAATTATATTCTCTTGCCCTACTAAACTGCCGCTCTCTTACTAGGCATGCGGCAGAAATTCATCTACTTTTGGAAGAGCAAGCATTTGACGCCCTCTTTCTAACTGAAACATGGCTCACAGCTTCCCTCCGATTATTCAATACATAGACTAGATCGTCAATCTGGACGAGGAGGAGGAGTGGCCATTATTTTGAAAAATATCTATGTCTGTCGTTCCTCTGAGAGTCCCCTTCTAGATTGTGAGAGCCTAGGTTTCTCTATCTCCTTCTCGCCGACCTGTACCTTTTCAGGCAATTTGGTCTATAGGCCCCCAGGAGATCATCATGGCTTCTGTAATAACCTGGTGGATAAGATCACTCTTCCCATCAGTAGCCACTCTAATTACTCCATCTTGGGGGACCTCAATATACAGCTCGACGATACAGAGGCATCACCAGCGCAGTTTTTGCTGGACACTTTAAGGGTAGTACAACTGGAACAAATAGTGTCAGGCCCTACGCACATAGGGGGCCAGCTACTAGATCACTTTTTCACCAGTCTGGATAATATTACTTGCAATCCACCCAGCTTTGTCCCCTGGTCAGACCATGCATTGCTCTCATTTGTATGGTCCCCTCTGGATAAAAGCTATACAGTTAACCTCTCAAAGAAAGTTAGTCGGACATGGTCAAGGTTACCTGCGGAGGATTGGAAGGCCGCCTTGAGGAGGTCCCCTCTGGTTCATTATGACGATCCTGTACAGGCCAATGAGGCCTTTAACAAGTGGCTGGGCTCCACCCTAGACCCTATTCTTCCCAAAAAAGCTTTCTGGCATTGGCCCGGCCCGAATAAGAAACCCTGGGACACGGGGGATCTTAAAGAACTTAAACAACGTTGTAAACGGGCGGAAAGAAAATGGAGGAAAGATTTCTCCACCCCGGCTAAAGAGGAATAGAGGGTATTGCTTAGATCTTACAAAAAACAGTTGAAAACGGCGCAATCGGCATACTTCCAGGATAAAATCTCGGAAGCGACAAATAGGCCAAGAGAAATATTTAAAATATTTCAAGAACTGGTTACTCTCCCTCTGACCACTAAAGCCCCTGCCAATACTTTGAAACGATGTGAGGTCCTTGCGGCCTTTTTTGTAGCCAAGGTTAATAACATCTATGCTGGTTTTACGCCAATAGACCAGTCCACTAGCATTAAGGAGAGCGAGGGTACATTGGAAGAGGTCAGTCCTGACCCCCACAGACTTCTTGAGGCGTTCCCGTTGCTGGATTTGGCCACAGTTGAACGACTCCTCAATAACCTTAAGTCAGGTTCTCCTTTGGATGTTGCACCACCATCCGCTCTTAAACAGGTTTCGGGGACAGTGTGTCCGGCCATAATGCATGTCATCAATACCTCTTTGAAGACGGGAGTAGTGCCCCCCACCTGGAAGCTGGCCAAAGTCAAGGCCCTACTAAAAAAATCTAACCTTGACCCTGACGATCTAGCCAACTACAGGCCTATCTCCTTGCTTCCCGGACTCAGTAAGATGACTGAAAAACATGTGAATCATGTTCTATCCTCATTTATAGAGACCACTGGAGCTCTACACCCCTCCCAGACAGGATTTGGAGCCAAGCAGGGGACAGAGACCGCGTTGGTGGCAGTGGTGGAAGCGACTAGGAGTATTGTGGATGCCGGAGGCTGTGCTGCTGTGATCCTGTTGGACCTCAGCGCAGCCTTCGACACAGTCAACCATCCCCTCCTGCTTCACCGGCTCCACCTCGCTGGGATCTCGGGAATGGCCTTCAAATGACTTCATTCCTTCTTGTCGGGAAGATTTTTCTGTTTTTGAAGAGGAGGTGTCATCGGACCAACTTCAACTGCATCACGGCGTACCCCAGGGATCATCACTCAGCCCTACCATGTTTAACATCTACATGAGACCATTGGCTGAAGTGGTGCTTCCCTGGGGAATCCAGCTCATCACCTACGCCGATGATACACAGTTGATCGTCTCCTTGGCAAGGGATGAGGCCATAGATCAAGGGATCGGAAACCTTACCCCCTGTCTCACCAAGGTGATTGAGTGGATGACCTCCTCTTTCCTAAAACTCAACGGGTCGAAAACTGACATTATGCTTTTGGGCTATAAAGCCCCTCTCAACCTTGACCCTTGGTGGCCTAACTGTCTTGGCCCTCCACCCCCCTAGAACCCAAATAAAGAGCTTAGGGGTGTGGCTTGATTCAACCCTAGGATTCCAAGCTCAGTCAAAGGAGGTGGCCGCGACCTGTTTTGGATTGATCAGTGTCCTCAGGAAGGTCTTGACCCTCCTTCCCTTTGAGGCTAGACGTATGCTGGCCCAGTCGTTGATTCTTTCACGGCTGGACTATGCAAATGCGGTCTACTTCGGGACCCCAGCAAGCTCCATCCAAACTCTGCAGTCAGTGCAGAATTGTGTAGCTCGGCTGCTGATGAACATACCTAAACGCAGCTCGGCTAAAACCGCATTGCGGATTCTCCATTGGCTGCTGATTCATGAGAGAGTGACGTTTAAGGTCATGTGCATGGCACATTGGCACATAAGTCCATCTGGAATGGTGGTCCGACTATCCTGCATCCCTTGTTTTGTCGTCATATACCCTGCAGATCTTTAAGATCCAATCAGCGAAATCTGCTGGTAATACCAAGGGTGAAGAGATCCCGAATGGGAGGCCGCCAGCTCTCCTTCCTGGCAGCTAAGTGCTGGAACAACCTACCAGACAACATCAGGCTTGAAAGAGACCATCTCGCCTTTAGGAAGCAACTGAAGACACATTTATTCCATTGAGTGTCTATGGGTACTCCGCTGGTCTTATAGCGCTGGGATGCCTAAGGGTAGCCATGCGCTCTATAAGAGTGTATTCATTCATATGTATATTCACTGAAAAAAAAATAGGTTTCCAGGACGTTATAGTTAGTTGTTAATTTGACTCATACAAAACCAGAGAAATGCAGCCATTATAGTTAGTGGGGCTAACTATAACTTGCCCCTCGCAATGATCTGCTGAGGATGTCACATATTACATCACTCATGACATAGTCAGTGACGTCACTGATGACATCTCAAATGACATCACTGAGGACATCATCCAGTGAATGTGTGTTTCTGAAAAGTTTAAATATGTTTTATATATATATATATATATATATATATATATATATATATATATATATATATATATATATATATATATATATATATATATAAATATGTATATATATATATTCACTAAAAAAAACATAGGTTTCACATCAGTTATAGTTAGCTGGAAATTTTACTGACATAAAACCAATGAAATTCCACGTTATAGTTAGTTGGACTCACTATAACTTGCGCGCCTGCAATGCACTGCTGATGACGTCACATATTACATCACGCATGACATGGTCAGTGACATCACTCATGACATCACTGATGACACCATCCAGTGAATGTGTGTCTTTATGAAAAATAAATATGTTTTATATTTGTATTTGTAAAGGACGATGGAAGAGTAAATGGTTAAATAAGTGTGTAAATGGATGTTTTTTTTAAAAGAATTGATTGGTTAACTGCCTTATTAAGTGTATCTTAATGAATACATATATTAACGAGTAATTTTTATATTTTTAAATATATGTATCAGTGTTTCACTTTGTGTATAAGTGGCTGCATGGGTTGGTGACTGACTCACTGTTTGTATGTTTTTTTAAGACAGCATATGTGCAGGACTGTATGGGTGGATGAGTGTGTATATGTGTGTGTTAGTGAGTGAATGCCTGTCTCACTAGTGTGTTTATGAGTAACTACATATGTTTTAATCTTGTATATATGAGCATTGATGTATATAAGTCAGTATATGTGAGAGTGAGAGATTGAAAGAGTTCCTTTTTAAATAAGTATGTGTTTCTATAAGTGATTGTTTAAGAGAGTAAGTATGTGTAAGTTTCCTTAGAAGTAATGTGCTAATGTATGTATAGCTGTATATGCAAATAAATGGATGTTCAATAGTTTATTTGCATGTGTGAGTATGTGTGTGAGTAACTTTTGTAAGACTGTCGGTGTGTAACAGAATGTATATGTGTTTCACTATATATGATGAGTGAGAATATGTATGAGTGACTATATAAAACTGTTGGTGTATGAGTGGATGTGTATATAGATGGTGGAATTACTGAATTGGTTTTTGTAACTGGTATGGGTATCTCCATTTTTTTTGAAAATGTTAGTTTCTATTGTTTGAATATGTGTTTCAATGGTTACATTACACTGAAAGGAGGTCTATCAGTCTGCCACAAGGATGGTGTCATCAGTGATGTCATGAGTGATGTCACTGACCATGTCATGAGTGATGTAATATGTGACGTCATCAGCAGTGCATTGCAGGCGCGCAAGTTATAGTGAGTCCAACTAACTATAACGTGGAATTTCATTGGTTTTATGTCAGTAAAATTTCCAGCTAACTATAACTGATGTGAAACCTATGTTTTTTTTAGTGAATTTAATAGGTTTTTTAAATGCTAATTCCTAACTATAACTGGTGTGAAACCTATGTTTTTATTAGTGAATTTCATTGGTTTTTTAAATGCTAATTCCTAACTATAACTGGTGTGAAACCTATGTTTTTTTCAGTGAATTTAAAACGTTTTTTAAATTCTAATTCCTAACTATAAGTCTCACTTTATAAATAAGACTGTTAGCACTCTAGTTGTTCTTTAGAACACTCTGGTACATTCTGTCATTGGGCTACAGTTGGGCTACATCTAGCTGATATTTGGGCTACATTTGGATTTTTTGGTCTCTGGTAGCCATCTTTGGGCTACATTTGGGCTACATGTTGGCATATATATAGCCCAATGTAGCACAATATATATTTTATCAAAGTTAATTTTCGTAAAAACCACTTAAGAATAGGGCTACCAGTCCCTACAATTTTTCCCAATTTTTTTTTTTAATTTTTTGCTTTGGAGCGCTCCAGGTGCGCTTCCCGGGGAGCGCCCCGAAAAGCGTAGTTTTATAAAGCGCCCCCGGGCGCGCTCCGGGGAGCGTCCCGTAAGCGCCAATATCGCGAACGAAAACATGATCATGACGTATCGCGTAGCCGCGTCCGCGTGATACGCACGGCGTTAGCGCACCCGGAAGTACTCGAGCGAATACGATCGCGCAACGTAAACATCCGACGCGCTTGCGCTACGCGACCCGGAGCGCCCCCGGGCGCGCCCCGGGGCGCGTAGCGTAAGCGCGTCGGGTCATGTGACCTGAAAATAACACTTTTCATTGGTTCATAACAGTTTTAGTTTCATAATAAAGAAGCCCCTGGTCTTGTGACCTGAAAATAACACTTCTCATTGGTTCAGGACAGTTTTTTTTCAAAATGATGAAAGACCCCACCTTTTTTCCTTATTCTGACTTTGTCCTTTGACTGAGGAAGACCTGTTTGTACATCTCTGTACCTTTTTGATCTCAATAATGGCTTCAGTAGCAGCAGCAGCTGGTGCATCTGCCCCACCACCACCACCACCACCACCAACAGGACCAGCTCCAGATTATATTGGTGGTCAAGAAGAGGAGGAGGAGGAAGAGGAAGAGGAGGAGGGGAGGAGAAGATGGCTGCCTGAAGAAAATACCCCATACAAACCCAAGCCACACATTGTATGGGAGTTTTTTTCAATCCCAGAGGGCAAGAAAAAAGTGAATGCGGCCAAGGTAACTTGCCTAATCTGCAATGAAGAACTTTCACGGGGCAACCCAAACAAAAAATATTCATTTGGTAACTATACCATGATTCGTCATATGACCCGAAAGCACCCAAACAACTACTCTCGTGCAGAGTTCATGAAACTGGCCAGTAACCTCCCCCAGTCATCAAGGACCACCTCCCAAAGAAACCAACCCACTTCATCGGGACCAGAAACATCAGAGATGATGCATTGTATTCAGCCAAGATTTGCTGATTTTAAAATCACTTGTTCTGCATGTGGCAAGCTTATCGCCTATGACGAAAAAAAAGTAAAGCTCATCGTCCTTGCAGGTGATAATCACAAGTGCCCCAAAAAGAAGTAATTTTTGGGGTTTTTTGTTTTTTTGCTCCAGTTGAGCCAGTTTCAATTCCCTTTTTTTGTTTCTCCCCCTAAAAAAATACAAAAAAAATATAAAACTGTTTTGAAAAGCCAAAAAAAGTAAAAAATGTTTAAAAAACACAAAAAAATATAAAACAACAAAAAGAAGAAAAAAAAAAGTTCTTTTTAGAACTACCTCCAATTTCTAAATGAAGGCTTCTTTTTTTATAAACTCTATCATCTTTTTCCCTTATAGTACGCTACCAGGGCCGCTCCCCGGTGCGCGTACCGGGCGCTTCCCCCGCGCAAAACGAAAAAAAAAATATTTTAAATGCCACGCGGGGCCCTTTTATAGCCCCCACATCAAACCTAGGGGGTCAAGGGGGGGTCTACCCTGCCCCCTTATGGTCATTACCCTCTTTGTTTTGCCCACCTCTCGTGTCTCGATCCTACCGAGACACAAGATGGCGGCCGCTCCAGACTGTTTCGAATGTTTACAGACACCCGAGAGCCAATCAGCTTTCCGTGCGCACCTCGCGTGGCGTGCCCGGTGCGCGTACCGGTGCACGTACCAGTGCGCGGCTATAGATATATATATTTTTTTGAACCTTAATTACTCAAAATCCACTGGAGCACATATCTTGAGACATAGCAAAGGCACATCGGGCTACCAGTCCCTACAATTTTGCCAAGTTTGGTGGAAATCCATTCAGCCGTTCGGGCTAAAAGTGAAATCGACCGCCCTATGGAAATTAACATGGGGAAAATGCATTTTGGGACCCCCCTTTTATCTCGGCCCCCGCTTGACGAATCCCCCCCAAACTTTCAGGGAAGGACCGGAACGCCGCGAGGCCATTTTGAGGAAATTTTGAGGCAGATTCGTTAACCGGCGCCAAAGTTATTCCAAATAGAATTTTGAGATTTAACATTGAAAAAAATCCTAACTATAACTACCTACTGGCGACCGCCAGTAGGTAATATATATATATATATATATATATATATATATATATATATATATATATATATATATATATATATATATATATATATATATATATATATATATATATATATATATATATATATATATATATGTATATATATATATATATGTATATATATATATATATGTATATATATATATAAATATATATAAATCCCTTGACAGAGAGATAGCCTCACTCCACAATGAGGGTTATGTCCTTTAATTTCAAAATTAGCCCGGCATTCCTAATATGTTTTGTTTTGCTTGAACTTTCTCAAAGGTGCGCCGCTGACAAACATTTCAGAACATTGAAACAACAAGCTTTCCACTCACTTTTAATGTTCTCGCCCCATAGCGGACGCCCATAGTGAGTTCGATGCATTGGGGTACTTGCAGTTCAGTGTCCCTGTAATTTCTCCCTCCAGTGGGTGTTTGTCAGTAAATTACTTCATTTGCTTGTTTTTAAGGATTCATTGCGTTTCAAAGAAGCCCATTTTCAAGGATTCCGTAATCCATACCAAAGTGGTCTTTGGTGGCGCCCGTTTACCCTGTCACTTTCACGTTCTCGTCTCACAGGGTTCCTTTTCGGGTAAACTGTGGCGCTCTCGCTGGTGGTGCGTTGCTGCGGCTGAACCACGCCGTTACACATTAACAAAATCCTCCCTTGACAGAGAGATAGCCGGACTCCACAATGAGGGTTATGTCCTTTAATTTGAAAATTAGCCCGGCATTCCTAACGTGTTTCGTTCTGCTTGAACTTTCTCAAAGGTGCGCCGCTGACAAACATTTCAGGACATTGAAACAAACAAGCTTTCCACTCGCTTTTAATGTTCTCACCCCCTAGTGGACGCCCATAGTGAGTTTGATGCATTGTGGTACTGGCAGTTCAGTGTCCCCATAATTTTTCCCTCCAGTGGGTGTTTGTCAGTAAATTAATTCATTTGCTTGTTTTTAAGGATTCATTTTGTTTCAAAGAAACCTATTTTCAAGGATTCCGTAATCCATACCAAAGTGGTCTTTGGTGGTGCCCGTTTACCCTGTCGCTTTCACGTTCTCGTCTCACAGGGTTCCTTTTCGGGTAAACTGTGGCGCTCTCGCTGTTGGTGGGTTGCTGCGGCTGAACCACGCCGTTACACATTAACAAAATCCTGCCTTGACAGATAGAGAGCCGCACTCCACAATGAGGGTTATGTCCTTTAATTTCAAAATTAGCCCGGCATTCCTAACATGTTTCGTTCTGTTAAAACAAGCTAGCACGCTCATTGGATGATGTTATCAACGATGTCATAAATTATGTCACAGAACAGGTCATGTGAGGTCATAAGTAGTGCATGGCGGGGGCACAAGTTATAGTTGGCACTGCTACCTATAACTCATGAATTTCTGTGTTTTGTTTTAGTTCAAAATGTTAATGTTGTCAATGCAAACCCACCTAACTATAACGTTACTTTAACCTTTGGCTTTTTTCAGAGAATATACATATATATATTTACTGAAAAAAACCATAGGTTTCCAGGACGTTATAGTTAGCTGGAAATTTCACTCATACAAAATCAGAGAAATGCAGCCGTTATAGTTAGTGGGGCTAACTATAACTCTGAGTTCACAATGACTGACAATATTATAATATACAACAGACTAACAACCAGAAGCTGGTGACTTTACTTATAAATAATTAGGGTTTGCGCCGACGGGTCACCAACACCTCTGAAGTGAAGTACAGTGGCAATAATATAATATACGAAGTCACAATATATGAGCTCAAAGGAGCCAGAAAGGAGCAATGTTTGCTGTATTCTGCCTGTTTCTGAAAGCAAGCTGCTGAAATATTGACAAATAGCTACGTATTATAAATATCTACTATGCCATAATCAAACAACTTACAACTCCGGAATATGTTTTGTTGCCGCAAAACAAGAATCCGACGCTAGAAAAGGGAACCTGTCCATTCTGTGATGCAGGTTCCTGTAAAGGTTTCGATTTCAATCGTAACACGTATATGGTCCTTAATGTGTACATACTTTGGCCAGCTTAAAAACGGTTACCTGGTAAACCGTGTCATTTCTATTCTCATGACTAAACATCTAATTGGCAGACATAAAAAAATATTATTCACAATAGAAGAAAAAAAATATGTGCTAATATTTGTCATCATTATGCTGTTAAATTTAAAAATGCCAGCATGTGTAAAGCGTACAGCTACCCCCTGGAAATGTTTGCCAGCGCTCGGGGGTGTCGGGAAGATTAAGCAAGGTGTTGTCCACAGTGACATAGTGTTGGTCTAACCTGCCGCTGGAGCCGGGAATCGAACTGTGAACGCTGTTGTTCCAAGTCAGGTAACATAGCTGCTGCGTCAGACTTTTTCCACACTTATATGTTAATTACTACTAATTAAGTTTTAAACATTGTTAAATTATAAGTAGGGCTCCCTGTTTTCTGTTTTTACTGAATTTTACAGATAAATACAGACAGAAAAAAATGTATTTTCCTGTCTGTATTTATTTTAAAATGTGGATAAAAACGGAAATTGGGTAAATTTTTGGAGGGATTCTAAAAGCTGTCAATCATGACTACCAGGCCAATAGCTCTGTCGATCTAAAAGTAAGAGGGTTAAAACAATAAAATAATTTTAGTAAAGAGCCTTAAAGAACACTATATATATGCTTGTATAAGAAAACATGCACATTTTAATATCAAGGTTGTGCATATTTTATCATCTGAGTGTGTTTATATGACTGAAAACGGTCAGTCCTTCAGGCCTGTGTGCATATTTATCAGACAAATAAATGTGGAAATATACTCATTTCAGATTAGATTTCACAAAACTCAAAATATATATGGATAAATACTTATAAAATTATTAAAATTATTAAAAATAAATATGGAGAAATACAGATGGAAATGCCGAAAAAATAAATACCATCAAACCGAGAGTCCTAATTATAAGTTATAAAGGACTACTGTTACCAGTTAGTTTTTCACTACAAAAAGTATAAACGTCATTTTAAAATGTACTTAAAAAACCTTATAGGTTTTAGGGACATTGTAGTTAGAAATTAGCATTTCAAAAACCTTTGAAATTCACTGAAAAAACATCAGTTTTACAGACGTTATAGTTAGAAATTAACATTTAAAAAACTTTAGAAATTCACTGAAAAAAACATAGGTTTCAGGGACGTTATAGTTAGTTGGACATTTCACTCGTACAAAACCAGAGAAATTCAGCCGTTGTAGTTAGTAGAGCTAACTATAACTTGCGCCCCCACAATGCACTGCTGATGACACCACATATTATATCACTCATGACATGGTCAGTGACATCACTGATGACATCACTGATGATATCTCAAATGACATCACTGATGACATCACTGAGGACATCATCCACGTGATAATCTGATGCCCTTCCTCACACCCTAATATAACCTTAGATACACCCAATCTAAAATGCAGACTACCATTTTCTAAACCATAGATACACGAATACCAGTTACTACATACCCACTCACTGATTCGTAGGTCTACCACACGTCCATGCATTCACTCATACAGTTACTCATACATGCAGTCACTCATCAATAGACACTATCATATGCACTCATACACCTATACAGACACTCACACACCACCACTCACACATAGAGTTACCGACACACTTAGTCACTCATGCAAATAATCAATCACACTCCCATTTTACTCGCATATACAGTTCTACACAGACCACTTGACTTATTCATTCAGATGCTAACACATACTTACTCTCTTATACAATCGCTGACACAAGCAAATACTTATCTATACTGCCACTCTCACAATCAGTCACTCTCACATAATGTCCTTTATATACTCCAACACTCATATATACTCCCTTTTACATATGTAGTTACTCACACATGTACCACCGAGACATCCATTTACTCACCAACACACCCATACACACAATCATCCACCTATTCAGCCCCTCACAGTTGCACTGTTGAACCCATACACAGAAACATTGGGAAGGCTCAGGCTTGGAACATGTTATCCAATGAGATGTCCCTAATACTCCCTGGAGGGGGAAGGAATCGCTGACAACACTACTATTTTCAATGGTTTACAGCCAATCAACATAAAGGGCCCCATTAGGATGGCAGGCGGCTTGCCCCAGCCAGGCTGGCGGTAGCCACTGCCGGCCGGGCGGGGGAAATCCACCCGCCCTCCTTGCTCTAAAGCCCCCCTGCCATATTAGTTTGGCGGGGGGACCGCGGCGGACCGAGAGACCGTCCGCTGCTTTTCTGCCCCGGTCGCAAGGCGACCGGGGCGGAAAAGGTATAATATGGCGGCGGTGTCTATCAGACACTGCCAGCCATATTATGATGGGCAAAATCGAATGCCTTTACGTGGCGGCAATGCCGCCACGGAAAGGCATGTGGAGAATCCCTGCAGGGGCCCGTTGCGGGACCCCAGGGACTCCGTGGGGTGGGGGGTGCACATGGGCAGTTCCAT
Source organism: Lissotriton vulgaris (assembly GCF_964263255.1). Taxonomy (NCBI): domain Eukaryota; kingdom Metazoa; phylum Chordata; class Amphibia; order Caudata; family Salamandridae; genus Lissotriton; species Lissotriton vulgaris. The sequence continues at coordinate 780,953,144 of NC_141693.1, read as the reverse complement.
TCACAGCATGACAGGCACCGCGCAGTGCCTGCCATGCTGTGCATGGAAGTGCACAGCATGCTTTCCTTCCATTGTGGCGGACGGTGCTGAGTGCATCGCCCGCCACAATGGTAGGAATGCAGGATGCGCCCGTCACTGTGGCGGGTGCATCCTAATGCTGCCAACGGGACCCCCGCCCTTATTGCGGGCGGTCCCTAGTACCGCGAGGATGGCGGGCGGGCAAAGTCCGCCCGCCATCCAAATGGGGGACTAAGCTTGGGAAAGTCCTCCTTGGAACACGTCAGCCAATCAGATGTCCCTCCTACTCCGCGGAGGGGATGGGAATGGCTGGCAACACTTCTAATTTCAATGCTTCTCAACTAATGAACATTAAGCTCTGGAAGGTCCTCCTTAGTACATGTGTGCCAATCAGATATCCTTGCTACGCCGCGGATGGGAAGTGAATGGCTGGCAACACTTCTACTTTCAATGGTTCGCCGCCAATGAACATTAAGCTTGTTGTTTCAACACCTCAGCCAATTAAACGTTAATTTTGTTCCACACACATATTGAGAACATGCCCTCCCACATAAAATTAAATTTCTTGTAACAAAGACACTATCCGTGATAAAAGTAAACAATGCATTATAAGGAAACATTACTCCGCATTATATTAAAGGAAGGCCGCAATACGGTGCATTGTTGTTTTCCCGATATAATTTCCACAGCCTACTGAACATTTCCGCAATACAGCGCATCGTTGTTTTGCGGAAGTGATTTTCACAGCCAACGCAACATTCACACTACCTGTTTGTGCACCCTGCACACTGCTTCTTGCAATACGGTGTATTGTTTTCCCAATGGGCTTTCCAGAGCCTATGCAACCTTGTCGCAATACTGCGCACCGTTGTTCTGCGAACGTGATTTCCACGGCCAACGCAACAGTCAAACTTCCTGCCTTTGCACTGTACAGACTACTTAACCCCTTCGCTGCAGCGGCTTTTCCGCCGCAGCGCTAAGGGGGAGGTGGGGCCGTGCGGCGCTCCCATGCTCGTGATGGAACCGCTCCGTCACGGCCCGCGGGTGAGCTGTGCTTGTGACGGAACGGTTCCGTCACGGCCCCGCCCGCTCTTTAGAACATCAGCGCAGGCGCGGAATTCGTGCCAAGTAAGCGCGGCGAGCGGCCGTGACGGAACTGTTCCGTCACCAGCACAGCCCACCCAAGGCTCGTGACGGAACGGTTCCGTCACGAGCATGGGAGGGGTTAAAGTAACTCCTCATTGTTCCTACTATATCGTCCTATACAGTTTTTCTCTTTTTTTCACCCTACCCCTTTCAACTGAGTCACAAAATGGCTGCCAACACTTCCTAGTTTCAACCTTTCTCAGCCAATGAACGGCAAGCTTGTGCTCGTAACCCTTCAGCCAATCAGATGTCAGAATTCTCAAATATTGATATCTGTAAAATTTGATATTTCTCAAAAAATACTGAACGGATTTACACCATTTAAACAAAAGCGTGCTTTCTGGTTTTAGACCTTTCTCCCTGCCAAATTTGGCGTAATTCCGTTCAGCAGTTTGACCCCTATCCTTGACTAAAGTTTCCAATGGAAATTGCATTTAGAAATCACGTTTTGGGACCCTCTTTTTTTTCTCAGCCTCCCTTGACCAATCACCCCCAAACTTTAAAGATAGGAGCTGATCAAAAAAAGAGAAACTTTTTGGAAAATTTCGTAAAGATTCTTCAAACGACGCCATAAGCACATGGAAGGCTCCAGGAGGGGTCGGTGTGGCCCCCGTCCAAACATGAGTGAAGCCCGGGACTACGGGTGCCCCAGCGGGCCCCGCTGCCCCAGCAGGCCAATATTATTTTTTAAGAAATGCCTCCGGGACCTAGCCCACCCGGGGGCCTCATTAAAAAAAACGCGACCCCAGCGTGTATTGCGCCTAAATCTTTTTAAGATGCTTTTTTTGGCCCTCGGTGTTCTTCTGGGCCCCCTGACTAGGCCTAGGGGGTCAGGGTGTTTCTACCTAGCCCCGTCTTTTGTTTTATATCTTTCTATCTCTGTTTTCTGGTGACTCGCTTCTACTGAATCACAAGATGGCTGCCAACACTTCCTGGTTTGGAGTGGTGGCAGCCAATCACAGTGAAGCTCATGCTCGGGAGTTAGGCTCCGCACATATATCAAAACTTTTATTTTTTAATTTATCAGAAACTACTGAACGGATTTACACCATTTAAAAAAAAGTCGCTTTCTGAACCAAGCTCTACCTTTTTGCCAAATTTGGGGTAATTCCGTTCAGCATTTCATGCTGTAGCCTGTCGCAAAATTTCCTATGCACATTAACATGGGGAAAACACATTTTGGGACCCCCCTTTATTCTCAGTCCCCGCTTGATGAATCACCCCCAAACTTTAAGGATAGGAGCTGACCTGGATAGACGTTGTTTTTGGGGAATTTCGTGAAGATTCGTCAAATTACGCCAAAGTTATTAGCAAATCAAAAAATGCTTTTCCTATGGAAACTAGGTTCTAACTATAACTACCTACTGGCGACCGCCAGTAGGTAATATATATATATATATATATATATATATATATATATATATATATATATATATATATATATATATATATATATATATATATATATATATATATATATATATATATATATTCACTGAAAAAAACATAGGTTACAGGGATGTTATAGTTACCTGGACATTTCACTTTTACAAAACCAGCTAACTATAACTCGCGCACCTGCAATGCACTGCTCATGATGTCACAAATTACATCCTTCATGACATGGTCAGTGACATCACTGATGACATCTCAAATGACATCATCCAATAAATGTGTGTTTCTGTAAACTTTAAATATGTTTTATATATATTCCAAGGTGTATTGAAGAATGAGTGGGTGTATAAGTGTCTGGATGGAGGATTTAGTAGGTTTGTGACTGACTGTATAAGTGAGTGATTAAATGTGTCTTACTGAATGCATGGGTTAGTGACTACACTGTGTGAATGTCTGTATCAGTCTGTCTGTTATTGTGCAAGCTGCTGCATGGGTTGGTCAGTAGCTACATGAGTGTCTATATAGGTTATTGATTGGTTGTCCGAGTATTTTTTTGGGAGATTGAGTGTACGTGTGGGAGGGTGGGAGGTGTGTGACTCTGTGCATAGATGTGTGAGTGGTTGATTCACTGGGTGTATGGGTTTAACAGTACATGTGGAAACAGCTGAGTGGGTGCTTAAGTGTGTGTATAGGTGTGCTGGTGAGTGAATGGATGTGTCAGTGGTACAGGTCCAAGTAACTACACATGTAAAAGGCAGTGTATGTGAGAGTTGAAGTATATACATGACTCTACATGATTGTCAGTGATTGTGTGACTGGCTGTATGGATGAGTGTGTACTTGTAACACTGATTATATAACAGAGTAAGTACGTGTTAGTATCTGTATGAATAAGTGAGGTTGTGTGTGTATAATTGTATAGGTAATTAAATGGGAGTGTGATTGATTCTTAGAATGACTGACTAAGTGTGTGAGTAACTGCATGGATAAGTGGCGGTGTGTGAGTGTCTGTATAGGTATATAAGTGCATATGATAGTATTGTATTGATGAGTGACTGCATGTATGAGTGATTGTATGGATGAATGAGTGGATGTGTGTGTAGACCTAGGAATGATTTAGAAAAAGGTAGTCTGTATTTTACCGTGGGTGTATCAAAGGTTATATTAGAGTGTGAGTAGATGCATCAGATTTTCACATGGATGGTGTCAAAAGTGATGTCATCAGTGATGTAATTTGAGATGTCATCAGTGATGTCACTGACCATGTCATGAATGATTTCATATGTGACCTCATGAGCAGTGCATTCCGGGTGTGCACGTTATAGTTAGCTGAACTAACTAAAACAGTGGAATTTCTATGGTTTTGTAAGAGTGAAATGTCCAGCTAACTATAACGTCCCTGAAACCTATGTTTTTTCAGTGAATTTCCAAGGGTTTTTAAATGCTAATTTCTAACTATAACGTAACTGAAACCTATGTTTTTTTTAGTGAATTTCAAAGGTTTTTTAAATGCTAATTTCTCTTCAAACAGCTCTTCTCCCCTCTAACTATAACATCCCTATTAAGTCCCCTTGAATCCTGAAGGTCCTTGGTGGCCAAGCAGCCCACCAGGTACATCCAGTAAGGGCCACAGACATGGGTTTTACAGAGGTGTTATGATGCCAAGCCCCTTTTTACACCACGCTGCAAACGCGGCTTCTGGCGCACTGCTGCTCAGAGAATGAACTCCACTTGTGTCTTAAGGTCCTCAGGACACAAGAGGACCTCATCCCCCGGACAAGCAGTGCACCAGAAGCCGCGTTTGTAGAGTGGTGTTAAAAGGGGCGTGGCCTCAGAGCCTGGAGGACTAGTTGGCCCCCAGGGACCCTCAGGATTGAAGGGGAATTAATCCTCCAACTTAAAACCCACCCCAGGGCGCATTTGCACTGTGGTGCAGGGAGGGTGTGGGGCCTGGTGTGAATGCACCCTGTGGCGCATTTTAAGTTGGAGGATTAAGTCCCCTTCAATCCTAAGAGTCCTTGGGGGCAAACTAGCCCTCCAGCTACCTCCAGTAAGCACCACAGACCTGCTTTGCAGAGTGGTATAAAAAAGGGGCATGGCCTTGGACCACCACTCTGCAATGCAGCTCCCAGGTGGTAGCTGGTGGGCTAGTTGGCCCCCAAGGACCCTTAGGATTGAAGGGGACTTAATCTTCCAACTTAAAACGCGCCAGAGGGCGTGTTCACATACTTGTCAAGTCAGGCCTCGCCCCCTCCCTGCACCACTGTGAAAACGCGCACCCTGGTGCGTTGTAAATTGGGGGATTAAATCCCCTTGAGTCCTGAGTGTCCCTGGGGTCCAACTAGCCCAACAGGTACCTCCATTAAGCGCCATAGACCTGCGTTGCAGATGGGTGTAAAAAGGGGCATGGCCTCGGACCACCTCTCTTTAAGGCAGCCCTGTGGCGCATACTGGAGGTACCTGGTGGGCTAGTTGGCCCCCAGGGACCCCCAGTATTGAAGGAGAATTAACTCCCCAACTTAAAACGCGCCACAGGGCGCGTTTGCAGAATATTGCTGGGAGGGGGAAGGGCTCCCGCCCTGTCATAAGAAACAGCAGTGTCGCGGGGTGGGCACCCCGGGACACTAAAGCTGCCGGCACTGGGGGGTGGCGGTCCCCAGGGCCACCAAGGGCTCCACGAGGGGGGCCGCACGCCCTCCCACTCAATGTGATTGAAGCCCTGGGGAGGTGGTGGTCCCTGAGGCATGTGGGGGGGGCTCGAGCCCACATACAGGTTTTTTTCAAAGCCCCCGGGATGGCAGTCCCAGGGCAGTGGGGGCCATGTGCCCCGTGAATAATTAACAAAAGCCCCCGGGGTAGCAATCCCCAGGGCTGAGGGGGCCTTGAAGGCCCCCCACACATTAAAAAGAAACCCCGAGGGGTGGCGGTCCCAGGGGCTTCAGGAGGGCTGAGTCCCATCCCGCACATAATTTTAAGCAAGCCCCGAGGGGTGGCGGTTCCCGGGGTTGCGGGAGGGCCGAGTTCCCTTCCACACATAATTTTAAGAAGCCCCGGGGGTGGCGGGCCCCGGGGCTGCAGGGTCCCGCATATATTTGTTGGCAATGCCCCCGGGACCTGGCCCACCCGGGGGCCTCAATTAAATGAAGCTTTGAAGCCCATGCTTCATTTTTTTTTCTGGCGGGATTCGCAACCCCAGCGCAAATTTTGCCAAAATAAAAATTTTTAAATGCTTTTTTGGGCACTGGGGTCCTTGTGAGACCCCCTGAGCAGGCCTAGGGGGGTCAGTATGTTTCTTCCCTGCCCCCTTTTCTTTTTTTCACCTTACTTACACACTTAATCTGTCCGTGACCTGTTTGTCTGGCCCCTTGATATTTGAACTCGTGGCATTCAAACGAACAATAAGGAAACAGCGCCTCTAACCACGCGGGGCGTTTTTAGTTCTTAAACTGAGATAATATGTCAAATTGGCTATAATCACGTGATATCAGTCCTTCCTTGACTTTCCTTCTTTTCCCTTCTATAGAGCGGTGCTCCGTTTTACCTGAGCTGTAGCCAGGTGGGGTGGAGAGTGCATTCCCTAAAATATAGGTGAGTGAAAATAATACTGATCTCCTTGCCTAAATAACATGATGGCAATGACTAGATTACTTAAATAGAATCATTGACCAGCAACATGAGCGCTTTTGATATGGTAGACCTTGCTATATTATGGGCCAAATTATTAGAAATGGGGGCCCCTGAAGGTATAATATATTTCCTCGCCCTCCTGTACGAAAAGCTTAGCACCAGTGTTCGATATGGACCTAATGGGGAGTGTACGACCAAGTTTAGGATCGGGACGGGAATTAGACAGGGGTGTGTTTTAGCACCCCTGCTTTTCACCCTCTTCATAAATGAGGTAGATTCTGTCCTGCAGACAGTCACGGCGGATGCCCCTAGAGTTAACAATCTTAACATACCCGTATTACTCTATGCGGATGACGCCGTGTTACTGTCCAGGACTCCCCTGGGTCTTCAACGTCTGATGGACCGCTTTGTGCGGTTCATCAAAAACAGGAAACTGGTGATCAATAAATCAAAAACATATGTGATGGAGTGTGGGCCTGGAAGAGCTAAAAAGAAAGGTAAAACCCATTATTTTATTGATGGTGAACCGGTCGAAAAAGTTGAAAACTTCTGCTACTTGGGAATTACTTTTTCTAATAATGGTAGCTGGGATACTGAATACAAAGTTGTTAAAACAAAGATGATTAGGAGTGCTAATGGGGTCTTCGTATTTGCCAAGAAGCTGGGGGAGTAGACGTAATAAAGACATGTTAAAAATGTATCAATCTAGATGTCTCTCTGCAGCCCTTTATGGGGCTGGTGTATGGGGTGTGTCACCAGCGGGGAGCCTTCAGGTGGAGGAGAATAATTTCCTGAAAAGGCTCCTGTGTTTACCCAAGTCTACCTCCAACACCTTGGTCCATAAGGAAACAGGGATTCAAACCCTAAGTGATATGATCATGTTAAGACCCTTATTATTGTGGCGCTCTATTTGGCTCAGCGATGGCACCTCATTGAACAGAGCTATTATTGAGGATTGCCTTTCTTTAGACCAGCATTTAAAGATCCCTTGGATTAAATACATTATTGAATGCTCCCAAAAGATTTTTGGGTTTAATGTGATTAATGATCCATACAGTGCCTCGGATATCTCTAAATTAAGTATGAAAATAACTTTCTTGAACTACTGCAACGAAAGGCATTTTTTTGAGGATTCTAAACTATCCACATGTATACTGTACAATAGCATGAATGATTTTATTGGATTTCATCCCTATTTGTCACAGGTAACCAGAGTTTCGCACCAGTTTGTACTAACCAGAATGAGGATGGGAATAGTACATTATCTTGTTGCGTGCCCTATATTAAAATGCGCCCTAATGGACCCTGTGTATGTGACAACAAAACGGAACAGAGCACTAAGCACTTTCTATTATCATGCGAATTGTATAGTGAACTACGGAAATTCTTCCTAAAGCCGATGTTGAAAAGATTTGGAGTGAGAACAATCACGGACTCTATGAAACTGCTTTTTAATTTGCACCATCCGGACATTTGCTTTTTTACTGCTACATTTTTGCTTAAAGCAATTAGCGCCAGGAAAAGTATGTGTTTTTAATTATTTTCAATATTTATTCTATCCCCTCTGGATAATATATGTATTATGTGTTTTCTTTTAATGAAATGTTTAATGAAATGTTTGTATCTGTAACTGTTTGTGCTTTTATGGACATGCTTTTTAATGTTCCGAATAAAGCTTTATGAATTGAATTGAGTTGGCAACATGTACATAATGCATATACTTTGAATGTATTGTCACTATTTGTAACTCACTATGTATATATTCTGTGTGTTTTTTTCACATACTTGTCTGCTGACACTGGGTGACTAGTGGACCACCTCAACAGGCGAATCCCAGGTGATATCGTATATTTCTTTACACCTTGATCCATATTACGCAGTAGCATCAATTAAGGTCCTGAGGAAGCAGTAGGAGACCTCGAGGCTTCATACCAACTGCAGAAACATGTCGACCAAATTACAACCTTAGTAGTTATTTGTTTACACTACTATGCACTGTTTTTTAACCATTGGGAGTGGATAGGACCCATTTAAAATTGTTTTTTTCCATTTCCACCACCCAATTTTAACAATTTCCCTGCACTTAGCACATATTATTTATTCACATAGGCACTGCTAGTCAGTTTACCCCCTGATGCCATAGGATACCACACTCACATTTGAGATATTTTCACTAGATTGGGCTACATCCGTCTAATCTGCTGTGGGTAAAACCACTTTCCTTCAGGGTGAAGGATCCCAAATGATGTAGTGGATTTTTCGGTTATATCCCTCACATACAGTTCGTTTACAAATAGTTTGCTTTTTGACCCATTGTTACTCTAGTTGTTGGTATGTCTATTATAGTGCACCTTATTGTATTGTTTGAAAAAAAAGTATGGAAATATATAGCCTGAAATGCTTTACATGATTTTATAATTTGTACCTAGCCTTTGTCTTTACCCTATATGTAGAGTCTAATTGCATACAGTAGTGTCGTAGAGTGGACCAGCATAGAGTGGAGTATGGTACAGTGGCATATCATGGGATTAAGTGTCGCGTTTTTGAACACACAGGGCGCAATAAAAGCAAATAAACTTTGTGACCTGTTTACACAGTGACAAAGGACATGGAAAAGGCTAGTGCGCTGTAAATCTGTCATCATATTTGATTCAGGAAGGACTTGCATTGGTAAATGAAATGAAAAATTATATTTATATAGCGCATAGACTACCCGGAGGCCTCGCAGCTCTTAACTGAATTCCAGGGCGGTAGGCTAGGGTGGTTAACAAGCTCTTCCAAACAGGTGAGTTTTTAAAGACCTCCTGAATGACATCCGGTTGTTGTTCTCTCTAGGATCAAGTGGGAGGGAATTCCATATTCTCGCAGCATTGTGCGAGAATGATCGTCCGCCCCAGCGGGCCTTGTTGATTTTAGTCGTGGTGGCTAGATGCAACGAGCTGGAGCAGAGAGCTCTGAGAGGGAGGTAGGGATTGGCTAGGGGGTACATGATGGCAGGACCTGTTCTATGAATGGCTTTTTGATAAAGGCACATAGCTTTGAATTGTACCCTGGCAGCCACAGGAAGCCAATGCAGCTTCTTAGGGACTGCCAGCGTGGAATATTAAAGAGCAGTCGAGCCGCACAGTTTTGGGTGACCTGAAGTTTGTTAATCGCTGCCACCAGGGCTCCTAGATAGAGAGCATTGCCGTAATCCAGGCGGGAGAGTATCATGGCCTGTACCATGACTCTCCTCGCCTGGAACGGAAGCAAAGGGAGCACTTTCCGGAGCATTTTTATTAGCCCAAAACAGGTGGAGGCCGTTTTAGTGGCCTGGAAGGTAAAATCCAGAGATTTATCAAGCCAAACCCCCAGGCTCTTTATCTGAGGTTTGGCAGGGGGAGGGGAACCTAGACACGTGGGGCAACTCGACGCCAGGGTGGAAGGTGAGGGGTTGCCCAATAGCATTATTTCTGTCTTCTCCCCGTTTAGTCTGAGGCAGGAGGATTGCATCAATTTAGCCACTGCCTCTAGACAGGGGCCAAGTGTGCTAGAGGACCCCTCAGTATGGTCAAATGAGACCACCAACTGAGTGTCATCTGCGTAACTGACAATACGGACACCAAAGGGATGGACTATCTCCGCTTAGGGCCTCAGGTAAACGTTGAAAAGCGTGGGGCTCAGGGCAGAGCCCTGAGGGACCCCACAATTGAGGGGCTGCATGGAGGATAGTACCTCCCCCTTGAACACCTGGAAGGAGCGCTCATCCAGGTAGAAAGTCATCCAAACCAGGGCCGTGCCCGACACTCCTATGCCCTTCAAACGATGTAATAAGGTGGCATGGTTAACCGTGTTGAACGCGGCACTGAGGTCTAATAGTATGATGGCTGCTTTCCCTCCCCGATCAAGAAACTAAACGGGTCTGGCGAAAAGCACAGTAAGGCTATGCCACTTAGAAGTAAACAAAACAGATTGCCAGTACTGTGTAATAATTTTCAAGACAATAGAAGAAAAAGCTCCTAGTCGCTAATTCCAAAATGACCACTCTTTCAGTCAAAGTTTATGGTAGAAAACTTGGTAATCTTTTATTTTTATTTTTACGAGTTTAGTTAGTTTTTTGTTTTTCTAAAAGATTTTTTCTTATTTACATCATCAAACAATAAACGTTATTGAAAATTGGAGGAGTGAAACTTTTTCAAGGACAAGGGAAGTAATTGTGGGGGTGATTTATACAAACATTTAACACAAAAGTAGACACAAAACACGTGCACACAAGACAAAGGATGTACATCAAACAATCACTGGGGGGCGGTGATAGTTGGTGGTATGGTTTTATCAAATGATTCAAGAAACTGAGTTGGTGTATTCAAATTAAGAGATGAACCCAAATCCTATTTACAATCATAGGAATGGTGTAATACGATAAATGAGCTCAAAACATCAAAACAGTAACAAAGACCAAGCAATGTTCCAAAACACTTTTTCGCTTCACAATTGTTTAAGCAGAGATTGGTCTAAAGCCATAAACATGGCACCACAAACAACTAACACCTCGGTCGACGCGTTTCGAATCCTTAGTGAGTTCAAAGGATTCTCTTCAGGACCAAACACAATTAATCTGGAAAACACAATAAGTGAAAACAATCTGTCAGTCAACTTAAAAAGAGGGACTCTCAACTTTCATTCAGCCACCACATACTCTCAGTAAGCTTACCTGTCGAAGAATTAGATGGGGCTTAAAGTTGTAATAAACTGCAAAGAAATTTCAAAAGTGAATAGAATCAGAAAAGGGTCGCTAAAAAATCGTCCTACATCAGTTTGGGATAGGGGTCTGAACTACTCACTAGCAGATGGCGTTGTCGTGTCCAACTATAGATGGAAATCCCTTGTGCAAATCAGTGGGAAGATCCGACAGGTTCCGGAACCCAATCCGTTAAATTGTTTGCCTCGAGATTAATTCTGGGGAATGAAATAGCGAGGGCTATTAGAATTTCATATCGTTAAAAAAGTGATATCTTAAATGAAGTTTGAAACGAGGTGTGGCCATTAGAAGGAGTGCATACGACCACTCCGAAATTATCACCATTCAAAGATAATATAGCGGCGAGCATCGGGCTATTTTAGGTTCGAACTGAGCCAAGCGAATTGTTGAAGAAACAGTTACCTGAGGTTAGGCGTCCATCTCCTCCAGGCTAAATCGCCATCGTGTGTTTACGCGATAAAAATCATTCCGGGTCAGCTTTATTTAAATGGATAGTATTTCCGGATCTGTTCATGTGTGTATCATGGGAGTTGTAGTTCCACGTGATTTACGTCCGGCGGAATAAATTGTGTAAAATAACAACGTAGCAAGCTGACTTATTTGTGAAAAATTATGCTTCCTGTTCCGTTTACTTCCAGACTGAATCGCAATCGTCATTCCGTCATTCCGGGTCATCCTGTTTAGATGTAGGGTATTTCCGGGTTTCTTTATGTAATCTCATGGGATTTGTAGTTCCATGTGGCTGGCCGACGGCAGGTTGAGTTTGCGTGAATTTACTAAAAAACTACAAACTAGTTGTAAACGATGAAGTTTTAGAATTGTCGAACAGAGTGGGGATTATCATATCATGTGATTGGCTACCATCAAGTTTGGTAGCTGTCCGGTTTGGCTCCAGAGACTAGAATTTAGGAATATCGGGCAAAAATGAAATTTATGTGGTGAAAAAGCCACAGTTTAGATTGCATGAACTAGAAAGAATTTATAGGGTGGATGAGTTTATAAAAACTTGTTGGGTGTCCGATTCAACTGTTGGATTTAGGGAGTAACGAGCATGATGGGTTCGCACATTTGCTCAAAAACATTATTTTTTGGAGTGTGATGGAATTATTACAAGTTGTACAGTTCAGACATTTCATTCAGGCCTTGTATTGTAGTGTTAAATTTCAGGATCAGCATTGCCTCTCGTTGTCGTAACTTGGCCTCTACATCTCCGCCTCTTGGGTCATTGTCTATTTTTGAAATTATTGTCCATTTAAAATCTTGTTCACCATGTGATTTATCGATCCAATGTTGAACCAATGGAGCCGTAAGAACTTTTTTCTTTATTCTGGACTTGTGTTGGGACATTCTTTGTCTAACTTCCTGAGTTGTTTTGCCTATGTATAGTTTGTCGCATGGACATAGTAAGCCATAGACCACATTCTTTGTTTTACAGTTGGTAAACTGATCATGCTTCCACGATATCCCTGCATGTTGGAAAAGGTTTCCTTCAATAGTCGAAGGACAGCAGAGGCATGTCCCGCATTTGTGGTGGCCGGTTATGGGTGGAAGATTCAAGTAGTCACGTAGTGTAGGAGCTTTTGGCTTAGGAATGGCTGCTCGGACGATGTGGTTTGCAATGCTTTTATCTTTTTTGTATGCAAAAAGGGGGACATCTGTCAATTGAGTATCAAGGTCTTTAACTAGATGCCAGTTCTGATGGATCAGCTTTTTAAGGATGTTGGATGAAGGGCAATATGTGGAAACACAAACAGTTCGTTGTTGATGTTTTTTTTGTTTTTTCACCAGTAATTCTTCACGTGGCGTCCACCAAGCTCTCTTGATCGCTTGTTTAAGTAGTTTGGCTGGATAGCCACGAGCTAGGAGTTTCTCTTTCAGGGCATTGGCATGGTCCATGAATTCATCTTTAAAGGTACAGTTTCTGCGGATGCGCAGAAACGGCCCTATTGGTAAATTTTGTTTTTAACTCCTTGGGTGACTGCTTGAAAAGTCCAATGCCTTGTTACGGTCAGTCTTCTTTTTAAATAAAGTGGTGACCAGTTGTCCATTGGCACAGTAAACTTCGACATCCAAAAAGGACATTCTTGTCTCAGAGGTCTGGAGAGTGAATTTGATATCCTCTGTCCTATTGTTGATCCAGTCATGGAACTGATTTAGTTGTTCCGAGGTCCCCGACCAGGTGAAAAAGACATCGTCGATATATCGTACCCATCCACCAATCCATTGGTGGAATGGGTTGCCATTGTGGATGAAGGTATCCTCATATTGACTCATAAAAAGGATCGCCAATTCCGGGGCAAAAGGACAGCCCATGGCGACCCCCTTTATCTGGAAGTAGAAATCATCACCAAACTTGAAATAGTTTTTTGTCAGCGCTAGTTTGGCCAGCTTCAGGATAAATTCTGTTGGAATTTTAGATGGACTCTCACGTTTGTTCAAGAAGATTTCAAGTACCTCCAATGCTTGGTCTTGAGGGATCTGGGTGTAAAGTGATACAATGTCCATGCTCACTAAAAGGTCATGTTTCTCTGTGAATGGTAGTTGATCAAGTTTTGCTAAAAAAGTCTGTGGTGTCCAAAAGGAAAGATTTCACCGTCAGTGTAAATGGCTTTAGGAAGAAGTCTATAAATTTCGAGATTGGTTCAAATAAGGAGTCACATCCAGAAATTATAGGTCGACCCGGTGGTGTTGTTTCATTCTTATGTACTTTAGGAAGTACGTAAAACAATGGGATTCGTGGGTGTTTATTCAATAAAAAGTTAAACTAATTTTTCCCAAGGAATCCTTGTTCGAGTCCATAGACCTTAGGTGATTTACTTCGAAAAAACCATCCTTTCTGCTTTGGCTGTTCAAGAAAAGAAAAGAAATGGATATACTAAACCTAACTTATCTCAAGAACAGTAATTGGCTTTGCAATCAATTAAACAAAATGAAAATATCATCATCAAGCAAGCCGATAAAGGTGGATCAATTGTGGTTTGGGGAACAGATGAGTACATTTTAGAAGCTACTAAACAACTTTCAGACCCTAAATGCTACCGGAAAATCAGTATGGATCCTACCTCTGACTTACAAAAAGAACTCGGCGCGATTCTTCACAATGGACTCGAACAAGGATTCCTTGGGAAAAATGAGTTTAACTTTTTATTGAATAAACACCCACGAATCCCATTGTTTTACGTACTTCCTAAAGTACATAAGAATGAAACAACACCACCGGGTCGACCTATAATTTCTGGATGTGACTCCTTATTTGAACCAATCTCGAAATGTATAGACTTCTTCCTAAAGCCATTTACACTGACGGTGAAATCTTTCCTTTTGGACACCACAGACTTTTTAGCAAAACTTGATCAATTACCATTCACAGAGAAACATGACCTTTTAGTGAGCATGGACATTGTATCACTTTACACCCAGATCCCTCAAGACCAAGAATTGGAGGTACTTGAAATCTTCTTGAACAAATGTGAGAGTCCATCTAAAATTCCAACAGAATTTATCCTGAAGCTGGCCAAACTAGCGCTGACAAAAAACTATTTCAAGTTTGGTGATGATTTCTACTTCCAGATAAAGGGGGTCGCCATGGGCTGTCCTTTTGCCCCGGAATTGGCGATCCTTTTTATGAGTCAATATGAGGATACCTTCATCCACAATGGCAACCCATTCCACCAATGGATTGGTGGATGGGTACGATATATTGACGATGTCTTTTTCACCTGGTCGGGGACCTCGGAACAACTAAATCAGTTCCATGACTGGATCAACAATAGGACAGAGGATATCAAATTCACTCTCCAGACCTCTGAGACAAGAATGTCCTTTTTGGATGTCGAAGTTTACTGTGCCAATGGACAACTGGTCACCACTTTATTTAAAAAGAAGTCTGACCGTAACAAGGCATTGGACTTTTCAAGCAGTCACCCAAGGAGTTTAAAACAAAATTTACCAATAGGGCAGTTTCTGCGCATCCGCAGAAACTGTACCTTTAAAGATGAATTCATGGACCATGCCAATGCCCTGAAAGAGAAACTCCTAGCTCGTGGCTATCCAGCCAAACTACTTAAACAAGCGATCAAGAGAGCTTGGTGGACGCCACGCGAAGAATTACTGGTGAAAAAACAAAAAAAACATCAACAACGAACTGTTTGTGTTTCCACATATTGCCCTTCATCTAACATCCTTAAAAAGCTGATCCATCAGAACTGGCATCTAGTTAAAGACCTTGATACTCAATTGACAGATGTCCCCCTTTTTGCATACAAAAAAGAAAAAAGCATTGCAAACCACATCGTCCGAGCAGCCATTCCTAAGCCAAAAGCTCCTACACTACGTGACTACTTGAATCTTCCACCCATAACCGGCCACCACAAATGCGGGACATGCCTCTGCTGTCCTTCGACTATTGAAGGAAACCTTTTCCAACATGCAGGCATATCGTGGAAGCATGATCAGTTTACCAACTGTAAAACAAAGAATGTGGTCTATGGCTTACTATGTCCATGCGACAAACTATACATAGGCAAAACAAATCAGGAAGTTAGACGAAGAATGTCCCAACACAAGTCCAGAATAAAGAAAAAAGTTCTTACAGCTCCATTGGTTCAACATTGGATCGATAAATCGCATGGTGAACAAGATTTTAAATGGACAATAATTTCAAAAATAGACAATGACCCAAGAGGCGGAGATGTAGAGGCCAAGTTACGACAATGAGAGGCGATGCTGATCCTGAAATTTAACACTACAATACAAGGCCTGAATGAAATGTCTGAACTGTACAACTTGTAATAATTCCATCACACTCCAAAAAATAATGTTTTTGAGCAAATGTGCGAACCCATCATGCTCGTTAGTCCCTAAATCCAACAGTTGAATCGGACACCCAACAAGTTTTTATAAACTCATCCACCCTATAAATTCTTTCTAGTTCATGCAATCTAGACTGTGGCTTTTTCACCACACAAATTTCATTTTTGCCCAATATTCCTAAATTCTAGTCTCTGGAGCCAAACCGGACAGCTACCAAACTTGATGGTAGCCAATCACATGATATGATAATCCCCACTCTGTTCGACAATTCTAAAACTTCTTCGTTTACAACTAGTTTGTAGTTTTTTAGTAAATTCACGCAAACTCAACCTGCCGGATGCTAACCACATGGAACTACAAATCCCATTAATTTTGAACTGCACGCAATTCAACTTGCCGTCGGCCAGCCACATGGAACTACAAATCCCATGAGATTACATAAAGAAACCCGGAAATACCCTACATCTAAACAGGATGACCCGGAATGACGGAATGACGATTGCGATTCAGTCTGGAAGTAAACGGAACAGGAAGCATAATTTTTCACAAATAAGTCAGCTTGCTACGTTGGTATTTTACACAATTTATTCCGCCGGACGTAAATCACGTGGAACTACAACTCCCATGATACACACATAACCAGATCCGGAAATACTATCCATTTAAATAAAGCTGACCCGGAATGATTTTTATCGCGTAAACACACGATGGCGATTTAGCCTGGAGGAGATGGACGCCTAACCTCAGGTAACTGTTTCTTCAACAATTCGCTTGGCTCAGTTCGAACCTAAAATAGCCCGATGCTCGCCGCTATATTATCTTTGAATGGTGATAATTTAGAGTGGTCGTATGCACCCCTTCTAATGGCCACACCTCGTTTCAAACTTCATTTAAGATATCACTTTTTTAACGATATGAAATTCTAATAGCCCTCGCTGGTGTACAGACAAAATATCGACTCCAAAATATCGACTGGACATAATATCGAGTTTTAAATATAGACTGGACAAAATATCGACTGGACATAATATCGACTACAAAAATATCGTTTTTCAGGTAAGTGAAGTAATATCGACTGTATCAAATATAGATAGCAAAAATATCGAATTTTTAATAATATATAATATTTTATAGTGTATTTTTATGTAATAATATGTGTGAATAGTGTGTATTAATGTTATAAAATATTTTATTAAATGAATTTTGTTTTTATAATAATTGCGTAATGTAATTCTGTAGCGGGTTGTGGGTTTATAGGGGAATAGGGTGGGAAGTAATTTAATAATAATTAATTAATTAATATATGTTTGTTAATAGTTTTAATTAATAATTAATTGATAATTAATTAATATTAATTAGTTAATTAATTAATATAATTTTGAACATATTTTGTATTAGTAATTAATTGTTAATTAATTATTTGTAATTAGTTAATTACATTAATTAGAGTAAATTTGTAATATATTTAATTTAGTGTTATTTTTAAGTAATTAATTTGGAAAAAATAATATTAATTATTAAAATAATTACAGCTAATGTTCTAATATATTTACTTTATTGTTATTGTTAATTAATAATTAATTGGTAATTAAATAATATTGATACATTTTGGGTAAAGGAGCATTTTTAGGGTTCAGGGTCAGTTTTCAGTTTTAGGGTAAAGGGGTATTTTTGGGGTTCAGGGTCAGTTTTCAGTTTTTGGGTAAAGGGGCATTTTTAGGGTTCAGGGTCAGTTTTCAGTTCATGGGTAAAGGGGTATTTTTAGGGTTCAGAGTCAGTTTTCAGTTCATGGGTAAAGGGGTATTTTTAGGGTTCAGGGTCAGTTTTCAGTTCTTGGGTAAAGGGGTATTTTTAGGGTTCAGGGTCAGTTTTCAGTTTTTGGGTAAAGGGGCATTTTTAGGGTTCAGGGTCAGTTTTCAGTTTTTGGGTAAAGGGGTATTTTTAGGGTTCAGGGTCAGTTTTGGGTTTTTGGGTAAAGGGGTATTTTTAGGGTTCAGGGTCAGTTTGGGGTTTTTGGGTAAAGGGGTATTTTTAGGGTTCAGGGACAACTAATAAGATTGTAAAAAATTATTTTTATTATTTTCATTTATTATTTAATTATTATAATTTAATTTAAGTAGTTTTAAGTATATTTTAGTAATTTAAATTTAATATTAATTTAATTTAACACTGTTTTTAATAAAGTAGATATTTTTTTACATCTATATTATTGTTAACGATATTTTGTACTCAATATTTTTGTACTTACCTGTTTGTAGATACAAACTCGATATTTTGACTGTCGATATTTTGTCCACGATATTTTGGCAAGTCGATATTTTGTCCGTCGATATTATTTCAGTGATCCAGCCCTCGCTATTTCATTCCCCACAATTAATCTCGAGGCAAACAATTTAACGGATTGGGTTCCGGAACCTGTTGGATCTTCCCACTGATTTGCACAAGGGATTTCCATCTATAGTTGGACACGACAACGCCATCTGCTTGTGAGTAGTTTAGACCCCTATCCCAAACTGATGTAGGACGATTTTTTAGCGACCCTTTTCTGATTCTATTCACTTTTGAAATTTCTTTGCAGTTTATTACAACTTTAAGCCCCATCTAATTCTTCGACAGGTAAGCTTACTGAGAGTATGTGGTGGCTGAATGAAAGTTGAGAGTCCCTCTTTTTGAGTTGACTGACAGATTGTTTTCACTTATTGTGTTTTCCAGATTAATTGTGTTTGGTCCTGAAGAGAATCCTTTGAACTCACTAAGGATTCGAAACGCGTCGACCGAGGTGTTAGTTGTTTGTGGTGCCATGTTTATGGCTTTAGACCAATCTCTGCTTAAACAATTGTGAAGCGAAAAAGTGTTTTGGAACATTGCTTGGTCTTTGTTACTGTTTTGATGTTTTGAGCTCATTTATCGTATTACACCATTCCTATGATTGTAAATAGGATTTGGGTTCATCTCTTTATTTGAATACACCAACTCAGTTTCTTGAATCATTTGATAAAACCATACCACCAACTATCACCGCCCCCCAGTGATTGTTTGATGTACATCCTTTGTCTTGTGTATACGTGTTTTGTGTCTACTTTTGTGTTAAATGTTTGTATAAATCACCCCCACAATTACTTCCCTTGTCCTTGAAAAAGTTTCACTCCTCCAATTTTCAATAACGTTTATTGTTTGATGATGTAAATAAGAAAAAATCTTTTAGAAAAACAAAAAACTAACTAAACTCGTAAAAATAAAAATAAAAGATTACCAAGTTTTCTACCATAAACTTTGACTGAAAGAGTGGTCATTTTGGAATTAGCGACTAGGAGCTTTTTCTTCTATTGTCTTGAAAATTATTGCACAGTACTGGCAATCTGTTTTGTTTACTTCCCTCCCCGATCAAGCACAGATCTTGCTTCTTCCGTTACTGCTAGCAACACTGTCTCAGTTCCGTGCTGAGGGCGGAATCCCGTCTGGGAAGTGCACTGCAGATTATTAAATTCTAAATAATCTACTAAAATATTATTAATGTGCTTTTCTAGCAGTTTACTCATCCAAGGTAATAAGGAGATGGGGCGGAAGTTGGCTGGATTATTTTGGTCTAGAGAGGGTTTTTTTAAAAGGACTTTGACCATTGCAATTTTCCATGTGACTGGGACAGTGCTCGAGGTGATGGAGGAGTTGAGGACATCGAGGATGACTGGGCGGATAGCGTCAATGACCATGGTAAGATACTGAGGGGGTGCTGGATCACTAGGAGATCCTGAAACAACTTTAGAGATTATTTTATCCAAAGAGGTGGAATCTAAAAGAGTATGTTTGTCTAACAGACAGGGGGCTAAAGTATTAGGACTTGCAGTGGTGGCAACGTCCGCGCCAATTCTATCCGTGGTAAAAGAGGAATAGATAGTCTGAATCTTCTGCGAGAAAAAAGTTGCTAGATTGTTGCAACAAGCTAATGCTCCATCTGGTGACATACGTTCGGGGGGAGGGAGATCAGTGATTTAGCTATTTTAAAAATGTCTTTGGGGGCGTTCGCAGCCATATTGATTTTCGATTCGTAAAATTGGGCTTGGGCTAGCTTAATTTCCTTTTTATACAGTCCAATTGCAGCTCTGTAATCTTCTTTCTTATGCTGTGTACGGTCCCGTCTCCAGGCTCTTTCCAGTTTACGACATGATTGTTTCATGTCTCTTAAGGTTGGGGAGTACCAAGGGGCCACCTTTTGTCTTTTTATGGACTTCAAAGGTACCTTCGGGAGGACTATGTTGAGGGAATTGGTGATCCAATTGTCAAAGTTGGTACTAACTAAATTGGGGTTGGTAGTTTGAGGGTTTGAGTTCAGCAAGTACCGATTCTCAATTAGAGGAAGGGAGTGAGGCCCATTTCCTACCCCAGTGTTTTTTTGACTCTTGTGTAGCAGAAGGGTTTCTGGTAGTCCATGTGAAGGGTATTGAGCAGTGATCGGTCCAGGGCAGTAGCACAGGCGACTCTACATTTAGACTATCAAGATGACTATAGATGTGGTCTAAAAGATAACCTTTAGTATGTGTGGGGAGGAATCCTTTTTGGGTCAGGTCGATAGCTTGAAAGTTCAGTCGAAGACTGTTGGCTGCGAGGTCAAGCGGGTCATCCAAATGTAGGTTTAGGTCACCTAACACAGTGAAATTTGCTGAGGTGAGTACTAGGTTGGCAACTAAGTCAGTCATGTTTGTAACAAATTGACCTGGTGTTCCAGGCGGTCGGTAGACCAGAAGGCCTGTGAAAGTATTGGTAGGGGATATATCTAAAATAAAGAGTAGACTTTCACCGACAGACGTAGTGGAGGGAGTGATGCGACATTTAAACTGTTCTCTGTATATGATGGCTAACCCTCCACCTCTACCCGTGTTGCGGTCCAGTCTCTTTATAGTATAACCATGTGGGGTAGCCCATCTTATAGTAGGATCAGCTTCCAGCTGAAGCCAAGTCTCTGTTAAAAAGAGGACATCAGGCTTATGCTCTTCTATCAGCAGGGCCAGCTCTGTATGGTGTTTAGGCATCGATCTGCAGTTGATAAGGAACATCTTCCAGCTATGATCGGTAGGATGTCTCCCTGTGAGTTTAGGAGATACTTTCCAATTGCAGACATTGCAACGGGTTTTACTATCTACTGGGCGCACCGAATGCAGGCATTGGGGGTTAATAGTTGGGCGCAAATTATGCAAAAAAAGGGAGTCATAGCTGAGTGAATTACCCATCATGCTACCAGGATCGAGGGATCAGGGAGCGGATGGATGCGGACTGGCGCAGACTGGCTTCTCTTAGGCGCCTCTTCGGCGCGTCTACGGCGCTCCCGCTGCGCGTAACCGCTGCGCGAGAGGCAGGAGGTTAAAAAGATTGGGCTCGGGAAAGACTGGAGCGTCATCCACTAATGATGGCCGCCCACTAATGGCACCACCAGGAAGTGGAAGCGCTCTGTTCTCCCTCCACAACAAACAGCCTAAATTGCTGCAGTGGACCGGGGAGTCAGCGCACAGATCGACAGTGGTAAACAACAATTTTTAAAATAGGACGCAATTTTAAAAGCACTTGCAGCAAGAGTTGCAGTGTTGTCACCCAAAGCGCTAGCGCGGTAATGATCGGTTTTCAGTTCTTCAAATGCGAGGGCGCTGATGTCTTAAGTAGTCAGGGCTCGGGGAAGACTGGAGCGTCACCCTTCTAAGATGGCCGCCCACTAATGGCACCACCAGGAAGTGGAAGCGCTCTGTTCTCCTTCCACAACAAACAGCCTAAACCGCTGCGGTGGACCGGGGAGTCAGCGCACAGATTGACAGTGGTAAACAACAATTTTTAAAATAGGATGCAATTTTAAAAGCACTTGCAGCAAGAGTTACAGTGTTGTCACCCAAAGCGCTAGCGCGGTAATGATCGGTTTTCCACGGTAATGATCCGTTTTCAGTTCTTCAAGTGCGAGGGTGCTGATGTCTTAAGTAGTCAGGGCTCGGGGAAGACTGGAGCGCCACCCTGCTAAGATGGTCGCCCACTAATGGCACCACCAGGAAGTGGAAGCGCTCTGTTCTCCCTCCACAACAAACAGCCTAAATCGCTGCAGTGGACCGGGGAGTCAGCGCACAGATTGACAGTGGTAAACAACAATTTTTAAAATAGGACGCAATTTTAAAAGCACTTGCAGCAAGAGCTACAGTGTTGTCACCCAAAGCGCTAGCGCGGTAATGATCGGTTTTCAGTAAAGCCAATAGGTCTTTCCTATGCAAGGTATTGATTTTTTTTAGCCATGTTCAACATATGCAACATGGCCAAATGTTGCAAAAAAAATTATATGATTCGGCCAGCTCTGGGTGCATCATAAGTCTATATTTTTTTGCTCGCAGAAGGGGGGGAAGGATGGAGCCAACAGTGAGATAAGTGACAGAGGGTGGTAAGTGTCCTAAAAGAGCTTGGGCTCTAGGGTGATGGGTATCCTGTGTGACAGCAATGGACTCAAGGGTGATGAGTGCTCTTATAATGCTGCATACACCACTCACATTCTTTAAGAGAAATGTGCAACTGTCAGTCCATATGTTGTGTGCTCAGCAGGATATCCTGGGTTGCAATGCTGAACAAAGTATCCAGCAGTACTATGTGCAGCAGGGTGTCCCTTGATAATGTGTACCTGGGTGGGGTGGTCAGCAGAGAGTTCCTGGGTTGTGTTCTCAGCATGGCATTGCATGAGTGGTGTGTAAAATGGTGTACTTCTGGGGTGTGTTTTGCAGCGTGCACCTCTCTGGCATACTCAGCCAGCTGTCCCCTTGGTGGTGTGGTGCAGAAGGATTCCCTGGGCAGTGTGCTCTGCAAGTTGGCATTAGTAATAGATGGATGGTGGCTGGGTAACATGCACAGAAGGTTCCAGTGTGGCACTAACAGTGGGGTTGTGTGGTGTACAGTTACGTGACCCTAGCTGATGTGTGCATCACTGGATTCTTCTGATGCATGCAGCAGGGATTCCATATGTGAAAGTCATAGCTTGGATCTATGAGGGACATGTGCTGCAGCTAGCTCTTGCATGACTTGTGAAGGAAGTATTGGTAGGCTGGTTTTCATAAGCGAGTTCTAGGTGGAATGTTTAGAAGACGTTCACTGGGTGGTGAGTGCAAAACAGAGGGTCCTTGGGCTATCAGTGGTGAGTGTAGCAACAGATCCCTCAATGGTGTGTAGTTTTCACAGCGGTATTTGCAGTACCTGTTCAGAAACAAGTGCCTGGGTCTGTGCATGCCGAAGGGGTCCCTATATTGTGTAGTCAGCAGCTTGCTCAAATGTGGTATTTGCAGCTGGAGTACCTACATGTGTGCAGAAGCATGTCCAAGTGTGGTGGGAAATTAGGGGGTCTTGTACGTTATGGGCAGTGAGGACTCTGTGGACGATTACGTGCACAGCAGTGAGACCCCCATGTGTGTGCAGCTGTGGTTGCTATGCAAAGCATGCGGCTGGTATCCCTCTGTGGTGTATGAAAACCTCAAGCTGCATGGTTTGTAGCATCAGGTGTCTATCAGGGTGATGTGTGCAGCAGAGTATTCCTGTGTGATATGTGCAACAGAGTTCTTATGTGGTGCATGCAGTGAGCAAGCACCTGTACAGTTTGAACATCAGCGTATCTATCTGTTTGACGTGAGCAGAAGCATGGCGTGTTCAACAAGGTGTCGCTGAGTGGTATGCACTACTTGCAGACACTGGTGGTGTCTATTTAACTTGGTGGTGTTTGCAACAGGGTATTCTGGGGTGCTAGGTGCAGTGTTACATTTCTGCAGGTTTGACTTGCTAGATCCTTTCCTGCCTGCACATGGTAACCAGCTTTCAAAACGTGACAGAGTGCCCCTGACCAGACGCCGGCACTGCTGCCTTTGCCGCTGCTCCTCCGCTGCCTGCTACCTCCCCCCGCCGCAGCCTTCCTCCATCAGCGCTGCCGCAGTGTGGGGGAGAGAAACTACATCTCCCAGCGGCCTCCGCGACCGGAAGTCGCGTTGAGGCGGAGCGCGCCAGGAGGCGCTTAAAAACGGCAATCATCTCCCGCATCGCGGGAGCGCGCGGGGCCGCGCCGGGCTAAGCCTGGGCAAAGGGCGGGCCCTCTGTGGCCCTCAGGGGACCAAAGGAGACGGGACGGGCCACCCCCCTAACAACCGCACTGAAAACACCTTGAGCAAAGGCTCTAAACAGGTTCCTTCGACGCTGGGAGGTTATACATCTACTCCCAGAGGATGACGAAAGTGCCAAAAACTCCCATGGCCACCAGATAAACAACGAGACTGAAACCTGTGAGTACCCCACTACCAACCATAACTGCTATTGACAAAATGCTGCAAAAAACTATTTGTGTAGTGGCGGACGCTATCCAGGACACAGAGAGACGCCTCTCTTTGACCCCAGATATGCGTTTTCCAAATCTATCTTCACACACCACTAATAATACATGCATTATGGATGATAGCTCTAACTCACAAGAATCACTACTGATGCAATCGTTTACAGACCTACCAAACTCGCATAAGAAGGATACAACATCAAAACCCTTATTTACGTGCTCATCAACGATTGCAAACGTGAGCAGCCCCCCAACCCTAAGCAATACTGGAAATAACATAATCCATCTGCATACATCTTCCCCAGACCCCGAGGTCCAGCTAATAGAGAGCCAGCCAACAGCAAGCCAAATTGTCCCGATGCCTGCACTTGATCAATCACCCAACAAGAAGAAGTGCGCAAAGAAAAAGCGTAAGACCAAACATCCCATGAAAAATATCCATCATCCTGTTGGCAAGTCCAAGCGATCAATTAAAGACTTATGGCAGAAACTCACCCGGGAGACACCCACTGACAACATCTCAACAGTGCCCCCCCCATATTATCTCTCTAGACTCGGCCTTGACTTGCAATCATAATAAAAAATCAGAGACCATCCAGGTCAATGAGCAGACTGGTCACATAATCGGAGCACCCACATTGAATATGCCATCTCTATCCGATATTGAAACTTTGATCAAATCTCTCCTACACCCCATCAATAATCGGATAGCTAACATAGAGAAGGCTCTAGAGAAATTTGAAAGAGCACAGAATGAAGTTTCATCTAAAATTCTTAAAATGCTCAAAGCACCCATCACGACCTCTACCTTTGTGCCAGTGAGCACAAATCTCAATATCAGCAAACCGAAACCTAAAAATTCCAATGATAGTAATTCAGTGGCCAGCCCTGTTAAACAGATCACAACACAGAAACAGGGCCCGCTAACCGCAAATAATTTGCCCATACCACAACAAGTAACTCAAACCCCAGCTCAGATAGCGCCCACAAATATTGCACAGTGTACTCTCGTTCCTGTGGATGCCGAAGATAGTGAATGGGCTGCGGAGAGTTCTCCCATAGCCACAACTAGATTTAACAATGAAACATCTAAGCACATCAGCATCCCACCTAGAAATATTTCCACAAATGCATCAGGGTCAAACCAACCGATACCCAGATTGACAAGAACGTCTACACATATAAATCTTCCTCCCGAATCTAATGCCCACACAATAGTTATGATTGGGGTACCCAAGTTAGCTGAAAACACGAGGGAAACCAATATTGAATTAAAGAACAAGGTTATGCAGTGGCTAACCACTCATAGACCACTTCCCCCCCACATAACAGGGACAATCTCCCAAGTTAGGAGAGTAGATTGGGTGGGTACAAGATATAAATCAACTGAGGGAGATTGTATTGTTATCAACTTCAAGGATAGGGGAGCTGCTAAATTTATTGCCAACTGGAGGAGCTCCTCTACAAACAGCCTGATCCGTACAATGGGTTTAAGTTACTTCTATCCACGTAACCCTGATTGCCTCAGATATAACACCAAACGTCCCCATGGATATGAGGGGCCTCCGGCGGCTGATACCTACCCCCAAACACGGGCCCCTGGCCTAGCCCCCTGTCAGGGGAGAACCACGAACTTAGAAGCACATCGATATGCTCATTCTTGGGAAAATAGAATTTATAACTATCCAACATATCCCTTGTATGAGAATCTAGATCCTGTTTACTATCCATATGCAAGATCGCACCTAACTCATAATCTATACCAGATTCCAACCTCAAATAGATATGAAGCCCTTTATAACTATGACAACGACTATCTTGATGAGGTAGACTGACTGGTATTTGTTTCACCTTCCAGTCCTTTAAGTAATCAGTTAAAACTCGTTGCCCCCTCCAAAATAATAAAATCTGTTGTCATTGAAAACACTCACACTACCTCTAGTGCATACACAGGTGCCTCTAACACAGAGATAACAACTAGTGCTGAAAGTCTATTTCCTCAAGGTGCATCTGCCCCTCTCCCCGTTGACACAGACCTCCCTAATACTAATATACACTCAAACCACTCAGATAGCGACAGCAGCTCACAGACAGATAACGAAAGGCATGCTGACTTGCACCTGCCCTCACCACCACATATGACTGCTGAGATGGGGAATCCCCACAATAATCCCAGCTCCATCAAAATTTTATCATGGAACATTGCAGGTTTGGCCGCAAAAATCAATCGTCATTCCTGGATAGCCTTTGTTAAAAATTATACCATACTATGCTTCCAGGAAACTTGGCTCACCGCCAACAATGTTTTCATTGAAGGATTCCAAAGCTTCCTCGTCCCCGGTCTTCCTTCACCCAGTGGAAGGGCAAAGGGGGGCTGGCAATATTCATTAGCCTCTCCCTGGTGATACAGATAAAAAATAAACGTCAAGACAATACCAACATACAGGTCTTGGAGCTTAGAAAAGGAAAAAAAGTACTAACTTTGGTTAACTTCTATAATGCCATAACGCCATCAGGTGAATGTAACATCGTCAAACTCCACGAGTACCTTCACGATAACCTGGCAGTTCTACCAAGGAATAAAATAATTGTAGGTGATTTTAATGTGCATATCTGTGGTCACCCGACATCGTCACCCCTGGGCTCCTTGGGATGTGGAAACAGATCAGGCCTTCATTTTGTGCACTGCCCACGAGGCTCTAACATGAATAATCTAATAGACGGCCTAGACTTGAGAAATGCGATGACCCTGAAAGAGGATTCCTTTATCTACAAAACCCCAACCTATAAAGGTTCAGAACAAGGCTCCTTTATTGATCATATATTGCTCTCCGTTGATATGGCAATTACAGCTTCAAATTTTAACATCCATGAAAGTATCCATAGTGACCATAATCCGATCTCAGTGGAAGTTAAAAGTGGACTGTTTGAACTCAGCAAAAACCGTAAAGACCCGGGTGTCTTAAAATTAATTAATGGTAACCGACGACTAAAGTGGTCTTCAATAAACAGTGAAGTTTTACTTGAATCAGTGAAAACGAGTTGTGTTCAAGAACTTACTCTCTGTTCCTCTAACACTACTCCCCCGGATCTCACACTATCTGCCTTTGCTGAACTGACTAAAAGAGTGGATCATCTGCTCTCAATACCACTGAAGGGTCAAGTCGACCAACAGCCACGTTGGTTCGATCACACCTGCTCAAGAGCCTGTCGACAACTAAAAATGGCTCTAAAGAACAAACCAAGGGACCCCACATTAATCAAAAAATTACGCTCTGATTACAGATCCGCTTTGGTATCACGCAAAAAAGCTATAAAGGCGAGCATTTGGGATTCCTTACTTGATCCATCCATCCTGGGCAACAGTTCCAAGTTTTGGAGCCTAATCAACAAACCAATGTTTGACGATCCGAACGCTGCCACCATTGGCACTTGCATACCTGAAAGTGAGTGGGTCTCTCACTTTAGTGCAATCTTTAAAAGCGACGATATACAGCAAACGCAAGCCCCAAAATTTCCTGTAGAAGCACCGCTGTTATTCACAGATAAAGAAGTGGAAAGGGGGATTCGCTGTCTTACCAGCAACAAGGCCCCGGGCCCAGATGGCCTCCCCCCAGACTTATTCAAATCCAACGTCGCCTTTTGGGCTCCAATCCTCACGGCGGTGGTCAACGCTGGAGCCGCTACCAGGGCCCCTAAGTCCTGGGGAGCCTCAACTATTGTACCTGTGTACAAAAAAGGAGACAGAAGTAACGCAGCTTGCTACAGGCCAATTTCATTGATCAACTCTGTCGCCAAGGTTGTTGGTGGGGTCATCTTAAATAGGTTATCTACCTGGGCCAAAAACAACAAAGTTATGTCACCAGCACAATATGGTTTCAGACCAGGACATTCTACAATAACACAATGTCTGAACCTATACCTAATTAGTGGCAAATACTGGCCAGAAACGGTATACTTAATATGGCCTTTATGGACCTTTCATCGGCATTCGATTGTGTCGACAGAAATAAACTTTGGGATGTCTTGCTGAAAATGGGGGTTGAAAAAAACCGAATCAATTTCTTGGCCGATCTTCACAGCGATACACAAGCGAATGTGCGGTACACCAAAGACTTAAAAGTGACCAAAGACTTTAAAATAAATCGGGGGGTCAGACAGGGCTGTATTTTAGCGCCTTTTCTTTTTAACTTATACTTCAATGACTTAGAGGAGCATCTTTTAAGAACAAACACGGACTACCCATACATAGGAAAAAGGGGCGTCCCCGTCCTTCTCTACGCTGACGACGCCGTCCTCATCTCAAGAACCGCACTTGGCCTTCAAATTTTATTGGATTCTTTTTTCATTTTATGAACTCACGAGGACTGTGTATTAATAACGCCAAGTCATTCATCATGAAGGTAGGACATGGGTCTAAGAAGACTTACCCTTTTTCCGTTAATGGGGAAAAAATACCCTACACAACAACCTTTTCCTACCTTGGCGTACTGTTTGACAGTAAACTTACATGGGGACCAGCGCTAAAGAAAAAGAGGGGAGACTTAATAAGGACCAATGCGGCAATAACTGACTTTGCTCGCAAAATGGGCAATACACCTGTGGCTGCGTTAATGAAATTATACCAAGCCAAAAGCATATCAGTTGCCTGCTATGGGAGTGACCTCTGGGGGTTCTTACCAGTGCCTGATCTAACAATCACTGAAAATAATTTTTTAAAACAAATCTTATGTTTACCGAAGAGTACGGCCAACTTCTCCATCCACAAGGAACTGGGCACACCACATTTAGAGGATAAAATTGCAGTAAACCCCCTCTTGTGCTGGCTAAATTGTTGGATGAACAACGAAATACCTTTCACACAGAATATTTTATCTGAAGCACTCACATGGGATGGGAAACTAAAGATACCCTGGATAAAGTACATTCGAGACTGTCTTCAAAATCTGGGCAGGTTGGACCTCTTCTTAGCACCACAGTCAGTAACAAAGTATGATGTAACAGCTGTAAAGACTACTTTTGTAATGACCCGTCAGTTGGCGAGGGAAGAGACTGAACTGAAGAAGGGCAGTGTGTTGAGCCACATTTTATCCAAAACATGCATTCAATTAGAACCTTATTTATCCTGGGCCACCTCCAGATATGAGCGCTTTTTACTGACTAGATTTCGTTTTGACCTTTTTCATCTGATGCTAGCAGTGCCCAGTGGAACACATAGGGGACAAGTGCTGCCAGCTTGCGGCTGCGACAATAAGTCTTCGCAAGAGCTGGCGCACTTTTCATTTATATGCTCCTACTATACTGTACCTCGAAAAATGTTTTTAAAACCTCTTCTTAAAAAATTGAATTTCGTGCAAATAAGGCCCGCACTAATTTATCTTAAAATGTTGCACAGTGAAAGCACTTTATACGTACTCAACTTTTTAAAGACAGCCCTGAGATTTAGGAAAAGTATGGAAGGTCAATAATTACTTTAATGAATTGTACTGTCGCTCTTGCATGAGCTGTGATAGGGTACATCGCAATCTACTGTTTTATATTTAATTGTTTTTAAATGATGAATTGATTACATATGTGTTACCTCTTTTTCTATGTACTTTTATGACTGATTTTACCTTCAGTCGAATAAAGAAATTTTGAATTGAATTGACTTGCCAAAATTAAACAAAGAGTGCAATTTTATCGCACCTTTTAATAACTGTTAGTTATAAACATCAAACCACTTCTAATTGCAATCACTGCGCAAACAGGTGTTTACACATGGATTGCTATTTTACAGGCCACTTCTGGTCAGGCTCTATGTGTCTTATGAAACACAGGGCACATAGAATAAGCCACTGTCAGCCACTTCAATGATTTACCTGAAAAACAAAATCATTATAATCACTAAATTTGCTGCACAAAATGCTGTAATAAAAGCAGATGTATGCTTTAAATTTCTATTTTATGCTGTAAAAATTTCAAATAAATGCCGCAATATCCTAGGAGGGTCTGAGTAGAGTGGAGTACAGTAAAGGTAGTGTAGAGTTGAGTGGCATGTCCTAGACTATAGTGGTGTGGAATGGCAGAGCATGCAGTTGAGTAAAATGTCATAAACTGGAGTACGGTGTTGTACAGTAGAGTGTAGTGGTGTGTCGTACAGTATTGAAAAAAAGGAATGAATTACCATTTTTTGTATAGCACATAGCTACTCAACAAGTGTCCCAGTGCTAAGGCAAAATATCGGACTGGGAGCAAGACTTATAAATTGAAAGAGTACATTTTTAGGGATTTTTTCAGAAAATAGCCTCAATTTGAAGGGCTCTAAGTTGAAGAGGAAGCTGATTCCAAATCTTGGAAACAAGTACCACGAACAGTGGCGGCTCCTCTATATGGGCGTTTGGGAACCTCCCCTCTGCTTTCTCGCCGTGCAAGAAGGCAGAAACATAAATGGTAATAACTACTATTTGTTTCTGCCTTCTTGCACGGCGAGAAAGCAGAAGTTCCTGGTAGGGGGTGGGCGGTCCTGGTCGAGGGCAGGGAGGAGTGGCTTGCCCACTGTTGTTCATATTGCCCAAACAGTCAGTATGAACAGCAGTGGGCAAGCCACTCCCCCCTGCCCTTGAGCAACACCGCCCACTCTCCCTGTTCTCTATGAAGGCTGCAGCATACATAGAGAAAATGACCCGTGTGGGACAGCGGCCTCACCAAACACAACGCTGCCATTGCAGCGTTGTGATTGGTGGAGGGGAGGGAGGCTGCCTTCCTGATGACGATCGATGCAGCCAGGAATTGAAAAGCAGGACGGCGGTAGTCTGGAGTCTCTGGCGGGTATGCTTTATTTAATATCTTTTCTTCTCCATTAAACCCCTGCCGCATCCCCCCCATTCCCTCTGCAGAGCGACAACCCCATTTCGACCCAGCCCCCCACCCGCCCCTAATGCCGGCTGCGACTGGACATTGGTGAGGAATACGATGGGTTTCCTGGATTTGCCAGTTTCTTCATGGTAGAGGACATCAGAGGAGACTACTTTGTACAGCTGTTTTGTGCCGAATGTTTTCAGATTTGGAAGTTTTTGCCTAAATGGTATGCCTCACTTGTGCTGGAGTTGTGCTGACATTTCAACGCGCTGGAGTTCAGCAAAAGCATTGGAGTGAGTCTCGCTCCTGCTTGTGAGGTTGCAGACAAAGCATGGGGGCATTTAACTTGCTTGCAATGTAAGTACATTTTGCATAGCGCTTGGAAACCCCGACGGCGGTCTGTTTTGTCACCGCTGCTCCGTGAGCACCATCTCTGTACATCAGAAGGGTGCACCTACTAGCAATGACTTACTTAAAAATGTTGTTTTTAAAAAAAAAATTCTACATGTTTATACAAAGCAATGCACATATATAGATACATGTCTATAGCAAATAAATGCTTATATACAGAGGGATATGCTGTATATTTCTGTTTATATGGTGCTTATGTGGGGAAGAGCCAATACTTGAGTAGTTTTCTGAATATAAGGTGGTTGTCTGTCGATCTTATGTTGGGGAGTAAAGAGTTCCATAGTTGAACAGAGAGGGATGTACCACCCATGTTTTTTTTCTTGTATCTTGGGATTTTGAGGCAAGGTTCCTTTGTTGAATGGGAGTGGTGATTTTATTCCTGATGAAGAGCGGTCCCATTCCATGTATTGCTTTGTGAGGGATACAAAGCAGCTTGAAAGCGGATCTTTTGGCAACCGTTAACCAATGCGGGCTTTCAAGGCAGGGGAGATGTGGTCTCACAGTTTGATATGCAGGAGTAGTCTGGCAGCCGAGTTCTGAATCCGTTGTAGTCTTTTCATGGTCGTTAAAAGTGATCCGTGGTAGAGGCTATTGGCGTAATCGAGTTTAGACAGAACAAGAGTGTTGGTAGCTTGGACCTTGTATGGAAATCCCAAATGGGGGATGTTAGATTTGGGGGTCTCTAGTTGGCACGGGTAGGTACTTGTGACAAATAGGGACCCTTGCCTCTAGTCAGGGTAAGGGGGTACACTTCTAAAAAAAAAACTGCTCACCCCCTTGGTAGCTTGGCATGAGCAGACAGGCTCATTTCAGAGGCAGTGTGTAAAGCATTTGTGACCACATACAGTAACCCAATGACAACACTACAGATGGACACCACACAGTTGTATATTAAAAATAAGTATTCTTTATATAGATTTAACACAAGACCACAAATGACAAAAATCCACAATACTATACTTAAGATGGTAGTTTTAGTTTAGTTCAGTTCAGTTCTTAAGATGCAACACTGCAGACCAATCCCCCGAGCAGCACTTCAGCTTAGAAATAGTCTCTCCTCAGTTTCTTCAGGTTCCTCTCCTCAGCAGAGGTTTCTTCTTGTAGTCCAAAAGTGATCTAATTTCTTGGGATCAGGGTCCCAATATTTATACCCCAAAGTCCTTTGTCCTCTGAGGGCAGAGGGGCCTTTGCCCAGTCCAAACCAGTTGTGGAGCACTCTGTTTACATGACTCCTTCTTTCCTTTCACAGTGCAGGGCAGAAACATCAGACGCCCCACAGGAGGTGGAGCCAGCATTGTGGAGGGAAAGCAAAGGCCTGGAGCACTTTGTTGACATGATTCCTTTTCTTCTTTCACAGTGCAGGGCAGAGACATCAGACACACCACAGGGGGTGGAGCCAGCACTGTGGGAGCAGGCCTATTCAGGTCCTAGGTGCAACTCCTCTCTCCCATCTAGATGAAGATGTCTCTATGCACCACTGGGGGAGACTCATTCTGTCTCCTGGAATCCCCCAGCCCTGTCACTCAAACTCCAGACAAGGAATACACAACCTAGCTGAGGCAGGCTTGGATAATTAGACAAGAAAATACCTACTTTCTAAAAGTGGTATTTTCAAACACAGAATGTTAAAACCATCTTCACTAAAAGATGCATTTTATCATTCTGAGTCCAGGCATACTAAACTCGATTTTCTATCATGTTCTCTGAGTCAGTTAGGATTATAAGATATAATAATCTAACTGCCCATTCTGGCCTATGGAGAACAGGTAGCCTTGCAATAGTGAAAACAAAAATGACTGTAATTCACTATTAGGACATGCCACACACACCAGGGCATGTCCTACCTTATACTTACAATGCATCCTGCCCTTGGGCCTACCATAGGGGTGTCTGATATGAAGAAAAGGGAAGGTTTAGGGACTGGCAAGTGGGTGCACTTGCCCAGTCAGCATGGCAGTACCAGACTGCACACAGGCGCTGCAATGGCAGGCCTTAGACACATTTTACAAGGATGCTTCTGTGGGTGGCACAACCAGTGCTGCAAGCCCACTAGCAGCATTTGGATTTACATGCCATAGGCACACTCAGTGCACTGTACTAGGGTCTGACAGGTAAACCAAACCAGTCAATCATGGAATCACTAATCCATATATCAATTTATAATAGGGAGAGCATATGCACTTTAGCACTGATCAGCAGTGGTAAAGTGCCCAGAGTCATAAAATAGCCAACAACAGGTCAGAAAGAATATAGGAAGAAGGTAAAAAGTTCAGGGATGACCCCGCAAAAAGGGCCAAAGTCCAACAGGGGTAGATTAGTTGCAGAGTTTTTATAGTAGCAAAGCTTGATCTTGCGAGGTTGTCCACTTAGGCATTCATCATTAGCTTGGAGTCCATGGTCATTCCGAGGTTTCTTACTTCCTTTGATTATTTAGGTGGTGTTCCCAGTTCATCAGGCCAGGTGGCCAGCGGGTCATAATTTTTCTAATCGCCGCACGTGAGTATTTCCGTTTTAGAAGCATTCAATTCGAGATGGCTCCAAGTCAACCATTGATCCACGGCACTGAGACAATTGAAATTTGGCGAATTTCCAATGTCTTTGGGGCATTCCAGTTGAAGGAGTATTTGTGTATCATCTGCATAGTTATAGCACGTGAGGTGAAATTGATTGATCAGTACCGGTAATTACTTCATGTAGATATTGAAATGCATGGGCAACATGATAGCGCCTTGAAAGCCCCCAGCTTTTGTAGGGTATGGTTTAAATGAGAAAGGTGAGGTATAGATAACATTAGTTTTGTTTCAAAGTTAGGACGCAATCCAGTCTAGGGCAATCCCCTCTAGAGCCTTGAGTCTTTGTATCAGAGTGCCATGGTCAACCATGTCAAAGGTAGCTGAGAGGTCCAAGAGGCGTAGCGTAGCAACCCCGTTGCAGTCAACTGTGTTCTTCAGGTCATCCCAGATGGCAAGGAGGGCAGATTCAATGCTTCTTCCCAGAACGGAATCCTGTTTGGAAGTCTGAAAGCATGGCATTCTCTTCAATGAATTGTGACATGTGGGTGAACACTGCTCTTTCTATCAGTTTGCCCAGGAATGGTCCATTTGCAATGGGTCCGAAGTTGTCAGGGTTCAGTGGGTCCAAGTTTGTTTTCTTTAGTAAAGGACGTATGTGTGACTTTTTTAGGTCTTCTGGAAATATTCCGGAAGTTAAGGAATTGGTGATGATTCTTCTTACTAGAGTGGAAGCAATAGGCGGGGGCCACCCCGCTCCCGCCTCCCAGCTGCTCCTCCCTCGCTCCACCCCCCCCCACTACGCCATTTATGGCAGAGTCCACGCGTACGCACAGCGTTCACGCGCAGCCGGCGCGCCAAAGGTAAGCCCGTCTGCGCCCGTCTGCGCCTGGACCGCGCCCAGCGCCAGACCCCCTGGCCCCCACAGATGCCATCCCACCCGCCGGATGTACGACGCCGCCACCCTCAGCGCACTCACCACCGGAAACCTCCCCGGATGCCACCGAGCCATCCCAGGACGCACCTACAGACCCTTCACCTGCCAATCCTGTGAGTTCACCTGAATCCGACCCGCAACCCACCCGCACCCGCCAAACCTAGCACCCACAGCAACCACCTGAAGTGCATCCTGCTCAACACCCGCTCCGTCCACAGACACGCCGTGGAACTGTGGAACCTGCTCGACACCACATCCCCGGACGTCGCCTTCCTCACGGAGACCTGCATGAACGCCTCCTCATCGCCTGACATCGCCATTGCCATCCCGGAAGGCTACAAGATCATCCGGAGGGACAGCGCCAACCAGACTGGAGGAGGCATCGCCATCGTCCACCAAAACACCATCCGCATCTCGTCCAACTCCGAAGACACCCTCACAGCCGCCGAACATCTCCACTTCCAGATACACACCGACCCCATGACCACACTCAGAGGCACCCTCATCTACAGACCCCCAGGACCCTGCACACAATTCAGCGAAGACATCGCAGACTTCATCAGCCCACACGCCCTCCCCTCCGCCGACTACATCCTCCTTGGGGGATCTCAACTTCCACCTGGAGAACAACAACAACAACAACACCACCACCCTACTGGACAACCTCGCTAACCTCGGACTCAAGCAACTGGTGAACAGCCCCACCCACTACGCCGGACACACGCTTGACCCAGTCTTCACTTCCAGCAAGCACATCACCTTCAGCCACTCAACCGGACTTCACTGGACAGACCACAGCTGCGTCCACTTCAGCTTCAGAAAGAACACTACTCACCACCTCCCGCAACAGGTTCCCCGCAGGAACTGGAACAAGATCACCACCGACCAGCTCACCGCATCACTGAACCAGAACCCTCCCGCCAGATCATCGGACCCCAACCAAGCGGCCCACAACCTCGCACAATGGATCACCAACTGCGCCGACGACCTCGCACCCCTGAAAACCCATCCATGCAGGCTCGGAAGCAAGAAAGCCCAGTGCTTCAACGACAACCTCAAGAACTCCAAGAAGAACTGCCGCACCCTTGAGAAAACCTGGCGAAAGAACCCGACCACAGACAACATGACCGCCCTCAAGCACGCCACCCGCAAACACCACCAAGAAGACAGCATTCAAGGAACGTTTAGACAACAACGCACACAACAGGAAGGAGCTCTTCAGCATCGTCAAAGAGCTCCCCAACCCCAGCGCCGGAAACAACGACATCACTCCCTCACAAGACCTCTGCGACTCACTTGCCACGTTCTTCCACAAGAAGATCGCAGACATACACAACAGCTTCGGCGAACAGACCATGCACCCAACCATAGAACCAACGCTCCCCACCACCACCCTCCGCGACTGGACCCCAGTCAACACCGAACACACCATCCGGACGATGAACACCATCCACTCCGGATCACCAACCGACCCATGCCCTCACCACGTCTTCAACAAGGCAGACTCCGTCATCGCACCCCAACTCCGGGACATCATCAACTGCTCCTTCAACACCACCACCATACCGGAGAGCTGGAAGCACGCCAAACTCAGCGCCCTCCTGAAGAAACCATCGGCAGACCCCACCGACCTCAAGAACTACCGCCCCATCTCGCTGCTCCTGTTTCCCGCCAACGTCATCGAGAAGACCGTCAACAAACAGCTGGCCACCTTCCTCGAGACGAACGGATCCCTCGACCACTCACAGTCTGGCTTCCGAGCCAATCACAGCACCGAGGTCACCCTCATCGCAGCCACTGACGACATCCGAACCCTGCTCGACAACGGGAAAACAGCGGCCCTCATCCTCCTGGACCTCTCCGCAGCGTTCGATACTGTCTGCCACCGCACCCTAGTTCAACGCCTCAGCAACGTCGGAATCCAAGAGAAGGCCATGGAGTGGATCATCTCGTTCCTCGCCGGAAGAATCCAGAGAGTCCGCCTCCCCCGTTCAGATCTGAGGCCACCGAAGTCATCTGCAGCGTACCACAAGGTTCA
This sequence comes from Lissotriton vulgaris, assembly GCF_964263255.1. Classification (NCBI taxonomy): domain Eukaryota; kingdom Metazoa; phylum Chordata; class Amphibia; order Caudata; family Salamandridae; genus Lissotriton; species Lissotriton vulgaris. Next base: position 780,916,347 of record NC_141693.1, on the reverse strand, counting down.
TCACTCAGCCCCACCCTCTTCAACGTGTATATGAGCCCCCTCGCAGCCATCGCACGCCAACACAGCCTCAACATCATCTCCTACGCCGACGACACCCAGCTGATCCTCTCCCTCACCAACGACCCCGCCACCCCCAGAACTAACCTACACAAAGGGATGAAAGAAGTAGCCGAGTGGATGAATAACAGCCGCCTGAAATTGAACTCAGACAAGACGGAAGTCCTCATCCTTGGGTCAACACCATCTGCCTGGGACGACTTCAGGTGGCCCCCGGGCCCTAGGCTGAGCACCCAAACCAACGGACTACGCACGCAACTTGGGCTTCATCCTGGACTCCTCCCTGTCGATGACTAGACAAGTCAACGCCGTCTAATCTTCATGCTTCAACATCCTACGCATGCTCCGAAAGATCTTCAGATGGATCCCCACCGAAACCAGGAAGACGGTCACCCATGCACTTGTCACCAGCCGACTAGACTACGGAAACACCCTCTACACCGGAACCACAGCCAAACTGCAGAAAAGGCTCCAACGCACCCAGAACGCCTCCGCACGACTCATCCTGGACATCCCCCGCCACAGCCACATCTCCACACACCTGAGAGACCTGCATTGGCTCCCCGTCAGCAAAAGAATCACGTTCTGTCTCCGCACTCACGCACACAAAGCACTCCACGACCTGGGCCCCAGGCACCTCAACAACCGCATGACCTTCTACACTCCCAGCCGCCAACTACGATCGACCAACCACGCCCTCGCCGGCATCCCATGCATCCGAAGAACTACCATGGGAGGAAGATCCTTCTCCTACCTGGGAGCCAAGACCTGGAATTCCCTCCCCATCCACCTCCGCCTCACCCAAGACCACCTCTCCTTCAGGAGGCAACTGAAGACCTGGCTGTTCGAGCAGTAGCGGACCCCCCCCCCCCCTCAGCGCCTTGAGACCCTCCGGGTGAGTAGCGCGCTATACAAATTTCTTGATTGATTGATTGATTGATTGATAGTTGTTAGAAGAATTGTATTGAACGTGTGCAGTGGACACGGGTCAAAAGGGCTGCCGACAGGCCTGCTTGCTTTGACCAGGTCCATAAATTCAAAGTGTGAAATGTGTTGAAAGGAATGGAGACGCTGAGTTAGAGTATTCTTGGATTGTTGTTTTGTAAAAGGGTTAGTGCTGGTGCTTTGTCTCTGTTTTAAGTATGAGTCCAATATGTCTGCTTTGTCCGTGTAATGATTTGCCAGTTTGCCTGTGAAATCTTGAGTAACGGGATGAGTTCCTGCTAGGCAATGCCGGTTACGAAATTAATTGAGTATTTTATAGAATTCTTTATTTGCACATTTAGCGTTTTGAATTCTGTCAGAATAGTACCTTTTCTTTGCTTTTTTGATAGCTGACTTCTATAGTCTGTTAAATGTCTGTAGGCGAAGTTTGTCTTGTTTGGTTTTTGTTTTGAGCCAGGCACGTTGCAACTTTCTAATTTTTAGTTTTATGTCTTTTATCTCTGTATTTCTCCAAGGTGCTTGTTTTCTTTTGTTCTGTTGTGTGGTATCAGAATATCAAAAGCTTCCTGTAGCCACTCATATAGTGTTGTTAACATAATTTGTTTACAGGTCTGTACTGGATATTAGTTGTGTTTCTAAGCATTCCAAATTGAGTTTGTTCCATAGTCGATAGGTGGATGCTTGTCGGTGGTTTTAGGTGAGTCGCTTAGTGTTCTTTTATGCTGGAAAACAAGCAAATGGTGGGCTGACCATGTGACTGGAGTTATAGTGTGAAAGGTAACTAGTATGGTATTAGCAAAAATGACAGCTACGATATGTCCAGCACTTTGTGTGAGTTTGTGGACGATCTGATGCAAGTTCAGTGTGGCAAGGCCAGTGATTGTTTTCGGATGGGTCATATTGGGTTTGTGAAACCAAATTTTGAGGTCACCTAGAATGCATAGGTTGGAGTGTATTGTTATCAGGTTTAAAACTGTGTCTAGAAGTGTGTCTGGGAATGTCGCCCTGCTAGGTGGAGGTCTGTTAAGGAGCAGGAAGTTACAGGAGGAAGATGGTGTAGGATGGCATCTGGTGAGAAGAGCCTCATAATTCTTTATGGAGGGGTTGTCTACTTTAGTGATATGTAATGTTTGCTTGACCACCAGCTAGGTCACCTCCTTCTTTGCCTATACAATTTTGGGTAATCATTTGATAACCTGGAGGAACGGCTTCATGCAGGACTGGAGCCATATCATCTCCCCACCATGATTCAGTTATGAATAGTATGTCTGGTTTTGTCAGTGAAAAGATCGTAGCTGTGATGTTTGTTTTTAGAGAGCGATCAGGCATTTATTAGTAGACAGCTTAGAGAATGTTTTATGGGTCTGTGAGTGTAGGTGGTGGAGACAGAGTTTGAGAGTGAGTTGGTGTGCTGGTTTGTTTTTGTGGTGTTACCTTATTGTGCAATAGACATGGAGAAACAAAGTTGTAATGTGTAGCATGTTGCTTATACTGTTTGCATATGTTTAGGGTGGAAGGTGTATGAGTTGGGGTGGTGGTGCAGCATATGGGTCATGTAGTAAGGTTCTGAATTGTCCAATGGATGAGTGGTGGTTAGAAGAGAGTTGCTTTGTTGCTGTATATGTGTTAGGTGTGGAGAAAGAGAGAAAGTTTGGCATTGGAGTTTGTTTATTAGTGTAGTTCGAAAGGTGGGTGTATGATTGTATTTTGTCACTGAGTATTATGAGGTGTTGTGCTTGATATTTTGTTGTGCTGGTGTACGTGATATGTTTTATTATTGAGTAGTGAAAAGAGGTGCTGATGTATTTGTTTAAGGAGACAGATTTGTTTGTATAGTATTGTTTGCGAGTGGAAGTTGTAAGGTAAAGGAGGTGGTGATGTGTTTGTGAGTAGAGTATATGTTGTGTGTAGGAGGGGATGGATTGGAGTTAATACTGTTTGTCTAAGACCTGTTCGCTGCAAGAGTTAAAATGTGTGGTGCTGTGGCATGTAAGTGTTGTGTTATTGTGGTAAAAAAAGAGGAGGATATTGGTTGAAAAATGATGGAAGGCTGAGTATGGGTTTGTTAATGATAAATGGGGGTCTGTTAGGAGCCATTAGAGTGGGGAGTGTATGTCTGGATGGGCTGTACTTAAGTATGGTATGGATTTTGGTTGTGTTAGTGATGAGTGGATTGGATCCCTTAAAACAGTTCGAGAATCAGCACTCCTTTGGGGCCATACCAACACAAAGCGCGTGCAAGAATCAACTGCTACTAAGATGTATTTATACGCAGTATCAGAGGACAAAGGACCACAGTGATCTAAATAAACACAACCAAGTGGTTAATTAGATATATACAACTGAGTCTGTGGCGGGCGTGCAGCAGAAGAAGGCTTAATCTGTTCGTAAATGTCACAATGAAGGACATAATCACAAGTTTGTTTGTACAATCCGCGCCACCAGTAACGCTGTTGTAGGAGAGATACAGCAGCCGATACGCCGACATGCGCTGAGGCCATGCCCTCGTGAGCCGCTGTAATCAAAGTCTGCCTGCGGTCCACGTTGGAAATCAACCTGTCACCAACGTCGTTAATTCTCACATAAGAAACTTTATCAGGACTTAAATGATAAGAGTATTTAAAAGGGAAACCTTTTGGGTAATTACCTCCCTTTTCTGGTGCGGCAATAGCTGCCAGGATGTCATCATCAATCTTACTTTTGGAATGTGTAACTGCTGCTACTGAGTATGCTGCAATTGCTGTCTTGGCTGCTTCATCAGCAAGACTGTTGCCAACAGCGTGAACTCCAACACGCTGGTGACCAAGAGTATGGATTACAAACACGAGTGAAAGCCGTTCTTCAGCCACTTGAACCCAGATCATTTTATGTTTTATTGTGCGACCTTTGGAGTCACGATAGTCATTTTGTGTCCAAAAGGGTAAATTGTCATTGTATGATTTAACACAGTAGTATGAGTCACTTACGACAAGAGTAGTCACACTGGGATCTGCGTACTCTGATGCAAGCATCAGAGCACGAAGCTCTGCCAATTGGGCGGTACAGTCCCCTAATATCTGTGTATGCACGACATTGGACTTGAATTCACCATCCACCATAGTACCAACCACTATTGCGCAGGCCGAAGAATATACGTGCTTTGAACCCATAGCCGCTTGCGCAGAACCATCAGTGCAAATGATACAATGAAAATCCTCTAATGGCCGCATGGTCAGAGGAGCAGGATGAACGAATTCATACTGCAAAAACTCCTGAGTCTGCAAAGAGGAATAAAAAATGAACGTGATATCTGGAGACGTCAAGGACGTTGCCCATTGTATCCACCATGGGTGCAAAGCCTATGAATTTGGTGCACTGGCTTTCGTCACTGCCTCAAAGGCAGGATACGGAGTAACAACCAAAATGCATTTTCCCTGCAACAGTGCACGTTCCTTAAGAATCGCCATTTGCACTGCTGTCAAAACTTTTTCCACAGTGGAAAACCGCAACTCAGCCGAAGTGTACAAGTGCGACTTGTAAGCGGTAGGGACTGTCTCACCTCATTAAAAATCAGTTACGTGAAACCCACAGCCCCAGGTACAACTCCTATCACCAGGTTGGTGTGGTTATCATGAGTCAACAAGAATTAAGATTCTAGAAGATCAGCCTGCAAAGATTGCAGGATGGCTGAATGTGCGGGCAGCCAGCAAGATTTAGAGAAAGTAGGTTGTACCAAAGCGTATAGAGGCTTAATACGCTGGCCATATTCTGGAATGTATGTACGCCTGAAATTCAAAAAGCCCAGTAAAGATTGTAGTTTTTTCAGTGTTGTTGGAGCGCGCAGCTGTGCGCATTTCTCCAGGAAGTGAGGAGCCAACCCTCTACCTTCATTGTTGAGCTCTTAGCCCAGAAACAACATTGTGTACTCTGCAATGTGAGATTTTGCAAATTTGAACTTATAGCCAAAGTGAGCAAAATGGCAAATTATGCGGTCAACACGACACAGATGCGGCCATAATTCGTCTTCTGTGAGATAAATGTCATCCACATACTAATATGCATCTGCGTCGAGTCCCTCCACTAGAGAGACTATGCGGGCGGCAAAGACGCCTGGACTATTTTTATACCCATAGCCAAACATCGGAATTGGGGTTGTTTGCCACCACTGGTAAAAGATGTCCATTGACTACTAATAGAGGACATATTGTGGGCAAAGAAGCCATTGGATATGTCAAGTGTGGTTTTAAACCTTTTGCGCACAAGACTATCCACTAGAGCAGAACTGTGAGTATTTTGTACCGCGCACGTACGGCAATGGGAGTTCAAGTGCCGGTAATCCAATACCGGTACGAGCCATCAGGCTTGGTCACAGTAAAAAGAGTTATTCATCTGAGACACGCACGTTTCAATTACACCTTGATATTTCAATAGTTCAAGGATCTCAGCCACGGGAACTTTTGCTTCATGTCGCATGGAGTTTGGGGTTGAGGCTGTGGCATAGACCGTAAGGGAATCTCATGTCTGGATGAAAATTTGTCCCAACCACATTGAGTACGGTACAAAGCCAGCGCAAGCGCCTTAGCCCAATCCTCTGCAATGTGCAGATCTGGCTCCTTCAGTACTGTGTGTGCAAAACTAGGGAGGATTACCTCCTCCCCTTGTGGAGCTGCTAAAACAAAAGGTGGGGGCCAGTCGAACTCCGCCAATAAAATTTCATAGGTAGTAGTTACGTTTTCCCAAAATACCCCTTTTACAGTACGTTGTATGTCACCTTCAATTAAAAGGACAATTTCAAAAAGTCGTTCAAAGGGTGCTAACCTAGTGTTAGCTGTCTCAACTACAACAAATGTGTCAGTCGCTGTCACCTTCAGTAGTGGACATAGTGCCGCTCGCACTATGTTAAACTACGCCGCGCTGTCCAACAGCGTCAGCGCCCATGTCAGATTCCGAAGCTGCGTTCTCCCTATCTGTGGCATATCTCGCAGTTAAACCAGCAACTTTCTTTTTCTGAAACTTGGGCCTCTGACGTGGAGAGTCGTCCTGCTTGCCCTGACCGTCTGTGTTGCGGGGTTGCTCTTGCTTCGCACCCCTTCCTTTGCCGCCGGTCTCTCCACCTGTGTGTGACACCGATGTTTCCTGCAAAGAGCGTGGAGAACGTTGATCAGGAACCTGAAAACGATCGGGTGATTTAATCGGAGCGTGGTCGCACAATTCATACGTGCGCTCAGTAGACACTGGTATTGGCGAGGCAGGACGGGACCCCTGTTTCTGTTGCTGTTTTCCCTGTTTTTTATTCTTATTCCAATTCTGTTTTGGAACAGAGGGGCGATCATCTTTGTCAGACTTCGCCGCCTGAGTTTGCTTTTGCGCTGCCTTGGCAAAAGGCTTAACATCTAAACTATTACGGCCAAAGGTCTTATAAGCTGCCGTGATAATTTTTGGTAACTGACGGGGTTTCTCTGCATCGGGGACATCGTGCAAAGCATTAAACACTTGGAAGCTTACCACATCTCCCTTAACGTTAGCAAGGACAAGATCGTAAACTACATCAAACACTCCGAGTCTCATTCCCAATTCAACAGATGCCTTCTGTCGGTGTTCATCCTGAACACGTTTAATGACGGAGGGTAGGACAGACATCGACGTGTGTTGAAGCACCTAGTATAGACTGCCGCAAAAATCATATCCCTTGTGGTACAGTCAGTTACTTCAGGAACTAAGTCTTTTTGCAAACTAATCGTAAGCATCCTGTGTTTCTCAACAGGAGTGGCATTAGAAAATACTGCCTCCAGTCAGTCAAATTTCTCGGCAAGCCAAAAAGGCATTTCATCCTTATCTTGGGGACGCTTGCCCATAACCGCATTAACCATAATGGGACTAAGCTTCAACCCACTCGCCCCAACTGGATGCGCCGCAACACCAGGGCCCCCACCTGGCATGTTGCGGTTAATGTAATGAACCAAAAAGCGCTAATAACCGCTACAGCAGAGGTATAAAGGGGCCTCGATTCAGGCAAGGAACATTCCCCTGCACGTGGGTGCGGGGTAAATCCAGCCAAAACAGGCCAAGAAGCACCTGGAATGGACAAAGGAACTAGGGCTAGATGTAGGAAGCCAAATACCGGTCGGTAACTGCCGAAATTACCGAATTTCGGCCGTTACCGACCGGTATTAGGCATTTGGGATGTAGGGAACTGAAAATCGTCCGAATCGGTAAATTTACCGAATCGGTAAAGTTACCGATTCGGTAAACATTCCGAATTGGCAAATTAACTGAATCGGTAATTTTACCGAATCGCAACAGTTTGCGATTCGGTAAATTTACTGAATCGGTAAATTTACCGATTCGGTAAATTTACCGCATTGGTAAATATACCGAATCCGTAAATAAGAAGTGGCAAAATTGAAAATTGAGATGTAGGTAGGCTCTGAAATACAGAATTTGCTTGAAATTCGGTATTTAAGAGTTTGTATTTACCATGGATTGAAATCAAGTAGTAACCAGGTGCAGCCTATAAAAAAGGACCCAAAATGCATTATTATTTTCAAAATGGCGGCTTTATATGTCATTGCGAGGCGGCTACGGCTACAGGAGGAAGGAGAGAGGGAATGGCTGAGACAGGAGCAGGTCTACAGACAGAGGATCACCATGTTCATGCTCACAGAGCCAGAGATTCTCCAGAGGTACAGGTTGCACCCAGACACCATCCTGGACCTCATCAGGGACCTCCACCCACTGTTGGAGCACACTACCCCAAGGGCGCACGCCATTTCACCCCACGTGCAGGTGCTGTGCAGCCTACACCTGCTTGCGTCAGGGAGTTTCCAGAGTGTTGTTGCTGCGGTAGGCGGGGTGACCCAGAGCAGCTGTCGGGATTGGAAGCAGCGCAAGAACACGCATGCGCCACTAACCTGATTCCGATGGCCAGCAGAGACGATAAGACGATAGTCCTCCCAACTTCCCTCAGCACAATACTCAACAATGGAACTATCACCACTATCTGAGCATGTTCCAAAGGGCGCCGTGAGGTGGAATGGCAATGGGGTGTCTGATACTCCCTTTATTCTCTGGTCGAGGTTTACCCACGAAGTCACCGGTATTGATGTACTGCAAGTGGAGGAGAAGACAGAGAGCAGAAGATAAGCACCACAAGCTGCTATTTCCTGAACTACCTTCCCCTCTGCCACTAGACTCACTGACTTCTCCACACCTGGCGCCGTGAATAAATCAAGGTAATGTACGTTACACGGTTGTGGGGGTCTTGCCAAAAGTACTAAGAAGTTAACTACACTTCTCTTTCTCCACACATCTCAGTTTACCAATAGTTGGATCTGTTGGGCTTCTCGTACGAGGCGTTATATATATATACGTCTCGTAGTGACCACAATGCTTCTTGTGGAAAAGAATAGTTCCAAGTAACTGAAAAGTTCTAATCCAATTAGAACTGCTAATAGTTAGACCATTGAACCCCAGAGTAAATGAAAACCAAAAGGATGCGCAGTCCGCACATATGAAACAAAAGGTTACCAGAGAAACAAAAGAAAATGTAGGAGGCGGGCCCACACTCCACAGGTATACTTGCGATAGTCAAACAACTGGACAGGTGCAGGATACGGCTTGTGTGAACGGACCCACAGGAATCCTGACCACGCTGGCTCTTCGTCGGTGAAGCTAGGACACAGGAACTCTGACCACGCTGGCTCTTCGTCGGCGAAGCTAGGACACAGTAACTCTGACCACGCTGGCTCTTCGTCGGCGAAGGTAGGACACAGGAACTCTGACCACGCTGGCTCTTCGTCGGCGATGAGCATAGATGCAACGAACTCCGACGGGGACACACCATCCGACTCGATGGAGTACCCAGAAACGAATTGACAAGCACCGTACCATTCTCTGGGAGGAGCTTAAATAGAGTCCTCCCATTTTCCCGATCTCCAGCGCCGCATGGCCTTCTGGGACATGTAGTATTTCCTTAAAGGACGCTCAACACGGAGTCTTTTTCTTCCTGCTATACCGGCATTGGCGATCGCTACAGTACCCCCACTCGAGGACTGCCGCCCCGGCGGTCGACCCGGTTTACCAGGGTTTCTCTCATGGAATCGAGCGACCAAGTCAGGACAATGAAGATTATCCACAGGTTTCCAGGTCCGGTCCTCTGGACCATATCCCTTCCAATCAACCAGGTACTGAATCCTGCCACGCACCATGCGAGAATCCAGTATAGACAAGACCTCATATTCGTCCTGACCCTCAACCTCCATAGGTCGAGGGCGTTCCGGTAAACGAACGCCCGGAAGGCAAGGACGTAGGAGTGACACATGAAACACAGGATGTATTGACCATGACACAGGCAGAGAGAGTTTCATGGCCACGGAATTCACCACCTCACAAATACTATAGGGACCAACAAACTTAGGCTTCAATTTACTAATCCCTTTCAGGTGCAGGTTACGTGTGGAAAGCCAGACTTTATCCCCTACCTTATACTCAAGCTCGAGGGACCTTCTTCTATCAGCAAAGAGCTTCTGGGCTGCTTGGGCTTTTTCCAAACAGTTCCGAGCATCTATCAGGATTGCCCTAAGATGAGCATGATGTTCATGAATGGTAGGAACCAGGGATTCAGCCGGCCAATCAAAGGGAAGCATGTTCGGATGAAATCCATAAAGGCAAAAGAAAGGAGAACATCCCAAGGTGGCATGTAAAGCATTATTGTACGCGAATTCTGCCAACCACAAAAGGGTGGTCCATTCAGTGGTGTTTTGCAATGTAAAACAGCGAAGATATTGTTCAAGAGTTTGATTCAAACGTTCCGTTTTACCATCCGTTTGTGGATGGTAGCTGGAGGACAGGCGTGCGTCGATTTGGAGGATTGTACAGAGAGCCTTCCAAAAACGAGAAGTGAATTGTGTCCCGCGATCCATTATTAACACACTCAGCAATCCATGCGCTCTCACAATGTGTTGCAGGAAAATTCTAGCCAACTCCCAGGAGGAAGGCAGACCAGGTAAAGAGATAAAATGTCCCATTTTCGTAAGGTGGTCAACTACCACCAGAATGACCGTCTGCTTCTCACAGGGAGGCATCTCCACAATAAAATCCATAGACAAGGTATGCCATGGCTTGGGTGGTATTGGTAACGGATACAGCAGACCTGATGGTTTAGTATGACAGGTCTTTCCTTGGGCACAAATCGCACAATTGTTTACGTATTCCTTTACATCAGCTCGGACACCAGGCCACCAAAACGACCGTTCCACCGTAGCTGTGGTCTTGTAAATGCCCATGTGTCCACCCAATACAGAATCGTGGGCCCATTCCAACACCTGTTGTTGTAACTCAGTCTGGGGTATGTACAATGCATGGCAATGGTACGCTAGTTGGTCCTTTTCGCATCGGTGTGCTGGCTCTTCTTGGACCCAGGACGGGAAGTTCCAGGTCGGATAGGGCAACTCTGACGTCCTCTAGGAAGTCTTCGGAGGTGATCAAGGCAATAGACGTCTCCGAGTGCTCTGTCTCCTTAAGAATAGAAGGGGGTTCAGTGGGAGCTATTGCCTCCTCTTCCCCCAACCTGGAGAGTGCATCTGCTTTTCCGTTACGTGATCCAGGTCTATACTTGATCACGAAGTCGGAAAAGAACAGTGTCCACCTCAGTTGACGGGGAGTCAAGGCCTTTGCCGTTTTCAGAAACAACAAATTGCGGTGATCCGTAATGATTTCCACTGTATGTAATGCCCCTAGGAGATAATGTCTCCACTCCTCACATGCTCTTTTGATGGCAAGGAGCTCTTTGTCCGTGATGGTATAATTGACTTCACATGGCGTGAGCTTCTTTGAATAATATGCCACTGGATGGAGCTGCCCTGTGGAAGGGTGACGTCGTGACAAGATTCCACCGAAGGCATACTGGGATGCATCTGTTTCAAGAATGAATGGTAGCTGAGGGTCTGGGTGTCTGAGAATGGGTGCTTGGGTGAACCTCTCCTTAAGAAGTTGGAATGCCCCCTCTGCCTCCTCTCCCCATATGAAAGGAACGTTCTTTCACAAGAGGGACGTGATAGGATGAATGGTCTTGGAGAAGTCTTGAATGAATCGCCGATAATAGTTGGCAAAGCCAAGAAAGCTCTGCACAGACTTGACATTCTGTGGCGTTTTCCAGGTCAGTATGGCGTCGACCTTACTCATGTCCATCCTGAACCCTTGGGCATCAATCACATATCCCAGAAAGGCCACCTCTTGGACATGAAAGAGGCATTTCTCCAACTTGGCATACTGCGAGTTTTGTTGTAGCCTTTCCAACACGGTCTTTACATGTGTGATGTGTTCCAAAAGAGATGCTGAGTAAATCAGAATGTCATCAATATAAACCACACAAAAGGTTTCCAAACACCCCCTTAACACCTCGTCCATGAAAAACTGGAAGGCGGCCGGGGCGTTGCAGAGGCCAAAAGGCATCAACCGATATTCGTAGAGGCCGAATTTGGTCCTAAATGCAGTTTTCCACTCAAACAAGATGGTAAGCTCCACGGAGATCGAGCTTGGTGAAATATCGAGCTCCCTTCAGTTGATCCATCAAAACGGGGATCGGGGGAGAGGGTATTGGTTCTTAATTGTCACTCTGTTTATGGCTCTATAGTCGATACAGGGTGTTAACTCTTCGCAGTCCTTCTTTGGTATAAAGAACATGGGCGAAGAGGCAGGAGAGGTGGAGTGTCTAATAAACCCAGTAGCCAAATTTTCATCAATGTAGGTCTTCAGATACAGAGTCTCTTTTTCCGTCAAAGCATACACCCTGCTGCAAGGAATATCCGCACCCGGGATGAGATCTACACGGCAATCATATGCACGATGAGGAGGTAATTGGGTGGCCTTTTTCTTGTCAAATAAGGCGTGAAACTCACAGTACTCAACCGGCAGGACCATGGTACAGCAAAACAGGTCAACGGTACACGCACTCGCTAAGTAAGTAGCGGGTGAGGGTTCGGGTGCAGAGTTACAGGTTACCTTGTTCTGACAATGCTCTTTACAATATTCAGAGGTCATACTGACAGTTCGTGATGACCAGCTCACGGAAGGATCATGTAAAGTGAGCCAGGGCATTCCCAGGATAAGACGGAATTGCGAGCATCAATGAGATCGAACTGAATGTGTTCATGGTGGTCCAATCCGAATTCCATCAATAAAAAAAGGGTGTGGTACACTACAGGGCCCTATGAAAGGACCGTTCCATCCACTGCCTTAACGGTTTCGGGCATCCGCTTCTTTTCACAGGGGATACCCATCCTGAATGCGAAGTCTTGGTCAATATAGTTCCCCGTGGCCCCTGAGTCCAACAGGGCATCGACTTGTAAATGGTCATGGGTCGTTATCCATAGTGACACACTTACGTTCATATGGGCGACTGCAGGGTGAAGGGTGTTTGCTACAAAAGGGGAGACCATGTTAGGCGGGAGTCTCAAATCAGAGATCTCCATCTGATCCGAGACCGTCAGTTTTCCGACGGCTCACTCGATTTCATTGTGGCCTGTACTCGGGGAAGGGGATTCCTTCCTGGAACGTAATTCCTGGCTCTACACTCTTTGATAAAATGTCCACCTTTGCCACAATACAGACAGAGTGTGAGTCTCCGCCTCTTGTCTTTTTCTTCCATGGTGAGAGGACCACGAATCCCTCCGATCTGCATGGGTTCAGGTCCTTCAACAGCCTTGGTTTTGTCCTCACCCCCCTGCCGGGGTCTTGCCATGGGATAGAAAAACCTATTATCTCCCCTGTTTCTGTCTCCTTTCCGTTCCAACAACCGGTGATCCAGTTGGACAGTCAAATCAATGAGTTCCGCGCACGTAGAAGGTAGTTGCACCACCTGTGCAAACACATTCTTCAATTCACCCCTCAAGCCCTGATAAAATAAAGAAATCCTTTTCTCAACCGGTCTGTCTGTCTGTTTCTACAATGAGGCGATTAAACGTGGTAATGTAGGACAATAGGTCTTGCGATCCCTGTCGTAGAGTCATTAACTCGCGGTCTAGGGTCATCATATGGGACTTTCTGTCGAACAATTTCCTTAACTCTAGACAGAAATCGGAAAAATCATGTAGCACAGGGTCCTTCCGTTCCAGCAAGGGGATGGTCCAACTGGACGCATTCCCTCCCATATATGACATCATAAAGGCTGTTTTAGAGGCCTCATCCTGAAAGACCACAGGCTTACATAGAAAGTGGACACGGCATTGATTCAAAAATGTCTCAAATTTTTTATGGTCTCCATAAAACCTTTCGGGAGGAGCAAGAGGTATACCATGGTTCTGAATTATGTGTACAGTTGGATTGGCCTCGGTAGAGGTGGATGGAGCCATGAAAGATCCCCCTGGTTGGAAAGAAGGAGGCAGGGGCAAGGTGGCCGGTCTAATCAACGGTTTCACTACAGGATCCTTATGCGCAAGATCTGACATCTCTCTGGGCAAGTCGGATACCTCTTTATATAAGGCTTGATTCTCTGCGCGAGAGGTCTGGACTTCTTGTTGTAATTCCTTAAAGCTCTCCAATAAGGAGGTAAGGATGGTGTTCGTATCCATCGTCTAGGCTGGGCGGTATTCTTGGGCTTGTCCATCTGTCGGGATTGGAAGCAGCGCAAGAACACGCACTCGCCACTAACCTGATTCCGATGGCCTGCAGAGACGATAAGACGATAGTCCTCCCAACTCCCCTCAGCACAATATTCAACAATGGAACTATCACCACTATCTGAGCATGTTCCAAAGGGCGCCGTGAGGTGGAATGGCAATGGGGTGTCTGATACTCCCTTTAATCTCTGGTCGAGGTTTACCCACAAAATCACCGGTATTGATGTACTGCAGGGGGAGGAGAACACAGAGAGCAGAAGATAAGTACCACAAGCTGCTATTGCCTGAACTCCCTTCCCCTCTGCCACTAGACTCACCGACTTCTCCGCACCTGGCGCCGTGAATAAATCAAGGTAATGTACGTTACACGGTTGTGGGGGTCTTGCCAAAAGTACTGAGAAGTTAACTACACTTCTCTTTCTCCGCACATCTCAGTTTACCAATAGTTGGTTCTGTTGGGCTTCTCATACGAGGCGTTATATATATACGTCTCGTAGTGACCACAATGCTTCTTGTGGAAAAGAATAGTTCCAAGTAACTGAGAAGTTCTAATCCAATTAGAACTGCTAATAGTTAGACCATTGAACCCCAGAGTAAATGAAAACCAAAAGGATGCGCACTCCACACATATGAAACAAAAGGTTACCAGAGAAACAAAAGAAAACGTAGGAGGCGGGCCCGCACTCCACAGGTATACTTGCGATAGTCAAACAACTGGACAGGTGCAGGATACGGCTTGTATGAACGGATCCACAGGAATCCTGACCACCCTGGCTCTTCGTCGGCGAAGCTAGGACACAGGAACTCTGACCACGCTGGCTCTTCGTCGGTGAAGCTAGGACACAGGAACTCTGACCACGCTGGCTCTTCGTCGGCGAAGCTAGGACACAGGAACTCTGACCCCGCTGGCTCTTCGTCGGCGATGAGCATAGATGCAACGAACTCCGGCGGGGACACACCATCCGACTCGATGGAGTACCCAGAAACGAATTGACAAGCACTGTACTGTTCTCTGGGAGGAGCTTAAATAGAGTCCTCCAATTTTTCCGATCTCCAGCGCCGCATGGCCTTCTGGGACATGTAGTATTTCCTTAAAGGACTCTCAACACGGAGTCTTTTTCTTCCTGCTACGCCGGCATTGGCGATCGCTACAGCAGCCTGTCACGCTTTTTCCACAAATTCATTGACGCCATGGTTCAGAGGATGGACCGGTATATAACTTTCCCTGAAACCCATGCTGAACTGCTCCAAACAAAAACTGACTTATCTGATGGCGCATTTCCCCAATGTCATTGGGTGCATTGATAGCACCCACAGTCCCATATGTCCCCCTGCTGCCACTGAATACATATATAGGAATAGAAAGTCCACCCACACCATCAATGTGCAGGTGATCTGCAATGCCAAGTGCGCCATCACTGACCTTGTGGCAAAATTTCCTGGGAGTACCCACGACTCCTACATATTTCAAAACAGCGGTATCTATGCACGGCTGACAGCAGGGGAATTTGGTGAAGGATACCTGCTAGGTAAGACACAGTGTGCGACCACATTAACACCTATTGCATCAAGAAGTACATGTATGCATGTGAGTAATGTACTCCCATTTCCTTTTAGGGGACAGTGCATATGCCCTCCGCTCCTTCATCCTCACCCCCTACCTCAACCCCTCAACACCCAGTCAAAGAAGATATAACAGGGCCCACAAGAGCACAAGAAATATTGTGGAGCGTACCTTTGGTATATGGAAGAGCAGGTTCAGGTGCCTGCATAAGAGTGGAGGTGCCCGGCAGTATACCCCCATCACCTGCTGTAAAATCATTGCTGCCTGTGCCATTTTGCACAACCTTGCAGTTAGGAAGGGCACAGAAGTGGAATTATCAGATTTCGAGGACCATGATGATCACCAAGCTCTGCCTGACCCACACACAGCTGGACATGCAACACCAAGTAAGTAAAGAGACACAGACAGGTGGAGTATGCACCCAACGTAGTTTAATGTAGTCGCTATGCAGGTATCTGAGGCACAAATGTGCAACACAAACTCTGAACTTTCGAAATTGTATGTCCTGGGTCACTTCCCCATAATATTACCTGTTCATTTGCGTCCACGCTTAGTAGCGCCAGATGTATGTGGCTCACTGTGTTTGCTGGGCGTTTGCTCTGTAGTCTCACCTAGTTGCCTGCTGCTCCTCCTTGTCTCTACACCATGGGCGCTTGCCATGCTGCTCCTACTTTTGCTCCCTTCACTCTCAGGCACATCATTAGCAGCAGTTTGTGCTGTTTGGGTATTTATTAGCACCTCAAGAGCACCGGTCATCCTGGCTATGCCCCTTGTGACCTCATTGCTGTTTTGCGTCAAACACTCCTGACTGTTAATGCTGCGCCTGCATAGCAGGGATGTGGCTGTGGCCAGGCGGTGAATTGCTTTGTTGTTTTGCTGTACACGCTGCTTCTCCCTGC
Source organism: Lissotriton vulgaris (assembly GCF_964263255.1). Lineage (NCBI taxonomy): Eukaryota > Metazoa > Chordata > Amphibia > Caudata > Salamandridae > Lissotriton > Lissotriton vulgaris. The sequence continues at coordinate 780,900,286 of NC_141693.1, read as the reverse complement.
CCCTTGATGCAATTTCTGTGTCCAGTTTGGAGCACAGTAGCTGCACCGATTGTGTCCTTTCATGTATCCCTGTAGCCATGTTCTTGTTCACTTCCACCAGTTCCCTGATGCCCTTCCCTATTTCTTCCATATTGCTATTCAGGTTGCGCATTTGGCGTTGACAGGACATGATGGCCTTCCCCTGCATCCTCTGGATCCTCACCATGCTCCCCTCCAGGCCTTGGAACACACTGGACCCCTCCCCACGTGCACCTACATTCCTTTGTTGGACTCTGCGGCGTCTAGTGCTACTACGGCCAACCTCTGCACTGGACTGCAGTGTGGCAGAGATATCATCTCCAGGCAAGGTGTGTGTGTCTTCCACCTCCATTTCACCGGCAGATGTGTCCATTTCAATCAGTGGTGCAACAACATGCCTCCTGCTTGGTTGTGCTGCAGGTGTTTCTACATGCAGTGATGCTGGCATGTCTGGTTAAAAGAGGGGACTACGAACGGCGCGGGGATGCCTGAAAATCTTGAGTTGTTTCAGGGTCTTGGGAAGGTGGCTGGCTACTCGGTACACCTGTGTCCTGTGATGCACTGGGACCTGGGACCTGGGTCCTGACTTTCATCCCTCTCGGGTGCCGTGCCTTCAGTCTCCTGTGACTGCCTTCTGGATGTGTGACCTGTGGACATAAGAGCGTATATCAGCTGAGCGCAAATGTCTCACAGCCACTACAATTAAATCTTTTTAATTTGCACAATGTACATGTTGTCTACCCTTCATTATGTCTGCAATAATTTGCCTGACTTTGTGGGTGCTGTGCTGCATGACATGGTCTTTCATTAACTGACTACATGTCCCATGATGCATTGCTACTGTATAGTGCAGGCACACCTGGACTGGGATCACTTAGCTTCAAGGGGTGAGGGAAGGATGAGGGTGTGAGGGGGATTGCTGTGCATGCATCTTACCTTTTCTGCTTGCAGCTTTGGCTGAGCTGTCCACTTCTCCCAGTCCGCAGACGCTTTCTGGCTCCAAAGTTGAGGCCACCATCTCCTCCAGGTCAGTGAGGGGGGGTGCTGTGTTCTTTCCTCCACCAGTTGTTAATGCCTGTTTGTGGTGGTCTGCCAATTTCTTTTTTGTGAGGCTCCTCAGGTCATAGAACCTTTTTTTCAAGTCCTCCGTGTCTCTGGTGGTCACTCCCACAGCATTGACATTAGCTCTTCGTCCTATAGCAAAGGAACCAATGATAAGACAACCGAGAACATGCAACTTAGGTTATATTCAGGAAAGGTGGGAAGCAAGAACACTCTTTTTTATACTCTTATACCAGTCCACAACAGGAGTAAAATGAGACACAGAAAGGTTAAAATATTTATTTTAATGACGTGCTCTAAGATGCAGTATTTTTGCTAACATAAGCAGACATATGATTAGAAATAATATGATCAGCATTGTTACAATTCCATAAAACACAAATGAAGAAATCATATTACAATGATGGGGTGAAAATAGGTACTATAGCGCCTAGTAAATCACCCTCCCTAGCTAGAAACTATGTTTTATAAAATATAGAAGGTCTCTTAGGCTTGTTTGGGGAACCCCATACCTCCAAGATCAGCTGGTGTGGATCACATCAGGATCTACAACTGCTCTGTATCTCTGGAAAAAAGGGCTTCTTCCAAGTGCCTGAAATCATGCTTACAGTGCATTATTAAAGGCGCCAGAATCACGTTGGCTTGCAGCTGCATATATGTTATGGCTGGACCGTGAGCCGATCAGCCCGAAAAACAGCTACCTTGTTATGATAACCTTGGAGGCCTTAGCAATCAGAGTGCAGACTAAAGTCACCGTGTAAATCTAGGGATGCTGAAAACAAGCCATTTTCATGTGAAACATTTCACGCAGATTAAATTACAACTACAGTTACATGCAGTGTTGTGTGCAAAAGCAGCAAAAGGGAAAAATGGTGTTTAAACTTCTAATAAGCCTATGCTAATATAACATTGTGAGTAACAAGGCCCAGCCCTCACTACAGTATAGACCAGGCGGGGGTAGCGCACTTCCGTCGCTCCCGGTCTTTTGGTTTGGAGTGGTCCGTCAAGACACTCCCCAGTGCTGGCTGGTGCAGTTGGCCCATCGACTAGTTACCTCACCCGCCTCTTGCCTCTTCTCCACTGTCCTCCAAGTTGTGTAATTGCAGGAACCTTTACTGGGGCACGGTATTGCTTCTGGGCGCTCCCGCAATCTCTAAGTCCTCTTTGTAAGTCGCCTCCAGGGCCACACTCCACTTGCTCTCCCCAGCGCTGCTCCGACTGCGCCTTGTTGAACAAGGCCAAGCCTAGTGTCACTGTGGTTGTAGTCTATTGTGGAGCGTAAGCGCTTGTTTAGCGTCACCAAAAGGCTGCCAGCATGGTTCTCCTGTGTGTTCTGCCCGGGGCCCCCTTATCGTTCTTTGGGGTCCACTCACCGGGGTGTAGTCTAGGGCTGTAATGAGCGCTTTGAATTGGTTTAGTGCTATCCCTGGTGCCAGCCTTTGCTGTCCTAATTGTGGCTCCAGCTGCCTGCGGAGATCCCCAGTCCAGTACCACTGTGCAGTGTTTCGAGTCCCCGGGGTGGTAGGGTGCTCCCCTCGATTCCCGCTGTCGGTGACTTCGGTGATGTCCCCAGGCCCTCTGTCACTGGAGTCTCTCTGAGTCCTTCGTCGCTTTCCGCTCCTACCCCTGGGCCGTTATTACCTCCGCCTTCTCGTTCGCCCACAGGTTGGAGGCCACTTGGCTAAATCTCAGCACCGGGTCACCCACCGCGGCACTAAACCTCGGTACCAGCGTGATGACTCAGCGGGCCCCCCAGCACAGCTTCCGTCTCGAAGACGCTATGCCTGCGATCGTTGGTGTCGGGTACCCAGTTTTCCTAGCGCTGGCCTGGGCCCCTGTGCGTTTGTGGCACGCACACTGACGCTGCCCTCTGTTCGCACAACTCGAGGCCGGGGATCTCTATCCCTGTGGTTTGCTGGGTGTCCGCGCCGATAACTCCAGATCGTGGAGGCCTAGAGAGGTCTTTCTTGTGGGCGCGCTCCGGTGCTTTATTATCAGCTGGGATGTTATCTGGCATCAGGAGGCTGCCGGATAAATTCAGGACAGTATGTCGGCGACATGGAGCTCGAGGCTCAAGCGGTCATCTTGGTCGCGAGCAAGCTCCGCCCCCGCTCCCGCAAAGGCTTTGGCGCCATCAACCGGCAGTCGGAGCACGACTGGGGTCATGGTCGCACTCCAGGCAAAAGAGGCACACTCGGTGCAGGTCCGTCACCGACATCAGTCGGTTACAGGAACCGCATGCCTTGAAACCGGGTATTCCTAGTGCACCAGGAGTCGATAGACTCAAAAAAGAAGTTGACAAAAGTCAAGAAAATAGTCAGTCAAAAAGTGACTGGAGGTACTGCTCTTCCTGGCTCTGTGCTGGCTGGCACGGAAAAAGAAAGAACTGACGTCAGTGTGCGAGGGCGGCGTCTAAGTAGCTGCCGCAATGTCGTCCTGGCGACACGATGCCAACAATGGATGCTGAGCCAACCGATGGCACCTTCCGACGTGCAGAGGTACTGCTGACGAGAAAACTTTCCGGATCCAGTCTGACGCCCGAAGGTAATTCTAAGGTAAGGAATCTATAACTAACGTGTTTCTTTCAGATTAGTGGATAAAGTTGTGTATTGTTTGTAGGTGAGGGTGGAAATGTGTAGTAGCTGGCATAGAAGGGTATATAAGTGTGGTTTGTGTGGTTTTGTAGTGTGTGTTGGTACATTGATTTGTGCATAGAGTTGGTTTCTAGTAAATGTGTGATGTACATTTGGTGTGAGTGTGTTACTCTGTTGATGGTGTAGGGTGGGTATTAGTGTATTGGAAAATGGGCAGCATTTCTGGCCCTGGTCCTGACCAGTCTCAAACAGGCTCATATAGTCACTCACCCTTGTGCTCCCCGCCCTTAGCCTCGACACACAGGCTGAGATGCCCCAAACCCTGGCCTTTTATAGCCCTAGTAATCAGGTGGCCCTCTTCAGCCAATGGAAACCCTAGAGCTAACCAATCACAACACTAGCCCTAAATGCTAGAACCAATAGGAGACCTTACAGCCAATCATAGCCCTAGTCCGAGCACTCAATCAGGCTCAAAACTCAAATCCCTACGTCCATTAGAAGGCCTAACCCTAGTCCTAGCCCCACACCCAGTCCAGCAACCAATCACACAAAGGAGAGAGGAGTTACATGCCAAAGATAACCCCTACTCACCCGCTTGGTAGCTTGGCACAATGGGTCAGGCTTATCCCGGAGGCCATGTGTAAAGTATTTGCGCACGCACACAGCAACAACATCCCAGGCACACTACAAAAGGAACTCCACACAAGGTTATATCAAAAATAGCCTTTGTATTCTCATAACACATTAGAAGAGTACTCACACAATATACACTGTGCCAACTGGCACTGAGCAATATTTACAGGGATTATATACACATGTTAGTGCCACATGGATCACTGTCAGAACCATCATAAACGTACAACCAGTAAACACTGGTAATCATTGTACTTAGCATCAGCCTGTAACATAAACTACATTATGCACAGTATCACATCAGGCGCGAATTTCATTCTGCGCCAACCTCACCAGCATAAACACATTATGCCATCTTCTCATAAGTCTAAACACATTAGACCCTAACCTCCTAAGTATAACTCACATTAGGGGAATAAATAACACAGTGAAATATAATCACACTAGCATAAACCATGATATGCAATGCAACCTCATAATCATAAAACACATTTAGAGGTATTAAATCGTGTGCATAAAACATACTTCATGAATTACATTTCCTAGCAACAAAATACTTTTAGCACATAAATTCAATTAGGGCCTGGCGCCCTACAAACCTAACAGACCCCCTGGCCAACTGGCCATCTCAAAAAGGGGGGGGCTCAAATGCCCATGTCCCAAGAGTCAGGGCACGCTGCCAAAGCAGCGAAAGTCAAGGGTGCGTAATCTGCGCAGGCCTAAACATTGCAGCTGACACTAAGTGCAGCGCATTTGTGAATGTCAGGGGTAAAGGAGTCCATCTCACTCCTAACTCAGGCATGTCCCCCAAAGCAAAGAAAGACCTAAATGTGCAGCTGCCCACTACCTGCTGGGCAGCTGTGACGCAATTATAATGAGGCCTGGCATCACTGTGCCCTTTGATACAATGTGCCAACATTGCAGCTGCCCGCGCTGGTGCAGCGCAGCTGGAAGTAGGGAAAGGGCTCTGGCACCACTGGGTCCTGAAGACAAATGTGCCCACATGATTAAAGCATGGGCCCCTCTGGGCTATGCTAAAACAATTATGGCCATCGTAGGAGCCACACGGGGCTCTGAAAAACAACTACGCACCCCCTCGTTGGAGCGACCCGCGACGGCGGGGCCCACTCATGGGAATGGTACTCTCAAGCTCACAGGCTCCTCTGGCCCCTCAAGGACACATTTTAACGGCAGTGGAGCGGCCCGCTACCTGGTGGGACCGCTCGGAATCTGGACCTCGTTTGGCACCACCCCGCCCTACTCGAGCCCTCACTCACCGGCACTGGGGGCAGGACTCAGATCCAGCTTCTTCTTCGCCCAGGCCCGCTCTTCAAGTGCGGCGGGACTCTCTTCACACACATGGCTTCCCTCACTCATGGGGGCCCCGCACTTGCAACAGCGGCCTCGGCCGCCACTTTTCCCTTCACCCGGGCCCCCTCCTGGGACCCGGGACTCTGCATGGACACTCGGAGAGGCGGGGTAGGCTCCCATCCTCCTCCCCGGACCGAAGTCTTCACTCGCGGGGCTTCCCTTCCATCTCGGAAACCCCACCCACCAGGACATCACCTTGCCTGCCTTCCGGGTCGCGCTGGGGAGCGGCCCAAAAGAGAACTCTTTAGCGGCTTGGGCCGCAGTGGGTTTACAAGGGGCAGGCTCCCTCCAAAGTGCAAAACTGCGGGGTGGGCACCCGCCAGTTTAAATAAGAATAAAGCGGGGTGGGCACCCGCTGGGCAAATAAAGAAATAAGCAGGGTGGGCACCCGCCGAAAAAGGCACCAAAATGCGGGGGAATCCCCACGTCGGGATTTCCTCGAGCTCGAACGCAGCGTCGCGCTGCCATTTAGAAATAGGAGCGCTTCTCAGGATTACCAGAGCGCCTTTGAGAGATAAAAATAAAGCGCTCACAGGGCGCTAGAGGCCAAAGCACCAAGTCCTTGAAAGAGAAAGAAAAAGGTCCAAAAAAGTCCTTGAGGCATCCAGGGGCAAAGCAGGGCCCAGGGAGGCAAGCCCTCATGGCAACCCCCTGGGCCCCAGCAGCAGCACGCCCCATGCAGGAACAGCAACCAAGAACTGAACATTTTCATGGGGACAGAGCCCCTATATTTATATTAGCAACTCCCTTTGTGTCACAGTACAGGGTTTAGGGATACCAGTTAGGACTGGTTTAGGGGAGCTATGGAGCACTTTGTTTTGCTCAGCTCCTCTCTCCTTTGTCAGGTGGGGGCTCAGTGATTAGAGGCACCACAGCGGCGGAGCCGGCATTGTGGAGGGAAGGCACAGTCCTAATCAGGTCCCAGGTGCAACTCCTCCCTCCCATCTACATGCAGATCTCCCTATTCACCACTGGGCAGACTCATCCTAGCTCCTGGAGCTACCCGCATCATCCAGCACCTGCCAATCACAAGACAGACAGGCAATTCCCATCAGGCAGGCAGACACAGTACACAGAAATGCCAACTTTTAAAAGTGGCATTTCTCCACCAGTCAAAATACATCTGCGCACACCATTGAGCAGCATTTATCTTCACGAGTTCATACATACTAAACTCGGCCATGCACTCCTCTCATACCAGGAATTACCATGGACACACATATCCCCTATGCATTCCTATGGGAGGGCAGGCCAATCTCACCACACGCACTCAGAGAGAGCACTGGGCCACAGTGCTAAAGTGTGCAGAGGCCAAAAATCACTACCACTATGTCAGAGCTTAAGGCAAAAAAGTGCAGGGGTAAACCTGCCAAAACGGCCAAGTCCAACAGTTTGTATAAAATTGTACTCTCTTGACAAAAAAAGAGTGCAAAATCCCTATAACACACAGTTTAAACAGCCCACAGCAGATTACTGCTGTCTCAGAGCACCATCTGTTTACTCTCTGATGTAGAATATCCCTGTGGCTAGGGGAATAAGGGGGTCTGGTTTCACTCACTTGCTAACAAAAAAATGGGAGAGGGGTGGATTGCTGAACATACAGGTCTGAGCGCAGAGTAAGGGAGAAATGAAGAGGTAAAAACAGATAGTCACGGGGAATGAGAGGGAAAAAACTACAGATTTTGGATTGCAAATCCCACAATTGAACAGGTTAAAGGAAAACAGTCACGGCCAAGTAAAAACCACAAATGTAAACACAAAACAAGTGAGAAATTATGTAATCACAGGCTGGTTAAAACTACAATTTTTAAACAACCATAAGCAAGATAGTTAAAAAAAATTATTCAATCACTGGTAGGGAAAATCGCTTTTTAAAATGTTAGAAACTAGACAGCACTAGTCTGCCTCTTTACCACCTCCTGGTCTTTTGTTCACTGCAATCTGGGGCACAGGGAAACGGCAGCTCACAAAATGAAGGTGAATGTTTTGGGGTTCATCCAGCAAACCCATAAGGGGCCTGGGCAGGTGTGAGAGGAGGGCTCAGGGTTGCCTGGGAGCTGGGGAGCCAATCAGCAGGCTTAGGTTTGCAGGCCCTGTGGGCCTGGGAAGCTGCTTCTCTATTCAGAATCTCCTAAGAGACACACAGGCTCAATTCACACTTTGGGCTTTTGCAGGTAACTTTGTTCTCTAACAATACTGTTACTATTGTTTGCAAACTAAACAATATGATGGCGAATTACTCTACCAAGAAAGCCAGATGAGCCATATAAATGTAAAATTGATTGGAGCTCAGTGCGGAGGCCTGTGGCACCTCGCATTTTAATGATTTCACATCTGAGAAAAAGGGCTTCATCCACACAGCCTGTTCTCTATGATCTAGGAAAGAGCCGCACTATCTCAGAGCCGCTCCACCCACCCTAATATTCTTCAGCTTTAGGAGCAGGGACTCATGTGGAACAGTAACAAAAGCCTTGGATAGATCTAGCAGAATTAAGGGAGTGTTATGACCAAGATCTAGACTTGAATTGATGGATTTGTGATTTTCAGTAAAGCTGCTTCAGTGCTATGCCGTCCCTGTAAACCAGATTGGCATGAGTGCAGAAAGTTACCGGTGGCTAAAAAGTCTGAGAGTGGGTATTCACAATCTTTTCGAGAACCTTTTACGTAGCTGGTATCAGAGAGACTAGTCTTAAGTTTGAACGGACCCAGGGGTCAGAATTTTTTTTTTTTTTAAGCGGAATTACATTTACCCTTTTGCAGGATTTCGGCACTATCCCAGACCGCAGAGATGCCGTGAATAACTCCAAAATTACTGTGCCAATCGACTCGGCTAATTATTTCAAAATATGAAGGGGTACGGATCTAAGGGACAGCCAGAAATGCATCTCCTAAGGCGGTTCTTCAGCTCCACTTCATTAGGTGGCAGAAATTGTACCAACTTCCTTTTGGCCAAGGCCAGCACTGCGTGGTCTACCAATTATACTGGCTCCTCAGTGTTAAGCTTCAGTAAATTTGTCTTGATCCTTGTGATTTTATCATCCAAAAAATCTCTCAGTTTTATACACCAGTCCAGGTTGACCTTGCAAGGTGGAGCCATAATTTTGGGGTCTGTAAATTTAAAAAAAATCTCTTTACAACTATTATCTGCGTCCTTAATACACTGTGAATAAAACATGCAAAGAGCACACTTTTTGTTCTTATGATAACTAGTAAGGGCTTGTTTATATAACACCTTGTCTGCCTCTTTGTAGAGTCACCTCCAGGAGCTTTCTAGTTTTTTTGCAGGCTGTCATTTCTTGGGCAAGATCATGTGAAAACCAGCGGCTGAGCGTGATTGCCCACCAATCCGTGTGGTTGTTTCTGGTGCCACCACTTCGCTGTATCCATGAGCCATCTGCTAATTGAGATGTCTGCTGCTATGATATCCCCTGTGAGTGTGGATTTAATGAAAATAAAGCCTCTGGGAGATCTGAAATTATTACTTTATTCCAGGGTCGGGTGGCAGAAACCTTCATGTCTACCTTACTCTTCGTAGGTGAAGGTAAGGGCCAAAAAAAGGGAAGTAGAAAATGGTCAGACAAAACTACCTGTCTCATAGTATCTAATTGGACCGAAATACTGGACAGTACCCCATCAAAGACATGCCCAACCCTATGCGTTGGGTCCGGAGGAACCACCGAAAGGTTAAAAGCTGCTAATCTTTCTATAAAGTGCTTAACCAAAGGGTCCTCTGTATTGCCCATCTGGATATTAAAGTCGCCTAACATTGTGAAATTGGCACAGCTAATATTCGGGCTAGAGAAATAATAAAGTCCCCTACATAGCCAGAGGGGCGATACACTAGCACCCCTGAATAGGAACATTGGGCAGAGGGGGATAAGCAGCAGTTCAGAGCTTTTACATCACTCATTTCATCCAGCTGAAAGGTACGGTATTGAGATTTTTCTCAAATGTTACAGCTAGCCCCCTGAGTGTACTTTTCAGTAATTGCAAGCTGTAGGTCAGGGCAACAGTCATCTCAACCATGTTTCGGTCAAGACGAGGGCATCTTATTTTATCTTATCTTAACAAGGTTTTATATAGCACTTGCACACCCAAGGGTTACATGGCGCTAACCGATAGGACTCTGAATCTACAGTTAGGAGACCATCAAAGGAGTTAAACCAAGGCCTGGACAAACAGCCAGGTTTTTAGAAGCTTCCTGAATGGGAGAAGAGTAGTGCAGGAACGAATTTCCAAAGGGAGGGAGTTCCACAGCTTAGGGGCGAGAGTGGCAAACCTGCGGCCTCCCTTGCGTGAGAACTTATAGCGAGGGACAGTCAAAAGAATTTGGGAAGCGGACCGAAGGCTGCGGGACGGGATATATCTGGACAGAAGATCCTGAATAAACTTAGGACTACGTGCGTGTAAGATCTTGAAAGTTATACACGTCGATTTGAAAGTAACACGGTGTGTAATCGGGAGCCAATGAAGTTGCCTCAAAAGAGGTCTGGCTGATTGCCATCGCGGAAGACGATATATAAGTCTAGCCGCCTGCTTTTGCGCCATCTGCAGACGTTTATGGAGTGTAGCGGGGAGGCCCAAATAGATGGCGTTGGCGTAGTCTAGATGTGACAACACCAGGGCCATTACCACCTGGGTCAGAGCAGATTGAGTAAGCATCTGACTGATCTTTTTTATTTTCCGTAGTTGGAAAAAACAAGTGGACACAACTGAGTTAACTTGTGGTTTTAATGAGAGCTCACTATCAATGAGCACCCCCAAACTTTTAACCGAGTTAGATGGGATGGGGGGGGGGGAACCCAAGTTGGATGGCCAATAATGGGGGCCCCATACCAGTTGACTTTTGCCAAAGAGAACCAATTCTGTCTTATCAGGATTTAACTTCAATTGGTTCTCATCTATCCACTGACAGATATGAAGCATGGTGTTTTGGAATTGATAAATCGAATCTGGGGAGTTGTCAATTGTGAAAGTGAGTTGCAGGTCATCTGCATAATTGAAGGTGGTGACTTTGAAGGATTTTAGGGACTGAAGCAGAGGGAGCATGTAAATATTAAACAAAATGGGTGACAGTGAAGAGCCCTAAGGGACCCCGCAGGTGGTATGGAGTTTGTGAGATGAATAAGGGGATAAGCCGACTGCCTGGGTGCGGTCACTAAGAAAGGACCTGATCCCGTCATGGGCCGGACCACAGATGCCAGCTAGTCTGACACGGTCGAGAAGAATGCTCTGGTCGACCGTGTCAAACGCAGCTGACAAATCAAGTAGGACCAGAGCCTGTGGGATTCCCATATCTGCGTTAGAACTCAGAGAATTTAGGACCGCCGTGATAACTGACTCAGTCAAAAGAGCCGGACAAAATCCGGCTTGGGTAGAGTCGAGGAAGTCAGATTGTTCAATGAAATTGGAAAGATGCGATGTTACATGTGCTTCCAGTACCTTGGCCAGATACGGAAGTAGAGAAATAGGCCTATAATTTGAAAGGGTAGTAGGCTCCGCTCCAGGTTTTTTTAGGCAGGCACCACGACTGCTTCCTTAAAAGACATAGGTACTGTGCCTTGAAGTAAAGAAGTGTTGAGAAGTTTTAGGGCCGGGGCAGGGAAAGTAGCAAAGACAGTCTTTAGTATATGAGGGGGACAGCAGTTGGGAGGAGAACCAGATTTTACCCTGTTCAATAGGGCGATTAGGGCTGGGACATCCAGAGGGGGGAAATAGTCCAAGGATAAGGTATTAGTGTCGTGTGCAGGGACAGATGGGACCGGGGTAGTGGCGGGGATACTAGAATTAATTGTCGCAATTTTGTCCAGGAAATATTGGTTAAGAGTGTTACAGAAGTCCTGGGTAGCAGCGGGCGTAAACTGAGTTCTACTGGGATTCGAGAGCTTATTGACAATGGAGAAGATCTCCTTGGATTTGTTATTTGACAGTTCGATTAAATTAGAGAAAAAGTTAGTTTTGGCTGAGACAATGGTCTTCATGTAATCAGCAAGAACAGCCAGATAGCAGGTCCTGTCAAGGGTATCGTAAGTTCTTCTCCACTCTCGCTCCTTTTGCCGAACAATGAGTTTTTTTTGCCCTAAGGTCGGGAGAGAACCATTTGTGGGCATCAGATTGACGAATGGTTTTACGTTTTTTCAATGGGGAGTGTTTGTCACTAGCAGTATTGAGCCAGTTAGAGATGTCGGACACGGCTAGATTGAGGTCGATGTTTAGGACAGGTAGAGAATTCTCTAGACTTTCCAGAAAGGCTTGGGTGTCCAGAGATCCCCATTTCCTGATGAATCCCTCCTTGGTAACTGCTTTGATTTTGGGCTTGAGAATAGAGATGTTAAACTGGAGAAAAAAAATGGTCGGACCAGATACAAGGAGATACGACAGGGGGATAAACTAAGATTCGTACTCCAGATCTGGTCTAGTATGTGCCCTGTAACATGAGTAGCAGTGTTAATGTGATGACTGAAATTAAGTCCTGTAATGAGCTCTAACTGGATGCCCTCTAAGAGGTAGTAAATATCAAGTGCATGTAGATATAAGGAGTGCACATGAATCAAATTACCTTTTAATTTGGCCTGGGCAACAACTATGTCCTTGAAACCCCTGATCCTGCCATTTAAATGATATAATAGGCAATTACACTCCAAGCGAGAAGTGGAGCCTTTGAGGGCCACTAAACTAGGGTTGCAAATACTCTTATTTCTAACCCTCTTTCCTTGTTGTTCAGCTGAATACACTATTCTTGAAGTTACATCTGGGGTAAAACTGACATGGTGGCAGGCGCTGGCAGTGGACAGGAGAAGACAGGTTTGCCTTTGCCGCATCGCGCTGCAGCCATTTTATGATAGGAGGGGCTCGTCTACTCCAGAACGCTAGAGCTCGCCGTGAGCAAAATTGTACCTATACGAGTCATAAGTCCAAACTCAAAGAAAGAGGACTATCTAAAATACTCACCCTACTATATGCACAGTCAAATTCAAATATATACAAATAAACATAAGTTCTTTAAAAAATACATTTTAAAATCCCTAGTCCTCTCAAGAGGAAAATTAGGCAGAATAAAAAGACTGAGCATTTCTCCTGGTCATCCCACCTTTTTTCAGTTAATCCAGTTAAATTGCAAAGTATTATACTCCACAGTAAAGTAGAGTGGCATATAGTCCAGTAGAGGTTTGTAGAGTGGAGTGGTGTACAGTGTTCTAGAGTGCGGTAGCGAGGACTGGCATACAGTGTTATAGAGTAGAATGGAGTACGGTTTCAAAGTAGTGTGGAGTAAAGTGTGGTATAGTGGCATACAAAGAGTTGCATACAGTGTCATACAGTGGGCTAGAGTATCGTACAGTGGAGTAGTGTGTTGTATTTTGGCATACAGTATAATACAGTGTTGTACAGTGGAGTATCAGCGAATGGCATACCATGTGGTAGAGAGTTGTAGGGTTGAGTTGCTTAGAGTAAAGTAGTGAGTTAAATAGTGGAGCTTGTAGAATGGATTGTTGTATAGGAGTGTAGTGTGAGGTACAGTGGAGTGCAGTAACAGTGTGGAGTAAAGTATAATAGAGTGTATTGGTGTGGTAGAGCAGAGTGGCTTGGAGTGGCGTAGCGTAGGTATTAGGCGGTTATAAATTGGAAAAGGATCTTGTACCGTAGAGTGTAATGCTGCCATGGAGTATAGAAAAGTGTTGCAAAGTGGAATAGAGTGCTGTACAATGAGGTGTACTGCAGAGTGGAGTATAGAGTTAGAAAATGGAGTGCACAGGGATAGACAGTAGAGTGGCATAGAGCGCCATAAAGTGCAGTACACTTTTATGAAGTGGATCTATATAGAGTGGAGGAGAGGGTCGGACAGTGGAGTGGTGTAGAGTGAAGTGGAGTACACTGTAGTGGTATTGAGTGGATTACCCTACAGTGGAATATCGTACAGTGGAATATTGTACTGTAGAGTACAGTAGATTGGAGTGACAGAGTGGAATAGAGTGGAGTGGCATACATTGAAGTCGAGTACATTGCACTGAAAGAGCTTAGAATCAAGGAAACTATTATAAACTGGAGTGATGACTAATATCAATCCATCAGCAGATTTATAGAGTGCTAATTGACACCCCGGAGGTATCCAGGCGCTGGTAGGGTTGAGCTGATTAGCTGAATAGCCAGGTCTTCAGGGACTTTCAGAACTCTGGAAGAAATGGGAAGGTCCGTAGATGAAAGGGTAGCTTGTTCCATATCTTAGCTGCTAGGCAGTAGGAGCAACATCTGCATCTTATACATGAGATGTGGGGGTGAGGGTTAGAGAAAGGGACCTGAAGCAGAGGTGTCTGGTGGGCTGATGGAAGTTCAGGCGGTGGTTTAGGTAGGCAAGTCCTCACTTGTGTTGGACCTTGTATGCATGGATCAGGAGCTTGAACCGGCATCTTTTCTGTATAAGGAGCCAGTGGAGTTCCCTGAGGTAGGGGGATGTGGATTTGTCTATAGAGATCCAGGATGAGTCTGGCTGCGGCATTCAGAATTGTATATGTAGGAAAGTGTCCCTTTTTGACATGGTCACCCCCACTTTTTGCCTGGTATTTGATGCAATTTTGACTGAAGTGCACTGCGTTCTTGCTAACCAGGTCGCCAGTGCTCTTTCCCTAAAACAAGATAACTGTGCAACTGTTCCCCAATTGACAAGACCTTTCACAACACTGTAAGTCGCTAGGAAGTGGTAAACCTGGTACCTAGGGCATCGGGACTAAAGAAGGTCCCCAAGGGCTGCAGCATGCACTATGCTACCCTAAGGGACCCACCACTAAACTCATGCAAACTGCCATTACAGGCTGCGTGAAATGGTGCAGACTAAAGTGAAAACACTGCATTGCACACACCCTGTCTGCCATGCCCACTGAGACTCCACATGATACATTTGTAAGTGACACCTTCAGCAGCCCTTATAGCCCTATGGCAGGGTGCATTATATATATGTGTAGACATATCTGTTTGAGCAGATATGCCTCTGTGCTGTCTTGTTCAATTGCTAAATGCTACAAGTGAAATGGGAAGTTATCTTAAGTATATGTACTGGGCACTGGTCATTACGAGTTTCCCAGCTACATGATGGCTTCACTGAAACCTACGGTGTTTGGTATCAACCACCTTGTCTTAATAAATCCATCCTTATGCCAGGAGTGGATTTATTGAGACATGAACCCAGAGGGCACCTTAGCGGTGCTCCCTGCAAACCTAACAGCCTCAAGTGTGCTGGATGACTGGTATAATCCAGCCTGTCACCACAGACACATTTCTGACAGGTGAGAGCCCACACTCTCTAAGGCCAGAAACAATGCCTGCTCCGGAGTAAGGTATTCGTATCTCCTCCAGCAGAATGGCTAGTTATTTTGCATATCAGGGCCAGGGTCTTCAAAGTTCCTGTTGTCTTTGATATGCGACCCCGGCTTCCCCCAGATCTGGGAGATTCCACCTCCTGAGCATGTTGATTTTGGTTTATTTGGAACTTTGGGACAGGATTATGCCCACTCCTCACAAAAGGTGCTCATATAGTGGGTGTAGTGACCACAAGGGTAAGCAGCCCATTGGCTACTACACTTTACTCCCCTTAACATCCCAAAAATTCAGTATTTAGGTGGGTCCCTGACACCAGGAACTCATATTCGAATGACTCCAAAAGAAAAAGACTTGGCGCCAAACCCTGCCTGGCTGCCTGCTGTCCCAACAACTGCAAAAAAAGACTTGTCCTGCAGCTGTGCACACTCTACAACCCTCGGAGAGCTGCCAGCAGTTCATAAATCAAACCAGCATCTCCCTTGGAGTACAGGAGCTACATCCTGAAGGCACCAATTTTAAGCTCCGGTTCACCAAACTGCTGACCACCAGACTCGCTGACTCAGCAGCGACACAGGAGGTCCTGTTCCCTGCTCTCAGAGATCATCCCCATCTCCCCAGTGAGTAACGAAACGTCAGGCCCTCCAGAAGCCATCCAGCACCAATACCCAGGGTACCGGACCCCTTTCAGAAGCCAAGACTTGTTGGCGGTCCAATCCGGACACCAACCTAACAGTGACCAACCAGGGAGGTCAGCACAGCAGAAGCCAGCCCTGAGAGTGTCCCAGCTTTCCTGTTGAGTCACCACCTCCAGGTCGCCATTTGAAGCAAGTGCCTCTGACCAGGGCAACCTGCTGGGCAAAAGACCACTGCACCTAAGCCCGAGTTCAGCTGTAGTGTAGTTCCTATATTCCCAATAGGCTCTGTGCATTGGAATTATATATACTATAGATTTGACGTAGGACTGAGGTCTACTAGGTCTCTATCGAATACACTAGACATAATTGTCAGCTAGCTCAGAGATCACTAGAAATGTTCTCGAATACACAAGAAGGGATTAGTTTCTGATAACCGCATAAACATGACAACTTTGTTTCCCAAGAATAAGAAATCTATCTCTAGAGTCGCGGAAACAATAGTTCGTTATTTTCACTCAGTCAATCTTGCATGCTTCGTTTCACCAGAGGTGCAGAGAAATAGAGAGACAGGCGTTTTCAATAAAAGGATATTTATTGAACAGTCTTCTTTCTCATGCAGAAGAAATGAACCGCTACAATCGTAATACTGGTTGCAAAGTACAATGCATACAGTACGAAGAGTATTA
Source organism: Lissotriton vulgaris (assembly GCF_964263255.1). Classification (NCBI taxonomy): domain Eukaryota; kingdom Metazoa; phylum Chordata; class Amphibia; order Caudata; family Salamandridae; genus Lissotriton; species Lissotriton vulgaris. Next base: position 780,883,975 of record NC_141693.1, on the reverse strand, counting down.
TAAAACAATACTGTAAAAGCATGAAATGGTTTCTAAGCCATAAAATACATAAAATACATCCAATCATAAATAAAGACTAAGGGCCAGATGTAGGTTGCCAATTACCGGTCGGTAACGGCCGAATTCGGCCGTTACCGACCGATAATTGGATTTTGAGATGTAGAGCCCTTAATTTTACAGAATCAGTAAATTCACTGAATCGGTAAATTTACTGATTCTGGCACCGGTTTCGGATTCATAATCCTCATCAGCCAGGCTATCTTGAATCCAGTGGCAAAGTGAGCAAGGGACTCACGTCTGAGCATACCCTGCCAACTTAGGGGCAGGCTATGCTCAGACGTGATACCCTTGCTCACTTTGCGTCTGGATTCAAGCAAGCCTGGCTGAAGACGGCTGTAATGCATGAAACCGGTCCTAGGAAGCTTGTTTCAAATCCAGGGAAGGCATGGCTTGGCAGTTCGGACTGGACTGTTCCCATGAGGCACAGGGTCAGACTGATTTGCATATGGCCATGTCTGAATTGGGGTGGCAGAGTGGGCTAAAGAACGGTGATGGATTAAACCCAGATCTGTTGACTGGGTGTGAGTGTTTGATTGGTTCAGATGCTCCGTCCATCAGCACCCCCTTTTGTACCGCTTTATTTGCCATAAGTTGCCAGGGTATGCTCAGACGTGAGTCACTTGCTCACTTTGCCACTGGATTCAAGCAAGCCTGGCTGAAGATGGCTGTAATGCCAGAAACCGGTCCTAGGAACCTTGTTTCAGGTCCAGGGAAGGCATGGCTTGGCAGTTCGGGCTGGACTGTTCCCATGAGGCACAGGGTAAGACTGATTTGCATATGGCCATGTCTGAACTGGGGTGGCAGAGTGGGCTAAAGAACGGTGATGGATTAAACCTAGATCTGTTGACTGGGTGTGAGTGTTTGATTGGTTCAGATGCTCTGTCCATCATCACCTCCTTTTGTACCGCTTTGTTCGCCATAAGTTGGCAGGGTATGCTCAGACGTGAGTCCCTTGCTCACTTTGCCACTGGATTCAAGCAAGCCTGGCTAAAGACGGCTGTAATGCCAGAAACCAGTCCCAGGAAGCTTGTTTCCGGTCCACGGAAGGCATGGCTTGGCAGTTCGGGCTGGACTGATCCCATGAGGCACAGGGTCAGACTGATTTGCATATGGCCATGTCTGAACTGGGGTAGCAGAGTGGGATAAAGAACGGTGATGGATTAAACCCAGATCAGTTGACTGGGTGTGAGTGTTTGATTGGTTCAGATGATCCGTCCATCACCACCCCCTTTTGTACCGCTTTGTTCGCCATAAGTTGGCAGGGTATGCACAGACGTGAGTCCCTTGCTCACTTTGCCACTGGATTCAAGCAAGCCTGGCTGAAAGTGGCTGTAATGCCATAAACTGGTCCTAGGAAGCTTGTTTCCGGTCCAGGGAAGGCATGGCTTGGCAGTTCAGGCTGGACTGTTCCCATGAGGCACAGGGTAAGACTGATTTGCATATGGCCATGTATGAACTGGGGTGGCAGAGCGGGTTAAAGAACGATGATAAATTAAACCCAGATCTGTTGACTGGGTGTGAGTGTTTGATTGGTTCAGATGATCCGTCCATCACCACCCCCTTTTGTACCGTAGTGAATTTAGCTGACATTTCTAAATCTGTCATCATGTTATTAACAGTTTCAAAATCCAAATCATCTGAAAATATGCTGGGTGAGACAAAGTCACTTAAAGAAACCTTAAACTGGTGTGAAATCTTCAACAGCTCCACCGGGTTATAAATGTCATAATCAGTTGTGTCCCATGCTATACCACCAGGTATAGGAACGGCTGTGATGTTCACTGGTGACAGGTCTCTTCGCTCACGATGAGATGATTTGTAAGGTTGCAGGAGCAAGTTGATGTTCTTACTTGCTGTGTCCATTGTACTGTATTTTCCATCTATCATCTTTCCTAAACTTAAAACAAGAATGAGCCATAGCAGAAGAAAAAGTACACCTAACACAATCCAAAATTCAACCCATGGTTAAACCGGATATGTATTTTCAAGTTGATGAAAGAGTTCTGTTATTTTTTCTTTGAAAGTTTTATTCACTGGCATTGTTTCATGTTCACTGGGATCCTCAGAGAAATTATCGAAGTTGATAAAATAGCCAGAGGCAGTTCTGTCAATTGTTGGGATTGCATCCGGATTTTTCGGAATCGCTGGAGCTATTTCTTCCTTTGACATAGATGTATAGTCAGATGCCACATCATTGCAGACAGGTGTATCTTGACAAACTGTTATTTGGGTCTCAAGAGGTACAAGTTCCATCGCTTTGTAGCATAGTCCTTCTTTTCGCACTGCAGATTCCTCAAAGGTGATGTGTCTCTCAGTTTGAACCTCTTGGATAGTAGCTAGAGGAGTGCGTCTGCTACTTGGTCGGAGTCCACTTGGCCTACTGCTTAGTATCGGCCACATAGTGTGGTTTGATCAGGTCGATAGACACGATCCTGTTCTCCTTTTTACCAGCAAGGGGTGGCAACAAAACTGTTCTTGATCCGTGGATTGCTAGGACAGGTACTGGTTGACTGTAAGGAGGCCCAAATTCCTTCTTGTCCACAATATTTTCTCTGACTAGATCACCAAGCTTTGGGATACTCTTGCCGTCTGTTTGCCCAAGTGAAGTGCCTGAGTGGAGGGGGAGACCTTCGGCAACTGCTCGCCTCACCTCGCCGAAATTGCCGGGACTAGCGCCTTGGGCGGACTGGGGGAGCTGTGTGTTTGCATGAGCCCAGCGAACTAACAGGCAGGTAGAGAAGCGCTGCAGGGACTCGCTCTCCCAGGAGCACCTGCTTGACCGTGTACACCTGGTCTGCGCTCCCTGCCCGACACGCCCAGAGCCCACTGCAGTATTAAAACCCCTTCTTTGCAACCTACCAGTGGGATACTCTTGCCGTCTGTTTGCCCAAGTGAAGTGCCTGAGTGGAGGAGGAGACCGTCGGCAACTGCTCGCCAAAATTGCCGGGACTAGCGCCTTGGGTGGACTGGAGGAGCTGTGTGTTTGCGTGAGCCCAGCAAACTAACAGGCAGGTAGAGAAGCGCTGCAGGGACTCGCTCTCTTAGGAACCCCTGCTTGACCGTGTACACCTGGTCTGCGCTCCCTGCCCGACAAGCCCACAGTACGTCACACGTACTATTTCTTGGTCGAAGGCTGCCGCTGCGCGGGAGCATGCAGGAGTGCGCCGGGCAAAGCCCGGGCCAAGGGCGGGCCCATCTGAGCCCATCTGAGACAGTAAGAGACTGGACTGGGCCACCCCCTTTGTCTTTTTTATATTATCATAGTGGGCTTTATGTATTAACTGGTAAAGTCTAAGGTGTATGATTAATAACTGTTGAAAACTGTCTCTTTAAGATTGAATTCCAACACAAGAGTATGGCATCTAAAAAACCTAAAGGCAACAAATCTGGAAATAAGGGAGGGGGAGGGGGAATCATTGGTCCCATAGATGCTTACATCACCATGGCCGCTTCGGCTCTGGAAAAGGAGATTGATTTAACGGTTCGGCGACTATCACTTGACCCCGTGTTTCAAAAAAGATCTTCATTTGGGTATATAGCATTATCGATGTCTCCAGCTCAAGCCCAGACTCATAGTGCCCTTATAACCCAGACAAACAGGAGCATTCAATTACCTCTGATATAAGCGGGCTGGACACTAGTTTGGTTTCTTTCATGGCCTACCCAAGTATTGAGACGGGGACAGAAAAAGCATTGAGCAAATAAATGAACTCTTAGATGCTCATAAATCCTCAGAAAGCATGCCGGTGTCCGCATTAAAGCGTAAACGCAGTGGTAACGGACAGAAGGGGGGGCACATTAAGAGGACGAAAGCTACCATACCCAAACAAAGGGCAAACGTTCATGAAGACAACAACAACACTTCTATACAGGGGGAGACATCTGGCCATATACAAAACAGCTCTATTCTCAAAATAATTGATAATGCACCCAGAGATACAGTGGATATAGCTTGTTCGTTAGATAAAATTGAACATCTGATTAAGTCTCTAATCCTTCCACTTGTAGAGCGTTTGAGAAGGATAGGTACCCAGCGCCCTTCATAAGGTTACTCTGGCCAACTCAGATATGCTCAAGAAATTGGCGGAAGTTAAACACTCGCGGATTAGTGCACCTATCCTGCCTAACCCCCCCAAAAATATCCAGAAGCCTCCTTCCAAAGAGAAGCTGTCTAAAGAGAATAGTGCTTCTTCCAAGCAAGGCGGAGATAAGACCAAAAGTAAGACCCCCCCAGTTAGCAAATCAAGTGCTCAAAGGTAGCATAGCTGTTAACAATAGCCAGAGTACCCCCAAGGGGCCATTGAAAATAGACACCATGGTAGATCAAGTAAAACCGGTGGCGTTAAATAGCCGGAGTAACAAAAAGAGAGTTGATCTGCCACTTTGTGATTGTATTAGCCGGGGTCCCAGAGTGGCAAAATGATAGGGCGGAAACCTACCATGAATTAAAAAACAAGGTGATGTTTTGGTTGACGAAAAATCGGCCCCTTAGACCAGATCTATATGGAGAAATTATTAACGTTAGGAGAGAAAGCTGGGTGGGCCACAATGCAAAGGATGTAGAGGGAGACTGCATCATAGTGAACTTTAGAAACCCCCAAGTAGTACAGTTCATTAGTGGTTTCCCGAATCAGGATAATCTTGGTGGGATCTTGTCTTTTGACCTAAGTCATTTTTATCCATTGGCCCCTGCTATTGTTAAGGGTTAATATTCAATTAGGGTCTGGTTTCTCAAGGAAAACTAGAAACTATGAAATTTCCATTGTAACAAACATTTCTAGCAAAGCAAAAGATTGTATTAAATAAAATGTAAGGTTTTTTTTAATTTCATGTGCATTTGCCAATGTTTGTTTATTTTACTGAGGAAAAGAAACCACTGTAGAATTTCTGAATACATGATGGAGTTGGCACGTGTAAACTGACTGGAGCTCTGCGTGTGCAGCTCGGGCTCATTAGCATGCCAATAGCTATAAAAGTCGGCTCTGAGCTCAAGCCGATGCTTCGCTTCATCAGAGACTCACCACGTGCATCCCTGAAAGACTTTGGCTCACGTCTTTGGTTCCCGAGGTCCTGTGCCCTTCCGGGTTGATTTCCTGCACTCCTTCTCTCTCTGGCTCTTTCCTCCCGGTTGCTTTCCTGTTGACCGGATCCAGCAGAGAGACTCACCCGATCTTCACAAGCGCTCCAGACAGCATCTGTAGTTTTTCCCCTTCCAGACGCACGCAGAGAAACTGATCTCTTTGAACAGACCTTCATTTCCGAATCCCTGCACATTCAGCACGTCATCTCCAGCTGGAGCCCAAGTAAGGTTTCTTTAACTCCTTCATACCTGCAGTAAGAAAAAGACTTCAATCACTAGATGCACGATCTGATTATTTTGACACTTGAAAACAGAACGAGGTTGAGACTTGGACAATGAAAAAACAAGCCTTGGAACATTTAAGGAAGAAACTTAACTAGATTATTATTTGATGGTTACTTGCAGAAACTCATTGGCCAGCTGAGAAAAGAATTTCCCTTTTTTACCGGGGTCTAAGAGACGAGGTAAAAGATTCACTAGCTCATATAGTAGAATTACCAAATGATTTTAATGATTTTCAGGAATTTGTAGTCAAGTTAGACCACAGACTAGGAGAGCGTAAAGGTGAAAGATCTAAACACGATATTAAAAATCTTCACTTTAAATCAGAAAGAAAGGAGGTTGATAACAAAACCTCTACCATAGAACCAATGCAAATAGGAGGCATAAAAGGACCACTGTCAAATGATGAAAAGGAAAGACGTAGAAAGGGAAATCTTTGTTTGTATTGTGGTAAAGCCGGTCACTATGCAAAAGACTGTCCTGTAAGACCAGTTAAAAAGAAGGTGTCGGTTGTCACTACTGATTGTGAATCGGAAAACTAATCATCTCAAAGAATGTTGAGACCGATTCTTTGAGGAGGGCATTAAATCAGGTCCCACAATTTGCACCCTGTGCCTTAACTCAAGTCCCTAAACATTTTACCGTTAGGTTACTACTTATTCTGACCACTCAACAAAGACACAGCATTCCTGTGCTTATTGACTCTGGAGCTACAGGGAATTTCTTCGATATAACCTTAGCTAAGTCTTTACAGTTAACTCAGATACCCAAAAAAGAACCAGAACCAGTAAGAGCTGTGGATGGATCAGCTTTGTCCTCAGGTCTGATTCGGTTCAATACCACCCCATTATTGTTTATTGCGGAAAATGGTCATTCTGAGTATGTAGTGTTTGATTTCATTGACACCCCGTCTTTTGGAGTAATCCTTGGCATTCCCTGGTTGGAGTATCATAATCCTAAAATAGACTGGGTTAAACGGACAGTGACTTTAGATTCTGCTCATTGTAGGTTACACTGCTATCAAGATTTAAAAGATCCTATCATGCCACTTTGTTGTGCTGTCCAAAAATCTTCGAATACTGAATTGCCAGCGGAATACCAAGATTTTAATGACGTATTCGACCCAGTAAAGGCAACCACTCTTCCGCCTCATAGGACGTATGATTGTAGGATAGATCTAGTCCCTGGGGCAAAATTACCGTGCAGTAGAATATATGCATTAACTGAACCCGAAAATAAGTATTTGAGAACATACTTAGACGAACTAATGGAATTAGGTTTCATTCGGCATTCTACTTCGCCAGTATCGTCGCCTCTTTTCTTTGTGGCGAAGAAGACTGGTGATTTGCGCGCCTGCATAGACTTTCGCGCAATTAATAAGGCAACCATTAAAAATCGATACCCTTTGCCATTGATTCCGGTGCTTCTAAACCAAATAAAAGGTTCAAGTATATACACCAAATTGGACTTACGCGGTGCTTATCATTTAATACGCGTAAAAGAGGGCGACGAGTGGAAAACTGCTTTTCGCACCAAATTTGGACTTTTTGAGTATACTGTGATGCCCTTCGGTTTATGTAACGCTCCTGCAGCGTTTCAATATTTCATCAACGATGTGTTGCACGAACTTTTAGACATCTGCGTCATAGTCTATATTGACGACATTTTAATTTACTCTAAAAATCAAGAAGAACATACTGAGCACGTGCGATTGGTACTGAAAAAACTCAGAGATAATGCTCTGTTTGTTAAACTGGAGAAATGTGTATTCAACTCCTCAAAAGTAGAATTCTTAGGATATTGGTTGTCCCCTGAGGGCATCACAATGGACCCTAAAAAGGTTGAGGCAATTCTTAACTGGCCCTCACCAAACTCAGTAAAAGATGTTCAGCGCATTTTAGGATTTGCAAACTTCTATAGACGTTTTATTGCAAAATTTTCGGAAATTGTGGTACCAATCACTTCCTTGTTGAAAAAAGGGAAAACTTTCTCTTGGACTCCGGAAGCAGAAAAAGCCTTTGAAATTTTGAAAAAGACTTTTACTTCAGCTCCCATACTGGCTCACCCAGATCCGGATAAACCGTTTTTTGTTGAGGCTGATGCTTCTCAAACTGCTATTGGAGGAGTTTTAATGCAGAAAGATAATACGTCAGGCCATTTACATCCAATAGCCTTTTTTTCAAGGAAATTATTGCCAGCTGAGCAAAATTATACTATTGCCGAGAGAGAATTGCTAGCTGTAAAAGCAGTCTTGCAGGAATGGAGACATCATCTTTTGGGAGCAAAACACAATGTGACAATTTATTCTGATCATAAGAACTTACAATTTTATTCCACAGTGAAAGCGTTTACTCCTAGACAGATGAGATGGTTGCAATTCTTCAGTGAATTTGATTTCATTATCACTTATCGTCCAGGAGTGAAACAATTGCTTTCGGATACTCTTTCAAGATTAGTATGTGATTAACAAAAAGATGCAAGCAAAAACTCGCAAAGCATAATACCAATGGAAAAAGTCTGTGCAGAAATCTCATCAGATACCTTTCTAGAATTAGTTAAGGATAAAGTGCGACTACTCGATCAGAAAGAATGGTTATCACAGAATCACAATTCCGTAGATAATGATTTATTCTTTCATAAAAAGAAATTGTTTCTTCCTGATAAGGAATTAAGTCAAGAAGTAATCAAATGGAATCATGATTTAGGATTAGCGGCGCATCCAGGAGTTAATAAAACTCTGGAACTTTGTCAGAGACATTTCTGGTGGAAGGATATGTTTTGTGACATTAAACAATACATAAGCACCTGTCCAGTTTGTTCTCGTCAAAAATCTCTACACTCAGCCCCTAAAGGATATCTACAACCAATGACCATACCACCTTATTCCTGGCATACCATTAGTTTAGATTTCATCACAGACTTGCCAAACTCAAATGGTTTCACCACAATTTTGGTAGTAGTAGATCTTCTATCTAAAATGGGACATTTCATTCCATTACGTAAAATTCCCTCGGCAGAAGAGTTTAGTCAGATATTTTTGCAACAAATAGTAAAACTACATGGTTTACCTGACAAAATTATTTCAGACAGAGGACCTCAATTTGTATCTAAGTTTTGGAGAAAACTTAGCAATTATCTGGGAATTGAACTAGGGATTTCATCAGCTTTCCATCCTCAAACCGATGGTCAAACTGAACGCGTCAATCAACATGTAGAACAGAGTCTTAGATGTTTAGTTAATACTGTATCATCAAATTGGGACGAGACTTTGCCTCTAGCAGAATTCTCCTATAATAACACATTGCACTCTGCTTTAGGTTGTTCACCTTTTTACTTTATGACTGGCCAACATCCACGTTCTTTGCCTGAAATAATTCCTAATACAGATCGAGAAATGCCAGCAGTAACTGAGAGGTTAGCCAAATTACAAAGAATTCAGGATCAAGTTAAGAAAAACCTGGCCAGAAATAAATGTAAAATGAAAGAGAATGCAGACAGACATAGATTACCTAGTCCAGATTATAAGCAGGGAGACCAGGTTTGGCTTTCAACAAAAAATATTCAACTAGATGGCCCCAGAAAATTGAAACCACGATTTATTGGCCCGTTCTCAATAGAGGAAGTATTAAATCCTGTATCAGTAAAATTGCAACTTCCGGATGAATATACAATTCATCCAGTGTTTCATGTTTCCCTTTTAAAACCCTTTAATCCTTCCACTCGAATAGATAAACCCTCTCCACCAATTGTAATTGGGGATCATTTAGAATATGAAGTACACAAGATATTAGATGCTAAAAGAATCAAAGGCAGGTTATATTATCTAATAGATTGGAAGGGTTACGATTCTAGCGAGAGATCTTGGGAACCTGAAGCAAATATTCATGCTGGACGCTTAATTAGAAGGTTCCATGCTTTGCATCCAGAAAAACCCAGACCAGTTAGGCGGCCTTTGGGAGGGAGAACTGTTAAGGGTTAATATTCAATTAGGGTCTGGTTTCTCAAGGAAAACTAGAAACTATGAAATTTCCATTGTAACAAACATTTCTAGCAAAGCAAAAGATTGTATTAAATAAAATGTAAGGTTTTTTTTAATTTCATGTGCATTTGCCAATGTTTGTTTATTTTACTGAGGAAAAGAAACCACTGTAGAATTTCTGAATACATGATGGAGTTGGCACGTGTAAACTGACTGGAGCTCTGCGTGTGCAGCTCGGGCTCATTAGCATGCCAATAGCTATAAAAGTCGGCTCTGAGCTCAAGCCGATGCTTCGCTTCATCAGAGACTCACCACGTGCATCCCTGAAAGACTTTGGCTCACGTCTTTGGTTCCCGAGGTCCTGTGCCCTTCCGGGTTGATTTCCTGCACTCCTTCTCTCTCCGGCTCTTTCCTCCCGGTTGCTTTCCTGTTGACCGGATCCTGCAGAGAGACTCACCCGATCTTCACAAGCGCTCCAGACAGCATCTGTAGTTTTTCCCCTTCCAGACGCACGCAGAGAAACTGATCTCTTTGAACAGACCTTCATTTCCGAATCCCTGCACATTCAGCACGTCATCTCCAGCTGGAGCCCAAGTAAGGTTTCTTTAACTCCTTCATACCTGCAGTAAGAAAAAGACTTCAATCACTAGATGCACGATCTGATTATTTTGACACTTGAAAACAGAACGAGGTTGAGACTTGGACAATGAAAAAACAAGCCTTGGAACATTTAAGGAAGAAACTTAACTAGATTATTATTTGATGTTAACTAGGTAAACTTGAATCTGAGGTTGTGATTGAAACAACACAGGACAAACGGTGCAATGAGAACCTAGTAAATGTGAAAACAGAGTTGTGATTTTAACAACAAGCATTGAACAAGACAAGAGGAGTTAATCATATCTAGACAGGTTTAGGGTGTGGTATCTTTCTCTTGTTGTTGTTTCATTTGTCTTTCAAACCAGAACCCAAATTTGGAACATAACAACAACTATACAGGTATGGCAAGTTGTTGAAAAATCTTAAGTTTTTACTAATATACTAATTCTTGGACGCTAATTATTTGATGGTATTCAACGTGTTTAGGACAGACTATCATTAATGTTTATTTCATTTAAGGTTTTTTCAAGAGAAAAAGAACTTGTAATTGTTGTTGAAGTGTGAGCCAGGGCTGAATATTCAAAAGGTATGTTGAATGAGAACAATCCTTGATAACTGATGGAGATAGTGAGATAATCTTGTATATTGATTATAGTTGTAATTGTACCACAGTTATTGAAAGCCCGGCGCACTTAACCGAGAAACAAAGTAAAAGTCAGAAGAGCTCCTGTGTTTTTTCTCTTTGTTTCTCAATCCACTTCCCCTTGCGGATAAATCCGGGCATTCAAGAGTTGATATCCTTGGTGCTCGAGTTTCTTCGAGGGGGAGTTGGGGGTTTGCAGCAACAAAAGGAAACAATCTACGCAGGAGCGTGGTTAAGCCTCAACAGCTATGGCTGGTAGTGGGAGTTTTTTCAATCCATCTCATGGGAGAAATTACGCTCAAAGAAGGCATTGTGTTAACACTCCGGCAGTATTTACTACGCTTAGAGGTTACCCCCAAAACAATCCTCATAAAATTCAGCAAGTAGGAAATCTTTTTAATGTTCCTATTATTAATCGTTTTGATGCACTGTACGATCTGGGTTGGATAGATTGACAAGTGGGGGAGAAAACGATAGCAAATGGAAATGAAACCCTTATCTCTCAATATGTAACGGCCAACCAAGAGAACCCAGGCCCCCTGGAGACGGTTGAGGAATCTGTACCTGTTAATCCGAAATTAGCTCATGGTTGTGATTCTCTAACAGGTATAAACTGTCTATCAGACAGGTTGGCCAATCTACCTAGTAGTATAAATATAAAGCTTGTAACCTTGAACATCGCAGGTTTAAGAAATAAAGTTGATGACCCAATCTGGAGAGAATCTATAGGGACAGCAGATATCATTGGGTTATAAGAAACTTGGGATACAGGGAACATCCTCAGCCTAGACGGTTACTCCACACATTTCCTTCCCGCGGTAGTATCACCCATGGGGAGGGCGAAGGGGGGGCTGGTTACATTAATTGCGGTAACTATCCCCGGGATTCATACTCAGATAGTAACAGGTTCTCCCTATTGTTTGGCAGTTCAAATTGCCTGTAAATGGGCATGCAACATTTTATTCGTACATTTTTACAATTCTTATGACAGAGTCACTATGACTGACCATCTGGCTATCCTCAACCTTTTTTTGGCAGATTATAAGGAGGTCAATGATAACCATTGTTTGATCATTCTTCTGGGAGATTTTAACATTCATGGGTGCCCAGATAAATGTTTGTCATAAGACCAGCTAGGTCCCCCTGAACAGGGTGATACTCATTTTGAGCACTCTGCACAAGGAGATCCCCTCGAAAAAATTCTGGCTGATCATGGCTTGATGCTCCTGCAAAGGAAGTTGAGGAGATACCTACTCTCAAAGGTAGAGGTAGTTGTTCAACTATTGGTTATATATTCATTAGCCCTACGCTGGGGAATAAAATTAGCGGATACTCTGTGGCCTGGTCACATTTTAGCGACCATAACCCAGTGACCCTCCGCGTTATAGACCTAGTTAAAATACCCGATAAATGGCAAAATAGGGCCGATAAGTATGACATTCGCCCGACAGATCAGGCTCGAAGGATCAGATGGGGCAGTGTTGTTCCTGAAGATTTCTTAAACAATCTTTTAATAAACAGAGGCATGGAGTTGCACACATGTATGGACCCCGAAGCAGGGGATAAGGAGGTTTTAGATGCCTATCTAACAATTTGTACTCAGGTAGCTGCGGATCTTAAATGTCCATGCAAAGCAAAGGACCTCGGGGGTTGGCTGGTTTGATCACAATTGCTCACTAGCTAATCAAAAATTAAGGACTGCCCTTAAATGTAAACCAGTTGATAGGTCCCTTGTAGCTTCTTTAAGGAAAGCCTACAAAAGTGTTGTGGAAGCTAGAAGACGAGAAATTAGGGCAGCAGCCTGGGAAGAATTAACCTCCATAGATGTGCTAAAGAATAGTGCCAAATTCTGGTCTGTTGTTAACAAACCTTATTTTCACGATCCATGTAACAATCAATTGGATTGTGGTATACAGGAACAGGAGTGGTTCTCTCATTTTAAATCTGTCTATGAAGGGGTAAATACAGGGAGGAGGATTTACCCACCCCTATTTTGCACTCGTATACTTTATTGGTTACTGAGGCAGAGGTGGCAGAGCAATCAGGAAAATGACCAGCAATAAGGCCCCAGGTCCCAATGATGTTCCTAGCGACCTCTTTAAGTCAGATATCAAGATATGGTCCAAAGTTTTAACTAACGTTTTTAACAGAGTGTGTAAATCCGGCATTCCGGCTACCTGGTCTGAATCAGTCATTGTACCGATTTTTAAAAAAGGTAACAGAGGAGAACCTAGTAATTATCGCCCGATCTCTCTCACTGACTCTGCAGTGAAAGTCTTAGGTCGAGTGGTCTTGAGTAAACTAACAGATAAATTGGAAGAAACAAACACCCTTTCTGCCCTTCAATTTGGTTTTAGGAAGGGGCGAGGCACCATAGACCAAAGCCTCAATCTCCAATTATTAATTGGGAAATATACAATTGCTATATATAGCATTTATGGACCTGTCCTCTGCCTTTGACCGAGTGAACAGATCCAAACTATGGGGTTTGCTCCTAAAGTTAGGCATTGATGAAAACATTGTGTATTTCCTAGCTGATCTGCACAGGGACCTCATGGCCACAGTTAGATATGATCGCCAGGGCGACTGCACGGGTAAGATCGGGATTACGAATGGGGTTAGGCAGGGTTGTATCTTAGCCCTTTTACTTTTTACCCTCTATATTAATGAACTGAGTGCTGTGTTAGGGGAGGCGTGAAAGGATATACCGAGGGCAGGCAACTTTTCCATACCGGCATTACTTTATGCGGATGATGCCGCTCTTTTAGCGCGCACAGCAGCAGGGTTACAACGCCTTTTAAACTCATTTTATGAAAGTATAAGACCTTAGTGTCAACTTTTTAAAATCCCATGTAATGGCGGTGGGCAATAATGGCAAAAAAATGAAGACCCTGCATTGTGAGGGGAATGTGTTGTCCAACGTCTCGAGATTTCCTTACCTAGGGGTCATTTTTTATGACAGCTCCACATGGTTGCCCCAATTGGCTGCTAAACGCAATGTTTTTGCAAGGTCTATTCTGGCTGTTCTTGGTTTTTCGTGGAAACTAGGAGTAAAGCCGTTGCAGGCCGTTCTGAAAGTTTATGATGCCAAATGTGTCTCTTTAGCCATGTATGGAGCAGATTTATGGGGCTTTAAAAATGTAAAGATGTTGCAGATTGTAGAGGACAAGTTTCTGAAGACTATTTTATCGGTCCCCCAATCGACCCCTGGTTACATTGTCCACCAAGAATGTGGGGTGGAATATTTGGAAGATCGAATAGCTTTAGCACTGCTTCTAAAATGGATTGCAGTGTGGTCGAACCCTGAACTGGAATTAAATCATGAGGTTTTGAGGGACTGTTTAGCCCTTGAGCATAGCAATTCCAACCCATGGCTGAATTATGTCAAAAAATATGCTGACATACTAGGTCACCCAGAACTGTTTTATCAGCCATCTAAACTAGTTAAGGGGGATGTGAAATCTGCAAAAGATACATATAAGCCCAGCAAGGGACTGGACAGAGAAGATAAGGAGTTGACCAAACCAACTGTAAGGGCTCACCAGCTATTAATAAATTCCAGCGAGATAGAACTATATCTGAGAATGGTCAATAATGCTAATCATAGATTCTTGTTGACCAAGTTCAGGTTGAATAAATTCCACCTCCTTCTTACTGAACGTCCAGGTTGGACCAAGACGATGGACCTGGAGATCTGCCCTTGTGACGGATTCTCCATTATGGACACTACGCACTTTATTTTTTTTGTAAACATTTTAACTTAATAAGAAAAAAGTTCATCCGACCCTTAATCAAAGATAAAGGGTTCAGACAAGTTAAACCGGCCCTTATGTACCTCCAGCTGTTGTCTAACATTTGGGAAATTTTTAATGTAGCGAACTTTTTGACAGTAGCTATGAGACTAAGGAAAAAATTAAGTGGACTAGTTGTAAATAGTGGATTTTAGGAATTGCATTGGAGTGTCCTGTTGTGCTCTTTTTTGATCGCTAGTGGATGATTTTTAATATGTTAATGTATTGTATGTATTGTTAGTTTTTAATGTTGTATTCTATTTTGGGCTTGATTCCTTAATTTGTATATTTTTATGATTTTTGCTATGAACCGAATAAAGTACTTCTGACTGACTGACTGACTGGGTCTCAAGAGGCACAAGTTCCATGGCTTTTTTTGCATAGTCCTTCTTTTCTCGTTGCAGGTTTATCAAAGGTGATTAGTCTTTCAGTTTGAACCTCTTGGATTGTAGCAAGATTTGGTTGTCTGCTACATCTTGGGAGTCCACTGGGCCTACTTCTTATTATTGGCCACATGATGTGGTTTTACCAGGTCGATGGATACTGTTCTGTTATCCCTTTTACCAGCAAGCGGCGGTAATAACACTGATCTTGTTCCAAGGATTGCTAAGACAGGTACTGGTTTTCTGTAAGAAGGCCCAAATTCCTTCTTCACCGCGATCTTTTCCCTGACTAGAGCCCCAATCTTTGAAATCCAGACATGTCAGGCTGGGACAGGTGGTTTTTCTTCAGTGGTCGTTGGCTTTTGTGTTGTGTTACTCAGACTTCTTCTTGTTTTATTTAAGTCCTGTAAAACAGCCAAACGGTCTTTGATATTAAAGGGTTTTTGTTCCACCACTGAAGTTTGACAATCAAGATCCTGGATGAGCATTCTAGTACCAAATAGTAGTTCATATGGAGTGATTCCCCCCCAGAGAATTTCTTGGCATATTATTAAGACTACGTTGGACACTTATTAGATGTTTGACCCACCCATCACCCGAACCTAATACCCTAGCTGTTATAGATTGCTTTATGTCATGGTTTTTTCGCTCCACTACCGCATTTCCCTCAGGATGGAATGGACGTGAGTACCGCAAAGCAACGCCCAAGCTGGCCATGGCCTCAATTAAGCTTTGGAGCTAATCGTAGGACCCTGGTCAGAATGTAGTGTGCTGATTGCGTGTGTGCCGATAAAGACTCTCAAATCTTTTATAACAGTTCGGGCGTCATCTGAGCTCTGAGGCCACATCCAAATGAATCTTGTCCTAATAGTTGTGGGACCGCATTCGGCCATGGTGCCGTCTGCGTGTAGAAAGTCTAATGCTGTCTAACAGTGGTGTCTGGACTGGGCTGGCTACACTGTAGTCAGGTACCTGGTGGCTTTCAAAGCTATGATCTCTGTAACAGGTATCACAGTTAATACCGAATTTGAAACTTCGAGGCTCATCCCTGGCCACCAGTACATCTCTTCTAATTCTATTAGAGATTTCAAGATCCCTTGATGTATCAGACCCTCTCCCATATGTGCTTCGTAAACCAAAGCACCTCTCCGGTTCCTGAACTACTGTGTCCCCCACTCCAGGGATTCGAGCAAAGGGAACGGAGTTTGCATCAATTATGTATGTATACGTGAGTGGATAGTTTAGAGGTAATGCTGCACAGCTACCTTCCATTGAGGCTTTGACTGCTAGCAATGTTTCACCGCCTATTTCTGTTTTTGAACGAGTGATTGCAGTTACGGAAGCCGTTTGCACAGCTGCTTTATCAGCCAATGAATTCCCTGCAACGTGAACGCCATCACGCTGATGACTCAGTGTATGAATCACGTGAGTCTTTTGTAGTTCTTCTGTAATAGAACTACTTGTTCCCAAAGCATTTTATGCTTAATTGTGCCACCTTTTGTGTCTTTGAAACCGTTTTGAACCCAGTTGTGCAGATATTCATTGTAAGACTGGATGCAGGAATACGAATCGCACACTATGAGTGTGGGGAATTCGCGAACTGTATTTTCAAGCGCCATCTTGAATGCTTGGAGTTCAGCTCGCTGAGCTGTACAGTCTCCGAGTGATTGAGTTTTAGTGACCATCGGTCTAAATTTACCTTCATGCCAGCGACCTTTTACAATCGCGCACGCAGCACTATAGGCTTGTTTACCCCCAGTTGCGGGTTGTGCTGAACCGTCTGTATAAATTATACAGCCGTAATGTTCTAGAGGCAGAATTTCAGTCGGCAGAGGACATTCTTGTTCGTATTGGAGAAATTCTTGTGTCTCTTGTGTCTTCAAGTATGGGTCAAAAACGTATTCAACGTCTGTTGCAGCAAGAGAGTTAACCCATTGTATCTATCTCAGACGTAAAGCCTTAGCATTGGGAATGCTTGCTTTTGTTACTGCCTCCAAGGCAGGTACAGGTGTAACAATCATTATGCGTTTACCCTGCATGAGAGCTCTCTCTTTTGCTACTGCAGCTTGAACCGCTGTCAGAATTTGTTCCGTAGAAGTGAATTTCTTTTCAGCTTGTGTGTACATGTGTGATTTGTATTATATTGGTACCTTTTTTCCTTCATCAAAGGTTAGGTATGTGAATCCGCATGACTGAAAGTTTTTCAGCGTCTTTGGAGGTTGAAGCAGCACACATTTCTCTACAAAGGTGCTGCCAGGCTTTTGCCTTCACTTGATAACTCGTATCCTAAAAATAGGACGTTGAGGTGGGCAATTCGTGATTTCTTAAAATTGAATTTGTACCCTTCAGAAGCGAACCCAAGTATTATGGTGTTCACTCTTTTCAAGTGAACGTCCAAATCGTCGTCTGTAAGATAGATGTAGTCGACATAAGATAATGCCTCATCATCATACGTTTGTAGTAACTCTGTTACTCTGGCAGAAAATAACCCTGGATTATTCTTGAATCCCTGGGGGAGACGGCAAAATTGTCTCTATGTCCCCATAATTGAGAAAGCGGTCAAATACCTGCTTTCTGGTGAAATGTTTTGACAGAAAAAAACCTTTGAAATATCTAATGTGGTTTTATACTTTTTACACACAATGTTATTCATCAGTGCTGCACTGTGTGCATTTTGTACTGCAAAGTCTGCAACAAGAGTTTAGATGTCTGTAGTCGAAAACTAGACGATATGTATTGTCTGGCTTGGAGACAGAAAACAAAGGATTGTTCATAGACTAGGTGCATGTTTTAATCACCCCTTGGTATTCAAGTTGATTTAAGATCTCCCTGACCTGTTTTTAGCTTCTTACTTAACTGGATACTGCCTTTGTGCAGTAGGTTGATTTGTAACTGGATTTTATGATTAGGAGAGTCCTCATCCCATCCTACATGATTTTTATATAATGCTGGAGCTTGGGCAACAGCCCATTTTCTGGCATAGGTATATTTTTTATGAATTGAAATGTGATTTGAGAAGGCTGGCATAAGTATCTCTTCACATGTGGGCACTTCCTGACAAATTCAGGTGGCCAGTCTTGTTCAGCTAGAAGAATGTCATAACCCTTAGATAGCTTCTCCCAAAAGAGTGCTTTTATTTTCCTAGGTATGTCCCCCTCCATCCGGAGTGTTACTTCATATAACTTGTGGGGTACACTAACCCTGGTGTCTGCAGTTTCCACTTGAATGCATTCATTCAAGTCCACGGTCTCCAGATGATCTATCAAGATCTTGCGAGCTA
This sequence comes from Lissotriton vulgaris, assembly GCF_964263255.1. Lineage (NCBI taxonomy): Eukaryota > Metazoa > Chordata > Amphibia > Caudata > Salamandridae > Lissotriton > Lissotriton vulgaris. The sequence continues at coordinate 780,865,877 of NC_141693.1, read as the reverse complement.
TGGTTACCTCTGCTGCGCTGTCTAGCATTGTCTGGGCCCACTCCCCGTTCTTGAGTTGTGTCCTCAAGATCCTCGGCATGTCTGATCTTTAGACTTGCTACCTTCTTTTTTGGAAATTGGCTTTTCTTATTTTTTGGAACGTGCTGTTCGTCATTGGACTTCACACGTTCTTCTTTCTGTTCTGATCGTCCTCTTCTTTCGGATTTCTGCGAGGAAGTTTGAAAGGTACGAGAGGAACGTGTATCAATGTCTTGATATCTATCAGGTTTTCTCAAATTATCCCTATTTCTAAGGTTATATCTTTTTTTCAGAGGACTCCTGTTGAGGAGACCTTCCTCTGGACTGAGAGCGCTTCTCTCTAGGGAGAGTTTATTTGCTGTTTTCCCACTTCTTTTTAGAAATAGTGAGATTATTTTTAATAAAAACTTTTTCAGGATTTTCAGTTAGTTGGGGCTTTACTGGTTTCCCACCCAAACTATCTCTACCTAATTCTTCATAGGATTTTTCAATAATTCTGGCAAGCTCATATGGTTGCTCAGTAATATCTGTTTCTTTTAGCTTCTGGCGGATTGCCACAGATGCTGCTTCACCTTTAATGTTGGCCAACAATATAGCCGAGACCTGTTTGAAATCTTTCAGTATCTTCATACCAAGATTTAAAGCAGGTTCTGGACCGTATTCATTTTGAATCTGTCTTAGAACGTCTGGTATTACCGCCATAGATGGAACACCATTGAAGCAAAGACTGTACCCCAAGTGTCACAGTCCTCCACATGTGGTGCTATCCCCATTGGTAAACAGATTTCTGCATTTCTCATGAGGTATACTATTAGGGAATACTTCCTCTATTTGAGTAAGTTTTTGGGCTAACCAGATCGGAATTTGTTCCCGTTTTGCAGGCAATTTACCAATGACTGACTGTATAGTCTGTGGTGTGATTTTGTTTGTGTTTCCCTGATGAGGGGTGTGCTGTGGAATCCTTACACCTGGTTGGACTGTTAAAGCCCGCATGACATATTGAACCAATTGTCTGTGTATTTTAATTAACTGTTTTAGTTGTGCTAACAGTCTGGACCTGTCATGTTTTCAATGTCAGGATGTGGTGTATAGCTGACTAGTACCAGCCATGTTGCTCCTGGTCTACCTAATGGACCGAGCCTGGTAATGTGATTATGATGTTGTAGGGCACCATTAAACCAGAGATGATGCTCTTGGTAAGTTAGTGGAATTTCAACGTCCTCGAAAGGAACGTATTCCGCCGGAAGTTCCTCTACTTTGTAGTAGTAGAACTCGTGTGTTACTGGATTTGTTGTAGGAAACAGAATCCATGAATAGAATACCTCTGTCTGCCGATATTCACGTGTCTCTATTACGAAGATTACTTTACCACCTCTCGATGATACTCCATTTTCTATAAGTTTTAAGTCTGGTTTTCCTTATATTTGCTGGGATGATTAATGCATCTGGGTCATTTTGTTGGAGATTTGTGTCATCTAACATTGCCTGAACTGCTGCTGCAGCTGTCTATCTCTCGTTGTCACTCATTTTGTTGACTGAGAGTTTGCAGAGCAATTTTCAAGGAAACATAGATTAGGTGCACAATATTTTGGAACACTGTATCCTTCAACGTTGAACAAACTAAAAACTAATACATAGGAATTTCATCCTACTCAGTTTTGGGGGATAGTATATCCTTTAACCCACACCAGATGTCTATTGGAGTATTTTCCGGTAAAAAGTGGTCTGTGTGAAAAGCACGACTGAGTTACTCTAGTATCAAATTATCACCTTACCAAACGTTAGGTGCCATGTAGTGTAGTTCCTATATTCCCAATAGGCTCTGCGCATTGGAATAATATATACTATAGATTTGACGTAGGACTGAGGTCTACTAGGTCTCTATCAAATATACTAGACTAAATTGTGAGTGCCAGCTAGCTCAGAGATCACTAGAAACTTTCTCAAATACACAAGAAGGGATTAGTTTCTGATAACCGCATAAACATGACAACTTTGTTTCCCAAGAATAAGAAATCTATCTCTCGAGTTGCGGAAACAATAGATAGTTATTTCACTCAGTCAATCGTGCATGCTTCGTTTCACCAGAGGTGCAGAGAAATAGAGAGACAGGCGTTTTCAATAAAAGGGTATTTATTGAAGAGTCTTCTTTCTCATGCAGAAGAAATGAACTGCTACAATCGTAATACTGGTTGCAAAGTACAATGCTTACAGTGCGAAGAGTATTATAAAATAATACTGTAAAAGCATGATATGGTTTCTAAGCCATAAAATACATACAATAATAAATAAAGACTAAAAGTACTCAACTGGTGCTTCTAAAATACGCCTACCCCGGTGTACCTAATCTAGGTCTAGTACAAGGGAAGAAGTAAGTGATGTGTAGCTTAGTTTAAGTGTTCTTTGCCAAGAATCTATTCCAAGAATTCTCTAAGGGTCTAATCAGCTCTGTACCTTAGTTTAGAATGAAGGAGGTCTTGTATCTCTGTCTCAGGACTCGATTTCCCAGCAACATTCAAGGGTAACCTGGAAACACTGGAGCTGGATTTCTCGGCAAGAGAAAAGACAGTGTCTCTCTCAGTGCGTCAGCTGGAGGGTCGGCTTCCTTCGGCACTTGCTGCAGCAGGGCCTCGGGCAAGTAGATAGTCGAACTGCTCCAAACCACTGTGTGTTTGCCTGAGAAAGTGTTCACATATTTATCCCTTGAAGGTGCCTTCTTTGACGTAAGGTTGGACATAATACCGTCATCAAAGACTCAGTTCTTTGAAAACTCCATGATTTCTTGGATGAATCAATATTCAAGCAAGGGGAAGTCCCTGACTGCTGAAGACGGGTTTTTCCAAGAAATCGTTGCGGATTTTTGGAACTAGTGGAAGTAGCCATGCCGTATTTGGACTGCATAGGCTAAGTCTAAATATGGTTAGGATTTCTATGCCTATATAAGGATAGGGTGATTTATACCTATATATGGGCATGAATCGGGAAAATTACACTAGGGTCCTAAAACGGCACCCAACACAGCAAGACCAACTGTGTCTCAAGCCCCTAGAGACACCCAAGACCCGAGCTCATCTGTGAGTTCCTCCGGACTAGCCCCCACAGATCCCACCTGCAGCCTCTTTCTGCAAGCTCTCTGAAACTGAGTGCCTTGGACCGCCGCCACCAAAGACCATTACACACGAGCCCCACAGCCCAGGTCCAGTTCGGCTGATGGTGCATGTCAGCTCCAGAGACCATAAAGAACTGAGTCCCCTTTGGGTTCAACTGGACTGGCCCTTAGTCCCCTACTTGCAGTTTCTTACATTAATGGTCTTCCCTTCAAATACAGTGCATTTTCTATTTCTTGTAAAATTACTATCTCGAAAAGTACTTACCTAAGATTGAAGTTTTTGGTGTTAAAAAATATGTAAAAATAAGTGTTGTTTTTCTACATTGGTCTCAAGGTTCTTCTTGAGCGTGTGTCTCATTTATTGACTTTATGTGTGTTCAACAAATGCATTACCACTGCCCTCCGATAAGCCTAAAATGCTCCCTGACACTACCACAAAAGAGAGCCTTTAGCCTTAATAATTTAAATCCTGTAAGCCAATTAGGGTTGCCTGGACTTACTACAGTGTACCTCTTTTGGGTACACTACATAAAAAGCCAGCTTCCTACAGCTTGTAGTCGGAGGAGAGATGCGATCCCTGTGTTAAAAGCATTGCCGCAGTCCAGTTGGCTGGAGAGAACGGCTAAGTTGTGTTGGTGTGTTTTGAGATTTGGGGTATGTGGGGAATGAAGAAGCAGGAGGAGGAGACAGAGTTGACCTGAGTCATTATGGTTAGCTTGTTGTCCGGAATGATGCCTACATTCCTAGCGTGGTCAGTGGGGGTAGGAGTAGGTTCGTGTTCTGATTGCCACCAGGATGCATCCCATGGGGAGTTTTTGTTACCGAAATCCATGCCTCTGTCTTGTCCATGTAGAGCTTCAGGAAGCTGTAATTTATCCAGTTGGCTATGTCTGTCATGCCATTGTGGAAGCTGATCTGGAAGCTGGAGGTGTCTTCAGAGAGGGAGAGGATGAGTTTTGTCTCGTCGGCATAGGATATGATGTTGAGTCTGTGGATTTTGGAGATGCTGGCCAAAGGTGTTCATGTAAGCGTTAAAGAGGATGGAGCTGAGCGAGAATCCTTGGGGTACTCCCCAGATGATTTCTGAGTGTTCCCAGGTCAAGGGAAGAAGGCGGACGTTTTGCATTCTTCCGGTGAGGAAAGAGGCAATCCATCTGAAAGCGGCTCCTTGGATGTTTATGTCGAGCAGTCTTATGATGAGTGTGTGGTGGGAGACGATATCAAAGTCTGCCAAAAGGTCTAGGAAGATCAGAGCTGCAGTCACACCTTGGTCGAGTAGGGCTCGGATGCCATTGTAGCGTCGATGAGAGATGCCATGCTGCTGTGGTTGCTGCGGAATCCAGATTGGGAGGAGTCGAATAGGGGGGTCTTTTCCAGATGTGAGGAGAGCGGTTGGTTCATGCCTTTTTCTAATACTTTTGCCAGGAACAGGAACAGGAGCTGGGAGATCGTTTCTTTTTTTGAGTTCGCTTGGTTCTGCTGATTGTTTGTTTAGAAGGGCGTTGACTACTGTGTGTTTCCTGTCCTTGGGGAAGATGGCCATGGCAATTGAGGTGTTGAACAAGGTCTTGAGTACGTGGTAGAATCGGAATTTGCCTAGCTTGAAGAAATGGTGAGGACATGGGTCGGTTGGGGCTCCTTACTGGACAGTGTTCTTGATGGAGGCAGTGTTCTCTGGGGTGAGCTGCCGCCATTCGGTTAGTTGGATGTCTGTGGTGGTAACAGAGTCGCTGTGTTACTTGAAGTTGATGGCCTTGGGCTGGGGTTTGAAGTTTCTGTAGATGTTGGTGATCATGTCATGGAAGAAGTCTGGAAGGTTGTTGCAGAGTGCCTAGGAGGAGGGTAATGTTTGTTGCAGATGAGGGGTTGGATAATTCTTTGACAATGTTGAAGAGTTTTTTGCGGTTATTGGAGCTAGATTTGATGAGTGAGGCTTTAATTCTCTCAACTGTCTGCGGTAAAGAATAAGGGCTGTATTGAAGGCGGTCTTGTTGGTTGCGTCCTTGCTGGCTCCCCATCTCCTTTTCAGTTGTTTACAGTGTTGTTTAGCGGTTCCAAGATCTTCAGTGTACCATCTAGCCTGCTTGGTGGACCTTCTGTGGGTGTTTTTGCCAATGGGAGCAATGTTATATGCAGTTGGTGATTCAGTTCTTGAAGCTTCTGATGTTCTCGACTAGGTTGTTGGAAGAGATGGGGTGGGTGGTGTTGAGCGCAGTGATCCATGTGTCCTTTGAGACTTTGCTACAGCTGCGGTGGGGGTGCTGGGCAGACTTAGGGCAGAGGTCCGTGAGCTGGTGATGTTGAAGTGGACGATGGAGTGGCTGGTTCAGGGAGTTACGTGGTGTGGCTGTGTGGTGAAGAGATTGGGACAAGCTTTTGGCTTGCAGTGTGCATGGGGTTATGGATGAGTTGAGCAAATGCAGTGTTTATGCTCTCAAGCAGGTTGGGAGCGTTGATGTCAACAAGATCATTGAGATGGAAGTTGAAGTTGCTGAGGAAATTTTAGTTGTTGGAGTCTACGGTGAGGGGGGCGATGAAGTCAGTGCTAAAGTTGCAGAAGGCTGGACTTGGTCCTGGAGCATGGCAGGCGAGGGTGCACCTGATGGTAGTTTTGTTGTCTGGATTGGGAAGCTGAGGTGCTCCATGGCTGGTGTGATGCCATGATTTGTGGCGGTGCATTGTGTGGATTCCTTGTGTAGAATGGTGATCCCACCACCAGGCTTGTTGATGCAGTGGGTGATCTTGTATCCTTCTGGTATTGCAGTGGCAATGTCGGGTGCAGAAGTGGGGTTTAGCCAGGTCTCAGTGAGGAAGAGGATGTCGGTTGTGAGAGAGGAGATGAGGTCCCAAGTCTCAATGGTGCATCTCCATAGTTCGCCTGTATTGAGTAGGGTGCACACAAGTTGGTATTTATTTTCAGGTGGAGGCTGTGGTGTGTTTGGGGTGGGTCTGGTTGGTGGGCTGGTGTGTGTACAGTGACAGGTGAAGTGGCAGTGGGTGCAGGTGGAAAATCCTGCCATGGAGCATGGGTCAGTGCGGTGGCAGTTTTTGTTGAGATGTCCAGGGTTGAGGGTGTAGAGCTCGCCAATAGTATATCTTCGGGGGGGAGGAGCCAAGCAGGCATTCGAAATGGCCGCATAGTCGCTCGGCTCCGTGAGCCTTTCGCCCCACATGACTATCCTGGCGTTTATCCTGATCTGAGAGAACATATTTTGATAGGAGAAGAACTACGAACACCTACTGCGTGTTCCCGGAGCTCCGGTGTGCAGTGGATCCTCTGAATAGTCCCCGTCTGCTCCGCGGCCTAAGCGGCTACGAGACCGGGGCGTTGACTCGGCGGGGTCTTCGGCCACGCCTGTAGCATCGACGGCCGTTGATGGCGACGAGGAGCCTGCCATTGGGTGCCGTTGACGTGAAAGACCGCTTCTGGCGGTGAAGAACCGGTCCGCTTGTTGGCGACTCTTGAGGAGCAGTGGGGAGACATTGGACCGGAGGGGGCGCTTGACTCTTGCCCCCCATCCCCAAATTTTGTTGCCCGGGCATAACCAAGGTCTACCCCTGATATAGACGGGCGGCTCCCGGCCGGGACTTTAGCCTTTTGGTGGCTCTCCTTTCTGGGGCCTCGCCCACAGTTTGTTTGCCCTGGAGGCACGTTCCGTGGAGCCCTCATGGTGAGGCCTAGTCCCTGAGTGTTTCAAAAAGGGGGTGGGGTCGCACACCACTCACTCACCAGCGGGATCGCCCCTAAGGACTATGGTCAGTGTAGTTTTGTATTCCGCGATGTATCTTTCTTCGCCATCCCTGGACACGTGTTTCGGGGTATTTACCCCTCATCAGCAGGGAATAGGCCATCTTCTTATCTTCTGGGGTTGCCGGTGGCTGCCAAATATTGCCAGGTCTAGTACCACACGGGCGCGCGGGTGCGGGGTCCCAGGCTCGTCAGCCCGCTTAAATATTTCAAAAAGGGGGTGGGGTCGCACACCACTCACTCACCAGCGGGATCGCCCCTAAGGACTATGGTCAGTGTAGAGATGGCCTATTCCCTGCTGATGAGGGGTAAATACCCCGAAACACGTGTCCAGGGATGGCGAAGATGGATACATCGCAGAATACTTAACTACACTGACCACAGTCCTTAGGGGCGATCCCGCTGGTGAGTGAGTGGTGTGCGACCCCACCCCCTTTTTGAAATAGTCCCTGAGTGTGGTGAAGAGGGACGGGGCCGGCTGGATCAAGATGGCGGCGGATGCATTTCTCTATGACCCGAGTCCAGATCGGATGGCTGATCTGCAGGTGGGGCTGAGATGCTCGCATCATACAAAGGAGTTCATTTCCCGGGACGTGATAGCTGCTCTAGCTGTTTTGCACGAAACTATGCTTTGCCATGCCCGAGACTTGGGCGGAAGAATGGACGCCATCGCGGTTTCGCCGTCCTTGGCGGCCACGCCCCGACTCCACGGGACTGCCGGTGAACTTGCTGCTGACCCACTGGAGGAAACTTCGGCTTCACGTGGGCACTGGGGGCCGCCTGAGGTCCATGCTCCTGTGCGGGCCGACTCGATTGCTTATTTGGATGTCACCTTGGGACATTTGCCTGGCCGGCGGCTGGAGATGGAGCGCTGTTTCTCTTTTTGGAATGGGATGGTCGTATCGCAGCGATGGCTGGATTGTGTGCCTTTCCTCTCCTGGTTGGCGTTGTCGCCTGTGAGCTTTGGGAATCTTCTGGGACCGATGTTGATATCATTTGTTCTTGACTGTCTACACTTTGATGGGCTTGGATTATCAAACTCTTCCATGGTTGCGTCCCAGCCGGACCCACTTGCACTGTACGGACTTTTAGGATTGTGTTCTAAATTGATCAACGAGAGGACTTCTGGCTGTGTTACTGCTAGACAGGGTCAGGGATGATGTGGGTCATGTCTATTGGTGCTATTATTGTTAGACGGTGCAGTGGGTATGTTCAATTGATATTGTATCGTGTTTATGCTAGTGGTTGGTTATTCTCCAGTATAGTATTGCTTCCATTCTGGGATTTCCGTGGTGTAGGGGTGAAGGGCGGGGCTGAGCGACACGATGAGGGCCCCCCTCCGCTTATTTTCTTCGCTTTTCTCCTTTTCTTTCTATATTTCGGGTTTCCATTAGGGCGACAGGCACGCGGCTGGGGGGGTAGGCCATGACCTTCTGCGGGTGTGCAGGGTGGGGGTAGTGGGATGGGTGTTTGTTTGTTCTTTGTTCCTATGGCCCTTTAGTCTTTCTTTCCTTTTTTAGTGTCGTTGTTGCGCATGCTCTTTGCGATATGTTTGGTGTTGAGGGGCGGGGGTTAGGTTTTTTACCCGATGGGGCTGTGCCCACCTTTCTCCTGCTTTGTGTATTCTGCCCCCCGATGACTCCTTCGTATCATTGCTGTCTGCTGATATCCTGATTTGCACATTGTTGCGGGACTGTGTACGATTGTGCGACACCTTCTTAGTTTCTTATTTGAAAAATGAACCTCTCGAATTCTGATTTTCAGCTGTTGTGTATGAATACAAGCCGTGCACTGTTATCGTTTCCCCTGGGGGCCACACTGCTTTAACCACGCATAATGCTTGCTTTACTTCTGCTTAGCGGCCGGCCGGGATGGTTGTAGGCCCATACCTGTAACTACATGCAACATAAATGAAGGTTAAAAAAAAAATGGTATATCTTCGGGGCAGGAAGGGGCAGGGGTTGTGGCCCTGGGCATGGTCCAGGCACAGACGGGCGCAGACAGGCTTGCATGTGGCGTATCTGCTGCACAGTCGTGCTGTGGACAGCATTAAGTAGGTCCTGGGGTGGGTGTGGCTTCTGTTGGCGGGAAGAACTGTGAGGGGAAACACCCAGGTGGGAAATCCTGGGCAGTAGGGGTGTCATTGGATCAGGCTGGAACAAGCATTACATGGAGGCCACATGTAAGTGGCAGGCTAGATGTCCAGGTGTCTACATTAAGACACTGTAGAGTGGAGTACTGTGTCATACAGTATTGGAAACTGTTGTAGAGTGGAGTTGAGTGCTGTACAATAGAGTCTATGGACATAGAGTCAAGTATACATTTGGACAGGATTGTATGAGGTAGAGTAAATTACATCAGAGTCTAGTACAGTGGCATAGGACATAGTAAATTAGACTTATATAGAGTGGAGGAGATTATACCAGAATGTCGTTGAGTGGCACACAGTGGAAGAGGATGGAGTGGAATAGTGTGGAATTGCGTAGAGTGGAACAGCGCATAGTGGAATAGGGCACAGTGGAGGAGCGTAGACTGGAGTGGTGTACAGTGGAGTGGCATAGAATGGAGTGGCGTATAGTGTAATAGGGTATAGTGTCCAGACCCCACAGGATATAGCGGCATGGATTAGCAAATTTAGCGGCACAAAAATTGAAATTTAGCGGCACAAATACGGAAATTTAGCGGCAATTTTGCGGCATTTTATTTCGCCATTTTTCCTACAACAAACACAGATATCTTAGTTTTTTTGAGTTATTTAACAACATGAAGCTATGTATATTTGGTTTATTTACAATGTAGACACTTTGTTTCCCTCGAAAAGCAAAAGACTTCCCGTCAGCAGCCCAGGGCAGCAAAACAGCATTACAGGCATCCTGCGTTGCGTGCGGCAAGACGGTGCTTTATAGCGCGGTGTCAGCACCTCCCCAGTGCAACAGCTCAATTGGCACACCTTGCATAAAAAAAGGTTTGGATCTTTGTTGTTCCAGCCTGTCCTCGTCGCTCTCCTCTTCCCGCAGCAGGCCCTGAATATAGGCCGTGTACACAGCGCTATCTATCTCCAGCGCGTCTAGCCTCCGTCCCAGCCACTCCTGGAAGCCAGACGACTCCATTCCACACTGGGACAGTGCTCTGACTGCCGGCTAGCCTCGCCGCCTTTGCAGTGGATGACCTGTTGACAGCCACTGGAGCTGTATTACGCACTGAGCTGTATGAAGCCTATGCTTGGAGTTGTGGATAGCATGCTCCTCTAGTCTACAGGGCACAACAGGAAGGATCCTGTGGGATGTTAGTAGCCGTGAGTCGGGGGATTTTGTGAGCTGCAAGATGTTGAGAGCTGTGGGTTGGTAGGAACTGCATGCGGTGTGAGATCAATGATGTTGATGCTGTTGTGATGTAGTGCTCGGAGCTGTAGGAAGCTGCGAACTACAGGATGCCTGGATTTCTGTGAGGTGCTGTGGGTGTTTGCATTCGGTGAGCTGTAGCATGCTGTGGACTGCATGTTCTGTCAGCTGTGGGATTCCCAAACTCTGTCATAGATAACTCTATCCACCACACATCCCTGCACTGCATTGCACCTCCACACCCACTCTACACTGCACAGCTCTCCTTTCCAGAACAGGGTTGCCAACATGGCATGGGTGCAAATTCAAGACGGTAAGGTTAAAAATTCAGGACAAAGGGTCTAAATTCAGGACAAAATGTGAATAAATGTACGTTTTCCAGACACATCATAGGAAGTTGCGCGATAGTATAGCCTTCAGCTTTCAGTACACGCACTTTTTTACCGGATGTGTGACTGGACTGGGACCTCAAACTCAGCTTCACCCTAAGCTTTTCACGGGTCGTCCAAAACCCATTTATAGCTACAGGAGGCTTTGTGTTTTTTATTGCCTCCTGCAATGTCAGTTCTCTGGCTAAGTAGCCCATTTGCAAGGTGTTGGAGGATAGATCATCTGGGATGAAAGATTCAGTTATCACACAACGCCCACGAACGAATAGTCAGCAGACGTGCCTTGTGTTGTCATACTCTCATATTGCACAAAAGAGAGACAAAACAAGAGGAATTTAGAGTGTAACGGAGAGAGAGCGTTTTATAATCTATGCAAGGCCTAACGCAGTGATAAAAACGAACTATTTGAGAAGGGCTTCACCTTCCCAAAAATGAAATCGGAATGAAATGAGAAAATACTTATTGTTTTCATTTTCAGGTTTGTTTCATTTTCCTAGCACTTTGAAACTATTCTTAATAACAGAGACTACTCAAACAAAATCTGAAGTGGAAAAATTGTATCTTGAGACTAGTTTCTATCAATGATTCAAATTTATACTCTAGCCCGCCAAGTCAGTCTTCTTCCATCATACCAGGTAATCGTTATCTTAAGCAAACCGTAATATGCGAATTTCTTGAGCTTTCCAGCCGGTCCCCCACGTGGGCCCCATCCTGACATTTTGGCCCGCCGTCAGGCCGATTTCTAGATTTTCGAAGAGGAGGAGGAAGGGGGGGCCGTACTCACTCCTGCCTGCCGATTTCTCATGTGTTACACGCGGTCTTTCGGGTTTCTCGCCCCCTGACCTGGTGTAATGTTCGGCTGTGGGAGATAAGTAAAGTGTGTGCACGTAGTGCTGAACACCGTCAGGCCCCCAGGCAGCAAGCAAGTCTCTTGGGGCAATCAGACAAGGTAGATGGAGAGAGGCGGGCCGGTATCGGCAATGGAGCTAGGATGCGTGGTAGTCAGGGGAGTCAATCGTGCTGCATCCGCCTTGCCCTGGGCTGTATATGCGGTGGGAACCCCACCCTGGGTCCCAAAATCAGGTCTGTCACTCACCACCCGAGCCGTCACCAGCGCCCAGCAGGTTCCCTCTCCGGTGTTGTTGGGAGGTATTCGGGGTCTGAGTTATGCAGCCAGGAGCAGTCCGTGCAGCCGTACTTAATCGCGGGGACTCCTGCGTTGTGTTGTTGCATACAGTGGAGTGGACTGGAGTGCGGTGGACAGTTTGTAGGAAACCAGCGTGAAACCCATTGGTGAGTCAGGACAGTTATAGATTTCTGAAAAATAGACACAATTCTTATATAGCGCCAGAATTCCGAATTCAACAGGGGGTCATATGCAATGTTCCCACTAATTTCTATTCTCTGTGTAAGGCAGTGTAAGGTCAATGTCCGCAGCAACCAAGGCTATGTGCGGCAGTAACCAGACCACACGTGTGGGTGCAGAACCAAATATCACTGTAAACTTTTGCTTAAAAAAGTGAAAAGACAGTGCATTTCCTCACATACAGATCTATGTGAACGGTGTTAAGGCTGGTTTAAAACCGTCCCACATAGCAATTTGAAAACATGGCAGCTATATTTCTGCATTTCTTTTCTTAATAGAGCTGGGCTGCGGGGTGATTGTGTGCATTTATTCAAGTTTTCATGTTAATTTCAGCTCATGATGGGCGCCGCGATTAACATCAACATTTTAACAAATGCTCTCTTTGAGCAGGAAAAAATGTAATTATAATAAAGTTATAATTATAATTTTACTCAGGGCTGGGTTAGGGTAGGGCCGCATCAGGCTTTCGAATAACCAATTGTAATGCTAGTGTCCGCATCACCTAATTAAAATGCATTAGTTACGTATTCTAGCGTCCCTCTGACAATATTGCAATTGAGGCACACTGCCAATGAGGCAGCACCAGCACGGTAAAATTGTCTAACATATTTGAGCATGCAAATGCGCCTTCAAATTAAAAATGCTATGTATCAGAGATAGAATATTCATGAACAGCGCTGAGCAGGCAGGCTTGAATTTAACCAATCAATTAGCCGTGCCCCAACCAGCGTTGCTGTGAGTCTACTCTGGGGGTACAAGCCATCAAGTGGGTGATCTGTGGAACGGGTCTTGCCTGCTGTTTTCCCACAATTACACCACTCTTTTGGTGACCTGAAGCACACACATGCATTGAAGATTGGACACACCGGGTGGTAGCTTTGTTTTTCCTTCCTGCACCTCCAAGCAGAGGAGTCACATTACCCGAGCCTCTTGCGCAGGATGTTATAGTTTTACAGCTTGGTTGTCCCATTCCCTTGCATCAACCTGGATAGAGATTGTTGACAAAACAGTCAACTTCTCAGCCCCTGCCGTACCCTCTGAACAAGTGTACTTTCGTGAACCGGAGGAACAGTTTGGTCTGGCCACTTGATCACGGGACTTGATCGTCGTCAGAGCGGCACACAAGTGTTTAAGTGCGACCAGCAGAGGTAGGAGTCGTTTTTAAAAACAAGCTTATAATCCATATTTTCAGACATTCTGTTTGTATGATCTGGGTTTAAAGCAATATTCGCTTATATAGTTCAAAACACTTTATTTTGGATTGTGTATTTCTTAGGTTTGAATGCTGAGGACTGTCAAAAACGGTTTGATTGTTGTATTGGAATGCCATTGTCAGCCTGAATGAGATAAAAAAAATTAGGGGAAGATTGTGGTACGTTGCGAATTTTTGTACAAAGCAGCGTGATAGTGAACTGCAATGAAATGTTGTTGTACACCGTGGTGAGCCACAGTGCTTTACCATGGTTAATGGTGCATCACTGTTCTTTCTACTTAGTTATCATCTGGTGTGGAGGGCTTCTCTGTTTCCAGAAGTCGGCAATGTGGATTTTCCACACCAAAAGATATTTAATGAATGAATGCCACCTGACAAGAGTCCCTACAGGGCTAGGTCATGGAACGCATTATGTCAATAGCTGAGACTAGAGGTTCTTTTAATAATTTTTCAGATCTGTGACACATATGTGAACAAAGAAGGGGGTTCCCCGTGGGTAACTTAAGGATATGGCAGGAAATAGGGGGGAAAAACCATTGAAAAGAAAAGGAGAATACCCTGCCTTCCTGGAGACAGGCGTATGTCTCCAGGAATACGGTTATTGTCCTCACTACATCAGGACCCGTAGCTAAAACCACCTATCTGGATTAACACCCTGATATATTCAGCACATGAACCATCGGTGTGCTGTTTTTGCAAGGAGTAGAAAAATGAATGGTAGAATGAATGGTATATGGTACTAGATTAGTTTGAGTGAGTAAGGATTGAATGTGAATGATACTGTGTGTGTTAAGTATTGGCCGTTACTGGGTAGGACAAACTTCCTTGATGTTATTGTCTCCATATTTATGTTTGTTTTATTTATGACCTATATGCACTACTGATATACTTTAAAAAATATATATTCCTATATTCTAAGAAGAAACTTTTTATACCTTTGTGATCAGAAAACAAAAAATAAAAAATATATTTTTCAATATGAACTGTTTAGTCTATTTGATTTGACCCTGTGATTGTGATGTCTAGTGTCAATCCCTAGGTTAACCACCCCTCTATGTATATCTCTTGGACCCTGTAGTTAGGGCCTTTATATCCTGAGGCAGGGTATTCTCCTTTTCTTTTCAACTGTGACACATATGTGCCTGGGTGCTTGTACGTCTGAGTGTGTGTGATGTTATGTCTGCATATGTGTGCTTTTGTGGATGTGAATGTGTGCTTGCATGTGGCTATATGTGCATGCGTTATCTGTGTCTGTGGGCTAATTGTGTGTGCTTGTGTGATGAAGTTGACACCAGGTTTCAGGGACATCTGAGATCTACTGTGGCATCTCATTGAGACATTTTAGGGGATATGAGAAAGTTTATAAACATTGATGCTGAGCACACTCCCAATGTGGCATGGATACACCGGTTCATTACAAATATAACATCCTATTGGAAACAGGCACCTTAACCAGGGCGGTGCTTTTGTCATCCTCTAAAAAGGCTCATTGAACTATAGGGAATGCTCTCTATGCCTTTAAGAATTTTAGCCTTAGGTCCACAAGTGTTTGAGAGTTTCCTTGCCCCAGGCCAGAGTCATATTTGCTTTGCCCTTTCTCCTCATCCTCCTAGCCTGGTCTCTCTCCCCCCATGCAAAGCTCCATCATCCAGCACCTCAACGAAGGATGAGCATCTTCATCTGTACCTCCAACCTCTGCCTTTCACCCAAGTCACAAGAGGAGATGTTCTTTTCTTCCAAGGGCTCCAGTGATCAGCTGTTCCTGCCAGTGTCCCTCAGTACTGATGATCACTGGTTCATGCAGATACCCTAATATGGCTGAGAGTGCTGATGCCTTTATTGTTAGGGATCCTGTGTTCACCTCTCCCTGCAGATGCTGCTCATGTCCAGTCAATCATATGTACCTCTCTGCATATGATCTCCTGTAGATGCATACTGCAGGCTACTGACCTGATCCTCTTATGCATGACCGTCTACTGCAGAGAGGCACCTTGGCCCCCTGCAGCACATGCAGTGCATGGGGCCCCCTTCAGGTCCAGTCCTACACTATGAGGTGTGACCTGTGCCACTTGCATTTCCAGACTGAATTGTGGGCATCTCAGGTACACATCTCAAAGGTACTGTGGGTCTTATCCTTACACATTATACCATACCAATTTGTACATGGTATCCTGCTGCACAACACGCCCTGGTGAATCCCATACCTATTAGAATTAGTCGAGTGACATGATACAGAATCTCCTGCTGCACATGGCTCTGGTTCCCTGCTCTTCTTGTCTATGTTCTCTAGCTGCACCGAACCCTAGCGACCTTCTCTTTCTGCACATGGCAGCAAAGACCTGCACTTTATGTAGACAGCCAGCTGCTGTATATTGCTCTGTTCTTCCTGCACATGTACATGGCCATCTGCTCTTCACATACAGGGCCACGGTAATGTCATGATCTAACCTATAATATACTGCTGCATTGGCCTTCGTTAATTGCCCTTTCAACACAGGGCCTTATGACCAGCTCTTCTTTGTCACCATCTTTTATTGGACAGGACGCTACTGTCACCTCGAATCGATTTCCAACATGTTACTTGCACATGGCCTTGGTGATATGATCTTCAAGCATACCATCTGTCAAGCAGATTCCTGGTGAAATGCTTAGCAGCAAATGCCCATAAAGAACTGTGTATCTTTCCTATGATGTCCTGCTGCCAGACAAGGGTGTCTGCTACTCTTGCACCTGCTCTCCTGCAACACAAGCCTCAGTAAACTAAGTAGTTGTGCACATAATTTTCTTCTGTACAGAGCCCAAGTATCTTGCTTTTCCTGCACAGGGTCATGGACACGTGTTGTCTTTCAAACAAATCCATACTACACTTTGCCCCAGTCATCTTCTCATCTCACTCTGAGGTACCGGGTTTTTAGGAACCCGGCGGTGCCAGGGTGAACACCCAGAGACCTCTTGAGTTCTTCCTGTTTTGGACCACAGAAACACAGAGTCTTCTAGGTGATGTCAAGGATCGAGTTTTAATGGCTGCAATCAAGTAACAAGCGTCCTAGAAGTACAACAGCACAGTGCGTATATTCTCAGGAGGCTGTTCGGATTTACAGAACCAGCCTTCTCCTTTTATACAAAAATATCAGCTTCAGGCAAGAATTCTTTGTTTTACGGTACAACCATATACATATTTTCACAACAAAGGAAAAGCAAAGTCATGATGGCAAGCCCACATTTTCGTATGTCCAGTTCGTGATACATTACCCAGCCAGGCCCAGAACTTCCATCAGATATCGATGAACCCCCAATAAAATCGGGCACCTCCTCCTTGTAAAACTAGCCATAAAGAAGAAACAGGGACAGGTGTGTGTATGATAAAGCGTGGTTTGTATGCGGTGAATGGTTTATGACATGTTGTGCCTTGATGCTAATCTCGCTCGGCCATTGGTTTGGGGACTGCCCGAACAGGTTTGGCTGGAGGCAGTGGAGTCAGCTCGCCCAGGTCACAGAGGAGTCAGGAAAGGTGGACGTGTCCTTTCAGATCGAATTCGGCCTTGGTCAATTGACTATGTAAGGGCAACCACAAGATGGATGCCGCTCACAAAATGGAACCAGAGGGTTCAAGACAGAAAGTATGATTTTAAGGTGATTGCGTCGCTCGATCGTGACGCAAATGCATAGGTATAATGTCCTAATCATTACCGGTCTGTCGATACCAAATTCGTCATGATACGATGATATTTTCTGACACGAGTGTTGGGCTTCGGTACCACATTATAGCAGGGTCCCGAATTTTCAGTACCACAGACCCTCCTTTTGCCCTTATATAGGCAATAACTCATGCTAATCTGAGTCCAAATCTGTATTCATGAAGTCATGGAGATGCTGCTGTAGCATCATCCTGTTACTTAGTTCGTCCCTTGACACAGGCTTCCTTACACATGATGTAGCACAGAGGCCACATATTGCAGGAGCGCACTGCACACACAGGCAGAACATGAACAGAATGGCTAAGATCATTCCAATGAATATCAGGGTTTTCCATCCCCAGGCAGATATCAGTTCCCAGAACCACCCCAGAAAGGACCAGTCTCCTTTGTCCACATGAATGGACTCAGAGATCTTATGCAGTTTGGAGATGGCCTGGTATACTGTCGGAGCATTGTCAGGGATGAAAATGCAGCAACTGGATTGGATCACTTTACATACCCCACCACGGTCTGCAAGTATGACATCTAGGGCAACCCTGTTCTGAAGAGTCACAAGGCGGTCCGACTAGAGCTCTGCAGTCAAGTTACTAAGGGCACCAGCCGTTTCAATCACGGCGGATTCAACTACCCTCGTCAATTGGCGAATGTTCCTGCTGTTCACCATAGGCCCCTAAAACGGCAGAAAACCCTTTGCGAAATCTCCAAACTCCTGTTCCGCAGTGTCGTCTTTACTCACGACACCCCTAACTGTCCTTGTCCGATGGTAATCTGCCTCGGCCGTGTAGGTAGGTGGCAACAGGAACGAGACAAAACATGTGTCCGAGAAGTCAGGGGGCAGCCATGTATATGCTCTATCGTGGCAGACGAAGTAGGTACCCTTAGCTGCTAGGAATGAAGGGGAGGTCTGAGACGGGAAAACGTAAGTTTCAGTACAGAGACTCTTCCCTAACTGAGCTCTGGGGTTTTTGCCATTTCCCTGCAGACATATGTGACCTTGATGGGGTACTATCCAGATTGGGGAGGATTTCTTTGCTCGCTGGCTCTCACTCAAGGAAATTCCATACTTAGTTATGTTCCATCTACTGTACGCTGTAAACTCATCTTTGGGAATCGTTCGATACGTGTCAATATCCCTGCTCATATTTCTGATCCCTGCCACTAGTGCCTTGTTGCTTGAATTTCTTCCTGTGGGACGCGGGGGATATGGTTCTATGGCGAATAGGAACATGGTTTGGAAAGCCCACAGAGAACCATAGTAGCTAAATGGCAGGACAAAGTATGGGATACCCTTATCTGTCGTGTGTGGCATAAGTCCACATACCCAACAATTCGTTGTGTTCATTACAGACTGGTGCTGGTGTAGGAGCTGGACGAATAAGTTATTTACAAATTCTAATCTTCTGGCAGACTCGTGTTCAGGTAGAGGGTGAAAAGAGTGCGGGGAAACAGTAGGAGGAGGTGTGGGCTGAGTGTCGTGTACAAATGAAACTCGAAAAGTGAATAGAGCATAGCCAATCAAAAACATCATTATACTACACAACATGAGGATGCATATTATTAAAAAATGTTTTTTCGCCATCACAGCGCATATTCTCTTTTCAAAGTTCGTAGATCTGGCAGGTCTCTCCATCTTGTGAAACTCCATCCTCTAATTTGCTGCCCGCGGTGGGAGATTGATTCTGCTAAGGAGTGCTTCTGTCAATCCAGGGTAATTCCCTTGAACCAACAGTACTGTCGACCTAACCGTCTCCAGCTACACTCCAAAGACTGTGGCAACCGCGACCCTAGCAGCCGAACCGGATGGCGGTTCGAAAATCAAAAATGAGCAAGTTTCCTGGATGAGAGAACTGCACAATCAAAAAGAAAAATGTTTTTATTTGTCCTTAGTCATAGGTCTTGGCCTCAAGTTATAACGGTTTCGACCAGGTGCTGTGTGGTCTTTAAACAGGAGTTCAGGCTCAGTAGTATCCAACTGCATTGACGGTAGCAGAGATCCTTGCAGAACGTTATCGCTCTCCTTTTCAGAAGTAGTTCCTTTCAAATGTGCATCACTGAAGGGTAAGAAGCGGGGCACAGTCTCGGTCTCAGAGTCAGCAATTCCCTCCTGGACCCACCGGTCATATGGAAGGGGCAGTGGGACCAGTTTACAATGGGCGCCGTGCACCCAGTTCTTCTTGCCGTGGACACGTACTGCAGAGCGGGTAGCCAGCAAAACTTGGAAGGGTCCGGACCAGGGGGCTGCTCGTTCTTTGTTCGCTGGAAGTTGCACACCAGGACCCAGGTGCCAGGTTCAATTGCGTGGCCTGGATCATCAGACGCTGGCGGGGAAGAGCTGTGGACCTGTTGGTGTAAAACATGCAATTTAGTCGTCAATTCGCACAAATAGTCAAGCAGTACAGGATGCTCTATCTCCCTGAACTTTGTGGGCCTTGGCACTCCCCATATGTTGGCCGGGCGGCCGAACACAATTTCATAAGGACTAAGTCCCAGTCTAGAATGTACAGTCATTCTTGTCGATAGGAGTGCCAAAGGCAGGGCGTCAGGCCATTTAAGACCTGTGCTTGCTTGAATCTTGGCCAATTTCAACTTTAGAGTGCCGTTAGAGCACTCTACTAATCCAGCTGATTAGGGGTGATTTGCAGCGTGAAACTTCTGGTGTATGCCTAGCCCTTCACACACTCTCTTCATCACTCGTCCCACGAATTCACTCCTATTATCACTCCAGACCATTCGAGGCATTCCAAACCTAGGGAAGAATTCTTTGACAAGGGCTTTGGCTGTGGACAAGGCAGTATTGTCCTTAAGGGGATACGCTTCCACCCACCTGGAAAAGGTACAAACAACAACGAGTACGTATTTCAGATTGTTGCACCTCTCCATGTGGATGAAATCTAGCTGCAAAACCTCGAACGGATAAGTTGGAGGCGCAAAATGACCAGCTGGAGTTGGGGTTCCCCTACCAGGATTGTACTTCAGACACACCATACAGTTCTTGACCACATTCTCTGTACATTTAGGGATTCCGCTATTCTGCCATACTGGAGCCAACAACTTACAGATCCCTTTCACACTGATGTGAGCCATTCCATGAGCCATTGTCACCACTTCAAGCACGTACGCATCGGGTAGCAGCCATCTCTGATGCTCTGACAGTTCGACCCAACAACCATTCGCATCCAATTTACCCTTGCTTTCTCTCTATTCATTCACCTCTTTCTCTGTGGCTTCGGATTGGATAGACACATGCCAACATCACCAATCCATCTCGCAGGGCCTGCAACATACATTCGACTCATCACATTCCTTGCAGTTTCTTTTGCAACTTCATCTGCAAATGCATTCCCACGACCAACATCATCTTGAATCTTTTTGTGTGCACTGCATTTCACAATCGCAACTTGTAGTGGCAAGGTCAGTGACTCGAGAAGCTCATTAACTAGCTGACCATGCTGGATCTTTGCACCGTGCGATGTCAGGAACCCACGTTCCCGCCACAATCGTCCAAAACTGTGAGCTACGCCAAAGGCGTACTGGTTGTCTGTGTACACATTCACTCGTTTTCCTTTTGCCAACACACATGCTCTTGTAAGTGCAATCAACTCTGCTGCTTGCGCAGAATTATGTGGGATACGTGCAGCTTCAACAATCGTGTGCAACGTCGTCACAGCATATTCTGCAGTCGTATCACCATTCGGCAACTTGAAACACGAACCATCAACCCATAAGGTATCATTACATTCAGGAAGAGGAGTGTCCTGCAAGTCTACTATCCCTTTTGTCTCTTCTTCTGTCATAAAGCAGCAGTCATGTTGTTCGACCTCATCTGTCTCTACTGGAATGGGCAATAACGTGGCTGGGTTTAGTGTGTCACACCTCTTTATGTGGACATGGCTCGCTAATAGTGTCAGCTCATAACTTGACAATCGAGCACTAGTTAAGTGCTGTGTCTTCGTTCTGTTTAACAAAATGTCTACTGCATGTGGGACCATAACTATTAGAGTGTTATTCATTACTAACCCAGCAGACTGTCGAATACAGACAGCTGCTGCCGCAGTGGCCCTCAAGCAACTTGGCAATGCCTTAGCTACCGGATCTAGAGTTGCTGAAAAGTACGCGCATGGACGCTGTTTGCCCCCAAAAGATTGTGTCAGGACTGATAATGCACAACCTTCCTTCTCATGGACATATAATGTAAAAGGCTTACTGTAGTTGGGGTTACCCAACACAGGAGCCGAACACAATGCATCACGCAATTCGTGAAAACTTTTCTGACACTCTTCAGACCACGGAATGGGTTTTGGTGTATCCTTGCAAGTTAATGCCACCAAAGGTTTGGCCAACAAGGAGAAATTCGGTATCCATTGTCTGCAATATGATGTAATGCCCAAGAAAGCACGCACTTCTCTCTGTGTCCTTGGGACACCCAATCTTGCAATTGCCTGTATTCTCTCTGGGGTCAGCTTCCTTCCCTCCTTCGATAAGATGTGACCTAAGTAGGTCACTTCTTGTCGACAAAATTGCAGTTTTGAAAGAGAGACTTTGTGCTTCATATCACATAAATGACGCAACAATGACAATGTGGCTTGCTTGCAAATCTCCTCAGTATCTGCAGCGACCAGTAAGTCATCAACGTACTGAATAAGGGTTGCGCCATCAGGTAGAACAATCGTGTCAAGTTGTGATTTCAGAGCTTGACTGAATATAGATGGACTTTCACAGTAGCCCTGAGGAGCGCGTTTGAAGCGGAAGCTTCGACCTCCTAGATTGAAGCCAAAAATATCTCTGCTCTCCTCGGCAATCGGGATGCTGAAGAAAGCATTCTTCAAGTCAATCACCAAGAACCAAGTGGCTGAAGCTGGAACCATAGTCAATAGGGCAGTGATATCAGGAACAACTGGAAACCGTGACACAACAATCTTGTTCACTTCTCTAAGATCAATCACAAATCTGTACACAGGTGGCTGAGACGGATCAGTACGCTTTAAAACTGGCAGAACAGGACTGTTACAGATGTTCCCTGTTGTCTCTTCAACGACATCTTTCTCAATCAGATCGTAAATGATTGCTAATAACGCCTTTTTCACCTTCGCTAGAGATCTTGTATTGGGGAATACGTGGCAACCTAACATTGGCTTTCAATGTTATGACATATGGCGCTATTTCCAAAAGACCCACATCATTAGAACCCCAAAGTATATCCGGAAGAGAAGACAATTCTGTTGGAATATTTTCCCTTGACAAATACATTGGAGAAACCACTTTCTTACCTAGGGTAAGTTGTACTCCCGAAGGAGAACAGTACAAAGTCGCAGATAATCTCTTTAACAGATCCAATCCCAACAAGTTTTCACCACAACCTGTTGTAAGAATGAGGGGTGCTTCTAATTCACATGGCCCAACAGAAAGGGACATAGGACTAGAGATCGGGTTCCTAACAGGGGCGCCAGAAAAACCTACTGAAACATTCATTTCGCCAGACAAAGGTGCGCCAGGGAGCTTTGAGTGCATAATAGAACTCTTTGTAGCACCAGTATCCAACAGAAAAGGTTCTGACACACCTGATGTAATCACCTCAACATAATGTTCATTCTGATCTACTGGAACTGAAACAACTCCCTCTCTTTGTCCATGGCTGTCCTAGTAATCATTACCCCCATTCTCGTTTTCTGCATAGTAGTCATCAGCATAGTACTGAGCCGTCCTAGAAGACGCATAATTCTGTTGGTCAAAGCTGTTCATGGATTTCTGAGGCGGAAAAGAAGGAGCATTCTGGGGGAAATTTCCACAGCCTCTACCTCTAGGAGCCTGTTGAACACCTCTACCTCTTGCACCAGAAACACCATTCAAACACCGTAACAAAGCCGGACAACTATTCTTGAAATTACCCTCTTCCTTGCAATACGCACACTGATTCGGACCATATGGTAAACGCTGTTGAGAAGACTCGTTTCTTTGCGAGTCCCTCGAATACTGCTGTGGTTGCTGATAATCGTGCTGACTAGCAGTACGAGGCGGATAAGCTTGCTGGAGAAGGACTTTAGTTTTCAATTCTTTAGTCTTTTTATCAGCCTTCTCTAGCTCATCTTTGCATCTATTTTTGTAGTACTGGGCTGTGGCTAAAATCTGCGCTGACGTGGAAACAGCCCATGCACTCTCTGAATCTTTCAACTTATTACATAGTTCAGGAAGCAAATTATGTACAAATTTGTCTACAAACAATCTTTGGCCACCCTCAGTAGCCCTATCCTGACCACTATGATCGACGAAAGTCTCTTCAAACCTCGTCAAAAAGTCAGACACATTCTCATCTTTCTTCTGCTTGCACGCAGACAACTTGTCCCAATTCACACGCAATTCAGGCATTAAAGTCTTCATATACGTGATAATTCTACCAGGAAGTTCTGCTACCAAAGGCTCCGGTTTAGAGCCACCAACTTGTCTAGCATCAGCAGCAGCAATATTAACCCATGAATCGCCTAACTCTTGGTCATGGTCTGCATGACGAATCTTTCCCCATAAAGGCTGTGGAACAACATTTCCAAACAACATGTCTACATCCGCTAAATTCATTATACAGGAGCTGGCAGTTTGTGATAACTCTTTATAATACCCTGCTGGATTTTTACGGGGATCAGGCAACGTCTGCTTTAGAGCCAAAACCTCAGATCTTTTCCAAGGGACATGTACCCACAAACGCTGGAAATGCGGCGGAATGGCTGGATTCGCATTTGCATCACCTTCCCTCCAAACTGGAGGAACCTCTCTCATGGGGTACTGTCGCGCCTTTTTCCTACGTAGCATGTCATGCTCAGACAGTGATCTAGAATTGCTTCCTTTACTCCTATAAGACAACAACATTTCTATTGCTTGTTCAACATCGGCACCTACAATCATGCCTTCTGCGAACTTGAACCGCACACAGAATAATTCATTCATGTTGTACTCTCGATCATTTCCTTCCAAATCTTCAGAGAGGAATATACACATTTGTTCAAACACATATCTCTGTGTAGATGCTTCCCACTGACGGAAAACTTCCATAACGGACTGAACATCATACTTTACGGTATCAGTAACCCATTTACGTGCTAACTCATTCAGCACTTCTCTCTCGTGATAGTCAGCCAGTCCACTCCGCAACTGTCTACGTTCTGTGTTAGGGGTCGTCTTAGGCGACCCAAAGAAAGGTGAGAAAAGACCAGTGACAGTGTTTGCCACTCTCTGTCGAACAGAAGAAGAAGCTGGTGGAAAGGCAGAAAAGCCAGAAAAGACAGTCTGATGTAAAGCAGAAGTTGAAGCAGTAGCAGAAGGAGTATTAGGATAAGCAGTTGGAATAGTAGGCGAAGTCGTAGAAAAAGCAGATGGAGTGTGTAGCAAAGGCGGCGGCCCTTGAGAGGGCTGCGCCGGAGGAGTAGAAACCAGCTGAAGAGGAGCTGGTGCTTTTGGAAGAACTGGTGTTTGTGCGGCGGGGCGCGGTATAACAAAGCGTTGTGGGTGTGCAGTAGCATTTTGTGCATAGGGGGTGGAGAACTCAGTAAGTGGGACATTAAAGGATCCTTCTCAGGTGTCTCTTTTGATCCTTGTCCTTCACGTGGCAACACTGGGTAGCATTTGTCTACTGCTAACTTCCTACTTCTAAGCATTTGTTCATTCTCTTGCCCTTCCTCGTTGTCCCTGAATGCAACGGAAGCTTGTACCATTGACATACCTCGTTTATTTTTCTTCGCTAATTTCATTTCTTTCTGTTTGGCTTCCTTGCGCCATAGGCGAAAGGAGTCAAACATCGCCGGCCGGGCTTTCTTCTTGAACAGTTTCACCTCTAGATTGTCTAAAATTTCTGTATCAAAGCTACCATATTGAGGCCATTTTAAAACACCATCATTTCTGGTGTATCGGATCCAGACTTCATTATATGTGATAGGGCCTACGCCGTGCTTTACATAGAGCTCATATGTTGGAGTTCCAATCGGAGGAACCGGACACGAATCCTCTAATCGGGAGTCCCTATTACAACCAAGACAAAACAAGTTTCCAAGTCTGCTAAGACCAGGCATCTTCGCTCACTAGTCTAGCTTCAAACTTCAAAGGATTATCGAATACGATATTCTCGTGAATACACGAGTCCCTCGGCTTTGGCGCTTGCAAGTTCCAAATCAAAGTGTATCTCAAGGATACCAAAACTAAGTATCAAACTAAGGACTGGGAGACGCTACACTTATACTTAACTGAAGTATTGAAGATCGATGACGTCACTAGAAGACTCGTCTATCGTTTCGCTCTACCAAGCATCAATGGGTCCAAAACAGGGCGATAGTCAGGGCAGCAGTCCTTTGTAGCCGTCGGGATGCGGGGAACCTCACAGCAAAGACCTTCGGAACCACGTCGACATACAGGGGTCGCTGAAGTGGCTGGCCGTCCTCTGGAATTTTCACACGAAGCTCCTCACGAACATCTGGCTTGGACCGACACAGCTTGATACCGCCCGAGTTGGGCGCCAACTGAGGTACTGGGTTTTTAGGAACCCGGCGGTGCCAGGGGGAACACCCAGAGACCTCTTGAGTTCTTCCTGTTTTGGACCATAGAAACACAGAGTCTTCTAGGTGATGTCAAGGATCGAGTTTTATTGGCTGCAACCAAGTAACAAGCGTCCTAGAAGTACAACAGCACGGTGTGTATATTCTCAGGAGACTGTTCGTTTTTACAGAACCAGCCTTCTCCTTTTATACAAAAATATCAGCTTCAGGCAAGAATTCTTTGTTTTACGGTACAACCATATACATATTTTCACAACAAAGGAAAAGCAAAGTCATGATGGCAAGCCCACATTTTCGTATGTCCAGTTCGTGATAGATTACCCAGCCAGGCCCAGAACTTCCATCAGATATTGATGAACCCCCAATAAAATCGGGCACCTCCTCCTTGTAAAACTAGCCATAAAGAAGAAACAGGGACAGGTGTGTGTATGATAAAGCATGGTTTGTATGCGGTGAATGGTTTATGACATGTTGTGCCTTGATGCTAATCTCGCTCGGCCATTGGGTTGGGGACTGCCCGAACAGGTTTGGCTGGAGGCAGTGGAGTCAGCTCGCCCATGTCACAGAGGAGTCAGGAAAGGTGGACGTGTCCTTTCAGATCGAATTCGGCCTTGGTTAATTGACTATGTAAGGGCAACCACAAGATGGATGCCGCTCACAAAATGGAACCCGAGGGTTCAAGACAGAAAGTATGATTTTAAGGTGATTGCATCGCTCGATCGTGACGCAAATGCATAGGTATAATGTCCTAATCATTACCGGTCTGTCAATACCAAATTCGTCATGATACGATGATATTTTCTGACACGAGTGTTGGGCTTCGGTACCACATTATAGCAGGGTCCAGAATTTTCAGTACCACAACTCACAAGAACTCACTTTTCCATGAACAGTGCCACTTTCTTTCAATGAACAGGTGTGTGATGTATAGCCTGCATCTTTACGAGTCAGCTGTTGCAGAAGTAGCAAAGGCAGAGCTTGATTTTGTTTGCATTGTAGTGATGTTCGTTACCTTATGAGCCAGTTATCTATTAAAAATTCAAGGTTCGTAGGACTTTTGGTCACGGAGCGGGGGCATTCAGTTTCAGGAATTCGCTGCCTAACAAGTAAAACAGAGCAGTCTTTGACAACATTTATTGATTGTAGTTCTTGAATAATGGAGGGTTCGTTTTGTGCAGAGGTTCTGAACATACAAATATTTGAACAACTGCTCTTTGTTTATTGGCAGTCAGTTGAGATCTAAAAAAACAGCCAAAAATAGAGGCATGATGAGGAAAACTAAGTAGCAGTGCAGTACAACTATAATGTTAGTCCCTGACAGTTTCATATGTCACCAGCTGCCACTGTTTTCATATTAATGGCAGCGCCCTTCATGAGCTGCAATTAACATGATTACTTAACAAAAAGGCACACAATCACCCCACAATGAGAGAAAAAATGCAGTAAGGCTGCAAACACAGCATGTGCTTTTAGGTGATTCTAAAAGCACAGCTGTGTTTGGTGCTGCATTTCTTTCATTTTCTAGAGTGCGGCCTCGGGCAGATTGTATGCTTTTGTTTAAAGCATTCATGTTAATTGCAGCTCGTGACGGTCTCTGCAATTAATACAAATGTTTTGAACAAACGCACACAATGAGCCCCATAGCTGCACTCTAAATACCTCTTCTTCTGTGCGTTGCAAATTTCCCGTTTTTCACACTGCAGCGGCGCGACTGCTCCCTGAGGATGTGTGTGCACGCCCCACACACAGCAGTGCGCGCTCGGGGGCAATGAGGTGCGCAGGCGCGCACCTTCATGGGTACACTGGTTATATATGTACATCCCTCAAGGTTTTATCAAAGAAAATATTTGTTGAAATAAAAAAGATAATGAAAATGAGTAGGAATAAAGCACAAGTTACTTACCTTCAGTAACGATATATCTGTAAGAAACAGTAGTTAGTATTAGATTCCTTACCTTAGAATACCCCCAGGCGTCGTGGGCGTCGTGAGCGCCGGGATGACGGCGCCGGAGTACTTAGACGCCGCCCTCGCGCGCTGACGTCAGTTCTTATACACAGCTTTTTCAGCGCCAGAAACGCAGAGCCATGATAAAAACCAATACTGGTGTCATGAAACTAGGACCCTGAAAGGGGATGACCATAACCCTAGATATCGGTTCGCAGAACGGGGAGGATGGGTGGGGCGGTAAGGAATCTAATACTAACTACTGTTTCTTACAGATATAGCGTTACCAAAGGTAAGTAACTTGTGCATCTAAAAGAACAGGCTAGTATTAGATTCCTTACCTCAGAATAGATACCCCAGCAATACCAACCCTGGTGGTGGGTCTGCGAACCAATGATCACACCAGAAAGTCCTGGAGAACGGAACGGCCAAAAAAGCCATCTCTCCGGACTTGGCTGTCCAGGCAGTACAGTCTTCCGAACTTGTGCAGCAAGGCCCACGTAGCTGCCTGACAGATGTCCTGCAAGGGGACTCCCCGGCCCAGGGCAGTAGTAGCCGCCGTGGCCCGTGTGGAATGAGCACGAAGCCCCACAGGAGGCTCCTTTCGAGCCAAAGAGTAACAAGCCTTGATGCACAAGACGACCCATCGAGAAATGTTTTAGTGCACCGCCCGTCGCTTCTTAGCGCCTACAAAACCAACAAAGAGTTAGTCATCCACCCGGAACTGGCGTGTGCGATCCAGATAGAAGTAGAGCGCACGTTTTGGGTCCAGACGGTGGAGCCTCTCTTCCACTTTCGAGGGATGCGGAGACGGAAAGAAGGTGGGCAAAATGATGGACTGCCCGATGTTGAAGGCTGTGACTACCTTGGGCAGGAAAGAGGGTCGCGTCCGCAACACAACTTTGTCCGGATGGACTGAAAGGAAAGGAGGCTTAGAAGAAAGGGCCAGGAGCTCACTCACTCTCCTGGCAGAGGTGATGGCAACCAGGAAAGCGGTCTTCAGGGTAAGGAGGCGAAGAGGACAGTTATGAAGTGGCTCAAAGGGAGCGCACATCAGAAAAGTTAACACAAGGTTCAAGTCCAACTGAGGCATCACAAAAGGAACTGGAGGGAACATATGAGTGATGCCCTTCAAAAACCTATTTACAACTGG
Organism: Lissotriton vulgaris; assembly: GCF_964263255.1. Lineage (NCBI taxonomy): Eukaryota > Metazoa > Chordata > Amphibia > Caudata > Salamandridae > Lissotriton > Lissotriton vulgaris. The sequence continues at coordinate 780,837,363 of NC_141693.1, read as the reverse complement.
GGACTTGAACAAGGAGGGCTGATCAGGTAGCCTTTAGAAGGCGGAAATGGCCGAGAGGTATCCCTTCAGAGTGCTGTGCAAGAGAAAGAAGAAAGAAGAAAGAGCAGAAAGGGGATCCACAGCCTTTGCTCTGCACCATGCCACAAATTTGTTCCACCTGCAGGCATATACCAATTTGTGGAGGGACGCCTGGCTGTCAGAATGACATTACAGACTTCAGGAGGCAAGTCAAATGGCCTCAACTGCCGCCGCTCAATCTTCACGCATTTAAGTGGAGACTGGACAGGTTCAGGTGGAGTACCATCCCCTGCTGCTGCGACAGAAGGTCCTCCTGAAGGGGCAGATGAATCAGGGTATCGACAGACATGCTGAGTAGCTCAGGACACCAGAACCTCCGTGCTCAGTCCGGAGCCACAAGGATGACTGCGGCCTGGTCGCGCCTGATCTTCTTCAGCACTCTGGGCAGAAGTGGTATAGGCGGAAAGGCGTACAACAGACCGCAACTCCACTCGCAACGAAAAGAGTCTCAGAGCGCGTGCTGCCTTGGAAATTCCAACGTGCAGAACTGATGACATTGCGCGTTCTCTTCTGTGGCGAATAGATCTAACCAAGGCTCTCCCCACTGCTGAAAGAGGCCTTGCGCCACGTCCGAGTTCAGACGCCATTCGTGATCCATCATGCACCGACGGCTGAGTTTGTCCGCCCTGGCGTTCAGGGAACCTGCCAGGTGTTGAACCACCAGGGTCACGACCTGATGTTCCAGCCACTGCCAGAGGCACAGAGCCTTCTGGCATAGGGTCCACGACCCCACCACACCCTGTTTGTTGCAGTGGTGTTGTCCGTGAACACCTGCACTACACTCCCCCGGACAGAGGGGAGGAATGCCTTCAGTGCAAGCAGGATCGCCCGCAGCTTAAGAAGGTTGATATGGAGCAGGGACTCTGATCTCCGCCTCTCCCATGTGGCCTCCCCAGTCCTCGAGGGACGCGTCCGTCACAACAACGTGCTCCAATCGGGTAGGTAGAGGGATCTGCCGCTGACCCAATAGCGGTCGGTGAGCCACCACTGCAACTGTATAGCAGTGCCCTCCGAAATCAAGACATGGTCGGACAAGTTGCCCTGATGCTGGGCCCACTGAAACTTCAGGTCCCACTGCAGAGCCCACATCAACCACCTGGCGTGATGCACCAGAAGGATGCAGGAGGCCATCAGCCCCAGGAGCCGCAGTGTCAACCTGACCGAGACTCGGGATAACGGCTGAAAGATCGGAATCAGAGCCTGAATATCCCGAACCTGTTGTTCGGGAGGATAAACCCGAAACTGCGCCGAGTCTAGAACCGCTCCGATGAAGAGGAGCTTCCGAGAGGGACACAGGTGTGACTTCGGCACATTGATGGAGAACCCCAGCAGGTGCAGGAGGTCGGCCGTAGTCTGGAGGTGGCTGACAACTGTTTGGGGCGAGCCCGCCTTCAACAACCAGTCGTCAAGGTAGGGGTAGACTGAAACCTCTAACCTGCGCAGATGAGCTGCGACCACCGCCATTACTTTCGTGAACACCCATTGGGTGCTCGTAAGGCCGAAAGTGCTCTTGGCCTACCATGGGCCGGCAGCACGGGGTTGTGGAAATAAGCATCCTGCAAGTCCAACGCTACCATCCAGCCTCTTGGGTCCAGGGCAGCTAAACCACTCCTTCTGGAGGAAGCTGTTAACGTTCCGCAGGTCCAAGATAGGGCGTAGGCCCCCTTTGCCCTTCTTGGGAACCAGAAAGTAGTGGGAGTAACAACCACACCCTACTTCTGTCCCAGGAACGCGCTCGATGGCCCACTTGGCCAAGAGGGCCGTAACTTCCTCTTGCAGAAGATTAAAGTGATCCCCCAACACGCGATGGTACTGCGGTGGCATGGCTGGAGGGGTCGCCTCGAAGGGGAGGGACTAGCCCCTTCGGACGATTTGCAGCACCCACCTGTCCAATGTGATGTTGCGCCAGTGAAGGAGGTGATGACGAACCCTGCCCCCACTGGCGTCACGTGGGCCTGAAAGCTCGGACTAGGAGGGCTTTGAGGCGGATGCTGCGGCGGTGGATGTGGACTGGCCTCGCCGCTGTCCCTGGGCACCACCACAGCGGTTACCACGTCCACCACCACGCTGGATGTTAGTCTGTGGCCCGTGGCTGGCGGGACGTGTGGGGGCGCCCCTTCCTTGGCCACGAAAGGAGCGAAAGGCAGCAGGTTGCTGGCGCGGGCCGACAGGCCCAAGGACTTGGCCGTAGCCCTGGAGTCCTTAAAGTGCTCAAGCGCACTGTCTGCCTTGTCACCAAATAGGCGACGGGCATCAAACGGCATGTCCATAGGGGTGTTTTGGACATCAGCAGAAAAGTTGGCGGACCTCAGCCAGGAGTGGCGACTAATCGCCACCGTCGTTGCCATTGCTCTACCTAGCGAGTCCATTGTATCGAGCCCACATCGGATGGAGTACCGTGCCGCATCTCGACCCTCTGCAAGGGCTTGGGCGAGTTTAGTCCGGGCCTCCTCCGGACATTGTGGCAGCACGTCTGCGACCGTGTCCCACAGAGAGTGGGTATAATGCCCAAGAGGCACGCGGTGTTAACGGACCACAACCCCAAACTCAGTGAGGAGAACATCTTTTTGGTTTAAATAATTTTTATTGCATTTCAAGAAATAAAACACAAAACAAGGCAGGCAGTGTACATCTCGGGGAGCATACCCCGTCTCAGATTCTCGCCCCCCAGCCCCATGGTCGATCATTGTGCAAACGAGAGTGTGAGATGTGTCCATGAAAGCAGGCGTGGGCTCGGTGCTGGGCGGCAGAGCTTCGAACAATCCCAACTGAACAATCCCCCCTCCCCCGACTCCCCCCACCCCTTCTCCCCGCCCTGGATCCCCCCCTCCGGTGTGGGCATCACTGTGATAGTCATTGCAAACGTCATAGGATCTAAGAGCTCTAGGTGGATGAGGCAGCTGGTCTCTGGAATTCATCAGCAAGTCGGAGAACCTTGAGGTATTTTGGGCAGGTTAGCTCATTAAATTCATCGTACAAGAGGTCTACCATGGGTTGCCAGGTGTCCCGGAACGTGTCTTGTGTTTGGGTGAGGGAGGCCTGAATCCTTTCCATGCCCATCGTGTACCAAAGCCTGTGGAGCCACCCCGTGTATGTGGGTTTTCGTGTGGAGCCCCATAGCGAAAGGATGTGTTGCGTCGCTGCCCCCAAAGCCAGCCCTAATTGTTTACCTCGGAGTGATTTGAGTGGAAAGGTGATTTTGTTGGGCAGCCCCAGCACTGTGTAAGCCTGGAAGCGAGGTATGTCCGTGTCAAAGTATTTATCTATGTCCCTAAGTACTTGCTCCCAAAAGTCCTGTACCTCTACGCAGTACCAGAGTATGTGGATTAAAGTGCCCATTTGTCCGCAGCCCCTCCAGCACAGAGGGTCTCGGCGAGGGTTACTCTGGTGCAGCCTTGCTGGTGTCAAGTGCAAATAGTAAGCTATCTTGACTGCTGATTCCTTGCTAGCTACATTCCTCGCAGTGTGGTGGGCCCTATAATATATATCCTGCCACTCCTTATTGGTGAGGGATCGGCATAGTTCTCGCTCCCATCTTTTTTGACCCGCCGAGTGCGTAGCGGGGATTGGTGGACACAGCATTTTGTAAAGATCTGTTATTGCTTGCCTATCCGTCTTCTTAGAGTGGAGCCATTTTTCAAAGGGCATGAGGCGCCGACTGACCTGCGGCAACACGTCTCTGCTCGTGAGCCAGTGACGGATTTGAAAGTATTGGAAGCGCAGGATCCGCGGAAGCCCATACGTCTCCTGCAGGGTTTGCAGCGGCAGAAATCCCTCCAGGTCAAAAAGATGACCAGCTGACCTGCAGTCCGAAGACCTCCACTGAGGGAAGTAGCCATGGACCGCACCCGGCTCAAAAGCTGGTTTATCGAACAACGGTGTCATTGGCGAAGGATAAGTAGTGAGGACCCTGGGCACCGCAACCTTGTCCCACACCTGCAAAATAGTGCGCATGATAGGAGATTTCTTCATGTATGCGGGCGGTCTTGACGCCTCAAGAATGGGACTCTCCACAATGGCATTTGGGCCATCGTGTGGTCCTGGAACAGCCATCTCTTTTCAGATTCGGGGCGGTGCCATTCCAGGAGATATCTAAGTTGTGTTGCCTGAAAATATCTCCGGAGGTCTGGGACCCCCAGTCCGCCAAACGGCGTGGCCTGTCCGGTGAGGTCTCTACATAGCCGCGGCCATTTCCCGGCCCAGGCAAACTGACGAATGGCATCCTGGAGTTTATCGAGCACACCCACCAGGGGTGTGACTGGCAATGTCTGGAATAAGTCATTTTTATGGCAGCGATCCGCCCCAGCCAAGATAGTGAATGTTGGCGCCACTTTGCCAGGTCGCCCAGAAGCCGACCAAGAAGATCCGAATAGTTCTGTTCCACTGTTTGCACAGTGCTAGGTGTCAGGGCTATGCCCAGGTAGGGCACCGACGTGCTAATGGCGAGCCCCCCTAGGTTTCGCTGTAGCTGGCTAGACGCACGGGCATTGCGCCCCAGTGGGAGTACCAGGGACTTTCCGATGTTCATCTTAAATCCAGAAACTTTTCCTAAAGCCTCCATTTCCGTTAAGAACGCCGGGATCAACCTGAGAGGGTCCTTTACCATCGCTAGGATGTCATCCACGTAGAGGCTTATGGTCTGCTCTTCCCCTCCAAATGTGACTCCGGCAATTGCTGGGTTGTCTCTGACCCTTTGTGCGAATGGCTCGATGTAGAGAGCGAAGAGTAATGGGGAGAGTGGGCACCCCTGTCTGGTCCCACGTTGGATGTCAAATGGTTTGGAACACACCCCATTAACCCGAATGACCACCTGTGGGGCAGCGTAGCAGCTAGCGACCCAGGTGCGGAAGCGTTCTCCCACCCCAGAGAGGGCCAAGGTGGAGTCCAGGTACCCCCAGTCAACCCGGTCAAACGCCTTTTCCACATCGACCGAGACGAGGGCTGCGTCTGAGTCATTGAAGTGGGCCTTGTCAATGACGTGCAGCAGACGTTTTGTGTTGTCCGCACACTGCCTATTCGGGATAACTCCCGCCTGATTTGGTTCAATGATGCCAGGTAGGTAAGGGCCCAGCCTTGGGGCCAGCACACCAGTGAACATCTTTAGGTCGAGATTGAGCAGCGATATGGGTCTATATGCCGCGCAATTGGCCTTGTCTTTCCCTGGTTTCAGCAGGACTATGACATCAGCTTGGAGCATGTCTCGCGGAATGGAGCCTGGGCCTTGAAAAGAGTTAAATAATCGCGTAAGGATCAGGGCTAGAAGATGGCAAAACGTTTTATAGAAACCCGCCGAGAAGCCGTCCGGACTCGGTGACTTGAGCGGATTGAGGCTCGCTATTGCCGCGATGTCGAGAGAGCGCTCGGACGTAGCGTTAAGGGCTGTGACCGTTGACGTCCGCAGATATGAGTCTGCCTCTCCTTTGTTCAGGTCGGGCTCTGCCGTGTATAGTGACGTGTAAAACGCCCGAAACGCATCAGCGATCTGTTCATCGTCCTGTAGCTCTCGCCCGGTGCGATCTCGAATGGCCGTGATCTTCGAGTGTAGGACCTTGGCCTTGAGTCTACTGGCGAGCAAGCGGCCTCTTCTATCTCCGCCCACGTAGTATGTGTGGCGTAATCGCAGCGCCGCGTATTCCGCTCTGTCCAGGTTGAGGCTCGCCAGCTGGGCCATTGCCGCGTTAAGCTTGCGCCATATTCTAGGGGCCCCTGTTCTGCTATGGACCCGCTCCAACTCTAGCACTTGGTGGGACAGCGTCCGGCGTTTGTCACAATGTTCCCGTGCTTCCACGGCCGCTATTACAATCAATTCTCCCCGCACCACCGCCTTCAAGGCCTCCCATAGTGCTGTTAGTGGAATGTCTGCTGTGTCGTTTGTGGGTAAGTAATCAGTGATGCGCGTGGTGAGCTGTTGCGTGACCCCTTTACGATGCAAGAGAGTTTCCTTGAGGCGCCATCTACCCTTCTGTGTCTTGGCTCTCTGGACCCCTAAGTGTAGTGCCAGTGCGTCGTGGTCGGAAAGCGCCGCCGGATGACTTCAATGTCCGCGATCAGGGATGCCACTTCCAGGGACCCTAGAAAATAGTCTATGCATGCGTACGTGGGAGTAGAATGTGCATCCCGGGGTGTTAGGGTGTGTCCTCCTCCAGAGATCCACAAATCCTCTAGCCACTAACCATTGCTCCCCTTCCTTGGATATCGCCCCCGTGGCCCCATACCTCTGGCCCGACCTGTCTTTCACGGAGTCCATCACAAGGTTTATGTCGCCTCCCACTAGCGTTGAGTTGATGTTGTGGGACAGAGTGTCCGCCAGCGCCCCTGTGAGAAAGGTTTCTTGTCTGGTATTGGGTGAATAAATTGATCCGATAACAGCTGACCACCCCCCTATTTGTATTTTATAAGCCAGGAGCCTCCCTTTTATGTCCGCAACTTTGTCTCCTACTCCTACCCGTCCCCTGAAATGGCACGCAAACAGAATGGCCACCCCTGCTTTCTTCTCTGTGGTGGTGTAGTAGTATTGTGTTGGGAATGCCCTGGAGCGCATACGATGCCAATCTTTGGGTAGTAGATGCGTTTCCTGCAGAAGGCATATCTCCGCCTTGGAGTTTTCTAGAAGGGATAAGACAGCCCTGCGTTTGATGGGGTTATTAAGCCCCTTGACATTAAGGGAAACGATCTGCAGAGTAGATTTAGTCCCGCGGGCACTGTAGGTAGATTTCTCTTCACCACCGGGCATTTCCGTCCAGACAACCCATCCTGCGCTGCCTATGTTGCACCACACCGGAGCCCCCCCTTCTCCTTCAACCGGAAACCATCCCCCCTATCCCAACTCAACCCCCCCCTCCCGTAAGAACCCCCCAACAAACCCCCCCCCCACTTCCAAACCCCCCAACAGTGAAAGGTCAATGTCCCAGACCTGCCAGTCCATCGCAGGGCTTTGGCAACGGTACATGGTGGAGCGGTTCCAAGTGACGGCCATCGTGGCCCCCCGCCCGCCCCCCCTGCGCGTGCAGTGTAGATGAGTTGAGTCGTCCCCTCAGGCTATAACTTATTCAGAGGTCGACGTTTCCTTGGCCACCTCTCGAATAGCAGTGGCCCTCTCCTGTGAGATGACGTGGGCCTCAGGCTTCGATTGTAGTTTGAGTGCACGCCTGGGTCCGACTGTCTGCCATCCGTCCGTGGCTTGCCCTTGCGGCATGTGCTTGGGTGAATGGTCATCCGGTTGCTCTATCCCCAGAAGTGCACAAGTTTCGTGAAGTGATCGCAATTGCTGCAGAGTTCCGTTCCACTTAAAGATCACCCTGAACGGGTGGCCCCACGAGTAAGGGATCCCCTCCTTCCGCAAAAAGTCTGTTGCTATCTTGAAGGATTTCCGCTTCTGGAGGGTGATGACCGAGTCCGCCGCGATCACGTCTCTGCTCCTCCGCTAATTGAAACCGGGTCCCCGGCGTCCACGAGCTCCTCAGTGTTGGTGGAGAGGCAGGGGGGACCAGAAGCTGCCGTGGGCGCCTTCCAATCTGGGCCTCCAACTGTCGTCTCGATGTCACAGTCAGCGAGTCGCGTCCTTGGGTCGCTGCAGTGGGGCTCGTCAGGTGCTGCCGCTATGTCCCCCAGCTGTCGGGGGCAGTCCGGTCGCTGAAAAAGACTTATTGTAGGGGGGCACTGTAGGAGAGTAGGGTCTGCAATCCTATGATCACCCCAGATTTTTGCTTTTTTGCTTCACTGGTTTACGACTTTCCCTGGCTGTGGGCCTGCTAATCAGACCCACAGCCTAGCTGTTCTCTCTCTAAATTGACACGTGTACCTTAGGTGCATTTACCAATTGGTACTGGGCCACCTTATCAGTCCCTGTAACCAGGGCATAGGTGTACCCAGGGCCTACCAGGGGCTGCAGCATGTATTATGCCACCCCTGGCTGGTCATCTAAATCTGACATAACTGGCTGCACGACAGCTGGGGCAAGGAGGTGTAATCACCCTTTGCTTTAGATATAGTATTCCTATATCTAACCCTAAAATGGGCACATGTATTCCTATCAGTCACTCCTATGGCAGGCCTTATCAATCCTGAAGGCAGAGTGCTTGGAATTATGTGAGATGGTGCTCTGGCATGAGCTGAGCCCGTTTGCAGCTTGCGGAACCAAGTCCTAATAGCTGTTCCATGATAACGAGTACCATATACTCTTAAGCGCATTATAATCCTCGCGGTTATTTGCCAACTTTGGTATCGCTTTATCAAAACATGTTGAGTAAGGTGTCATACGAATTAGAATACTAACCCCTCGCCAATTCTGGTGACGGGGTTAGCATTCCACCCTTCTAGAGGGACACGACATGTATGCAACTGTGAACCCCGGTTAAAGTTAACTCGAGCCTCAGCATCACAAAATGGATGCTGCCACCACAGACACAAGTCTGACCTCCTGCTGCTGGGAGTCCTTCCAGCGAGGAGAGCTTCGACAAAGGGTTTCCTGTCAGGGGCAGTGCTAGCACCATCCCAGACAGGGTTTTGTGAATCCCAGGTAGGCAGGGCTGAGAGGAAGGTGACTGCAAGTGGCACCCCGGTGCTCAGTGTGCATATGCCGGCTCAAACCAGTTCCAGGGGCACACCAGCCCCTGAGCTGGGGAAAGTCCGGACAAGGGAGAGGGGTGTAACCACCCCCCTCCTGGTCCCACCCATGGGCAGGACCTAGTCGCGTGCCAGCCCCTTTTCTTAGAATAAAGGTAGGAGCAGGCCCCCTTCCCAGATTAGATCATTCTGAATATTGAACTACTTTCCACGAAAGGGACTCTTGATACTTTCTGAAGACTCTCCCTTGTGGCTAAGGAGTAGTCACCCTGCACCCGCAGGCACCATCTAAGCATCGCGGTTTGCTGCACGTCCATCCTCCGGATCAAGACTGACCAGCTCGACGAGACCCGGATTCCCTGGCATCTCTGACCTATACCTGCATCATCAGCCCAGCTGAGATTTGTGGGTGTGACGAGACCTGAGGGACCGTCCATCTTCTGAAACTGCACGACGCTTAACCAGCACGACCGCCGAGGGATCCTCGAGTGAGTGCTTTGGGGTTTGAGAAGCCCTAACCCTGAGCAGCTCCAGCACCGAAGTCCAGCCCCCCAGCATCCACGAGATCTACGTGGGGCCCTTCTGTTCTTTGCTGCTTACCGCGTTGTCCGGTCACTTGCCCGTTGGCTAGTGGCCCTCCTGACGACGTACCACGACGATTTTACCGCTGGTCTGGTTGCTCCAGACTGGCCCTTGCTCCCTCCCAAAAGAGGAGCACCCCGGACCCTCCTGGTCCACTCCAGACGCCATCTTGACTCCACCGCGTGGGCTTGCCTTTGCCAAGGTTTGTTGCCCCTATCTTGGGTCCAGCATCGCCGACAGCAGACACCTTCGTGGGACAGCTCGCACCTCCAGCCTGGTCGCCGACAACGCCTCCTAGCCCGTGTGACTGCAGAGTCCAGCGTCGCCCACTCACCTGGTCGAGGTGTCTTCATCCGGTGCCATCCTGGTGCCCACACAATCACTGGCTAGTGATTAAGAACTGAGTCCCCTCTGCTTTCAGGTCGTCTCCATCACCGATCAAGGCTTGGATCACTCCGATCATCTTCACTGGTCGCCTGCCAGCAAGTTCTTCTTTCAGGCTTCATAGACTACAACGAGGATTCCCGACGTCTTTTGAACCCTATGCAGCCGCAGCCCCTGGGCTAGGTAACCCGAGCATTTCGGTGCTCCAACGCAGGTTCACTATCTAAGTGTCCAGATCCTTTTTCGTTTTAAGTCTATCTAGTCGGATTCGTCCGAAAACAGTGACTTTAGAAATACTAGCCTCCATAGACTTTGTCCCGCATCCCGCGTGAGAGTGCACACTCTGCACCCGATCTCCCTGGGCCTCCTGCTCCTAACCTTAGGGTTCTGTAGTGTAGTCCTAGCGATCCTGAAGCCTCTGGATCTTGTTACTTACCTGCTAGTATTTCGCATTCCACTTTTAGTGTATATGGTTTTTCGTGCCCCTCGGGCATTTGTGTAAATTGTGCAACTTGAAGTATTTTCTTAAGAGTTTTGTATTGTGCTTAGCTCCCTGACTCATAAAGAGTTCAGGGTAGACTTGTTATAAATAAATATCCTTTATTTTTCATAACAACTTGTGTGGTGTCCTTTCACTTGGTGTTCAAGGGGTATATGTGACGGTAAAACAGCTGGCTTAACACGCCCTCTAGAGTTTAGCCTGAAGACTGCTTTTGTCCACGCTACTAGGATAGCTGGTCTATAAGGTTGACTTACAACCAATCATCAATAAGTGTCGTTTGGTATGATACACAGTGATCACTAGAATAGTGAGCACTATATATCAGGCCAACTTCTCACAGGAAGCCCAAACCACCAGCTGCTTTCGGGAGTGTGGTCGTTGTAAACGCTGCTCGGGCTGCTTGTTGTCCCAGAAAAACCTATTCAACAAGCCCTGGAGTTTCTTCAGAGCTCCCCTCGGTGGTGTGAAGGGCAGCATTTGAAAGACGTAAAGTATTCTGGGCAGAAGAGTCATTTTAATAGCCGCCAACCTGCCAAACCAGGACAGTCTGAGGCGCGACCATGCGGAGATGGATTTGGTAGTCTGCTCTATCAGTTTGGTATAGTTTAAGGAAAGTGTCTGGGACACAGTCGACGCAAGGCGGATGCCCAGATACGTGATGTCAGACTGCGTCCAGCGGAAGTCAAAATCCCGCTGCAGGTCAGATACCTCCTACGGCAAGACACTAATGTTTAGGATTTCAGATTTGGTAAAATTAACCTTAAAGCCTGCCGCGTCATGGAAAGCCCGAATCTCCACAGAGAGGCAGCATAAAGAGGCAGCGGGGTTCTTTAGAGCCAGAATAACATCATCAGCGTATAGACTTATTTTATGCTCGTCAGCTCCAAATCGAATGCCCACAATGTTGGGGTGGGACCTGATACGCTGGGCAAAGGGCTCCATATTAAACGCAAATAGGAGCGGCGAAAGGGGGCACCCCTGCCGCTTCCCCCTGGTGATAGAAAATGGTTCCGATCTACAGCCATTGACCTGCACAACCGCTTTCGGAGACGCATATAGGGCCTGAATCCAGCGCAAGAAGTTACCTTTTAGACCAAAAGCCTGCAATACTCGGAAAAAGAACCCCCACTCAACCCTGTTAAAGGCCTTCTCGGCAAGATGGTCTTTGCGAGGTGGACTCCATCCAGCAGGTGCAGCAAACTCTTAGAGTTGTCACTACCTTGGCGGGTAGGAACAAAGCCCGATTGGTCCGGTTCAACCACGCCATCCAGGAGAGGGCTAAGCCGCACCGCAAGGATGCCCGCGAAGAGCTTGGCATCGATGTTGAGGAAGGAGATTGGCTGGAAGGAACTACAGTCAGCGGGGTCCTTGCCAGGTTTAAGTATGGCCGTTATGGCAGCATCCGACATAGAGGGTGTGACCGAGCCCGTGTCCAGGAACGAATTAAAGAGGCGGGTCAAAAACGGAGCCAGTTCCCGGAAAAAGGTTTTATAAAAAAGTGCTGATAAGCCATTGGGCCCGGGGGATTTAGCTAACTTTAGTCGGGCAATGGCAGAGATAATCTCCTCCACGCGGATCTCCATGTTCAGATCTTCGACAACATTCTCAAATAAGGGCGTAATGCCAGCCGCCTCAATGTATCGGTCACCGTCCACGGACGGTGTGCCCTCCTTTGTGTACAACGTTTGGTAAAAACGGCGGAAGGCCGCCACGATCTCGGAGTCAGTGGTACACGACACGGATTGGTGAACGCGGATTTCGGCGATGGCATGGGATTGCGCCTTGGCCCCTAGGCGATGAGCCAGCATTTTACCCCCCTTGTCCCCACTCAGGTAGAACTTGTGACGCAGGCGTAGCAGCGCGTATTCCGCCCTATCGAGATCTAAATGCTTCAGCATGCGCCTCTTGGTCTCGAGCTCCCTCCAAACCCTGCGAGCCCCAGTACGTTTATGGACCGACTCCAAACCCCACACCTCCCCCTCCAGCTCCTCTCTTTTATCTCTTCGAAGCTTGGCGTACGTGACTGCTAAAGCAATAAAGTCTCCCCTAACCACCAGCTTCAGTGCCTCCCAAATAGATGCTATCGCCGTATCTCCAATTGGGTTCTCGGCGAAGTAATGCGTAATAGTATCCCTAATCTTCGCAACTACAGAGTCAGCGTTAAGCATGGAGTCGCGCAGCCGCCAGCCAGCTGAGGGAGGTTGCGTGCCGCATAGGGTAATCATGACCGCCAAGGGCGCATGTTTCGAGAGGGAACGGGGGGCAATGTCCGCGTCATGGAGGTGGGGCAGCAGGACGGAAGAAGCCAGAAAGTGGTCAAGGCGCGCTTATGTCTGGTGTGCGGCCGAGTAATATGTGTAGTCGTGCTCCTGGGGGTGTTGCAGCCGCCACACATCATGCAAACCACCATCCGACAACCATGGCTTCCCTTCTGCAGACCAGGTCCCCGAGTTGTGCAGCCTATTCGCTGATCTATCAAGAGTCTCATCCATTACAAGATTAAAGTCCCCCCCAACCAAGAGGAGAGCGTCAGGGGAAGCAAGGACCTGGGCCAGAGCTGTGCGCATAAAAGGCTCTTACTGTGTGTTCGGTGCGTACAAGGACCCAATGGTGAAAGTCGTGTCTCCCCATTGCACCCGCACCGCCAGAAATCTCCCCCGTATATCTACCAGATGGGTCAAAACCTTACATCGCATCCAGGAGCGGAAGAGGAGGGCAACTCCGTTCTTCTTAGCCGGGCCCGAGGACCACAACTGAAGCGGGAATCTCCTGTCTCGCATTCAACACTCATCCTTGTGGAGGAGGTGCGTCTCCTGCAAGAGGCAAACATCTCCCCCAGATTGCTCAAGGAGGGACAGGACAGTAGAGCGTTTCACTGGGTTGTTTAGCCCCCGGACATTGAGGCTCACCACTTTCAGCTCCCTAGCCATCCCACTCTAACCAGATCAGCATTGCATGCTCCCCAGAGCAAATCCAAGGCAAAGCACTGCCGGCCCACACGTCCAGTGCACACACCAATCGGCATGAAGGGAAGTAGCAAAAATGCACATACGTACACAAGCGGCAGAGATCTGATGCGGAGTCCCCCCCCTACCCCCCCCTCCCAACACACACACTGAACCCCCCCACAACAGAACCAAACAGGAGCAGAAAAAGACAGAGTGAGGTACGAACGTTCGTAATACAGGCCACAAAGGCAAGGGGAATAGGTACCAGTCCACAGTCTTCCAATTCCCGATACAGGGCTCTCTCATCCAGCAGGACATACTAGAGTACCTTCAGGGGGAGCCCCCTCCGACGCCGGCATTGTACCCTCCCGGGCGTCACAGCACCTCTGGAACGCCAGTTGTCGCTGCCTCCGTAACCAGAGCCACAGAGGCCACACCTGCACCCCTCTCCTGGAGACATACTGAGGGATCAGGCCCCGTCTTGGGTACAGAGCGACCTACTTTCTGCCACTCTACTGCCAGCAGACTCCGGATCCATGCGTTCCATGCCCAGTAGATCCATGGCGTCTGTGAGTGAACGGACCTGAACCAGTTTATTTTGCCAGCGAAAGATAAGTCTGAATGGGTGTCCCCATGAATATGCAATGTTGCGATCACGCAGGTGGGTCGTGACTGGTTTAAATTCCTTGCGTTTCTGCAGCGCCGATGCTGCTAAATCCTCGAAGAGCACCGGGTTGTGCCAACGAAACTGCAGAGGGACGACCTCGCACGCCTGCTTGAGGATGCGTGCCTTCAGTTGAAAATCATGTACGCAGACGAGGATGTCCGGCGGTGGTGCCTTCGTACCCTTCGGTAGACCCACACGGTGCACTCTGTCTATATGAATCTCCAACACCTCATCGTCCTGCAGGATTTGTTTAAAGAGAGCATCAACATATTCTCGTAGATCTGCTCCCTCGCCCTTCCACGGCTCCGCCCTGATCCGGATATTGCTACGGCGGGACCGATTCTCCAAATCCTCCGCATGGGCCTGGAGGTCGAGGTTCTGTTCGGTCAGTCTGATGATGTCCTGCTGAAGCCGATATATGTCGCCCCCCGTCTCAAGGTTGTGCTCTTCCAGTGTGGCTACGCGCTCTCCTATACCGTCCACGTCCCTGCGGACATCTTTTAAGTCTGTAGCCAGCTGAGTGCGTAGTCCCATAATGTTCTCTTTGATTGCCACAAAGAGTTCAAGCATAAAGGCTTTGGTCGCGGGCTCCTCCGCCTGGCTCCGACCCGGGGACTTGTCAGCTGCTGGTGACACGGCCTGCACACCCCTCCTACGCGCTGAGTTACTGACCCAGGCGGGACCGCAGCTCCACCCGCACAGTCAGGCCCAGGTGTCCACGCGACCAGCAGGCTCCTACACCTGTCCAATACGCCTCCCTACACCTCGAAGCCTCCAAGCGCAGCACTCACCGGGCAGGGAGGCCGACCTCGGCCACACTCCGTGTCAACAGGGCACCCTGCAGCTCCAACAGCCACCCGGCTAGACAAGGATCGGGACCGGAGCGCGAGACAACACCACGCTGTATAAGGGCACCCTGCAGGCAGCGGGGGACTCCGTAGGCCCTAAGGTCCAATTTCGGGACGGGCAGTCCAACACCACCACACGCAGGGCAGCGCAAACGGGGTACACCATGTGTCCGCTCGAGTGACTGGGCCCAGACTTAGCTCTCACCGGGTAGGAAAAGTCAGCAGACAAGCCCAGAGAGCCGTTCCTATTCGCAGCAGGGAAGGTATGGGGCAAACTGCACACGTGTTCACGGCTGCCGGTTTCCGCACCCGCCAGAGCTCCTCACCGGGTGCCGTGCAGCAGCTCACTCCGCTCTTCCTCTCAGTCTCGGCCGGGCCGCGCAGGCCCAGAAGCCACGGCCTCGCGTAGGCCGCCGGGCCGGGGGCCGCGGACCCTCTTCGCTGGGCGTCCGTCTCCACGCTCTCCCTGGAGCGCCGCCCGCAGAGCGCCGTCCAGCACAGCCCCTTCCTCCGATCGCCACTCCGTTTTCGGCGACGGGACTTCAGGTGCCCACCCGAGCCGCGGCAACACACATCAGCTCCCCGCCGCGGCTCGACTGTACAGGCCGATGGCCGCCACGTTGCGGGCCGCACCACCCACAGCTCCTGGAACCTCGTCGATAGGGCAGCAGAGCACTGGCAGCAGGGCACAGCTCCTCGGGGAGAGGTAGGGACACACAAACGGTGGCAACCGAGGCCCGGGAAGGGTGCTATTCAATGCTGATAAAGGCCAGGCGCCGGAGGGACACAAAAGCACGTCCTACTCCGCCGCCATCTTGGCCACGCCCCCATCAAGACGATTTTAAAGAGAACCCTTTTTTGTATTGGTAGCCAGTGCAGGACATCCATTGCTGCTGTGGCGGATGACTTCCCGTTCCATCCCAACACCAGTCTTGCAGCTGCGTGTTGTACCATTTGCAGCTTGTGGCAGACCGTCCTGTTTGTCCCTGCATCGAGACTGTTGCAGTAGTCTAAACGTGATGTAATCAGTGCTACTGCAACTATTTTCCCTGCTGGGAGAGGGATTAGGTCAAAGAATTTTCTTAACCCTTTAATGATACCAAAGCAAGTGCCAGCCACAGCTATTGCTTGTTGTTTAAACACGAGGGCTGAATCAAATCTGATCCCTAGGTTTCTGACTGATGTTACGGTACTTGGAGGGGGGGTGGCGTCCTCAGGCCACCATAGGGTGGTCTGAACAAATTGTCTTTCCCATATCCCAGGATCTCAGTTTTCCCTGAGTTACATTTCAGATGGTTTTCGCTCATCCATTTGAACGTGGCTTTGAGGCAGTTTTTTAAGTTTGTTTCCGCCTCTCCGGTGTCGTCGTCCAGTACTAGGGTGAGCTGTGTATCATCCGCATATGAGCTGGTATTTATATTGAAGGATGATATGAGTGTAATCAGGGGGGCCATATATGCATTGAAGTGTCGGGCTCAGGCATGAGCCCTGCGGTATTCCTGAGCTAAGTTCTTTTTCTCCTGAACGGAAATGGCCTAAGGTGATTACTTGGCGCCTATTTGCCAGGAAGCTTTTTATCCAGTCCAGTATATTTCCCGCTATCCCGGCAGCGGCTAAACGGTCCACCAGAATGGAATGTGATGGTGGAACATGGTGATGGGTAATGGCTATTTTGAGAAAATGAAATGGTAGCCATATTGGTTTTACTGCACTTTGGCAGTGTTCTGTGTTAGGGACTTAGATATAAGTAAGTAGTAGATTTTATTGTAGTTTCCTACCTATTACCACTTTACAAAAGTGGTAACAGGTAGGGAAATGTACCTAGTGTAGCGTCTTACCAGCCGGGGTACCTGTTATGATAACACAACACATGGAGCTTGGTATCATAGATCTTTATTCATCTGCATGGAACTGCAAGCTCAACATTCTAAAGCAACCTTCACTGCAATAAACTCTGTCCATTACGTTACAACTCTACGGAACAGGAGGGAAAAGTGTTCCATCATTGTTAACTCGCAAGACACTACATCTCCCCTTCCGTTTAACGAAAACGTACTAATAAAAAAAAATATATACAAATATATACATTGAAATCTCTCAATTAATCTCTTTGGCGCTGTAGTTGTTTGACTTGAATGTGTTGTGTGAAGTTGAAACCTACCACCATAATGATCCAAGATCTGCTGTGATGGTGAAAAGGCAGCAGCAGACACTGGTGCTTCGACCTCCTTTACCATGTGGATCTGGTGAACAATGAATCAAACACCGAAAGTGAGAAGAGTCTCTGGTAATAGACTTCCAAAGGCGCTGAGAAGTCACCATGTGTCCTTTGGTCGCCACCACTTGAAAAGGTGCTGCATCAAAGGGAGCATCATATTTTCTATTCCACATCTGACATGCGAGCACTGTCCTCTCTCTGGAAGACAATGTTTTCCACATGTTATTTGGTCAGCATATGCCTTCATCTTTTGTTTCTGAACCAAGTCCCTCATATGAGTTGCATTCTCATCTTTCTCTCTGATAGGCCCACTAAGGTTCCTTGGTTCTCATTGCTTTCCTGGAATGACACCGGAATTTCACAGGTGGTTGAGTAAGGTGTTGAACAGTAAGCTCTCAATGTAGAGTTTAACCCAGTTTTTAAATTGAGCTTCTCAAGGGTAGCATGATGCACATCTTTCATTAGCGCGCTCATAAATCTTTCCATCAATCCGTTGGCCTTTATATTCAGATGCTCTACGAAATCTTTGAACTTTCGACTATATAAAGGCGGCCCATTGTCAGGTTTTAGTATGACTGGAACAACCTATGTTGCACAGATGCCATCCAATCTCTCAATGACTTGAGTTTTGTGTGGTGGATGAGAGATCCTCAATTAATTGAAATTTCAAGTATTCGTCCACAATCACCATCAGGTGAAGTCTGTTATTAAGTGGACCAAAACAAGTCAATGGCTATTCTCTCCCAGGCTTGCTTTGGAAGTTCTGACACATTTAGGATGTGTTGAGTAACTCTTGTAGATAGGCTTTTGCATAGATGACAGGCCTTTAATTCCTTCTCAAACCATTCGTTGAGATAAACCAGACTGGGTCTCGGAGAGTTAGTTTAGTGGCAACGATCCCCTGTGTCCTTCATTGGCCATTTCAATCCTTTTCTGCCGCAGACTTTCCGGAATCAAGATTCACAATCCTCGCAATAGAACTCCCACTTGAGTTATTAACAGATCACTTTGACTTTTCTGTATTTTTGATATTCACCTTCAGAGCTAGGATGTTGAGTGTGCTGGTTCCACAACTGATGAGTGACTATATCTTTCAACTTTAGAATATCACTATTGTGGCAGTGAAAATCTGGGCTAACAAAAAGGCAGCAGGTGTGTTTGATTTTAGAACAAAGTTGATATAAGTATCAGCTGACGTGGATGGAGTGCCAAGTCCTTGAATGGACACTCTGGAAAAGTAGTCAACAGGGTTCTGATCCTTTCCCGGATGGTGCACAATGTTATAGTTGTACCCTTGTAGCCGTAGTCCACAACATTCAATGCGGGGGGACATCTTGACCTTTGGAATGGCAAATATTGTTAGTAAAGATGGATGATCAGTTGCTAGCGTAAAAGGCTTTCCGTACATGAATATATGGAGTTGTTCACTCGCCCATACCACAACTAAACTTTTTTTTTAAAGTTGTCAGTAAGCACGTTCTGGCTGGGTCAAACTCCTACTTGCATACACCACAATATGCCTTGGAGCATTCAGGTGTCTGCTGTGCAAGAACAGCTCTTAAACCAACTGGGCTAGCATCAACAACAACCTTTGTATGAAGTTCTGGATTGAAATACTGTGTGGAGACGGGAGGCAAGTTGACGGTCTGGCCGTAGACCGTAATGCAGCGCTACACCTGAGCTCCGCCAGGACCAGAGGAGAGAGCATTGCTTTAGCCTCACCTTGTTCCCTGCACAGACTGAATCGGGAAAGGAAAATGTCCGCATCTACGTTTCTTTTCGAGGAGTGAAACGCGTCTACCGCTGTGAAACTAATCTGTTGTTCACCTCGCAGTCCGAAGCGTAATGGTTCGGGAGACATCACGAAGATTTCTAAGCCCGCACTCACCCGTGTTTGCTGCGCGGCCACCGACAGCGTCTCTCAGGGCCATTTCCTGCAACATCGCATTTGCTCCGGTAAAGTGTTCCGGGGGCTTACACCAAGCATCAAAGCCGCCGCTGCGGCTACAACGTAGCAGCTTCACAGCAACCCCTGATCTCTCCACAGAGGTGCTGTGTTACAACCTTACTCTGTCAGTCCAGATTCTCGTGGCAGTGCTGTTTGAGCCGTTGGAGCCGTTTGAGCAAGTAACAATGCCCCCGAAGACTGCGTCTGCTGCCTCGGCTGCTGCATCCCGATTTAGAGTAGCGAAGGCTGCCAGAGTAGTCCTTCGTAAAGAAGCCGAACGGCAGAAATTAGATGTTACACTGGAAGAAGACGGGCCAGCCAGTGCCTCCTTCTGCAAGGGGAAATCAAAAACCAGGAATCAGCGTACGCCTAAACAGCTCTCTCCACAGCATTCTCCGAGGCAGGATGCACTTGCCTCCAGAGGAAAACTGAATGCCACGGGGGCCTCAGTCATGGATTTATTTTTGGAAAAAAAGGGGGTGCAGAGCAAATCAGAGATGGACTCAGTAAAATCGACACCCCAGGAAGCAGTAAACAGTTTTTCAAACATTGATAACACACCGAATGCAAGCAATCCCGGGTGCAGTGTGGAGATGTCTGAGCCCTTGGAGCCTCAAATGAATACCCCTACGAGTTCTGCTACAGGGACTACACTTATCGCAACCGATCATACCAGCTCACGGCCTGCCTCAGTCGAAAAAACTGTAAGTACTGTAAAAACTCCTGTTATAGTTGAGCTTGAGCAACATACTCATCCCGACGGAACTGTTGATGGAACTGTTAATTTTCATATTAATGAGGAGCAGGGTTTAGAAGGGCACTGTATGTAGTTCACTGGAGAAGGTGAAAATGTTTTGGGGGTACAAGTTGAAACAACCGCCATGTTGGCGGAGTATAGCCAGGACACAACCCATTCTATTTCTACTGGTATGCCCCCAGTGGTCATTGACTCTGCTATTGTGAAAAGTGTTACAGCTACATCTGACCCTGCACACGACCCTACACCTGGTGTAAGTCCCTCAACCTCAACCTCAAAGGTTAATGTACCCACTGAAGGGGATAAGGAATTAAGCAAGTTCTACTCCTTCTCCGAAGACACTGGAGTCGAGGCTGTGGAGGAATGGTCAGAGGATTATGAGTCTACAGGGGGTTCGGAAGATGATGACGAGTCTGATCTCTTGCCCAGCACTTCTGAGGATAGCTATGGTGAAGAGAGTTTGAATGCTAACACTGTTAGAGCTAAAAGAAAGTCAATACCCAGAGTTAAACACCGAGGCCCAGTCGAGGACCACCTGATACCCAGGCCTATGTTGTGTATGAGTCATGGCCCTGACAACAACTCAGACAATCCTGAGATTCCGCAAACAGCTGTTGAGACCATCCTACAGGCTATTGCTGCACATAGAGAAGAGACAGCCCTAGATACCAAGAGATCTCGAGCAGCACTTCGTAAAATGCAAGGGGTGGTTAAGAAGCTCTCTAAAACATGCAACCTTGTAGGCGAGAGAGTTACAGAGATGGAGGCCAGGGTTCTATAGAATGAAAATGAGGCAACCGCAAACTCCGGAAAAATAAAACTTCAAGAAGCTGAACTAACTGTTATAAAATGGAAGCTGGAAGATTTTGAAAATCGGCAGCGTCGAAATAATCTTCGCATCCTAGGAATTCTGGAGAGAATGGAGGGTGAAAATGCACAGGCATTTGTAATAAAACTATTCAAGGAGTCTATGCCCGAATTAAAGAACTGGAACTGGGATGTCGAAATCCAGCGTGCCCACCGAAAGCCGTTTAATATGCCTTCCAAACCTGGGGTATACCCTTGAGAAATCCTAGTTTACTTTGGGAACTTTTTGCTAAGGCAGACGGTGGCTGAGAAAGCGAGACCTGATCATAAGCTGATATATAACGACTTTTCATATTTTACAAGACCCGACTTTTGCCACGCAACGGTCGAAAGACGCTGGGCGTTGCGATCAATAATTAAGCCTTTCCAAGATAAGGGAGCCCAAGCTTACTTGAATAATCTGGCTAGGCTGAAAATTGTGCGAGGTGGTCAGACAAAATTTTTCCAGTCCGAGATCAAATCAAGGGCCTATCTCGATGAATTGACCTAAAAAGGGTCAATTAGGTAGATGACCCCACTATATTGTACAGCTACTTCTGGGTTTGAAAAAGTCTACAATGCAGTAAATCCTCAACTAGAACTGCAGAATTTCTATGTGGGTGCGTTAGATATGTCTTATTAGGCCTAAGCTTCGGCTGATATTTAGTAGTACTCTGCTAGAATCTTTTTCCCTTTTTCTCTTCTTTTCTTTGGTTATGCTATTCTTTTGTACATATCCTTCATATTAGAGGGCGGTAGCTCAGATGTGGTGCTGCAACTTCATCACCCAGACTCTGGTTGAGTCTGAATGCCTACTGTTGGGGGAGGGTGGTTACGGGGGGGTTGGGGGGGGTTGGGAGGGAGGTTGGAAAGGGGGCTGCAGGAAAAAAAATCAAAAAAGAATCAGGTCTACTAGTAAGAGACTTAACTAAACTTAAAATAATTAGAAAGGAACTAGAGCAACGCGCTAAGCAATACATGATGAGAGTTTTACAGCTAAATGTTCCTATAAACAATGGGTAGGCTAAGTGTCCAAACATGGAATGTAGGGGGTCTTTTGACTGGCGATAAACAACGTCGATTGGGAGAACTAATAAACTTATACCCTGTAGACATACTCTGTCTCCAAGAGACACATTTGCCCTGGGCCAAGAGATCCTTACTGAACCTCAATGGGTATAATCTGCTGATAACATCTACCCAATCATCGAATATAAGGGGTGTAGCAATCCTAGCTAAAACACGTCTTGGTTTGGGAGTACGTCATCTTTCAGATCCCCACGGTAGATGGGCCATTGTTAAACTTGCAATTGGCATCACAATTTGTACCATCTAAGCTTCCAATCACAATGATCCTGCAGTCTTTGAGATGTTAGAATCTGAACTTGCCACTTGGCAAGGTCCATTAATTTTATGTGGCGACTTTAACATATCCCTTCATCCACTGTTCTGACACTCTGTTTTAAAACAGAAATATGTTGGTCGCAAACCAAAGGTATATCAGGCTGTCAAAAAATTGGTAGAAAGTTTTGGTTTAATTGACACGTGGGTGCAAAATAATCCCTACGATCCAGGTTATACATACTTCTCACATCCACACCAAAAACACGTCCGGATCGATTATATGTTTGTTTCTAGTGACCTAGCACCCCAACTATTAATTAACAAACCTCCGAAAATTATTTCGGATCACAACGCACTTGTTCTTTTGATCACATTTGACGCCTCATTTACGCAACACCGGCCCTGGTCATTTGATCGGAAGCTTCTGTCCAATAATGAGTACATCACTGGAACCCCTCTGAGGCGGAAAGCCGGAGGTTTTGTTAACTGCTCTGAAATTTTAAACTTATCACCTCTGTGCTTTGTTTTTAAATATAAAACGATCTCTGCTCACCTGTGTGGAAGCGCTGCTGTTACGCGCTAGTCAGACCCTTCAGAATCAGGGAAAACGCCCTCACCGCCAGCGCGGCAAAGGTGTAGCCACGCCCACTGCGAGGCCACGCCCACCGACCTTGTACTTAAACGCTTGAAAGCGCAACGACTATCATTCACTGGAACCCCTCTGAGGCGGAAAGCCGGAGGTTTTGTTAACTGCTCTGAAATTTTAAACTTGTCACCTCTGTGCTTTGTTTTTAAATATAAAACGATCTCTGCTCACCTGTGTGGAAGCGCTGCTGTTACGCGCTAGTCAGACCCTTCAGAATCAGGGAAAACGCCCTCACCGCCAGCGCGGCAAAGGTGTAGCCACGCCCACTGCGAGGCCACGCCCACCGACCTTGTACTTAAACGCTTGAAAGCGCAACGACTATCATTCACTGGAACCCCTCTGAGGCGGAAAGCCGGAGGTTTTGTTAACTGCTCTGAAATTTTAAACTTGTCACCTCTGTGCTTTGTTTTTAAATATAAAACGATCTCTGCTCACCTGTGTGGAAGCGCTGCTGTTACGCGCTAGTCAGACCCTTCAGAATTAGGGAAAACGCCCTCACCGCCAGCGCGGCAAAGGTGTAGCCACGCCCACTGCGAGGCCACGCCCACCGACCTTGTACTTAAACGCTTGAAAGCGCAACGACTATCATTCACTGGAACCCCTCTGAGGCGGAAAGCCGGAGGTTTTGTTAACTGCTCTGAAATTTTAAACTTGTCACCTCTGTGCTTTGTTTTTAAATATAAAACGATCTCTGCTCACCTGTGTGGAAGCGCTGCTGTTACGCGCTAGTCAGACCCTTCAGAATCAGGGAAAACGCCCTCACCGCCAGCGCGGCAAAGGTGTAGCCACGCCCACTGCGAGGCCACGCCCACCGACCTTGTACTTAAACGCTTGAAAGCGCAACGACTATCATTCACTGGAACCCCTCTGAGGCGGAAAGCCGGAGGTTTTGTTAACTGCTCTGAAATTTTAAACTTGTCACCTCTGTGCTTTGTTTTTAAATATAAAACGATCTCTGCTCACCTGTGTGGAAGCGCTGCTGTTACGCGCTAGTCAGACCCTTCAGAATCAGGGAAAACGCCCTCACCGCCAGCGCGGCAAAGGTGTAGCCACGCCCACTGCGAGGCCACGCCCATAACAACTACTACAAATGTGCCGACCCCCCCCAGCGCAGCGGGAGCGCCGTTTGCGCGCCGAAGGCGCGCCTAAGGCAAGCCGGTCTGCGCCCGTCCGCGGCAGACCGGGGCCTGGGGCCAAAACCCCTGGTCATTTTCATACATATTCCTCCTCCTCATTGCTGTCACTTAGGCCCACTGACAGCGCCGGACCCGCCCCACCCGCTTTTGTTTTAAAGCGTGCCGCCACTCACGGCATTTTGAAGCCCGAATTTTCTCTCGGCAAGGCTCCTAAGCCAAGGTCCTATGCACCTCATTCCACACCCAATGACTCTGAGGCCATTCTTAAATGCCTATATCTAAACACTAGATCCATGGTCAAACACCATCTGGATATCTTTCTCTTGCTCCAGGATGAACAACCTGATTTTTTGTTTCTCTCTGAGACTTGGCTTACTGAGAGTTCCCTACCCGACATCTTAGCGGCAGTTCCCTCAAACTACTATATACTTCATGTCGACAGACCAGCCGGCAAAAGAGGTGGGGGGGTTGCTGCGATTATTCGCAGCACCCACAAAGTCTCCTCTTTACCGTCCTTTGACATATTAGGAACAGACAACTTGATCTTCAAAATGGATACTAATACTGGATCATTACTTCTCATCCTTATATATCGCCCCCCTCAAAATATGCCCTCTTTCACGGCATCCCTAGCTGAACAACTTGCTCCTCTGATAATCTCCCATAACAAAATTGTGTTGTTGGGAAACTTCAACCTTTGGCTGGACTCTGCCGAGTCTGACTCTCAGGCAGCCACGCTGAAAGAAACCCTCCTCGACATGAACCTTTCCCAACATATTCACCTTCCTACTCATGACAGGGGACATAGCCTAGATCAAATTTGGTCCCAAAACATATCCTTGGCTATTAAGTCTATCATTCCCGTTGTTTGGTCGGATCATTATCTGATCAACTTCACTATGACCACCGGGAGAAGTAGAAATCCCCTGCCTAAGCCAGGAGGAAAAACTAGAAGATGGAAGAATGTTGATGTCCCCGCTTTTATTGGTTCATTAACTTCCTCCCTTCCCCCGCCTGATCAGGACATCGATAAGATGGAAGAAGCTTTCTCAGGGTGGCTACTCCAGGCAGCGGACGCTCACGCCCCCTGTACCTACTTCCCACGCTCTCGCCCCAATGATGCCCACAGGTGGTTTACACCTTTACTGAAAACCCACAAACTGGAAGTCCGCCAACTGGAGCGAAAGTGGCGCACAGCCTACTTAGAACAAGATAGGGCTAACTATCGCAAGGCTCGCAAAAATTACCAAAAGCTTCTTTTAAAACACAAAACCGACTATTTTTCGGAAAAAAATCTTAAGGCTCATAATCAATCCAAAGAACTGTTCAACATTGTGGAAGATCTCAGCACCAATGACAGAACCTCCCTCCCGACAGCTCCCACTCAAGAACTTTGCAACTCATTAAACTCCTTTTTCTTTGACAAAATCTGCACCATTAAACAAAACATTCCTACCACTCAGCCTCGCCTTTTATTTGCAGACACCTTTTATAACCCTGTTACCCTTGACTCCTACCCCCCCATTGAAAACGCTAACTTATCTAAACTTCTTTCTAAGATCAAATCCGGCTCCCCTGATGACATCTGCCCCCCTTACATCCTGAAAGAAGTGGGTACCAGCATCCCTGAGGGCCTACTTCCCATGCTGAATGGCTCACTTACTCAGGGTAAAGTTCCAAACAACTTTAAAAAAGCCCTCCTTATCCCCCTCATAAAAAAGGCTGGAGCCAATCCATTAGACCCACTCAATTACAGGCCTATATCCTTGCTGCCATACTGCGCCAAACTTTTGGAGTCTCATGTATGTGACAGCATCTCCACATTCCTGGAAAACTCGGAGTATCTCGCACCTAATCAGGCCGGTTTCCGCCCTTGCCATTCTACTGAGGCGGTCATCCTCTCGGTGCAGAATACCCTGAGGCGGAATGCGGATGAAGGGATCCATCAGGCTCTGGTGCTCTTAGACCTCTCTGCTGCTTTCGACACGGTCGACTATACCATCTTGGTCGACCGTGTCGAACAGGCGGGCCTCAGGGGCCCTGCGCTGAGCTGGATCCGTTCATTTATCACTGACCGAACTCAATCGGTCAGACTGGCCTCCTTCACGGCTCCCACCATATCTACCGTCTGTGGAGTACTTCAAGGCTCTTCATTGTCTCCTCTGCTTTTTAATCTGTATCTACGCCCTCTTTTGTATTCCCTCAGGCACGCTAAGGTCACCATTTTCAATTATGCCGACGATTTGCAGCTCATCTTCCCTTTGAACACCAAGGACTCTGTGGTAGAATTCCAAAACACCATGTCCCACATTTTGAGTTGGATGAGCTGCAATCACTTGAAACTTAACCCAGGCAAGACCGAACTGGTCTTGCCTGGACAGAGCACCCTCAGCTGGAACCCCAGTTTCTGGCCCCCCTGCATGGGTACCCCCCATCCAAATCATCCTCGGTTAAGAGCCTTGGTATATTCATTAGTGAGGATCTCTCCCTGAAAAAACAAGTTGGAGCTGTTGTTTCCTCCAGTTTCTTTCAGCTGAAGAAAATAAAAAAAATCGCCCGCTTCTTCTCCCAAGCTGCCCTCACTCAGATCGTCATCTCCCTGGTTTTGTCCAGATTGGACTTTTCCAACAGTCTATACCTTGGGCTCCAAACTGGAGAGCTTAAACGCCTCCAGCTGGTTCAAAACCAGGCAGCTAGACTTCTTCTCAACATTCCTAGAAGGCAATCCATCAGACCTGGCTTGAAACAGCTGCATTGGCTCCCGGTTGAGCAACGCGTGGCCTTCAAAGCGGGGTGTATTCTTTTCAAGTCTTTACACGACATTGGTCCCATTTTCATCAGAGACCTATTTAAAAAATACAGCCCCTCTCGCAACCTCCGGTCTGCTCATAAAGCCCTTCTGACTATCCCTCCTTATAAGAAGAAGCGTCTCGGAGGCAGCTGCTTTGACCACCTTGCAGCTGCCCTCTGGAACTCTTTCCCTCTTCATCTGAAACTCAGTGATAACATCCTCAGCTTCAGACACTCTCTGAAGACCTGGCTCTTCTCCCAGGCGCATCACTAAGCTGCCTTACCTCCACCTACCGATGGCCACGCCTGTTCCTTCCTACAGCGCCATGAAGCCTCCGGGCGTACGAGCGCTTAACAAATGTCAAAAACCATTAACATTAACATTAACATTATTAAGAAATGGACAGAAGAATTCTTTAATACCAACCGGTTTAGTGCCTCAAGAAATATCGTGTGGGATTGCTTTAAATCCGCACTTAGGGGGTGTCTTGGCAGGGTTTTTGGCTCTATTTAGCAGTGGTATAGACTTTAATCTTGCTCACATCTAGGATACGTATTCCTAGCTTGTGTTGGCCCTTTTAAGCCCTTTTTCCAGACCTAGAAGAGGATAGCTGCTTAATATGATGATAGATCCCTTATTCTTGACTCTAATCTGTCTATTGCCTATTGGCTTTGACATACTTGCTTATAGTAGAGGTTGGATCCTGTGGTCCTGACTTTATATTACACATTGGTATGGTTTATGTAGGTACTCTGACAGAGCTAAGGGTTATTTCATCCTTCTCAGGCGTACAGGCCCAGAACTAGAGGGACTCCATCTTGATGGAGCTGAGAGGCTTCAGGGGTAAAGGTAAAGTTTACAGTAAGGCTGTTTGTGTGCTAGAGGAAGACCGGTTAGGACTGCTTCTTATCCGAGGAATGTGTTTTTCTCTTGGGCCCAGACGTAACAAGCAGATGGCCACTGCGGTTGCGTGGAAGCCTGGGAGCTGGCACAGGAATTCGGTAGGAGGCAGCCCTCTGTTGGAAATTTCCATGAGGGGAGAGGAATCCATATTAGCGAACTGCAGGAGAGGAGGAGTGTTCAGTCCAGCTTGTGTGCAGCTCAGCTTGGAGGTCAGTTCAGCTTGGAGTCAGAGCAGAGTGGTTCTTGCAGAGGAGAGAACAGGATGTCTGCTGGAGCTGCAGAATAGAGTGCAGTTCTGGAATGGAGAAAGAAGGCAGATGATTGCTGAAGATGAAGAGAGAGAGAGCAGTGCAGAGAGCATCAAAGAAGGCTGTCAGCTGGAGCAATTGAACCAGAGGCGTGGTGATGTGGTGACGGAGGGAGAGACAGAGAGAGCCCTGATCCCACCAGAGTCAGAGAGAAATCTTCCTTCTTATAGGTGAGGTAGTCTGAACTAATCCCCTTCACACTTACATCTTAATCTTGTCTTTATTCCCTAGGCTTTTGTATTGCTAATCCTTTTCCTTGCAGCGGTGTGTTCTATCTATAGTCTTTGTCAGTTACATGTGGATGTGTCCATTATAATACAGATGTGTGTATGTGTCTTTATCATTGTTCCAATAAAGTGACTCCATTTAATTAGTGAACTAGTGTGCATGAGTTTGTTTATGATAAAGCTAGCCTGTCTTCAGAAGGGAGTGGGAGCGCTTAAATCAAGGAATAACTCAATCACATAGTGTGTATATTATTGTCCCTATACAGTGAGGGTAATCTAGTTTCCTAGTCAGTTATTACTGTTTGAACAGATGCTACCCCTGATCAGGTAAGTAATAGTGAATAATTAGGGAGATAGAAGACCTGCAACTAAGGGATAAAGGTTTATACCAATTTCTATTATTGTAGTAGCAAGCCCTTAGTGAATAGTGAGAGAGACTTCCCAACATATAGAGAGAAAACCATAGGTGTCCATAGGAAAGTGGTCGTCATTGGTAAGTGGCGTTAGTGAGAGCACCGGAAGGAGACGGTGTGGAGGCCTGCCGGATTGCGGGCCGTGTGTAAGTGAGAGCACCGGAAGGAGACGGTGTGGAGGTCTGCCGGATTGTAGACCAGATATAAATGAGAGCACTGGGGCTGCAGACCCATGTGTGTAATGAGAACACCAGGGAGGATACTGGTGTGTAATGGTAGATAATCAGAACTGCCCCAGGGTAGATTAGTCTGGACCCATGTGGTCGCGAGACTATAAGGTATGAGTGTGGTGTAGGGCATGGATATCCTTAGTAATCAGTGAGTATTCTTAGTATCCCTATGGATTTAGTGGTGTTTCTGATAATATGAGCTTGTATATTGCGAGTTCCCCATCCTCAGGTAGGTACCCAGGTGCCTGGATAGATGGTCCTGAGGAGGGATGTGGTTACGTTCTGGCTGGGTTAGAGGGGCCCCTAGGGGCTGATCCCATCTAAGCAGAAAATCCGGCCATTACATCTGGCGTAGTCGGCTGCTTACGAATCCTGTGTGATCTGGCCATGTGCTTGGATTGTTTCCCATGTGTTGTGAGGGAGTGCCCTGATCGCCAGTTCCATCTGGCGTAGTCGGCTGCTTACGAATCCTGTGTGATCGGGCCATGTGCTTGGATTGTTTCCCATGTGTTGTGAGGGAGTGCCCTGAACGCCAGTTCCATCTGGTGTAGTCGTCCGTTTACGTCTCCTGTGTGTCCTGGCCATGTGCTTGGAGAGGTTCCCATGTATTGTGAGGGAGTGCCCTGAGCGCCAGTTCCATCTGGTGTTGTTTTGCAGTTTATGTAGCCTGTGTGACCTATGGGCTTGAACAGTTGCAGTGAGAGGAGATTGCAGTACATCATGGCATTTGACTTACGCAGGGTGGAAGAAATGGTTTTCATTTTGGTGTTTGAACTGTCAGGGTTGAAGGATGACATTACATGAAGGAGCCAGTAACATCTTTGTGATGATCCTCTTGTACAAATGTGTGTGAAAAATGCTTTTAAATTGCCCTTTATATTGCTTGCTGCGTCTGCTTATGCTGTGCAATGTGAAATGTGTTCAATGTAATATGATTTGTGGAGTTCTTTGTAAATAGCCCCTTGTAAATATGGCTTGTGAATAGCGCCATGTAATTGTGGCTTGTGAGGAGCATGTTCTCATTCTGACTTGCTGTGTTCCTTGTGAATTGCGCCTTGCATATATTCCTTGTGTGGAGCATGTCATTTTTTGAACTTGTTGACTTTCATTGTAAATATGGCTTGTGAATAGCGCCATGTAATTGTGGCTTGTGAGGAGTATGTTCTCATTTTGACTTGCTGTGTTCCTTGTGAATTGCGCCTTGGTTGTATTACTTGTGAAGAGCTTGTCTTGTAAATATGGCTTGTGAATAGCGCCATGTGGTCATGGCTTGGCCAGGGCATGTTATAATTACGTTAGGCAGGAGAGAGCTGGATCTCTTTCGGGTGCTTGGGGATAACGTTTTGAAGATGTGCGTACGTGTTATGTGACAACGTGGAGGGATACTATCTTGAATTTCCCATGTACTACGGTCATTGGGAATGATTTTGTTTGAGCTGCCAAAGGGTTAATATCTTGAATTGAGATGGCAGTATTTATTTTAACATGCTGTTTAACATGCATGGTTATTTGAGCTGACTATAAAAGTCAGTGAGTGTTTTGATAGCTGATGATTTGATTTGACTTTTCTTGGTTTCTGGGTCTGCCTATGTGCTTTGTCAGCTTCTTGATGGAAAGGTAACATCTTGTGCTGAGCGTAGGGCTCTGTTCATTTAACATTCTTTTTGAATTGCGTCTACGAATTTGTGTGGGTTTGCCTTGGAGCTGATGTTTCATGGGTCTGACTCTTAGAGGTCGGTAAGTTATAAATCAACCAGTCGGATTGAGATAAGGGTCTGCACGGAGAGAGC
This sequence comes from Lissotriton vulgaris, assembly GCF_964263255.1. Classification (NCBI taxonomy): domain Eukaryota; kingdom Metazoa; phylum Chordata; class Amphibia; order Caudata; family Salamandridae; genus Lissotriton; species Lissotriton vulgaris. The sequence goes on along the minus strand of NC_141693.1, from coordinate 780,807,232 downwards.
GGTGTTCTTTTAAATGTGCTACTTGATATGCATCCACAGACGTGTGGAGAATTATTTTTGAATGCATGATTTAAAATGAGTGAATGATTAAAAAGATGGCCCAGTTAGAGTGCACGCTACGGGCTGTTTTCATTAATTATTTCTTTGAGGGTTTTCCATCTAGAAAGGAATGTGCTGGCCGGTGTTTTGCAATGATCACAGGTTGAGAATAATAAATCTTGCCCAACAGTGCACAGTAACATGTGCTTTTAATTAGTGACAGGCAACCGTGTGCTTTTAAAACAAATGTGTTCTCATTATTATTTTTCCCTGATGCAAGCTGAACCTTTTTTTTTTCAAATGTAGTTGTTTTAATGTGCAGCAGACCGGCATACGTAAGTTAACCCACTCAGTTGGAAAATAAATGGCTGTTTGATAATATATGAATTTGGCCCTTTTACTAGGTTGAATTGAAAGGCTTGCACGATAAATTGTGCTGCAATGCAAAATTACATGTTGCCCCTGTTTGGAAAAAAATCAATGATGAAATGTGTTTGCATTTTATGTTGTTTTAATATTATTTCCCTTTCAACAGCTGCAAGTATATTGTGATTTCGTTTTTTATTTTTTGGATGGTAGTGTGTATAGTTAGGGTGGAGCAGAATATATTGTTCTATTTTGATTAAAAATGATAACTATGACACACTACCATCTTAATACATTGCTATGTGTCCCTTACATTAGTTTAATTTGCATTTAGTTACAGGGCTCGCCTATGTACTTTGACAAGCTGTTGATAGAAAGGTAATACCTTGCACGGTAAAAGCAGTGTTCATTAAACATGCTGCCTGATATATATATGTGCAGAGAAATATTAAACCCAACAGTCCATGATAATTCGTTTTTTCAAATGCAAAATGCATAGTCTTGTGTGCAGAAGCAAATTGCCCCTTTCTGTGTGTTGATCTGCATGCTAAATAAATGCCCATGTTTCAAATGTCTTGCCTTCTAGCTGAATTAATTAGACAAAAGTGTTTTTTAGAAAGTGGAGCTTTTAAGTAGCAGTACACTGTACCAGAAATATTTTAAATTGCTTGCATATGACTGTGTTACAGATTACTTTGCTTTTTACCACATTTGAATTTGCTTTCGTTAGTTAGAGAATCAGGCCTGGGAACAGCTTACAAAGAATGTGTTGTTCGACCTTGGCAGACCAGCTGGTTTGTAAAGGGGGGCTTTTTCCCTCTAGAGGCTCCGAACACTGCCTGTCTTGTTATGATTGGCCAACATCCAATTTTGTTCCGCGGACGGAATGTTTATGTAAGGGGGGGGTCAACTCGCTCCTCCTGGCTGTCGGTGCAGACAGCTTCATTGCCTACTGATAAGGGATCCTTGCACATGCAGAGTAGTTGGCAGACTCTTGGCCCTTGGAGTTAGTTAGATACAGTAGGCCTGGGTAGGCTCCCCTGATTAGAGACTAGAGATGCTTGGATCGAGTGCTTGGCAGTGCCTTCCCCTTGCAGTGAGATCAGCACTTGGCAGTGATTCAAATTACTTCACACTGTAGCCTGGCTCCTGCGTATTCTGAAGGGAGGGGCTGTCTCACAGAGGATTAGGGTATTACTAGGCCCTTCTGGCTGTGTATGTACAGAATTAGATTTTGCCCTAACAAATTTAAAAGTATATGATTATAATTATTTCTGGACTTTAGAAGAATGTTTTTAATTAATTAAGTTTTTTTTTTTCGACAATGAAAAGCACTTGGGGTGCTTTTTAAATGGAAAATTTTATCCTGCAAGATTAATGATACTTGTTTTCTTGTCCTAGGTTGCTGGGTTGTGGTGTTCGGTGTGTGCGTCGGCCCACCCCCCCTCCCACTCCCTTTATTATTTTAGTTTTTTATTTTCATGTTTTTATGTTACTTTATTATTTTTGGAAGATGGAACCAGACCAAACCAGACCGGATTGGTGGTGGATCAACGGTGGAGGACGTGCTTCCTTGCTACCGGATGAAGATGCAGGGTGGTGACCTACACTGATATTCCAAAAAATTGACTGCCTTAAATCTTAATATTAGGACATTGGACTTACAACTTGCAATTGACTGAGCTCGTCATGAGCATGGAAGGGGTTAATTATATTCTACAATTGGCTGCCTCAGCGGTCAGGTTCAAACCCCATATAAAATTATATTGGATATATTTTTGACAAAGGCAATAGTATTCTACATGAACCCATTCTTATTGGATTTTGATAATGTTTCCCACAACGGGAATATGTTATGTAAGTCCTTGGCCTGCATTATTCCCATGTTTTTCTTTGCAATCACTACGAACAGGCCCCACTTTTAAACAAAAAGAAATGTTTTCATGGTTTTGATGTTTATGAAGTACTATCTTTGCTTTTTAGGATGCAGTCACCTATTATAGTTTTCCTGTTTTCTGCAAAACAGTATGGAGGAACGGAAAAAAAAAATGGTGGCACACACATGTGTTCCACAGTGTGATGAAAACTAGGTGCTAACTGTTTTGTGCTTTTATGTATGCACCACGTTTAGATAAATTTTATATGCATAGTGCTACACCAGCTATTTTGTAGGAATGGGGTTGTCTTTATTTTCCTGTTATTACACTTTCTCTTTGATTGATCAAAGGGTGGTTACCCTAGACTTTAGGTTGTCCTGGGAGGTGTGTCTTTTAGTATGATTATGTCCTACATCTATTATTAATGTTTGCCCAGACCTTGAGAACAATTTGTCATGTTTATTTCTCAGATTTCACCAAATGTTTCCTTAAGTTGACCAATGTCAGTAGGCCTCATTTAGGCCCATTGTTATTCTTATTCCACAAACAAGGCCCTACACCAATAGATTTCATGAGTTATCATTAGCTTAAGTTGACCATAGTAGGTAGGCCTCATTTAGGCCCTTTGTTGTTTTATCATTAGAAGTTGAAACACATTTAGTTCTTAAGTTGTCCGAAGTAGGTAGGCCCCATTTAGGCCCCTTGCTGTTTTCATTCAACACATAAGTCCCTACATCACTAGATTTCATCGGTTATCACTAGAAGTTGAGGCACATTTAGTTTGAGGATGCTTTGGATAGTTTCTGTTGTTATCAGATCAAATCTTAGATATGTTTCAGCATTCAAGTCAAGGGTGCTTCGATTTGTTTTCAGCTAGTTGTTAGATTTGTATTCCCTACATTAACTTTCAGGTGGAATTTCCTTAAGTTGTCATTCATTTTAGAGAGTTTTTTGGTTTTTGATTTGTTGATAGATTATGTTGATGTTTGTTTATATGGGTGTTGTTGTTGTTAGATGTTCGCAAATTAAAGTCTAAGGGTGGAATGTCTTGGCAGGGTTTTTGGCTCTATTTAGCAGTGGTATAGACTTTAATCTTGCTCACATCTAGGATACGTATTCCTAGCTTGTGGTGGCCCTTTTAAGCTCTTTTTCCAGACCTAGAAGAGGATAGCTGCTTAATATGATGATAGATCCCTTATTCTTGACTCTAATCTGTCTATTGCCTATTGGCTTTGACATACTTGCTTATAGTAGAGGTTGGATCGTGTGGTCCTGACTTTATATTACACATTGGTATGGTTTATGTAGGTACTCTGACAGAGCTAAGGGTTATTTCATCCTTCTCAGGCGTACAGGCCCAGAACTAGAGGGACTCCATCTTGATGGAGCTGAGAGGCTTCAGGGGTAAAGGTAAAGTTTACAGTAAGGCTGTTTGTGTGATAGAGGAAGACCGGTTAGGACTGCTTCTTATCCGAGGAATGTGTTTTTCTCTTGGGCCCAGACGTAACAAGCAGCTGGCCACTGCGGTTGCGTGGAAGCCTGGGAGCTGGCACAGGAATTCGGTAGGAGGCAGCCCTCTGCTGGAAATTTCCATGAGGGGAGAGGAATCCATATTAGCGAACTGCAGGAGAGGAGGAGTGTTCAGTCCAGCTTGTGTGCAGCTCAGCTTGGAGGTCAGTTCAGCTTGGAGTCAGAGCAGAGTGGTTCTTGCAGAGGAGAGAACAGGATGTCTGCTGGAGCTGCAGAATAGAGTGCAGTTCTGGAATGGAGAAAGAAGGCAGATGATTGCTGAAGATGAAGAGAGAGAGAGCAGTGCAGAGAGCATCAAAGAAGGCTGTCAGCTGAAGCAATTGAACCAGAGGCGTGGTGATGTGGTGACGGAGGGAGAGACAGAGAGAGCCCTGATCCCACCAGTCAGAGAGAAATCTTCCTTCTTATAGGTGAGGTAGTCTGAACTAATCCCCTTCACACTTACATCTTAATCTTGTCTTTATTCCCTAGGCTTTTGTATTGCTAATCCTTTTCCTTGCAGCGGTGTGTTCTATCTATAGTCTTTGTCAGTTACATGTGGATGTGTCCATTATAATACAGATCTGTGTATGTGTCTTTATCATTGTTACAATAAAGTGACCCCATTTAATTAGTGAACTAGTGTGCATGAGTTTGTTTATGATAAAGCTAGCCTGTCTTCAGAAGGGAGTGGGAGCGCTTAAATCAAGGAATAACTCAATCACATAGTGTGTATATTTTTGTCCCTATACAGTGAGGGTAATCTAGTTTCCTAGTCAGTTATTACTGTTTGAACAGATGCTACCCCTGATCAGGTAAGTAATAGTGAATAATTAGGGAGATAGAAGACCTGCAACTAAGGGATAAAGGTTTATACCAATTTCTATTATTGTAGTAGCAAGCCCTTAGTGAATAGTGAGAGAGACTTCCCAACATATAGAGAGAAAACCATAGGTGTCCATAGGAAAGTGGTCGTCATTGGTAAGTGGCGTTAGTGAGAGCACCGGAAGGAGACGGTGTGGAGGCCTGCCGGATTGCGGGCCGTGTGTAAGTGAGAGCACCGGAAGGAGACGGTGTGGAGGTCTGCCGGATTGTAGACCAGATATAAATGAGAGCACTGGGGCTGCAGACCCATGTGTGTAATGAGAACACCAGGGAGGATACTGGTGTGTAATGGTAGATAATCAGAACTACCCCAGGGTAGATTAGTCTGGACCCATGTGGTCGCTAGACTATAAGGTATGAGTGTGGTGTAGGGCATGGATATCCTTAGTAATCAGTGAGTATTCTTAGTATCCCTATAGATTTAGTGGTGTTTCTGATAATATGAGCTTGTATATTGCGAGTTCCCCATCCTCAGGTAGGTACCCAGGTGCCTGGATAGATGGTCCTGAGGAGGGATGTGGTTACGTTCTGGCTGGGTTAGAGGGGCCCCTAGGGGCTGATCCCATCTAAGCATAAAATCCGGCCATTACAGGGGGGAAACTATTAGTTTTCAAAAAAAAGGCCAGAAAACAATTAAGAAATGAATACAAGGTAAAGGTTTCAGCCCTGGCTAAAGCTGAAGAAGAGCACACCCTAATGATCTCGCAAGGATAAGATGCTAACCGCTTGATTTATCAAGTGGCAGTATGGAAGTCTGAATTAAATTCCTGTCTCAGCCACAAAGCCGCCCTCAGGAAAAAAGTTTACGAGAGTGGTGAAAAGGTTGGTAGGCAGTTGGTAGGCAGTTGGCACTCCGAACCCGCCAGAAAAATGTAATAAATAACATCGCCTTAATAACAGATAGCGGGCAGACTTTTACCCAAGCGGCAGATATTATCTATCGGTTTCAACAATTCTACCAAAAATTGTATTCGGAGGAAATGACTGCAACTGTGAATGACATAGAAGGATATCTTGATAATCTTCTCAATAATCCTGAGGCTGTGAGGCTGTTAGATGTCATTACCAGGGAAGAGCTAGAAAGTGAAATTACACTTGCCGAGGTGATAGCTGCACTATCCTTACTAGCGCCCAGCAAAGCGGTGGGCCCAGACAAACTGCCAATCGACCTCTATAAAATCTTAGGTCATCAATTATGTCCCATTCTTCATGATTTATTTCTAGGAGTATAGTGGAGTGGGCTTTCCCCAGAGTCTTGGGATGAGGCTAATACCCCGCAACTACCCTCATATCGGGTGTGTAACACTTACAACGCAACTTTTACGTCGCATTCCGTTACATTCCGTTCCCATTCTTCATGATTTATTTCTAGGAGTATAGTGGAGTGGGCTTTCCCCAGAGTCTTGGGATGAGGCTAATACCCCGCAACTACCCTCATATCGGGTGTGTAACACTTACAACGCAACTTTTACGAGGCATTCCGTTACAACGCAGATTTTACAACGCTGGATCCATTACATCGGATGCCATTACAACGCATGGCATTACATAGCAGATGCTATTACAACGCATACCATTACATCGTAAGTATTGGTAAGTATATCATTTTTTTTAATTTTATTTAATATTATATATTTGATTTAATTATTATTAATTATAAAATAAATATTTATTTATGTTTTTAAATATTATAAATTAAATATATTAATTTAAGTAATTTTTTTAATAAGTATGAGACTAGGAGTATATGTTTTGGGGTACTGAGGTATATGTTTTGGGGTGTTTGGGTATTTTTAGGATTTAGGGCAGGGTTTGGGTTATGGGGTACAGGGGTGTTTTTAGGTTTTAGGGCAGGGTTTGGGTTTTGGGGTACAGGGGTGTTTTTAGGTTTTAGGGCAGGGTTTGGGTTATGGGGTACAGGGGTGTTTTTAGGTTTTAGGGCAGAGTTTGGGTTTTGGGGTACAGGGGTGTTTTTAGGTTTTAGGGCAGGGTTTGGGTTTTGGGGTACAGGGGTGTTTTTAGGTTTTAGGGCAGGGTTTGGGTTTTGGGGTACAGGGGTGTTTTTAGGTTTTAGGGCAGAGTTTGGGTTTTGGGGTACAGGGGTGTTTTTAGGTTTTAGGGCAGGGTTTGGGTTTTGGGGTACAGGGGTGTTTTTAGGTTTTAGGGCAGGGTTTGGGTTACAGGGGTGTTTTTAGGTTTTAGGGCAGGGTTTGGGTTTTGGGGTACAGGGGTGTTTTTAGGTTTTAGGGCAGGGTTTGGGTTATGGGGTACAGGGGTGCTTTTAGGTTTTAGGGCAGGGTTTGGGTTTTGGGGTATGGGGGTGTTTTTAGGTTTTAGGGCAGGGTTTGGGTTTTGGGGTACAGGGGTGTTTTTAGGTTTTAGGGCAGGGTTTGGGTTTTGGGGTACAGGGGTGTTTTTAGGTTTTAGGGCAGGGTTTGGGTTATGGGGTACAGGGGTGTTTTTAGGTTTTAGGGCAGGGTTTGGGTTTTGGGGTACAGGGGTGTTTTTAGGTTTTAGGGCAGGGTTTGGGTTTTGGGGTACAGGGGTGTTTTAGGGTTCAGGGGTAGGTTTGTGTTTAGGGATAATTAAATTATATTTACCATTTTTAAATTAATTAAAATATATTTAATAAATTAAATTAATTATTTTACATTAATTACATTTTTAAATTACATTAAATAAATTAAATAAATTATTAATATTAATTTAATTTCAATTTTAAAAATATGTACATTAAACTAATTTCATTATTTTAATTTATTTAAATTAATTACAATTTTTATTAAAATTACTTTTATTAAATAGATATTATTTTATTAAATTAAATTAATGACTATTTTAAAATGTATTTTAATTAAATTGTTTAAATAAAATTAATTAAATTAACTTAATAACATTTAAAAAAAAGGTATACTTACCTATACTTACGATGTAATGCCATGCGTTGTAATAGCATCTGCTATGTAATGCCATGCGTTGTAATGGCATCCGATGTAATGGATCCTGCGTTGTAAAATCTGCGTTGTAACGGAACGCGACATAAAAGAACGCGTTGTACTGACACCAATCCTCATATCGCCCTATTTCTTTAATGAATTCGGACTCCAAATTATACGCAAAGGTGATGGCTGTCAGGCTCAGTGTGGTCATTGAACATCTTGTCTCTCCGTGGCAGCATGGTTTCGTCCCGGGTAAGGGGACTACTGACCATACACGCCGGGCTATAGCCCTGTTCGATGCCATGTCTGTCGCGGGGAGCCGGATGTCAATGATCCTACTGGACGCTGAGAAAGCCTTTGATCGCGTCTCATGGAACTTTCTGTGGACAGCCATGTCTCGTAACAATTTCGGCCCAAAATTTGTGAAATCAATCAAGTCTATGTATTCACGCCCCAAAGCTAAACTCCAAATGTTAGGATCAGAATCTGGATAAATCGACATTGCAAGAGGCACTCGGCAGGGTTGTCCATGCTCACCCCTGCTCTTTGCTCTGTATATTAATCCGTTAATTTTGAAATTTTTGGAGAGTAATATTATTAAACCAGTGCTCAGTGGTCAATATGAGACAAAAGTAATGGCCTATGCCGATGATATCGCATTATTACACCCGACCCGATTGAGGCTATCCGTGAAATAGAGAAGTTGGCAACAGAATATGGTAATTGCTCGGGATATTCCCTTAACAGAGGAAAGACAGTTATTTTGTGTACCGACAACATTGTATGTTCGGATCAAAGGAGAGCTGAGAAAGCCACCTATCTTGGTGTAACCATCTGCTCCAACACTTAACAATTAGTGAAGCTCAATTTTGATCCTCTTCTTGTTAAGATAAAGAGGGATTTGGACAGGATAAATAGTCTTCACCTTACGATTATAGGCAGAATCAATTTTCAAAAAATGAACGTGTTACCCAGATGTCTATATTTATTTCGAGCGATTCCTCTAGCTGTAGAGCATAAAATGCTAATACTGGTTAACTCTCTCATGTCCAAATTTATCTGGCAGAATGGCAAGATCCGGAGATCCCATAGTCTCATGTCACTTCCACTCTATAGAGGGGGGCTCACTATACCCAACATTATCTTCTATCATTGGGCAACATTTCTTAAACAACTCACCCTTTTAATTAACATCCCAACCGAAGAAAGTATGATGGATATTGATCTAATACCTTCAATCTGTGAGCTCCTACTTGGTCAAAAAGCCAAAGGCCTATTCCTAAAACAAACTGAGGCAAAGCATTACAAGAAATCTAAGGGAGAAATCATAATTAGTGCCTGGAAAATCTGGGATAAAGTTACTAAGCATATGCACTTTGGGAAAACTAATCGCTACACACTTCTCTGGCACTCAAACGTAACACATGGTCTTGAGTTTGATCTTTTTGCAAGGAAGTGGGAAAGGCTGGGCATTAGAACTGTCAATGATTTTTTGTTAAATGACTTTGATACAATGTTTTCGGATTTGAAACTTAAATACGACTTGTCTAAGGGTGATTTTCTCAAATTTGCGCAAATATTTGCTAAACTTAAAGCTAAAGAGCCTATTATTTGTTTGTCAAGAATTGAAATTATTGATGTTATGTTTAGAGTAAATACTACAATAGGAACATTTTACAATATTCTTTTGACTAAAACTCACGATGACCTTGAAAAAACCGAAACAAAATGGGTGACTAAATTAACTAATCCTAATGTAGACATAGATAGAGTGTTGGAGTGGAGTCACAATCTCTTTATAGCTAGTAATCTGAAAGCACAACTCTTCAAAACCCTATTTGACCTCTATTATACCCCGGACAAATTGTTCACTTGGGGCAAAAGAGAGAATAACCTGTGTCCCAGATGTTCACAAGGACCCGCGACTCTTATCCACATGTTTAGCAACTGCTCTGAGCTGGTCTTAATCAAAAGTATGATCTCAACCTTTTGGGAAGAGCTATTTGGCCACAAATTACCCGAGTCGGAAACTCTTTTCTTATTGGGACATGATAACTCCTTAAAACTATCGAAGACAGAAGAAAGACTGCTATTTATTGGTACAGTTGTATTAAGGTTAATTTTGTCTGCTCGCTGGAAAGAGCCCGACCCCCCCAGCTTTCAGATGTGGCTAGCTAGATTTTTAGCAGTTTATAGCTATGAAGTGGCCATTTATGATACTAGAGGGTTTAAATCAAAGAAAAGGGGGGATGCCATTTGGCTGCCAGTCACTAAATGGAAAGCAGGCCTAACCCCGCGTCTGGGACTATTTGATTTTGGCTGATCTCATTTAAATACGGTTAATGATTTTGTTGGATGGGAATTTTTTTTCACATCTTGCCCTAGATAACACTTTCTCACACTCCTTTTCTTCACCTTGCTGTTTTGTGCCATTTTTTCCCCTGTGTTTTTCTCTCATTTAGTTATGTATCTCTCAAGTGTTTATATGGAATTGTATTTATAATCATTACTCCATGATTTTGTCTTGTCTGCGTGTTGCTATTATGTTCTGTTGTTTTTTTTACAATGTCTCTTGCTGTTTCCTGATTCAAATAAAATTTACAAAAAAAAAAGAAATACGTAATTTCATTAACATTCTCAAGAGCTTGTTTAATTTTCTTAAAACTGTTCTTACATTCATGTGACCACTGAAATGAAACATTCTTTTTCGTCAACTTTTTCAAAGGAGGCACTTCTCGTATATATCAGCGCTTAACAGTGCTTGTACTTTATCAGGATCAGGTATGATACCCCATCAGAAAAGATATGCCCAAAGAATTTTAACTTTGTCTTATGGAACTCACATTTATCAGCATTCAAAGTAAAACCTGCATCAGGCAGTAACCAACATACTTGTGTGAGAGGCCTATTGTGCTCTCTTTGGGTAGCTCCAAAAAACAATATGTCATCTCTATAATTCATGACAGATGTATGATACATCTAATGACGTCTTGAAAAAGTTCTGTAGCTGGTGATTCACCAAAGCTTATCCTTTTATATCCAAATAGTCCAACATGTGTAGAGAAGGGGGTAATGTTCCTGCAGTTTTCTTCAAGTTCCAACAGATAACCTTTATTCAAATCATGGCAAGAGAAAACCTTTGCACCATTCACTTGTGTTATCATATCAGCAATGTGCGCACATGGATGTCCTTCTCGTTCAAGTGCCTTATTTGCCTGATGCAAGTCACGCTCAAGTAGCACTCTCAATGATATCATGCTTAAGTAACGATTCAAGTTAGTTTTTAACAGCATCTCGTAAATGAAAAGCAATTCGCCTACGCCTCTGAGCAACAGGTTGGATGTCCTTGTTAATATGCAACTTTACTTTCATAGTCTTAAGCTTTCCCAAACCATGAAACAACTAAGGGAACAGGCTTATTATTTCATGGTGAGCATTTATGTTGTAGTTAAAAGGAAATCAGTCCCATATCAGCAGCTGTGCTGAAGCTTAGTAAACAGGCACTTGCCGCTGTCACTTGAAGTACATGGATGGGTGCTTGCACCTTCGCTTTCTAGTGTTTCATCGTCGCTACTAATGAACCCGGACCATTTAAGGGTGTTGATGCAGCCCATATATACACTTTGGTTTTCAACAGCATATGTTGTGGTAAGGGATGCAATTCATTATATTTCTCCACAGGCATAATGCTTATCGATTCACTACTGTCGATGATGAAAGGTATCAAACAACCATTTACTTTGTGTAATTTCCGGCCAGTGTTTGAATGGCTTTAGTGCTTTGGCATGTTGACTTTTCATGACTTATATTTTGTTCATGCGTGGCCAGTCCAACATGAGCACGCTTTTCTGAAGTAAACATCGACATGGCACAACCATCTACTTCATTTTCACTTGATACTGATAAGGAGGAACTGTTTGAAGATGATTTAGATGACAATCAACTTAATTCAGTGTCGAATGGTCATACTGGACGTCTATCCTGGGCCTTGTGGCTGTGCATCGAACGTTGCTTCTGGAACGTTCCCACAGCCATTTTGTCTTCGCGGCATGAAACACTTGTTTTTCCCTGTGCTTTGCACATCATAAAATGGTTCTCCTTCCCACAGCCCTTATATATCTGTTCAATGGAGGGACATTTGTTGTGTAGAAATGAAGATCCACATCAAAAACATAACTTCTTTTTACATGTAGACATCATCTTGTATCCTTCAAATCTTTTACTTTGACTTGCCTTTCATAATCATGATTGATTCATTCTGGGCCCCTCCAGCCTCCATGTCAGTAGCTTGTCGATCGGCACACTCTTCAGCTCTGGCAGCCATGAACACTAATTGATACTCAGTTTCTCCCAGCATTCGCCATCTGAATGAATCGGACATGCACCTATCAATGACCCGAGACATATGGCTTCTTTATCACTGAATTAAGTCTTTCTACAAATGTATTTATGTTTTCCCAAACTTTCTATTGTTCTTGACCGAATATATATCGTTCTTTGTCAACATTTGGTATTGGATTGTACTTGAGATTCAAATTGTCTTTAATCTGACAGTATGTGATTTCTTCATCAGTTTGTGGCATTTTCTTTTACTTCCTTTATGCCATCACCAGCCAGATGTTTGAGGTATTTGACCATCTTTTTGTAATCAGTCTCATCAAGTGCATCAATCAAATCTTCAAATGCCTCTTTCCACATAGTCCATTGGTCGGCATTATTTTGCTTTTTGGTGATTTCGAATGATAATGGTGGGTTCAAAAAAGCGACAGCATTGTAGACCAGTGTGGAAATTAATGAGGCGGGACGTGGCTGTCTTTTGGCCACTGTTACTAACTCATTCTCACTGAGACCTTGTGACGTACTTGTCTCTGGATCAACCTTGATAACTGGAAACGTGATTTTCTTCTTGGTCAGTGAATCTTCACTCTTCAAAGGACAGTGGAATTGTTCTGAGCCCCACTAAATCGCTCTAGGGGCTCGCCTATTCAGGTATAGACGGCTGCATGAGCACAACCCCAGGCTCTTTGCCCAGCGCTGCTGCATGAAGACTCTCTTTAATTACTTCTGGTAAGTAGACAACTGTTTTTTGCAACTAGGTTGCTTTGCCTCAGGCGTCTCTGTGCACTTGATTTAACATGGTTGATCTCTACCAGCAAGACTTAAAACAGCAGCGTTATCTTGCACTTGGCTGTCACTCTGTACTTTTTGACACTTTGTTGACCTATGCTTGGCAGCACTTGTAATCTCAGTGATTTCACTCGATACTAGATATGGCTCTATATTGCGCAGTAGCACAGTACCTTTATGTATGGCCTGACCAACAGGTTCTCGACCTACAATGTGTAGATTCTCTGTAAATGCTTTTGTTTTCAACTGCTTCACAGCGGCTGCAATTGCGCTTTGACTCCACATGCATTCAGTGTGAATGATGTACTTCAACAACAGCACACGTTGTGCGCACAAGCAGTTTCCCTGGACCACAGCAACCTCTCTGAGAGAGCACTGTCAATCTTCAGGTTATTTATCATCTATCTCATCAACATTTGTAGCGTCTTCCCAGCCAGGGTGCATGTAAATAACTATGCCACACACGGAGCTTGGTATCGCATGTCTTTATTCGTCTGCTTGTAACTGCGAACTCAACATTCTAAAGCCACCTTCACTGCGATACACTCTATCCATTACGACATAGCTTTACCAAGTTCGTCATGAGCCAAAAGTATTCCGTCATTGTTAACTCGCAAGACACTACAGTTAGTAAGTACTGTATTTTTTAGGGTTTAAAAAAAACTGTTTTATGTTGCGCAGTATTTGTGCAGTATTTTATAGGTATTCCAGCACTACTTCGTACACTTTGTTTTAAGGAATTAAATATGTTAAACATTGAAAATACACTGTACTATACTATATTTGTGAAATATAGTGTATTACAGTATTTTTTAATTTAGTAAGATTTTTTTTTACGTAGCACAGTACTTCCTAGGATGTATTGTGGTTCTCCGTAACAATTCTTAACACATGTATATATAATATATATATTTTTTTTTTTCCCCAAAAAGGTTGCCCCACTGAAGACGCCACACACGAGGAGTAAAGCACACATTAGTTACCGGCAGCAGCAGTATCCGTATCTTACACCGGTTCTCATTAAAATGCCAAACACATTTTGGACAATCTTATGACCTTGATCACTGGCTATCAAAACAGAGGCAATAGATTTTCTGGAACATCTCATTTAAATAGTACAAGTTCCGCCCTGTATGGGCGTGGCAAAATAGCCTGCTGGTTCTCGTAGTTCCATATCCTACCCAGGTGGGTGCTGTTGCTTCCATAACTCCAATATAATTTTCACATGTGGGTTCACAATGATAATGTTGGCCAAGTGGGTTGATGAGATGTACAGAAAACCAGGACTCCTGCCCATATGAATGAATGAATGAATTCTTTATTTGTGTGGTTACTTAAAACCATTACAAGAATACAGTTTATGTAAAAACAGTATAAAGTCTAAAAAATCTTTAAAAAGCAAGTGTATATATGATGCAGTGTAAGATTTTCTTTACTTAATTGGGTAAAAACAGCCAAGTGTTGATCAGTCTTTTATATTAAATCGGTCTTTTGTATTAAATCAGTCTGTTTTAAGGAGGCGGGCGAACGGCAGCCCCAGCAGAGCCCGCCTTCCAGCCTAGGGCGAAGTGCCTATCAGTATTAGGCGAGTGAGGTGGACAAATTTGCCAAAGTTGGCCATGTGCTTCACTGTGTCCAACGTGTAAAGGTGAAGGACTGCCTCCTGTGCAGTGCGAGTGCCCAGTTGGAGCAGAATTGGTCTAAGGTAGAGTCTGCGGGCTAGACGCAGGGCCGGGCAGCATAGTAGAATGTGGCCCAAAGACTCGCGTTTGTAGTTACAAAGGCGGCACTCCGTAATGGCTGACCTTACTTTCCCAGTTGGATATAGATCTTTGAGAGGGAGGGGATGTAGTCTTGCAGATAGAATTCTATTTAGGGCTTCTCTCCCCACAGCCTGCATAAGATGGAGTTTGAGGCTGGGCAATATGTGGGGGAGACTTTGGGTCTTGTGAAAACCTCTTGCTACTACGGAAAACATATCCAAGGTCAGAGTCCGTAGACGTACTTGCATTTTTGTTGTTTTTTTGTCATCATTTTAAATAACGCGGCTTTGCCCAGGAGGGTGAGAGGGAGGGGCCGCCATACCTTTACATCTCGATTGAAACGTGCCAGAGGGGGTTTCAGATTTAGTGCGTGGAACTCGTCTGGGTTGGGCGATACGTGGATTCCCAGATATTTGAAGGGGGTGCCAGTGTATCGCAGTGGACAGTCAGCCGGGAGTGGCAGCGGGCAACCAGCAAGGCTGTATAGGACTGATTTAGCCCAGGTAATTCTGTATCCAGAGACTCTCCCGAACTTCTCGCAAACATTAAGTAATTCTAGGATAGATTTTTTAGGGGATGTCAAATAAAGAAGGATGTCGTCTGCATAGAGAGATATCCGATCCTCCCATGACGGAGACCATCTGATACCTTTGATGGACGGTTCCCACCGAACCCAAATCGCCAACGGCTCAAGGACTAGTGTGAACAGCAAGGGGGAGAATGGGCAGCCCTGCCTTGTCCCACGTCCAAGCGGAAAGTCTCTGGAGATGTGACCATTAGCTGCTATCTGAGCCAAAGGCCCGGTATAAAGCAGGTGGACCCACGCACAGAACTTAGGGCCAAAACCCATGTGACGAAGCACCGCGAATAGGTAAGGCCATTTCACGATGTCAAACGCCATGGTGGCGTCAAGGGAGAGAAGTACTGCTGGTTCCTGTATGTATTCCCGACGAGCTAGCACCGCCTGTAGACGGCGCAGGTTATGGGAGGTGTTACGATTTGGCATAAAGCCGGACTGGTCCGGGTGTACCAAGGTGGCAAGGTGGGGGGCCAAACGTTGTGATAGTTTGGCGAATGTCTTTGGCTCGGCGTTTAGCAAGGAGATGGGACGATAAGAGCCGCATGCTTCCGGAGCTTTACCAGTTTTATGGATCGGGATGATCGTGGCCAGGCGTTGATCTTTAGGGAGTTCCCCTACTTTTAGGCTGTCTACGAACATTCTGAGTAAATGGGGGGCCGTTATGGAAGCTGTTTGCTTGTAGAGTTCCACTGGGAGTCCGTTGGGTCCCAGGGCCTTGCCGGACGCCAGTGCGTCGGTCGCTTCCCGTACCTCCTCCACAGTAATGTCCGCCTCCAACGAAAGAGCCGCCTCAGGTGAGAGGCTGGGAATTGTCAAATCTTTAATGTAGTCATAGGCTTCATCTGTCGTGTATGACATTTGGGGAGCATAAATTGACTCAAAATGATCAGCCAGCTGTTCAACTATAACTCCGGGGTCCTAGGTCAAATTGCCCTCAGGCAATTGCAGTTGTGCAATGACCCTGCCTGCTTTTTCTTTTTTGTCGAGCCAAGCCAGCATCTTCCCGGCTTTATCACCCAGCTCATACACCCTATGGCGGGAGGCCCGAAGTGTAGTCTGCATCCTTTCCCTTTGATACGCCCTCCATTGAACCTGCCGCAGCTGGACTGTTTGAGCGGCTCCTGGGGACGGGTGGGTCTTGTGATCAGAGATGGCATCTTTAAGTGCACACTCAAGAGTGCTAAGTTCTTGATTCTGAGTCCGTCTATGGGCGGCTATGGATGCAATCGATTGCCCACGTATAACCGCTTTGTATGCCTCCCATAGGGTACTGTGGGAGCCTACGGTACCCAGATTCTCCTGAAAGTAGTGTGTAGCAGCACTGGAAAGGGACTTTCTGAAAGGGGCGCTCTGAAGGTAGCCCGCATGGATAGGAAAAACGCGGCTTCTACTGGAGCGATGAGTCGTGAGTGTGAGTCGCAACGGAGAGTGATCAGAGATTCGTCTGGGGTGGATGCCCACCTCCTCAATGCCATGCAGTCCGTCACCGGACATTAAGATGTAATCTATACGTGATAAGCAGTGGTGTGTCGCAGAGTAATAAGTGTATTGCCTGTCATGGGGATGTTTATGTCGCCAGCCGTCCGTCAGACCCAAGGCATCTAATAATCCAGCAAGTCGCCCGCTTCCCTGTGGCGCTGTAGTACATGGGTGTCTATCCATCTCATGGTCTAGAGCGTCATTGAAATCACCCCCCAACACTAGCGTCGCCGCCGGCAATGACAGGAGAAAAGTGGCAAGGGCAGTGTGTGCAGTGGCATGCAGCCCAGGAGGGACGTATACGGACACAAAATTGTACAGTTGGCCTTCCCATAGTATCGTCACCGCTGCAAAGCGCACCTGATTGTCTATTTTAATCTGTTGACACACCATTTAAAAATTCTTCCGAATAAGTATGCCCGTCCCTCTAGAGCCGGAGGAGAAGTCTGCATGCGCAATAAACCTATACCCTCATCTATCCATCGCCTTCGAGGCTGTACCGGCCAGGTGTGTTTCCTGCAATAGAACTATTGCTGGCCTGCAGCGCTTCAGATATTGTAGGACTAGGCCTCTCTTCACCCTGTCTCCCAGTCCCCTGACATTCCACATCATCACTGTTAAGGTCGATGTGTGAGAAGGATGCGGCGTAGGATTGTCAGGTGTATCCATTACTTGTGCTGCCATTCAAGTGCATGCATGGTTGTGTGCAGTCCAACAGGGGATGGGCCTTACCGCGCACCGTTACCAATAGGTCAATCTCCATCGTATTGTGCAGAACATATTGTGTTTTGTCGCAAATTACAAAAACAAAAACAAAAACATCCAAACAACCCCCTCCCTCCCCCCTCCCTGCCTCCCTGCTGCACGGGCCTGAAACCGCCCGCCACCCCAAACTTAGCAGAGCGCGTGATCCCAACCCAACCCATTGTACTTGCTTGCAAGGGGTAAGTAGCTCTGTGATCTTGCAACCAGCTCCGTGTAACCTCGTCCGCCTGATATCAATGGTTACATAGTCAGTGTGTCGTATAAAGTTCAAACAAGGGTCTCTAGGTCCGGCGCTCACTCCTCCAGTGGCTCACCCTCTTCTAGGCCCGATTCAGCAAATAGGTCCCGACTATGTCCTTGTGATGCCTGGTGATCCGCCTGAGCAGTCTTTTGGTCGCGTTGACCCCTACCGGTTCATCGCGGGGCCTAAGTGCGTCTCCAACCATCTAGCCAGTCTCTTGCCGCCTCCGGGGTGTCGAAAAACCATGCCTTGTGATTGTCTACGACTCTCAGTCTCGCCGGAAAAAGCATGGAGTAGGGTAAATCTTTGGCCGGCAAAGCTTTTTTTATGTCGGTGAAGGTTTTCCGGCGCCGGGCCACCTCAGCCGTATAGTCTGGAAAGAAGGCAATGGTGGAGTTTAGTATTTTAATAGGTTCAGAGACCCTGGCTGTCTGGAGTATGGCATCCTGATCACGGAAGTTAAAAAGTGTGGCCAGTACTGGACGCGGCGGTGCCCCCGGCTTCGCTGCACCCCCTGGAACTCTATGTGCTCGCTCAACGGAAAAGAAATGGGAGAGGCCTTTCGGTTGCAGTTTCGTTTTGATTAAGTCCTCCACATATAGATCCATCGCTTGCTTGCCTTCCGATTCCGGAATACCTAGAATGGGGACGTTATTCCTCGGTGAGCGTCCTTCCTGATCATCTAGGCGTTCCTGCAGTTTTTTGGCGACTGCTTCCAGTCGCTCGGTAGTGAGTTGCAGTTCGAGGTGTCTTCCATTAAGGATTTAGTGACGACTTCCACCTGCGCCACACACTCCGCCATCTTGTGGAGGTCAGCCCGCAATAGGCCAACGTCCGTTGCGATAGACCCCACCGTTGTCTGAACGCTGGAGAGCGTCTTCATGAGGTCCTCTAGTGTCACTTTTTTGGATCCATCTCCCTCTGGGCTCTTTCCCGTGGACCGGCGGCCCTCCGGATGTTGCGCGGCAGCTTTTTCAAAGGCGTACTTCTCCAGTTTCGATTGCGCCGTAGCATGTCTGGGCCCCCTTCCCACCATTTCAATCGGCAGTCTTTTCCGCTGTTTGCTCCTGTGGCCTCGTCACTCAGCGTGTCGACAGCACTGCCGTCCTGGGCTGTGGGGAGGCGATATCCAAAATGGCGTTGTCTTTCTGTGGTAAATATTTAATTACCGTCCTAATTTCTATGCAGGTAAGTACTTAAAATAAAATAACTCAATCGGAAAGAAAGACGCAGAGTCCGTGGTGTTAGAGTTCTTAGGGGTTTTATTCCTTCAAAAGGAATGGTTCTAGAACCGGATATCGGATTCCTGACACCACTGGGGTTCAGGAAGGGATAGAGCATACTTTATTGACAATACATAACTTTTATACTTAATGCACAAAATGAAAATCAATGCAGAAGGCGTAACAGCTGAGAGAAACAAGATAAGAACACACACGTGTTAGCAATACGTAATCAGAAGGCGTGAACTAGGGCGTGTACAGAGGTGTGTGCTAGAAGACGTCATATGAAAGTGTCACAAGTGGGTGGGTACATAGCAGAATCTTGCAATGTCAGCAGAAATCTGAAGTCTGGATGCGCGCGCAGCTGCATGACGTGTGATTGGCGTGAAACTGGAGGGTGCAAGGGGACTTGACATTTACACTAGAGGAAAGAGACAGAAGTCTGGCATGTCAGATCAACTCGTACCTATAGCATATCTGATATCTGATGTTTGGGAACCATATTATCTAGAAGGAAAGGTCTCTTGGGCAGAGGCTATCCTATACTGACTATGAATGCGTGCATATGTGCCTACGTGTCTGTGTGTAGAGCGAGGGGGTCATGGCCCGGGCCTACCATGGTAACGGGAGCTATGAATTACTTGCATGGAGACAGAGAGGCCGGGCCCTTTGCTCTGCAGCGGAGGATTGTTTATCTATTCTGCTGGACTGGAATGTGTTTTCGGGAAGCTGAGCTTGGCTATACTGATAGCATGAAGGTAAAATACTGTCTTTGGCAGGCAGGCAGGCCGAGCCAGGCTCCGCTCGCCTCGCAGGGAGTAGGACAGAGTTCACGGGTGGGGGCATCCCACGTTGCAGTTTCAGGAGGCAGAGATGCTTTTGAAAAGAGGCTCGATGACAGAAAACAGGGCCTAACTCGCACAGAGCCAGGAATACGTGAAAGTGCACCATACAAAGACGGTGGCATGGCATATTTAGGAACGGAATATACGACCCATTCAGGGCGGATCTGAAAGAGGACATGTTAACGTTGGACGCAAATGTATTTGCGTCTTCATAGCTGACACAGGAGGGAAGTTACATGCACTTTAAGCTCGTACATGGAGACGTTGGGGTACACGTTAGGGAACATTTCTTGACCATAAAATGTATATTTCCTCATTCCCTCCTTGTTCCCTACGGACCCTTCATGATATATCAATCGTCATTAATCTATTTATTTGAGTAGTTAGCATCATCTGCTCATCCTTTTTCACATGGGATTTAGAACGTTGACTTGAATGGGGAGTGCAGGATGTGGCGCACAAGCCGCAAATCGCTGGCCCACATTGTAGACATAGACAGCAACTGAACACTATAAGTAGTATTGTTCCAAGGAGTGACAGTATTTTCCAACCCCAGGCTGAAATAGTAGTCCAGAGCCAACCGGACCAAGTCCAAGTGCCTGGATTCTGATGTATCTGACTAGCTATCTTATGGAGACGGGTAATAGCCTTATATACGGACGGAGCATTATCTGGGATGAAAACGCAACAAGCTGACCCGAGGACCTTACAGGCTCCTCCGCGATCGGCTAGTATGACGTCAATAACAAGACGATTTTGAAGAACGACAAGTCTCATAGCAGACTGTTCCTCAGTCAGGTTACCTAGGGCGGAAGTAGTCTCTTTCACTACTGCTTCGAGAGTTCTGGTTAAGTGACGTATAGACTTACTATTAAAGATAGCACCTAAGTAGGGAAAGAAACCTTTATTGAAATCTGTGAATTTTTCCCATGCCGTTTCCGTATAGTCGACAATTGGGAGGTCCCGCTTGGGTCTGTGAACTAGACGGGAATTTCTATGATAATCTGGTGGAGCTAGGAAAACAGGTGGCAGTAAGAATCCAATGTAACAGGTCCCATCCCAATCTAAAGGCAAACGTACATATGCGGTCTGACCACAAATGAAATAGGAATGACGTGTAGCTTTGAATGTGGACTTGCCCTTATCACTAAATTCGATCATGGTAGTACATTTACTATGACCCAGGTGTATTGAACCCTTCTTTCGGATACATAATTCACCTTTGACTGGTAGTACTGACATAGTGGGCAAGTCTGGCTCGGTTTCGGATTCAACATTTAGAATCATGAGGTTAAGTGTAAAATTTCCTAATCCATATACTTCATTTTCTAGATCAGTTCCTGTTCTTATGGGAAGTCCCTCCTTGTCAGGATAACATACTCTATGGAGAACTGTATTCAGGTTTCCCCATACCCAGTTACCCTGATACACTACGGAATTTGAATCTAAGGAATTAATTAAACTGAACCAAGCTCCACATGACCCATTGTGAGTGAACGGGTACGGGAAGAGGGGCAGAACTCCCTTGTATTTCTGGTAGGGAGGGAGTCGGCCACATATCCAACAATTTGTAGCGTTGCTGGTCTGATGCGAGTGGTGTAACATACTAATGAATGTATTGTTGCGCAGCGCAAGTCGGTAGGACAATTCATGAAGGGGTAACTCACTAAAAGAATGCTCGGCAGTGTCATTAGAAGAAGAATGTGCACGTGTAGCAATAGGAAAGTATATATGTAGAATTACACTTGTGACAATAATCGTAAGACTTAAAGAAAACATAATCCATAAGGTAACAATACCGTAGCTTTTGAGAGATTTGCAATATCGTTGCTTCTTGATCTGTTTCTCTCTATCTCTCTCTCTATTGGGGTCTAGGGGATACATGTCAGAAACTATTTAACCGATTCACCTAGGGGAGGACTTAAACAATTAAACTGTCTGACTTGCTAGACCGCAATTTTAACTTGTACTCCTCTTGCGGAGTTTTCTCTACCATGGGGAGTTTAAAGTCACTAGAATCTGGGCAGTCCTTTGAGGGGGTGGAAGAGTCAGTTTCTAGCGGCAGCAGTTCATTACATTTTTTGACGTGACTTGTATGTATCCACCCTTTTCTGCCCTCAACCTTGATTGCAGTCCTCGTGGTTAGAAGACGAGCTTCGGCTCCTGCCAACGGGGCTCCAGCGGACTCCTCCTGTCGAAATTACGTATCAGTACAGTATCTCCGGGACGGACATCGTGTGGCTTCACGTCAGTGTTGTCGGGAAAGGCTGCGGCAACCTGTGAACGACATGATTGGAGTGCAGACATCAAGGAGGCAAGGTAATCTGTCAGCATATTACAGTCGACATCGGTTATTTTCTTAGGCATGGGCGTCCCCCACATATTTGGTGGCCGGCCAAAGACCACCTCATACGGGGATAGCCCTGATCTCGAATGTGGGACCATTCTCATATAGAACAGTGCAACTGGCAAGGCGACTATCCAGTCGACCCCTTTCTCTTTACAAACTTTAGCAAGACGGGTTTTCAGTGTCTGATTGTGTCTCTCTACAAGGCCAGCTGCCTCGGGGTGTCGGACGCAATGGAATTTCCACTGATATCCTAGCAGGAGCGAAACCTGCTTCATGAGCTCGGATGAGAATGGCTGTCCGTTATCTGAGTATACGATACGAGGCAAGCCGTACCGTGGGAAGAATTCTCGAACCAGCTGCTTGGCAGTGGTCGGGGCAGTGTAGTCTGGGACTGGATATGCTTCTGTCCAACGGGAAAGTGCACAAACAACTACGAGGACGTACTTGAATCCTCGACAACGTTCCATCTGGATATAATCCATCTGGAGGACTTCAAAAGGGTGATCGGGAGGATGAAATCCACCTTGCTCTACAGGGACGCTTTTTCCTGGATTGAACTGACAACAGATCATGCAAGTACGCACTTTCTGTTTTGCTGCTGCTCGTAAATGTTTGTTGTACCAGAGATTCTGTAAACTGTCTAACATAGCCTTTTCTCCCAGGTGTGCTGGACTATGTGCTGTATTTATTATGACTTGAACCATAGAGTCGGGGAGAAACCATGTAGATTTTCCCTTCGTCATCCATCCCTGATCTGTCTGGATCCCTTCTAGCTCAGTCCATTTCTTGATTTCGTCTGGAGTAGCATGTGTCTGAATATCTATTACATCTAGTGTGGGATCCCTAACTGTCATACAATGTGTCGGTACTATTGTCTTTGTCACATAAGTTGTCTGGGTGTGAGTCAATGCGGTATGTTTTGCTGTTTGGTCTGCCAGGTCGTTACCCTGGGAAATAGAGTCAGTAACTTTAGTATGTGCTTTACACTTCATGATGGATATGCCTGAAGGCAGATGTATTGCTTCTAACAGTGCTTGAATGAGGGGACCGTGTTGGATCTTGGCACCGTGAGAGGTCAAGAAACCTCGTTCTTGCCATAACATTCCGAAGTCGTGTACAACTCCGAAAGCATAACGTGAATCTGTGTATATGTTAACATTTCTGTTCTTGGCTAGTATACAGGCTCGAGTCAGAGCGATAAGCTCTGCTGCTTGAGCGGACAGTGTATCAATACGGTGTGTTTCTTTGACTTCAGTTTCGGTGGTCACTGCATATGCGGCCACTAATTCTCCTGTGCTTGTTCTCATGCATGAACCGTCCACGTAAAGTGTCAGGTCGGGATTTGTCAGTGCAACATCTGTTAAGTCTCGTCGGGGCTTTGTTACTGCATTAATTATTTCTATACAATCATGCGGGGCTGAATCTGTCATAACAACGTGGCAGG
This sequence comes from Lissotriton vulgaris, assembly GCF_964263255.1. Classification (NCBI taxonomy): domain Eukaryota; kingdom Metazoa; phylum Chordata; class Amphibia; order Caudata; family Salamandridae; genus Lissotriton; species Lissotriton vulgaris. The sequence goes on along the minus strand of NC_141693.1, from coordinate 780,783,800 downwards.
ATTTAGAATGTTACAACGTCTGATTTCTATGTGTGGCTGGAATAGTGTCAGTTCATAACCTGTCAGTCGTGCTATAGTCAGGTGTTGAGTCTGTGTTCGGTTTAGAAGGACTTCTACAGAATGTGGAACTTGTACTGTCAACTGGTGTCCTAATACTATTGAATCGCTTTGTCTGATTGCTAAGGCTGTCGCTGCAACTGATTTTAGGCACGCAGGCAGGGCCTGGGCCACTGGATCCAATGTATTTGAAAAATAAGCGCAAGGCTTATGTGAACCTGCTTGATCTTGTGTGAGGACAGACAACGCTGTACCATCACGTTCTGTAACAAAAAGTGTAAAAGGTTTGCTGTAACATGGTGTCGCTAGAACTGGTGCTTGACATAAAGCTTTCTTTAATTCCTCAAAAGCCTGCGTATGTTCCTGAGTCCAAGGGAGGACAGTCGAAGTCGCTGCCTCCTGTGTTGTCAACTGTATCAGTGGTTTAGCTAGAAATGCATACTGAGGAATCCATTGTCTGCAGTACGAGGTGAGGCCTATAAAGGCCCGCACTTCCTTTTGTGTCTTGGGTTGTGGTAACTGTACGATTAACTGAATGCGATCAGGTGTGAGCTGTCTCCCCCACTTGTTCAGCAAGTGCCCAAGGTACACTACTTGCTGAACACAGAATTGCAGCTTCGAAGGAGACACCTTGTGTCCCTTGTCAGCCAGAAAGTGTAAAACTGTCAGCGATGCTTGTTCACATTCGGGTTCACTTCGTGCGGTGATCAGCAGATCATCGACGTACTGGAGTAAGGCTGTGTTAACTGGCATTTGGATACAGTCAAGTTGTCTTTTTAGTGCTTGGCTATAGATGCTGGGGCTTTCTGTGAATCCTTGAGGTGCGCGTGAAAATTTGAAGCTTCGGCCATTTAAACTGAATCCGAAGAGATATTGGCTCTCTGGATCAATGGGTACACTGAAGAAGGCGTTCTTGAGGTCAATTACAGTAAAGAACGTCGCTTCTGAATCAATAGCAGTCAATAAGGATGAGATATCGGGAACCACAGGATACTGTGGTACAATGCATTTGTTCAGTTCTCGTAAATCAATCACCAGCCGATATACTGGCGGTGCATTGGGATCAGTACGTTTAAGAATCGGAATGATAGGGGAATTACAGATATTGGAGTCGGTTTCTACGACCACTCCTTGGGCAATAAGCTCTTCAATGATTTCCAGTAAAGCCACTACAGCATCGGGCGGTAACTTGTATTGTCTGATTCGGGGTAAAACAACTCCTGGTTTGAGTGTAACACGGTATGGTGTAATGTGCATACAACCTACATCGGTTGGGCCTTGTGCCCACAAGTGTTTCGGTACATTTTTCAATCTGACATCAAACTCTCGTAATACATAGTGACCCTTAAAGTCACGTAGAAAAAGTCTAACTCCTTCCGGAGAACAACATATCACTGCTCCTAGAGCCTTCAGTGTCTTGATACCTAATAAGTTTTCTGGACATGACTTCGTGAGTAACAGGTCTGTAACACGTGATAATGGACCTACTGCTAGGGAAACGGGTTCTGATACTTCATTTACAATAGGCTGTCCTGAAAAACCAAGGGAAACATTCTGTGAGCCTGAGAGGGGTGCCCCTGGAACTTCGTCGTGACTGATTGTGGTGCGACTTGCCCCTGTGTCAATTAGAAACTTTCTGTCTTTTCCTAATACTTGACTATGTACATAAGGACCCTCTTGATCTACAGGAATCTCAATAAGAGGCAAGCCAACCTCCCTCTCTAGGCTATTTCATGTGTATCGCTGATAATCGGGATAATCAGATTGGGCATACTGGTACATCTGCTGCGAAACTTGCTGGGTCGCGGCAATGGGCTGTGGCTGTGATACCGCTACGGTCTGCGCTGTATGTGGGGAAGCATGCATAGGCTGTATATTCTGTGAAGTCTGTTGCTGGACCTGGTCTTGTCTAGGCTGACGCGGTCTTTCTTTAGTTTTACCTGTTGCTATATTGTGTTTCAGGACTGGACATTCGTTTACGTAGTGGCCTGGCTGCTTGCAATAGTTGCATGTCCCTTTAACGGGAGCTGCTGAATTACTCGTCTGTGTCACACCCTTTTTCTGACCGTCAGCTGGGACTGACTGGGCAACTAGCATTTTCATTTTCGTGTCTTTCATACGTCTATGTTCATGTTCTTGCTCTTCTCTAATTCTGTTCTGGTGATATTGTAACATTTGTAACATCTGAGATGGCGTATTTGCTTGCCATGTACTTTCGACTTTATATACACGATTCTTAACCTGTGTCAGGGAATTCTCGACTAATTTGCTTACAAAAAGGTGTGGGTATGACTCGCTGCTTGGTTTCAGGCCACTATTAATAATAAAACATTTCTCGAATCTTGAATAGAAGTCACTAGTATCTTCATCGTGTTTCTGTTTACAAGCTGAGATTGCGTCCCAATCTTCCTTTTTAGTTGTCAGTAATCTTGGCAGGACCTGTACTATTAACCCTGGTAATGCTTTAGCTTTGTCCCCAAGGCCTAGCCCTGGAGTACGACCCTTTTCCTCGTCCTCTATTTCTGTCCATATAATCTTTTTGTCTCCCACCTCCCATTCTTTTTCCTTTAGTTTCTCGTAAATACCCGTGGGCAGCAGTACTTTTAACAATTTCATAATATCCGTATACGTGTAATCTCCCATGAGTAACATGTCCTTAAGTTCTCGGTGAAAACCTGCAGGGTCTTTATCGTGACAGGGCACTAGTTTCTTCATTTCTAACAATTCCAACTTTGTTAAAGGTGTGTACACAAACACACGTCGTAGGGTATTATCAGCATTCATAACTGGGTGTACTTCTCGTAAAGGATTCTGCCTGTCAAAATGAAACATTTCTTTTCTTTCTGGGGGCGGAGCTGGAACGTATTGTGGGCCTAAGAAAGCGTTATATCTGTGCCGTTGTTCTAGAATTATTTGAATTAACTTGGTACTTAGGCCTCTCCATCTATTCATAAGTAGTGCTTCTAATGTATCAGGTAAAGGACCTGGATCAGAATGTTGATGTCTGTATAACGTGATGAGATGCTGAATCATGTACATACCAGCTAATTTCTGCTCGTCTGGGGAAAGGTTCAAAAATGTCTGTGCTACTGTATCATCATTATATGTGCTAGGATTGTCAGCCCATAGTACTGCTGACCGGGCTAGTTCTTGTTCATCCATAGAATTGAGTACATGGTATCCCATTCGTTCTTGAAGAATTTTATCGGTAGCCTGAAACAGATATTCAGGAGAACTTGTTTTTGAGATGCCAGAGAGAAAAACTCTCTTGCTTTCTGGACGAATGCCTTTCTTAAGGTAATTTCCCTTACCTACATATGCTATTATTTCTTTAGCCGAGTCTTGTTCCTCTGGTTCGTCCTCCTCGGAGGAGTTATTCCTGTCGCTATCTCTTTCCTTTTCTTGTTCCTTTCTTTCGTGTATTTCTATTACTTCTTTCCTGATCTTTTTATACATACTTGCTATACAATTCTGTTTATCGTGTTTTCCATCGGCTATATTCTGACCCCACTTGTTTAGTGCATCCATCTCGTCCTGGTCTACCCCAGGCCTGTCTCGTTCTCTTATTAAACAGTTTATGAAGAAGCGTAATATACAACCTTGAGTGTCAACTTTCTGGTGAGCCAGGGCCTCTTTAATACTTTCAGGATCTTCCCCAGTCTGGATAAAATGGTATATTCTATCTAGGTATTCAGTCATTCCTGGGAATAACAATAAGTAATCTGTAACTTTTCGTAAGCGTAGAGATGCTAACAACATCCTGTCGTCTTTACCGGGTACTGGATCGTATCTGCAAATTGGAAGGGGTTCTTTAAGCATGTTGAAACTTGGTGTTCGGGGTGTACGTTGCTTTAATATGTCCCTAAGGTTTAACCTATGTGTTTGTGGCGGGGTCTGGTGACCTCCTGTCGCACCTCCTGAGGCGGAGGCTTGAGCATGACTTGTCTGTGGAGTCTGTGTAAGTAACTGAACTGGTGTTTTACCAGGGTCAGGCCCAAATGGATTCAGTGTATTCATCTTTGGTGTTGGAAGTGGTGGAGCAACAGGTGGAACAGGATTTCGGGCAGGTGAACTCTGTTGCGGTACGGGCTGGGCATTGTCTCGGGGTGGGTTGCCACCACTGTCACCGTCAGTAGGCGGTACATTAGTACGTGAATTGGTGTAAGCGGGAGCTACATCGTCTAGATAGGAGGCAAGGAATATGTCTTTTGTGGTCCTGTGGCTTACTTTAGTCGGAACCAATGGTGGCGGCAGATCATTCGGTATTTCTGGAGTGGCCTTAGGTGAACCCTCGGTCACTAAATACATGCCATTGGCAAGAGTGTTTTGCATGCGGTCTACTTGTTCTGCTTTTACTCGGATACCTTCAATAACTAATTCGTTCTCTCGGACTTCATCTGACTCTTCTCTATGTTTCTCAGCTTTTCGGAGTGCTTTTTCTGTACGCTTATGTGATTCTTTACGCCACAATTCTATGGCATCTTTCTGGGACTGTCTGGCTTTCTTTTTCCATAGCGCTTCCTCTACTCTCATGATGCACTCGGCATCCCATGTTCCTGTAGCAGGCCACCGGTGTCTCTCTTCTAGGTGCTTGGTATAATCAGCCCATAAATCTAGATACAGTATGGCATCTATGCCATGCTTATGGTACATAAAATTTCCAGGAGTATCCCTAGGGGGAATAGGAATTTCTTCCTCTAGTATCCCTTTCCTAGTTCCTATCTGTCTTAATTTATTGAAAAACGGCATCTTGTTACTTGATACTGAACACTCGATACTTGTTACTTACTCTGAACACAGCTAGTTACACAAGAGCACAGTAATATACGTCAAACAGTCACTCATACCACGACATTAATCACATGAAACATTTGAACACATATGAACTACCCTTGAGTTTCAGAAAAACGAGAACAAAAATTGAAACCTTGAATACTTTATGTACTGCTAAACAGCACAGATACACTGCCTAAAACAGCGCAGACCGTGTTTGTGTACCCAAACCCGTCTTTACCGGATACATAATAATGCACCCGTCTAGATGCGTCCCCAGCAACGGTACTCACCGGGAAGCACGGAACAGAAGGCCTCGGAAAACTCGACTGGACTGGACCGGACTCGACTCGACTCGATACGTGAATACTTCGGAACTGGTGGGCCTCTTGACACCTCGGACCTTGCTTCTTTCGGCTAGGCTCTGGTCGGGATCCTCCGCACTCCTCACCGCCTCGTCTGGGTGCTGATCGCAGTCTCCGTCACCTCCGTAGGCCTGAGGGAGATACAGGAAATCCTGCGGGTACGCGTAGTTGTCCGTCTCGACTGTGGCAGGGGGCACAGGCTGCAACGCACCAACCGGCGCGTGGGGTGGAGGAGGGGTCCCTATTCGGGCGCCAGATTAATGTGGTAAATATTTAATTACCGTCCTAATTTCTATGCAGGTAAGTACTTAAAATAAAATAACTCAATCGGAAAGAAAGACGCAGAGTCCGTGGTGTTAGAGTTCTTAGGGGTTTTATTCCTTCAAAAGGAATGGTTCTAGAACCGGATATCGGATTCCTGACACCACTGGGGTTCAGGAAGGGATAGAGCATACTTTATTGACAATACATAACTTTTATACTTAATGCACAAAATGAAAATCAATGCAGAAGGCGTAACAGCTGAGAGAAACAAGATAAGAACACACACGTGTTAGCAATACGTAATCAGAAGGCGTGAACTAGGGCGTGTACAGAGGTGTGTGCTAGAAGACGTCATATGAAAGTGTCACAAGTGGGTGGGTACATAGCAGAATCTTGCAATGTCAGCAGAAATCTGAAGTCTGGATGCGCGCGCAGCTGCATGACGTGTGATTGGCGTGAAACTGGAGGGTGCAAGGGGACTTGACATTTACACTAGAGGAAAGAGACAGAAGTCTGGCATGTCAGATCAACTCGTACCTATAGCATATCTGATATCTGATGTTTGGGAACCATATTATCTAGAAGGAAAGGTCTCTTGGGCAGAGGCTATCCTATACTGACTATGAATGCGTGCATATGTGCCTACGTGTCTGTGTGTAGAGCGAGGGGGTCATGGGCCTACCATGGTAACGGGAGCTATGAATTACTTGCATGGAGACAGAGAGGCCGGGCCCTTTGCTCTGCAGCGGAGGATTGTTTATCTATTCTGCTGGACTGGAATGTGTTTTCGGGAAGCTGAGCTTGGCTATACTGATAGCATGAAGGTAAAATACTGTCTTTGGCAGGCAGGCAGGCCGAGCCAGGCTCCGCTCGCCTCGCAGGGAGTAGGACAGAGTCACGGGTGGGGGCATCCCACGTTGCAGTTTCAGGAGGCAGAGATGCTTTTGAAAAGAGGCTCGATGACAGAAAACAGGGCCTAACTCGCACAGAGCCAGGAATACGTGAAAGTGCACCATACAAAGACGGTGGCATGGCATATTTAGGAATGGAATATCCGACCCATTCAGGGCGGATCTGAAAGAGGACATGTTAACGTTGGACGCAAATGTATTTGCGTCTTCATAGCTGACACAGGAGGGAAGTTACATGCACTTTAAGCTCGTACATGGAGACGGTGGGGTACACGTTAGGGAACATTTCTTGACCATAAAATGTATATTTCCTCATTTCAGGGCCCCTTGTCTGTCACCAAGGGGAGCAAAGTGATGGCGGACGCGAGGAGGAAGTGTTGCAGTGTAGGCACCTCTGCTGTCCCAGTATCAAAGTCACCGGTCTCAACTCCCCTGATCGCCCGACAGTATTGATTGTCTAGATGTTACTATTACTTAGTCCCACCGATCACCGTAGTCCCAGCCGGGTACAGTTTCAGACTCCCAGCGGTCAGCAAAGCATGCCCTGGTCTCCTTTACCAGTACAGATTCCTCACAGTTAGATGCAATGGCACCGCTGGGCAAGCGATTGTCCGAGAACAGGCCCACCTCCGCTCTCACTCGAGCCGCTCTCCAACACGGTCCGCAGTCGACCAGGTATCCGGATACGCGGCAGGGCCTGCCTCGCTTCTTCGATCTATCTCCGGCTGGTGTCGCTCGATTACGCCCGGGACTGGGACAGTCTGTGCCCCTTCCGCCCCGGCGTTCCGGTCAGGCTTCAGAAGGCAAAATAAGCTGGATGAATAGGCGGATTAATGAAGTTAGAGCTGTTTCGGTCTCGGAGCTCTCGCACTACGCCGCCATCTCGGTCGGCTCGTAGCCACGCCCCCCGTAAATTTGTTTTTTAGTTAGGGATTGCTGTAGTAAGCTAGCATCGCTCTTTCAATGGCTGTAACTTTGGCCTGTATATTTTCACAGAAGCCATTTAATTTAACGGAACTGACATGAGAGGCTGGATAGAGCTCTCCATCTTCTAAGTACAGTCTCCGTCAGCCAAAAATTATCTATGTAAGTATAGCGGCCTAAAGCTCCCCTATTATTTAGTAACATTAGCGACATATAAGAGTGATACTAACGCAGGGGTCTCCAACCTTTTATGTTTTGAGAGCTACTTAAGCTCAAGCAAAGTCCTATCGAGCTACTTGCATATTTTATCGCTGTAAAATATTGACTGCACATGTCAACATTACTCTATGACCACCCTAGGCTGGATTAAAAAGTGGCACCCAAGTATTCCAGGTGATGCTAAGGAAACATTTATCAATATCCCCACCTGACTGATAAAGTAACATTCAAATCTTCACATGCCTTGTGGCACAAAGGACATAACCACAGCAATAAGTCTCATCAATTCAGCTTGAATTATCTTTTAAGTATCAACTTTGAATGTGTTTTGGAATTGCAACCTTTTGTCTTCATCAGTATATCAATGTCTGAAAATACACATATTTTTCTATCACCACTTTCCATTTTGGGCAAACAAACTAAATTTTCCTGAAGAAAACATTTGTTTGTAAAATATAAAGTCCTTTAAAATACACATTTTCATTTTTAGGAAATACACAGCCCCCAAACATCAGCTTGTCAATTTAATTGAGCACTCACCTGTAAAAACGCCTCACATGGACAGACTGCTTTAAATGCTCAGTTATTACAGTCATAAGCTATGGCACCATAGCACAGAGGACGACTGTATGATGCCAATAATGCTTAGCCGTATACAATTGTGCCAAGGCGGAACACCATAAGGACCAGGATGGCCACAATATTATTAGTCAAGGCCATTATGACGCATGGGGCAGCCAGAATTATATCAGGGACACCTGAATATAGTGCAGTCATGCTCTTAATATGTCACTGATCACTGCCAGTATACCATAACTAGACCAAGAATACCCAAAATAGTCAAGGATGGCCCTAATTATGTAATTGGCACTATTATGCCATAAACTGACAGAATTGTGCCACAGACAAAACCCAAATGTTGGGGGGAGCATACCCATTTGGTGGTCCTTGACACCCGGTGTAGTTTACAGAAAGCAATAGTGTTTATAATGGGTGCACACATAAATGAATGCAGATGTGGGTCTTAATATTCTCTGCTCAGAATTATAGCTTTCCTCAGGCCTTGGCACCTGATGCACCCAACTGAAACATTTTCACTCTGACTGATGCAGTCCCACACTATAGTGAGTCAGCACTGATTACTGCTCAGGCTACCACTACCGCTCTTCATTTATGGCCCACTGATCACACACATGGTGAAATTGATAATGCAGAGGACTACTACATGGCCAATCACTTTGTGACTTAGTCTGAGTCTGGATAAAGGTGGCCATGTGGCAGACTCAGTAGGCCGACACAATATGTGTTTGATTGTTAAGATGAGTCCCTCCTGTAGGCTGGTTGGCTAGAGATCTTCATATGAGCAGTGCTACCTTTTTTAATATACTTAGAGTATCTGCATATATTCTCTGAATGAGATACTGGTATTGACTTCACCTCTGAGAGCTACTTTGAGGGTACTGGCGAGCTACCAGTGGCTCCCGAGCTACTCGTTGGAGACCCCTGTACTAACGTGTGTCCTCTGTTTATCTCTAAATTCTGTGCAGATTGCGAACGATGAGACGAGTGTGAACACATGTAACACGCTTACCGTTTTTCTGTATGACCAAAGTACCGCGTGCACAACTTTCGTATTGCTACGCTTTATAAAGTGAGTATTGGTATCGGGCCATATGCAAACGCGGGGATTCATTGTGGCATGTCCAGTGAACTAAGGGTACATTTATATATCTGTCTTACAGGTTCCAATTTTTATCGAACCAGAGACTATGTATTTTGGGTCGCTAATTCCAAGTAGAAATTTGTGATAAGGATGTAAGTATTGCATCTCTAGTCCCAGTTTTAGGGATGACAACTGGGATTAAGATATTTTTATCCAATTCCTATTCTCCCTTGCTTTTTCAGCTTTCCATATTCATTTGATTGCGGCAGAGAATATTTTAAAGAAATTGTGGAAATTCGATTAAGGTATATAGAAAGAAAAATCTGGAGATCCTTTTTATTCATGAAAAGAGTTAATGTACATACTTATGCCCTTTGCATTATATTATATATTTCAGACACCCTTGTGCAACCTAAATAATAACCTGGTGTTACATCGCCCGTGGTCTTTTCATCAAGGAAGGAGGCTTTAAAGCCCTTATGTTAAGGCAGTTCTGCTTTTAAAGGTATGTGTGGGAATGTAGCTTTTCCTTATAGCGTGGGATCAGTTTAATGCCCTGTTGATATTACCCATCAGCCAATATGTACTAAAGTGTTGAGATTTACATATATGGTTTTTGATTGTATATCTTTCAATGAACTGCATGAAGAATTTTGGTCTGTCGAAATGGACACTATCTGAAGTGATTATTGCAATTGTTTTAATCTTTGCAACTTTTTTAGGTGTTGTCTCTATACTAAAGATGTTTGTTTACATGTTGATATATGTACAGTCTAAAAGTATTGTTGTGTTGGATTATATGATTAGTATTAATGTCTTGCTATGTGTAAATACTTCAGGAGCAATGTGTAGATAACTCAACTCCAATTTACTTTGTTTGTTCAGATCAGATTTTTAATTATGATTTCTCTGGAATCTAAAACAAACTATATTTGAATTTCAGTGGTCTTTGGGAAGACAGCTAATATATTCCTGATGAAGGCGGCTATAATACATTTGTCCGTTGAAACGCGTTGAAATAAAGGGAGAAGTACATTGCACACTGATTAAGGATTATTCTGACAGCTGCGGAATATTAATTCTTATGTTGTACCTCCCTTCTTAGCAATAGGAAGTGTCTATGGTTTTTTGTATATTTTTTGTTCCTTTACATATTGTCTGTGTTCCCAATTTTAATTATGTTTCTATTTTAACCTGTTTTTTTAAAAGATACTTGAATAAACTGTGCAAACTGAATTTATTTGTCATTATAGAGTTATGTTTTTATAATTTAGACATTGCTTCAATAGTTATGTTTTAGTTATATTTGTCGAAAGAATTGGTGTCTCTTAATTAAGGTGCCCAAAGAGAATCTTTTATGACATAAAGTCAGTGATCTAAAATCATCAGGTCGTTTGCGTATTGCATCAGTTGGATCTTTGTGTGCCCGATCCTGGGGGTGGATAAAGTGGCTCCATGCAGGGCTTGACCCATGTCGGCTGTATATAAATTGAATAGCATCGGGACCAGGACACAGCCCTGTTTTAGCCCCCGATCTGTGGAGATTTCCTCTGTGGCGAACTCAGTCGAGAGTTTGACTTTAACCCAAGTTTGTGAATACAGTGATCTAATTGCTTGTAGTAAAGGCGGGCTGATAGTCCAACGTGCCAATTTCTGCCAGAGGATGGTACGATCTACCCCGTCGAAGGCTGCTGAATAGTCAATGAAGCAGGCAAAGAGTGGCAGGGCTTGATGGGTCACTGCTTGTTGGGCTAGATATGACAGGGCAATGATGTTATCCACAGTGGAGCCCCCAGGTCTGAACCCGGTCTGAAAAAAGGGCAGAAGGCCTTCATTGCCAGCCCAGTCTGCTAGTTACTCTAGGAGAGTGTTTGCATAAGCTTTGCCCTCGAAGTCCAGCAGGGCGATCATGCGGTAGTTCCTTGGATCGGTGTTGAGCCCTTTTTTAAATATTGGGTGGAGCAATGATCCCCTCCAGGAATCTGGAACATCCTCCAAGAGCCTGCATTCGGCATATAGCTGTGTGAAGTTTTCCATTCAGAAGATTATGTCTTCTCTGAAGAGGGAGCCGGGCAGCCCATTCGGGCCAGGTGCTAGGTTCTATCGAATCTTCTTTAGGGTAGTGCAGACTAATCCTTTACTTGGAAGGGTTGGATCATCAAGCGAAAGAGTGGATTCAGGAGTAAAGTTGCCTGTTCCCCCTGGTGTTAATGGGCTAGTTAGAGCAGTTGGGTTGGAAACGTCCAAGTACAAGCTTTTCACATGGGCTACCCAAGTGCCTGCGTCAATTAGATTCTCTCTATTAGTGGCCCCGTGGGTAAGGTTGCTTAAGTAATGCCAAAATTCTTGGGATTTACTCGATGCCAACAGGTCAAAGATCTTAAGCCATTTTGTCTCCGTGCATTCTCTTCTTGTTTTCCAAACCAGTTTAGAGTGGATTTTTGCAGCTGATTTAAATTGCATTTTGGCAGACTCTGATCCGGTTTTCTGGTAAGCTCTGTGTTTGGTATTTAATTGTTTAGCACTTTTATAGTGTATTACAATATTTTTTAACTTAGTAAGATTTTTTTTATGTAGCACAGTACTTCCTAGGATGTATTGTGGTTCTCCGTAACAATTCTTAACACATAATATATATATATATATATATATTTATATATTACCTACTGGCGGTCGCCAGTAGGCATATATAGTTAGGATTTTTGTGAATAGGGATTTCTGAAAATTCTATGTTGAATAACTTTGGGGTTGATGGACGGAATTGGCTGAAATTTTCAGGAAAATGTCACATTTTGTTTCTGAGGGTCCCCTGAGAGTTTGGGGGGGGTTTCGTCAAGCGGGGGCCGAGAAAAAAGGGGGGTCCCAAAACGTTTTTTTAACATTGAGTTTTCCATAGGGCGGTTGGACTCACTTTTAGCTCGAACGGCTGAATGGATTTCTATGAAACTTGGCAAAATTGTAGAGACTGTTTGCCCGATGTGCCTTTGCTAGGTCTCAAGATGTGCTCCTGTGGATTTTGAGAAATTAACTTTCAAAAAAATATATATATCTGTGACAGCGTCCCGGTTAGCGCCCCGGTTCGCGTACCAGACGCGTAACGGAACTTCGCGAGGAGAAGCGGATTGGCTCTCCGGTGACTCTCAACATTCTAAATAGTCCGGAGCGGCCGCCATCTTGTCTCTCGGTAGGATCGAGAGACAAGAGGTGGAAATAAACAAAGGGGGAAATGAATGAAAGGGGCAAGGTAGACCCCTCCTGACCCCCTAGGATTGATGTGGGGGCTATTAAAGGGCCCCGCGGGGCAAAAAAATAAAATACATTTTTTTCGATTTTTCGCGGTGGAAGCGCTACCCGGTACGCGAACCGGGTAGCGTAACGGGAGTCCGCCATCTTGTATTTCGGACGAATTTAGTCACAAGATGGAGGATAAACAATGTTGGGAATGGGTATAAGGGGGCACGGGAGACATATCCTGACCCCCTAGGTTTTCTGAGGGTGGCTGAGGAGGCCCATATATGTAAAAAAAAAAAAAAATTTTTGCACGGTTAGCGCCCGGTCCGCGCACCGGGTAGTGTTCCGGAAAGCGTAACAAAGGGAAAACCAAGGGAAATAGTAAAATAATATTTTAGAGTGCTTTGAGGTAGGGTAGCTCTGAATAGAGCTGTTGTGTTGTGTGGGTGATGTAAGTACCAACAAGTAGGTACCAATGAAGAGTCTAAAATTCAATGTACACCGTCTCCTCTGTAGATATTTTGTATGTTCTAATATGGGTTATTTAAATGTAAATGTGTGGAAAAGCACTTCATGCTTTAAAGCAATTGTATTTTTGAACTGATTGTTCTTTCCTCTTAGTCCTCCTCTTTGGTTTTTTTCCCCACACTCTTCTTCAGCATGATAGTTGATAAATTTGTTCCCTCAAAAAATGTATATACATAAAAAAATTATATTAAATACATATAAAATATATTTTTCCTTTAAAAGAAGAATACATTTTACAGCTTTTGATATTTGCTATTAAAAAACCATTGAAATTCACTGAAAAAACCATAGGTTATAGACCATATATAGTTAGGAATTAGCATTTACAAAACCTTGAAAATTCACTGAAAAAACCATAGGTTATAGACCATATATAGTTAGGAATTAGCATTTACAAAACCTTATTTTACTCACACAAAACCATTGAAATTCGCATATATAGTTAGTTGCACTAACTATATATCGCGCACCCGCAATCCACTGCTGATCATGTCACATTACATCATTCATGACATGTCAGTGACATCACTGATGACATCACTGATGACATCTCAAATTACATCACTGATGACATCACTGATGACAACATCCAGTGACTGTATGTTTCTGTAAAGTTAAAATATGTCTTACATATTGAAGAATGAGTGGATGTATAAATGTCTGGATGAAGGATTTAGTAGGTGCATGACTGACTGTATGAGTGAGTGATTAAATGTGTCTCACTGAGTGCATGGGTTAGTGACTAAACTGTCTTAATTTGTGCATCATTATGTCTGTTGTTCTGTAAACTGCTGCATGTGTTGATCAGTAGCTATATGAGTAACTATATGGGTTATTGATTGGTTGGCCAAGTATTTGTATGGGAGACTGAGTGTGTGTGTGGGTGGCTGGGAGGTGTATGACTCTGTGCATAGATGTGTGAGCAGTTGATTCACTAGATGTATGGGTTCAAAAGTGCATGTGGAAACAGCTGTATGGGCGGTTGACTGTGTGCATGAGTGCATTGGTGAGTGAATGGATAGCTCAGTGCTACATGTCAAAGTAAGTACATATGTAAAACACAGTACATGTGAGAGTTGACATATATAAATAACTATGCATAAGAGCCAGTGAATGTGTGAGTGGCTGTATGGATCATTGTGAACTTGTATCAGGGATTGTATAAGAGAGTAAATATGTGTTAGTATATGTTTGAATAAGTAAGGTGTGTATAACTGTATAGTTGAGGAAATGGAGGTGTGATTGATTCTTTGCATGACTGACTAGGTGTGTGAGTAACTCCATGGATGAGTGACAGTCTGTGAGTGTCTGTTTACACTGAGTGTATCTAAGGTTATATTAGAGTCTGAAGAGGTTCATCGTATTATCACATGAATGTCATCAGTGATGTGATCAGTAATGTCAAATGAGATGTCATCAGTGATGTCATCAGTGATGTCATTTGAGATGTCACCGGTGATGTCATCAGTGATGTCACTGACCATGTCATGAATGATGTAATATGTGACATGATCAGCAGTGGATTGCGGGTGCGCGATATATAGTTAGTGCAACTAACTATATATGCGAATTTCAATGGTTTTGTGTGAGTAAAATAAGGTTTTGTAAATGCTAATTCCTAACTATATATGGTCTATAACCTATGGTTTTTTCAGTGAATTTTCAAGGTTTTGTAAATGCTAATTCCGACCCCCAGAGGCCTTTGGGTGACCAACGCCCCCCACATTTTTCTCAAAAACTTGGCATTCAGGAAAGACTGGTCGGCCATCTGATGGAAGTGCACGAGGGACTATTTGGTCCTAATTATTAAGACAACTAATGGACGAGCTCACTGTGAAGATCAAAATTCTAGAAACAAAACTTAACAACACGATTAATGTCACGATCTACAAAAAGAGGCTAGAAGAAATAAATAAGGAAATGGATGATACCCAGGAATACCTCACACGAACAAAACTGCAGAAATTGGCGAAGGAACTTAAAAGATTCTCTTTGGAGCGGGTACACCCTTATAGCAGTAAGGATTATAAATAGGGCTCCCGGTTTTCCGTATTTACGGATTTTTACATATAAATACAGACGGAAAAGTATTTATATGTAAAAGCGGAAAAATACGAGTAAACAAGTCAATTTTGCCGCGCTGCTGCCTTTGTTCAGAGTTGCCGTGCCCTGCTCAGATCTGGGAATTCCTTTGCAGTGACGTACTGTGGACCTATTGGCTCAGGGTCTTCAAGTGACCCTGAGCCAATCCCGGTTGTTTAGAAGAGTCAGTGTGGGCGTGCTAATACCTCCAGCCTTCCAGGGATCCAGGACTCCGCCGCCGGAGTTAGCCTGCGCCAGCCCGCCGCCATTTGCACTTTCAAGGCACCTGTATGTGCCCTATTATGTGGACAGATCAATAGCCTTAAATGCCGCTCCTGCCTCTCTCTCTCCCTCTGCAGCCTCAGGCTCCTGCCCTACCGCCCCCACCCACGCAGCAGCAGCTGTTTGCATCCCCGGTGTTCGTTTTGGTTTTTCTTGTGATTGCATTTTTAATCTTAAAAGATATGACTTTGTTACTTTTCTAAGACTAATAAAAATGCAATCACAAGAAAAACCCAAATGACCACCGGGGATGCAAACAGCTGGTTCTGCCTACGTGGTGTGGGGGAGGGAGGGCAGTAGCCCGAGGCTGCAGAGGGACGGAGAGAAGCAGCTTAGAGAGGCCAGTGATTAAGCCCCAGAATTGGGGGGGGGGGGGGGGGGGGGGGTTCATGTTGGTCTATGCACAATGCAACAATTAAGTAAAAAGGCACCTTTTTACCCACCACATTTTTTCCATTGACATACACGTAAGTCACAACGTAACCTCTTTTGTTAAATCTACATTTTTGTATTCTAAATTCACATACTAATTGCTGCCACAATGCATTGCAAATGTTCACCAAACCTAAGCCTCTGAATAATCCACAACCAGTCAGGAGCAACTCTCGCAATACAATGCAGCTCAATATGCTCTTCTACAGATGTTGTGCCAAGCCAGCTTTTGAAGCAAAAACATTCGGTCCTTAAAAAATTAATTCCAGAAATCAGGGATTCTTTTCTCCTGAAAAAGCGCAATGCTTAGTAGCAAAAGGATGCTGCCTTTTGATCCACAAAGTCCATACTGCAGAGCATGAGAGGTGCATAGGCCATAACCGCCAGCTTATAGCGACCGAATTGCTAACTAGGCGAGAAATTGCAAAAGGCCCGCAATGCCGGAAATTTCAATTTAACAAGCAGACACAGCCCCCTCATGGTGGTTGCTTCCTTGTTCTTTTGCAGAGAGAGACTGTTTACGTTTTCTTTTCCTATGGGCAAGAGCATTCAGATTGTTCTCTTGCTATGCGCCATCTATCTCCCCGACAGACTCCTCAATTCCCAGACATTACAAACTCTATTCTCGTTGGAAGGGTGCATAAAGAAAAAGGAAGAACCCCCTGATTGGAAGTGCTCGGCACTACACACTGGCACAATATTCTGCCTGCGATTGGAGCACTGTGTGCTCCATTTGGGCAATCTGCAGTGCATGACTGAAGTAACTCACCCAGTTGAAATTAGAGCACTCCCCAAACGATTAGTTTTCTTCCTGTCCCACACTGTAACCCAGTATAAATTGGAATTAAAAACCTGTAGTAGCTTGTAAAGACGTACAATGTACTCTTGTCCAGAGAACAAACACCAACCCCCTTGAGTGAACCAAAAAACACAGATTCACCTCTGCATGAACTTGGCAAACAGCAAGTTCCTCAATTCGTCAACTTTTTTTGGGGACATTTCCATTGACAGCTGCAAATCAGCACAGGTATTTTCCCTCTATTTCCCCATCTCTGCTTTGGGAATTGCTCTGGAGAGTCTGCTACGTGCAGGGCATTGGAATTATGTGACAAGGTAGACTAAATTATGTAGCAAGAAAGGGCAAATTATGAGGCATAATGTGGCATCTTTTGTGATAGTATTACCTATTGTTTTGGTCATTTGTACGCATTTTAATACTGTCTGGGGAGTAGTTTCACCTCATTAGTGCAAGCAGTCCCTCCCATAGCCATCAGTTGTTAGCAGGGCTCGGAGGAGCCCTTCCAGTGTCATCAGTAAAAATTGAACTGGTTTTCAGTGGTCTTCATTTCATTAACAAACCAGAAAGAGCCTCAATGTCTGCAAAGTCTCTGGAAATGCACATGTGCTTGTACTACAATGGCAAAGTTTTCAGATGAATGTATTGTGTTGACCAATAACAACCCGGCGCTGGTGTGCATTGTCAATTTAAATAAATGCAGAAAAATACTAGATGTAGTGGCGTCTTTTGCGTGTGGCAAAAATAAATGTGGATAAATACAGAAAAAATGCCCAAAAAATAAATATGGATAAATACAGACGGAAATGGTCAAAAAATAAATACCATAAAACCGGGAGCCCTAATTATAAATTCAATGACAATGCCTCAAACTATGGCTCAACCAGCGGATCCTCATGAGACGGATCAGACCTAAGTGGGGACGAGTTCCCCATTTACAACAGGGGGAAACCCCAGAATAGGAGAGGCAACCGTCGAGGACGGAACTCGTGGCGACCTCCATTCTTTCAGATGCATAATCCAACCTTTCAACCCCCAATTTTAAGGTTGGATGAGTCCTTTTTTCCAAGGCCCTCCACCAATGAACCAACAAATGTCACATCAACAGGGCCAAAATTATCAACAAAGGGTCCCTTTTTTAGGGAACGGCCAAGCACCACAATGAGCGAGGAGACTAGGAGTGACTTGGTCCGATCAGACTCGCCAGGTTCAAACGAGGAGCGTAACAAAAGCCAAGACAGGACCAGGCAGAACACCCTCATTGTGAACCCCACCAATAAAGTTTTGACCAGAGAACAAGAAAGCATTCTAAATAAAGTTCTAGGATATGTGCCGACCCCGAACACTGATATATTCAAGACAAAATGTGAATTGGCAGAGTTCTGTCGGAAACTAAAGCTTAAAGCTTTCTTTAAGGACCAACCAATCAGCACTACGGATGGTGACACATCCCTGAGAAACAAATCCACTTTCTGCCCACTGAACTCTCAGATCCCAATTGAGATCGTTACCTTCGGGTCTTCTGGAAACATTTGACAAAACAGAGCCAGAAGCAATGACGACTTGTGTCACGACTTACAGCCCAGTGACTGATAAAGTCAAGAAGATCATCAACAAGAATTGGAGGATCTTGACGTCGGGTTCTCTCACATGGCCAAAACCGAGGTTCGCTAATAGACGAAGCCGGAACCTAAAAGACATACTTGTCCACACGAGACCACCGCCCTCAATACCACGAGAGAGAGCGAACTTGTGCGGACACCCCCCAGCCACAGGACATTATCCCTGTGGTTCCTGTTCAGTTTGCAGCCTCACTCAACCAACAAAAGAGCTGCAACTTCTCCCTAACTTCAAATGGAAGATATTAAAACATACCAATTGCAACACCAGTCATATGGTGTACGTGATAGCCTGCCCCGGTCAGATGCGATACATCGGAATGACATGCAGAAAAGTGAAGCAGAGGATTGGAGAGCACAGAAGCAAGATAAAATGTAAAAGAAGCATCACCAAGATGGCCAATCACTATCTGGAGAAAGGCCACACAGTGGAAGAACTCAATTGTGTTGTTTTGGAAACATTAGAGAATAAAGACAGAAATGCAGAGAAAATTCTCTTTGAAAAGGAGCATCGCTGGGTCCATCGTCTGGGCACCGACTCCAGAGGCCTTAATGATAACATCCCATGGCTGAGCCTGTTGAAATTAAAACCTCTTCCAATCTAAAGGAGTTATAAGAACTATACCTACAAACGGTGTTCACACAGTGCCACAAAAACTGAATCGCCTATGTACCTGGTTTAATCAGGTGTTGACATTACAGCGCACTACCCAACACAACCATGGCCCTTTTTTGGATTTATCATCACTACTACATGAGAGATAACATGAGACTTTGGTCATATTCTCCGTAACAAGGATACATCAGACAGGGAACTGTTTAACAAGTACGGTAGATGGGTCGCAAAATGAGACTCTACCGTTTATCACCGAGTAGGTCTTTCACTGTCACTATTAAGACCTCCTCTCGGCATTACAATCAATTGCACAACATAGAAAAGCCTAAAACATTATTACGTTGTCCAAAAATCACTTTATTACGTGCCGATATCCAGGTTCACAAAAACAGACTTCCAAAAGCTAACCCAGTCCGTTTTCCAAGTTTTCCCTTTCTCAAAACTTTAAAACAATTATTAATTGTGCTTCTGTAAACAAACAATAAAAAATTTAATTTGTGATTAACCTTGCTCAACCCTTAGAAATAAAGCCTAATATGAATAACTTCCAATTCGGCTCCTAAACCATCACAGAGCGCGATAGTCTTTCTTTAATGTTCACCGCAACTAAGATGCTAAGAGGAGACCCGGAAGCGCCTGTCAGCTACTTCCGGGTTACGAGAGGCAGCATCAGCGTAAGCGATGCACGAGGATTGGAGCTGAAGGTAGCGGGAGTTTCTGATCGTACGACATCAGGGCTACAAAACCGCAAGTATTAACGAACTAGTACTAAAGTCTCTATACCTCTCTTTTGGGTCTAGCCCCCTCGATGCCCTTGACTAAACCCGAAGGAAGTGTGGCATTATCACACTCCAGGTATGTTTACAACCATTGCCTTTGAGAAAGATTCGGGACCCACATTAAAACGCGCATTGTTAAGATGACGAGCATGCACGTCGAAATCGTTTTTTCTAATGTTCTAAACAAATACGCACGCTTTTTAAAGAACGCGCCATAGCGAGCACTGATTTGGTATCACACCAGTCCTGCATGCTCAGTATGAAGACGACCAATATCACTAATACCATGAATTATCTACTTTTTGCATGCCACACATTTGCGGAGAAAGAGAGAGTTGACACTGCCAATTACTAGGGGGTCTATAAAGGATTGCCATTTTTTGAGTTGCCATACAATCGATTCTGATTTTTGATGAAACAGTAGTGAAGTACTATTTATATATGTCTCCCTTTACCCATACCCTTGTATATCTCTATGTCAATGTTTGTTTTAATTTGTTGCAGGTACATTGAGACCTTACAGAAAAGAAACAGGTTGATATGTTCCCTATTTCTCACTTTGTTTGCAATAAGATTAAGAATATTGTAGACTTGCACCACTATCACGATTCACTATTGGTCCTGAAGAAAGCCCATAAGTCCGATTCACCGGCAGATTGGGCTGAAACATGTCGGCCATTTTTTACCTCACCTATTGCTAGCGTGTTCTGAACTCCTAACAATTTCACAGAACACACTTTTTTCAGCATTCCCCTTACAGGGGCCATCCGAATCCAGACCGAATAAAGTTATTTACCTGGCTGTATGGATATTTTAAACTGCACACTGTCCACATCTCTGGGTCACTACTGTTTTTAACCATGGGTAAGAACCTCCAGGTGGAGGCTGCATAACGAAAACTAACCCCATGATTATGCACACACGTGTATGAAGAGCGGAGAATCAAGATATACTGCTACCACTACTTCCCAACACGTGCATGAGGGTTTTTTATTGGAGACACCTCGCTTACCTCTTGCATACCCTGGTTCATGCAGGACAAGTGATCCTTCCCCATTGATTAGTTGCATTGAAGAAAAGGAAACTGAAGGATCAGTACTTCCTCCTCCCTCCTTTGATTGACAAACCACTTTAAACCATGGCAGGAGAAAAACAGTTATATCCTTTGCAAAGGAATGGCTTCTTTGAGCCAAAGTACATTCGTTTTGAGACAGTAGGGCCTCCCCCACAGAAAAAGGCATATCCCCTCTGGTGAGATTGGGAGGCTCTGAACTGCTACAAGCTAACCCTGCTGATTACGATTCCGAGACAGGACAGGCTGTCCTGATGCAAAGCCTGAGGGGCTGGTAGCTATATACCAGCTAAGGTGATGGAAACAACTGCACCTACACAGTCAAACATGCACAGGAACATACTGGCACTCACACATGCTTACATATCAGTCAATACATTTCTTTTTACAAGTGCTTATTTTCCCTGATGTCCACTCTGCTGTGCCTCGGTTACCACATGCTCTACCTTACTGTCACTGTTTCAGCCCCTAACACCTCAGATTGGCTACACAGTTGTTCTAGCGCACCCTGCTGCAATTGTAATCACTTATAGGTTTCCTGCAAGTCGCGGTAAGCAGCAGATTCTAGCTCTGAGACTGACATGCTTGTCAGCAGCCCCTTTATATTCCACTGAGCTTGCTACACATATAAGTACAGGTACTCTCATTGGCCAAGGAGAAGTGCCGTAACTCAAGGGGTGAAAAATCAGAAGTGCCAGTACTCAGTACCAGTTAGTAGTGGCCCATTTAAAGTGCTGCTTATAAGTTAAGTAATACTCAACCGACTTACCTGCAGTACGCAAAAAGGATCACCTGTGCACTATGATGTATAATCATTCACGTAAATACGTTCAGCTGTTTTCGGGCTACGTCGAATACAACAGTCTATGGGAAATGCATTTGTGGAAAAACGCGTTGTGGGACCCTCCTTTTATCTTTTCACCTTTTTAACAACTCACTCACCACAAAAATGTACATCATTGCAAAATGTAGAAAATGCTATAGGACTGGAAAGTGCTGTGATAATTTGTCAAATCGGTGTAAAGTTATCATGGAGCAAAAATCCAAGGACTTTCTATCTTTGGGAATCGTAACTATAACTACTAAATGGCAATCAGATTTAATGTGACTCCTTTCTTCTTATCTATTGTATTCATTATGTATTTTTTTATTGGTTTACACAATCACGTGACCATAAAAATGTCTTTTAGTTGTACATATAGTATTTCTGAAATTTTATATGCATTGTAGTTTATTTGTTGGGCTTCGTTGGTACTTTTAGTTTTATTGTGCTACATAGGAAGTCCAAAATGAATGAAAGCCATTCGCTTTTGTTGTTATAAAAATTGAGGTTGTTAATTTTTTTCCTAGTGGGAAATTATCATGTCCTCCGTACAGTAGTTTGTGTAGCTCACTGCTAGGTCACTTTTCCATTTTGTTGCACAGGAATGCATAAGGAAGATAGTTTTTGTTTGGCTTGTTTGGCACCACTTCCCCATCCCCCAGTGCTGAGCCCTCTTCTTAGTTTTGTTTGTCTATTTGGTTTAATTTGCTCTTATGGCTCCATAACCTTTTTCTACATAAGGTATCTGTCATAAACTACATGTCATTTCTCTTCTGTAGTTGTCTCTTCCCTAATGCTCAGCCAGGATGAATGCTGGAATGGGTGTTTATGTGAGGAGTGTCAGTTGGTGGATGTAGGCTGAGCTGCAGGGAGGCTGCTCCTGGTGGGGCTACACTTTATCTACTTATCGTCTCCTACTATTCTACCTGGAACCATGCCTGAATAAAGTTACCTGTTTATGCACCTGGTCTATGGATCTTCCATTTTCTACATTTTGGCGACGATTTGAAGGAACCTGCGCGTTGAGTAGAGAGACTGTGGATGAAGGAGCTAAGGAACTACCGGAACTAAGCAACCTACTAAAAAGATTGGAACCACTAAAACCTTAAGGAAAAAGAAACGTTACGGAAACGCCCTGCTCAGCCCCACCAGTGTCCCTCATCAACAGGACAGCCTGCAGCCTAGGGCGTTTGACCTTCTACTACTGTGGAACCTGCTCTTTTCCTACTTTCTTGGAAGACTTGTCTATTAACAGGCGTCTACATGGATTTGGAAGTCCCCACTTATTGTGAGTTGTCTTTGTTACGTGTGCCTAAATAGAAACAAACTTGACTTGTAAGCATGCTTGGTGCCACACAGGAGCAATGTCGTTTTCGTCTGTGCTTGCCTGTGTTTACAAGATAGTTTTGAAGCCATCCGGCTCACCTTTTACCAGCCCATTTGGATTTGGGATAAATTCAATCGTTAGTGTCCAATGCCAGTGAGCACAAAAGAGAAGACCAGCTGTTCTTACTTTGTACCCCTGCTGAGCTGACACTTGTGTTTATCATGGGGAAGACACATTTTTTGCCAGCCGGTGTTTTGAATGTTTTCTGTGAGTATTTTTTTCATTTTGCGCTTCACCACTGTGTGCCTCTACAACTTGGCAGTTGAATCACTACCTGTTATTTTAAAATTGGCATGGGCTATGCACAGTGCACACACAGAGCGCGCGCTGCCTTACCTACATCCAGAAGTCCGGCAATGCCTCCTTTCAGTCCTCTGTGACGTTTGCTCGTCAACGAGACTTCAGGTTGTCTGGCACGTTTGGGAGCACGGTGATGCTGTGAGCAATCTGGCTCAGCGTCACAGACGTGCCGCAATTTTGTGCTTGGAAGTAGCACATCAAGGTTAATGTATTTCTTGCTATACTGTGGTGGATTTTGTCACTGCCAATCACGTTTTTTTTTGGGAGAGGACTTATAATAAAATTGCTTGGAACCTCTTCCTCATGACTGTGGCATTTCTTCTTTGGACGCAGATACGCTTTTCTACCAAGCGCAACATTCCTCATGATTGGCTTTAATTCTCGCGAGTCCTTGAGGTTTGGCTTACCTGTTCAAGCCATTCAGCACACACAGGACTGTGGACTTTAATTGCAGTTTGTGTGGAGTGTTGAATGACACATCGCAACTTTAATTACGTTGCACATCATACGTGAGACGCTACCAGGAGGAAGTCACTGCGGTACAACGCATTGGATGCCAACAGCTATATGGAACTTTGGGTTTAGACCTTGGGTGAGAGATTGCTCACTGGAGTAACACACTTCCTATTTGTTCATTTTCATTGCTACTATATTGTTTTGTGGGGGTGGCTGTGGGATGGTTATTCCCACAGTTCTCTTTCATGGGGTGGTGAATGCTCCAGTTTTGGCTTATAGGGAGATCTGTCCTATATTATGGAGAAGTTGTTTTCTAGGGTGACATTTACACTACGGTGTACCCTGTCATGGGGAGGTCAGTTGACGTGTCAGCAGTGTGTGCTCAATTCAAGTTTTCTATTGTGTAGAGTGTACCCATTTACGGAGAGGTTGAGGGAGTGGTGAGTGCTCCAGTCCATTATTAAGTATAGAGTGTACCCATTTACCGGGAGGTTGTGGGAGAGGTGTGTTCCCAATTCAAGTTTTGCCCAATTCAAGTTTGCAATGGTATAGAGTGTACCCAATTACGGGGAGATTGTGGGGGCGGTGAGTGCTCCGATTCAGTTTTTAAGTGTAGGTTGTGGAGGCGGTTAGCGCCACGGTCATGTTTTCAGTGTAGAGTGCACCCATATGCGGGGAGGTTGTGGGGCGGTGAGTGTCTCCAAGTCATGCCCTCGCAATTTTGTTCTTCCCCAAGGGAGGGGGAAGGGGCATGCATGTTTATTTCGTGTTTATATCATGGAATGTTCCTTCCACATTTTCTGATATATTCTACCTATGGTTATAAGTACATTTCATATGTGTTACTCTGGAATGTTTCTTCCATCTTTTCTTCTGCAGTGTTTATGACATTTCTACGCTGAGGCTTATACGCTTGTACTACTTTTCTGCTTTTCGTTCCCTAAGGAAAGAGGATGTGTCATAAACTACTTGGTGAACGATATATTGAGGTTAGGATCACTAACTTCTGGACTGGGCTCTCCAATTAGCACGAAAACACTGTTTTCTCATTGGATTATTCACATTTATTTGCAGTTCACATTTTTCAATTTCTGTTCGTGAATTGAATATTTACTGTTCATAGATATTTCAACATAATAACATCTTATGTCGTATGAACCAAAGTTGCATTCATCCAAAACTTTAAATTTTCCGCAATACCCAATGCATTTCGGGTCCAACAATAGCCATGACCCTTCGTCAGGGGTCTAAATAAAGGAAAACAAACAGGACCAAATTAGTCACCCGACCATCTAAACAACAAAATATAAGTGACTGGCTTTGCCTATCTCAAACGGAAATACGAAAAAAGCAGTGCCATAAGAACCCAAGATTAACTGAATTGTGAAATAGACTCAACGCTGGACAAACGAGCCGAAGGAGGCTCCACCATAGTGCAAGTGTAAGTAGCTGGCTATACCTATCTCAAACGAAAATGCGAAAAAAGCAGTGCCATAAGAACCCAAGGTAAAATGAACACATAGTGAAATTGACTCAACACTAAACAAACGAGCCGAAAGAGGCTCCACCATAGTACAAGTGTGCAAATCTTACGCATTAACTCGCTAGCATAACAGAGTACTGGATCAAGACTTACACGGTTGAACGCGCGCTGGCGCTTCTATGAGAGTCTGGCGGATAAGCACTGACCAACTAACTGCGTACTGATAGGCAGAACTGTATGTCACGTGATCGCGGTTGCGGCCAATGGCGTAGCAACACAGCGGTCACGTGAACAGAGTACTGTAGCTTCAAAACAAACGAAGGATTGCGAACGCTATGATTACATCAATGTGGGAACATGACAGCATGACTGAATAAACATTACGACCAAAATCAAATAAAAATAAGTACAATGTGCGTGCTTCAAACCAAACAGAGGATAGCAAACGCTATGCTTACGTCCATGCGGGGACATGACGACATGAGAGAATAAACATTATGTGCATAGTCAAATAAGATGTGCCATAAAATAACGGAAAATAGAAGGCAAAGCTGGCATACAAAATCTCATGACAGTTCCACATGTTCTGTGGGGAAACCAGGGTCTGAGCACAAGTCGATGAGTCATAAGACCCACGCGTGTTCTATTCGGTCGTTCAACCCAATGGGCTGGGCCGAGTTCAATTTTTTAATCCAAAAAAACTCTGCTTTGAGTCTTTGTTTCACCGGATCCATGTCGGGGCGCTGTTGGATGACCTCAAGAACCATGAATTTTAACTGTGATATTTGGTGATTAGATTCCTTCCAATGGCACGCTATGGCTGACTTAAGGTTGCTAAGCCTTATATTGCTTTTGTGTTCTGTGATTCGTATCTTCACTTTCCGCTCAGTTTGCCCAACATAAACCTTGCCACATGGGCATTTTATTAAGTATATACAATTCATGGTGTCACAATTGCCAGAATACTCTAATTCAATGGGAAAGCCTTTAGTTGGATGCATCAAGGTGTTGCCACAGATCACATTGTTGCAATGGATGCAATTGAAGCATTTAGTCATTCCTTTCCAGTTCTTTTTCTCTTTATTAGGAGTATTCAACAGTTCCTTCAGATTTTTTGATCTTTGATATGCAAACGTTACATGATCATTGTATAAGTTTTGTAAATCTGGCTCATTTTGTACCAGGTGCCAATGTTTATTGATGATTCTTTTGATTTTGGAGGAGTCGGTAGAATATTTCAATACACATACAGTTTTTTGCGTAGATGGTTTGGTCTTAGGTGTCAATAAATCAATTCTCTTTATTTTGTCAACTTTAGATAAGGCTTGAATGAGAATGTCATTAGGATACCCTCGTTTTTTGTACTTGGCAGTTTGTTGCGACAAAGCTTGTTTGGTTTGTTCTCCATCGGATGTAATTCGCTTTAGTCGAGTGTACTGCGAGAAAGGCAAGTGTTTTTTCAATGGCTCCGGATGGAAGCTTTGGAAAAGTAAACTTGAGTTTCTATCAGTGGGTTTTTGGAACACTTTGGTGGTGATCTCATGATTAGAAATACTGATAAGTACGTCAAGATAAGATATTGCTTCATGGGATATAGTGTAAGTGAATTTAATCCTTTCGTTTTGATCATTGAGTACCTTAATATTGTCTTCTAATGTTTCTCTTGAACCACACCAAATTAAGAAAATGTCATCAATGAATCTTTTAAACATGGTGAGACCTTCAATCCAAGTGCGGTTGCTCAGTATGTAATCATTTTCGAATTTCTGCATGAAAATGTTCGCGTATGAGGGGGCCCCCCCAAAACCCATGGATGTTCCATTAGATTGATTATAGAAAGCACCATTCCATTCAAAATAACTGTGATACAGTGCGTACTGCATCAGTTCCAATATCAAGATTCTCTGATAGTCTTCCAAGTCACTGTTCAATAAACTCCATTCCAGAGCTTCAATGCCCTCTTTATGTGGAATTGAAGTGTATAATGCCACTACATCAATCGTGCATAGCCAGTATGTGTCACTGGGTGATAGTTTGACACTGTATAACATATTCAAAAACGCAGTGGTATCTTTGATATACGTGACACTTTTCTGAACAAGCGGTTGTAGGAATTTGTCGACGAATTTGCCAATAGGTTCCGAAATCGACCCACAGGCCGAGACAATGGGTCTGAAAGGGGGTCTCCTGGGATCCTTATGTATTTTGGGCAACATGTAGAGTTGCGGTCTCCTAGGAAATTTGAGGTGAAAGAAAGCATGAGTCTTCTGACTTATCCATTTCATATTCAAAGCGTGGTCCACAATATTATACAAGATTTTTTGATATTCTGTTGTTGGATCGGTGGTGAGTGGTAGATAAATGTCTGCATTTTGAACATGCTCATTGACACTAGATATGTAAAATTTGGTATCCATAACTATGAGGGCGCCGCCCTTGTCTGCTTTTTGGAACGTGAGATCTTTGTCATTGTTGAGATTTTTTAGCGTATTCCATTCTTTAGCGCTTAAGTTTTGTTTCTTGGCTTTGCTGAAGGAAATTTTATGAATTTCAGACATCACTGACCTCTCAAATGCTTCTAATGTTTTGTGAGTGGTTGGAGCACAGAAGGTGCTTGGTGGTTTGAATTCTTGGTCCCACACTGGGATGGGGTCTGTTTGACTAGTATCTTTAAAGAAATATTTCAATTTTAAGTTCCGGAAAAACTTGAAGAGTGAAAGCTCTGTCTCTCCAATGTTAGACCTGTAAGTTGGTACAAATGTGGTTCCTTTGTTAAGTACTGCCAGCTGCATGGGGGTTAATGGTTTCTCCGAGATATTAATCACTAGGT
Source organism: Lissotriton vulgaris (assembly GCF_964263255.1). NCBI lineage: Eukaryota > Metazoa > Chordata > Amphibia > Caudata > Salamandridae > Lissotriton > Lissotriton vulgaris. The sequence goes on along the minus strand of NC_141693.1, from coordinate 780,755,908 downwards.
TGTCTTCTGTACTTGACTGCGAGTTCGCTTCGCGATTTCTTCTGCTGTTTCTTTTCCTTTTTGCCCTTCTTGTTGCGACGTGGACGGTGGGGCGTTTGCTGCTGGACTTATGTCTAAAAAAGCTATTTGTGACACATCTGTTTGACTGGTTGATGCTGCTTCCACTTGTTTGGTGGTTTTCTTTAAGGGTGGCCTGTTTTGTGCAATATCCCCATCGGATACTACACTTTCTTGAGAGGAGGTAGTTGCTGATTGTTTTTGTTGTGCTTGTGGTTGCCATTTCCTTTTGTTGTAAATTTCAGCCCAAGAGTAAACCTCTTCCAATTTGTAATCTAATGTATCGCGACGATACTTGCGGATTTTTCTTTCGTTCACTTCTTTAGCGTATCTGTCGAGTTTCAAGTTTATTTCCTCCAATAGTTTTTCTAGGTCAGGAATGTTGTTCAATTGCTCTTTAACGGTTTTGATCTCTTCTTCAATTTCTAACAACACTTTCGATAATTCTTCAACTATCAACAGTATCAAGTCTAGAGAACACTTGTTCAAAATTTGGTACCACTTTTCCAAAAACTTTTTATTGTTCGAACATAACATCGGCTTGAGCGCTATCCTGAGTCCCCTGGGGATCCTTTGATTTTTGTGATAGTGTATAAGGGTGGTTGCGTGCAACCGTTGATTTATTTCTTTTTTACTTATATACTCGAATTGCCTGAGAATTTGCGCAGTAGTTGTTTTTTGAGGGGTGATGCGTCTGGTCTCCTGGATGAGTCCGTAAATTTCATTGGCAGCTTCTGCTGAGTAAACTAAAGTTTCAGCTCTATTTGTGGTAGAGAGTGCTATATCATCCATTTGCATGTTTGAGGGTGGTGCTCAAGGATTGTCAAAGGCTGAACTCCTGTGGTAAACAATTTGTGTTATCCTGAGCACTCTTATTGTAAACAGTTTCAATAAAGTTGCTTTAAAATTTCAGGTGGGTGCCCAAGGTCGTCGCACGTAGCCTGAACGTGCCTTAACAACTGAACGATATATTGAGGTTAGGATCACTAACTTCTGGACTGGGCTCTCCAATTAGCACGAAATAAACTTGAAACTCGACAGATACGCTAAAGAAGTGAACGAAAGAAAAATCCGCAAGTATCGTCGCGATACATTAGATTACAAATTGGAAGAGGTTTACTCTTGGGCTGAAATTTACAACAAAAGGAAATGGCAACCACAAGCACAACAAAAACAATCAGCAACTACCTCCTCTCAAGAAAGTGTAGTATCCGATGGGGATATTGCACAAAACAGGCCACCCTTAAAGAAAACCACCAAACAAGTGGAAGCAGCATCAACCAGTCAAACAGATGTGTCACAAATAGCTTTTTTAGACATAAGTCCAGCAGCAAACGCCCCACCGTCCACGTCGCAACAAGAAGGGCAAAAAGGAAAAGAAACAGCAGAAGAAATCGCGAAGCGAACTCGCAGTCAAGTACAGAAGACAACCTAGTGATTAATATCTCGGAGAAACCATTAACCCCCATGCAGCTGGCAGTACTTAACAAAGGAACCACATTTGTACCAACTTACAGGTCTAACATTGGAGAGACAGAGCTTTCACTCTTCAAGTTTTTCCGGAACTTAAAATTGAAATATTTCTTTAAAGATACTAGTCAAACAGACCCCATCCCAGTGTGGGACCAAGAATTCAAACCACCAAGCACCTTCTGTGCTCCAACCACTCACAAAACATTAGAAGCATTTGAGAGGTCAGTGATGTCTGAAATTCATAAAATTTCCTTCAGCAAAGCCAAGAAACAAAACTTAAGCGCTAAAGAATGGAATACGCTAAAAAATCTCAACAATGACAAAGATCTCACGTTCCAAAAAGCAGACAAGGGCGGCGCCCTCATAGTTATGGATACCAAATTTTACATATCTAGTGTCAATGAGCATGTTCAAAATGCAGACATTTATCTACCACTCACCACCGATCCAACAACAGAATATCAAAAAATCTTGTATAATATTGTGGACCACGCTTTGAATATGAAATGGATAAGTCAGAAGACTCATGCTTTCTTTCACCTCAAATTTCCTAGGAGACCGCAACTCTACATGTTGCCCAAAATACATAAGGATCCCAGGAGACCCCCTTTCAGACCCATTGTCTCGGCCTGTGGGTCGATTTCGGAACCTATTGGCAAATTCGTCGACAAATTCCTACAACCGCTTGTTCAGAAAAGTGTCACGTATATCAAAGATACCACTGCGTTTTTGAATATGTTATACAGTGTCAAACTATCACCCAGTGACACATACTGGCTATGCACGATTGATGTAGTGGCATTATACACTTCAATTCCACATAAAGAGGGCATTGAAGCTCTGGAATGGAGTTTATTGAACAGTGACTTGGAAGACTATCAGAGAATCTTGATATTGGAACTGATGCAGTACGCACTGTATCACAGTTATTTTGAATGGAATGGTGCTTTCTATAATCAATCTAATGGAACATCCATGGGTTTTGGGGGGGCCCCCTCATACGCGAACATTTTCATGCAGAAATTCGAAAATGATTACATACTGAGCAACCGCACTTGGATTGAAGGTCTCACCATGTTTAAAAGATTCATTGATGACATTTTCTTAATTTGGTGTGGTTCAAGAGAAACATTAGAAGACAATATTAAGGTACTCAATGATCAAAACGAAAGGATTAAATTCACTTACACTATATCCCATGAAGCAATATCTTATCTTGACGTACTTATCAGTATTTCTAATCATGAGATCACCACCAAAGTGTTCCAAAAACCCACTGATAGAAACTCAAGTTTACTTTTCCAAAGCTTCCATCCGGACCCATTGAAAAAACACTTGCCTTTCTCGCAGTACACTCGACTAAAGCGAATTACATCCGATGGAGAACAAACCAAACAAGCTTTGTCGCAACAAACTGCCAAGTACAAAAAACGAGGGTATCCTAATGACATTCTCATTCAAGCCTTATCTAAAGTTGACAAAATAAAGAGAATTGATTTATTGACACCTAAGACCAAACCATCTACGCAAAAAACTGTATGTGTATTGAAATATTCTACCGACTCCTCCAAAATCAAAAGAATCATCAATAAACATTGGCACCTGGTACAAAATGAGCCAGATTTACAAAACTTATACAATGATCATGTAACGTTTGCATATCAAAGATCAAAAAATCTGAAGGAACTGTTGAATACTCCTAATAAAGAGAAAAAGAACTGGAAAGGAATGACTAAATGCTTCAATTGCATCCATTGCAACAATGTGATCTGTGGCAACACCTTGATGCATCCAACTAAAGGCTTTCCCATTGAATTAGAGTATTCTGGCAATTGTGACACCATGAATTGTATATACTTAATAAAATGCCCATGTGGCAAGGTTTATGTTGGGCAAACTGAGCGGAAAGTGAAGATACGAATCACAGAACACAAAAGCAATATAAGGCTTAGCAACCTTAAGTCAGCCATAGCGTGCCATTGGAAGGAATCTAATCACCAAATATCACAGTTAAAATTCATGGTTCTTGAGGTCATCCAACAGCGCCCCGACATGGATCCGGTGAAACAAAGACTCAAAGCAGAGTTTTTTTGGATTAAAAAATTGAACTCGGCCCAGCCCATTGGGTTGAACGACCGAATAGAACACGCGTGGGTCTTATGACTCATCGACTTGTGCTCAGACCCTGGTTTCCCCACAGAACATGTGGAACTGTCATGAGATTTTGTATGCCAGCTTTGCCTTCTATTTTCCGTTATTTTATGGCACATCTTATTCGACTATGCACATAATGTTTATTCTCTCATGTCGTCATGTTCCCGCATGGACGTAAGCATAGCGTTTGCTATCCTCTGTTTGGTTTAAAGCACGCACATTGTACTTATTTTTATTTGATTTTGGTCGTAATGTTTATTCAGTCATGCTGTCATGTTCCCACATTGATGTAATCATAGCGTTCGCAATCCTTCGTTTGTTTTGAAGCTACAGTACTCTGTTCACGTGACCGCTGTGTTGCTACGCCATTGGCCGCAACCGCGATCACGTGACATACAGTTCTGCCTATCAGTACGCAGTTAGTTGGTCAGTGCTTATCCGCCAGACTCTCATAGAAGCGCCAGCGCGCGTTCAACCGTGTAAGTCTTGATCCAGTACTCTGTTATGCTAGCGAGTTAATGCGTAAGATTTGCACACTTGTACTATGGTGGAGCCTCTTTCGGCTCGTTTGTTTAGTGTTGAGTCAATTTCACTATGTGTTCATTTTACCTTGGGTTCTTATGGCACTGCTTTTTTCGCATTTTCGTTTGAGATAGGTATAGCCAGCTACTTACACTTGCACTATGGTGGAGCCTCCTTCGGCTCGTTTGTCCAGCGTTGAGTCTATTTCACAATTCAGTTAATCTTGGGTTCTTATGGCACTGCTTTTTTCGTATTTCCGTTTGAGATAGGCAAAGCCAGTCACTTATATTTTGTTGTTTAGATGGTCGGGTGACTAATTTGGTCCTGTTTGTTTTCCTTTATTTAGACCCCTGACGAAGGGTCATGGCTATTGTTGGACCCGAAATGCATTGGGTATTGCGGAAAATTTAAAGTTTTGGATGAATGCAACTTTGGTTCATACGACATAAGATGTTATTATGTTGAAATATCTATGAACAGTAAATATTCAATTCACGAACAGAAATTGAAAAATGTGAACTGCAAATAAATGTGAATAATCCAATGAGAAAACAGTGTTTTCGTGCTAATTGGAGAGCCCAGTCCAGAAGTTAGTGATCCTAACCTCAATATATCGTTCAGTTGTTAAGGCACGTTCAGGCTACGTGCGACGACCTTGGGCACCCACCTGAAATTTTAAAGCAACTTTATTGAAACTGTTTACAATAAGAGTGCTCAGGATAACACAAATTATAAACTACTTGGTGTCATTTCTCTTCTGTAGTTGTCTCTTCCCTACTGCTCAGCCAGGATGAATGCTGGAATGTGTGATGACGTTATGGAATGCTTGGGTGTTTGTTTATGTGTGGAGCATCAGTTGGTGGTTGCAGGCTGAGCAGCAGGGGAGCTGCTCCTGGTGGGGCTAGGCTTTATCTACTTATCTTATCCTACTCATCTACTTGGAACCAAGCCTGAATAAAGTTTCCTTGTTTATACACCTGGTCTACGGATCTTTCATTTGCTACAGTATCCATGCCAAATTTGCATCCTTTTTTTCTCCCAACATCCTGGGATTTCCACGCTACCCTGGGTTTGTGGATTCCACTGGAGGGGACCGAGAAAATAGGCAAAATATAGCAAAATTTGAGTTTTTGAGAAAAATAGGAAAAACCTACTTTGGCTAAAAGTGTCTGTTTTTTCCCATTAAAATGGCATCAATGAACCATCTTCCAAGCTATCAGGAACATGCAGAGCTGAATTAAAAATACAAAAAAAATTGTACCACAGTTTTTTAAAGTGGTAGCCCCTTTTTCCTATTTTTTTGTGCTCTAAATCTACTTCCAGTTTGTGGTGGAAACCAGTGTGAAACCCATGGGTAAGTCAGGATAAGTATAGATTTCTGAAAAGCAGACTAAATTCTGAATTCTACAAGGGGTCATATATGTACATCCCTCAAGGTTTCCTCAAAGAAAATAACTGTTGAAATAAAAATAATATAGAAATGGCCATTTGTGACAATGTTTTCATCTCTCCGTTTTTGTCACGATAGCCGATTTACAAAAGCAATATACCATTAAATCCGCGAGGCCCTTCTGGTTGTGTAGATCTATAGTTTGTAGATTCTCGAAGAACTCAAGGTACCCAGAGCCAAAACTGAGAAATGGTTTTTCATTGTATACCAAATATTGACCAATTCATATGGTGAAATATGTAGAGTGAAAATTTAGTATCAAGGAAACCTATGTATTTTTTTAATAGGGCACAAGATGTGGAGTCTGAGAGCAGGGGTTATTTGCACATCTCTGAATTTGTGAGTACCTGTACTAGCGTATGGTTTAGAATGTATTTTTCAAAATGACTTCTTTCTTATACACTGGCTTTCATTTGAAAGGCACAAATGCAGTGAAATCCAGTTGGTAATAGCAAATGTTCTACTACTCTATGCTTTCACATCTCTTCCGACAAAATTGTTACCTCACTTATATAGGTGGGCCGAGTGCCTTAGACTTGAAAGGCCCAAAACACAATATGGATGTGCCACATTTTTCCATAGAAAGCTGACCCTTTTTTTCTGCTAGGTAGGTTGCTGTGGATTTTAGGCCCTAACTCAGCTGGCCCCTAGAGAAACCCCTAGCAAACTTGCAAATTAAAAGAATTAGACACCTGGAAATACAGGATGGCGTGACCTGTGTGGCTCTTATTGAGGTTTTTTTTAACCAAGAATCCCTAGCTAACCTCAAACTTTAACTAAAAAGGCACATTTTCCTCACATTTCTGCGATAATCTAGAATCTGGTGGAAGCAACAAGCGCATGTCCACCCGGGATTCCCCAAAATATCCCTGTAAAAATGACACATCACTGGTGTGGGTAGGCCTAGTTCCTGTGACCGGAAGTGGCCCAAAACACAACAAGGACGCAACACATTTTTCCACTGAAAACTGATCCTTTTTTTCTAACGTGGGTAGCTGTAGATGTTGGACCATAGCTCAGTTGGCACCTAAGTAAACCTAGATAACCTGTTTATTTTTTTTTAACTAAACACCTATGGGTATCAAGGGTGGGGAGACTTTCATGGTTCTCATCAGGTTTTTACCTATTATCCTTTGCAAACGTCAAACTTTGACTAAAAAACACATTTTCTTCACATTTCTGTAATGGAAAGTTCTAGAAACATGGGTGATCCACAAACTTTCTTCCACCTAGCACTCCTCCAAGTCTCCTGATAAAATTGGTACCTTAGTTGTGTGGGTAGGCCTAGTGCTAGCGGCAGGAAGAGGTCCAAAACGAAACATGGATACCTCACATTTTCCCACTCAAAACTGGACCTTTTTTACAATGTGGGTATCTGTAGGTTTAGGACCCTAGCTCATCCAGCACCTAGGCAAACAATGTTTTTGAAAACTAGACAAGCAGGGGAGTCCAGGGGTGAGTGATTTGCATGGCGCTCACCAGGTAATTTTATCAAGAAGCCCTCGCAAACATTGAGCTTTGGTAAGAAACACACATTGTCCTCACATATATGTTACGGAAAGATCTGAAATCGTCAGGGAGCCACACATTTCCTACCACCCTGAGGTTCCACATGTCTCGTGATAAGAATGGTACCCCAGTTGTGTGGGTGGGCCAAGAGATAACAACACAATGTGAGGAAAATGTGTGTTTCCTACCAAAGTTTGATGTTTGCAAGGGCTTCTGGGTAAAATTGCATCGTGGGAGCCACCACATGCACCCCTGAACTCCCCTGGTTGTTGAATTCTTAGTAAAGTCCATATATGCATTTTGGCTGACAAAGCAGACTCCATCGCTCTGGAGGAGGACTTAACATCTGCCATGCAAAGACTATTCCACCCACCAAACTTAGAAATGACCACCAAGCTGGGGGTCCAGCGAAAAACATTGACAGGAACCACCTTCACTGCAGTTCCTGTCAATGCCTTCTTCTGTTAGATGTACTAATCCATCAACATGACAGAGCCATCCATCAATTTTTTTTTTAATTTTCAAAAACAAAATCCCGAAGCTGAATTTACTTTTGGAAGAAAAGCTCTTCTCACCATGGGAGTAATCTTCCAACAAAAGGGGGGCATTAGACAGTGATCACTGCCCCTTACCACCATGGTTTTGCAGGTGGTGAAAACTGACCTGTATGTCTGCAAGTCCAAAGTAGGTTGACGGACATCGAGGTTAGCCGCAGATGACCCTTACTCGCTCAGGCCTTGGGAGGGGTGCAACCATTCCAGAGATGGAGAATTCTTCCCCATGGTTACACCAATGGTCCGCCCACATATATATTGGGCGGCTACAGTAAGGAAACTCTGTTGCCATTGCGCAAAGCATCTTTACCACCACAGTTCTATATCTGCTACTAATTTGTTTAAGTTAATCCACTTACACTGGTTAGTTTTAGAACCTCCAGAAATGCTAGCTCCAAAGACAAACAGCTATCAAAGTATCTGAATATTAAAACCAAGACAACTGAAGGTAAGCCAAAAGCCACGTCAAGGCCCCAACCACTTTATGGACCAATCACAAGCCATTCAGGCACCCTACTCAACATTTTCATACCGCCGCCCACGGGTCCAATACAACAGATCAGTGCACTCACAACAACATACCGCTGCCATGCAAGGGCCCATCACACTGAGTTGGTATTGAGGTATGCCGGACTAGTGCTGTGTAAGCCTTTGAATGCGTGTTTCAGGAGTTTGAAAAGAGTTGTGGATTGGGAGTCAGTGAAGCTGTTTGAGGTGTAGGGTGTGTGTGTTGTGATGTTAATGGAAGAGGCTACCTGCTGCTTCCTTCATGGTTTGGAGCCATTTGCTTAGTTGAGTGAAGGAGTAATTAAATCTCTGGGTGAATGCAGCACCAATGTGTTTGGACAACGGAGAAACAGTTGCCCTCATCTTACTTGACCTCTCCGCAGCCTTCGACACAGCCTGTCATAGCACCCTCATACAACGACTCAGCAACGTCGGAATACAAGGAAAAGCATTGGAATGGATCATATTGTTCCTTGCTGGAAGAACCCAGAGAGTCCGCCTACCCCCTTCAAATCAGAGGCCACCGAAGTCATCTGCGGTGTACCACAGAGATCATCACTCAGTCCCACCCTCTTCAACGTATACATGAGTCCCCTCGCTTCCATCGCGCGACAACACAACCTCAACATCATCTCCTACGCAGACGACACCCAGCTGATCCTCTCCCTCACCAAAGACCCGAACACCGCCAAAACCAACCTACACGAAGGAATGAAAGAAGTAGCCGAGTGGATGAAGAACAGCCGTTTAAAACTGAACTCGGACAAAACGGAAGTCCTCATCTTAGGCTCATCCCCCTTGTCCTGGGATGACTCTTGGTGGCCACCAGCCCTGGGAACCGCACCCACACCAACGGATCACGCACGTAACATGGGCTTCATCCTGGACTCCTCCCTCTCGATGACCAGACAAGCCAATGTCGTCTCATCATCCTGCTTCAACATCCTACGCATGCTCAAAAAAGTCTTTCGTTGGATCCCCACTGAAACAAGAAAGACAGTCACCCACGCTCTAGTCACCAGCCGACTGGATTACGGAAACACCCTTTACGCCGCAACCACAGCCAAACTACAGAAAAAACTTCAACGCATCCAAAACGCATCAGCCAGACTCATATTGGACATCCCTCGTCAAGCTCACATTTCCGGTCACCTGAAAGATCTCCACTGGCTCCCCGTCAACAAGAGAATAACGTTCTGTCTTCTCACCCACGCACACAAAGCCCTCTATGAGCTAGGACCCGAATACCTAAACACGAGACTGTCCTTCTACACCCCCACCCGCCAACTACGATCATCCAATCAAGCCCTCGCCGCAATTCCGCGCATCCACAGATCCATCATGGGGGGGAAGATCCTTCTCCTACTTAGCGGTCAAGACCTGGAATTCTCTCCCCACCCACCTCCGCCTTACTCAGAACCACCTCTCCTTCAGAAAGCAACTAAAAACTTGGATATTCGATAAGTAAATGCACCCGCCTCCCGAAGCGCCTTGAGACCCTCTGGGTGAGCAGTGCGCTATATAAATTTCTGAACTTGAACTTGAAGATGAAGTGATGGCATGTGTAGCTGTACTACCTTGACTATCTGCCTTCTACCTATGTAATATCCCTCTGAAAGCACGCCTAGCCTAAGCTTTTCCTTCTCGTTCAAGTCTCTGTCCTCATCAAACTCCTGACTTCTCCTGTAAACTTGTCAAGTGAATCTATATTAACGAAGCTAAAGTAAACATGTCCAATGTACTAAATCCAACTCCTAATTTGCAGATGCAAGTTGGGGGTCCTAGAATGCCTTTTAGTCTTACATTCCTAGGACTGGATGAGCATATATACCTTTGAAACTAAGGCAAACATGCTGGGGATTACTGCCAAAGTTCCCTAAATTAAGAAGCCCAAAAAATGTCCTCTGGGACCCATTCACTGACACTTTTACTTTTGCTTTCAAAGTGTGAAAACTCAACTATTAAATTGTCTCATAACCAATGGTACTGAAGAACAAGAACAAGTTACTCACCTTATCTGGCAGAGACTATCTAGCCGTAGATTTCTTACCTTAGAATTATCTCCAGGCGACATAATGGATCTGGAAATCTTTGGCGAGCAGTACCCTCTGCACCGGTAGGTGATGTCGCTCTGCTCTGCGTAGCATCATTCATGCTAGAAATTACGTTTGTGGTGCCTGACTGTCCAGGCAGTAGTGTTTGCTAAACCTGTGCAGGGAAGAACACATAACCGCCTGGCAGACGTCCAGGACTGAAACTCGGCGAGATAACACAGTTGTTTCAGCTTTAGCTCTGGTGGAATAAGTTCACAAACCCTCAGGAGGGCTGCTTCTTAGCCAATGCATAGCAGATTTTGATAGAATACGATCCATCGGGAGAAGGCCCTTTTCTGTATGACCTGTCCCTTCTGAAATGGAGTTAGGATAGCTCTTAACAGTGCCTAGAGTAGAGCCCTGCTGGGCAAGGGAAAGGATGAACAGGAGAACCTCAGAAAGAGGGACAGAAAGGGGATCATAGTGCCATTCTGAACACCATGCCACCAACTTTTCCCAATGGCAGGCGTAAATTGTCTTGGTGGGGGGATGCCTGGCTGCCAAGAGAACATCACAGACTGCGAGAGGGAGGTCGAATGCTGTCAACTGTATCCGCATAATCTTCATCCAAGAAGGCGGACTGTTGGTAGGTTCAGGTGGAGAACCCGGCCTAACTGCTGCTACAGAAGAGCTTTCCTAAGGGGCAGCCTGATCGGAGGCCCAATGATCATGCTCAAGATCTAGGGATACCAGACTGTCCATGCCCTGTCTGGTCCACATGGGTAACTTGGGCCCGGTTGTTCCTGATCTACTAGAAGAACAAGTTACTTACCTTTGGTAACGATATATCTGTAAGAAACAGTAGTTAGTATTAGATTCCTTACCTTAGAATAATCCCAAGCGTCAGACTGGATCCGGAAATTTTTGCATAGCAATACCCCTGCGCGTCGTTAGGCGTCGTCTCTAGCTCCGCGTCCGTCGTCGGCGCCATCTGCGCCGGAATGACGTCGGAGTACTTAGACCCCGCCGATGCGCTCTGCCGTCAGTTCTTAGACACAGCTTTTCCGCGCCAGATACGCAGAGCCATGCTAGAACCAACACTGGTGCCAAGAAACTAGGGCCCTGAAAGGGGATGACCTTAACCCTAGGAATCAGTTCGCAGAACGGGGAGGATGGGTGGGGCGGAAGGAATATAATACTAACTACTGTTTCTTACAGATATATCGTTACCGAAGGTAAGTAACTTGTTCATCTTAAAGAAACAGGTTAGTATTAGATTCCTTACCTGAGAATAGATACCCCAGCAATACCAACCCCGGTGGTGGGTCTGCGAACCAATACTCACACCAGAAAGTCCTGGAGGACGGAACTGCCAAAGAAGCTATCCCTCCGGACTTGACTATCCAGGCAGTAGTGCCTCGCAAAGGTGTGCAGCGAGGCCCACGTAGCCGCCTGGCAAATGTCCTGCAGGGGGACTCCCCGACCCAGGGCAGTAGTAGCCGCCGTGGCCCGAGTGGAATGGGCTTGCAGCCCATCTGGAGGCTCCTTTCTAGCCAAGGAGTAGCACGCCTTGATGCATAGAACGACCCACCGAGAGATGGTCCGCTTATGCACCGCCCGTCCTCTCTTCGCACCCACGTAGCCAACAAAGAGTTGGTCATCCACCCGGAACTGGCGTGTGCGATCGATATAAAATGAAAGCGCACGTTTTGGGTCCAGACGATGGAGCCGCTCTTCATCCTTAGAAGGATGCGGAGGCGGGAAGAAGGAGGGCAAAGTGATGGACTGCCCGATGTGGAAAGTAGAGACTACTTTGGGCAGGAAAGATGGTTTTATACGCAGCACCACTTTGTCCGCCGGATGCACAGACAGGAAAGGGGGTTTGCAAGATAGAGCCTGGAGCTCACTCACTCTCCTGGCAGAGGTGATGGCAACCAGGAAAGCTGTCTTCAAGGTGAGAAGACGGAGAGGACAAGAGTGAAGCGGCTCAAACTGAGCGCACATCAGGAAAGTAAGAACCAGGTTAAAGTCTCACTGAGGCATCACAAAAGGAACAGGTGGAAACATGTGCGTGATGCCCTTCAGAAAACGAGTTACTATAGGGGACTTGAACAAAGAAGGTTGATCAGGCAGCCTTAGGAAGGCCGAAAGGGCAGAAAGGTAGCCCTTGATAGTGCCCAGAGCAGAGCCCTGCTGGGCAAGAGAAAGAAGGAAGAGAAGAACTTCAGAAAGAGGGGCAGAAAGGGGATGCACAGCCTTTGCTGTGCACCATGCCACAAATTTGTTCCACCGGCAGGTGATACCGACTTAGTGGAGGGACGCCTGGCTGCCAGAATAACAGTACAAACTTCAGGAGGCAAGTCAAATGGCCTCAACCGTCGCCGCTCAATCTCCAAGCATGGAGGTGGAGACTGGACAGGATCGGGTGGAGGACCGTCCATTGCTGCTGCGACAGAAGGTCCTCCTGAGGAGGCAGACGGATCGGGGGACCGACTGACATATTGAGTAGCTCGGGATACCATAACCTTCGAGCCCAGTCCGGAGCCACAAGGATGACTTGGGCCCGGTCACGCCTGATCTTCTTCAGCACTCTGGGCAGAAGTGGTATAGGCGGAAAGGCGTATAACAGACCGCAACTCCACTCGTGACGAAATGCATCGCCGAGCGAGTGCCGCCTTGGTATTCCAATGCGCAGAACTGATGACATTGCACGTTCTCTTCGGTGGCGAATAGATCTAACCAAGGCTCTCCCCACTGCAGAAAGATGCCATGCGCCACTTCCGAGTTCAGATGGCATTCGTGATCCATCGAGCAACGTCGGCTGAGTTTGTCCGCCCTGGCGTTCAGAGAACCTGCCAGGTGTTGAACCACCAGGGTCACGCCCTGATGTTCCAGCCACTGCCAGAGCCGCAGAGCCTCTTGACAGAGGGTCCAGGACCCCACACCGCCCTGTTTGTTGCAGTACCACATGGCGGTGGTGTTTTCCGTGAACACCTGCGCTGCACTCCCTCGGACAGAGGGGAGGAATGCTTTCAGTGCCAGACGAATCGCCCGCAGCTCCAGAAGGTTGATATGGAGCTGGGACTCCGCCGGAGACCAGAGGCCTATGATCTCCGCCTCTCCCATGTGGCCTCCCCAGCCCTGGAGGGACGCGTCCGTCACAACCACGTGCTCCGGTTGGGGAAGGGAGAGGGATCTGCCGTTGACCCAATCGCGGTCGGGAAGCCATCACTGCAGCTGTCTCGCAGTGCCCTCCGAGATCAGGACATGGTCGGACAGGTTGCCCTGATGCTGGGCCCACTGAAACTTCAGGTCCCACTGCAGAGCCCGCATCCGCCACCAGGCGTGATGCACCAGAAGGATGCAGGAAGCCATCAGCCCCAGCGTCAACCTGACCAAAAACCCGGGATAAAGGCTGAAAGATCGGAATCAGAGCCTAAATATCCCGGACTCGCTGCTTGGGAGGATAAACCCGAAACTGCGCCGAGTCCAGAACAGCTCCGATGAAGAGGAGCTTTTGGGAGGGGCACAGGTGTGATTTCGGCACGTTGATGGAAAACCCCAGCAGGTGCAGGAGATCCGCCGTAATCTGGAGGTGGTTGACGACTGTTTGGGGCGAGTCCGCCTTTAACAACCAGTCGTCGAGGTAGGGGAAGACTGAAACCCCTAACCTGCGCAGATGAGCTGTGACCACCGCCATCACTTTCGTGAACACCCGTGGGGCGCTGGTAAGGCCAAAGGGGAACACGGTGAGCTGAAAGTGCTCGAGGCCTACCGTGAACCGCAGGTAACGTCGGTGGGCCGGCAGGACGGGGATGTGAAAGTAGGCATCCTGCAAGTCCAACGCCACCATCCAGTCTTGCGGGTCCAGGGCAGCCAAGACCTGAGCCAAAGTCAACATCTTGAACTTCTCCTTCCGGAGGAAGCCGTTGACGTTCTGTAGGTCCAAGATAGGGCGTAGGCCCCCTTTGCCCTTCTTGGGTACCAGAAAGTAGTGGGAGTAGCAACCACACCCTACTTCTGGCCCAGGAACGCGCTTGATGGCCCCCTTGGCCAAGAGGGCCGTAACTTCCTCCTGCAGAAGTCGCAAGTGGTCCCCCGACATGCGGTGGTACTGCGGTGGCATGGCTGGAGGGGTCGCCTCGAAGGGGAGGGAGTAGCCCCTTCGGACGATTTGCAGCACCCACCTGTCCGATGTGACTGTGCGCCCCCACTGGCGTCACATGGGCCTGAAAACTCGGACTAGGAAGGTTTTGAGGCGGATGCTGCGGGAATGGTACGGACTGGCCTCGCCTTTGACCCCGACCGCCTCCCCGGCGGTTTCCATGGCCGCCACAGCGCTGAAGATTCTGTTGCGGTGTGTGGCTGGCGGTCCGTGTGGGGACGCCCCTTCCTTGGCCACGAAAGGAGCGAAAGGCACCCATTTGCTGGCGCGGGGCCGAGAGGCCCAAGGACTTGGCGTAGCCCTGGAGTCCTTAAAGCGCTCAAGCGCGTGGTCTGCCTGGTCGCCAAACAGGCGACGGCCATCAAACGGCATGTCCAGAAGAGTAGCCTGGACATCGGCCGAAAAATTGGCGCACCGTAACAAGGCGTGGCGTCGGACCGCCACTGTCGTGGCCATCGCTCTGCCTAGTGTATCGGTGGTATCCAGTCTTCACCGGATAGAGTACCGTGCCGCATCTCGACCCTCCACTAGGGCTTGGGCGAGTTTAGCCCTGACCTCCTCAGGGCATTGTGGCAGCACGTCCGCAACCGTGTCCCACAGGGTGTGGGTGTAGCGGCCCAAGAGGCATGCGGTGTTGACTGACCGCAGTCCCAGACTAAGGGACGAGAACACTTTCTTGCCAAATTGTTCAAACCTCTTGGATTCCCTGTCGGGAGGGGCCGACGGGAACGCGGTCTGGGAGTTAGAGGACTGGATAACCAGGCTCTCAGGGGTAGGGTGGGTCGACAGGAAGCTGGGGTCACCCGGAGCCGGGCGGTAGCGTCTGGACACATTCCTGTCCACAGGCTGTCCTGAGGCGGGCTTGGACCAGGTGCCCAACAGAACGTCAGATAAGGCCTCATTGAACGGCAGCAGAGGCTCGACCGAGCTTGACTGCGGTTTGAGGACCTCGGTGAGAAGATTAGTCCTCACGGCCGCTGAGGGGAGCGTAAGGTTTAAGGCCTTAGCCACCCGCATCAGAACTAAGCTATAGGCTGCCCCCTCCTCCGTAGCCACGGTAGGAGGGAAGACAAAACCAGTGTCTGGAGAGAGATCCAGGCCGCTGGCCTCCCCAAGCACCTCTGTCCAGTCCGCTTGGTCCTGACACTCTCGTGTCAGAGGGTCCTCAGACTCCTCCCAGTCCTCTTCGTCACCCAATGCATGCTAGCCAGGATCAACAATTGGGGCCCGTTCCTTAAAGTAGAATGTACCCCCAGCTGTCTCGTACAGCGACCAACGGGGCCGTGTCGACGGCTGAACAAGATTGATAGAAGGACTGGGGCCGGCGCCGATCGAAGTCGGCGCCGGTGGTGACACCCTTGGGGACGGCGCCGGCTAGGTAGTAAGGTCGACGGCGTCGACCCGGATCCGGCCGGGGCCTGTGGCAGCGCGGCGCCAGGACCGGAGCCGGACCCACTGGGCCCGAAGGCGCCGTGGGGCCCGGTGGAGAAGAGAGCCACCTCATGGCCATGAGGTACTGCTCGATCTCCTCCCGCGTCGCATCTTGCCCAGGGACCCGAAGGTGTGGGGCAGGATGCGGTGCTAGCGACTTCTGCGGAGCTGCGTGGGTGGTGCCACCCAAAACCCCGGCCGCGTCAGGTGAGCGTCGGGGCGGTCGGAGGAGCGATGACGCCGCTCCGACCTCTCATGCCTCTTCCCTGAGGAGGAACCAGATGACCAATGCCGACTTCCGGAGCTGCGAGGGCTCCGTCCCCGCGACCGATCCCTCGACCTCCCATGGGACCGGGACCTCGAATGGCGTGGGGCCAACTGCCAGAGCTCGAGCCGCTTGCGGGACCGCTCCGGCCTAGCCTTCGACGTCAGGGCTCGACAGTCAGAACAGGAACGGTTGTCGTGGTCGAGGCCTAGACTTGCAGACACCGGCGATGGGGTTCGGTATTCAACATCAGTCGACTACACTTCGAGCAGGGTTTGAACCCGGGCATCCCTACCGGCACCTGAAGAGTCGAAAACGACTTGAAGAAGATCAAAAATGATAAAAAAAGTTTTAGTCAAAAAATGACTACGGGGTAGAGCTTCTCCGGATCTGTGCTAGCTGGCGCGGAAAAAAGAAGAACTGAAGTCAGCGCGCATGGGCGGCGTCTAAGTACTCCGACGACGTCATTCCGGCGCAGACGACGCTGACGACGGACGCGGAGCCAGAGACGACGCCTAACGACGCGCAGGGGTATTGCTACGCAAATATTTCCGGATCCAGTCTGACGCCTGGGGATATTCTAAGGAAAGGAATCTAATACTAACCTGTTTCTTTCAGATAACTCTGTGCAGGAGTGGTATGGGAGGAAAGGCGTACATGAGGCTTGAGCTCAACTCGAGACGAAAGGTGTCTCCACGCGGGACCCACCTTGGAAACTCCAGTACGCAGAGCTGACATTACGTGTTCTCTTTGGTGGCGAACAGATCTAATCAAGGCTCTGCCCTCAGCTGAAAGAGACCTAGCACCACCTCCAAATGTAGATGCCATTCAGGATCTGGGAGGCATCATTGGCTGAGTTTGTCCTACAACATTGCGTTCATGTTGTCTGTGGACATTTGCACCAGCCTTCCCTGGATTGAGGGTAGACATTCTTTCAATGCCAATTGGATTGCACGGAGCTCCAATAGGTTGATGTGGAGTCTGAATTCTGTCGGAGACTAGAGTCTTCTGATTTCCACCTCTACTAGATGACCGCAATATCTCAGGAGTGATGCATTAGTCACTACTGTGAGATCTCGTTGGGGAAGGGAGAGGTGTCTGCCGCTGGCCTAATCGCGGTTCATTAAACACCACTGTACAAAAGGGGGTGGTGATGGACGGAGCATCTGAACCAAACACTCACACCCAGTCAACAGATCTGGGTGAAACCCATCACCGTTCTTTAGCCCACTCTGCCACCCCAGTTCAGACATGGCCATATGCAAATCAGTCTGACCCCGTGCCTCATGGGAACAGCCCAGCCCGAACTGCCAAGCCATGCCTTCCCTGGACCGGATTCAAGCTTCCTAGGACCGGTTTCTGGCATTACAGCCGTCTTCAGCCAGGCTTACGTGAATACAGTGGCAAAGTGAGCAAGGGACTTACGTCTGAGAATATCCAGCCAACTTATGGCGAACAAAGCGGGACAAAAGGGGGTGGTGATGTACGGAGCATCTGAACCAATCAAACACTCACACCCAGTCAACAGATATGGGTTTAATCCATCACCGTTCTTTAGCCCACTCTGTCAGGATTTGATAACTATGTTGCGCCTGCCTAAATCACCAGACTACACCTCCCAGAATTCTTTGCTGGTTTTGGGAGTATATATGAGGGGGCGTGGCTTGGGAACAGTGTGTGTAATTTGTATTCTGGTTCGTGTTTCTCGGAAGGGAAAGGTCGCTGGCTCCTGCGCGACCGTCTTGTCTTGGTGGAAGAAACCGGGTCAGTGTTTCTTCAGGACGCATGGAAGCTGCCGCGTGAGTAATCAAACACGGGCGGGATCCTGACAGCAACAATGCGTGTCTAGCCGAAGGTCGGCGTTTTGCTTTTCAGAGCGGTAGGATTAAAGTAGCAGCGGGCTCGTTGTGTAAGAACGTTATTTCTTCATGCTCTGAAGGTCCCGACAAGCGCGTTGTTACGCGAGCATATAATTCATAGAACAGAGAAGCATCTGTACTATCGTGCTTCCGAATGTTTGACTATCTTTCTTGTTTTGATTCAGCCTGAAGAAAGTGGTGGCTTCAAAGCTGTATTTGAGCCCTACCAGGATTCTAGTTATTGTTTTGTAAAACGATAGAGAAATACTTTGTAGCATCAACGGAAAGAAAGGAAACCTTAGCCCTTGCCTGAACGGAGGGTAGTGGGGTAGCTCCCTACATTCTACCGTGTCAGGAGGCTGGATATCATTTGATGTGAAATAAAACAGTGAACACAGGATAGCGCGGATAATAGTGGTGGGAAGCTACATTATACCGTGCAAGAAAACATTTCTTTTGTGGAACATACACTGTGGTGAAACTTTTGCTTTAATCGGAACGAATCGTTCATGGAAAACTTGTTTTGTCCAATGGAGAAAGACTTATTTCCAGGTGGATATCTTTAACGGGGAAACACTACACATACTTACAACAAATCAGGAGGGTACGTTCTGAATAGAGTGGTTAATATTATACATCAGCCAAATGAGATATTTCTATTACCCTAACTTGTGTATTTGTTTGTATAGGGAGTTGAAAACACTTGATATTACTTGGTGCTAAAGAAATGAGAAGAGTGGTGACTACAAAGGGTACAGGTGAATATATATCAGATAGGATAGCGAGAATGAAATGAGAGTGGGGTTATTGAATGAATTGTAATCCTGTGTGTTCTCTCGTTTCAGCTATCCCTTCCCAGCTGTTCCCTACAGTCCCCTCCTGTTTGTTATTTTGTACATATTTTCCCTTACCTGATCACTCGAACACCCTGTGATATACTAGGGGTGTTGGCGCGGTCTGGAGGTGGAACCCATATTGCATCAATCGAATCCTGCGGAGCACAACCCTGACAGAATTACACACCCAAGAATTACGCTCCGCCTGATTCGGTTGTTGCAGATATGGCCACCTTGGATGATGTATTACATGCACTGGTGGTAGTGCAGCAGGAATTGGCAGCGTCCAAGGCTGAGGCCAGTGCATTGAAGGATAGGGTAGAACAACTGTCAAAAAACCCTTTTTCCTCTGGTCCTTCTCAGATACAGGTTACTGTGCCTCCCCCCATTCCTTTGGCTAACCCTGAACGGTATGCGGGAGATCCCCGTAAGATACAGGTGTTTCTCACTCAAGTGTTACTACACTTCTCTTGTAAACCTGCTGCGTTTCCGAGTAATCATTCTAGGGTGGCATTCGCCATTTCGTATTTGGTGGGCGAAGCAGCTAACTGGGCAGTTCCATTGGTCAAAAATAATGATGCAATCCTCTCTGATTGGTCAGCCTTTAGAGCTGAATTTGAAAAGGTTTTTGATAGAAGGGCTAATACTTTTAGCGCAGATAAAGAATTGATGGAATTGAAACAAGGTAGGGAGAATTAATCACTTATCTAACATCATTCAATCGGCTGGTGGCGGAATCTGAGTGGCCAGAAGGCAAACGTATGTCCCTCTTCTATCAAGGGCTTAGAGATGAGATTAAGGATGTCATCGCTCAGATAGACCCTCAACCCACCTCTTGTGTGGATATGATAAACCTGGCCTTGAGACTGGATAGTAGAATGTCAGAAAGAGATGGGGACAGGAAGCGATGGAGAAGGGGAGATATAGTTATGACAGGTTTCCCCGTAAGACGGTGAGTGCCTCAGACCCTGGACCAGAACCCATGGAAATAGGTGCCATACGGGCCCCTTTATCCAAAGAGGAAAGGGAGAGGAGAGTTCAGGGTCTGTGTATGTATTGTGGTCGGAAAGGGCATTATGTAAGAGAGTGTCCAGTTAAAAAACAGGGAGCTAATACCTGGGATAAGAACAGGAAAGTGGTGGCCTCTTCTACCGTAAAGGTGCAGGAGGAAAGGGAATTGCTACATCAGAGAGAAGAAGAACCCCCTTTGTGGAAACTTACATCATTGTCCACAAATGTAATAGGAGAAACGGAGTCTCATTTGGTTCTTAATATGTTGATTGAATGCGAGAACAAAACGCACAGCGTTCTAGTGATGTTGGATTCGGGAGCCACGGGCAACTTTATAGATAACGGGTTGGTTACACGTTTGGATTTGCCAAGAGTTCCTAGGGAAAATCCCGAGGAAGTATTAGCGGTGGATGGACAGCCTATTAAGTCAGGACTCATTACTGAGAAGACAGCTGAGATGAGGGTATCCATGGAGGTGGAAGAGGGGAGTCATTCTGAGATGTTAGAATTGAATATAATAGAAGCCCCTCAATATGAAATCATTTTGGGTATGCCATGGTTGATCTATCATAACCTGGTGATAAACTGGAAATCCAGAACGGTTCAGTTTCTGTCTGATATTTGCCAAGAACATCTTGTTCCCTTTGTATGCTCTCATGTTGCTGTATTGGCTAGTTCATTTATGATAGCGACTGCTGCAGAAAAGGATGTGAAATTACCTGTTGAATATTTATCTTACCAGGATGTTTTCAGTGAAGTACAAGCGGAAAAGTTGCCCCCACACCGGGATTATGATTGCCGCATCGATCTGGTAGATGGGGCTACCATCCCTACCTTTCGGGTATATGCGCTTTCGGTCCCTGAAACCGCACACTTGAAAGAGTACTTGGATCATTATGAGAGGCTGGGGTTTATTAGACCTTCTAGATCTCCGGCCGCCTCGCCTCTATTTTTCATAGCAAAGGCAAATGGCGATCTTAGGGCTTGTGTGGACTACCGCGTCTTGAACAGAAACACCATACGTAACCGATATCCTCTCCCCCTCATTACAGTTTTAATCGATCAAGTGAGGGAAGCAAGAATCTACACTCGATTGGACTTGCGGGGTGCTTACCACTTGGTCAGGGTACGTGAGGGGGATGAGTGGAAGACGGCGTTCAAGACGCGGTATGGGTTATACGAGTACCTGGTCATGCCTTTTGGGCTATGTAACGCCCCTGCAGCGTTCCAATTTTTCATCAATGATGTTTTAAAGGAGTACATTGATTTGTTTGTGGTAGTCTATATAGACGACATTTTGGTGTACTCATTGGAAACATCTAAACACAATGAGCATGTGTGTTTGGTTTTGGAGAAATTGAGGGAACACTGTCTTTACGTCAAATTGAGCAAATGTGAATTTGGGGTGCACAATGTGGAATTCCTGGGAGTGATGCTTAGTCCTGAGGGGCTACAGATGTCAGAGCGAAAGGTGCAAGCAGTCCAGGATTGGCCTGTTCCCAAGAATGTGAGGGAAGTCCAGAGTTTTCTGGGCTTCGCTAACTATTACCGTAGATTTATCGTGCAGTTTTCACAAACAGCGGTACCCATTACTAGATTAGTAAGGAAAGGAGTCACATTTGCATGGACAAGCGAAGCAGGGGAAGCTTTTGAGAGTTTGAAGTCAGCATTTATCACAGCTCCTGTATTAGCACATCCGAATCTGGAACATCCATTTGTGGTGGAGGCTGATGCCTCTGATGAAGCTATAGGAGCTGTGTTGTCCCAAAGAGACAAACATACGGGACAACTACACCCTGTGGCCTATTTATCAAAGAAGTTGAGTTCGGCTGAACTCAACTATACTATAGCTGAAAAAGAATTGTTATCCATAAAAAGGGCATTTCAAGAGTGGAGACAGTATTTGTGGGGTGCACGTCATGTTATCACTGTATACACTGACCATCGTAATCTGCAATATAGGACTTCTGCGAGGCACTTGACGCAACGACAGATGCGTTGGATGCTCTTTTTTGCGGAATATAATTTTGTGGTTACATTCAGGCCTGGTTCTGAGAATCGCAAAGCTGATGCGTTATCCAGGCAGACTCTACCAGTGGTGCCTAAAAAAGAAGAGGAACAAGCTATAATACCAGCAGCTAAGGTGGTGTGTGTGGTGAGGGCAGAGACCTTCCTGGATGAGGTGAAAGCACATCAATATCCTGGGGGATGGAATGCTTGGGCAAATGGTAATCCAGTAAGAAGGGTGAAACAGGGATTGCCTTTTCAGCAAGAGCGTTTGTATTTACCCAATGTCCAGTTGCAAAGAAAGGCATTTCAGTGGTGCCATGAAGTGCCGATGGCAGGTCACCCGGGCATTCGTAAAACCGTGTTCACTGTCCAAAGACATTTCTGGTGGGAAACCCTGGTCAAAGACGTTACGTTGTGGGTAGCGCAATGTGATGTTTGTGCTCGTGCAAAGGGGGTGAGTGCTAAGAAGCAGGGGAAGCTTATTCCGATGCCCACTCCTAAGCGTCCATGGTTGAACATTAGCTTGGATTTTGTGTCTGGTCTTCCTATGGACCAAGGGTATAATGCTGTTTTGGTGGTTGTAGACAGCCTTACTAAAATGGGACATTTCATCCCTTGTAAGAACTTACCTACAGCCAGTCAGACGGTGCAGTTGTTGGCCAGTCATGTCATCAGATTACATGGACTACCAAAAGTGATTGTCAGCGATAGGGGGCCACAATTTAAAGCCCGTTTTTGGCGGATGTGGTGTCATGCGCTGAATATTGATGTATCTTTATCTACAAGTTTCCATCCTCAGACGGATGGACAGACTGAGAGACTTAATCAGACCTTGAAAAAGTATCTGCGATGCTATTCCAAAGAGGCCCATGAATCCTGGGTGGCACTGTTGTGGATGGCGGAGCTGGCGTACAATAACACATGGCATAGCTCGACTGGTATGTCCCCTTTTAAGGCTACATATGGGTATGATGCACACACCTTGCCAGTGGACATCCCAGATGAGGTTCAGAATCAGCCTGCTGTGAGAGAGCAAGTGAACTTACTGAGAAGGGTGCATAAGGGTGTGCAGGCACATTTGGTGAAAGCCAAAGAGGCATACAAGAAATGGGAGGACAGGCATCGAGTGGAGGGTCATCAATATCTGGTGGGTGATAGAGTGTGGCTGCCAACAAAAAACATCCATTTCAAACTGCGTAGCATTTTCCACCCTCGATTAATTGGTCCCTATTCTATTGTTAAGAAAATCAATCCTGTTGCCTACAAACTGAAGTTGCCCGGATCTCTGCGAATACACCCCGTGTTTCATGTATAATTGTTGAAACCTGCATTGTCCTCTAGAAGGGCGGTGCTGCCTCCGGTGATCAGTGATGGAGGGGTGGAATATGTGGTCAGGAGTATTCGTGATTCCAAGTTGCGTAGAGGAGTGCTCTGGTACCTGGTGTCTTGGAAGGGATATTCAGCAGAGGATGATTCCTGGGAACCCTGGTCCAATGTGCATGCCCCCAGAGCGGTGAGATCTTTTCATGTGCGATGCCCGAATAAACCTGG
The DNA here is from genome assembly GCF_964263255.1 of Lissotriton vulgaris. NCBI lineage: Eukaryota > Metazoa > Chordata > Amphibia > Caudata > Salamandridae > Lissotriton > Lissotriton vulgaris. Next base: position 780,732,521 of record NC_141693.1, on the reverse strand, counting down.
TCCTAGGAGGCGCTAGGGACGGGGACATACTTTCAGGATTTGATAACTATGTTGCGCCTGCCTAAATCACCAGACTACAACTCCCAGAATTCTTTGCTGGTTTTGGGAGTATATATGAGGGGGCGTGGTTTGGGAACAGTGTGTGTAATTTGTATTCTGGTTCGTGTTTCTCGGAAGGGAAAGGTCGCTGGCTCCTGCGCGACCGTCTTGTCTTGGTGGAAGAAACCGGGTCAGTGTTTCTTCAGGACGCATGGAAGCTGCCGCGTGAGTAATCAAACACGGGCGGGATCCTGACAGCAACAATGCGTGTCTAGCCGAAGGTCGGCGTTTTGCTTTTCAGAGCGGTAGGATTAAAGTAGCAGCGGGCTCGTTGTGTAAGAACGTTATTTCTTCATGCTCTGAAGGTCCCGACAAGCGCGTTGTTACGCGAGCATATAATTCATAGAACAGAGAAGCATCTGTACTATCGTGCTTCCGAAGGTTTGACTATCTTTCTTGTTTTGATTCAGCCTGAAGAAAGTGGTGGCTTCAAAGCTGTATTTGAGCCCTACCAGGATTCTAGTTATTGTTTTGTAAAACGATAGAGAAATACTTTGTAGCATCAACGGAAAGAAAGGAAACCTTAGCCCTTGCCTGAGTGGAGGGTAGTGGGGTAGCTCCCTACATTCTACCGTGTCAGGAGGCTGGATATCATTTGATGTGAAATAAAACAGTGAACACAGGATAGCGCGGATAATAGTGGTGGGAAGCTACATTATACCGTGCAAGAAAACATTTCTTTTGTGGAACATACACTGTGGTGAAACTTTTGCTTTAATCGGAACGAATTGTTCATGGGAAACTTGTTTTGTCCAATGGAGAAAGACTTATTTCCAGGTGGATATCTTTAACGGGGAAACACTACACATACTTACAACAAATCAGGAGGGTACGTTCTGAATAGAGTGGTTAATATTATACATCAGCCAAATGAGATATTCCTATTACCCTAACTTGTGTATTTGTTTGTATAGGGAGTTGAAAACACTTGATATTACTTGGTGCTAAAGAAATGAGAAGAGTGGTGACTACAAAGGGTACAGGTGAATATATATCAGATAGGATAGCGAGAATGAAATGAGGGTAGGGTTATTGAATGAATTGTAATCCTGTGTGTTCTCTCGTTTCAGCTATCCCTTCCCAGCTGTTCCCTACCTTCCCCTCCTGTTTGTTATTTTGTACATATTTTCCCTTACCTGATCACTCGAACACCCTGTGATATACTAGGGGTGTTGGTGCGGTCTGGAGGTGGAACCCATATTGCATCAATCGAATCCTGCGGAGCACAACCCTGACACACTCTGCCACCCCAGTTCAGACATGGCCATATGCAAATCAGTCCGGTCCCGTGCCTCTTGGGAACAGTCCAGCCCGAACTGCCAAGCCAAGCCTTCCCTGGACCGGATTCAAGCTTCCTAGGACCGGTTTCTGGCATTACAGCCATCTTCAGCCAGGCGTTCTTGAATACAGTGGCAAAGTGAGCAAGGGACTCACGTCTGAGCATACCCTGCCAACTTCTGGCGAACAAAGCAGTACAAAAGGGGTTGGTGATGGACGGAGCATCTGAACCAAACACTCACACCCAGTCAACAGACATGGGTTAAACCCATCACCGTTCTTTAGCCCACTCTGCCACCCCAGTTCAGACATGGCCATATGCAAATCAGTCTGACCCTGCGCCTCATGAGAACAGTTCAGCCCGAACTGCCAAGCCATACACTCACACCCAGTCAACAGATCTGGGTTTAATCCATCACAGTTCTTTAGCCCACTCTGCCACCCCAGTTCAGACATGGCCATATGCAAATCAGTCTGACCCCGTGCCTCATGAGAACAATTCAGCCTGAACTGCCAAGCCATGCCTTCCCTGGACCGGATTCAAGCTTCCTAGGACCGGTTTCTGGCATTACAGCCGTCTTCAGCCAGGCTTGCTTGAATCCAGTGGCAAAGTGAGCAAGGGACTCACGTCTGAGCATACCCTGCCAACTTATGGCGAACAAAGTGGTACAAAAGGGGGTGGTGATGGACGGAGCATCTGAACCAATCAAACACTCACACCCAGTCAACAGATCTGGGTTTAATCCATCACCGTTTTTAGCCCCCTCTGCCACACCAGTTCAGACATGGCCATATGCAAATCAGTCTGACCCTGTGCCTCATGGGAACAGTCCAGCCCGAACTGCCAAGCCATGCCTTCCCTGGACCGGATTCAAGCTTCCTAGGACCGGTTTCTGGCATTACAGCTGTCTTCAGCCAGGTGGTGACAGCAGCCTCAGGACCGGCACTGGGGAAAGTTGACATGGCACGACCAGTGGCAATCAACATCCATCTATGGATTTTTAGGGGTCGAATGAATCGGTGACATCAGCGTGCCTTGTGGCGCGCTGACTTCACAGATGGTTGGAATCAGATGCAGAAACGATTTGGTGTCCTGCCCGCCTTTAAAAAAAATGAAAGGCAATCCCTGGCGCTCGCATCAGAGGATTTGGAAGCCCTCCCCAGGGTTGGCCCTCCCCAGGGTTGTATATGGCCAGGTTATGTGGGTGTTGGCCATTGACCGACAACCGCACTAAACGGGTTATGATTTATTGGTTTCCATTAGCATGTGATTATAAATCGTTCTTTCAGTTATTCATGTAGCAAATCTGAACTTTTACATATGCAGTCTAGTTTGTTTTTTGGGCTTCCTTGCTACTTTTGATAGTATTGTGCTACAGATACCACTAAGGTTTTGGTTCGTATAACATCATAATCTCTTTATCTCCTAATATCTTTATAAAATCACTTGCAATAGCAAAATGTATCATCTACAAAGTCTGCTGTACATTGCTGTGACATTTCATTACAATCTGTTCTGGCTTTTTGCCGCCAAGTCTAATACAAAGTGGCCATAAAATGCATTGCTGTCAAAACCTGTTTTGGGAACCCCTTTTTTCTTTGCACTTGAACAATCACAGCAAAACTTTACATCATCCGTCAATATAGAAGGAAGAATGGGAAACATCATTTAAAACACATGCAATACATCGCATGCCATTACATCGCAAGTTGTTACAAGGACGCGTTGGTACATCGCATGCCATTACAACGCAAGTCGTTACAAAGACTTGCTGTAGAGGGCAGAAGGTGTTGGATTTGTAATCCAACACCTTCCCTACTGTTGCATACACCGGAGTTGGAATAGTAAATTATACTATTCCAAACTCTAGCACCCCCCACAGCAAGTCATTGTAATGACTTGAGTTGTAATGGCATGCGATGTAACAACGCATCGTTGTAACGACTTGCGTTGTAATGGCATGCCTAGAAAATGCATGCGTTGTAACGAGTGCTATTCGGAAGAATCGGGGGATTCATTGAACGGGCTTAAAGTTATTAAGGGTCAAAAATCTGAGAAATTCCCATCTCTGGTAACCCCACTACAACTAAAAAGAGGCTACTGCCACTCTGTATGTATATATATATATATATATATATCATTGACTACACGTTGGACAAGCGGATTCCCTGCTTTTTCACCGCTGATGGCTTTCCGGAGACTTGGGGGTTGCTGTGGTCAGGGACTGGAGCAGAGAGCTTGATTTGGCGCACTGAGGAACTTGGGGGTTGGATTCTGAAAGACCGCTCCGCCATCGCAACGCCTCATGACACGGAATGTGGCATTCTGGGAACTGTAGTTGCCGTGCACCGGGCAACACAAAGGAGGCGTTAGCGTTTGTGACCGAGAGGGGCGGAGCAGGTGTTTATCCATCAGGACGCAGCAGGACATTTAAATCAGGTAGATGGGCTGCGGTCTCACTACTAACCCTGGCACTGAAGAAGGCAGTTATAGCCGAAATGCATTCGCCATGTTTTAATATGCTCTACATTAAAGCTTCCTCCAAGCTTTTCCCTGGTGTGGCCTCTTTCTTCCTGTGGGAGAAGTGTGCGGACATTGTTGCGTGGTTTTCAAGTGCCACGCGAGAGGCCCCTGCAGCATCAAGTCGGCCTAGGATTACTGGTTCCTGCTTCGGTGGAACTTTTTGCCTCCACTCACCTGGATATCCTTGGCCCACCTCCAAGTTCGGAAAAATATGCGGCGGGTGGTAGTCATTGACTACACGCTGGACAAGCTGATTCCCTGCTTTTTCACCGCCGATGGCTTTCCGGAGACTTGGGGGTTGCTGTGGTCAGAGACTGGAGGAGAGAGCTTGATTTGGTGCCCTGAGGAACTTGGGGGTTGGATTCTGAAAGACCGCTCCGCCATCATAACGCCTCATGACACGGAATGTGGCATTCTGGGAACTGTAGTTGCCGTGCACCGGGCAACACACAGGAGGCGTTAGCGTTTGTGACCGAGAGGGGCGGAGCAGGTGTCTATCCATCAGGACGCAGCAGGACATTTAAATCAGTAGATGGGCTGCGGTCTCACTACTAACCCTGGCGCTGAAGAAGGCAGTTATAGCCGAAATACATTCGCCATATTTTGATATGCTCTACATTAAAGCTCCCTCCAAGCTTTTCCCTGGTGTGGCCTCTTTCTTCCTGTGGGAGAAGTGTGCGGACATTGTTGCGTGGTTTTCCAGTGCCACCCGAGAGGCCCCTGCAGCATCAAGTCGGCCTAGGATTACTGGTACTTGCTTCGGCTGAACTTTTTGTCTCCACTCATCTGGATATCCTTGGTCCACCTCCAATTTCGGAAAAATATGGGGCGGGGTGGTAGTCATTGGCTACCCGTTGGACAAGCGGATTCCCTGCTTTTTCACCGCCGATGGCTTTCCGGAGACTTGGGGTTGCTGTGGTCAGAGACTGGAGGAGAGAGCTTGATTTGGCGCACTGAGGAACTTGGGGGTTGGATTCTGAAAGACCGCTCCGCCAACGCAATGCCTCATGACACTGAATCTGGCATTCTGGGAACTGTAGTTGCCATGCACTGGGAAACACACAGGAGGCGTTAGCATTTGTGACCGAGAGGGGCGGAGCAGGTGTCTATCCATCAGGACGCAGCAGGAAATTTAAATCAGGTAGATGGGCTGCGGTCTCACAACTAACCCTGGCGCTGAAGAAGGCAGTTATAGCAGAAATGCATTCGCCATATTTTGATATGCTCTACATTAAAGCTCCCTCCAAGCTTTTCCCTGGTGTGGCCTCTTTCTTACTGTGGGAGAAGTGTGCGGATATACATATATATATAGGGCGATGAATAATTTGAGCATCACAGAGGAATGAGGGAGCTGTTGCGTGCCTTCTGAAAGCTTGGGCCATTGAATAAAATATATATATATATATATATATATATATATATATATATATATATATAATATATATATATTACCTACTGGCGATAGCCAGTAGGTATATATAGTTAGGATTATTTCTCTATGGAACTTTTGAAAATTCTATGTCTAATAACTTTGGCGTTTGTGGACGGAATTGGCTGAAATTTTCAGGAAAATGGCACATTTTGTTTCTGAGCAGCCCCTGAAAATTTGGGGGGGGGGTTCGTCAAGGGGGGGCCGAGAAAAAAGGGGGTCCCAAAACGCGTTTTTCCCATGTTAATTTCCATAGGGCGTTTGGCCTCACTTTTAGCTTGAACGGCTGAATGGATTTGCACGAAACTTGGCAAAATTGTAGGGACTGTTAGCCCGATGTGCCTTTGCTGGGTCTCAATATATGTGCTCCAGTGGATTTTGAGAAATTAACGTTTTAAAAAATTTATATATCTGTGACAGCGTCCCAGATAGCGCTCCAGATCGCGTACTTTTCGCGTCACGGAGCTTTGCGAAGCGATGCTGATTGGCTCTCCGGTGTCTGTCAACATTCTAAACAGTCCGGAGCGGCCGCCATCTTGTCTCTCGGTGGGATCGAGAGACAAGAAGAGGTGAAAAACGAAGGGGGAATTTAATGAAAGGAGGCAAGGTAGACCCCTCTTGACCCCCTAGGAATGATGTTGGGGTTATTAAAGGGTCCCGTGGGGAAAATTAAAAAAATGTGATTTTTCACAGTAGAAGCGCTTCTCGGTTCGCAAATTAACGGCTGAATGGATTTGCACGAAACTTGGCAAAATTATAGGGACTGTTAGCCCGATGTGCCTTTGCTGGGTCTCAATATATGTGCTCCAGTGGATTTTGAGAAATTAACGTTTAAAAAACAGGTATATCTGTGACAGCGTCCCAGATAGCGCTCCAGATCGCGTACTTTTCGCGTAACGGAGCTTTGCGTAGCGAAGCTGATTGGCTCTCCGGTGTCTGTCAACATTCTAAACAGTCCGGTGCGGCCGCCATCTTGTCTGTCGGTAGGATCGAGAGACAAGAGGAGGAGAAAAACGAAGGGGGAATTTAATGAAAGGGGGCTAGGTAGACCTCTCTTGACCCCCTAGGAATGATGTTGGGGTTATTAAAGGGTCCCGTGAGGCAAATAATAAAAATTTGATTTTTCGCGGTAGAAGCGCTTCTCGGTTCGCAAACTGGTAGCGAAACGTGAATTCGCCATTTTGTGTTTCGATTTCATTAAATTACTAGGTATAAGGGGGTACGGGAGACGTATCCTGACCCCTTTTGTTTTCTGAGGGTGGCTGAGGAGGCTCATATATGTTGATACATGTCTTCCAGCGGCTGTGTGTGAGCGGTTTTTTTTTGTTGCGTGACGTCTGTTAACGTTCGATTCGATGGAAATCAGGAAGTGTTGACCGCCATTTTGTCACTGCGAGTAAATATTTTGTTTTAAATAATTGTTATAAATTAATCCTTATTGATAAACATTGTCTGCGCCATCTTGTCTTTTTTGCAATGCCACACTTTCGTTGAGCACGGCAGCCATTTTAGATGCCTTGACCAGACCCACTCTCTGCACGCCGCCGATCCTCAGCATGGCTCCTCACCCTCGCAAGCATCTCCCCCACGCACTGGTCACCCCCGCTCTCTCTCTCATGCATGGGCCAGAAACCTCCTCCCATGTGCGCTGCTCTTCCCTGAGAATCACACCCTGTGCCCGCCCAACACCACCCTTTCACCCTATTCACTACCGCACCCTCTGACACTCTTCTTCCTCTGTGTCCGATTGTTCAGGCCAGTCCCAGGCTATCACCTAGCCCTGCAGATGTAGTTTATGGCCCCAGCTGTAGAGAATCACCCCTCTTCCAAGGAGTTACAGTAGATCTGTCACACCACACGCGTTCCTACTATCTGATAAACATCCTGTATTGTGCTTGGGGAGGGGATTCTCACTGTGAGGGTGTGTGGGACCGAGCCTGAAGCGGAAGATTCCAGGGATGCCTCTTTGTACATCAAAGTTTTTACAATTATGTGACACATTATAAATATATAGTACTCCAACAAAGTAGGATTATAACACTTTAATAACTTTTAAATATATAGAACGCAACAAAAACAGTAAATACATTTAAACATTTTTTTGAAAAAAGAAGCAACAATGGTCAGTAGCTGTGTTTTGTGCGAATAGTCCCAAGGCAGCACAACGTGCTGAGTTCTGGAGGGCACCCAGGTGATGTTACCTGGGTGCCGCACTGGTTTTTGGTATCCTACAATGCAGCTCCGAAAAACGGCGTGGGGCGTCCCGGGGGGTGCGCGGGGAGGCCTCGTCAGTAGCGGTCTGTTGTGCGAATAGTCCCAAGGCAGCAGAACGCGCTGAGATGTGGATGGCACCCAGGTGATGTCCAGTAACTTGTCGCACTGGTTTTGGCATCCTACAATGCTGCTCCGAAAAACGGCGTGGGGCGCCCCGGGGGGGGGGGGAGGCGGCGTGAACGGGTCTCCCCAGGTGGAGGCTCGTCGGCTGTACTGGGGCGCCCCTTTTACCGTTTCAGTTGCCATTCCGCCCGCTTTTGCTACACTGTGCCTCATCCGCCATTCAGCTGTTTATCGCCCGCTCTTGCGGCTACAGCGTCTCGCTCACCATGTAGTTGAGTTGCGCCCACTCTTGCGGTGCAGCGATAGGCGGCTGCCACAGGACTCTTAAAATGGCGGACGGCTCTTCGGATTTGGGCCTGGTCCACTAACATGGCCCTGGGACACCTTGGAACTCGGACGTCCCCTGAGCCTTGAAGATTTTACAAAAGTCTTGGGGGCTCCCGACTCCTGCAGGCTTCCGGTGGGGAGCGGCTGCCATGATTGCTCACGGAATGACCACGACGGAGCCACGAGATGGTGGTGCTCTCAGGCTGACGCCAGCTTTAGTCTGAAACATCTAGAAACAAGGTGGGGCTTTCATCGTTTGGGAAAAAAAAATTTTTAATCCAATGAAAAGTGATATTTTTAGGTCATATGATCAAGCCTTCCATCATTAGGAAACCAAAAGTAAAATGAACCAATGAAAAGTTTTATAAAGAAGTCACATGACCTGTTATGCTTACGTTACGCGCTGCTATAAAAAGCGTAGAAAATCCGTTGGCACGTGAGGCGGCGTCAGTAGCGGACTGATGTGCGAATAGGCAGAAGGCAGCACAACGCGCCGAGATCCGGATGGCACCGAGGTGGTGTCCAGCAAGTTGCACTGGTGTGGCCATCCTACAATGCTGCGCCGAAAGTCGGCGTGGGGTGCCGGGGGAGGGGGGGGGGGGAGGTGGCGCAAACTGGCCTCTCTCGCCTCCCCAGGTGGAGGCACCTGATGTGCAGTGCGGCACCCCTTATCTTTTCACTCGCCGTCCAGCAGAGTTGCGCCCGCACTTCCTGCTACAGTAGGCCGAAGGCAGCACAACGCGCCAAGATCCGGATGGCACCGAGGTGGTGTCCAGCAAATTGCCGCACTGGTGTGGCCATCCTACAATGCTGCGCCGAAATTCGGCGTGGGGCGCCCCGTTGGCCTGTGAGGTCGCGTCAGTCAGTGGGGGCTGTTTGAGAAAGCAACGTGATGCTGTGCGTCGCCCCCAAGATGGAGGCTCCTCGGCTGCAGTGGGGCGCCCCTTGGTGTTTCACTCGCTATCCAGCTGAGTTGCGTCCGCACTTGCGGCTACAGTAGGCCGAAGGAAGCACAACGCGCTGAGATCTGGATGGCACCGAGGTGGTGTCTAGCAAGTTGCCGCACTGGTGTGGCCATCCTACAATGCTGCGCCGAAAGTCCCATGGTCCGACTGAACTTTTTTCCTTTTCCTTTCTGCATCTTGTCCCACAATCCGTTTAACCTTTAGACACGACCAGGTCCCTGAATGTGTGCAGGGGACGCTATTGATTGAATCAAAATGGCGGCTTCACACAAAGCTGACTCAAGCGTTGCTGGTGATGCTATACAGACAAAAAATGGTTTTCAGTTTGTACATTCTTCAGGATTTTTCCATCCAAGTCTGCTTGAGAGTTTGTAGAACAATGGCGTTAGATCTTGCCCTCCCCTCTTTTGACTGTTGGTCTTGTTGCCTATGTCTTCTGTTGTCATTTAACTGAACCTTTTTTGACTGCCGAAAGGGGTTCTGGTCCGACCGCTGGTTGGTGGAGATATTTTGACTATATCCTGGACCTGCCCGGCCTCGCCCAAAATGGCGCCGGTATAAATGGGACTCGTACCTCCTTGTTGTATACTGGTTGCACAACCTTGATATCACGAGATACGTATGCAGTTTTGAAGCACATGGCGGGCGGGAATGAGAATTGATTGAATATTTCGACATCCCTATTGATATTAAGTTCTGATGTGTTATTGATTACTGTACTATTTAAAGTTCGAATTAACGTCACCCATGGTACTTGCCCGCAAATGTATATCTAGATAATTTTATTGTAAGTGGCCCTGTCGTATTTTAATTACAAAATGTACATCCACCGATTCCGCAACTGTTAGACACCTTAGTTCTTGCAACCTAATGGCCCGCTCGTTGCGTTCCTCTACAGTGTAAATGTCTCCTCATCATATACGATTCCAGTTTGCTCCGTGGCCGGCCCACGTGGTTATAGGCCCGTATTTGTATACTGACATTTTCACAATAAAGGTTTTTAAAACAAAACATGGTAGTAGTATTTACATTGGTAAAGTTTTTTATTTTAGTTTCTGTTTTCGAATCAGTAAAAGGCAAGTGAAATAAAGCAGTCCAATTACATGACGGATAAAAGGTATAATACGCCGGAACGCAGTAAAGATAAATGGTCAAGGGCTGTTGTGTTTTTTACTCCTGCAACATAAAGTGATCGATAAGAATCTGATATTCAGGCGCATCGGCGACTAAGACAGCAGGCCGAGCATCTTTTGCTCAACGGCTCCGTCATGGGACGAAGAAACGCCCTTTTGCTAGAAAAAGGAATATATTTTACTTGCAGGACAGTTGTAAATTTTCCGGGAAAATACATTAGCCTGGAACATTATAACATAATAATGTTCGAAAGCAATAAAAAGCGTAATTTTTAGGTCATATGACCAAGCCTTTCATCATTAGTATAACAAAAGTAAAATGAACCAATGAAAAGTTTTATTAACAAGTCACATGACCTGTTATGCTTACGTTACGCGCTGCGCGCCGCGCCCCGGATCCCTTCCGGGAAGCTGCGCTTCGCGAATTGGAGTACTTCCGGGTCATTTGAGATGTCATCAGTGATGTCATCAGTGATGTCATTTGAGATGTCATCAGTGATGTCATCAGTGATGTCACGGAGCATGTCATGAATGATGTAATATGTGACATCATCAGCAGTGGATTGCGGGTGCGCGATATATAGTTAGCGCATCTAACTATATATGCGAATTTCAATGGTTTTATGCGAGTAAAATAAGGTTTTGAAAATGCTAATCCCTAACTATATATGGGCTAAAACCTATGGTTTTTTCATTGAATATATATATATATATATATATATATATATATATATATATATATATATATATATATATAACCTACTGGCGGTCGCCAGTAGATAGTTATAGTTAGGATTATTTTCAATGCAAAATCTCAACATTCTATTGGGAATAACTTTGGCGCCGGTTGAGGAATCTGCCTGAAAATTTCCTCAAATTTGCCTCGCGCGCTCCGGTCCTTCCCTGAAAGTTTGGGGGGGATTCGTCAAGCGGGGGCCGAGATAAAAGGGGGGTCCCAAAACGTGTTTTCCCCATGTTAATTTCCATAGGGCAGTCGACCTCACTTTTAGCCCGAACGGCTGAATGGATTTCCAAAACTTGGCAAAATTGTAGGGGCTGGTAGCCCGATGTGCCTTTCCTATGTCTCAAGATTTGTGCTCCAGTGGTTTATGAGTAATTTAGGTTAAAAAAAACATATGCCACGGGCACGCTACGCGACTTGCTCGCGGAAAGTTGATTGGCTCTCGGGTGTCTGTAAACATTCGAAACAGTCCGGAGCAACCGCCATCTTGTGTCTCGGTAAGATCAAGACACAAGAGGTGGCAAAAACAAAGGGGGAAATGACCATAAGGGGGCAGAGTAGACCTCCCCTGACCCCATAGGTTTGATGTGGGGGCTATAAAAGGGCCCACGGGGCAAAAAAAAATAAGTAAAATTGTTTCCGATTTTTGAGGGCGGAGCGCCCGGTACGCGCACCGGGGAGCGGACCGGGGAGCGTACCATGAGGAAAAAAAGAATGACAGAGTTTTTTAAAAATGAAAATTTTAAAAACTCCCATATGAAGTGCTCTCTTAGTTTGGATGGGGGATTGTCTTCATGCAGGAACTGCCTTGTCCCTTCCTCCTCTTCCTCCTCCTCCTCTTCTTCTTGACCACCAATGTGATCTTCTGGTGGTCCTTGTGGTGGTGGTGGTGGTGGTGGTGGGGCAGATGCTCCAGCTGCTGATAGTACTGTAGCCATATCTGTAAGAAAAAAGCAGATCTTCCTCACTCAAAGAATAAAGTGAGAATGAGGAAAAAAGGTGGGGGCTTTCATCATTTGGAAAACAAAACTGTTCTGAACCAATGAAAAGTGTTATTTTCAGGTCACATGAGCCGGGCTTTCATCATTGTAAACCAAAACTGTTTTGAACCAATGAAAAGGGTTGTTTTCAGGTCACATGACCCGACGCGCCTACGTTACGCGCACCGGTGCGCCCGGCGGCGCTTACGTAGCGCGTTCGTATGCGCGTTCGTATGCGCGTGGGTGTTTCCGGGTGCGCTTACGCGTGCGTATCACGTGGACGCGGCTACGTGAAACGTCACGATGATGTTTTCGTTCGCGGCATTAGCGCTAACGGGAAGCTCCCCGGTACGCGCACCGGGACGCGCCGTAGCAATGCGCTCACCGGTGAGAGCATCGGTACGCGCCCCAGGAGCGCTCTGGGGCAAACAAATAAAAAAAACATTAAAAAAATAGTATTACATAGTTATAAAATATAAAATTCATTATAAAAAATATTACATTTCATACCTATAGAGATTTGCTATTAAAAAACCTATGAAATTCACAGAAAAAACCATAGGTTTTACAACAGTTATAGTTAGGAATTAGCATTTAAAAAACCTATGAAATTCACTGAAAAAAACATAGGTTTTACACCAGTTATAGTTAGGAATTAGCATTTTAAAAACCTATTAAATTCACTGAAAAAACGATAGGTTTCACACAAGTTATAGTTAGCTGGAAATTTTACTTGCATAAAACCATTGAAATTCCAACGTTATAGTTAGTTGGACTCACTATAACTTGAGCGCCTGCAATGCACTGCTGATGACGTCACATATTACATCACTCATGACATGGTCAGTGACACCACTCATGACATCACTGATGACACCGTCCTTGTGACAGAGTGACAGACCTCCTTTCAGTGTAATGTAACCCTTGAAACACATATTCAAAAATAGAAACTAACATTTTCAAAAAAATGGAGATACACATACCAGTTACAACAACCAATTCAGTAATTCCACCATCTATATACACATCCACTCATTCAGCAACAGTTCTATATAGTCACTCATACATATACTCACTCATCATATGTAGTGATACACATATACATCCTGTTACACACCGACAGTCTTCCAAAAGTTACTCCCACACATACTCACACATGCAAATAAACTATTGAACATCCATTTATTTGCATATACAGCTATACACACACTAGCACATTACTTCTAAGGAAACTTACACATACTTACTCTCTTAAACAATCACTTATAGAAACACATACTTATTTAAACAGGAACTCTTTCAATCTCTCACTCTCACATATACTTACTTATATACATCAATACTCACATATACTAGATTAAAACATATGTAGTTACTCATAAAGACACTAGTGAGGCAGGCATTCACTCACTAACACACATATATACACACTCATCCACCCATACAGTCCTGCACATATGCTGTCTTCAAAACACATACAAACAGTGAGTCAGTCACCAACCCAGGCAGCCACTTATGCACAAAGTGAAACACTGATACATATATTTAAATATTTAAAAATTACTCGCTAATATATGTATTCACTAAGATACACTTAATAAGCCAGTTAACCAATCAATATTTTATTTAAAAAACATCCATTTACACACTTATTTAAACATTTATTCTTCCATCGACCTTTACAAATCTATACTACTATTATAAAGTGAGAACTGTGAACCTTTGAGGCGGGTAAACACTGGAACCACAGCGCCAATCCAAACACCCAATACATCGTTGGAATTGTCAGGGTCTGCAGAGTGACATAGGCTATATACCACAAAAAAATATTTGTTCCTTAAAAAATATACGTTCCAAAAAAAAGTAGTCCCTTGGTAGTAGCGCCGGCCGTGTGCGCTAACGACGTGCGTGCTGACATCATCAGGAGCGCTTGGAGGAGCGGCGGACAGGAGCGCGGGGAGGAGCGCTGAACTTTGGCAGACTGGAGCGGGCTGAGGTAGGTCAAGCAAGGGGAGGAGCGGTTAACTTAGAAGCGCGGGGAGGAGCGGTAAACTTTGGCAGACTGCCTGCGCGGTGCCTGATTGCCCCCGGAGGGTCAAGCAAGGGGAGGAGCGGTAAACTTTGGCGGACTGGAGCGGGCCGTTTGGAGCGCGGGGAGGAGCGGTAAAGTTTGGCGGACTGCCTGCGCGAAGCCTGATTGCCCCCGGACAGCGTCGGGGCGGGCTGCTAGTACATATATAAAACATATTTATTTTTCAGAAAGACACACATTCACTGGATGGTGTCATCAGTGATGTCATGAGTGATGTCACTGACCATGTCATGAGTGATGTAATATGTGACGTCATCAGCAGTGCATTGAAGGCGCGCAAGTTATAGTGAGTCCAACTAACTATAACGTTGGAATTTCAATGGTTTTATGCGAGTAAAATTTCCAGCTAACTATAACTGGTGTGAAACCTATGGTTTTTTCAGTGAATTTAATAGGTTTTTAAAATGCTAATTCCAAACTATAACTGGTGTGAAACCTATGGTTTTTTCCAGTGAATATATATATATATATATATATATATATATATATATATATATATATATATATATATATATATATATATATATATATATATATATATATATATATATATATATATAGAGAGAGAGAGAGAGAGAGAGACTGGCATATGATGTCCACTAGTTATGATGGGCACCTTGCACCAGTCCAAACTACCCTTATTGATGATAGGTTTTAGACAACCTTTATTGAAAGCTATCCTAGTGGTAGATATGGAGAGCAGCCTTCAGGCTAAGTCTTGAGGGAGTATAAAGCAGCTTGGTTTACCAGATTATAACCTCTTGAGTAACCAAATGAAAGGAGAACCATACCAGGTATATATATATAAAATATATGTAATTATTACTAAACACTCTATACTAACCTCTTTATGAGATTAGAGAGCAAGATACGCAATATCAACATGCTAGAACTTCAGTAAATAGCACAATAAACAATGGGCCCCAGGGGGAGACCAAACCATATATTAAGAGAGTGGTATAAGAACCACGACTTGACTAGACACAGTGCCCAGAGCACGTAGAATCCCTGGGACCTAAGGAACCACCCAAGGTAGTGACATAGGGGACCTACAAGGGAGGCGTGCAGTGTGAGAACACAGCTGCGAGCTCCGTACAATCCTATGGGAAAGTCACTGTTGGAAAATAAAGATTAAAGACACTTCAGAGAGGACTTGGAGCAAACCCTTCTAGACTTAGAAGGTTTTAAGTTCAGCACCCATGTGAGCACCGGAGTACTCGTGTTACCTCACCCAGGAAAGCCGAGGGAATAGGTGCCAAATGGAGTCAGGAATAGTCGCTATTTTCAATGGTGAGTTGTTGCAAAGTGCTGCTGCTGTGGAAAGTAAAAGTGTCCTGCGATCCAAGCCTGGATCGGAGATGAGACGAACCTGAAAGCAGAGGGGACAGAATCTGGGTCATTTCAGGGTGACCAGGGGCACGATAGACCAATGCTCACCAATGTCGGGTGTTTCAGGTGTGATGAGATGAAGCATGACTCTGCTGCCAGGGGGACCAGGAGACGTCGGCAACGACCAGAGTCTGCAGGCGAGCTGTCCCACGAAGGATGTCGAGTGCTGGGGGGTCATGTACGGATCAAAGACCAACAAGCCTTGGCAACAGCAACCTACGTGGGGAGAGTAAAATGGCTTCGGGATGGACAAGCAAAGTCCTGGTGACTCCCTAAGCGATGGAGAGTCAGGGCACGTCTGGAGCAACCAGGTATGCCCGTTCAGAGTTACAGTACCCTTCTCAGAGACCCACAAGTCGACGGACATGGGATCGCAAAGGGACCTCAAGAGGAATCACTAAATACCAGCCCACGGGTCACTCGTGGAGTGTAGAACAGTAATTTTCGGTGGAATCACTGCTCGGGGTTTGGACTACAAGTAACCCAATGCATAGCCTCAGGGATCGCCAAGAAGCATACGTAGCTGCAAATAGTCAGGGTGTCCAGTGGATTGGGTTGCACAGTCCCCACAAGGGCTTTGGATCTCAGTTTGCTGAGAGCACGGATCGGCCTCGGGGAAGCCTGGAAACCCACCACCTGTGTTGCAGAGTCTTTGGAGTCCTTCAGGAGCCGCATAGTTGCAAACCGGACAGATGCGTCTTTGGTGCCTGCCTTGCAGGGGAGTAACTCCTTTACTCCAAGGGAGATTCTTCGGTCATCCAACAAAATGTATATAGTTGAAGTTCTGGGATTCTGCAGCAGAGTTTCTTCCAGGTAAATCTAAAGCCTGTAGTCAGGGGTTCCTAGTTTCCACCCAAAGAAAAGGTGGGACAAACTCTGGGGACCCACCTATGAGAGGGTCAGGATATAAGGGTGGTTACACCCATATCCTTTGTCCAATTCCACGCCAGAGCAGAGCTGGATTATGCACAGGGACACCAAATGTGCCCCCAGTACAGACATCAAAGCAGTCCTGGAGTGCACCCACCCAGCCCCAATACACTTAAGTCTGTCTGGGAGGTGGTTACACCTCCCTGTGACATGAAACCTATTGTCCAGCCTCCCCTGCTGGAGTTTTGTCCAGCAGCAGGAGACCAGACTTGTGTCTGTGGCTGCAGCATCCATTTTGTGATGCCAGGGTTCTGTTAAGCTGGTACCGGGTGTACTAGTGTAGTCACGTTTCTCCCTCTAGGAGGGTGGAATCATACCTCTGCCGCCAAGACTGGCAGGGAGGTATGATTCCAAGGTGTTTGACAGGAAACACAACATGTTTCCTAGCAGGCATTCCAAAGTTAGCAATTACAGCAAGGTTATAATGCATTTAAGAGTATATGGTTTGGCTGTATTACAGAACTACCCGGGTTAATAGATTTCAAAGGCTGCAGAGGGGCCCTACTCATGCATGGGCACCCTCTCATAAAACCCAGCACCCTGCCTTCAGGAATGATAAGGCCTGCCATAAGGGTGACAGATAGGTTTATATGTGCAGTGATATACGATAGACCTGTTGTGTCATTTTGAGTGGTCTCTCAGGGGTGGCATAATACATGTGGCAGCCCCTGAGAGGCCTCTGGGGTACCTATGCCCTGGGTATATAGAATACCATATACTAGGGACTTATAAGGGTACCCCAGAATCCAAACTGTGGTGTACTTAAAGTACATGCAATCATTTTAGAGAGGAAGCAGCTAGGCTGGGGTCCTTGATTGCAAGGCCCCAGCCAGACTAAAGTCGAAAAACAGTGAAACATCAGCAAAAAGTGGGGCTAACTATAGGAAGCAGATCCTACTCTCCTATACAACCTCCCCAAAGGTAAGGACATTAAACTAACCTTGACCAGTTGAGTCTTCATGTTCTAAGTGGAAATATCTGGAGAGTCCATTTGCATTGGCATGGTTACTCCCAGGTCTATGTTCCACAGTATAGTCCATCCCCTGTAGGGAAATAGACCACCTGAAAACTGTACACTGGACTTTCTTTGGCATTCTTTTAGAAGTTAAGTCATTCAAAGCGGTCACTATGGAGCCATAACCTTTGACAAATCTTCTATAGTACCCAGTCAGGCCCAAGAAAGCTCTGACCTGAGTCTGGGTGGTTGGAGCAAACCAGGTCATGTTGGTCTGGATTTTGCTTTGCAATGGTTGAACCTCGCCTCCATCTACAAGGTGGCCCAGGTACACAACCTGACGCTAGGCTGGGGTCCAGGATAGCAGGGCCCCAGCCAGACTAAAGTAAAAAAACAGTGAAACACCAGCAAAAAGTGGGGGTAACTGTAAGAAGCAGATCTCTCTCTCTCTCTCTCTCTCTATATATATATATATATATATATATATATATATATATATATATATATATACTACCTGCTGGCGGTAGGTAGCTATAGTTTATCTAGTTTCCGTAGGAAATCCGGACCATTCTATTTGGAATAACCTTGGCGCCGGTGTACGAATCTTCACGAAATGGCCTTCTCCGCTCCTTTCCTGAAAGTTTGGGGGTGATTCGTCAAGTGGGGGTCGAGTAAAAAGGGGGGTCCCAAAAAGTGTTTTCACCATGCAATTTTCCATAGGGACCTTTAGCCAGGGCTACAGCCCGAACGGCTCAACGGAATTACACCAATTTTGGCAGAGAGGTAGATTTCGTTTCGCAGATTGTGCTTTTTGCTCTGCAAATGCGCTCTCTGGCGCGTTTGCAGAGGGGGAAATAATTCCCCTTGAATACTGGGAGTCATTGGGGGCCAAGTAGCCCACCAGGAACCTCCAGTATGCGCTAGGGTGCTGCCTTGCAGAGACGTGTAAAGAGGCCATGCCCCTTTTTATACCTTTCTGCAACGCAGCCCCCTGGCGCATACTGGAGGTTCCTGGTGGGCTAGTTGGCCTCCAGGGACACCCAGTATTCAAGGGGAATTAGTTCCCCCTCTTCAAACGCGCCAGAGGGCGCGTTTGCAGAGTGGTACAATCCATCACCTCAAGCCCTGCCCCCTCCCTGCACCACTCTGCAAATGCACCCCTGGCGTGTTAACAGAGGGGAACGTAATTTCCCTTGAATACTGAGTGTCCCTGGGGGCCAACTAGCTAACCAGGTACCTCCAGTAAGTGCCATGGAGCTGCTTTGCAGAGTGTTGTAAAAAGGGGGGTGGCCTCATTACATCTCTCTGCAATGCAGCTCCCTGGTGCATACGGGAGGTTCCTGGTAGGCTAGTTGGCCCCCAGGGACCCCCAATATGCAAGAGGAATGATTTCCCCCTCTGTAAATGCGCCAGGGGGCTGCGTTGCAGAGGTGTAAAAAGGGGCGTGGCCTCATTACACCTCTCTGCAATGCAGCTTCCTGGCACATACTGGAGGTTCCTGGTGGGCTAGTTGGCTGCCAGGGACCCCCAATATGCAAGGGGAATTAGTTCCCCCTCTGTAAACGCGCTAGGGGGCTGCGCTGCAGAGGTGTAAAAAGGGACGGGGCCTCATTACACCTCTGTGCAACGCAGCCCCCTGGCGCATACTGGAGGTTCCTGGTGGGCTAGTTGGCACCCAGGGACCCCCAGTATGCAAGCAGAATTAGTTCCCCCTCTGCAAACGCGCCTGGGGGCTGCATTGCAGAGAGGTGTAATGAGGCCATGACCCTTTTTACACCTCTGTGCAATGCAGCCCTCTGGCGTATACTGGAGGTTCCTGGTGGGCTAGTTGGCCCCCAGGGACCCCCAGTATTCAAGGGGAATTAGTTTCCCCACTGCAAACGCACCAGCGGGCTCCCTTGCAGAGACATGTAAAGAGGCCATGCCCCTTTTTATACCTCTCTGCAAGGCAGCCCCCTGGCGCATACTGGAGGTTCGTGACCCCCTAGGCCTGTTCAGGGGGTCCCACAAGGACCCCCCCCCCCAAATTTTTGGGGGAAAAAATCCCGGGATACGTGCAGGGTAGGCATACACTGCCGATCCCAAAAAAACAAAGGCACCACTCTGCAAATGCGCTCTCTGGCGCGTTTGCAGAGGGGGAAATAATTCCCCTTGAATACTGGGAGTCCCTGGGGGCCAAGTAGCCCACCAGGAACCTCCAGTATGCACTAAGGTGCTGCCTTGCAGAGACGTGTAAAGAGGCCACGCCCCTTTTTATACCTTCCTGCAACGCAGCCCCCTGGTGCATACTGGAGGTTCCTGGTGGGCTAGTTGGCCTCCAGGGACCCCCAGTATTCAAGGGGAATTAGTTCCCCCTCTGCAAACGCGCCAGAGGGCCGTTTGCAGAGTGGTACAATCCATCACCTCAAGCCTTGCCCCCTCCCTGCACCACTCTGCAAACGCGCCCCCTGGCGCGTTTGCAGAGGAGAAAGTAATTTCCCTTGAATACTGGGGGTCCCTGGGGGCCAACTAGCTCACCAGGTACCTCCAGTAAGTGCCACGGAGCTGCTTTGCAGTGTTGTAAAAAGGGGCGTGGCCTCATTACACCTATCTGCAATGCAGCTCCCTGGTGCATACTGGAGGCCCCCAGGGACCCCCAATATGCAAGGAAAATCAGTTACTCTCTGTAAACATGCCTTGGGGCTGCGTTGCACAGAGGTGTAAAAAGGGGCGGGCCTCATTACACCTTTGTACAACGCTGTCCCCTGGCGCATACTGGAGATTCCTGTTGGGCTAGTTGGCCTCCAGGGACCCCCAGTATTCAAGGGGAATTAGTTCCCCCTCTGCAAACGCGCCAGAGGGCGCGTTTGCAGAGTGGTACAATCCATCACCTCAAGCCCTGCCCCCTCCCTGCACCACTCTGCAAATGCATCCCTGGTGTGTTTGCAGAGAGGGAAGTAATTTCCCTTGAATACTGAGTGTCCCTTGGGGCCAACTAGCTAACCAGGTACCTCCAGTAAGTGCCATGGAGCTGCTTTGCAGAGTGTTGTAAAAAGGGGCGTGGCCTCATTACATCTCTCTGCAATGCAGCTCCCTGGTGCATACTGGAGGTTCCTGGTGGGCTAGTTGGCTGCCAGGGACCCCCAATATGCAAGGGGAATTAGTTCCCCCTCTGTAAACGCGCTAGGGGGCTGCGCTGCAGAGAGGTGTAAAAACGGACGGGGCCTCATTACACCTCTGTGCAACGCAGCTCCCTGGCGCATACTGGAGGTTCCTGGTGGGCTAGTTGGCACCCAGGGACCCCCAGTATGCAAGTGGAATTAGTTCCCCCTCTGCAAACGCACCAGCGGGCTCCCTTGCAGAGACATGTAAAGAGGCCATGCCCCTTTTTACACCTCTCTGCAAGGCAGCCCCCTGGCGCATACTGGAGGTTCGTGACCCCCTAGGCCTGTTCAGGGGGTCCCACAAGGACCCCCCCCCCAAAATTTTTTGGGGAAAAAATCCCGGGATACGTGCAGGGTACGCATACACTGCCGATCCCAAAAAAACATAAAGGCACTACTCTGCAAATGCGCTCTCTGGCGCGTTTGCAGAGGGGGAAATAATTCCCCTTGAATACTGGGACTCCCTGGGTGCCAAGTAGCCCACCAGGAACCTCCAGTATGCGCTAGGGTGCTGCCTTGCAGAGACGTGTAAAGAGGCCACGCCCCTTTTTATACCTTTCTGCAACGCAGCCACCTGGTGCATACTGGAGGTTCCTGGTGGGCTAGTTGGCCTCCAGGGACCCCCAGTATTCAAGGGGAATTAGTTCCCCCTCTGCAAACGCGCCAGAGGGCGCGTTTGCAGAGTGGTACAATCCATCACCTCAAGCCCTGCCCCCTCCCTGCACCACTCTGCAAACGCGCCCCTGGCGCGTTTGCAGAGGAGAAAGTAATTTCCCTTGAATACTGGGGGTCCCTGGGGGCCAACTAGCTCACCAGGTACCTCCAGTAAGTGCTACGGAGCTGCTTTGCAGTGTTGTAAAAAGGGGCGTGGCCTCATTACACCTCTCTGCAATGCAGCTCCCTGGTGCATACTGGAGGCCCCCTGGGACCCCCAATATGCAAGGAAAATCAGTTACTCTCTGTAAACATGCCTTGGGGCTGCGTTGCACAGAGGTGTAAAAAGGGGCGGGCCTCATTACACCTTTGTGCAACGCAGTCCCCTGGCGCATACTGGAGGTTCCTGGTGGGCTAGTTGGCCCCCAGGGACCCCCATTATGCAAAGGGAATTAGTTCCCCTCTGCAAATGCGCAGGAGGCTGCATTGCAGAGGTGTAATGAGGCCACGCCCCTTTTTACACCGCTCTGCAATGCAGCCCTCTGGCGCATACTGGAGGTTCCTGGTGGTATGTAACTGTTACCACGGATTTTTTACAACGCATACCATTACCACTGATTTTTTACAACGCAGGTCATTTTACAACGGATACCTTTACAACGCAATACACTACAACGCAGATACTATTACAACGCATACCATTACAACGTAAGTATAATTATAGGTAAGTTTATCTTTTTTTTAAAACATTTATTAGTGGTATTTTGTTATGGGGTACAGGGGTATTTTTAGGTTTTAGGGCTGGGTTTGGGTTTTGGGGTACAGGGGTATTTTTAGGTTTTAGGGCTGGGTTTGAGTTTTGGGGTACAGGGGTATTTTTAGGTTTTAGGGCTGGGTTTGGGTTTTGGGGTACAGGGGTATTTTTAGGTTTTAGGGCTGGGTTTTGGGGAACAGGGGTATTTTTAGGTTTTAGGGCTGGGTTTGGGTTTTGGGGTACAGGGGTATTTTTAGGTTTTAGGGCTGGGTTTGGGTTTTGGGGTACAGGGGTATTTTTAGGTTTTAGGGCTGGGTTTGGGTTTTGGGGTACAGGGGTATTTTTAGGTTTTAGGGCTGGGTTTGGGTTTTGGGGTACAGGGGTATTTTTAGGTTTTAGGGCTGGGTTTGGGTTTTGGGGTACAGGGGTATTTTTAGGTTTTAGGGCTGGGTTTGGGTTTTGGGGTACAGGGGTATTTTGAGGTTTTACGGCTGGGTTTGGGTTTTGGGGTACAGGGTTATTTTAGGTTTTAGGGCTGGGTTTGGGTTTTGGGGTACAGGGGTATTTGTAGGTTTTAGGGCTGGGTTTGGGTTTTGGGGTACAGGGGTATTTTTAGGGCTGGGTTTGGGTTTTGGGGTACAGGGGTATTTTTAGGTTTTAGGGCTGGGTTTGGGTTTTGGGGTACAGGGGTATTTTAGGTTTTAGGGCTGGGTTTTGGTTTTGGGGTACAGGGGTATTTTGAGGTTTTAGGGCTGGGTTTGGGTTTTGGGGTACAGGGGTATTTTGAGGTTTTACGGCTGGGTTTGGGTTTTGGGGTACAGGGGTATTTTAGGTTTTAGGGCTGGGTTTGGGTTTTGGGGTACAGGGGTATTTTAGGTTTTAGGGCTGGGTTTGGGTTTTGGGGTACAGGGGTATTTGTAGGTTTTAGGGCTGGGTTTGGGTTTTGGGGTACAGGGGTATTTTTAGGTTTTAGGGCTGGGTTTGGGTTTTGGGGTACAGGGGCATTTTTAGGTTTTAGGGCTGGGTTTGGGTTTTGGAGTACAGGGGTATTTTTAGGTTTTAGGGCTGGGTTTGGGTTTTGAGGTACAGGGGTATTTTTAGGTTTTAGGGCTGGGTTTGGGTTTTGGGGTACAGGGGTATTTTTAGGTTTTAGGGCTGGGTTTGGGTTTTGGGGTACAGGGGTATTTTAGGTTTTAGGGCTGGGTTTGGGTTTTGGGGTACAGGGGTATTTTTAGGTTTTAGGGCTGGGTTTGGGTTTTGGGGTACAGGGGTATTTTTAGGTTTTAGGGCTGGGTTTGGGTTTTGAGGTACAGGGGTATTTTTAGGTTTTAGGGCTGGGTTTGGGTTTTGGGGTACAGGGGCATTTTTAGGTTTTAGGGCTGGGTTTGGGTTTTGGGGTACAGGGGTATTTTTAGGTTTTAGGGCTGGGTTTGGGTTTTGAGGTACAGGGGTATTTTTAGGTTTTAGGGCTGGGTTTGGGTTTTGGGGTACAGGGGTATTTTTAGGTTTTAGGGCTGGGTTTGGGTTTTGGGGTTCAGGGGTATTTATAATTTAAATATTACTAAAATAATTATTTAAAATATATATTAATATTATATACTTACCTATACTTACGTTGTAATGGTATGCGTTGTAAAATGACCTGCGTTGTGAAAAATCTGTGGTAATGGTATGCGTGCTAAACGTACGCGTTGTAACATCATATATCCTTCCTGGTGGGCTAGTTGGCCCCCAGGGACCCCCAGTATTCAAGGGGAATTAATTCCCCCTCTGCAAACGCACCAGGGGGCTGCCTTGCAGAGACCTGCAAAGAGGCCATGGCCCTTTTTACACCTCTCTGCAAGGCAGCCCCATGGCGCATACTGGAGGTAATGAGCCAGGGGTTGGCAAATGAGCCAGGGGTTGTGTTGCAGAGTGGTGCAATCTGTCACCTCAAGCCCTGCCCCCTCCCTGCACCACTCTGCAAACGCGCCCTCTGGCGCGTTTGCAGAGGGGGAAGTAATTTCCTTTGAATACTGGGGGTCCCTGGGGGCTAACTAGCTCACCAGATACCTCCAGTAAGGCCACGGAGCTGCTTTGCAGAGTGTTGTAAAAAGGGGCGTGGCCTCATTACACCTCTCTGCAATGCAGCTCCCTAGCGCATACTGGAGGTTCCTGGAGGGCTAGTTTGCCCCCAGGGACCCCCTATATGCAAGGGGAATTATTTCCCCCTCTGTGAATGCACCAGGGGCTGAGTTGCAGAGATGTGTAAAAAGGGGCGTGGCCTCATTACACCTCTCTGCAATGCAGCTCCCTGGCGCATACTGGAGGTTCCTGGTGGGCTAGTTGTCCCCCAGGGACCCCTAATATGCAAGGGGAATTAGTTCCCCCTCTCTAAACGCGCCAGGGGGTTGCGTTGCAGAGAGGTGTAAAAAGGGGCGGGCCTCATTACACCACTGGAGGTTCCTGGTGGGCTAGTTTGCCTCCAGGGCCCCCCAGTATGCAAGGAGACTTAATCCCCCAACTTGGAACGCGCTACGGGGCGTGTTCGCACAGTGGTGAAGGTAGGGGGTGGGGCTTGAGGTGATATGTGTGCAAACATGCCCTGTGGTGCGTTTTAAGTTGGGGAATTCATTCCTCTTCAATCCAGAGGTTCCCTAGGGGCCAACTAGTCCAACAGGTACCTCCATTAAGCGCCACGGAGCTGCGTTGCAGAGTATTGTAAAAAGGGGGCGTGCCCTCTGAACACCTCTCTGCAACACAGCTCCCTTGCGCATACTGGAGGTACCTGGTGGGCTAGTTGGCTCACAGGGGACCTCAGGATTGAAGAGTAAATAATTCCCCAATCTAAAACGCGCCACAGGGCGTGTTTGCACACATGTCACCTCAGGCCCCACCCTCTTCCTTCACTATTGAGCACAATATTCCTCTAAAATCAGCGGAACTACGAATTCCGATGTACTCACCTGCTATCACAAGAGACGTCAGTGCTGCATCTTTGAGCCCAGTACGGACCCTGAAAAGTAAATATAAGCGTACTTACCAGTAACTTGTATTTCCTTCCATAGGAATTTATTGTGGGTTTTCACCAGAAAAGTTTCTAAGTGTCTATTTTTGAAACGTACAAATATTCCTACGAATTACGATTTACTCACCTGTTATCAGGAGAGACCTCAGTGCTGCATCTTTCAGCTCACTACTATTTCTGAAAAGTCAATTTAACTGTACTTACCAGTAACTTTAATTTCCTTCAATAGGATATCATTGCCTATTATATACAATATATATAAATTAAAAAAATATTAAATAAAAAAAATATTACAATTTCAATATTTTTAAAAACATTTTTTTCCAATTTTTATAAAAAATACATAATGTAATTAAAAAAATAAAATATCTAAAAATAAATACTGTAAAACAATGTAGTAAATTAGTATAAAAAATATAACAATTAATACATTTAAAAATGATCATTTACAAAACCTTTGAAATTCACTGAATAAAACCATAGGTTTCAGCCACGTTATAGTTAAAAATTAGCATTTAAAAACACCTTACAAATTCACTGAAAAAACCATAGGTTTCACACACATTATAGTTAGGAATTAGCATTTAAAAAACCTTAGAAATTCACTGAAAAAAACAGGTTTCAAACACGTTATAGTTAAAAATTAGCATTTAAAAAACCTTAGAAATTCACTGAAAAAAACATAGGTTTCACATACGTAATAGTTAAAAATGAGCATTTAAAAAACCTTAGAAATTCACCGAAAAAATGATAGGTTTCACACGTGTTATAGTTAGCTGGACATTTCACTCATACAAAACCATTAAAATTCCCCCGTTATAGTTAGTTTAGTTAACTATAACTCACGCGCCCGCAATGCACTGCTGATGTCGTCACATATTACATCACTCATGACATGGTCAGTGACATCACTCATGACATCACTGATGACATCTCAGATGACATCAGTGATGACATCATCCTTGTGACAGACCTCCCCTCACCCTAATATATCCTTTGATACATGGAGATACCAATATCAGTTTCAACAACCTATTCAGTAATACCAACATCTACATACACTTCCACTTATTCACCAACATTTCTTTACAGTCACTCATACATGTACTCACTCATCATATGTACTCATACATCTATACATCCTGTTACACACCGAAACTCATACATAGTTACTCACACACATACTCACACATGCAAATAAACTATCAAACATCCATTTACTTGGATATACAGCTATACACACACCACTACACTTACTTCTACAGAAACATATACATATACATACTTACTCTCTTAAACAATCACTTATAGGAACAAATACTTATTTATACAGGAACTCTTCCAATCTCTCACTCTCATATATACTCACTTATATACATCAATACTCACATATACTAGTTTAAAACATATGTACCTACCCATAAAGACACTATTGGGACAGTCATTCACTCACTAACACACCCATACACAAACTAATCTACCCATACAGTCTTGCACAGATGCTGTCTTCAAAACACATACAAACAGTGAGTCAGTCATTCATGCTTCTATACGCTAAGTAATATCCCCCACCGAACCATACAGACACTCATACTGATACTCAAAAAAACAACTAAAAAGCCATATACACACTCATGTAGCTACTCACCAACCCATGCAGCCACTTATACACAAAGTGAGACACTGATACAGATATTTACATATTTAAACATTACTTGTTAATACATGTATTCACTAAGATACACTTAATAAGTCAGTTATAGAATCAATTTTACAAAAAAAATCAATTTAGACATTTATTTACCCATTTATTGTTCCATCGACCTTTAGATATACATATATAAAAAATGTTTATTTTTCAGAAAGACACACATTCACTGGATGATGTCATCAGTGATGTCATTTGATATGTCATTAGTGATGTCATCAGTGATGTCACTGACCATGTAATGAGTGATGTAATATGTGACGTCATCAGCAGTGTATTGCGGGCGCGCGAGTTATAGTCAACTAAACTAACTATAACGGGGGAATTTCAATGGTTTCGTATGAGTGAAATGTCCAGTTAACTATAATATGTGTGAAACCTATAGTTTTTTCAGTGAATTTCTAAGGTTTTTTAAATGCTAATTTTTAACTATAACGTGTGTGAAACCTACGTTTTTTTCAGTGAATATATATATATATTTATATATTATCATAGTCAGTGTAGTCCATGTAGCCTTATATAAAATGATTATACTGCAGAGAACCCTTTAGGTACTCCAGAATTATCTGCCTGAACTTCCGAGGAGCTTTTTTGACATGGTGAAATCTCTCTCCCAAAGTTTATCTGGGCAGGCAAATACCTCAAGGTCTTGATGGTTAAGTGTGCCCAGTTGAAATATGACGATGCCTAGGAATGGTTGAAATACGTCTAGTTGTGGGCAGCCGAGCTAAAGGTTCTCAATGACTGTCTTTTTGTCCCTAGGGAACACCCAGCCTAAGGGCTAGAACTAGTCTTACTTGGGAGGTGTACTGGGACATCTTTATGGCTCAAAGATATCACACACTCTACTCCCGTCCATGCGTGTTGTACTGGGGTGCTGGTGGGTGTGCTGCACTGAAATAGTTTGGGAGGGGGGGGAGGCAAAGTAATGCAAATGACTTACGTTAATCATGAACCCGAATGATGTCAGGAGGTTTGTCTGGAGGTGGTCTAAAACTGGCTGTGGCAAGACCGCCCTGAACAGCCAGTTGTTGTGTAGGGGAAGACTGGTATCCCCAACCTCCAACATTGTGCTGCAATAAGCGCCATTACATTTCTGAACATCCAAGGGGTGTTGATGAGATCAAGCAGGAGCACTGCAAACTGGTAATGATCCTGGCCAACATTGCACACATGCAAAGTATGTGGGACTGCAGAACAGGTATATGAAAATACATGTATATGAAAGTACATGTTTTGCAGGTCCAAGGACACAATCCATTCTCCTAGGTAGAAAGCGTTCAAGATCTGGGCTAACATAAGGATTTTTAATTTGTCATTCCGCAGCAAAGCATTCAGTGGTCAAAAGTCCAATGTAAGCGGAAGCCCTCTGTCATTTATCAGGGCTAGGAAGTAATGAGAGTAACAAACCTCTTTTAATTCTGCCTCTGGAACCCTCTCTATAGCATCTTTGGAGAGCAACACTGGCACCTTCTGCCTAGAATGGAAAGGTTGTCCTAGGGATTAAGTATGCGGAATGGTCTGTACGAATCATCCGTTAAGCTTAACGAATTGCCATCCAGGGAGGAAATACTGGACCTTGTCCTACAAAGGATGGGTGTGTGCTGCTAAGGGCAAACTAAAGCGCCTAAGAGGATGTTGTAGCAGGGTAGTGGGACTGGGAGGAATGGTGCCTCTTTGGCCTGAGAATGCTTGCCAGACCCCTGTCCCCAGCCTCAAAAAAGACAGAGGTGTCTGCTGTAGTGGTTGGGCCGACTAAGGCTTTCTGTACACCAGCTCACTGTAATAGTCCCAGAACTTACTAAACGGATGCGAGAACTACTTGAGGTGAGGTATTAATATCACCTGGATTTTATAAGTCCATTTAAAAACTCTTATAATCATGAAGAGGAGGAAAATAACTATTTCCAATGTTAAAATCGTCATATCCTCTGGTTTACCTTCTTTGGGTAAGAGCTGAAAATATATTAGAGCCTCTGCTAGCCACCTTGGTGGAGGCAGGGGTGTATAATCAAGCT
Organism: Lissotriton vulgaris; assembly: GCF_964263255.1. Classification (NCBI taxonomy): domain Eukaryota; kingdom Metazoa; phylum Chordata; class Amphibia; order Caudata; family Salamandridae; genus Lissotriton; species Lissotriton vulgaris. The sequence continues at coordinate 780,704,057 of NC_141693.1, read as the reverse complement.
GTATAATGACCAGTTTTAATTGGTAGCATGACATCAGTGCAGAAGGAGAAGATCTAGGCGCCAGAGTAGAGAATCTGAACTGAAATTGGTAGTGAATCTGGAACTAATTTCCACTGGTTAGTTGGCGCCTGAAAAGGCCCTGCTAGCCGTACCCAACTGGAGCCTCCTGTGATCCCTTGGGGCACATCAAGGGAGCCAGAAAAACACGGACAATCTGCAACAGGGCATATTCTAAGACCTTGTTTTGCTGCATGATCGACAACAGCCCAGGAAACTCTGGGCACACTGGGATCAGCTCCATGCTTGAAAACCACTTTGGACAAGGAATGGTGGAATGGGGCAGAGTCCTGCTTTTTTAATGTCTGTGTTAAGAATTCGATTTAAACTTATGGGAGGACTTCGATCGTGAGCCTTACCTCTCAAAAGAACAGCTCAAAGAGCAACACTGAAACTGCGACAAGACATGGAGAAGGACTAACGCAAGGGTCTCGACTTCTTATTGTTGGTGTCATACAGCATTGCATACTGTTGCCAGATCGCCCTCCAGTTTATGAGGGTGCACTTATCACACTACTTTGAGTGAGGGCCCATTGCCAACATCTGTTTTCTGCAAAGAAGGCGTGACTTGAAGCCTGTAATATTAGAAAGGGACATTATTCCTTAGCATACTGGTTTTTAACATTTGAGAAATCGTCGTAATCCGGTAAATGTGGAAATGGAGCTCCAGACCTGTGTGGGAAGGCGTGGAAAAAAATGAACTGATGTCAGAGCGCAGGGGTGACGATTATATGCAAATACACTCCATTACTTCCAGGCCTTTATGGATCAAGCACGGAGCTACATAGCAGCAGGCAGGATCATTGTTTCGAATTCCTGAAACACTGTTAAGAAACACAACACAGAATCAGTAGTCTTGCTGGCATTCCAAAAATGTATATATTTGTACTGTGCTTTATATTTACCAAGACTTCCATTTTACTCTAAAGTCACATTATTGAGCTTACCACATGCTGATTTTGTTTCTTGGGCTGATGTAAGCTGTGTGACGGATTGTTATGTGCTGTGAATTTCTTTGGTATGCTTGCAATGTCTTGTAAGAGTGTTGCTGTATCCCGCTTCTGTGCTTTACTTTTTCTGTGTTTGGGAATCACCAAGAATCATATTGGAGCACAGATAGATGTCACTGCGAAAAAAAGCAGTCACACAGAAAGCGGGAGCTAATTACACACAACTGGTCCCCCGGCGCAACCTACACCCTCACAGACAACAGCAAAATGCAGAGAGGTGGCCGTGAACAAAAAATTAATACCAGCCGGGCAAAAAGCCGACGTGAAATCGGAAAAGCGGCCCGAAGGAATTAAATGCTGCCCACAAGGCATAGAAGAATTAGACCCCAGACAAAGCAGGTCTCAAGGCATGCCACGTGGGATCTTTATGCAGGACCAGCCAACTAACACAACCAACAACCAAGATGTATCACCCAAAATCATTGGAAGAACCCCAAACTGGAAACTCCAGGTTGGGGGTGAAAAAACCCTACCCGTTATCGCAGACATAAAAATGTTACTAAGTCTCGAAGGTCGAAGTGTAAAATTGAACTGCATGGAGGATGCTACCTTAGAGAGGGGGACAGAGTTGGAGTATAACAGAGCCCTCCAGACTAGCCCAGGCACGAGCGGAGGTTTGACGAAAGAGAGCAACCAGATTACAAGGACTATAACATCCCAAGGTGCACAGGTAATTGGCACACTTGGAACACAAATACTCGCCGGGACTGGGCGTCATAGTGGAACCAGCTCAGACAGCAGACCAGAATCGGGGAAAGGCTCCGGTAATTGGTCTAGCAAAGATGATCTACATCTCAAACAACTCCTCTTCACCCCAGAATACGAAACGCAGGGGATGCATGACATCCTTAACAGGGGCAACATACTTAAACTCTATGCCAATATCGAAGGGCTACAACATCTAACCAATGCAGACTTACTTTCAGTCAAATTTCAAAGCAAGATAATAATAACTCATTGGAACAAACATTAACAACATGGCGAACAGCAGAGATCGCTCATTTAATACTATCCTTTAGAGAGAGGTTCGACTCATGGGGCATAAGGCTCTCCAGGCAGGGAAAACCACGCTACCCAGGCCCTCTTGAAGAACCACTGGTGGAAAAAGGAAAAAAAGAAAATCTGCTAGAACATAAAGCCCAGGCAGTTTCAGTTCATACGGAACGCAAGAGGGATCAGCCCACCACCGGCAATTTATCCACTATTCAACACCGGTAAACAACCAAACTCCAAAGACTATGCCAATTATTGGTGTGGTCTAACAGACACATTAAACAAACAGAAGAAAAACTGACCATCCAAAAAACTTGAAAAAGACAATAGCCAGGGAACCTTCCATCTATTGTCCTGGAATGTAGTGGGTCGAGGAAGTGGCTGGAAGACGGCCAACCCCCCAACTGGACCACATGCAATATCATCGCCCTTCAAGAAACTTGGGCACTTGAGGGGCTACCTCTTGTTGGGTATACACACTTTAGCATTCCTGTGAGAAAAAATTTCACCTACGGTCGACCAAAAGGGGGACTATCAGTTTATATCTCGTCGGAAATTAACATTAAATCAGAACAAAGCACCGCAAGGGCCAAACACACAATTAATAAAACTATCTCTACCTGGCAGATCAGCTCCGGTACTATTGGTTAATTTCTATGCACCTCCAAAAGTGAAAGAGAAACAAGCCCAGCTGGATGAGCTAATATCCACAATTAGGGACATTCGAAATAACAATCCCACCTGGGAAGTCATCCTAACAGGTGACTTTAACTCAAATCTAATCTATACACCAGAGGAGGATGAGATGCTAAGTGCTGCCAATGAATTCTGGAATGTTAAACCACAAAGCCAGCTGAAAACAGAGCGCTTCTATCCAATCGGTCAACAATTGGTAACAACCTTGGAATTACTTGGGTTGCGGTTCCTCAACGGAAGAACTCCAGGTGATAACCTACCGCAGTACACCCATTTAGGAACCTTGACCACCTCAAGACTCGACTACACAGCAGTCTCACTTCCATTACTGCAATTCGTCCAGCAATTTTCAATTGAATACACATCAAAAAGCGATCATTCATACCAGCACACTTACTTTAATCTAAAACTCACCAAACATCGTAGCACCAAGTTGGTGGGAGACAGTTCCTCTACCACTAACCTGCAACGACTTAATTGGATAACGGCCAACATCGATGAGTTGCAGGCTAATGTACAGAGATTAAAAACGGAAAGTGAGACAACTACAGGCAACCAAATACAAAAATGGGAGGACTTTACGGAAAAGTTAACAACAATTAAGTCCATCACAAAAAAACCACGGCCCCCAACTCATAAAATCTCACTGCCACACAACCTTGTAAAGCTCAAAACAGAAATAAGAAGAAACGCCAGAGCACTAAAAAAGACAACCACGTCCCCAAAAGACTGGGCTCAAAGACAGAACCTTAAGAAAGAGTACAAAAAGAAAATGTGGGAACATAAAAGATCGCTGAATGATGACTTCTGGGCAAGACTACTCTGCACGGCAAAGAACACCAACACAAACACATTCTGGAGGATTATAAACAGTTTAAACCATCCCTCAAACCCAATAACATCTAATGTCCAAGAAGCGGATTGGGTCGCGCTACTAACACAGAGGTTCTCGCAAGTAACTCCCGACCAGCCCAATACAGAAGTAAACCAACAAAATACCAACAAAGGGGACAAACAAAGAAAAACGGGCACCGTTTCCAGCGGCGAACTCAAAATCTCTTGCAGGCAAACACAACATCCGAAGGAAGAACGCAGAGCAAATCAATCATCAGAAGGGAATCTTCTTATAACAAGGCTTCACTGTGACATAGTTCAGCCACGGGAGATGAAGGAGATAATAAACAAGCCGAAACAGACAAGGTTTTGTGAAGAGGACATAAGGAAAATTCTAAGGAATACACGCAGCAGTGGCGCTCCAGGGCCGAACGGGATACCTCCGATAATCTTTAAAACTGATCCGGACTTTTGGAGCGGAAAATTTAAAAAACTATTTGACGAGATAGAAAGGGTAAATCAAATTCCTTCAAGCTGGCAGGGTTCCATAATCTCACCCATCTTTAAAGGAGGAGACAGGACATCCCCAGCAAATTACAGACTGATCACCCTCCTGGACGTGGAGGCGAAGTACTTTGCATCCCTAATCCTGAAAGATTTAACAAACTGGTCTGATGCCACAAAGAGAATACCGCCCAACCAAACAGGCTTCAGGAAAGGGACCGGGACGATGACAAACATCCTGTCACTCTCAGTGTTAGCCGATAAATACCTACGGAAAAAACTGCACCTCTACCTATGTTTCATCGACTTAAAGGCGGCCTTCTATAGCGTAGATCGTAAAATCTTATAGAGAAAACTGCGGAGTTGGAACATCCCGGACAAAACACTGAGAGGAATCCTACTCCTTTATTCCAACACTTGGATGGAAGTAAAATTGGGGAACGGAACACGGCTCTCAAGACAAATCAATACCAGCAAAGGCCTCAAGCAGTGCTGTGTTCTGGCACCTCATCTTTTTAATCTTTTTATGGCAGACTTAGCCCCAACCCTAAACAAGATCTCATCCCACCCACCCAAACTAGGCTTCTTATCCCTAACTCATCTATCCTACACACATTACATTACATTGTTGAGCCTAACAAAGATTGGCCTTCAGAGGTCACTAGTAGGGCTGGCGGAATTTATAACAAATAACAACCTGGAGATAAATACAACAAAAACAAAAACAATGGTCATCACCAGACGACGATCAGTCAACCTACACATCCAACTGGAGGGAACAACAATAGAGGCCGTGACCAACTATAAGTACTTGGGCTTCTATTTTGACAATCGACATAACCACCAGCAGCAAAAGACGTACATCGCCCAAAGAGCAAACTCACTGTCATATGCTTTTAGATCCTTAGCCAAAAAGTTTACGGGGCCATCATACAAAACTCCATTGACAACGATAAAAGCAAAAGTGCTTCCCACCCTGTCATACGCAGCGTGGGACTGTACGGGAAAGACGCAGAGTTGCTCAATAAAACGCAGACAGCCATCTTTAAATCCACCTTCCAAATTCAATGGGGAGCTTCACCAGCCCAGACGAGATTAGAATTTGGAATAATAAATGAAATAGTGGGAAGAATGTACGCAAATATAAAGTACTAGTACAGCTTGAAACAGAACATGGCCACCGCAGAACTGCATCAAGCACTGTGGGAAGAAATAAAAGATGATGTTAAATCCCCACACAACCACTACCTTGAGAAGGCCATAACTGAGGCTGGAACAAGAAATCTCTGGGAACTAAATTTGCCTTATCCAGCGTTCAAACAAGCCATAAACAAGTCAACAAAATTCCATTCTCTTCTACTTGACAAAGCCACGTTTAGCACAAGAAAACACGCTTGGAAGGTCATATCAAACTACAAAACTCTCACTACAGCCCCATATCTAACAACTACATTTCCAGCTTACAGAAAACAAAAATTAATGGGGCTCTGTCTGGGAAATTTTCCATCAACCATGGACCAACCAATTTGGCTGCATGACGGACCCAAAATCTGTAGACTATGTGGGAGCAGCAAGGAGGACTTTACTCATCTAGTTTGTATCTGCCCGAATCTAGCCCAAGCACGAGCAGTCTTCCTAAAAAAGGCAATGAACGAACGAGGCATAAGAACGTGTAGATCGGCGATTATGTCAACTCTGAATCCAACAGATACCCGCTTAAACTGTTTATTATTAAAGTTCCTTGTGGCTCACGCCTAAGCGTTAAAACACAACCAGGCACTCTGTCCACATAAGGACAATATAACTACGGTAGTGCAGCAAGAGGGCTCTTTTGAACTAAATAACGTATAAATATCAGAACTCTTGGAACTATAAACTACATGGATTGCTTAATTGTTTTTAAACAACCGAACTCTCGCACTAGACTTACAATGTTTTAGAATGATTTAATAGAGAATTTATCCATACAAAAGGAAATTTTAACTGAGTAGTTGATTTTTTTAAATGTAGTGTTATGGTTTTAATTAACTGAAACAATAAAACCTTTTTCATTTCATTTCATATTGGAGCCATTTAGGATCTTCCAACAGCTATTTGGGGACTGAGCAGGTAACATGTAGCATCTGGTGGGTCACCTACCTGGTGTACCTTACCAGATGTCGCTTACTTGAACACATCTTTACTTGAACCTGCATAGCTCTAGTCATCCACTCCTGCTGCTATGAAAGTCCTTACAAAATTAAACTTTTTTGATAATGTTCCTGAAGCCATACAGTGACCACACCAGACCAACGACGTGTTTCGATTTGTTTTTTCCCATCCTTTGAGGTGAGTGGTCGGACTGACATTTGCAATGTAATGCAGTCTAAATTGGGATCTTATTAACTTTCCCTATAACAAATCTATCAAAAGCTGAGGCGGGTGTGTCGATGAGTAATCTATAGGTATATAGAGTATCAACCAGAAAGATCATTATTGCTGGTAAGTAACTTTCTTCTTACAATGGATACTTCTCTTTGCAAGTTCCTCACCTGTAGAATAGATTTCAGAGTAACCTGCTTCCCCTGGAGGAAGGTTGACAAGGTAATCCTGCTTAACCGATCTGTCAAAGTCACCATCCCAATGCAATTCGGAATCCAGGCATTAGCGCTTGCCAAAGGTGTGTAGGGACACCTATCAAGGGGTACTCTCACGTCTGGCTTGCACAGGAACAGAATGTTGCTTTCTCCAAATTCTACTCCAAGAACCCTCCAGAAACCCGATATCAACTGAGTACCCAGAAGACTCAAGCAGGGAAAGAGGATTGGAACAAAATAAGAAAATAAGAAAGAAGAGGATACCCTGGAATGTAGGTGTCTGGATCTCCATCTATGTGCTCCTCACATATTCTTAACGATGTGGTTCTTATGGAAGTCCGAGAACACTGAAAAGATACAAACAATTATTTATCGAATGCATATATTACTGAACTCTAGATTTTATTCATTATTCTCTAGCCTGTTCTACATACCCTGCAGTCCTAGACCTGAGCTTCTCTTCTTGTGATCTAAATTGATGAATTGAAGAAAAAAATCCTCACAGAGAACAAAATGTAGGAATCTCTCTCTTTTTGTCTTACTTGGAAAAGAGAGGGTAAGGGAATGTCATACTGTAGCGTCTGTATAGAATAAAGATTTTTCTAGGTTACAGTTCACTTAATTCTGCTTAGAAACGAACGACTTAGCATTTCGTTGGATGAAGCCTTCCAAGGTTCTTGGAATTCGGAGTGAGACTACAGATGAATTTCGGAAGAGCCCCCTGACGCGAACGCGGGACGCGCGCGGACGGAGGCGCGGGCGAAGACCGGGCAAAGAGCGGGCCGCTTGAGGTCGTTCGAGTACGGCAGAGTCCGGCCCGGGCCTACCCCCCCTGCCCGATCTTGATGCACCTAAGGTAGGCGGATTACATAGTACCAAAACCCTATGGTAATGTGCGTTTGGACATAAGAAATAGCATACTGATTGTGAGGGCCATAAAGTTACCAAAATATCTTGTTGATCAAGAAGTGGAGAAGTGTGGCTCAGGGGTTAGAGGCGGCAGACCCGGAAGCTGAGATCGGCCCTGGACCAGGGCCTTGGGCTAAAAAATTCCACGGACTCGATAATTCTCGCTCCGGTGCCTTCTCGACTCACGGGTTCACACTCTGCGACTCTGGGCAATAGCTTGCTTAATCTCCAGAACGGCCCCTCGCGGCGGGATGCCTGGCTTTCACCTTGTGGATACCCTGCCGGGGTTATCTCACAGGGGAATACCAGGACGGGTTCCCTAAGCAAGCGCCGGGAAACCCACTGCGGGTAGCTGTGCGCTATATAAGCTCAAATACATTTACATTTACATTTACATCAGTGTGTTAGGTCCAACGTAGTTGCTGTTGCTCCCAATTAGATACTACCATGCCTTTAATATCAGGCAAAGAACGCACAGTCCAAATTCAAACAACTAAGGGAGTTGTCTCGGGTCCGCTGGATGCTTTCATCACACGAGCCACGGGGATATTGGAAAAAGAAATCGCGATGGTGGAAAAAAGACTCTCGCTTGATCTTGTTAGTGGGAAGCGCTCCTCGCTGGGTGGGTTGGCAACTACTACCAGTCCTGTAGCACACGCAGCATTCAACTGTATACACTCTGTCACCACCGAGGCAATAGTTCATATAGATAGTGTGGGGGAGGGCCCTTCTGTCCGCTTACTGGATAATGATGAACACAATTTAGATGATTCCCAAGTTAGTGGGGGGGATGGATCCCAGGTTAGTGTGGAATCTGAACTTAGTTTGGAATCCAGCCACTCACCTCCTAATGCCACCAACACTGTATCCAACTAGCTAGTTGAGGCAGACCCTCCAGGCACAGATATAACATCTAGAAAGAGAAAGCAAGATTCGAGCCTTTCAGGGGGGAGAGAATGTAAGATGCCCAAAATAAAAGATACATCTGGCAATGAAATCCCGGTCCCTGGGCATCCCATAGATACACACACACCCCGTGTATTCCCTAATGTGCTATGCCCTTCCCTCATCTCTTTGGGATCTTCCAACCCCTGCCCAATGTGCCTCAATAGTGATGAGGCCTTGTTAGTAAAAATGGAGGCCATGATTAAAACCCTCCTACTCCCCGTTTTGGAGCGGACTAGGTTGATGACTTCAAAAATAGACACTCTGGAGGCTGTAGTGAGCACAAATTTGGGCTTGCTACAAAAATTTACCAGCACCAGCTCAGTGGGAGGTATTACTACACAGCTAGCACCAAAGACAACATGCGCTAACAATATTTCCACCAGTAATTCCACCAACCTTAAGTCAACAGGGGCAGTTACCAATAGGCCTACTGGGGGGGAAAGGCCAAAAACTACTTCCAGCAAGGTAACTGAGGGCTCCTTATCACATGCCCCTAAGACGAAGGCCACAGACAAACCTAATTTTGTTAGACCTCAAACCACCAGGTTGGTGGAGAAACACACCAGGCATACCATCCCCCGCTCTGATCTCCCCACGGAGGCAACACAATATACAATAGTATTAACTGGTGTTGCTCCCTTAAAACCCGGTAGCAAGGAGTCGTATGGGGACCTACGCAACAAGGTGATCTTTTGGCTAAATAAAAACCGACCCCTGCCCCCATCCTCGCCAACCGAAATCCTCTTTGTAAGGAGAGTTGATTGGGTGGGTCATGGCACCAAGGACCTGGAGGGTGATTGTATTCTAATCTCGTTTAAGGATCCCTGGGTGGTGGATACTATTCTAAGAGAAGCCAGGTTTGCTAGACAGGGGGATGTCCAAACTTTGGGGCTATCATATTTCTATCCACATAGACAAAGCTTTATCCCAACAGGCCCTAACTTTAGGCGACCCCCTGTTAGGAGGCATCCCATGGAAATGACACCCCAAACCCAGCAATTCCCACTTCTCTTCAACCACTTTGGTCCTCTAACTGATCTTGAGGCCATAGATTGACATCATATACCATCTAGGTTGATCAATCCTGTTGAAAATGTTGGGTACCAGGCAGCGAGGCGGAGTCAGGAGGCCCCACAGCCTATATATAACGTAGAGGAGTGCATGGGGGGATTTAGTTATGACAGAGGTTACCATATTAGTACCCAAGGATGTAACAGAGACCCTGAAGGCTGGGAACATCCCGGATAATCTTAGGAGTATTGAGAATAGGCGGGGTAGTGGGGGTGAACAGGCAACTTCTGTAGCTCCAGTTCCGATGGTCCCCCCTGTGGTCTCCACCACAGAAAAACTCAACATAGCGTCCTGGAACGTTGCTGGGGTTAAGGGCCGAATGCTTTCTGAAGATTGGTTGGAGTTTGTGGATAAATTCGACATCATCCTATTTCAGGAAACCTGGGCACCTGATCCAATCTTCAGGTTGGGATATGTTAACTTTTTTAAACCTGCGATCAGAGGCGGTAAAGGGCGCGCATCAGGGGGTTTATTGATCTGGGTGAAGCAGTCATTGGGATATTACCCTACAGAGCTTATTGTACAGAACCCGGATCTTCTAATAATTAAGCTGAGTAAGGCTGGACATCGGGATTTGATTGTGTTTAATATATATGCTCGAGGCCTACCTGGTGGTCGCTGTCCCGCCTTGTTGGATGTACTGGACTATAACCTTGCTGGCTTGGGTAGTGAAAATGTTATCCTCCTAGCAGGTGATTTAAACTGCACCTTTGAGCCGCTCTAAGACTTAGGGCACAGCTGGGGTTCAGCAGAGGACGCTGCATGGGATATTCCTGACCTGATGTCTGTCAAAACTGTTAACGCGACTGAGGCAGCAGTGAACTGGATGGCTCTTTGTCTAACCCGGGGATTTTGGGCCAGCAATGACCGTACAAGATCAGACCAAGGAGCCAATTACACTTTTGATAATGGCCCAAGGAGAAGCCGTATTGACTATATTTTGCTAAAGTTGGAATACTGGCCTCTGTTGGGGGACATGGAAGTAGTATCCCGCCCAGAAAGCGACCACAACCCCTTGTCACTCCAATTAAGGTTACCAGGAATAAAGAGACTGGAGGAGCCTAGTACCTCACGGACGGGGGTTGTCCTCTTAACTAATGACAGGAAGAGGTTAAAATGGTCTAGGATCGTGGAGGATGAAACCCTTTGGGACAATGTTAACACTGTGGTTACAAATATGCTTAATGAAATGCTGACACATGATTTGCTGGGGGGTAGTCTTGAAATGGCAAATAATATCATTAATCTCCATGACCGTTGTTTCGACCAGTTAAAGTCTCTACTTTCTCTTCCGTGTCGGAAGGGAGCCACTAAAGTAAATGTCCCCCACCAGAAATGGTATAACAAAAAATGCAGGGAGGCCCATACTTATCTTATTAAAGCAGTCAAATCCCGGAATATGGGCGCAGTTAAAGTAGCTAGGCTGCAATATAGGAAAACACAGTGGGGAGCCAAACGGGAGTGGGAGGACAAGTATTGGTCGGATCTTCTGGATGCTCCATCTCGAATAATCCGACCACATTTTGGGATTTAGTTAAGTGGGGGAAGGATCCTGATTCACGCACCCCCACAAATCATGTACCTCCCGAAGAGTGGGTGACCTTTTACTCGGCTCAATTTAGTGTCGAGAATCCCAAACCCCCATACACCCTGGGCGAGGCACCCCTGTTACCTACCTATGGGGAGAAACTCATCTTCTCAGAAACAGAGGTTGAGTTAGCACTAGGCTTGACCCTGCGAGGGAAAGCGCCGGGGATGGATCTCATCCCCGCCGATCTGTTCAAAGCTAACCCCGCTCTTTGGTTGCCCCATATAACCAAGATTGCCAACTCAATAGCTAAAGGAGCAAGAATCCCCAAGTCCTGGAAGGGGGCGGAGATACTACCAATATATAAAAAAGGCGATAGGTCTAATCCAGGCAACTACCGCCCGATTAGTCTCATCGACTCCATACAAAAAATAATTGTGCACATGGTCCTGGGCAGGGTCCAAGGCTGGATCGAATCAGAGGACATACTATCTCCTATGCAGGCGGGCTTCAGATCGGGAACGAGCACCATCGACCAGGTGTTCCGATTCTGTCTGATCTACTGGAAGGTGGTCCTGCTTGGTGGTGGCACCATCTTTGCAGCGTTCATCGATCTGAAGTCCGCCTTCGATCTAGTGCCGAGGGACAAATTGTGGGGAGTCTTGAGGGAATTAGGAATACCTATGGAGCTACTTGACCTAATAGTCAAACTGCATGAGGATAACTATGCGAGGGTGAGGTGGGGAGGCCAGGGACAAGTGACGGAACCCTTTCCCGTAACTCAAGGTGTCCGTCAGGGGTGCATCCTGGCGCCAACACTTTTCCTTTTATTTATTGATCAAGTGGTCAAATTCTTTGCAGACACTCCCACTGATGCCCCAATGTTGGCCGGGACAAGGTTCCCAATGCTCATCTTTGCCGATGACACCCTACTCTTCTCTAGAACACGTTGCGGATTACAGCGGGCGTTGGACCGCTTCGAGGAGTTCTGTGCCATCAACGATCTCAAGGTAAATGTGGGCAAAACGAAGTTTATAGTCCTTACGAGGAAACATCCTGTCCGGAGCTCTGTAAGCATGAGTGGAGTCAACTTGGACCAAGTTGAGACTATGACATACTTGGGGGTCACTCTAGATAGCCGTTTGAGATGGAAAGACCAAGTCGGTGCACAACATCTTAAGCTTGCCCGACTCACTGGCTGCTTAATAAGTGAGCAAAAGAGATCTATCACTAAGCGGGTCACCCCAGCTCTCAAGATCTATGACACCAAGATTAACTCAGCAATCTTATACGGTGCAGATCTCTGGGGTTACATGGACCTCTTAAGTCTGTTTAAAACTCAGTGTAAGTTTCTACGGAATCTAGTAGGACTGCCACAGTCGTCCCCATCCATTCCCCTTTGTTTAGATCTGGGATGTCCTCCGATTAATGAGATGGCCAGATTTAGATTGGTGGCCTTTTGGAGGCGTTTATGGACCTTCCCAGACCTCACTCTATTTGCAAAAGAATTAGCAGAAGTCAGGTCAATTGGGGGTTCTGGGAAAATCCCTTGGCTACTAACGGTAAAAACCATCTTGGTAGACATGGGGTTAGAACAGTTATGGACATCCCCTTCTACTAGCGCCTTTCCCTCCAAACAAGAATTCAAAGCATTGTATTGGGCCACGCTCCGCCAAACTCGAGTTACTGCCTCCAGCTCTACCAGTCTCACGGGTAGGTTCCTGACCTTCAAGTTGGATCCGTCCCACTAACCTTACTGGGATGTTATCAACCAAACCGCTGGACAAGAAACTCTACCACCAGTTCCGGGTAGGAGCCCTGCCACTGAACACTTTTACAAATAATTGGTCCATTGGTGCCACGAATCTCTGTAGATGGTGCTCAGGTCAGAAGGAAACAGAAGGCCACTTCTTGTTTGCCTGCCCTAGCTACTCAGCGCAGCGAATCAAATGGCTAAAACCGCTGTTCCAGCGCCTGCCTTTTAGAAAATCCGCAGAGGCCATTTGGGCGCTAAAAACTAACACCTCTGAGGTGTTTGTAGTGAGTCTAGCCCAAAATCTAGGGTGGGCTTGGATTATCAGGTCAAAACATCAGACAAATCCCTGATAGTGTCCTCTGATGCCCCATTAAAAGGCCGAATGCTTTTCTCTCCTGTAAATATATGATTGCATCTTATGCATCTTACATTTGGAATGGTTTTTTATAAACTCATGCGGTCATTGTATAATCAAACCAACCTTATTGGTAGGATCGTCAAGTCTGCTCAATGTCTCCGGTATACGGCAATTCTATCCAAACGCAGATAGCGGCTCAAAAATTCCTCTTGCGGCTCCCGTTTAAGATCAAGTTATTCCGGTCACATGATCCAATGAAGCTAGACAACAGACTACGTTCCCTATTTCTGATGTTCTCAAGACGAAGTGACATTTTAACTATCAATATTAATCATACGACCGAAAAATGGCGCGTAACCCGCTCCTATTCTGATCTTAGTCTCCAACAGTTTTTAGGAAAACTCAAAAGAAACGCGAAAAAAAAGAATGTTACGCATGAGTCAAAATAGGGGGTGAGGCTAGAACCTACGATGTGTGAAGATAAACCAGTCCTGTGTTTAAGTGTGTGGAGCTATAAGAGGAGTGTTGCATGTTTCTATATCAATATTCATGTAAGTACTCATGATGCAATCATGAAAATAAAAATTAAAGATTAACAATTGAGAAATTTAGAAATACATCGCAATAGCTACATATTTGGTCAAAGGACCATTCATATAGTTCACAAGTAACATGATAGTTCGATCCGGTTATTGAGACCGTGTGGTTTGTGCGTGGACAGTCTCTGTATCCAATAGTTCTCCCTTTGTAAAAGATATTTAGTATTGTCTCTTCCTTTCACTTTATCAACAGTTTCTAGTATTTCCCGCATGGGCATTTCAGTGCATATATGACATGCGCTGTGTCACAGGTGGCATTCACCCTTAATTTAACTTCAAATCCTTTCATGGGATGATTGATCTTGTTGCCCTTGATTATGCTATTGCAGTTACCGCAATTGAAGCAGGCTTTCGTGCCTTTAAATGTTTCCATCCTGAGTGGTTTGTGTTTGAGTATTTCACCTAAGTTCCGTGTATATGCAAATATTGGGAGGTTTTCAAATGCCTTATTAAAGTCTGGTTCAAGATGTAATATCTTCCAATGCTTTGTGATGATTCTCCTGAATTTGGTACTGGCTGTTGAGAATTTAGAAACTACTACCATCCTGGTCTGTTCCTTTTTGTTTGTGGTTTTCAGTAATTTTCGTCTCTCTATTGCATCTACTTTTTTCCTGGACTGTTCAATGATGTTCTACGGGTACCCTCTTTTCCTAAATCTAGTTGAAATCTCATCTAGTCTTAATTGGATGGTATTCTGTTTTGATGTTATCCTTTTTACCCTTGCCATCTGAGAGAAAGGAAGATATTTCTTTAGATTAGGCTCATGAAAACTCGAATAGTGCAACATGTTGTTTCTATCCGTGCTTTTGACAAATAGATCTGTTTCAAAACCTTCATTGGTAATTGATACTCTTACATCCAGAAAGGTAACAGTTGTTTCCTAAATGTCCCATGTTAATTGAATGCGCTCATCTACATTGTTGAAACTATGAGGGTAGATTGTAATGCCTCCTTCGAGCTTTTCCATATTATAAATATGTCGTCTATGTATCTTATTAGAAGTTTTAGGTTGTTTTTACATTCAGTTTTTGCAAATATGTGGGTTTCCTCATAGTCCTCCATGAAGATATTCGCGTATACCGGCGCTGCCGAATTGCCCATTGCTGTTCCCACCAATTGTTGATACCACGTATCCATATATCGAAAATAGCTCTGGTATAGTGTAAATACCATTAACTACATTAGGAACGTTTGAAATGGTAACTCCAGGTCCATGTTGAGTAATGCCTTTTCCACTGCTTCTATGCCCGCTGAATGGGGTATAGAAGTGTACAAAGAAAGTACATCTGTAGTACACAAAATCAGATTCTCCTCTGGGTCAATAGTTATTCCATTCAATTTGAGTAAAAAGTCTGTTGTGTCTTTCACATAAGCTCTCATGTTTTTTACTGCTGCTTGTAAGAATGTATCTAATAGTTGGCCAACCGGTTTGTGTAAGCTCCCACAGGTTGAAACAATTGGTCGTAAGAGTGGATTTCTGAGGTTTTTATGGATTTTCAGAATCATGTGTAAAACTAGACTTTGGGGATTGGCTGTAATGAGAAACTTCTTGGTTCTGTGGTTTATAATTCCCATCTCATGAGCTTTCTCTACAATTATTTTCAGATGTTTCATGTATTCCATAGTGGGATTATCGTCTAGTTTCATATAGGTATCTGTGTCCATTATGTGTTCCATAACCTTCTCTTCATACATGCCGGTGTTCATTATAACAACCGCTCCACCCTTATCCGCTTTTGTGCATATGATATCTGTTTGTGAAGCCAGTTTGTTCAAGGTATCTAGGTCTTTTCTTGTGATGTTTTTTTTTAAGCTTTTGTGTTTTATGTGGGTTAGATCCTGCTTACTAGTTTTTCAAATATGTCAAGTGTCTTGTGGCTAACCGGTGCCTGGAAAGAGCTAGGTGGTCTTAATCCTTGCAGTTGATCTATTTTTCTTGTGTCTTGCCTTGGTAGTACGTTATCAAAATAGCGCAATTTCCTCATCAGTTTGAAAAAACTGACTTCAAGTTCTAAAGGATCTGTATCCGTGGTTGGTACGAACGATGTTCCTCGTTGTAATGAAGCAATTTCATGTGCACGTAATTCATATTCACGGATATTAATGACTAGTTGTTCTACGTCTTCTTCCCTTTCTTGTCTTTGACTATTTCTGTTGTGCTCCTCGTGTTGGGGTGGTCTTTTTCTTTTTCTTTTGTTCTGTCCTCTCCTGGGTCTCCTTTTTGGGCTTGGCCCTGATCTAAAAAAGAATTTGATTCCACTACCATGCTTACAGTCGGTTGCTCAAGTTGTGACGTTTCTGGAATCTTCCTTCTTTGTTGTTGTCTCTGGGTTCTTTGGGAAGTATCACTACCTGATGATGATGTTTCTGTGTTTGATGTATATGGTTGATGCCGTCTTTTTTGGGCGTATATCTCGGCCCAAGTGTACACCTCTCCAAGTTTAAGTTTTAAGGAACGTTGATGAAATTGGAAAAAAAACACATCACTAAAAGTGTAAAGAATAAAATCAACAAAATATTGGACTATCAAAGTTTGTGTTGGAACCCTCATTTTCACAACTGAGGGGACAAGGTGTGCCCATAGGGATGGGTCTAGTGGTCCTCTAGAAACACAAGTGTTCTTCAAAAACCAACACTGGTGCCATGAAACTAGGGCCCTGAAAGGGGATGACCTTAACCTTAGATATTGGTTCGCACAACGTGGGAGGATGGGTGGGGCGATCTAATACTAACTACTATTTCTTACAGATATATTGTTACCGAAGGTAAGTAACTTGTGCATCTGAAAGAAACAGGTTAGTATTAGATTCCTTACCTTAGAATAGATACCCCAGCAATACCAACCCCGGTGGTGGGTTTGCGAACCAATAATCACACCAGAAAGTCCTGGAGGACGGAACGGCCAAAGAATCCATCCCTCCGGACTTGGCTGTCCAGGCCGTAGTGTTTCGCAAACGTGTGCAGAGAGGCCCACGTAGCTGCCTGATAGATGTCCTGTAAGGGGACTGCCCGGCCAAGGGCAGTAGTAGCCGCTGTGGCCTGAGTGGAATGGGCTCTCAGCCCAACAGAAGGCTCCTTTTTAGCCAAAGAGTAGCATACCTTGATGCACAACACGACCCACCGAGAGATGGTCTGCTTGTGCACCGCCCGACCTTTCTTAGCGCCCACGTAACCAACAAAGAGTTGGTCATCCACCCGGAACTGGCGTGTGGTATCCAAATAGAATGAGAGCGCACGTTTTGGGTCCAGACGGTGGAGCCGCTCTTCCTCTTTAGAGGGATACGGAGACGGAAAGAAGGTGGGCAAGGTGATGGACTGCCCGATGTGGAAGACCGTGACTACTTTGGGCAGGCAAGAAGGTCTTGTCCGCAACACAACCCTGTCCGGATGGACAGAAAGGAAGGGAGGCTTGGATGAAAGAGCCCGGAGCTCACTCACTCTCCTGGCAGAGGTGATGGCAACCAGGAAAGCAGTCTTAAGGGTAAGAAGACGGAGAGGACAGTTATGAAGTTGCTCGAAGGGAGCGCACATCAGAAAAGTAAGTACACGGTTCAAGTCCAACTGAGGCCACACAAAAGGAACAGGGGGAAACATATGAGTGATGCCCTTTAAGAATCTGTAATAAACCGGGGACTTGAACAAAGAAGGCTGATCAGGTAGCCTTAAGAAGGTTGAAAGGGCAGAAAGGTAGCCCTTGACAGTGCCCAGAGCAGAGCCCCGCTGGGCAAGAGAAAGAAGGAAGTGGAGAACCTCAGAAAGAGGGGCAGAAAGGGGATCCACAGCCTTTTGCTGTGCACCATGCCACAAACTTGTTCCATCTGCAGGCGTATATATACTTTGTGGAGGGACGCCTGGCTGCCAGAATCACATCACAAACTTCAGGAGGCAACTCAAATGGCCTCAACTGTCGCCACTCAATCTCCAAGCATGGAGGTGGAGACTGGACAGGTTCGGGTGGAGGACCGTCCCCTGCTGCTGCGACAGAAGGTCCTCCTGAAGAGGCAGACGAATCGGGGGATCGACAGACATACTGCGTAGCTCGGGATACCAGTATCTTCGTGCCCAGTCCGGAGCCACAAGGATAACTTGGGCCCGGTCGCGCCTGATCTTCTTCAGCACTCTGGGCAGAAGTGGTATAGGCGGAAAGGCGTACAACAGACCGCAGCTCCACTCGCGAAGAAAAGCGTCTCCGAGCGAGTGCCGCCTTGGAAATTCCAACGTGCAGAAAAGATGACATTGCGCGTTCTCTTCTGAGGCGAATAGATCTAACCAAGGCTCTCCCCACTTCTGAAAGAGGCCTTGCGCCACGTCCGAGTTCAGACGCCATTCGTGATTCATCATGCACCGGCGGCTGAGTTCGTCCGCCCTGGCGTTCAGAGAACCTGCCAGGTGTTGAACCACCAGGGCCACGCCCTGATGTTCCAGCCACTGCCAGAGGCGGAGAGCCTCCTGGCATAGGGTCCACGACCCCACCCCGCCCTGTTTGTTGCAGTCCCACATGGTGATAGTGTTGTCCGTGAACACCTGCACTACACTCCCCCGGACAGAGGGGAGGAATGCCTTCAGTGCAAGCTGGATCACCCGCAGCTCCAGAAGGTTGATGTGGAGCCGGGACTCCGCCAGAGACCAGAGGCCTCTGATCTCCGCCTCTCCCATGTGGCCTTCCCAGCCCTGGAGGGATGCGTCCGTCACAACTACATGCTCCGTTTGGGGTAGGGAGAGGGATCTGCCGCTGACCCAATCGCGGTCCGTGAGCCACCACTGCAACTGTCTTGCAGTGCCCTCCGAGATCAAGACATTGTCGGACAGGTTGCCCTGATGCTGGGCCCACTGAAACTTCAGGTCCCACTGCAGAGCCCGCATCCGCCACCTGGTGTGATGCACCAGAAGGATGCAGGAGGCCATCAGCCCCAGAAGCCGCAGCATCAACCTGAGTGAGACTCTGGATAACGGCTGAAAGATCGGAATCAGAGCCTGAATATCCCGAACCCGCTGTTCGGGAGGATAAACCCGAAACTGCGCAGAGTCCAGAACCGCTCCGATGAGAGGAGCTTCTGGGAGGGACACAGGTGCGACTTCGGCACATTGATGGAGAACCCCAGCAGGTGCAGGAGGTCGGCTGTAGTCTGGAGCCCGCCTTCAACAACCAGTCGTCGAGGTAGGGGAAGACTGAAACCCCTAACCTGCGCAGATGAGCTGCGAACACCGCCATCACTTTCGTGAACACCTGTGGGGCGCTGGTAAGGCCAAAGGGGAGCACGGTAAACTGAAAGTGCTTGCGGCCTACCGTGAACCGCAGGTAACGTCAGTTGAACCGGCAGGACGGGGATATGAAAATAGGCGCCCTGCAAGTCCAACGCTACCATCCAGTCTCCTGGGTCAAGGGCCGCTAGGACCTGAGCTAGTGTCAGCATCTTGAACTTCTCCTGCCGGAGGAAGCCGTTGACGTTCCGCAGGTCCAAGATAGGGCTTAGGCCCCCTTTGCCCCTTCTTGGGTAACAGAAAGTGTGGGAGTAACAACCACACCCTACTTCTGGCCCAGGAGCATGCTCGATGGCACCCTTGGCCAAGAGGGCCGTAACTTCCTCTCGTAGAAGTGTCAAGTGATCACCCGACACGCGGTGGTATCGCGGTGGCATGGCTGGAGGGGTCGCCTGTAAGGGGAGTGAGTAGCCCCTTCGGACGATTTGCAGCGCAGCCCTGTCCGATGTGACAGTGCGCCAGTGGAGGTGGTGATGGCGAACCCTGCCCCCCACTGGCGTCACATGTGCCTGAAAGCACGGACTAGGAGGGTTTTGAGGCGGATGCTGCAGGGGCAGGTGTGGACTGGCCTCGCCGTTGTCCCCGTTCGCCACCAAGGCGGTTCCGAGGTCCGCCACCGCGCTGGACGGTAGTCTGCGGCCTGTGGCTGGCATGACGTGTGGGGGCAAACCTTCCTTGGCCACGAAAGGAGCGAAAAGCAGCCGTTTGTGGCGCGGGGCCGAGAGGCCCAAGTACTTGGCCGTAGCCCTGGAGTCCTTAAAGCGCTCAAGCGCATGTTCTGCCTTGTCGCCAAAGAGGCGACGGCCATCAAACAGCATGTCCATAAGGGTGTTCTGGACATCAGCCGAAAAGTTGGCGTACCTCAACCAGGCGTGGCGATGAATCACCACCGTCGTTGCCATCGCTCTGCCCAGTGAGTCCGTTGTATCCAGTCCACACCGGAAGAGGCACGCGGTGTTGACTGACTGCAGCCCTAAGCTCAGGGAGGAGAATACCTTTTTCCCGTATTGCTCGTACCTCTTGGATTCCCGATCGGGGGGAGCCATCGGGAATGGGGTCTGGGAGTTAGAGACCTGGATGACCAGGCTCTTGGGTGGAATGGGTGGACAGGAAGCAAGGGTCGCCCGAAGCCGGGCGGTGGCGTCTGGCCACGTTCCTATCTACAGGCTGACCTGTAGCGGGCTTGGACCAAGTGCCCAGAAGAACATCAGACAAGGCCTCATTAAACGGCGGCAGAGGCTCGGCCGAGCTTGCCTGCGGTTTAAGGACCTCAGTGAGGAGGTTAGTCCTCACGGCCGCGACGGGGAGCTCCAGGATCAAGGCCTTGGCCGCCAGCGTCAGTACCACACTATAGGCAGCCCCCTCCTCCGTAGCCACGGGAGGAGGGGAGACAAAACCAGTGTCCAGCGAGGGGTCCAGTCCTGATAAGACTGGCACTCCTGTACCAGAGGGTCCTCAGGCCCCTCCCAATCCCCCTCGCCACCCATCTCCTGAGACCCAGGACCAATGGATGGGGCAGGGTCATAGAAGTAGAAATCTCCCATCGGCGTCGAGAGCGGCGCCGTTCCGGCGCCGGACCCGAATCGAGGGAGGGGTCGGCGACAGCGCCGCTCGGAGGCGGCGCCAGGGGCGACACCCTGGGGGCCGGCGAGGTCGTGCGACGACCCGGATCTGGATCCGGACCCTGCGGGGGCCTGCGGCGCCGGGACCGAAGTCACCGGCGGCGTCGGGCCAAAGAGCCCGACCAGCTGGGACCCCCAGTCGGGGCCGCTGGGCCCGAAGGCGCCGCGAAGCCCGACAGAGGAGTGAGCGACCTCATGGCCGTGAGGAAGGCCTCCATCTCCTCCGGCATCACGTTCTGCCCAGGGACCAACGGTATGAAGCAGGCCGCGACGCCCGCGGCTCCAGCGGATCCACGAGGGCGATGTCGCCCGAACCCCCGGGCTGCATCACGCGAGCGTCGCGGGGAGTCGGAAGAGTGATGAAGTCTCTTTGACTTCGTGTGCTTACCTGAGGACTTCGAGCCTGAAGACCGAGGACGACTCCTAGAGCTATGGTGGCTCCGACTCCGCGACCGGTCCCTCGACCTCCTCGAGGACCGGGACCTCGAGCGGTGCGGGCCGACTGCTGGAGGTCGAGCCGCTTGCGGGACCGCTCCCGCCTAGCTTTAGACGTCAGGGCTCGACAGTTGGAGCAGGCCTTGTCGTCGTGGTCGAGGCACAGGCAATGAAGACAACGGCGGTGGGGGTCGGTAACCGACATTAGTCGGTCGCAGTCGGCGCAGGGTTTAATCCCGGGCATCCCTACCGGCACCGTCGGAGTCGTTAGACTTCGAAAAAGGATCAGAAATGATCGAAAAAGTTTAGTCAAAAATTGACTAAGGGGTACCACTTTTTCCGGATCTGCGCTTGCTGGCGCAGAAAAAATAAGAACTGATGTTAGCGCGCGAGGACGGCGTCTAAGTACTCCGGCGACGTCATCCCGGCGCCAACGACGGACGCGGAGCCGCAGACGACGCCTACCGACGCGCAGGGGTACTGCTAAGCAAAAGTTTCCGGATCCAGTCTGACGCCTGGGGATATTCTAAGGTAAGGAATCTAATACTAACCTGTTTCTTTCAGATCATTGTCTTGCCACCATACCCAACTGCAGGCTGCTGTCTTGAGCCTAAGCTTTCTCACAAGAAAAAAAAGGTGAAAAATAAGCACTCTTTCAGTGAAAGCACACAATTTCTGCCCAATCAAACAGCATATAGTTACCAAAGGGAAGCAATATGAGTAGTAACCTGTCACTCAGTAGAGCTTCCGGAAGTTATTTTTCAGTTGCTCACATAAGATAAGTTAAAAACTGCTCTGTCGGGGGCGTGGCTAGATGCGGAGGAGAATGGTCGCACTTTGAGGCGGCTCCTCAGCCCGTAAAGCCAAACGACCTCCATACCTCCGCTAGTGCTGCTGCCTGGCCCGGGGTCGACTGGACATCCACCATTACCCCTCCGGAGGCCCCCGGCTGACCTCTGACGTCTGCTGGCCCATCTGAATCGCCGCAATCGAATCCCGGCGGCGAGAGCACATCGGTCCAAGATGGCGGCCGTCACTTGAAGTGCATCCGAGTGAAACTCCGAAGCTGCCACGGACCGCGCCAGACCTCCAGCGCCTACCAATTAGCTGATCGAGTGTGGGGGAGACAATTCCCTATTGATGGAGCCTGCCATCGAGCCGCTGGCTCCCACAGGTGAGGAGCGAGACGACCCATATAAGCCTCCCCCACCCGCCCGGCATCCAGGCGAGCCCCCGGCATGGGCCTAGCACTGGAGACTAACACTGCCTGCCAGCTCCGACCTCCCTCACTTGCCCTACGCCGCGACGGCTGGACTAATCTAGCAACTGACGGCCTGCCTTTTAGCAGACGTCTGGGGGATCACGACGAGGGCTGGTCGCTACTTCGGGGGAGCCAACTGAGACGCCATAACTTAACTTCCCGGGGCTTATCGATAAGCACTGTGGCGGACGCTGCTCCCCCCCCCCTCGACTCCTCCACACTGCGACTTCAGCGCTCTGCCGGGAAGACTGACGGGGACTTCGGATAGACTGTGTGGTGCTTGGTCCCCCCCAGAGACCCTCTAAATCGCCCAACAAGGCGCTTGCTGCTGGCCTACATCCGGCCTGCTGACTCCACAGAGGGAGAGTCCTCCTGACCCCCTACTCCTCACCAACAACTTGCTCTACGGGTCCACCGCCACTCGGACCTTGGAAGTTGCGGCCCCCTACTCAAACTGCGACTGTGCGAGCGCGGAGCACGCTCCCCCCCTCCCCCAGGAATACCGGCGAGGGGCTCCTTCTCCCCCCCTCTTATCCTTCTCCAGTGAGTTTGCCTTCCGTGCTTCCGTCACCACAACCCCCGGCGGAGACCAAATGAGCGATGGCCTCCAATAAAGGAAATCGGCCCTCCAACCAAAGGCAAATCAATAAGATATTGTGGGGCTCTAGAGAGGACCCCAAGGATGTGGCTCCGGACGCCACCCTCAAAGCGACAACCCCCCCTCCGCAAGGGAAACCTTCTCCCACACTAGACGACGTCATGGAGGCAATTGCGGGGGTCCGCTCTTCACTCGAAACCCGCATTGACTAAGTAAGCGTGGAGGTGACGCTGCTGCGTCCTGACCTCCGGAAAATGGACTCCAAAGAAAAGGACATTGAGATTAAAACCCAGGCGCTCGTCGATGACACCTCCGCGCCGCAGCAACAGGTGACCCAACTGCAGAAACAACAAAACCAGATGGAGGTGCTCCTGGACGACTACGAAGGACGCGCCCAACGCAATAACCTCCGCATCCTGGGTGTTCCTGAACGCCTTGAAGAGCCGGCCGCCGACCTCTTTGTGGAGAAATTGGTCCTGCAACACCTTCAACCACAGAAAATCTCCAATTATTTTTCCATAGAACGGGCCCACCGAGTTCCCGGGGGCCGACCAAAACCGGGCGCTTCCCCCGCCCCATCGTGGCCCGTGTGTTCAACTTCCGCGACCGTGATGTCATCCTCCAAACGGCGCGAGCGGGACCACCTTTGCGAATAGACAATGCGCAAATCACGATCTTCCCGGATTTCACCATGAAAGTACAGGCCCGTCGACGCAGCTTCCTGGAGGTGAAGAAGGCGCTCCGTGCACAGTCCGTCAAATACTCTATGTTATTCGCTGCGAAACTCCGCATTGAAGCGGAGGGTAAGACCTGGTTTTTCGAATCTCCCGCTGATGTTTGGGACTGGCTCGAGGGGTGGCGACAGTCGACTTCCACCCAAAACCGGCGCAGGAAATCCACAGATCGCTCTGACGAGGTGGTGCCACCGGAAAGTCAAGACCTATTCACGGACAATGTGCAGGAAGAGTAACGCTGAACAACCCAAGCTGGATTGAACAGTTTAGCCGCTCCTCTACAGGCTGATACGCTCTCCGCTATGACCATCCGACTGTGCTATCAGATAGTAGATGCATATCGGGCCTTCTTCCTCTAAGACTCACTTGTTTGAAGCACAGTCCACCTCCTACCTCATTCACGCTTTGACTCATATGTATCCTTTGCAGTTTTTCTTCTAATGTGGGTCAATATGCCCGTTATTGTTGATTGACCTACTCATGTCACTGTTGAATTCATCATTCTCGAGAGGGGCATCACCCTCGCAATACCCACAATAGGGGGAGGTACTCAACCCCAAGTGACGCTCCTCAGACAATGTGGGGTGATAGGCGATGAGCCTGAAGTCATCGGAACTGGTTATAGATCCTGCTTCCCCCTATCAGGTGGGTTGTTCAATGTTACAAGGAGTGACTGAGCGGCGCTCTTTGAAGTTGCCCCTCCGCTCGTACTAGTCTCCATGTGACCCCGGGCGAAGGACCGGCTTACGTTTACGTATTATCAAGGACTCCTAATATGTGAATGCTATTGTTGATCTTGGTTGTTTTCTTTGCACTAGATGACATTATCCTATTGTTGGCTGACGAGGGCACCCTTGGCTCTCCACACTCCTCTCTAATGTTCAGGGGGGCGACAGGCACTCTGCCAAGTTGGGGAGTGGATAGTTCTAAGCCCACGGGCAGCGACGCAGGGAGGGGGGTTGTTGGGAGGGAAACAGTAAGGGGGGTGGGTTTGGGAGGGACGGGAAATGTTGGGAAGTTGATGAAGAGACTCCTATGGTCTCTGTTCTTGTTCTTGCTTATTCATTGCAGCGGATTCTTGATCGTGGAGCGCGACGTGCAGCGCGCCGCGACCTCACATGCTACCTCTAGCGACTTCTCGCGGTTAGGCCCACCTGTACGCTACCATACACCATCACGTTATACCTATTGCTCAGACTTCGGCCATGCTAGGCCCCGCACAGGCTCCACGGTAACACACTCCCTTGGAACCCCTTCTAATAGACAGCATTCTATGCACCACAAGCCATCGATCCGTGCACAATCTCACTCATTTAGACCACCATGACGCCCCCTTCAACAACGTCCCTGACCATCATGACGTGGAACGGTAATGGTCTTGGCAATAAGATAAAAAGAGGGGTGGTTATGCAGTACCTCAAACGCCATTCTCCAGACCTGGTTCTCCTCCAAGAGACGCACCTCATGGGTAATGCATGCCAGGCGCTAAACCGAGGTGGATATAAATTGCTTGTGCATGCCAGTTTCACCTCTGGATCTGGATCTAGGGGCACCGGTATTTTGGTGCGTAGAAATGTGGCCCTGACATGCACAAAAACGCGGGCCGATCCACTCGGTCGATATGCAGTGGTGGAGGCCACCTGGGAAGGCAAGCCACTGAATGTTATTTCAGTCTACATCCCTCCAGCCCTAGGCACGGCCGCACTCCAGACCCTACAACGCCTAATGCTTGATCTTCCACAGGGACCCTTGCTCATTGGGGGCGATTTCAATAAGACAATGAATGATGCCATCGATAGGCACCACCACCGTCCCTCACACAAGTCAAGCTCGGACCTGTCTAATTTTACACAAATGATGGGGCTCGAAGACCCATGGAGCCAGTCCCATCCCCGTACGTCTTACTATACGCACTACTCCAACGCTCACAATAGCAGCTCTCGTATAGACTATTTATTATCACCCGCAACTGATTCACAGTTCTTTCGCCATCAAGAGGAGCTCCCTAGAGGGATCTCCGACCACTCCCCCCCTCACAGTGCAATTCACACATCACCGCCAAAAGACACGTGACCCCATAATAATCGCGCCCTGGCTCTTAAAAATCCCTGACATACACGATAGCTTGCTTGAACACACCGAATACTACTTTGCCGAAAATAGGTATCAGTAACTTTGGCCATAACAATATGGGAGGCATACAAAGCAGTAATAAAGGGTAAAGCGGTAGCTCTCAAGACCGGTTACATTCACAAACAAAGTGAACACTTGTTCCAAGTAGAAACAGACCTCCTTAACCTAGGAATCCCTCCACAGCACGAACCCCACAGATGAGACAACGGCCCGCCTCCAAGCGAAACAAATAGAATATAGGGCACTGGCTCTTGAAAAGGCGCAAGCCAAACGCTTGAAAACCCGCCACCGTGTTTACGAGCTGGGGGACAGAGCAGGTAAGATACCCGCATGGCTCGAGAAACGAGAGCAGGGTTCCCACTGGATCGCGGAATTAACCCTTCCGGACCAATCTACCGTCACAGACCCGGGCGATATAGCAGAGGCCTTTGCCACCCACCTGAAGGGGGTCTATACCGCCAGAGCCCACTACAACGCGGAAGAATCCAAACTGCTCTTGGCCGAAATGACGCTCCCCGCTCTCTCAAAGACCGAGATGCAGGAGCTCGAGGAAGACATCACAACGGAGGAGGTTGGAAACGCCTTATTCGCTATTCAATCTGGCAAGGCAATGGGCCCCAATGGCGTCCCTATTGAGTTCCTGAAGGGCATGGCAGGTGAGATCCTCCCACACCTTAAAGCGATGTTCGAAGAAAGCTGCAAAGTCGGCCGCTTGCCACAGGACCAACGATTGGCTTCGATCGTGGTTATCCGTAAGCACAATAAGCCAGCTGCTGACGGCAGCTCCTACTGACCTATCTCTCTCATTAACACTGAAGTAAAAGTCCTTGCCAAGCTCCTAGCCACCAGACTCATGACAGTTCTCCCCGCCCTGCTACACGAAGATCAATCGGGCTTCCTGCCGGGTCGCAACACTGCGCTCAATCTCCGCCGTATCCATAATGTCATGAGTAGGATACCGCACCTCCGAGAAGACGCAGCTATCCTTTCCCTCGACGCGACACTTGCCTTTAATACTATCGAAATGGTCTTACCTCTTCGAAGTACTCCTACGCTTTGGCCCCTGATTTATACAATGGGTTTGATTACTCTACACTGATCTCTGGGGGCAGGTTTCTGTCAACGGACATACGTCCAGGTGCTTTCCCCTACATAGAGGTACACAACAAGGATGCCCGCTGTCCCCCCTGTTATTCACCCTCACTCTTGAACCACTAGCCCACTGGATTAGAACCGACAATTCCATTTGAGGCCTCCGATGGAACGCTGACACAGTTGACAAGATTTCACTGTATGCGGATGACATCCTAGTATATCTCTCCTCCCCCAGATCCTCCCTTAATAGTCTGCTACACGTGATCACTAACTTTGGCAAATACTCGGGCTTCTCCATTAATTGGTCTAAATCGGTGCTATATGTTCTCCATGGTCCACCCCCACCTCTACCGCGAGGCTACTCCGTCGAAATTGCCTGAGACGGTTTTAAATATTTGAGAATCTTTGTCACTCCGAACCCCCAACTGCTCCATGACCGCAACCTTAAAGGCCCACTCCAGAGACTACATGCATACGTCTCGCATTGGAGGACGCTCCCCCTTTCTCTACCTGGCAGAGCTGCCCTATTCAAAATGCTTGCGCTCCCTCGGTTCCTTTATGCCCTACAAAACTGCCCATTCCCCATACCTGACTCCTACTTCAACTTAATCGAAGGAGACCTCCGCCTCCTTCTATGGGATGGCGGCTCCCCTCGTATTGCCCTCATCTCTCTCACGCAAGGGTGGTATGACAGAGGTATCGCCCTCCCCAACATCCGTCTCTACTATTGGGCAACCCAATTGGTCGCCACCAACTCGTGGATTTATGGCACACCCACAAACCCTGCTTTTCATTTGGAGAAATACCAGACAAGCTGTGGCGGCTACCTCGAAGCTCTCTACGGCAAACACTCCCGTACTCGATATATTGGCCCAATGTCCCACACACTGTCAATATGGTTCCACGCGAACAAACGACTCGGGTGGGCCAACACCCTTACACTGTCCACCCCACTCTGGACCTTGTACAGGCTAGGCACCCTCTGTCATTGTAGAGGCTTTGATAAATGGGACACACTAGGCATATCCACTATTGGCGACTTGCTCCACAAGGGCAAACTACTGACATTCAAAGAACTGCAAAACACATACAATCTGGCGCAATCCGAGACCTTCCGATACCTCCAAAATAAACACGCCATACTCACCAACATCCCAGATCTTGCCTCCCTTCCACAATCCTCGCCCCTCGAGGACAGACTCTTATCAGAACCCCTTCAAGCTAAAGCGATATCTTACACATACCGTAAATTATGCAACAATATGCCAAACACTTTTCACCTCCTGCGGGATAAATGGCAGACGGACGTTGGCACCCTAGATGATGTAGAATGGCAGTCGGCATTGATGGCCCCACGCGAATCAGCCATCAATCACAGGTTCCGGTTGATACAGTTGAAAATATTACACAGGACGTACATGTCGGGTCCCCTTTTAGCCAAAATAGGCAGACGCCCATCCGACCTTTGCCTCCATCACTGTGGCTCAACAGGTACTTTCTATCATATCCTGTGGGAATGCCCAGCGGTCCAAGACCTTTGGAACCGTGCTGTCCTGAAAAAGACTGACGCCCTAGGGAAACCTGTCCCTCTGACTCCCAAATGTGCGGTCCTTAATGTATGGGACCCTACAGACTTAACTGCAATAGAACAGCGCTGGGAGGACCTAAGCTTCCTCCTATTAAAGCGTGAAATAGCCAAGCAATGGGGTTCACCACACAAACCGCTCTTAATTAGATGGGTGGCTGCAATGGACGTGTGCATGCTGTCAGAAAAATTGGTTTACAAAACTAGGGGATGTCCCGGAGTCTGGGATAAGAAATGGGGTCGTTGGAATGCCATAGGGGCGAATTGTGTACTTCCCCAACAGCAGATATGGCTGTAACCAGGCATGTCATCCCTCGGTAGGTGTGATTGTGATTGCTGCTGCACCGTGCGTGCTCTGTGGCGAGAATGCTGACTGCAATTGTTCACATAAATGTTTCCTCTGCTTCGAACAATCACGTTTGTTTAAAATAGAAAATACCATAGACCTATGGATTATCAGGATCATGACTTTGACTACTCTATACACACCCTGCTACCATGCCGCCGAACCTCTGGGGTGTCGGCTGAATGGCTGTGTTACTCTGGAAATGTTGCTTGATAACTATACGTATCGCAGCCGGCCCCCGGGGTTGTAGGCTCTATGCTGTGTCAATTCATAAATGTGTAATAAAGATCTTGGGGAAGAAAAAAAACTGCTCTGTCAAACTAGACCTAAAAATGCACTGGCTCGTCGTTGTGTACAAAAGAATTTCATAATGTTCTCAAGTGACTACGTAGCTTACTGTGTCAGGTTGCTTGGGATATCCAGCTTACATGGGTAAAATATCATTGTTTGATTTCATGCTTTATTGTTTAAACATACATTTTGTATCAACATGTGATTGCAGCCCTTAAAGTATTAAAGCATGCATCTACTAAATAAAAGTCCAATATTTACAAATGGATAATATTGTCTTTGGCAATCACTTCTTTAGATAGTGCTTCATACTGTTTGCAGAAAAACACATATTTTGACTACATTCCACCTTTGTAGATGTCAAGCAAAAATTGCAGTAATACAATAAAATATATAAAATGATGGGTTTACAACGTCAATAGAAGAAAGCCAACTGTCTGCATGGCATTATTAATACTTTACAGACAAACATGTTAACTATTGCTGGAGTTGCGCATCCTTATCCAAGCCCCAATGGGATAAGAATAATAGGCAACAAACGGACAAGAGTACACATATTTAACCAAATGCTCTTCTTCAGTGTCAACAATATCAGGAGGCAGTGGTCCCTGGTCTTTCAAAAGCAATCACTATTACAATTTAATAGCCACAATTTTATCTTAGTAGAGAGTGTGCTTTGGTTTAACAGAAAGTGTGCGCAATAACTAAGTAGGGCTTCTTTCACAATTCCACAAATAGAAAGATTTGTGGAGAGGAATTCTCTTTAAGCATGAAAACTTTTGATGGGAACAACAAATTTACCTATACCTCAACACAACTGAAGCCGCCCAGAGAGTGAGGACACAAAAAAGAGCAAAAGGTACTTCCTAAAGAAAAGAATTAGGAGCCACATGTTAACATGCATTGGCAAAGCAAATAGGTAAATAGGTAATTACTGAGACATAATGCCTTTGTCAATGGTTTTTATGTCATGTCATTTCATAAGCGGTGTAGCACGAATAAATAAGAAAAAGAAAGTCTATGATTCGGACACTGTTTTTCCGCTTTTTATTTGCAGATCAAAGCACTACATTGTATGGGTCCTAAACACCTGATCCAAAATACAAAATGGTATGTCCCGTCCAGGTCTCTACGTTCCTCGGGTGCCAAACTGATTCAGATTCCATTGGCAAAGGAAGCCAATTGGGGTGGTAGAAGTTTATTTGTGGGCGCTGCCAAGGCATGGAATGCCCTCCCAATCTCACTTAGAGATACAACGGAGCTGCTCGTTTTCAGAAAAGCCCTAAAAACCAGGTTGCATTCCAGCAGTGCCTGCAGGGGACCATCACCTATAGTGCCAGGATGCCCTTGGGCAACAGTGCGCTCTACAAATATCATTAACATTAACATCCCTCAGCGGTTACTCATGCACAACATCAACTGGGTTCAACAAAGGCGATCATAGTCTTACATACTACTTTTCTGACTGAAATTGTATTGTACTGTATTTGAAATTGCATTTATATAGCACTCACTACCCCTGACGAGGCATCTAAGTGCTTTTTCGGCAACTAGCACGCTACTCCAGAACCCAAATGGATTAGTGGTTAATTAGTATAGTGAAATAAGAAATGAATTAGAGCTGTGGATATGTTAGTCTTATTTGGATTATTAAGGATAATGGAGGGATAGAAGAGAGAAAGGTTTGCATTTATATAGCGCTTGCTACCACTAATGAGGTGTTGAAGCACTTTTTGGCAAGTAGCACGCTACTCTGGAACTAAAAAAAGGATTAGTGATGAATTTGTCTAGAGAAATATGAAGTTAATGTGAGCAGTCGATATGTTAGTTTTTTATTTGGATTGATAAGAATAGTGGAGGGATGGACGAGGGAAGATTTTACATTTATATAGTGCTTGCTAACCCTGATGAGGTTGTTGAAGCACTTCTCTGCGAGTAGCATGCTACTCCGGAACCAAAAAAGGATTAGTGGTGAATTATTGTAGGAAAATATGAAAATTCAAACGATTTGAGCGGTGGACAGGTAAGTCTGTTATTTGGGTTGAAATGGAATAGTGGAGGGATTGATCTAGAATTTTTGTGGGGGAGTTCACAGCCATAGGAGGGGTTTGGTGAGTAAAGGGGAGCGGGAAGTGTCAGAGGGAAGGGTTAGGCAAGGCTTGTTTGGGAGATCTGAATAGTAAAAGAGTTATGAGATGATGCAAAGAGGGGCAGAGGAAGGAACAGTCTAGTAAGGGCTAATTTGGGGGTCATAGTAGTGGTATGGATTTTTGGATGAATGAGAGAGGAGGTAGAGGATATATTGAGAGAAGTATACGGTGAGAAATAGCATAGTGCATTGGAAAGAGTAGTAGAATGAGGTTTGAGATGAGTCAGAGTGGAGGGTGAGATACAGGGTAGTGCATTGGATATGCTGAATTAAAAGCAAAGTAATAAATATAAAGATACATAAGTACATGGAAGGTATATATGTATAAGGAGGGTAATATATATAGATTAAAGTTGCATTTAATAAACTCCAAATGTCAAGTGTTGCTTGACTTTAAATAAATGTGTTGTTTTAAAAAAGAAATTGTAATTAAATAGTGAAGCAATTATAGATAAATAGTTGTGATAAAAGATGTACCTAGATGTACATAGAATACTTTACCTATAAGTAATATGTACACTTGTTAAGCAGAAGTAACACATATCTATATCTATAAAACATAAGTATTATACAAATTTATACAAAGCAATACACATATGTTGGTACACATCTATAGTCTAAATAAATGTTTATATTCAGAGGGATATGCTGTATATTTATGTTTGAGTATGGTGGTTATGTGGGGAAGAGTCAATTCTTGAGTAGCCTTCATAAGATAAGGTGGTTATAGGCGGATCGTATGTCCGGGGGTAAAGAGTTCCATAGTTTGGCTGCTTAAACAGAGAAGGATGTGCCACCCACATATTTTTGTCTTGTACAGTGGGCTGAGTGTTTTTGGATTGTGCACATAGGGTTTGTCAAACCAAATGTTTTGAGGTCACCTAGAATGCATAGGTTGGAGTGAAGTGTTATCAGGTTTGAAACTGTGTCTAGAAGTGTGTCTGGAAATATTCCATTGCTAGGTGGAGGTCTGTAAAGGAACAGGAAGTTACAGGAGTAGGATGATGTAGTTTTGCATCTGTTGAAGAGGGCCTCGCAACTTGGTATAGAGACGTCGTTAGGTTTAGTGATATTTAATGTTTGCCTGAACACAACAGCTAGGCCCTCTCCTATTTTGCCTATACAATTTTGCATGATAGTTTGATAGCCTAGAGGAACGGCTTCATGCAATACTGGAGCCCTATCATCTTCCAACCATGATTCAGGTATGAAGAGTATGTCAGGTTTTGAGTCAGTGAGAAGGTTGTAGAAGTGATGCTTGTTAGGTCTCGCCTACGCAGCGCGGACGCGTAGCATAGGAAAAAAGGCCTTTTGCAATCGATTCCGTGTTGCTGCCAAAAACGTGCATGCATTGCATTGCTTTCAATGGCAATGCGTGCACGTTTGGCGATTCCCATGTGGGAGCAAGCCTTGAAACCATATGGTTCCTGCTCGCTCCCGCAAGGGAAACAGGCACAGGCCTCCTTCCCCTGCTGCCTCCTCTTTCAGCGAGAGGTACACGCGCTTGTTTCCTCAGTGAACATGCTTACCCTGCATTTCTTTGCTTCTGTGGCAGCGTTCAGCTTGTGGATCATTCCACAGCAGGTACGTAGCAGTTCTGCTGACCTTGCAGTGCGTTGTCCTGTTTTCCACCTGTGGCGTTATACTTATGTGTGTGATTGTTGCAGTAGCCCCCAACACGGTATGGCAGAGTGTTCCACTATCCCTCTCAAACTGATGCTCAGTTGCCCTTCACAATGCCAGAAATACTTCGTCACTGTGCTTGGGGCTCTGAGCTGCAGAGTTATAACAGCAACTGAATGATATTCACTCTCAGCAGTATCTGAATTAGCGTCCCTACTTCTCCCTAGGCTGCTGTCCACACTTCCAGTCAATTTTTTCCAAGGTGGTCCATTTGCTGGGGTTTGTTCTGTAGCTTGAGTGTGCATGCCGAGAGTGAGATGGGCAGGAAAGTTTGGAGTGTAAGCCCCACAATCCCCTTCTCTCCTCCCTGTGGGGACCACAAACTGTATTGAACTAAATGCTGGTCACGCTCTATGTCTGCCCTTTGGTAGTGGTGAATTTTGCGTACTCGCGTGAGTGGAGGGCCATATATGGCAACCGCGTCAATGCTACTAGTACTGCTTCATATAGGAAGCAAGGTTGTGCCACTGGGAATGCTCCCTCCCATGGCGAGGTTTGGTACTGCACTAACAGAGCGGGGTGGAGCAGAGTGAGCAGGTGGGCGAGACGTGTTTCAGAGTGACTCGGAAAGCGCCCATTGTTCTGCACAGTAAGAGGGGTCCATCAACAGGCGGCACGCATCTTCCCTTTGCCAGTTGATACGACAGTTCATCAACGCCATCCTCTGAGGAACACTGAATGCTTAAATGGGATCAGCCCAGTTTAAGTTGTTCAAAGGTCCGGCCTGAACAGGACGACCAAGCACACTTTTATCCCATTAGAAGTAGATCCCCACAACGGTGCACTTATTGTGTATGTCTGGGTCACTTAGCCCCAGGACACTTTCACAGCTCTGGTAATCGGCGACCGTCCACAGGTCCATTGCTTTCAATGAGGTCATAGGGGTAGGCCGGGCTACAAAGACAGGGTTGATAGATGCACAAATTCTTAACCTTTTTAAGTTCTATCGAGCAATTTCCATCTGGTGACCAGGTGACTGTTAAGCAGACCATATTAAAGTTTATGTTGTCAGAGGGAATCGTCTGGTACCAGGATCACAATGCCTCATTAATCCTGTGGCCTTTCCCAATAAGATAACAAACATGGCCTACATATAATAACAATATTTTTAAAAGAGTATAATGACTTCATTCACAGAACTTTTTTTTCTGAATAATTATGATGATCAAGCTGTTTGTCTTGCAATTAACTCATCCAACAGGACGCTTTGTGTGTAGGATTAAACAAAAAGTGGCTCGCTCGAGCCTTCCAGCATGCGCGCTTGTTTAAATTATCTCTGTGGTGCGGGACAGCGATTTGTGCTCTCTTCCGGTACTGGATACGTGAAGTAGTGTGTAACATAGTAAGGCCTGATGGGGCACTCAGATGTTTTTTATGACATTTATGGCCATGGGAATTTGAAGTGTGTGTGGCTGGATTGAGGTTTCAGAGACAACACGCGTAAGGTCTGTTGAGCTTCACTTTTTCAGTATTCAAACTGCAACGTCTACTTGTGGTACAGATTTTAAGTGCATGGCCCGAGAAGCACTTACTCCAATATTAAACATTTAGTGGCTTGAGGGCCAGGGTGACCAATTTGCTCAGTTAACAAAGTTCCAGACATAGTATTGTGTTTGAGTCCCAGTAACAGAGTTTCAGAAAGAGATCTCTATGTGTAAGAATAATTCTTTCTTGAACATGTTGCCAATTACACTATTGTTTGGGGCGCCCTGGGACACAGATGCATTCGGCACAAGGCGAGTACATTGCTACAGACACCAGGCAGTCACAACAGTGAACTCACAGAGCTACAGGTAGGTATAGACGGTCTTACTTGCCACCGCCACTTGCTTCAAAATACACCTGTGTCCTGTGTATTGACTTGCCACATGGGAGCAACAAAATGTAGCTTGTACTGTCAGCCTTTTCAAGTTTCCTTGTCCTCACGCCTGCAGGGCTTTTCACTCTTAAACATTTTTAGCATCTTCGGCTTGGGCGTTGTTTGCCCTTGCAGGTTCGATGGTACAACTTAACAGCATTTCCCAGTTACTTTGCTCAGAGTCTTTATATCACCAGCAGAAACCTGCCACATAAAAACATCTATTTAGTTCTATGATAATTGAGTTGCAAATGTGTTTCATTCACTTACTAGGGCACATGGCTTTCCAGTGAACAGCCAAGATGGTATGTTCTAGTAATGATTGGCATTTCCAAACTATGTGCATCACGAGGAACTCTCATCACATGGACCTACATAAATAATACATTAAATCAGATGGTTGTTTCTAATGAAGTTAATGCTGCTGGAATTTATATTTATATGTCAGTGCTAGGCCGCGCGCCGAAGGTCGAACAGGGCGTGTCTGATCTTTAATTAGCCAGATGGTGCATTTAATTGAACAAAAATCAAGTTCCGATAAAACGGTTTGCAATTCAGGAGAAGTTAAGGTGTGAATAGCTTACTGCATTTAGAATAAGTAACGTTTAACTCTTATCTCTGAAATAATGATTGTATTCCTTTTTATTGCCACCCGCAGGTTTAATTTATGGACTGAGTAGCTCACGGACGTTGTAGTGTTAGGAAGAAGAAAGCATACAGGACATGGACAGTCAGGATATGTAAATTCATGTTGTTAGACCTGGCACCGTGGCGTGAGTCTCCCTTCCACTTTTTCTGATGTGCCGCAGATGTTTTTGCTGGTGTTCGATGCTCAGGGCACTGCGCCACGGCCAAACCGTGCCGCAGTGCAAGTGCTCCCTATATTAAAGTGTATACGTAATTGATTTCCATGATTGGCTTATTTGGTTTACTGTCAGTCCCCAGTAACGTGCACCAGGAGTGCCGGGGCTTGTAGATACAAATGCCGCTAGTGGGCCTGCAGCGCTGGTTGTGCCACCCACCGAAGCAGCCTCATAAAAGATGTCTCGGTTCCGCCATTGCAGACCCTGCGTACAGTCTGGTACTGTCACGCTGACTGTGCAAGTGCCCACACTTGCCAGTCCCTAAACTTTCCCTAACCTTCATAACAGTCACCCCTCTGGTAGGCCCAAGGGCAGGGTGCATTGTAACCGTAAGGTAGGACAAGCCCTGATGTGTGTGGCAGGTCCTAGTAGTAAATTACCGCCCTTTTTCGTTCTTCACTATTGAATGGCTGCCTCTTCTCTTAGGCCAAGTGAGCATCTGGAACTATTACACGCTATAGTCCCGGCCGGCTCAGGGAACACAGTGGCATGTCGAGTTTGGTATGCCTGAACTCAGAATAATAAAATACCTCCTTTAGCAAGGTTTATTTTAATATCCTGTGTTTGCAACTGCTACTTTTAGAAAGTTAGCATTTGCTTGCCTGACCATTTCAGCCTGCCTCTGCCAGGATGTGTATCTGCTGTCTGGGTTTGTGTGAGTGACAGGGCTGGGGAATTCCCGGGGACAGTCGGGGTGACCAGGTGCTGAATATAGTGCCTTAACCAGGATGGGTGGGCGGAGTAGTCCTTGACTCTGAATAGGGTGTGCTCCACCACCACAATGCTGGCTCCACCTCCTGCGAAGCGTCTGATGTCCCTGCCCTGCACCCTGAAAGGAGACGGCAGTGTCCTGTCAACAGAGTCCTCCAAAACCGGGTTGAACCAGGCTCAGGCCCCCTGGCCTGCCAAGACAAAAGAAACCGAGTATAAAGATAGGAGCCCTGCTCCTAAGAAATTAGATCCAGTTTTGACCACGACAAACCTCTGCCCGACTAGAAGGACCAAGAGAAGCTGAGGAAAAGGAAACCTGCAGTGGTGCCTTGCTGAGGACGGAGAGGAAAAGACCAGAACGGACTTTGAAGACTTGTGCCAGAAACTATCTCCAAGGGCTTGATCATGAGCTTGCCCCCTGAACGGAACCCCAGGACCATTGGGTTCTATTCTGCATGTTCCCATTTGCTGTTGGGCCTTTGGCTCTTATTCCCTCGCTGGAGTTGTGACTCGGGTGCCTTCGCCCACCAAGGTCGTCAGAGCTCGGAGCCTGGCCGCCCCGCCGCAGAGAGCCCCGCTCAAGCTTGAGCCGCTCTCCGCTTCAGTGCCGGGCCGCCCGCTCTCCTGTCACCTGGCCTGCTAAGGAGAACTCTGTGCGTCTTATCTTCTCCCGCCGGAATCTGCACGGAGCACATATGATAGCCTCGGACGGTCCGTACGTCGTAACGTACCCGACTGCCTCGCTTTGCCCTCCTGCATACCAAGGCCGTGCCGCACCTCAAGAAGGCCTTCCGTACTGTGGTACCGAAGGTCCGGTGCTGCACCTGTCTGCCCGAGAACGCGACGCCCCACACAGATCCACAGGTACGAACTGGTGTGCTAAGAAGTAGTATGCCCCGCATGCCTGAACGGCGCCTCGCCCCGTGAGCTGCATCAGATCCCGGATCGCCACAACCCTCCACACCGTCCCGCTCACCCGCCTCGCACCTCGAGGGGGATCCGAGCCGGATAGATCCTTTGGAGAACCGTTGGCCTCGTCCAGGGTCCGCCCTCACCAGGTTCCGCGCCCGAAACGCCTCGGACACTCATCACAAGGTACATCGGAACTCTATCCCGAGTTCGCATCGGATCCCGGGTCCACAACGTTTGTTTTCCCAGTCATCGTACCTTGCTAACCAAAAATACTTAAGAACACTTGCCTATTTAAATCTGGTGGCCTTCATTCGCTAAACATTATATGGTCTTGTGATAATTCTGCATATATTTTTACATAAGTCTACGTATTTTTGATACAATCCTACGACTGGTGTCCGTTTGTGGTGGGTCAGTGGGTTTCCTGTATGTGATCATAAATGCTTAATTAACTATCGCCCTGAAGATTAGCCTTGTCTGCTCGCGCCACACTACTTAGAGGGTGAGCAAGGGTTATTTCTAAAGGAGTAGTTCTCTTACCCTGACTAGAGGAGAGGGCCCCTGTTTGTCACAAGTGCATACCTGTGCCAACCAGAGACCCCCGATTCTAACACATGTCTTATCACGTGCACCCATAATAGCATATCTCTAGGGCTTGGCCATAGGGGCAGAGTCCCTTCGGTGTTGTCATATTATGTGTTTTGACACCTTTGAACAAATACTGATAAAGAACCGAAATTCAAAAGTAAAATGCTGCTTTAAAAAAAAGCAACACATATTGACAGTGCTTGTCGGGAGGATAATGAACAATGCAAGTTTGGCCAACGTCTAATGCGCATTTTCTTGGCACCACATTTGGCAATGGATTGTAGATAAATCTAAATTTGGTACTTGTAAAGCGCAAATTACTCACCCCTAAGGATCTCAAGGCGCGGGGGCTATTGGGAAGATTAAGTGAGCTATTTCCCACTCACATGGTGCTGAGCTGCTGCCGGCGATCAAACCGTGAGCCCTGCGCTCTGGAGTCAGGCGCCCTAGCCTCTGCGCCACACCTCTCCCCCCACCCCTGGTAGGAAGTTTCAAATGGAACCCAAAATTAATTACTTGTTTAAGAAACCAAACGTACAAAACACTGCGTTTTTAACCCGAGTTAGCACAGTAAAAAAAAGATTTCATGGTAAACTCAAAATACGAAGTAGAGACGTACCTGCAAAGCAATCACTATATAGACTGAAATAAAGAAAAATAATTAGGTTCCTTTTAACAGCTCTGAAACAGACAACATTCTAACCTTACAAAACTCTTCACAACTTTTTGTTTTACAAATAAAAGAGAATGTTATTTAAAACTAAACAAATCGAGAAAATAGCTCAAAAAAATATATATATGAAAAACGATAAGGCAGAATTCTGCAACCCGCAAGGAAATCATAATATAATCAATTTCTCTCACCGCCTATCTTAAATCTGTATATTTAATTGCTAAAAAGGCAGCCTTTAGGTTGTATTTCCAGCACACTGTTTCTAATGAGCGCTGAATAAAATTACTTTGTATTTTGGGATTTCGTATGAGACAGTGCGGCAATGGGAGAGCAGGTCCGTGCTCTCATTAAAAAAGCATTGGCATAGCCAATAGATCTTGCCTTTGGGACCTTATAAGTGTTTAGCCATGCAACAGTTGATGTTGTTGCACCAAGGATATTGTGCTGTATAACTAAACACTTATAAGGTCCCAAAGGCGAGACCTATTGGCTATGCTAATGCTTGTTTTTAGAGAGTGATCGAGCATTTATTAGTAAGCAGTTTAGAGAATGTCCTTAGGTGATAGTGTGACTTTGCTCTGAAGAAGAGTGAGCAGTATTTTGTGGGTCTGTAGCATGTGTGCCCTTAGTGCTGGTATTTGCTGTACGAGGATAGTAATAGTGTAGCTGTTATTTATCGTGTTTATCGTCCAGCAGGCTAAGGAAGCATTTTGATGGCGGTGAAGACAGTGGTTAAGAGTGAGTTGGTGAGCTGTGTTGTTATTGTAGTGTAGCCTTGTTGTGCAGTCGAAATGGCGAAGCAAAGTTGTGAAGAGTGGCATATTACTTAGTTTTTGTTTGTGTCGGTTTAGGGAGGAAGGTGTATGAGTTTGGGGTGGTGGTGCAGCATGTGGATCATGTTGTAAGATTCTAAATTGCCCAGTGGATGGGAGGCGTTTAAAAGAGAGTTGCTGTATATGTGTTAGGTGTGGGGATAAGAGAAAGCTTGTCATTGGAGTTTGTTTATGGTATGTATCATTTGTGTAGTCTGGAATCTGGGAGTGGGTGTATATTTATAGTTTGCTGTTTGTTTAGCTAGTCGACTAAGAAATGTTAATAAAAAGCACATTACGTATCAGTGCCTCGGCAGGAAGAAAATTGGATAAAATAATAAGCAAAAGCTCTTTTTCTTCGAAAATCTGCTTTATTTCACCCCTCAAGTTACATTTAACGTAGTCAACCGAACAACTTTTCAAATTAGCTGTTATTAAAAGGCAGCATAAATGAGGCACGAGGTGAGGACCTCGAGGAGTGCAAACATCTACTAACTTGGGTTGAGCATAAGGCTACAGCAGAGGTACCTGCTTATTTTACACGCCAACACAAAATTCAAAAATCCAAGGTAATATAGAGGAAGACACTCAATGGTTAAAAAAAGTTGAAGATAAGTAGGCAAGAGAAAGGTAAATAATAATTAATTAACCAAGGGAGCAGCGTTTAGAAGAGGATGTTACTTTAGGAAGATTGATACTAAATTCAGTGTCTTATTCATTGGGCACTGTTGCTATTTTAATGTGCACTGGAAACAAATGTCTTTTTCATCACCTAAATTTGCACCACGCTCTTAAAGCAACTGAAGTAATACAATGCTATCCAGGTTGGCCATCCCTCTCCCTCTGGAATTAGCCCCGCCAACGGGATTTTATATCATATAACTCTGAATAACCCTAGGGAAGAAAAGTGATACATATAAATATAGTGTCAGCCAGCTTCTATCAACACAGTGTGTCAAAAGAATACAGGTTAACAACCTAACGTTCACTGTGACTTGTTGCCAGGGTTTCCGGCGACAAGACAAAACGATACGTTACCACTGATTGCTCTGATGAGTTTGTAACCTATGACATGGTACCTCAACAAGAACCACACCTTTTTGAAAGCTCACAATCATAGATTCTGCATGCTTTCTGGGCTGGTTACGAGAGGAGCCTGAATGACTCTGATTCTAGGCACAGGCACTGCACCACAGCCAGTGACGGTTATTTTGCTCCTTAACTGCTAGTGATAGATCCCAAGTGGCCAATATCAGGACTGCAAGGAATATCACTTTCTTGGTATTTCCCACTACAATTTCAGTGATGCAGTGCAATCCCTATTATATATTCATTGTTAATGCTTTGCAATACAACCAAAATGATAAACTAAGGCATGCACATATACATAAAAAATGTACGTGGGTTGATTTCTGAAGTTAGCCAAACTATGGCCTCAACCTTAATATTATTAGGCCAGCACAACTGTGTCCTTCTGCAGAATTCATATCTGGTCATCCAAACAGACAGTAACGCGAGACAACCTTTCGTAAAGTAACAGGTGGATAACAGAAACAAGAAAACTAGATATAAGCGGACAATTTAAACAAAGGGAGAAAATGAAAATATATATACACACACAAGTAGTATCCGAGGCAAGCACAGCGTCAGAGGAAGATTGATAGGGCCCAAAAGGAAAAGAATCAACATGAGAACAATACAACATCAAAACTAATGATAAAGCCAGAAGGAAGCAGGTTCGCCATAGAGAAGAGTATGATGACGATCAGCAAGCACACAACACAGAATATAAAGAAATTGGAGAAGTTTGAGTAAAAGGTGACCTGTACATTTAGGAAAGCACCATGTCCTAGCACAGAAAAAGTTAGATGGAAAAGGTGGATGAACTACCAACGTTTAGAAAGCGAAAAATGATAATCACGAAACAAGATTACATATGTGCAAAGACAGACACAAAGGAGATAGCAGATGCTTCAAACAGAACAATCACAGAAGATATGATTGTGGGCAGCAAAGATTTGGGAAAAATCATCAAACTCAAAATCGTTTTTTTTTTAAACACGAGCAAGGGCTAATTCATTTATCTTAAAACGTATCCTTTCTGTAAAGTCTTCCAACTGTCAATCCAAAACAATTCGAAGTTTAACTCTAGGTTCAGGTGAGCATGAATGGAAAATGCCAAATAATGCTTAGAGAACACTGGAAAAAGGCGAAGAGGCAGGGTGAAAGTGTATGACTGGTCCACTTGGAAGTAAGGTAAAGTCAAGCATGAGGTATACACTGGCAAATCACACACACCTCACATCCATTTACACCATTTACATCAAAACTCACCACACCTTTTTACAGAACAATATACCTGACACAGCCTAGCAAGTCATTACCTAACCACAAGGGCACGGTCAGAGTGAAACTTGTGAAACCAGAGCCTTCTCAATAGTGGTGAAAGGTTTTTTCTATATCTGGAGAGTATGGGGGCTGTTTGAGTATTGGAAATCTGATTGGAATTCAATTACTAAGCCCAAGGATCACTTCTATAACATACAGATTGCATCCTTC
The DNA here is from genome assembly GCF_964263255.1 of Lissotriton vulgaris. NCBI lineage: Eukaryota > Metazoa > Chordata > Amphibia > Caudata > Salamandridae > Lissotriton > Lissotriton vulgaris. The sequence goes on along the minus strand of NC_141693.1, from coordinate 780,662,048 downwards.
CCATCTGTACGTTGTCTGGCTTGTGGGATTCTTCTTTGCCATGCCCGCCATCTTTTGTTCCCATGGCATATGCATCTTGTAATAACATTAAACACCAAGCTTGGTGGCAAGAGTCATGATGATTTTCAAGATGGGCATGAAGCTGGATATCTCACTGAAATTGCTGCTGCTGACCACTTGGGTGTGCACAAATAGACCTTGCTGATAATTGCGATCTTCGATGCAGCAGGCGATTTCATGAAGTCCAGACAAAATATGAGGCGACAACTGCAAAGAGGAGGAAAAAGGTCAGTCAAGGTAAAACCCAATCCTGTGTGTTAAAAGGGATTACAAAACAGAAAAGAAAATATAAACAATATAGGAATCCAGATAATTCTTTCAGCCAATACACAGACAATTCACATTTGTCATGCCTTTGGTTTGTCATGTTCCAAGTTATTGTTTTTCTTAATCTTCCCAAAACACATATTTCTACATAAAACAAGCACCAGCCAAGCCAATAGGTCTGGCCTTTTAGGTCTCTGCTACAGACAGCATCATCTTCTTTGACAATTAGAACTATAGTTTTTCGACTTTTTTGTATATTTTAATTTACCACTATTGCATAGCCATCTGCAATGTTATACAAGTAAATAAAAAAGGTTTGTCTATGTTACAATGCATGTACATGCACATTAAGTTGCATGTGACATGAGAGATACATGCATACACATCGGCGCCATGCATCATGATGCGTGTAGAACTGCAAATAGCATTGGCGAAGCCAATGACACAGCCTTTTAGATCCTAGACCTATTGGCTTTGCCAAAGCATATTTATTACTGATAGCAAACACACAAAATATTTACAAACAGGTACACCCTTCCTATTACACTGACTCAACACTGTCAAAAGCGCAATACTCTAATGCAAGCAAAAATATGAGAACATTGTGGGGGTGGTAGTAGCAACAGTAGTAGTGATGGTTGCTGCCAGAGCTGATAGTGGTATTAGTGGTAAGATTAGTAGTGGCATGGGAGTTACCTGTGGTGATGTTAGTGATGGTGGCACTTGTGTGATGATAGTAATAGTGGAGGTTATAATAATGGTGGTGATGGTAGTCGCAGTGCTGATAGTGCTGTTCACAACTGTCATAGCAATGATAGTTGTGGTGGTAATGTGGAGGTGGTTTTGCAATGGTGGTGGCAGTAATGTTGTTGGCAGTTGTGGTAATGGTGACACAGAGAGCAGATAGTAAGCAGGCAAAAAGTCAGTACTATTTTTTGGGGTGAGAGGCATAGGCACCATCATAGTTGTGCTAGTCAAAGCCAGGGCTAAGACTACTGATGTCTCAAGTTCAATTAGGTGATATAGAGGAAGGAGGCCTGAGTACAATTATGACAGTCAGCAAGGATTATTGTAAATCTTAAATCTGCTCTGCCGAGACCCCAGAAGCAGAAAAACGTAACTACCTGGGCTTAAACAGTAAGGCGCTCTTTGAACCTCTTCATGCATTTCTCCTTTCACTCTTAATTTAGGATGAGGCACACAAGGTAGAGTGCAATAGCTTTGTTCTGCAATAATAAATCACCGCATTAGGCTTTAAGGCATTGGATACCCGGTCAGAAAACCGAGGTTACTGGTGGCTGGACTATGTCATCTTGCCACACGTGAACTGGCAGGTGGGCCGGAGCAGAGCTTGAACAAAGTTGACATGAGTGTACGCAAGATCCTTGTTGAATTGAAAAACTAGGCTGGAAGAACAAGTGACTTACCAGTGGTAAGGCTCTTAGTAGTGGAGGCTTTAAATACCTGCAGGTGCCAGAAACTGAAAAGCAGTGCTCCTATGCACCGGTACATGTTGCTGTGTGACTGGCTCAACGTCGTTCAGCTCCGTAAGGGACTAATGTCGTTGCATACAAGCGTCTCCCTGGCATGCTGACGTCAGTTTATTTTATGAATTCACCTGCCCTCGTACATAGAATTGAAAGTACCAATGTGCAGATTCCTAAATTGGGATCTTTTTACAAGGAAGAGACTAAACTACAGAACGAGAAGGGGGGAGAATCTTGCGGAATCTACAGTTTCATAGAGTATCCACCAGAAGAACGAGTTACTTACCTGCGGTAACGATGTATCTGGTAGAGACATAGTCTAGCCGCAGATTCCTTAACTTAGAATATCCCCAGGCGTCAGGCTGGATCCGGAAAACTTTCTGCAGCAGCATCTCTGGGCGGCGCCGCAAGGCTCAGCCCTGACGTCGTCCACGGACATGGCATCAGCGGAGCCATATATACCCCTCCCGGCACGCTGACGTCAGTTTTCGGAGGAGAAACTTTTCTGTGCCACAACGCAGACCCACTTCTAAAAAACTGTTAGAATATGAGAACAGTGTGCGAAAATGATGAAAGGACATGGAATGGTGAAAAAAGCACCATAAAGGAAAGTTCAAGGCACTGTATATTGCAAACTAGTAAAGGAAAAGAGGAGAGCACTGCTCTTGGAAGCAACCCCGCAAAAATGAAGGCCAACCACCCTTGGAGGTAATGAAGATGTAAACAACATCGTGGCAGACGACAGAAAGTCCGCAACCTTAATGTATAACTGTGAAGGACAACAAGTCCGGAACACAGAAGCCAGGACAATTGACTAGAAGACTTCCCCAGAAAGAGATGTTGTATCCCCAAGAAGAGACCTATAAATTGTGGCAGAGTCAACAGACTTCAAACCAATGGAGGACAGGGGTGGTAATAGACCCCAAAGATTGCTTGGATAACAACGCACACAACAGCAAAGAGCTCTTCAGCCTCGTAAAGGACCTCTCCAACCCCAGCGCCAACAACATCCCGCCCTCACAAGAACTGTGCGACTCACTAGCCATCTTCTTCCACCGCAAGCTCGCTGACATCCACGACAGCTTCAACACCACGACCGCCCGACTAAGCCAGACTCCACCTCCCCTGTGAACACCACCAGCGCCAACCGCCTGACCTCTTTGTCCAATGTCAACTACGACGAGACACGCAAGGTCAGGAACTCCATTCACTCAGGATCTCCGTCTGACCCGTGCCCACACCACGTATTCAACAAAGCAGACGCAGTCATCGTTCACCAACTACAGAGGGTCATCAACATCCCCTTCAAAACAGCGACATTCCCGGAAAGCTGGAAGCACGCCGAAATAAACGCCCTCCTCAAGAAGCCCAAAGCGGACCCCAAAGGACCTCAAGAGCTTCCGGTCCATCTCCCTGCTACCGTTTCCGGCAAAGGTCATCGAGAAAATCGTCAACCTGCAACTGGCCCGCCACCTCGAAGACAACAACATCTTGGACCCGTCCCAGTCCGGATTCAGACGAAACCACAGCACCGAGACAGCCCTCATCGCCGCCACAGACGACATCAGCCCTCATCCTCCTGGACCTGTCAGCCGCCTTCGACACAGTCTGCCATCGCACTCTAAAGACACGCCTCCTAGAAGCAGGAATCCAAGAGAAGGCTCTTGACTGGACCACCTCCTTCCTCTCCGGCAGAACCCAGAGCTTCTGCCTCCCTTCCGATCCGAAGCCACCAACATCATCTGTGGCGTCCCCCAGGGCTCATCCCTCAGCCCAACGCTGTTCAAAATCTTCATGGCCCCCCTCGCACCAGTGGCCCGCCGTCACGACCTCAACATCATCTCATACGCGGACGACACCTAGCTCATCCTCTCCTTCACCAAGGACCTGCACACCGCCAAACCCAACCTCCACAAGGGAATGAAGGCTGTCGCCGATTGGATGAGGGGCAGCCGTCTGAAGCTGAACTCTGACAAGACGGAGGCCCTCATCCTCGGACCCACCCCCTCAGCCTGGGACGACTCCTGGTGGCCGACCACACTGGGAACAGCACCAACGCCCACTGACCATGCACGCAATCTAGGATTCATCCTCAACTTCTCCCTCTCCATGTCTAAGCAGGTCAACGCCGTCTCCTCCTCCTGCTACAACACCCTCCGCATGCTCCGCAGGATCTACAAGTGGATCCCGACCGAAACAAGAAGAACAGTGACACAGGCCCTCGTCAGCAGCAGACTGGACTACGGCAACACACTCTACGCAGGAATCCCAGCCAAACACCTACGACGACTACAACGCATCCAAAACGCCTCTGCCCGACTGATCGTCAACGTCCCTCGCCGCAGCCACATTACTCCCCACCTGAGAGACCTACACTGGCTCCCCGTTGACAAGAGGACCATCTTCAAGCCCCTCACCCATGCACACAAAGCACTCCACAACGCCGGACCAGCCTTCCTGAACAGCAGACTCCGCTTCCACAACCCCTCCTGCCAGCTCCGCACCGCCAGCCTCGCCCTCGCATCCAACGAACGATCTCCGGCGACAGATCCTTCTCCTACCTCGCCCCCAAACCTGGACCACCCTCCCTACCGACATACGGCAGACCCAAGACCTACTCGCCTTCAGAAGACTCCTCAAGACCTGGCTCTTCGAGCAGTAGCAGCACCCCCCCTCCCCATAGCGCCTTGGGACCCTCACAGGTAAGTAGCGCGCTTTACAAGTACTCTGATTGATTGATTGATTGATTGAAAAGAGGAGAGCGGGGGTGGGAAAAACAAGAATAGAACCCACACTGTACAACCCAGAGAGTAGAGTTGGAAAGGATACATAACACATGAGCATTCCGCCCAATTATGAGCCTGGGCGCGGAGTAGAGCTATGAAAACAGAACGAAGTATCAGTATCCTGTGTTGGAGTGAAGTGAAAGCGTCACCCTGCAGAAGGATCAAGCCACCCGGAGGGAGGGGAGCATAGAAAGCCCAACCTGAAAAGGTCCTCGCAGAATCAAGAGGACGGGCGGGCGTTAAGGAATCTGCTGCTAGACTATGTCTCTACCAGATACATCGTTACCGAAGGTAAATAACTCGTTCGTCTGATAGAGACGTCTAGCTGCAGATTCCTTAACTTAGAATAGATACCAAAGCTATACCCATAGAGGAGGCGGGTCTGTGACTGAACCCCAATAAGTTGCCGAGGCAACATAGCCGTCAACAAGGTGACGACCCAGGTTGGGAACAGCAACCAGCGCAGTCACACCAGACCATGAAGCTCAGAAAGAGAGAAAAACATTGGGAGGCAAAGGTACTACAAACCGTAAAAGAACAGCATAAAAACCCTGTATGCATAACGGGTGAGAGAAAGTAAAAATACGCTAGATATGTCTGTGTGAAAGGGAAAGTTCATGACTTCGCAAGAAGTTGAACTGAACCCAGGGACTGATGGACCCGCAGAATCGGACGTGCTGACCGTAAATAAAACAAAGAGGGAAGACAACTGGTATGACAGAGTCAACACATACCAGTCCAGTATGTACAACAGTGGAAAAAACACTGTTGAATCCTGTACCAGCCAAATACATAGGACAGTATTGGCAGGATGATGATCAATGAACATAAAGTGACAGTAGTAGCAGAAACAGAAGACATGCCGTTGGAGAGTCACTCTGTCATGAGGCATGTGAAAGGGCTGACGGCAACCATCAGAAGCACCCAAAACAGGACTACAGTAAGAATTATAGCCAAGTGGAAGACTGGACGAAACAGAAGCATACCGTGCAGACGGTAGAACCTCACAAAGTAGAACAAGAACCCTCTTGTAGGGGTGCGTGAGTAGCCCAGATGCGAGAGACGCAATCGTAAGAAGGCAACCACCAAGCAAGCTGGACATCCATATAAGAGCACTTAGGCGAGCAGACCGGGTCAATAACCACAGACACCGAATGAAGGAACGTTGACAGCAAAATTTTGCTGTGTAACAGCACAGCAGATATAGAGGCAAAGAAATGAAGCTTAACACAGAGGACGCAAAAAGTACCAACAGTTCTGATGAAGCAGAAGTGGACAGAACAATGTCCAGACTAGTAAGCCACATCTGCCCTTCACCCGGGAGGAGGAGCGGTCTCCGCAAGATAGAGGAGGAGACGGAGCTAGACACGACAATCGTAAACAGTCAGGACCAATCGAATGGTCCAAGGACTGAAGAAGCGAGTATCCTAAAGAGAACGCTCGCCTTGAGAGTGGTACAGCACCAATCCAAGCAGAAGTGTGTAAAACCCCTGTGCGGAAAGCAGCAGGAAAATGTGTAAAAATTCCTTTTGGGGAAGTGCCAGGAAAACGAGGGCACAAGGCAAGGTACAGTAGAAAGGCACAGGGCGAAACCGCCACCAGGAAAGATAAGCCCAGTAAGGGAGGAAGTACGAAAAGGTTTGTTTACCCTAGTCCTTCAAGGGGAGGGCAGAACCAGCACCACAGAAGTGGAAGAATCAATGCAAACACCCTATGATTGCAATCATACCAGGGTGCATTCACAGGTTGCATCAACACTAAGAAGGGTAACATATACTGGTTGTATCTTGGAGCAAAAAGAGGATAGGGAGTCAGTGGTGAGAACTGCGCCTGAACTAAACAGAACAAGGCCCTAAAATAGTGAATGGCAAAAGAAGAGCAGCCATCAAGGGCGAGAGGATCACAGTGACACTGAAAAACGCCCCAATGTATATACGCGAGGCAGAAGCCATACGGTAAGGGACCCATACCGATGCAGTGAAGGATTACCAGAGCCAACTACACCGAAGGTGCAATGAAGAACTGCTAACGTCAAGATCGCAGAACGGCATAAAAAGGAAGCCCACAGCAAGATTGTGGCGAAAAACTCCATAGGAGCGTACCAAGGCTAAGGCAGTCACCACATAGGGCTACTGTCAACCCCTGCAAGGGGGAGTCCTCTTGGGCAAAGCACACATTCAGAGGACAGAAAGGGGAGACAGAACCAGCTGTCCGGCTGCATGTAAAGAATACTGAAATGGCGGAACCACCGCCTACACTATCCGGGTGCTACGCAGAGTACCGGGATATGTACAAAATCAGACCAACAAGGCAACTTTGCCTAAGCAGAATAAAACAATACTGATCAGGCAAAAAGGGCTTGCCGCAAGATTTATGGTAGCCCTGACATGAGGCGGGAGACCGCTGAATCTGCGTGGCTATCAAAAAGGTCCACGCCATTGAAAGGCAGATCCCTAAGAGCATCTCGCACATTGTCCGGGAAATTACTGTCACTCAGCCAAGCATGGCGACACAAAGCTACTGACTGAGCAAGAGGTTGTCCCACAGAATCAGTGGCGTCAAGAGATGAGTGGAGGGAGAATTGCACAATTCACCTGCCATCATGCAGAAGGCGGATTAATTCAACAAGCGGGTCTTCTGGAATTAAAGGTAGAAGAGCCTCGATCAAGGCTCCACTTCAACCGGCTCCATATGGAGAAGATCCAACGAAGGATCAGAAGGCAGAGGGAACCACAGGGGCTGAAAACAAATAATAGAAGCCGCCCTGTGAATAGCCTGTGCGTAGGCAGCACTAGCCTCAGTTGCCATCCGAGGAGGTGACAATAACCCATCTGTAGGGGAGGGCTAGACACTAACCCATCTACTAGACAGCAACAGTGGATGAGCCAGAGGCTGATCCGGAGTCCACGCCACACAAGGTACCTGCACCATGGGCCGAAACAGCCGCAGATCAGGGGTGTCCAGAAGAGAGTCAGAGTTTGGCATAAGAGGAGGCGTAGGCGCCGGCACTGCGTGGGAGTCCCATGGGTGTCCGAGGAGTCGGGAATATCAACCTCCTGAAATAGAGGAAACGTGGGTGCCGGCACTGGCGTCAACGGCGTCAGTACCGGCGTCAACGGACCCCGAGCCGGAGTCGTCTGGACATCGATGTCCTCCAAGGGGGACTCCGGTTGGGCAACGTCCAACTTTGACCCCACTGCAACATGTGGGGAACAGGGTGTCGAGCCTGGCGCCACCTACGACGTGGGGAGCCGCTCAGGGCTATGCGGAGACAGACGACTGGGCCATGTCCCGTCGACGTCAAATCAGCTCCGGAATCAGAGTCGATGCACACAGCCGGAGCGGAGGACGAATCCGTTGATGAAGACCCGACATGAGTGCCTTCCACCTCTATGGGACCCGAAGGCACACCAGGGAGAGGGGGTGACCCAAAATAGGAGCGGAGTGCTTCAGAATAAGCCTCCATTTGGGCTTGTGTCGCTCCGGCACCCGGAAAGGGGGGGTACGGAGGAGACGACCGCCGGACGCCCGTCCCCGGCAGGGAGCGAGAAGAGCAGGCGTCAGCCTCACGGGTAGGGGAGGAAGACCTCCTAAACTTACGTTTGTGTTTACCCTCCGAATTACGTCTGCGGGAACGACCTTGGGAGTGGGTTCGTTCCTGAAAGGGAGAGCAGCGATGGGAAGGAGTAGGACCAGACAGCCGTGCGGCCAACAACTTCATCCGACGCTCTCATAAGGACTTTGGTTTCATCCGCTGACAGTTGTCGCACTCTTTGGAGTTGTGGTGCACCCGGAGTGTTGTATTTTTATCTAGGACCCTAATTCGATATTCCTGATTCATGCCCTTATGTGGTTATAATAAATAGTATCCTTATAAAGGCATAAGAATCATATCCATATTTAGTAATAGCCCATGCAGTTCAAAGCACAGCAAGGCTACTCCCATAGACTCCTAGAAAGCACAACGCGTTCTTTAAACAAACCAAGCCTCCAGCAGCCCAGGAAAACCCCCTGCCTTTGAGTTCGTTAGTCAATGTTTTTATCTATGTATATATTTTATCCATTTTTAGTATCATATGGCTAAGAAACTATATCAATGCCTTTACAGTATTATTTCATAATACTACTTTTACTGTACGCACTCTACTTTATAATAAGTATTGCAACTGTGGCAATTCATTTCTCTTGCATGAGAAAGAAGACTGCTCAATAAAATAACACCTTTTATTGAAAACGCCCGTCTCTCTATTTCTATGCATTCTAACTAAGCAGGTGGAACTAAGCATGCACGATTGACTGAGTGAAATAGCGGTCTATTGTTTTCACACGACTCTAGAAATACACTCTTTATTCTGGGGGAGCAAAGTTGTCATGTTTATGCGGTTGTCAGAAACTAATCCCTTCTTGTCTAAATCCGGACGGTTAACCCTTTCCTGAACATTCGAGAAAGTTTCTAGTGACCTTTAAGCTAGCTGGCAAAACAAATTAAGTCTAACATAATCAGTAGAGACCTAGAAGTCCTCAGTCCTACGTCTACCCTGCTGTTTATGTTATTCCAATGCGCAGAGCCTATTGGGAATATAGGAACTACACTACATGGCGCCCAACATTTGGTAAGGCGATAAAACTAACGCAAGACACTAGAGTAACTCGTGCTTTTCACACAGACCCCTTTCTCCCGTAAAAACTCCAATAGACGTCTGGAGTAGGTGAAAGGTTAATATCCGCCGGAAATTAGTAGGATGAGAATCCTATGTATTAGTTCTTGGTTTAGTCAACATTGAAGGATACAGTGTTCCAAAATATTGGGCACCTAACCTTTGTTTCCTTGAAACTTGATCTGCAACAAAACTTTGTCAGTAAAATGAGAGAAAGTGAAGACGAAAGGGAACAAGCTACAATAACAGCTCAACTCATAGCGGATGACACAAACATCCAAGAAAATGATCCGAATGCTATACTCATTCCGGTCAATATAAGAAGAACTATAACTCTTAAACTTATAGAAAATGGACTATCACCAAGAGGTGGTACGGTCATATTCGTGATAGAGGCACATGAGTATCAGCAGACAGAGGTGTTCTATTCATGGATACATTTTCCAGCAGCACACCCTGTGACAAAAGATTTCCACTATTACAAAATAGAGGAACCTCCGGATATATACACTCCTTTCGAGGACGTTGAAATCCCACTAACTTACCAAGAGCACCTGCTCTGGTTTAATGGCGCCCTAAAACATCAAAATCACATCACCAGGCACAGTCCACTAGGTAGACCAGGAGCCACGTGGCCGGTTCTAGCCAGCTACACACCACACCCAGACATTGAAAAAATGTAGAATGTGGAACTTTTAGCTCAGCTAAAACTCTTAATTAAAATACATAGACAATTGGTCCAATATGTCATGCGGACTGCAACAGTCTAACCAACAATTAACACCCCACAACTGACCCCTCATCAGGGAATACAAACAAAATTACACCACAGAACATACAATAATGTCTTGGTAAAACACCCATAAAACTGGAACAAATCCCATTCTGGTTAGCTCAAAAAATAACTAAAATAGAGGCAGTGTTTCCTAATACTACACCTCATGAAAAACACAGAATTCTGACTATTTGCCTCCCAATGGGGGTCGCACCACATGTGGAGGACTCTGACACTTGGGGCACGGTCTTTGCTTCCATCTACACAAAAACACATGGTCTTCCGTCTATGGCAGTCATACCAGATGTACTAAGTCAAATTCAAAACGAATACGGTCCAGAACCTGCTTTAACTTTGGGTATGAAATTACTAAAAGACTTTAAGCAGGTCTCTGCTATATTATTGGCCAACATAAGAGGAGAAGCAGCATGTTTGGCAATCCGCCAGAAATTGAAGGAGACAGATATAACAGAACAACCATTTGAACTCGCCAGAATCATAGAAAAATCCTATGAAGAACTAGGAAGAGATAGTGTGGGTGGGAAACCAGTAAACCCCCAACTAACTGAAAATCCTAAAAAAACATTTATTAAAAATAATCTAAATACTCCAAAGAAGGGTTGGGAGGGTAATAAACAATCAACTCCCAAGGAAAAACTTTTCCAGTCCAGAGGAAGGTCTCCTCAACGGAGAGAAAGATCTCCTGGCCGAGGAGGCAAGTCTCCCCAAAGGGAGAAAAGATACAGCCTTAGAGACAGGGATAAATTGAGAAAACCTGATAGATATCAAGATATTGATACATGTCCCTCTCGATCTTTTCAGACTTCCTCACAGAAATCGGAAAGAAGAGGATGGTCAGAACACAAGGAAGAGCACGTCAAGTCCAAAGACAAAGAACCTGCTCATCAAAGTAATAAAACACAATTTCCCAGAAAGAAGGTAGCAAGTATTAAAATTAAACATGCCGAGGATTCTGAGGACACAACTGAAAAACGGAGAGTGGGCCCAGACAATGCTAGACAGCGCAGCAGAAGTGACCATAGCTCGCAAGATCCTGATGAATCTTCTGGCGACAGTGGACACAAATGAATACATTCAGGTGGAAACTGCAGACACACGAGTTAGTGTGCCCCATAAACTATATGAAATAACATTACGTATAGAGGGAGATAAAACTAGGAAAAAAAAGGACTCTTTTGGGAGAAACTTTCTAAAGGCTATTGCATCCTGTTAGCTGAAAAAGACTGGCCACCAGAGTTTGTCAGGGAGTGCCCTCATGGCGAAGAAATGATTATGCCGGCCTTCTCAAATCATATTCCGATTCATAAAAAATACACATTAGCAAGAAAATGGGCAGTGGCCCTAGCTCCTGCATTATACAAAAATCATGTAGGATGGGATGAGGACTCTCCTCTCCACAAAATCCAGTTAAAAAATCAACCGACTGCACAAAGGCAGTACCCAGTTAAACAAGAAGCTAAGAAGCAAGTCAGGGAGATCTTAGATCAACTTGAATATCAAGGGGTGATTGAAACATGCACCTCACAAATGAACAATCCTTTGTTTCCTGTCTCCAAGCCAGACGATCGATTCATATTGTCTAGTTTTGGACTACAGACATTTAAACTCCTGCTGCAGAACTTTTGCAGTACAAAACTCACACAGTGCAGCACTAATGAACAACATCGTGCGCAAAAAATATAAAACGACATTAGATATCTCTAATGGATTCTTCTGTCAAAACATTGCACCTGAAAGCAGGTATTTGACCGCTTTCTCAATAATGGGGTCGCAAAAACAATTTTGCTGACTCCCACAGGGATTCAAGAATAGCCCAGGATTATTCTCAGCAAGGGTAACAGAGTTACTACAAATATATGATGATGAGGCAAAATCATAGGTCGATGATGTCTATCTTACAGACGATGACCTGGAGACTCACTTAAAAAGAATCAACACCATAATTCTGGGGTTCGCATCAGAGGGTTACAAATTCAACTATAAAAAGTCAAGAATTGCCTATCTAATAGTCCTATTTTTAGGGTATGAATTATCAAGTGAAGGCAAAAGCCTGGCAGACAACTTCTTAGAGAAGTGTGCAGTACTCCAAGCACCAAAAACGCTAAAACAATTACAATCAATACTAGGCTTCCTGAATTTCGGTAGAACATACATTCTAAATTATGCAGAGAGGGTTAAACCCCTCGATGAATTAATAAAACCTGATTTCAAACCAATACATTGGACTCAAAAACACACAGAAATTTTGAGATCACTACAAACAGACATGTTAACTAAAACAAAATTGCAAACTCGCGACAACGTACGCAACCTTGCAATCAGAGTCATCCCAGGAAGATGCGGATTCACATACCTGACTTCTAATGAGGGAGAAACGGTACCTATAGCTTACAAATCATACTTGTACACTCAAGCCAAAATGAAATTCAGTTCTACAGAAAAAATTCTGACAGCGGTTCAAACTGCTGTAGCAAAAGAAAGAGCCCTAGCCCAAGGCAAGAGAATAACTGTTTATACAGCAGAATCAGCCCTTGAGGCATTAACAAGTCCACGTAATCTGAATACAGTGGCATTAGATCCAAAATTGAATACAATGGGAAAATTCTCTTGCTACAGAAGACGTGAAATACTATTTTGACCCGAAATTGAAAAAACTAGATCTACAATATGAACAAGAATATCCTCTGCCAATCGAAATTCTGCCTCTCAAAAAATATACCTGCGTAATCTATATTAACAGATTCGCACGACACTACGATGTAGATAAAAAATCCTACAATGCAGCGTGCGCGATTGTCAAAGGTCGTTGGCGCTCTGGTAAATTCAGACCTATCATTACCAAAACTGAATCACTCAGAAACTGTTCAGCTGAACGAGCTGAAATTAAATCTTTGAAGATGGCGCTTGAAAATGCAGATCGCGAATTCCCCACACTAATAGTGTGCGACTCGCATTACTGCGTCAAGTCATACAACAATGACATGCAGACATGGAGCAAAAACGGTTACAAAGATGACACAGGTGCCACAATAAAGCATAAAACGCTTTGGGAACAAGTAGTTCTTTTACAGAAAGAACTACAAAAGACTCACGTGATACATACACTGAGTCATTAGCGTGATGGCGTTCACGTTGCAGGGAATGCATTGGCTAACACAGCCACAGCGGAAGCGGTTCAACCGGCTTCCGTAGCCACTAAAAAGTGTTCGGAAAAACAAATAGATGGAGAAACCATGCTGGCGTTAAAAGCGTCATTAAAAGGCGATTATGCAGCATTACCTCTCAACTATCCACTCAGTAATACATACATAATTGATGCAAACTCCGTTCCTTTTGCTCAAATCCCTGGAGTGGGGGATAGATTAATTCCAAACATTAACCGGAGGGTTTTCTTGATTGAAGACGCACACATGGGACTGGGTCCGAGGCACCAACAGATCTTGAAATCTCTAATAGAATTACAATCAGAATACTGGTGGCCGGGGATGAGCTTGCAAATTTACAAATTTGCAATGGATTGTCCAGACTGCAACAGAGATCGCAGTTGTGAACCGGACCAGACTATTGCCAGGACACCTTTATTAGAAAGCATCAGGCGATCTATAACGCAGAAATCCAGCCGGAGAAATGCGTCCCCATAATTATTAAGAAAAAATTCACTTGGAAATGTAGACCCCAGCGCTCGGCTGACGCCAGAACTGTTATAAAAGATTTGCTAGTCTTTATCGGCACATACGTAATTGGCATGCTACACTCTGACCAGGGTCCTGTGTTTAGCTCTCGAGATAACAAAGAGGCCATGACCAGCATGGGCATTGCATTGCGGTACTCTTTTCCCTTCCATCCTGAGGGAAATGCGGTAGTGGAAAGAAAAAACCGTGACATAAAGCAATCTATAACGGCGAGGGTATTAGGTTCGGGTGATGGGTGGGTCAAACATTTATTAAAAGTCCAACATAGTCTTAATAACATGCCAAGAAATTGTCTAAGAGGTATCAGTCCGTATGAACTTTTGTTTGGTACTAGAATGATTATCCAGGATCTGGATCGTCAGACTTCAGTGGTGGAAGAAAAAACCTTTGATATCAAAGATCGTTTGGCTGTTTTACAGGACTTGAATGAAACAAGAAAGAGTCTAAGGAACAAAGATATAGCCAACAACCACTGAAGAACCACCTGTCCCAGCAAGACCTGCCTGGATTCCGAAGATTGGGGATCTGGTCAGAGAAAAGATCACGGTGAAGAAGGAATTTGGGCCTTCTTACAGAAAAGCAGTACCTGTCTTAGCTGTCAGCGGAACAAGATCAGTAGTACTACTGCCCCTTGCTGGTAAAAAGGAAAACAGAATTGTTTCCATCGATCTGGTGAAACCACAAACATGTGGCCGATAATAAATAGCAGGCCCAGTGGACTACCAAGAAATAGCAGAAGACCAAACTTTGCTACAATCCAAGAGGTTCAAACTGAAAAACTAATCACATTCGATAAACCTGCAGTAAATAAAAAGGGGATATGCAACAAAGCCATGGAACCTGTGCCTCTTAAAACCCAAATTGCAACTTTATGTGAAGATACACCAATCTACAACGATGTAGCATCAGAATGTACAAATGTAACAAAAGAAAATACATAGATCAATGGAAATCCGGAAGCAATCCCACTAATTGACAGAACTGCATCTGGCTATTTTATCAACTTTGATGACTTTTCCGATGATCCAAGTGAACATGGAGACAAGCCAGCAACAAAAACGTTCAAAGAAAAAATGACAGAGCTTTTTCACCAACTAAAAGAAACATATCTAATTTCACTATGGATTGAATTTTGGACTGTGTTAGGTGTACTTTTCCTCCTGCTTTGTCTCATCATGGTTTTATGTTTGGGTAGATTCATTGATGGAAAATATAGTCCAATGGACTTAGCAAGTCAGAACATCAACTTGGTCCTAAAGTCTCACAGATCCTCTCACATCGAGAAAAGAGAACTATCATCAGTGAACATCAGGGTCAACCTAATACCTGGGGGTATTGCATGGAACAGAACTGACTATGATATTTATGGCCCGATTGAGCTTTTAAAGTATCCACACCAGTTTAAGGTTTCCTTAAGTGACTTTGTGATACCAAGTTCTTTTTCTGATGATTGGGACTTTGAAAATATTAATAATATGATGTCAGATTTAGTAATGTCAGCTAAATTTACAGAACATGATTATTTACAGGGTTCATCAAATTATGAAGAATTATACTGTTACAATCACTATGGTCATCACTATTTAAATAAAACTGCACAACCTAGAAATGTTTTTAATTATAATCAATGGGAACATTGTCTAACTCCGCCAAAAGGCAGCTCGAAGACTTTCTATGAGAAATGTCCATACTTCTCAGGGTTTAACAATAGTGATCCAGAAACATTTTATTTTAAAATGTTAAACAAAACAGGAATGAAAACAATGTTGACAAATACTAAACTGATGTATTCTGAAAAATGTTATGACAAAATGTCTACATTTGGTTTTGAGTTCTGGAAAAATAACATTGAAACAAAAACCATCTGGGGTACAAAAGACTGGCAGGTACAACGTCTAGAATCATTATTTAGAGCCTGCATGATCCCAGAACAAATAATATTCCTGAATGATACCATTCAACAAACTACTTGTCTTGGTTTAGCTAAGATAAAAGACTTAAATAAACAGTCTATTCCGAAGCAAATACCTGATGGCAATAGCACTACAGATGTGGAAATAGACGTATCCCATATTTTTCACCAAAACAGAACAAATCCTGATTGAAAAACATGGTTGATCTGGCCCACAGACACAAATAACTGTCAAGATAGATTCCTGAATAAAAAACAGGGGTTCAAACTGACCAGGCCAGACCCAAGATACTCCCAGAGACAACATCCAGGGATAGTTACAACATACAGTGTAGGGAAATTATGCCTTGAGTGGCTACAGAAATCCACACTGACTGAAATTAAGCAACACTTGACTTTACTTAAAGAAGGTGCTGACTTGCGAGATTTCATACTGGTACCTCGCAAACAGCGTCAAAAACGTTTCATAGCGGCCGGTATATACGCTGCATACAACGATGCTTGGAAAGTAATGCAAATTGAAACAGCGAAAAAAATACGAGAAATTGATCGTATAAATTTGGAAAAATCACTTTCTGTAGTGGACAATGGGTTAACGACTCTGTCCTCCAGAATATATTCACTGGACAGCATTGTATCATCTGCCTTTGATATAATAGAGCAAGACTTGCTAATGTTACAACATGGTCAGTCCCAATTGCGTTCTATTGTACAGCTAGGCTGGACGTTGCAAAACCTACGTTCAGGCTACGTGCCATGGCGTCTATTCAACATAACGTCATTATTTTCTATCTTTAACCTTACTGATAAACAAATCAGTTTGGCATCAAAAGAAGCAGACTATACGATTCATAGCATTGAAAAACTTGAGAGATTACCATTGACAATGTCAGAGAGACCCGTCATTGAATGGATAATACACGGAACAATTACAATTCCGATAACCACTTTCCAGTTTAAATATTGCCAAGAATATATACCAGCAGGCGAGTATGAAAGGTTGGGTAAAGGATACATCAAATCAACCTGGGATTTATTTTTCTTTCAAATCAAAAATATTTACTATTTTTTCCGGCACATGGTACTTTGCTTAAAGTAGAACTATTCTTAGAGAACAGAGCTTCTATTTTTAGAGACATTAGAGACAATATTTTACCTCAGCCTCTAGCACAAGTACATTATCATATAAATATGTGATGAAATGGTCTTGACCTTCTCTTCTGTAAACAGAGCCATTTATTGTGTAATTTTCGCAATTCGTTCAGCTGACTTATATGCATTGAACTGAGTGATAACCCTGCTTGAAAAACGTACAGTACCAATACTCAATTTTCGTGTATAAACCATACACCATTTCAAATGCAATTCATGTATTTTGGGGTGGGTTGAAAAACACACATGCATCGTTATATGTTTATATTGCTTATTATTTAGTAATGATGGACATTAATACGTGGAGTGGGTGTTGTATTTCTATCTAGGACCTTAATTCGATATTCCCGATTCATGCCCTTATGTGGTTATAATAAATAGTATCCTTATAAAGGCATAAGAATCATATCCATATTTAGTAATAGCCCATGCAGTCCAAAGCACGGCAAGGCTACTCCCATAGACTCCTAAAACGCACAACACGTTCTTTAAACAAACCAAGCCTCCAGCAGCCCTGGAAAACCCCCTGCTTTTGTTTTGATTTGCACAAGAACTCCTGGAGTCCAGAAAGAACTGTTAGTTCTTAGTGACGTCTTATGTCCAACCTTACGTCAAACCCGGCACCTTTCAGTTATAAATATACCAACGTTGCTTTAAGCAAACACACGGTGGTTGGGCGCAGAGCGACGTTCTACTTGCCCTGGAGCCCAGCTGTAATGAGAGCCGACGGAAACCGCCCCCCCCCCCCCCCCCTTGACGCACTGAGAGAGACACTGTCTTTTTCTCCAGCCGAGAACATCCAGCTCCGGTGTTTCCAAGTCACCCTCGCTGGTTGCTGGGAGATCGAGTCCTGAGAAACGAGATACAAGACCTCCTTCATTCTATAACCAAGATACGGAGCTGATTAAAACTTAGAGAGAATTCTTGATTCCGATACTTGGCAAATAACTTAACTTAACTTAAAAACTGCAAACTTCCTTACTCCTTCCCACGTATTAGGCTTAGGTCAGGTACACCGGGGTAGGCTTATTTAGAAGCACCAGTTGAGCTTGTTAGTCAATGTCTTTATGTATGTATATATTTTATCCATTTTGAGTATCATATGGCTAAGAAACCATATCAATGCTTTTACAGTATTATTTCATAATACTACTTTTACTGTACGCACTTTACTTTATAATAAGTATTGAAATTGTGGCAATTAATTTTTCTTGCATGAGAAAGAAGACTGCTCAATAAAATAACACCTTTTATTGAAAACGCCCGTCTCTCTATTTCTCTGCGCTCTGGTGGAACTAAGCATGCACGATTGACTGAATGAAATAGCTGTCTATTGTTTTCACACGACTCTAGAGATACACTCTTTATTCTGGGGGAGCAAAGTTGTCATGTTTATGCGGTTGTCAGAAACTAATCCCTTCTTGTATAAATCAGGACGGTTAACCCTTTCCTGAACATTCGAGAAAGTTTCTAGTGACCTCTGAGCTAGCTGGCAAAACTAATTAAGTCTAACATAGTCAGTAGAGACCTAGATGACCTCAGTCTTACGTTTACACTGCTGTTTATGTTATTCCAATGCGCAGAGCCTATTGGGAATATAGGAACTACACTACAGGAGGCACCACATACAGATGGCATGCAGGTCCGTCACGGACATCTGATGTGCACAGGTCTCACACGCCTTAAAGCCCAAAGGCATCGCACTGTTCCGGGAGACCGAAGGTGTTGAAAAGACCTGAAAAACTAGTCAAGGAACCGCTGGTTTTCCAGGATCCGCATTGGGACGCGGAAAAGAAGAAAACTGATGTCAGCGTGCCGGGAGGGGCATATATGGCTGATGACACGTCCGTGGACAACGTCAGGGTGGAGCCGTGCGGCGCCGCCACTGGCGCGCAGAGGTGTTGCTGTGGAAAGTTTTCCGGATCCAGTCTGACGCCTGGTATATTCTAAGTTAAGGAATCTGTGGTTAGACGACTCTATCAGATTGAGCATTGGTGAAGGTAAGTGACTTGTGCTTCTGATAGATAATTATAGCCGCAGATTCCTCACTTTGTTAAAAGATACCAGAGCAGTATCCCCCAAGGTGGTAGGTCTGTCGAATGGCTCAGACTAAAAAGTCCTGCAAAATGCTCCTCTCGACAAAACCTAGCTGCCGTACCAGAAGTGCTTCATGAATGAAGGTTGCTGATTACTATCTAGGACATACACTCCACAAAGTGCTGATTGTCCACCATGTGTTCTCTTGTGTTATCTATGTAAAAGCTGAGTGTCTTTTTGGTTCCAAATGGCAGAGTTTCTCGTCCGCTTTCGAAGGATGAGGTGGAGCAAAGAAGGTTGGGAGAGTGATGGCTTGCCTAACATGAACAGATGTCAGTAGGGATGCAGATCGAGTCATTAACACCAGTTTGTTCAGTAAAAAGGTGATATAGGAAGACTGGAGCAAAGGATGTGAAGTTCACTGATAAAACTTGCGGATGTTATTGCAACCAGGAAGACCACTTAGAGGCAAGTAAGTGCAATGGACAACTGTCAACTGATTCAAAAAGAGTACATGTCAGAAATGTGAAAAATAGATTTAAGTCCCACTGCGGCTTCACAAAGGGCATAGACGAACACATATGTTGCAAACCTTTTGAGGGGTAACTCTAGGTGATACATCTTTTTTGCTAGGACTATACTATTTGCTGGTGTTAGATCTCTGTGCACTTTAACCTTGCTAACCAGTGGTAAAGTGTCTGTGTTGCCCCTTTAAATATGGGTGAATTGGTATATTCTAACTGGTATATTTATCTTACCTATAAATCACCAATATATGGTACAAAATGGACCCAGAGGTTCTAATCCACTATAGTGACTGTGTAAAACAAGGCTTCAGGCCCACCACTGT
Organism: Lissotriton vulgaris; assembly: GCF_964263255.1. NCBI lineage: Eukaryota > Metazoa > Chordata > Amphibia > Caudata > Salamandridae > Lissotriton > Lissotriton vulgaris. The sequence continues at coordinate 780,642,351 of NC_141693.1, read as the reverse complement.
AGCTTGACTGAGACCTGTCAAAATAAACCCTTTTGACAGGTCAAAACCTGATTTTAAAAATCAATAAGTCACCCATAGGAAGTTATGTAGGCATTTTTAGTCCACAAGGCCATGTGCATGCTATGTAAAAGTAGGACATTTTATGTTAACATGACCTTACAGTGACTAGCTCCCAAAAGACATTTTTCACTGTGGCAGGACTAGCCATCCTATGTAAAAAACCAGAGTCAAGGTTAATACTGGGTTGCCAGTAGTTTGACTCACTGGACGCTGCGGACCTTTGTTTTGCTTCACACCACGCTCGACGAGCCCCCTGCCTTGCTGCTCTTCTGGACGGGACTCGGTTCTGACGCCACGCTGCTCTGCTGCCCTGTTGCCGTGCCCCCCGCCGCAAGTGCCGCAGGTCATCAGGTGCAGCCGCAGAGCGGGGGGAACGCTGCACTACAACACCCAGGAGCCCTCAGCTGGCCACGCCCCTAAACGCGCCCGGAGGCGCTTGAAAAGGGCGTCGCTCCTACCGCCTCGCGGGACGCGCGCGAGCGGTCGCCGGGCAGAGTGCGGGCCGTCTGTGGCCGTCAGAGGCCGACTGAGGTTGGGTTGGGCCACCCCTCTTTCAAGTGAGTACACTATATTATCATATGTCATTTCGGGGTTTGTTGGGATTCCCTTATATATATAGTGGGTTTGGCGTTCTGGTATCTCTATAGGTCTGACTGTTTGCATTTGCATTTGATTTTGGGCTGCTTTGACTACAAAAATAACTTTGAGATCTGGTAAAGAGAGACTGGTACAGGTCACCACATCGAACGGGGTGTTTACTGGCACTATTGAATATTTCTTCAAACGGACTACTTGTATCCTTGAAAAAGAGATAGCCCTTGTAGAAAAACGTCTATCTATTGATCTGGTCACTGGGAAACGGTCTTCGCTTGGGAAAATAGGGCAGGCAGAATCCCCAGTTCCACTATCTCAACTAGACACTAGTGAAAATAATGGTATTACTTTAGACACGGTGCTGGTAGATCAGGAGCCAGATGACACTGCTATAGCTTTAGATACATCATCAAGTAGTTCCCTTTACAATAACCTAGTGAATATCGATATTGATGACAACGAAACATCTGGTCTTGTTTCCAGTACTGAGATTAAAAACCCACCCCAAAAAGAATCTCACAAATCAGGACTTAGTAAAAGGAAACGGAAAGAGAAAACTCAGAAGGGGGGCTTCAAAAAGAAACTGTAATACAGCATCTACAGTAAACATAGCAGCACCCCTGGCCATATCCCCTACAAATACCACTAATCTTCCTCCGTCAAATAATGCAGATGATATTCTCTTGGGTAAGATAGAATTTGTGGTAAAATCCCAACTGTTACCATTACTTGAAAGGACGAGGTTGCTAAATGATAAAATGGACCAGATGAAGGCATTAATGAGAGATAACATGGAGACTATGAAACAGTTAACAAACCCCTCTGCATCTATAGGCGATGCCATTCCTGGAAGCCAGAGACAACCTAAAAAGGAGGGTCAGGGCAGTTGGCCAAAGCTGCACAATTACCATCACTACAGCCATCCCGAGAAGTGCAGCTAAAACAGGCGAAAAATAGGAATGAGGATAAACTAGGTAATCTAGGTAAAGCTAAACCTCCTAAGGAAGTCGTACCATTTAAACCTCAGCTCGCTTCCAGCTAACAAGTCAAAATCTACCCGCCTAATGGAACAAGATAATCCGACTAGGAAAAATGTTCATCCCAAACCACCATATGTTAATCTGCCACCAGAGTCCGTACCATATACCATCATCCTAACGGGAATGGTCCCTTTGGAGGAGGGGAAAGTAGAATCACATCGGGACCTATACAATAAAGTACATTTTTGGCTCGATAAGAACAGGCCACTTCCACCCATGTCCAAAACAGAGATCCTCAATGTAAGAAGAGTAGACTGGGTGGGCCACGGTCAAAAGGATCTTGAGGGGGACTGCATTATCGTTAGTTTCAGGGACCCTTGGGTGGTAGATCTCATTTGCAGAAAACCAAAGTTTAGAAAAGTGGGGGATGTCCAAACGATAATGTTGCACTACTTTTATCCTCAATTAGGAATATCCAGAAACCCTCCCTTTCTAACACTATCTTACCACAATAGCGGACCCAGAGGGAGACATCCCCATGACTTGGCTACATATCCTTTGTTCTACCCCCAACTCTCGAATCGGTATGCTCCGCTTTGTGGCCTGGAAGGGGTTGATTGACTATGTTCCAAAAGATAACTATAGAGTGACCAAAACAGCTAGCAGTTTGGAGGATTTAAACTCTTCTCACACACCAAGGGAGGTTAGCCACACCCAGATATCGGCTAGCCGAGAGATTGTAACTAAGGTGGGATCTAAAGGGAATGGATATGAAACAGGGCTGTTGAATGGCGAAAGAGGAAGGGGGCACATAGATCCTCACATAAATGTCCCTAATACTGGGTCTCAGGAATGGACTGGCTAGAAAAATAATTAAACAACCATTTTTTTATAGTAATCAAAAATCCAATATAATGCCGAAATCAGAAGTTTAATAAATAATAAAGAAAAGTAAATTTTAGAAAATTACGTTTTCCCTGCCTGAGGTTCCTGGTGGTCATTTAGCATTTGCTCTCAAACGTCTCCCAGCCAGGGATTAGAATTTGAATAGGTGTGGAAAAATGTGTGAAATACCTCCAGGAGCAAATAATAAGCCGACTCGAATGAACAGAGGAATTTCTAAATCTCACAGAATAAGAAGGGTTGGGCTGTGATCATCCTTTATGACAATACAGAGTCAAATCCTGCTTGACAGGTCTGCTGGGGTTGCATATAACACTATAGGGTGCATTTGAAAGGCAGTGAAAACAATTCAAAGATCATTTCTGTTCATCCACTGTCTGGTAGCAGATGGAACTTACACTATGTCACACCAGACTGTCTCTGGGTTTTACATACAACAGGGGCACACTTGAAAGGACAAAAACAGAATAGCAAGACATTTCTTGTGTATCCAGTGTAGAGGTTGCTTATGAACCCTGGCTTGCTCTACCAGACTTAAGTCCCTGGGTCTATTGTGGGCACAGTGGCTGCCCCAAACTGGATTATAGTGATGGATGAGGGAGGACACCAAGATTACCATAGTAAACTCCTCGCACACACTCCTAGAGACACACTTTAGTGTGGCCGAAGACTTTCGCCATCTTCAATTGCCCAAAGTGGACAGGGTTGGCTCCGGAAACTTTAACTCCATTAGTTAGGTCATGCCCAAGAGTTACTCTCACTCACTAGCTAGAGCCAGGCATAAATGTGGCATCTCCAACCACCAGCTTCAGAACCCTGCTGGACCTAATAACAGAAGAGGACTACATCTGCAACCTGGGAACTGTGAGGAGCCCTTAAGGCCTGGACCTGCTCCCTCTAGTACCCAGGATAACGAAGTGGACTCACAGACTCAAAAGGCTGACCTCCTATTCATGCTTAGGGGTAGAACAAGCTACAAAAGGTATTTACTACAACTGCCCACTTCCCCAGGGGCATATGGTCCTGGACTGGATCCTGCTGTTAGCCTATGCCGGACACCCTGTGAGTCTCGAAGTGCATCTAAAGAGGTATTAGTGGGGCTTTAGAAGTGTATTCCTGCTGTGGGTTTGGACGTAAGGGGTGTAGGAAGGTGGAGTATTATGTGATGATGCTGGTTAGGCTTCACCATGGAATACTCTGACAATGCCCCAAATATGTTCCTTGGATTCACAATAATGAATACTTAGCTCAGTCCTGGTTGAGTGTCAAAGAACAGTCAGGATTTACTAGAGGAACGCATGTTCAGCATTTTAGCGTACCAATATGGATGATAAGAAATTGACACCACTTGAAAGAAATTTGACACAAATTTTTATATAAATTTGGACACCTAAACTAAGTTAACCAGATAAGTATAACCGGAGTTATGGATTTTAGAAACAATATTAAGTCAGTGTAAAACAGTGGTACAAAACTTTGCGGTAAATGGTAGAAAGCAGGAGTGACAATAGGTCAATTGCAGGTCGAGTTACGTGGAACCCAAGAAGGGTAAAGGTGATTTTGCGGTCAATGGTAAAAAGCAGGACTGACAATAGGTCAATTGCAGGTCGAGTTATGTGGAACCCAAGGCGGGTAAAGGTGATATGGGTCCCAGGACCAAGCCACGACAGTCAGTTTAAATTTACTCGGCTCAAGAAGTTTGGGTGCAGAGTTGTCCTGGCTGTCCTTGGTGCTGAAGCGGAAGCAACGGGGAGCTGGTTCTACCGCTTACACGGAGCTGTTGGGTACGGGTGCAAAAAGTCAACAATGTAGCCGCTGCTGATGTTAGTTGAATGTTTTGCGGAGTTCCCTCGAGATGCAGCTTCAAGTGAAAGGGGTGGTTGCCGGACTTGCGACCAACAAGCCTTGGCAGCAGTAAACTCAGCAGAAAGGGTTTTTGACGGCCAGAGGGAAAATGGCCTTAAACTTGGTAGAGGTCAGGGCTATATTTCCCACAATGTTCTCAACCATCTACTCTTGGGTGATCCTTTGCAAGGCCCGATGGCCAGTGATTCTTTGGTTTCAGAACGTTGTTTTTATCTGCCGTGTGCAGGGGACAAGCGTCACTAGTCCAGGGGAGTCTGCCTTTGGCTCTCAAAGAGGTCCTTCTGTCTGCGGGAACCGAGCTTTGGTCCAGGACGAATAGCACTGTGAGACAATCTACAGGACCAAATTGTTGGATATAATGTTGTCATCTTGCAGAAAGTGGCTGATCCTGCCTCCCACTGAATGGCTGTGTGCTGCTAAGAGTGAACTAAAGGGGGTTTGAGAGGCTGCGGCCTGAAGGATAGAGGACCTAGATGTGCATTGGCCCGATGGCTAAATTGTTGTTTGTTGGGCTCATGGTCCAGACTTCAAAGGTGCTGGGAAGCCTGTTGTGCATGCGGTGGAGCCTGACGCTGTGGACACACCAATCTTCTTACATATCCTTGAAAAGGGAAAAACTGCTGGACTGGAGTGAAAAGGCTTTAAGAACGTGCATAGGCTCAGCTCTCCTTAAAACACTCTAGGACTGAGTGAGACTTTTCACCAAATAGGCAGCCTCCGTCAAAAGGAATGTCTTTTAAAGACATCCCCTGAGAAGCCTGTGGACCTCATCCATGGTGACCATCCTGAATGGTTTTGGCTAAGGAATGAAACAAGTCATGTGGGACCGACAGTAAGATTTCACCAACCATGTCCCAAAGTGCGTGGGGTAGCAACCAAGTAGGCACCGTGGATTTGACCGACCACAAAGCAATGCTCACCAAGGATAACATAGGCTAATCTAAGGTATCTACATATTCTGACTCCCTGTCAATATGAGTAGTTGGGAAAAGGGTAGGGTTTGTTGCCTAGTGCTCTTCAATAAAGTCCTCTCTGGCACACTGTGGGCACTTGTTCTTTGGCACCCCAGTTAACAGACAAGTCGTCTTTTGCACAAAAACTAGCAATCGGTGACTAAGATTTCTTGCACCAGCACCCAAACACTAAAAGCTTGGTGGTACAGGCTTACAACAGTACATTAAAGCCTGAGTCAAGAAATCCAGGCTGCATGAGGCCAGTCTATGGCAACAGGCGACCTGTCAGCTGACTGGGGAACCAGAGCCTGATTTAGCCCAAGTGTCCAAAGTGTGTCAGTGAAGTCTTCATTGAAGGGTAAAAGAAGTGTGGTTGCTGTCTGGCAAGGCTGCAATATCTCTGTCATCACATTCATTTTAGCCTCTGTTGTGGAGAAGTGGAGGTCAAGTACCTTAGAAGCCCTCCTAATCACAGCAGTGAAAGATGTACTCTCTTCTGTAGCTGTTCCGGCATGGGCGGAACCAACCCTGCACCAGGTGAGGGTTCAAGCTCAGTGACATCTTTTTAAACCAAGTACCAGTTGTCATCATAGGATGAGACCCATCCACGTCAAATGGTTGGCTCTGGTCAGAGTGTAAACCTAAAAGGTGGTGTAGAGAAGGTGCATGGTCGCAAGGAAGTGGAACCGTGTCTGAGTCAGATGGATTCAGTATAAACTGTGGATTGTCAAGTTATGAGCGTAGTCTCTGTCAGACAGCCTTGCTCGGAGTTGGATACAACAACAGATTGTGGTTCTTCGTCCAGTGCCAGTGATGCTGATATTCGGTGCCAAGGCACAGACCCCAAAAGCACTATGGACGCCAGCACAGAATCCGAGGCAGGTTCAAGAGGCACAGACCGCGCCGATAGTGAACCCACTAGCAGTAACCAACTGGAATTCCCTGCAGATTCTTCAGGCCCAAAGGTGAGCCTGAGGAAGAAAGGAGAGTGTCCCAAATATGCAGCATGGTCTCTAAAAAGGCAATGACCTGCTGCAAAGTAGTCGATGGAGCTGGAAACTTGGGATGCAAAGGGATCAAAGATGGAATCAGATCTTTGGTGGAATGGAAGCGAGACTTGGAGTCACTCTGTTGCCTTTGCACCTTTTCTTGAGAAATACAGTGGCTGGAAGGGCCCGGTCCTACTTAGACTTATTCTGCTTCTTCAACTTAGCCAAAGACTGTAACTGTGCCATGGGAACGAGACTGAGTGTGACTGCCGGGGTGCCTTCTGGTGTTTTGGCCTGTAGACCTTCACAATCTTGGGTGTTTTTCAGATTCATTTGAGCCCTGTCATCTTAGATTTGTGTGTCAAACCCAAAAACCAGAGGCACACCTCATAGAGATCTGTCACAGATATCTGTTTGCAAACAGCCCCAATAAGATTTAAAGCCTGTCGTTCTAGCGGGTGCCATGTTTCTTGCACACTGGAAAATTTGCAAGAAACTCCCTTCAGAGTGAAGAAAAAAGGAGCGGAGCTCCAGGTCCACACCTGAAGACACAAAAAGAAAGGAACTGACATCAGTGTGCAAGTGTAGAGCTTATATGTGACTCTGTTCATCACTTCCGGAGTGGTACAGCATCAACATTGAGCATCACCTCACCAACTACCAGCACACAGGAGCTTTTGAGTTTCTGGATCGATTCTGGCTCCCGGGGATATTCATAAGATGAGAAATCTGCAGTTAAAAGTATCAGAAGAGGATGTACCTGGTTGAAGTATTTCAGTTATTAAATGTGTCTTTGTTTTAACAGCAGGCAGCTGTAAACCTAGAACACTTCTTCGAAAGAGGCACTTTTTCCTGATGGTGGCCTAGGTGCCGGGTATACCTCCATCTCAAGAGATGCAGCACCCCACTGCCATTCTGTAAATTCAAGAAGAGCACATCTCAGTATAGTGAGGGGTAGCAGCTTGTCAGCCTCATCCTAATCATCGGTAATGGCAGTACTCTGCCTACCCTGAACTGCAACAGAGTCAGATCCAAATAAGGCCTCTAACCTCTGACAGTACTCGGATCAAAGTAGAAGTAGAGAGTTACCGTGTGGTTGCAAACTGGCTTGTTCCACTTTTATAATTATCTATCAGGCAAGGAGAGGACGGGCGGATTAGGGTTGGGCACCAGCATCAAAGTTAGGTCCAGGGCTAGTTGACTGGGCAGTAGGATGGAGAGGAATGTTGTGTATCTAGGGGGTGGAGTAGAAGAGTTAACGGTGTTGGAAAAGGCCAAGGAACAGGTCCCAGTGAGTCATTTAACATTACAATCAATCAATCATGTGTTTGTTAAGCACAACTACTCACCCGTAAGGGTCTCAAGGCGCTGGGGAAGAGGGGAGGTGCAGATTCCAGTCAATCAAGGAGGGGGTCTGTCGAACAGCCAAGTTTTGAGGTTTCTCGTGAAGATGGGGAGTGATGTTGTCTGTCTGAGGTGGAGTGGTAGGGTGTTCCAGGCTCTGGCCGCGAGGAAGGAGAAGGAGAGGCCTCCCGATCTGGTCTGTCTGGCACGGGGACCATGGCGTAGGAGAGCTGGGCTGATCATAGGGTTCTTTGGGGTGCGTGGAATTTGAATCAGCTGTTCAGGTATGCTGGTCCGCTGTTGTGGACGGCTTTGTGTGCATGGGTGAGAATCTTGAAGGTGATTCGAGCCTCGATGGGGAGTCAGTGGAGTGTGGGTAGGTGCTGTGAGATATGGCAAAGTCTTGGCAGGTTGAGGAACAATCTTGCGGCAGCGTTCTGGATGTTTTGTAGCTTGCGGGTGAGGTTTTTGTTTATTCAGGCGTAGAGTGCGTTTCCGTAGTTGAGTCTGCTGGTGACAAGGGCATGAGTGACATTTTTTTTGTGCTTGAGGAGGATCCACTGAGAGAGGGCCTGCTGGCAGAAGTCTATTTAGAGCCCCTCGAGGCTTTGAAGGCACACCGAGGAAGAAGCATCTGAAAGAGCAACATTAGGGCCTCCTTGAAGGCTGCAATTTGCTGGAGGATCAACAGCCAGGGGAATGCGGGTGTGCTGGGACCAATTGCTGGACCGGGTCTGAGTTAGGTGAATGAGGGGTATAATATTTTTCAAACTTCACACTCACGCCTACTCACCTGATTGAGTGCCTGGGTTGGGTCAAGTTCTACTTAGCTTTCTTATGCATCTGAGGCGTTTTCACTCATTGAAAGATTCAAGTAGGAATGGGACTCTATGCAGGATCAGCTCCTGGAACGGGATTGCTAGTGGTTCCATGACTTGGAGAGGCAATTATGTTTCAAATACTAACTCTTCCTTTCACTTCAAGCTCCTGGATAGCATTTGAGTGCATGCCGGAGCATTTATCACTTCATGACTGGTGCCCTAGCACCAAAGACTAGTTATGTGAGTCCTCAACTGCCATCTGCTACATGTAGTTGCGGCACAACTTAAATGATGTAATATTCGGGAAGACATTGTCCATGGCACCATGTCTGAGGTAAATATGAAGCAGTCGGAGGACGTACAAAGTGAAGTGGGGAGCTCCAGATCTGCATCGAAGGGCTTGGAAGCAGAAGGCACTTATCTTCAGTACAGCGCTTTCAGGTGAATACTCTATCTAACCATAGACTCCTCACCTAGTGAAAATTTCACAGGATCAGAACGGATCTGTAAACCTTTGGACGAGTTCTCAAGCATGCTGCATATAAGCAATACCCATGCATGCTGAGATCGGTTACTTTCTAGGCTGCCCACGCCCTTAAACAGATTTCATCAGCAAATTGGCATGAAGAGTGTGCAAATCTATAGACGCAGGACCTTGTTAGATGGAAAAAAGAGTCCAGTTCACAGAACAAGGAGGTGGGAGGGTCAGTGAGGAATCTGCAGTTAGATGCATTCTCCACCACAAAGATCATAACCAAAGGAAAGTTACTTGTTGTTCTGTTGGATACATCTAACCACAGATTTCTCACCTTGAGACTACAAACTGTAGCAGTACCTTACAAGGCTAAGGTTTGTGAACTGACTCACACCAAACAACCCTGGAGGATCGAGCGGGCAAAATACTCCTCTCGACAAAGCTAACTGTTCAGGTAGTAGTGCTTCGTGAATGTGTGTAGCGATGCCAACAAAGCTGCCTGACAGATGTCAAAGACAGGTAATCCATGTGCTAACACTGTGGTAGTAGATTTGGCCGTGGTGGAATGCACCTGCAAGCCTTTAAGTGCATATTTCTTAGCCAATGCCTAGCACAACTTTTTGCAGATAACAATACATATAAGTATATACACATAAGTATATACTTTAGTATATACTTATATGTATATGTACTTTGGGGGCTCTGGAGATCAGCCCTAGGACTTGTTTGCTTCAACTTAGGGACTTTTATTTCTGTTCAACTGCCTCTATTTAACTGTCTTGATAGAAAACGACCAGTAGAGGTCAGTAAATTGCTCTCTGTTGAGGGACTTTTTTTTTCTTTTCTGGCAACTGCCTCTATTTAACTTTCTTGATAGAAAATGCCCAGCAGAGGTCAGTAAAATACCAGAATCACTTTAGCATTCTCTAGATTCCAGTCCATAGAAATTGTCTTCCACAAGCACCGGAGACAATTTCTTTAAAAAATATTGTATTTTCAGTGTTATGACCACCAAAGGCCCTGATTTTATACTAAAAACAGAGCTTTGGACTATATCATTTCCCGCTGAAAGGCAATATTTCTCTCCATGTGTTCCCATACCTGGCGTGTCACGCAGTTTGGTGCTTACTTTCTATCCATGTCAAAGAACAGTAGAGGTTTCAGCACCCAGGCTATTGTGCTGCATAGCTAAATAATATAAGGTCTCAAATGCGAGACCGATTTCATTGCAAATGCTTGTTTTCGCACTGTCTGGCTCTTGAAAACCCTACGGAGAGCTGATCCTCCACTCTTTGTTCCTTAGTGCGATCAAATTTGAAACTGAATGACTGACTGACTGAAACTCAATGCTCTTTAAGGATTCAATTATGAAGTCCAGTGGCGGCTGCCGAAAGTCTAAAGGGGTAGGACAGCGCTTTGGAAATGAGTTACTTACCTTCGGTAACGATGTATCTATTAGAGACACAGTATAGCCGCAGATTCCTTAACTTAGAATATCCCCAGGAATCTGACTGGATCCGGAAAACCTTTTTCCAGCAGTACCTCTGCACGCAGGTGGGCGGCATCGCCCTGCTCCGTTCCTGACGTCCAACGGAAGTGAAGTCAAAGGACCCTTATAAGACCCACCCGGTATGCTGACGTCAGTTTTCAACAGTGAAACTTTTCCGGGACACAACCCGGAGCAACAACAAAAATTGCGAGAGAATAGGAACAGTGTGTCAAAAAAGGGCGAAAACCTTTGAAACAACAATGATAAGAAATCATAGAATGAGAAACAACACCATGTTGAAAGAGTACTTAAACTTGAAGGGACTGAAGGGAGCGAACAGAGCACCTGCCCCATCAAAAGTCTCATCAAAGGGAAGAGCCATACTCCTCCTAAGAGGCACCGGCAGTGGAAACTAATGGCATCACAAACGAAGGACAGTTTGCAAACACAGGATGGAACTGTATGAAAAATAGTCTGTAACCACAGGGTAGAACTGTAAAGGATCACAAGACTGGAACAACATGACTCGTGACAAGTAACCAGAAGTGAACAACAATATAGACTGTGAACCCCCCCCCCCACCCCACAGTGACCTATGAACTGTAGCATAGTCAGATAGAATCTCAACCCAATCGACTGCAGAATAGACAAGGAGACCCCGAAGAAACGGGGAGACACAGACGAGGGCGGAGGGAGGGTAGGAAAAGATGGGATTCTCCATGCTGGAGGAACCCAGGTGGAGCAGCATTGAAAAGCACAAAAGCTAGCCACCTAAAAACGAGAATGTGTGGAGTGCCAATGTGCCCAGAACAGAATGACATACCCTGCCCCAGAGGTAGGTGACGAGAGCACCCCTCAGGAAGACCAACGTCACTTGTAGGGAGCCGAGCTCTTAGACAGAGGGCTAAAAATATATATATTGCATTTAATTATATTGCATATAAAGCGATCAACAATACAGGGCCGGAGTTCCTAAAAAAATTATTGTGCACTTACACTCCTAAAAGATCTCCATGCTTAGCCACGGCCCTTCTGCTCACTGTGCCCCGCACCAAAAAAGTCTCCTGGGGTGACAGACGTTTTATAGTGGGCACTGCCAGACTGTGGAACACTCTCCCCCTCCACATTAAAAGCAGTCCCTCCTTAGTGACATTCCGGAGACAAGTAAAAACTTGGCTTTTCAATCAGTAGCATCCCACCTAAGCGACTCTGCTGTTACCTTACAGTGCTGAGACACCCCAGGGTATTTGCACGCTATATAAATCGCATAAAAAAATAAATAAAAAGGAATGCAGAAACAGCTGGTCATCTGCAACAAATGATGAACAAAACGGCGAAAAGCCGCACAGTCCGTCTGGGTAATGTCTTGAACCCCGAGACGGAACACCCGAAAAAGCACTGCACCTAAAAGTCAAAGTCCACAACAAGGACTACGCACCATGGAACTCCTGGAAACCCAGACATGAGACGTTGAACCGTTGAGTCAGCATGTCTGTCAAACAGGGTGACCCCATCAAAGGGCAAATCCCTAAGATGCTCTTGGATGTTGGCATGAAAAACAGCCATCGCGTAGCCAGGCATGGCGGCGCAGAGCAATTGACCTGGCAATAGCTCGACACCGAATCAGTGGTGTCCATGGCCGACCAAATGGAAAATTGCGCCATTTCTCGGCCATCACAAATCAACCGTTCCAGGTCAGTCCAAGACCCCTCTGGAAGAGAGGGAAGGAGGCGCTTGACTAAGTCCCAAAGGGCAGAAGTAGCCCATGCAAACACGAAAGACGTGTTCAGGGATCGAAGGCCTGCAATGGTGGACGCAAAAACATGGCGGCCACACAACTCCAACCATCGAGATTCCCAAGTGGGAGGGAGTAATGGAGATGGGGCAGAAGGCAGTAAAACTGAAGCCGCCTGAATCATCAGCCCCTGAGCCCCAGGGTGGTGGGACAAACAGACAGAGTCTTCTGGAGCTGGGCGATGTCAATCTGCAATAGCACGATCCACTGGGTCCCCCCGAAGAGGGCCTCGCCCAAGTCCCCAGAAGAGCTTCGTACAACGACTCGCCAAAAGGCAACAAAGGCTTCAATTCCACGGTGCCCTGGTGGAGTAAATCCAGCAAGGGATCAGAGGGCAGAGAGACTGAGGGTGGCTGCATTTTTTTAATTTGTAAAATGCACACAGCTCTGCGAACCGTCCTCGCAAAAGCTGCACTAGCCACAGTGGCCATTCGAGGTGGCGACAAGAGGTCATCCGTAGGGGACAGCATGAGGCTAATCTGCCACCAAAACAGGGGGGTTCTAGAGCCTGAGGACATCCAAGGCCCTGCCAGTGCAACCCTGGGGGAGGCGAACCTACAGGGGCTTCCACAGATTCAGCCTCCACATCCTCCACAAGTCGCAGCGACTCTGGAACTGGAGCCAGGGAGCTCGACCGGCACCAAGGGCAAACCTGCCGGCGAATCTCGGATCTGAGCCCCTATCCCCTCTATGGGGCCCGAAGGTGTGCCAGGGAGAGGTGGTGACCCAAATTATCATTCAATCCCCGGGGAGGTGGTGGTCCCCGGGGCTGCAGGGGCCCACATTCGCCCCAGCAAACACAATCAAATTTAAAACAGAGAGCCCTGGGGAGGTGGTGGTCCCCGGGGCTACAGGGTGGGTGCGTGCTCCTGCAAATCATCAATCAAACCCAGGGAGGTGGCAGGCTGCGGGGGCCCCGCTATTTATTTTTGGGATTACCCCAGGGACCTGACCCACACAAGGGCTTGTAGAAAACGCAGCGGGGGAGCCTGCTTTGTTTTCGGTTCGTATTCACGCGCCCAGCGCGAAATCGGCCGTTTACAAAAAAATGCTTTTTTTGGCCTAGTGAGCAGGCCTCGGGGGTCAGGGTGTTTCTACCCTGCCCCTTTTTCTTGTTTTTCACTTTTTTTTTTTTTTACTGTTTTCTTGTGACTCGGTTAATCAGTCACAACATGGCTGCCAACACTTCCTGGTTTAGAGTGTTGGCATCCAATCACAGTGAAGCTCGTGCCCGGGAGGGGTCAATATTGAAACTTTTTCTTTTTTAAATTTCTCAGGAACTACGGACCAGATTTACACCATTTAAAAGAAAGGGCTCTTTATGAACCAAGAACTACCTTTCTGTCAAATTTGGTGTAATTCCGCTCAGCAGTTCGGGCTGTATGATTGTCTAGAGTTTCCTATGGAAATGGGGAAATGCGTTTTGGGACCCCCCTTTTTTCTCGGCCCCACCGTTGCACAAATCACCCCAAAACTTTCAGGACAGTAGCTGACCGGGGCGCCCCATCTTCTTTGAAACTTTTGCGAAGATTCTTCAAACAACGCCAAAGATATTGGCAAATCAAAAAACGCTTTTCCAATGGAAACCAGGTCCTAACTACAACTACCTACTGGCGACTGCCAGGAGTTAATATATATATGATGCATATAAAAAACATAGAAATTATTCCTGTAGATACACAAGACATACAGGGTACAGCAAAGGGATATCCACTCCGCAGAAGGTAACTCATGTCCTCCACCAATGAGTGGGAGGAGGAAAAGTGGAGGAGTCTTGGACACTCCAAGAACCAAGGAAGGACAGACCTAATAAATGCAACCGTCGTGAAAGAAGAGGTACGACAGTAACTGAGGTGGTGACAGAAAGACAAAGATGGGAAACAGCAACACAATGCCACTTAAGAACAGGAAGTGGAAGGCATCGTCCACTACAGGAAACAAAGGCAACTGTCCAAGAACTAACACAACTGACTGAGGAAGGATGCCAGCAGGCGGTAGCAGGAGTAGCAAAGAATAAACAGATTGTGGAAATCTAACATGAAAGAGAAGAATAAGAAGACCACCACCTGGGGAAACCTAAGGATAATGGAAACTAACGGCAACAGATAGTCGATTATGACAATCACACATTGCCCAACTTAAAGAAACCAGAGAAAGGCGAGAAACCTGACCAACACTTCATGGAAACTTGAGGAAAGATAGGATTTGCCCCAAGAAAAAGTAATGAAATACTCCTGTCACAGAAGGGGGTTAAATAGAACTCCTCCCATAGAAAAAGAAATGCAACAAAGGCGGAGTCGAGAGAGGAAAGAGGAAAACCTAGCCTCTTGTGAAATAAGGATACCAGACAAGGATCTAAACAATCAAGGGGACTAGTGTCCCAGGTTAAGAGAGCTGTAGACACAACAGCTAACCCATGGTTGCGATGGTAGATCTGGATAAAACACCCTGCAGGAGGCAACAGCAGTGCCCGTAATCGAAGTAGGGCAGTAGAACACTGAACACATAAGACCAGACTGCTGAAGATAAACAACATCAGAAGCATAATAAAGTATAAAAGGGTCTACACAAGAAAGCAGCGCCCAGGAGAATTTGGAAATAATATGCCAACAAGTTGCTGATACCACAAGGGCATTAGGGAGGTGGAGTGGTGGAACTCAAGCCTGAACCAAGAGGAACACAAGTATGAGTAGGAGAAAATCCATGTGTCCCACAATGTAAAAAAGAACAAAGAGAAGGTCCACATCGAAGAGGGTCGAAGACTGGAACAAAAGTTAACCAGGCAAAAGAGTGTGCCTGCCTGTGGTACCAGTGTTGCCCATAAGGACCTAAGGGGCAGAGAAAAGTTCAAGTCAAAGTCCCTAAAAGGCATACTAAGTGCATAGACAACTCAAAAAATGCCTCTAAGGCATACAAAATAATGTCCTTGAAATTAGGAAACAAGGCTAAAGTGCATCCTCACAACAGAAACAGATTAAATGCCACATAGTAAGTATTCAAGTAGGAAAAATCAAGCAACAAAAAGAAGCTGTAAGAACAGAATACGACAAGACCGCAAAGCAAGATATGTTCCAAATGGCTGGAAACAAAACCGGTCACTGACAGAATAAACAAGAAGAAAAAGATCTTCAGAAAGCAGGAACACCATCCTTGGTGTAACCCTGGAAGTGTGACAAGTACTACGCCCTATGAAGGCGGATAAGAGTCAAAACAAAGAGAAAAAGTGCCCCCGACAAACCTAGTACAACAGAGTTAAGACTGTACCATCATGACTATCTCTGAACTGGCTTAAGCTGAGTGGGTAAGCGCACGAAAAAGGGAGGCACCATCAAAAGGCATGTCAATTAAAATAGTTTGCACAGTCTCCGAAAACCTGGAAGTACGCAATCATGCACACCGACGTAGAACTGTGGAAGAGGCCATAGCCTGACCAACAGTATCGGTGGCATCCATACCAAGAGTGGTAGTTTGTTGCCCATCTCGTACCAGGGGAACAAGAGCATTCCAAACGTCTTCCGGAAGGGAGGATAAGAGGCGTTCCACTGAGTCCTAAAAGGCATTGGAGAAGCGGGCGACACAAGAAGTCTTCAGAGAGCGCAGGACAGAGCTAGAAGAAAAGAAAATACGCTCACCACAAGTGTCAAATGTCCTTGCCTCTCTTTCTAGAAGGACAGGAGGGAGAAAATCAATATTTTGGGAGGCTAAAGCAGCCTGAACCACAAAGCTTCCAGTAGACGGATGTCCAAGGAGACCGGAGATTTCCCTAGGGTCCGGGAAATGCCTTTGAGAAATAAAGCGATCCACAGGGAGCCCTGTTTCAGGTTTAGCCCAAGCACCCAATAGGATATCGAAAAGACAGTCACTATAAGGAAGTACAGGCTCAACGTTAGACTGGTCAGGATTGAGAATGCCAATTAAAGCGTCTGTTGACAATTCCACAGAAGGAATTTGTAAATCCAGGAAGACTGAAACTCGATTAAGCATGTCCGCCAGAGCAGAACTCGCCTCCGTAGCCAAACCAGGAGGTTAGAGAAGACTCTCAGACACTGGCATCATTCAAGTCATGTAACCACCTAGACTGCATATAGGGTGGAACCATGGTCGAAATGGGAGGGGGACAACCCACACTATCTGTAGTACTTCCACATTCATGTTCCTCAGAAGAAAAAACCAAAGGAAAGGAGTCTAAGATGGTCGGCTCCATCGGCGTTGAATCCAGCGCCATAACACAAGCAGGTTGACGCCGAGAAGGTGACGCCTTGACGTTAGAAGGAGCGTCAATCTGTGTCAACGGCACCACTGTGGGATCCGCCAGACAAGAGCCCAATGCAGACATTGGAGTCGGCAGACCAGAAGCCGGAGCCCAAGGTGGGAGTCTTGATGGGCTGTGCATTAGCATCGCTAAAGTGTCAGACACAGGAGGCCAAACTGAAGCCTGGGGAGAACCAACCAGCAGGGTCAAAGGCACAACCTCAGGCACTTACGTGGGGCCCAAGGGCGCTCCAGAGGGAGGTCATAATCTAAGAATAGAATGAAGAGATTGAGAATATTGTCTCATCTGGGTCAAAGACGCTCTGGTACTAAAATAGGTGAGGAGACGCGGGCAGACTCATGCCCAAAGCTTCAACAGAAGAGCGGGGACCAGTGGAAGGCGACAATGGGAGGAAGAGCCGCGACTTCAACCGCCAAACCGGAAACTTGCCTCTGGTCGTCGAACATTGCAGTTGTGCATAATTGCCAGTAAATATGTTGTAGACATCTGCATAGTTGTTTTGTCTTTTAAAGGAATTTAGAGGCTCTTTTTGTGAAAATTATAATTGATAGCTATTGTACCCAAGTACTGTAAAAAAATAATAAATTACAAAAAAGATAATCCTGTGATGACAAACAAATTTGGAGTTCTGTAGTTATTATGGAACATCAAGGTGCTATTACTTTTTCTGTGGCTTAGACAAAGCAAATATGAACACAAAATAGGTCCAAAGATTTCTACCAGCAGGTAAAAGCCATACAACCCCCACCTTAATACCTCGGCACAGGGACAATGCTTGTAGCTACAAGAGTTAATCTGATAACCCCTGCTGATGCCAGCCTTTTAAACCGCTTTCTATTGTCTTTAATCAAGAACCTGCCCTGCCTCATTTTTTAGGTCTGGCCTCCGGATAATTTTAGTGGTCTTGCCAGGCTCATATTTTCCTTCAAAAAGACATAATAAGAATACGTACACACAGTAGGCTTTTAATCAACCTACTCTATCCACAGGGATAATCAAATGTAACTCAAATTATGTTTCCTCGCACCACAGCTCACAGTGTAAAACAAGGGGTCAGCCCACAGTCATCAGAAACCTTTATTTGAGAGACCAGACTTTGGTACTCAAAAAGCACTTCTAGTAATGATTTGAGCTCCTGTGGGCTCGTGGAGATCAACTGGATCTGGCTCAAGAGGGATAACTAGTAACCATGTGAAGTACTGCAGTTTTGTAAAATAATTTTCTAGATTTTGAATATGACTAGATGGGGTCCTGCACTAGGGAAAATGCCTGGGCAAACTCTCAATTACGCCGGAACTGAGCAATTTCGCTTTACTCTCTTGATGCTAAATTACCAAAAATTACAAGATTTGTCCTGCTTGTGTAGTTATGATCCTACTGAAAAAAATCCTACTGCAAGAGCACAGGAACAACAAACTTAGCGTGTGCAAGTGGCGGCTGCTGTTTGGGTTTTGTTGCATTTAGTGCTCTTTTCTTCGAGCAAAATGCATCCTCTGGTCCATTTTGCACTGAGGAAATAGCCCTTTGTGTATTGCCACGTAATAATGCTGAAATTGTAAGTAATTATGTTACAGTAACTTACGAGAGTTATGCACACCCCTAGTAATGACTTGAGGTACTGCAGGTATGTGAATACCTTGCAGTTTCAAGAAAACAAATAAAATACATACCAATATATGTGTAAAAGCACTTTTGGTGAAATGTATTTCATCAAATATCTTTATAGATTGTTTGGCTCCACTGCCGCTGACATTGTGCATCTTCCTATCTCAGCATACAGCTGATGTAAGTAACTGTGATAACTGACACACATGTATAGTGCCATTTAAAAAACAGCTTCCTAAGAATAAGGATGAGATCACTTACATTGACAGTGATTGCTAGTACGTATGTATACTAGGATGTCATCACCAGTGTTCCATGTCATCAAGACATTTGCTAAAAGTTGCCAACCTTCTGTTTTCCAGCAAATTCATAATACAAATATATACATATAAGGGGCTTTTAGTGAACCATATTTATCTATTGGGCTGCTGCACTGTCCTCAAATTATGCTCCATCCCAACACAGCACAGAATATAGGACACTGAGTCAGCCCACTTCAGCCCTCGGATACTCTTGAATGGCCAGATTTTGGCATCTTTCTCAAAACGAACCTCCAGTAAAGGATTGAGATACTGCAGATTTGGGAACTTTTTGGCAGCCTCAAGAAAAGCCCATAGCAAAAACAAATATATATATATATATATTACCTACTGGCGGTGGCCAGTAGGTAGTTATAGTTAGGACCTATTTTCCATAGGAAATCCGCAACATTCGATTTGGAATAACTTTGGCGCTGGTTGATGAATCTTTGTGAAATTTTCAGAACTAATGGCTAGCTCCGATCCGCTCCTTCCCTGAAAGTTTTGGGGTGATTCGTGAAGGGGGGCTGAGAAAAAAGGGGGGTCCCAAAATGTGTTTTCACAATGCAATTTTCCATAGGACCTTTAGTCACAGCTACAGCCCGAACTACTGAACGGAATTACGCCAAATTTGGCAGAGATGTAGTCCTCAGTTCAGACTAGTGCCTTTTGCTTAAATGGTGTCAATCTGTTCAGTAGTTCCTGAGAAAATGACAGTGAAAAGCATATATATATATCTATGGGCGCGGTGGATCCGCGGACTATGAGCACACCGTAAATGTGTTCATAAGCGCACCCTTCTGATCACGCCCTGAATGCTAGTTGTCTGTCAAGTGGTTGTCAACATAAGAAACCAGTAACTGTTGGCAGCCATTTTGTGCCTCGGTAGAAGCGAGGCTGAAGAAGTCAGTGGAACACGTGTGTAAAACATAGAGGGGGCAGGGTAAAAATAGTTTGACCCTCTAGATCTGCTTAGGGGTCCTGGAAGGACCCCCAGGGCCCAGAATTATTATTATTTTTTTTTTAACGGCAAGTGGCGTAGGGTGCGTGGAGTCTGCCGTAAAATAAATAAATTAAATGAAATGGCAAACAGCAGTGTCCTTGGGATAGGCACCCCGGGACACTGCAGGAGCCGGCCCTGGGGGGTGGAGGTCCCCACGCCCTTCGAAGGCTCCAGGCAGAGGGCCACGCAGCCTCCCTCCCACAACATATAAAAAACCCCGGGGGTGGTGGTTCCCGGGGCTTGAGGGGGGTCGTTGAGGCCTCTCCATTTCTAATTTTGCAGGGGGGGGATTGGAGCCCCCCCAATCATTTATTTTATAGCCCTGGGGGGGGGCTCTCACTCTTGCATAGCAAACAGCAATGTTGAGAAAATCTTCCGGTAAGATAAGAAAGGATTTTGAAGTCCATTTTCAGCGTTTTTGTTGTAGTTTGCAGCCGTTAAAGCGGCGACAATTTTAACTCCGTCTTTGTAAATATGCCACTAAGTTTTGTAATGTCGACAATCTTGTTTCAAGATGGCGGCCGAGGCAGAGAGCTCCGAAACCAAGCTCCTGGCTCACTAAAATATCACCTAATCAGAGCCCCCCCAGCGCTGCCTAGCACCAGGTACGCGACCGGAATCTGCGGCGGAAAAGTGCAGCCTGTCCCGCTACAGGAAAGCAGAGTTCAGCCGCCATATCACTCTCATGGTGATCGGCGCTCCTCTGCCCTCCAGCGACCCCAGGACACTCACCCGCAGATCAGCCGACCGCGACCGGATCCTTTCAGCAATGCCAGCACGGCGAAACCGGAGCATCACAGTCCCGACCAGCCTGGAAGCCCCCAGCTCCTGCACCGGAGCCCAGGGATTCTCCGCCGACGCTGCCTTCCACGCCTGTCCTCAAAATGGCGGCTCCTGAAGACCTCGCCTGACCGGAGCCTTCCCCCAGTGCCGCGGCTTCCATCATCCGAGGTTGTAAAAGGGATGAGGGCGCCAAGCTACAGCCCCGACCACCACTGGCAGTGATTAACCCCCCCAACCGGAGCACCAGGACTCCCAACGCTGCCGTCCCCCCGCCTAGCTTAAAAATGGCGGCCAAAGAGGACGTCGCCTGACCGGAGCCTACTCAGTAGCCACTTCTCTCCGACACTGTGAGTTTTGACATTCCTTTGGGCACCACCAAGCTTCAGCCCCGACTACCCCACTAAACAAAGCCTTTCATCAGAGCCCCATGTTTCCAGCCACCGCCGGCCCTGTGCCTGACTTTAAAATGGCGGCCAAAGAGGACGTCGCCTGACCAGAGCCTCCACCGGAACCACCTCTCCCCACACAGAGAGTTACTGGAAGATACTGGGGGCACCAAACAGAGGAGCAACTGGGATGTCCTGCCTCATCGTTCTTAGGGAGCCACAGGGGCCCTTGCCCTATCTCCAGTGTGACCAGTTCTTGTGAACTTATAACAGGGACACTCAAAAGTAGGACTACAACAAGGAGTAAATGAAGAGAGCAGTAAAGGAAGGGAAAGAGTGCCTTCCACCTAGGCAGAGGTCCTAGGTCTAATGGCCCTGCCCTCGATCATCACCTGCATGCCGTTGCGCAGAATAGCGGATCAGGAGGACCTGCAATGCCCCACTTGACTTCTAACCACGTGTCCTACTGAACCCCACCTTCGATCAGTCGCCTGCTCTCCGGGCCACCTTAGCGCCACACTCCTTCCTAATCAGGCGCCCCCTCCACCACCCCCACGATGGCCCGGGACCAGCCCCTCCCTCCTCCTTCAGCCCCACTTGCCCACCTTAAACCTCACAGCCGGAACTCTTTCACCATCATTTTCCCCCCACTCCTCTCTACTAAGTTGCGACGCACCTTCAAGCAGAAACTCATTCGCAATCACAAAGAAACCCTAATCACGGACATCTACCACTCGGCCTTCAATGGACCGACGAAGATGGACCTAATATTCCACACTGAAAGACCGGAATACTGGGTCTCCACGATTAGATCGCGGATGTTCATCGCCAAAACAACCTCCACTCCCCACAGCTGCAAACTAACCGCGACTCTTCCGTTCAGACCAGCTGGCAGAGGCTTTATAACCGTGACCATTTTTACCAATGGCACGGTCCTCATCCAAGCTAACAATGAGAACCTGGAAGCTTTCGACTCCATATTTCCCGCACTCAGGTCAGCCCCTCCCACCCTCCCTATCCTCGCCCCTACGACGCCTCCGGCTACGACCACAACTAACAGAGAAGACCTCGATACTCCCTTCCGCAACCCCTATCCAGCCCGACAGGCCCCCCCTCCCCCGGCAATACCTCACCCTACATGCACAGCCACCCAACACCCACAGGACACTCAATCCCCCTCCTCTACCCCTTCCTCCAACTACCTCACCTCCCTTAACACCAGGCTCCGACAGCCCCCTACAGCAATCACACCCACGCCAACAGGCTGCCTTCAGGTAACGAGCAACTTCCCCTTGAGCCTCCCTACATCTCTCAATCCACCCCTGTCCAAACCCCCTCCTGTCCTCCTCCCTTCTGCCCCCTTGTCTAAACCCCCGTCTGACCCTCCCCGGAACACCCCCCCGTCCTTCACCCTGACCCCTATCTCCCAACCCACCCTCTCGAACCCTAGCACTCTCGGACCCACGGCGGATGCCCACATCCCCTTCCTTGAGGCCATATCAAAACGGCTCGCAGCCCTGGAAAACCAGGTCAGCACTATCACCCAGGGTCTATCAGAAATCATCTCTAATCTCGGTATAGTCTGTAACCCCTACAAACTCTCCCCCCGGACCACCCCCCACGTCAAAACGTCCTCTACTTCTTCTCCCACTCCAGCGGGCTCAAATCACCCGACCGCCAGGCCGCTTAGATCAGAAGCTCCGATGTCAGACAGGGAAGCAGCCTTACTAGCCGCCACCTACGACTCCTCCACTACGGAGTCACCCAAATCCAAAATCCAAGTCATCACAGGTCACCGGAAAGACCTACCCATCGTCAAAACACAGAGATCACCAGTCCTCACCGCCATTCCTAGAGAGACTAAAGAGGGAACCACCAGTAATCAGGAGAAATTCACCAACTGCCTCCTAATCAACTGCAGATCGGCCTCACTACACGCAACGGACTTAGCCGAAGCCATCCTCACACATGACATCGACGTTGCGTTCCTCACGGAGACTTGGCTTAATACGACATCCCCTCCCTGCCTAGACATGCTGGTTCCACCCGGCTTCTCCCTCATCTCCAAAGATAGAAGTAAACAACGAGGAGATGGGATCAAACAACAAGGAGGTGGGGTCGCTATCATCCACAAGGACAGCTGGAGCATCACAGAAACCTCCTCCTTCGAGTATGACTCCTTTGAATGCCTATCCACCGTCATCAAGACAAAAGACAACGACTCTCTACTGTGCCACCTACTCTATCACCCCCCGGGCAGAACTAACGAGTTTGGAGAACAACTATCAAACCTGATTGCACAAGACACACTTGGCGACTCCAAAAACTTAATTCTTGGTGATCTGAACATCCGATGGAATGAGACCCAAAACCCTCTAATCAAATCGCTATCTAGCCTCCTTGATGAGAACAACCTCACCCAACACTGTACTGAGGAGACTCACTACAAAGGAGCCACACTGGATGCCATCATTGCCCATAAGAATTCTATCACGGTCAACCACATACTACCAGTTGACTGGTCAGATCACCACGTGATCTTATTCCACATCAATCACCCCATCGTCTCGCTTAAACCTTCGCAAGACCCCCCTAAATGGGCGAGAAACCTCTCCCAAGTACCCCAAGACATCTTGGAAGGTCAACTAAGCGCACTTCTTCCAAATAACACAACGCACCTCTCGACCAACGACCTCGTCGACCACTATAACTTGGGGGTAGTCTCCATACTTGACAATCTAGCTCCTCTAAGGCTCAAAAGAAGCCGAGCCACTCCATCCAGAACCTGGTTCACTGCGGACCTCAACGCAGAAAGAAGAAACCTGAGAACCAAAGAAAGAAAGTGGAGAAACAACCCAACCGCCATTCTCCTCCTTCAACTAAAATCAGCCCGTAGGAAGTACAACAACCATATCAAAAACAAGAAATCCAGCTTCTTCCGCGAGGCATTGGTCAAATCCAAAAACAGACCCAAAGAACTCTACAACATAATCAGACAACAAACAACAAAGCCCCTGCCCTCAACCTTACAGGCTTCCAAAGAACTCTGTGACAACTTTGCCAACTTCTTCAACGATAAAGTCCTAAAAATCGAACTATCTCTAGACATCAACAACCCACACCTCCAGAAGAGCTACTCGGCCTCCCCAGTGGCACTCCAACCCGACTCCTTTCCCTCCCCCTGGCTAAGCTTTCGCCCCGTCCAGGAAACTGAGATAATCGCGCTGATTTCGACCTCCAAACCTTCAGCACACATTTCAGACCCCATTCCCCCATCTTTAATAAAAAAAATGAAGCTTACCTTAGCGCCCATCTGGGGAAGAATCATAAACAGCTCCTTACAAAGCGGTGTGGTCCCCGATTGTCTAAAAATGGGACAAGTCACTCCTCTTCTGAAAAAACCCGGTCTCGACTCAACTGACTTGAACTATTTCAGACCGATATCAACCTCCCTCAACTCGCGGAGACACTTGAACGTTGTGTACTCCTGCAACTGACGCAACATCTGGACAACATCAATCTCCTGGACCCCCTCCAATCTGGCTTCAGACAAGGCCGCAGCACTGAAACCGTGATGCTGAATATCATAGACGACATCCATGGATCTCTTGACGTTGACAAGTGCTGCCTCCTCATACTCCTTGATCTCTCAGCAGCGTTCGACACGGTGGACCACAAGCTCCTCATCAGGACTCTTCAAGAAAGAGCCGACCTTGGCGAAGTAGTTCTCAAGTGGTTTTCCTCCTTTTTACATAACCGTTCGCAATTAATAAAAATCAAGAACTTCACCTCAGATACCCAGCAAGTCAACAAGGGTGTCCCTCAAGGATCAGTGCTCTCCCCCCAGCTCTTTAACATCTACATGGAACCACTCGCCAAGTTACTCAGGAACGCCAACATCCACTTCCACCTCTACGCGGATGACACGCAGATTTACCTGGAAACCTCCTCTCTCAAAGACATCCACAGACTCAATGATGTCCTAAATGAAGTGCAAGACTGGCTGACAAAGAATCACCTGAAACTCAACCCCAACAAGACAGAAACACTCCTCATCTCAAAAAAAGAAGATAACCCTCAAATCACCGAGTGGCTAAAGTCGATCGATGCTCTCAAAGGTAACCTCACGCTAGCCGACTCTGTTAAATCCCTGGGCTTCACCCTAGACCCCAAACTAACCCTGACAAACCACATCAAGAACTCAGCGAAAAGCGCATTCTTCAACCTCAGACTTTTGAACAAAATTAAACCTTACATTCCCAACAGGGACCTCAAACTAGCCACGCAATCTCTAGTTTTATCAAGACTGGACTATGGGAACTCAATCCTAACAGGCATCCCCAAATCGCACCTGGCACCACTAAAAACAACACTACACGCGGCAGCAAGAATGATCACAGGCTGCAAAAAATATGACCACATCTCCCCGGCACTCAAAGAACTCGAATGGCTCCCTGCGGAAATGCGAAGTACCTTCAGAACGGCCTGCCTAACCCACAAGGCCCTCCACACCGGCAAACCGGAATACCTGGCTAACAAGCTCAAAAAAGCAGGCCAAGCCAGAAATCTGAGAAGCTCTAACTCCCTGCTGCTCATCCTACCAAAAACCAGAAGAAAGAGAACTGCGGACTGCTCTTTCTCAGGAAATGCCCCCAAAATATGGAACGTCATCCCCCTGCACATCAGAACTCTACCGTCCTATGCAGAATTCAAGAGCCAACTTAAATCCTTGTGCCTTATCCGCTCCCTTGGTTGTGGATAACTTGGAGCTGCAAACACCCCAGAATCCTTGCGGTAATGTTGAATCCAGCACCAAGAAGCCCTGCTGTCCGAACTTTTCTTCCTTCCAAATTGTCTCTCGCCGATTGCTTTTATTGGGTCTGTCTCATGCTGTTCTCTTTTTCTTGTCCTCTACTGTGAAGCGCTCTGATACCTTCGGGTCTTGTTAGCGCTATAGAAAACTCCTAAATAAATAAATAAAAAAATAGGCACAAAGTATTTATTGAAGTGCATTGTGAATTATGAAGCAAGACTGTATAATTGTGATCAATGAAGAATTTAATGAGTTGTGTACTTCTTTTGCTCGTAATGTGCATAGGGGCAGATATACAGGTTCATTGCATTACTATTGCATCACTTTTAAGATGGGAAAAGTGACGCAAAAGTGTCGCAAGGAAGTTGTAAATCTTGTACACAGTGTTTTGTTTTACTTTGCTTTCCTTTCTGTCATGTAGAGGATCCTGGGTAAATATAACGGTTTCTGTATAGCCAGTACCTTTCAACCCTACCCCCAAACTGGTTACTGCCTGTTACCATAGTAACAGTTCATGGAACAGTTAAGTGAGCACAGAGGTTAGAAGTTCACCATACTATGTTGCTAATCGAAACAGTTACTGTGCTGGAGTTTTAAAAGCTTTCCATAGGAACCATTAGTCATAGCTATAGACTCTGGTAAAGAGCTGGTAAAGAGTTAGCCTCAGTATTATATTTGTAGTTATAAATATTTCTATTTTTAAATGTTTTCTAACTGTATTATTATCACACTAAATAATAGTGAAATGTCAGAAAAAGAAAACGTATATACTTTTTTAATTAACTTTTATTGAAACAACAATAAATAACTGGAAACGTAACTTAAAGATAACAATATAATGAATAACTAGAAAGATAACTTTAACAAAACAAGATAATAAACAAAATGTGATATGGACTCCAATAGAAGTAGTGTAGGTAATCTGCAAAAGAAAAATGAAAATAAGTGTTCAAAATTAGATCGATGTGACTAAATGAGGTCAAACATTACAAGTTAAGGTAATACTTGGCAATATTTTTTAATTTGCACGTCTGCAGTGTGCTTGATACATTCCACCTCTCTTATAGGCCGGCGTTCAAGAGGTGTCGGTACAGAAGTGCCTACTGCGTCAGATTTACAGTATGGACCAACAGGTCTTTAAAATGATTCAGAGATGAGATAGAATTAGGTGAGAGATCAAGTCATTATGCAGGACAATATTCTTTGGGGCTTATTTACAAGCTGCTTGCGCCACTTTTGCGTTTGTTTTCTCATGTTAAATTTGACATAGAAGTGGCACACGGGGCTTGTAAATAAGCCCCTTTATTTCTAACACATTTAATTGAAGGCACTGTGTATCTAGGACGCTCTGCTTACCTTCAGTAAATACTGTGACCAACAAAGTTCACAACTTGAACTCAGCTTTGGTTCTACACTGGATAGTAATATATTCAGCCTTGATTTTTATATTGGCAGAGTGGACAGCACCTTCCATAACTTTAAAAGAGAAAGAAAAACAATGTGAGAGAGAGCGAGAGAGAGAAAGAACGACATTAAAACGTAAAAGAGAGAAAGTTATAGATGGAGCAGTTAATACTGGAGAAAATCTTCGTAGCTCACCTTTTGCCTTTGTTGTGTGTCCAAACACGTGCTGGTTCATAGTGCACCCTCCAGTTTAGTTATCTGAAAGATAGTATATACAGTTAGTAATAGCATAGTACATACAACTGCACAAGTAGATGTTTGCTTTATTTATTTGTACACTAAGGATAATGTATTTCATCAACTTTCACTGTCAGGCGGTGTCTGTGCTCTGTTTTTCTTCCAAAGTACTATATCCCATGCACTTCCAGTGCATAGCGGTGAGTTCTCAATATTGCGTACCTAGACCGTTGCATCCCAGTGCTTTTTCATGCAAACCCAGAGGCAGATTTACAAGCTCCTTGCGCCACTTTTCCCATGTTAAAAGTGAAACAAAAGTGGCGCAAGGGGCTTGTAAATCTGCCCCTCAGACTGTTGTAACCTATCTATTCTCACAGTACGGAGGTAATTGTACATTCCTACGCAGTGAAGCTGCGGCACACTACCCACTCTCTCCGTCCACAGATGACTTGTCGTTGTTTCGGAAACAAGCTTCTTTGCTCACCTTGTGGCATTGGCGTGATTCAAAGAGGGTGCACCACGTGTCAAAGCAGCCTTCTCAGACGTTGTTGCAATGGTCACGCATCATCGCAGAATGCACAAACGTAGAGCTTTGGAGGTGTTTGGGGGAGGGATGACGCTAATTAGTGAACCACAACCTGTAAGATAAAAAGGAAGTTAACATTGTGTCATTTCTTTATCAAAGGGGAGAGGAAGTGAGAGAGTGATTGCAAAGAATATACGCAGATCACCTTAATGTCACCGGTGTGTTTTTCACCACGTGCCAGGTCATAATACACCCTGAAGCTCTACATCTAAAAGATAGTAAAAGAAAGATGTTATGATTGGTATTTGTTACTATCTTAATGTGGAGTAGAATTACATCGCCTTTTCAGACACCTTCCCTTCCGCATTTAAAAACAACAATTTGTACAGTTCTAACTTGTTTAATATGCTTTGATTTTTTTAAAATTACTATAGTAGTAATGTTTTTATGTGGTTGTGAAAGCATGTGCTGCGAAGTGAAGCATGTGGTTTCGATCATCACGAGCGTCGGACATTTGACAAATTATAAAAACGTTCCTGCTATTGGATAAAATATATAAATGCAATAAGAAACGGTATATAGGAGTGCGTACGCCTAAATCGCTGCGTCACATTTCTGTATCCAGTCTGCTGCACCCCATCGACTCCCCCTGCTGCGCACCTAGGCCTCACTGCTCACCTTTTCGTGGACAGGACACCTTCTACATCATGCAGTCCCGCTCTGTCACGAAGAAGTCTGACAAATGGTGCCGAGCCTTGATATTGCTATGGGTAAGGACATACTCGAGCTCCGATCATCATTGCACGTTCCTCAACCGCTCAGTCCTTGCGGTACCACTAACTCAGTAACCAAAGAGGCCACGCACGTAGTAGTTGGCCTTTGTAGTCAGTGGTTCGGGCCTACATGAGGCCTCCGAACCACTAGGATCGGCTATCACAGCTCTTGGGATGGGAGCAACTTTAAAATGGCGTAGAGCATGTGCGCCTCGTCTTTTTTAAAGGTAGGGTCACGTGCGTAGTGATGCATGTGCTGATGGGTGTGGTGTGGGTGTATACTAGCCATGAGGGAGTGTGTGCCGTTCTGACAACTAGATCTGGAAGTAAGAAATCACTACAATGGAAATCTGGGCCATGTGGCGTTTTTGTTTTTTCCTGGAAGCATAAGAGGAGTGGGCTGGGCTGACTGATGGTAGTGCTGCGCGAAGCTCTGAACCATGATAACGGAGCTATGGGCGTGGTTCCGTCGTTAGCTATTTGAAAAATCAAGTGATTCAGGTGTTTGCGATTATGAATGTTTGTTATACATTCATTGGAGTGTTGTAGCTGTAGTAATACAGGGCTGTATAAGGTTTAAATTGCAGTTTTTGGCACATGAAGGACAGCTAATATATATACGTATGTGGTCATTCAGGTATACTGTCGAACTTGGTGCTGGAAATCAGTGTTCGAGGCTTGAATTGCGTCCACATCTTGTTCTTGTAGACTAATGACGTAATCTATGCGAGCCTGAAAATGTACTGTAAATACGGTGCTCATGTAAATTGCTGATATCGTTTTGGGTTGATTTTGCGCTATATAAATATGCTAAAAAAAAAGGAGAATAGTCCACACTAACTGTCAGAGGTAAGATGGTTGCATACGCTATTTATAGCACAATATAATGTGGTAGAGCACAGAAGCAGCATTTTAGAAATGTAATAAATACACAGACACAGATAGATAGTTGAAGTGGGTACAGGCACATGCGCTCGACTCCATTTTATTACGTTGCTGTTAGTAACAAGTAGAATAGCAATTATGATATCACATACAGATATTCAATCGTAAACGGTTTATGACTTCTGCTGTACTACGGTAGGGGTGAAAAATAAGTGACAAATATATTATATAAATATAAGTGGCACAATATGAGTGTCATATATATTTATATTTCACAAAAATTTGTATGTGAAATAATACACAGAAGATTCTATCGTAAAGTGTTCATGAGTTGTGGAACACTGAGGTAGGGGCGGTTTATGTAGAGCCTGCGATGATGCGTGGTTCAAGCAGAACGCACTGGTAAGAATGTCTTTTGGCAAGTGAATGTTGCCTTAATAAGGCCATGTGGCGAATATTTATAATGTACTGAGTTAGTGGTACGTATGGTGCTCAGTGTGTGCTCACCCTGCGATGATGCGTGGTTCGAGTGGTCTGTACTCAAAATATTGAGTGTTGCATACTGGTCTGCATGAATTTTGAGGTTAAAAAAAACTATCATCAATGGTTATCAATTGCTCTGCAAACTATGTCTACTGATTGCTCTCCATAAGAAATTAAACAATTGCATTTCACGCAGTGCATTCTAACTTTCTCAAAATGGGGACGTATGTCTGGTTGCGATGTTGAAGTTGATATCCCAGAGGTACTTGGTATTGCCGGTGGTGCAGGTACATTTTGGCACTGTGTTCTACTTTCTTTGTAAACATTGTTCACAGGATGTAGGGATTAAAGGTGCTTGTGCATACTAGCAGTGCCACAGGAATATTTGTTGTCTGTGTCTTAAATAAATCAAGGCTAAATTCCTACAAAACTGAATTCGAGTTGTGAATCCTACAGTTCGCAGTGTACATCAAAGCTACTATTCAGCACAGTTATATAAGAAAGCTTTGTTTTTACTTATTTTAACAAAATCTAAACACATACAGTATAATTGACTCTGCATTAAATACATCAAGGCTGAATTTCCTACTGTCTATAGTGTAGATGAAAAGCTGAATTGAAGTTGTAAACCCTGTTGTCCGCAGTGTAGATCTTAGGGTGGACTGCATTATCTGTAATCATGATTGAAGTGGAAGATAGAACATATATGCAGCGTAAATTTTATTATTTAACTAAATCTAAAAGTGATATAAAAGTAGTTTTTGAAGGAAGCATACTAAAGGGATATTGTGTAGGATTTGATAGGTGTTATACTTAGTTTGCTTTGCACTGAGTTAGTGGTATCTGAAACAACAAGGTTCAGTGAAGCCTGCAATGATGCGCGGTCCGGGCATGCCGTACTGATACTAATGTTTTTTGTCTTGTAAATTCTGCCTTAGTAAGGCAACGTGATAATGATTTTTGGTGCACTGAGTTACTAGTACCTTTGGCGCCTAGCGTGTACATATCCTGCGATGATGCGTGGTTGGGGGGTGTACAGTAATTGGACTGTGTTTTCTTGATTGAATTTTGCATAAATTCCATTTAAAAGGGACAGTATGTCTCACTGTGACATAAAACTGTTCACTCTTTTTTGCGATGATTTATAGTGCACTGAGTTAGTAGTATCTTTGGCGCTGAGCTTGTACATATCCTGCGATAATGCATAGTGCAGAGGAGCCGAACTGGGAGCAATGTTTTTTGCCTAGTGAATTCTGCCTTTATAAGGCTACGGAGAGATGACTTGTGGTGCAGTGAGTTAGTGGTACCAAAAGAACTCACCGTGCGCATACCCTGCGATGATTTGAGGTTCGGGGGATCGCAGTGGTATAATATCTCTTGTCTACTGGAATGCGTCACGTACAATCGTCTTTCTACCTGAATAGTGAGCACTCACAATGTAGATCGAAGGCAGTAGTTATCACTGACATCAAGAAATCCTTTATGTTGTATCTATTAACAAAATCTGAGGAAATAAAGTACAATTAACTCTACCTTAAAAAAACAAGCCTAAATTTCATGCTGTTCGCAGTATAGAATGAAAGCTGAATTCAAAATGTGAACCCTGCTGTCCGTACTGTAGATCAAAGGCAGAAATATCGACAAATTATTTTTGTCACTTATATTAACAAAATCAGAATACATACAGTACAATTGTCTCTGCATTAAATAAATCAAGGTTGAATTCCCTACTGTCCGTAGTATACATGCAAAGTTGACTTCAAGTTGTGAACCCTGTTGTCCGCAGTGTAGATCGAAGGCAGTAGTCGACACAAACATCGATGAACTCTTTTTTGTCACAGTTACCAGAATCTGAGGACACAGTACAATTGTCTCTGCCTTAAAGAAATCAAGACTAATTCAATGTTGTCTGTAAAGCTAATGCGCCACTGGTATCAAGTCGCAAACTCTGTTGATCGCAGTGTACATTTGAAAACAGTACTCAGTACAATCATTGAGGAATGTTTTTGTGGCATCCTTTAACAAAATTGTCTCTGCGTTACATATATCGAGGATAACTTAAATGCTGTCTGTAGTGTAGATGAAAAGCTGAACTCAAGTTGTCAACCCTGCTGTTCGCAATGTAGATCTTAGGTTGCACTGCATTAGCTGTAATGTACTCTATACATTGACTGTTGCATACGAGACTTATAAACTGGTATCAAGTGGTGAACTCTGTTGATCGTAGTGTACATTTGAAGGCAGTACTCAGTACAGTCATTGAGGAATATTTTTGTCGCATCATTTAACAAAATTGTCTCTGCCTTATATAAATCAAGGCTAACTTGAATGCTGTCCGTAGTGTAGATGGAA
Organism: Lissotriton vulgaris; assembly: GCF_964263255.1. Lineage (NCBI taxonomy): Eukaryota > Metazoa > Chordata > Amphibia > Caudata > Salamandridae > Lissotriton > Lissotriton vulgaris. The sequence goes on along the minus strand of NC_141693.1, from coordinate 780,610,260 downwards.
AGCTGAATTCAAGTTGTGAACGCTGTTGTACGCAGTGTGGATTAAAGGCAGTGGTTGACGCAGTCATCGAGGAATGTTTTTTGTCACTTATTTAAACAAAATCTGAACACATATAGTAAAATTGTCTCTGCATTAAATAAATCAAGGCTGAATTTCTTACTGTTGAGAGTTTAACAAAATATGAGGTAGAGACTGAATTCAATGTTGTCTGTAGTGCTTTTGCAGCACTAGTATCGAGTTGTAAACTCTACTGACCGCACTAAAGATCGAAGGCAGAAGTCTTTTAGTCTCCTTATTTCCTCTCTTGCAAAGTTTCCAGGATGTTTTGTCTGAAGATATCTCCTCATACTTGCTGTTCCACAAGAGTATTTTTGTTGTAGGGTCACCCCTGCACAGGACCGCCTTGCAGATTTTGAAAGTGACTTTAGTGGCATATACCTTCTTCTTCTGCATCGGAGAAAAAGTAAAAAAGTTCTAGACAAATGATGTATAGCTCTCTGGAGGGGAAGGTTCAGGCACAAATTCTTCATTTCCAGAGTATTCTTTATTAGAAGATGCTTCATTAGTAGCTATTTCTCCAACTTTGCTGAGAAACAGGTGTGCAAAATTCAGAAGGAGCAGATCTTGCTAGTAGATGTCTTCTCCTCAGAAAGGTCTAACAAGAGTGATTGAAATGGGTGGGTTACCTCAATACTTACAATAGGTAGTGTAATGAACCAATCAAATCTCTTTTTTTCTAGTCACATGGTGTCTGTGCACGGTACGCACACACAGGTGGCAGCTAACTCGCACTGGGCTCGACTTTGCGAAATTGCATTTAAAAGAAATGTAACTTTATTGAAATTTAGAGAATATTATTTTTATAATTAGCTCAGATAATGTCTTGTCTTAACATTTATATTAAATACATATATATAGGTTTTTGAACATTAAAAAATTCCGTGGAGTACTGCACCTACCGCAACCCTCGCATATGACGGCACGCAAAACCGTGCGACCGTCACGTCAAGTAATACGTACATCTTGCGTATGCGCCACGAGTGGTGTACCAGTCGCATAGTGTCTGCATTCGGAAAGTCGTACTCGTCGCAGACCGTACGCGGACCCTACACTTAAATCCTAAAATGGCGGATATGTTCTACGCAGTGAACGAGAAGGGTGCTCTTTGGGTGCGCGACTGTCAAACGAAAAAAAGAAAAATATAAGTATATTTAAAAGAATATAAAATAATTAAAATATATATATATTTATTTAAAAAAAATATTTTAAAAAATATGAGTAGAGTAATTTAAAAAAAATGTATCTTAAAATAAATAGATTAAAAAAGTGTACTCAAAGAATATAAAAAAAATAGAACAAGAAATATATTTAAAAAGGATCATTTAAAAAACCTCAGAAATTCACTGAAAAGACCATAGGTTTCAGACATGCTATAGTTAGGAATTAGCATTTAAAAAACCTTTGAAATTCACTGAAAAAAACCATAGGTTTGAGGCTTGTTATAGTTAGGGATTATCATTTAAAAAACCATGGAAATTCACAAAAAAAACATGGGTTTCAGGGGTGTTATAGTTTTATGGACGTTTCACTCATACAAAACCATTGACATTTTTCGTTATAGTTAGTTGTACTAACTGTAACTCTTGCACCCGCAATCCACTGGTGATGATGTCACATATTATTTAATTCATGACAAGGTCAGTGACATCACTTTTTTTTTGTAAACAATCGCGAGGTGCGCGCACAGTGAAAAAAAACAACAAAAAAAGAGCTAAATAATAAGTTTGAGTGTTTAGATGTTGGTTGGCTCTAAAAAGAGCCGTTGTGTTTATTGAGTGTTTTTTGTACCTACAAGTAAGTACCGATGCAGAGTCTAAAGTTTAAAAGGAAGACTCTGTTCCCCTCATCTGTGAAATGTACACCATCTCTCCTATAGATGCCTCGCATGTTGTAACGCAAGTTTTTGTGGTATATAGAACCCATACCATAGACTCTGAGGAAAGCAGAAACAGACTTATTCACATGTTTCCTTGCTTTCTCAATCTGCGGACAGTATTGGTTGGACCAATTCCATTTTTGTCTTTGGCATATATTTGAATATACAAAGGTAGTTTGTGGAAAAAGTGACATCAATTGCCAAAATGTGTCCTTTAAAAGCATTTCCAGACCTACCCCAGTCAAAGTGCACAGGGCATTGCCACCACAGTGCACAATTATGAGGTCAGGGTGTGGGAGATGCAAAAAAGGATTTTACCAATGGCATCAATTGGTGACATCTCAATCCAAATAATATCCACATTTGGTAAATCAAGGTTGAGAAAGCATCTATTTGCTGCATACCTTCACTCCAGAATATAAAACTGTGTCCTACAATCCATACTCTAAGCATCTTGAAGGAAGATCTGGTTGTACTCGGATGGGCTTTGGAAATGAAATGGCAGTTTGAAAACAAGGAGTTTTAAAAAAATGTGGATGAGATTCAGTGCACTTGAAAGAAAAGCAATGATTTGTGGTTTCTGATAATTTGACATTGAAAACGAGGGTGCAAACTACAGTTTTTTAAAAGTAATAATTCTACTGGTTTAGAAAAAGTCATTGAAAAGAACATTGCACAGGATAAGCTGGAATATTGAGAAGTCAAACACACTTGCTGCTTTGGTTTGCAACATTGAGAGATTAACTTTTTACCTTTTGACTTCAGGTAGGTGTTCTATGGAGGGTTACCATGGTAACAGGCAGAGAGAGCAGTGGCGGAAGGTTGATAGTGTTGAAATTTACAACCAATTAAAATGTTTTACAATTACAATGTACCCATGGTTCACTTCTCTAATGCCTTTCTGATTGTCATGCTCTCACCAGTTGATACTAATTCAGTTCAGGTGTGCTCTCACGTACATATGGAATGTTTTCATATTATGCTGTTGTACTGTAATATCCAATAACATTTCTTGAAATCAAAAAATGTTAGTTTATTATTACTCTATTATTTCTCTTTCTCTCATTCTCTTTCTTCACTTTCTCTCTTACTCACCTTCCTTTTCTTCATGTTACTCCCCTTCCCTCATTCTCCTTACTCCCTTTCATTCACCTTACACTCCTTCTCTTACCATCAGTAATCTTCCTTCATCATCACTCACCTTGTCCAACTCCCTCTTTCCCCTCACTGTCCCTCACTTCTCTTTCCTATCTTCCTCCATCACTACCCTTGTCTTGCTGTATCGCGCAGACTCTTCTCACTCTCCCCTTACTGTCTTTCTTTCACATCATCCCTCACTCTCTTTCACTCCTATTCCTTTAGTCCCACACTCCCCTTCATTCCATTTCTCTATCCCTCTCTCCCTCTGTCTCACTCAGTCTAACCACCTCTCTCCCTGTCAGTCACTTGCTCTACCTCTCTTCCTCTCTCTCTCTGTCTTTCCCTCACCCTTTCAGTCTTTCTATTTCTTTCACTTTTACTTTATTTTGTATTGTGAATTATATATTATAACTCAATTTTTTCTTGTCTTCCACAGATGCTATGTTTATAATAAAAAGTAATAAAAAAAGTATTACAAACTTGTCATTATTTATAAGGTGAGTATAACACAATAAATATCTTTCATCCCTCTATTATTTCTCTTTCTCTCATGCTCTTTCTTCACTCTCTCTTACTCACCTTCCTTTATCTTCATGTTACTCACCTTCCCTTATTCTCCTTACTCCCCTTCATTCACCTTACACTCCTTCTCTTACCATCAGTAGTCTTCCTTCACCCTCACTCACCTTGTCCAACTCCCTCTTTCCCCTCTCTGTCCCTCACTTCTCTTTCCTATCTTCCTCCACCACTACCCTTGTCTTGCTGTATCGTGCAGTTTCTTCTCACTCTCCCCTTACTCTCTTTCCTTCACAGCATCCCTCACTCTCTTTCACTCAGTCCACTTGTCTCACTCCCCCTCACTCTCTTTCCCTCACTCATCCGTCAGTCCCCTTCCCTTACTTCTCTTTACGCATTCACTTTTGCTAACTCCCTCCTTTAGTCTCACACTCCCCTTCCCTCCATTTCTCATTCCCTCTCTCTCACTCAGTCTAACCACCTCACTCCATGTCAGCCGTCACTTGCTCTCCCTCTCTTCCCCTCTCACTCTTTTCTCCCTTACCCTTCCTGTCTTTCTCTTTCCTTCACTCCTACTTTATCCATCAGTCTCCTTTCCTCTCTCTTAATCTCTTTCCTTCTTTCTCATTCCCTTCGTCACCCTTATACCCATTCTCTCACTGTTAGTGCCTTTCACTCACCCCCAGCACTTTTCCCTCACTCCCCTTCCCTCACTCTCTTTCCTTCACTCCTTTCCTCACTCCCTCACTGAATCTCGTTTACTCCCCTTAGTTTATTCCTTCCCTCCCTTTTTTCTTCCATGTTTCTCTCCCTGTCTCCATTTCTCTCACTCATTCTAACTGCCTAACTCCTTCTCAGTTGCTTGCTCTCCCTTTCTCTCATTGTGTCTAACTGTCACTGCCCTTCATTCACCGTCACTCCCCTTCTCCCACTCCACTTCCTTCTGTCTCTATTTCTCATCCTTTCACTCCCCCTCGCTCTCCTTCTCCTTCTCTCACTCCCATTTTCTAACTCCCTCCATCCCCTCACTCCACTTCTCTCTCCCTCACTCCACATCTCTCACTTTCTCTTACCCCCCTTTTCTCAACCTTATACTCCTTCTCTCACCATCACTCCAGTTCTTTTACTTTCACTCCCTTTACCCTGCTCTACTTCTCCCTTTCCATCTTTTACTTTCCTTCCCTGTCTCCGTCACCTGCTCCCCTTTTCTCACTTCCCCTCCCTTACTCTTTTTCTCTACTTACTATTATTACTTACTTAATATTATTGCTGAGACTGTTTGAAATCATTCAGTAGTTTCTTACCCAAATTTAAAGCAGGCTCTGCACGTATTCGTTTCGAATCTGTTTCTGGACATCAGGTATTACCGCCATAGATGGAACACCCTGTGTTTTAGTGTAGATTGCAGCGAAGACTGTTCCCCAAGTGGTGCAGTCCTCCAGATGTGGTGTGATCCCCATTGGTAAACAGATTGTTAAAATTCTGTGTTTTTCATGAGGGCTAGTATTAGGAAATACTGCTTCGATTGGAGTAATTTTTTGAGCTATCCAGAATGGAATTTGTTCACGCTTTGTAGGTAATTTACCTGTGACTGAGTGTAAAGTCTGTGGTGTAATTTTTAGTGTATTCCCCTGGTGAGAGGTTTGTTGTGGAATAACTACTGTAGGTTGTAATGTAAGAGTCCGCATAACATTTTGAACCAAATTGTCTGTAAATCTGGATTAACTCTTTGAGTTGAGCTAGTAACTCTACATCTGTCATTTCTTAAATGTCAGGATGTGGTGTATAGCTGGCTAAAATCGGCCATGTTGTTTCTGGTCTACCTAGTGGACCGAGCCTGGTAATGTGATTTAAATGTTTTAGGGTGCCTTTAAACCAGAGCTCATGCTCCTGTATGCGAGTGGAATTTCAATATCCTCGAAAGGAATATACTCATCCGGTGGTTCGGTACTGCACCGTTACATCGCAACTTTTACAACGCTGGATCTATTACATCGCATGCCTTTACAACGCATGACATTACATAGCAGATGCTATTACAACGCATGCCATTACAACGTAAGTATAGGTAAGTATATAATTTTTTTAATTTTATTTAATATTTAATTAATTTAATTATTATTAATTATAAATAAATATATTTATTTATGTTTTTTTACATTATAAATTAAATATATTAATTTAAGTAATTTTAGAAATAAGTATGAGTATAGGAGTATATGTTTTGGGGTACTGAGGTATATGTTTTGGGATGTTTGGGTATTTTTAGGTTACAGGGCTGGGTTTGGGTTTTGGGGTACAGGGGTATTTTTAGGTATTAGGGCTGGGTTTGGGTTTTGGGGTACAGGGGTATTTTTAGGTTTCAGGGTTGGGTTTGGGTTTTGGGGTACTGGGGTATTTTTAGGTTTTAGGGCTGGGTTTGGGTTTTGGGGTACAGGGGTATTTTTAGGTTTTAGGGCTGGGTTTAGGTTTTGGGGTACAGGGGTATTTTTAGGTTTCAGGGCTGGGTTTGGGTTTTGGGGTACAGGGGTATTTTTAGGTTTCAGGGCTGGGTTTGGGTTTTGGGATACAGGGGTATTTTTAGGTTTCAGGGCTGGGTTTGGGTTTTGGGGTACAGGGGTATTTTTAGGTTTCAGGGCTGGGTTTGGGTTTTGGGGTACATGGGTATTTTCTAGGTTTCAGGGCTGGGTTTGGGTTTTGAGGTACAGGGGTATTTTTAGGTTTCAGGGCTGGGTTTGGGTTTTGGGGTACAGGGGTATTTTTAGGTTTTAGGGCTGGGTTTGGGTTTTGGGGTACAGGGGTATTTTTAGGGTTCAGGGCTGGGTTTGGGTTTTGGGGTACAGGGGTATTTTTAGGTTTCAGGGCTGGGTTTGGGTTTTGGGGTACAGGGGTATTTTTAGGTTTCAGAGCTGGGTTTGGGTTTTGGGGTACAGGGGTATTTTTAGGTTTTAGGGCTGGGTTTGGGTTTTGGGGTACAGGGGTATTTTTAGGGTTCAGTTTTTTTTAAAAAAACGACTTTAAATAAATTAAATTAATTGCATTATATTATTTACAATTTATAAATTAATTAAATTACATTAATTAAATTTAATTAAATTAAATTAATTACAATTTTAAAATTAATTAAATAAAAGTAATTAAATTAAATTAATTTAATTCCATTTTTTAATGTAATTAAATTAAATTAATTAAATTAATTTGATCAATTTAATTTAATTACAATTTTAAAATAAATAAAATAAAATTAGTAAAATTAAATTAATTAAATTCAATTAATTACAATTTTTAAATTAATTAAATTAATAGAATTAAATGTAATAAATTAAATTAATTACTATTTTAAAATTAATTAAATTAAATTAATTAAATTAATTAAATTAACTTAATTACATTTTTTTTAAAAGATATGCTTACCTATACTTACGTTGTAATGGCATGCGTTGTAATAGTATCTGCTATGTAATGACATGCGTAGTAAAGGCATGCATTGTAATGGATCCTGCGTTGTAAAAATTGCGATGTAGCGGTCTGCGTTGTAAAATAACGCGTTGTAACGTCATACATCCAGTGGTTCATCTTCATTGTAGAAGTGAAACATATGTGTTATTGGATTTGCTTCTGAGAAGACCATCCATGAATAGAATACCTCTGTCTGGTGATATTCATGTGTCTCTATCACAAAAACAGCCCTACCACCTCTCGATGTTAGGCCATGTTTTATAAGTTTTATAGTGATAGCTTTACTTAAATTTGGAGGAATGATTATAGCAATCTCCTCGGTTTATTGGAAACCTGTATAGTTTAAAACTGCCTTGGCTGGATCAGCCGCAGCTCCACCGTTTTCGGTGTTATTATCTCCGTTTAGAGACATTTTGTTGACTGAAAGTTTGCAAAGCACTTTTCAAGGGAACACTGTATTCTTCAACGTTGAACAAAACAAAAACTAATACATAGGATTTTTTGTCCTACTCAGCTATGGCAGATATTATCCCTTACCTACTACAGACGTCTATTGGAGTATTATGGGTATGGCGTCTCTGAGGAAAGCACAACTAAGTTACTTTAGTATCTAGCGTTAAATTAGTGCCTTACCAAACTGTTGGGCGCCATGTAGTGTAGTTCCTATATCCCTAATAGGCTCTGCACATTGGAATAATATACACTATAAATTTGACATAGGACTGAGTCAGTATGTCTCTATCGAGTATACTACACTTAATTGTGTGTGTGCCAGCTAACTCAGAGGTCACTAGAAACTTTCTTGAATAAACAAGAAGGTAATAGTATCTGACAACCGCATACACATGACAACTTTGTTTCCGCTAGAACCAGAATAATATCTTCAGAGTTGTGGAAACAATAGATAACTATTTCACACAGTCAATCGTGCATGCTTCGTTTCTACAGAGCTGCACAGAAATAGAGAGATGGGCGTTTCAATAAAAGGGGTTATTGAACAGTCTTATTTCTCATGCAACAGATATGAACTGCTACAATCGTTAGAATTCGAAGTATAATGCGTATAGCGTGAATAGTAATATAAAATAATACTGTAATAGCATTGTCAGTTGCTATGACATATATAAAAATACATTTTTGTAGTGTATCAAGGGCCCCCTGGTGAGGATAAAGATCCTGGGTCAGGGAAAAGGTACAATGTGAAGATATCATCCCAGGCTATCTTAAAAAGAGACCACACTAGCTATGTCCTAAAACAGTTTTTTCTTCTCGAAAACAATGATAAGCATAAACTATAACACAACAATAAAATTTGATATCAAAAAGATTTTTTTAATTTAAAAAGAGAAAGTGATTTCACATTTGTGTCTTATATACATAATAAGTTGATATAGTAAAACATATATTTTTAAACATGAAACATATTTGATTAAAAAACATTCAATAGACAATGTTGTTGTCTTGTGTATTAATACTGCGGCTG